>NC_062296.1:20758533-21958533 GCF_902655055.1 Lutra lutra
GCCATACTGGCATCAGTCGATGTTCTGGTAATAGTTCTGTGCTTTATGGACTGAACTGGTTAGAACACAGAAGTAATGGAACCAGAGTTACAGTTTGGTTTCCATGTGGGCCAGTTAGCTTCATACAGAGGGGAGAAGACTTCCATCATGTTTCCATGCATTCTACACCTAAGCAGCTTTCTGGTAAAAGGCCCCACCTGTAAGTTAAGCTCGGTGAATGAGTGGAGGCGTCATCAGCACTTCTGGCAAAATCAGCTTAGGGTTTTGAGCTATGGTAGGCGGTACAAATGTGTACTCTTAGCTAGAGCTGGCGCTGTATTTTCATTTGTTCCTTGGTGCTACTGAGCCCAACGTGCTGTCAGAGAAGACAGCCCATGGGCAACCGGCTGGCTCAGTGAGTGGAACATGCAACTCTTGATCTCGGGATCATGAGTTTGAGCCCCATGTTGGGTGTAGAGATTACTTTAGACAGCCCACTCAAGACCAGCAGTTCAAAGTCAGGCATCTATAGACAGTTCTCTGAATTGCAAAAAGTTAACAAGGGACATTCCTGAGTGCTGGCATTGACCTTACTTGGCACACTCTCCTCTCATTGCTTTGAAAGATGGGATACATAAAAAACTTCAGGGTTTCAGAAGCCTCTAAGCAGTTTCTGTTGGGGAAAATTTTCAGCTGGTGAGAATACATTTTAGGAAAATCACACACAGTTTTGTGAGCAGGCAGCAGAATCATAACAGCTGGGTTTCAGGGTCAATACCTATAAGATAATGCGGTTAGGAACAAAAGAGTCCATAGCTAGATAATTATCAGTTAGGTCTCCGGACCAGCATCCAGGAAGTCATTGTAGACCGTTCCCTGAAGATACCAGTCCAGTGAGCTTCTGTGGTCAAGAAAGGACAACATGGGAATAAAAAGCAGAGCATAAGGAATTTAGTCCACGATACTCAAGTAGCATCATAAGGGGACAGACGGTAGCTTATGCCTGTGGTGAGCACTGCACAGTGTGTAGACCATCAAATCACTAAGTTATACACCTGAAATGAGTGTAACACAGTATGTCCACTATCTTTAAATTTTACTTACTTACTTAGTTAATGATGCCAAAAGGTAGAGCACCAGAAACAAAACCATGAGTAGTAGCCTCACGTGATTACAAAACCATTGTGTGTCTGTGCCACAAATACTCTTTGAAGTTCCTGGCATAGTAAAAAACTGTGTGATGATGATAGGAAAAGTTTCCAAGAAGATTAAAATAAAACCTTGAAAATGAAGGCTCAGAAGAAATACTGTCCATTGATGAAAATGTAAAAGATCTCTGAATTCTGTAAATACGGAGTACCCTTTAAAG
Organism: Lutra lutra; assembly: GCF_902655055.1. Lineage (NCBI taxonomy): Eukaryota > Metazoa > Chordata > Mammalia > Carnivora > Mustelidae > Lutra > Lutra lutra. The sequence continues at coordinate 20,759,882 of NC_062296.1, forward strand.
CGTCAGAAAGGCAGTTTTAGGTTGAGTTGAAAGAAGGTAGTGAATAGTAAATTTGAAGAACCCTTCACCCCCCAGGGGGTAAAGGCATGGATAAATTTCAGAAAGTGTAGATCATTGTATGGGTATGTGATAAGTATAATGGCTTCTTAGGGAAAATTAAAGCTGCTTTGGGATAGGAATGCTTTCTCACCATTGTCCCCAGATGCCCTGGCAAGCAGACCGATCAGTTTGGCATTTCCCTTGCTGCACATACCAAGTTCTTTGGTTGGCATGAACCAAAGTGTGGTGTCTTGGAAAAAATTAAAAAATGTACCACCGTGTCATTCTTTGCATCCTCTTGACAGAACACCCTCTTCTCTCTCCTTCCTTAGGAGTGATTTGGGTCCCGACGTTGGCTACGAAGCTATTGGTCTTGTGGACAGTAGTTTGCCCACAGTCGGTGTGTTTGCAAAAGCAACTGCACAGGACAACCCAAAATCTGCCACAGAGCAGTCAGGTAAGGAAGCCCGACTCATTCTCTGGGAAGAGTGTTGAGAAGCGCTGGTCCAAATTCTCCTGAACAAGGGGTTTCTGTATTGACCAGAGGGAACTGTCAGTGAAAGCCTTTTTTCATGTTGTGCTTTAAACCCAACCTGAAGTCCTCACTCTTTGGCGGTCTGAGAGCTGGCGAAATCAGGTATCCTGGTCCGAGCATAGACTCAGATGTGGTGGGTGTTCCTCCTAGCCTCTGGGCAGTGGCTCTCTCGGCAACACTGGTTTAGTTTGCCTCGAGGGACTGGGAAGCCCTGTGCACTGAAGAAAACTGGAACTTTTACGATTTTTATTTATTTTTTATTATCCTTATTATTATTAGCCTTCTACTAATCCCAAGAACTTTAGTATAGGACCTGTTATTCTCCACAGACCCTGGGCAGTGAAAAACTGGGCTGAGTAATTCTTCAGCTGCCTGTAATTCCATTTGTCATGTCTTACTGCCAGGTTTTCTTCAGATGGGAGGCATCTCTCAAGGAATGAACTTCTCTCCCACACATGACTCTTTCATTAACTCTTAGACCTGTTCTCTCTCCCTTCCATGACCCCAGCTGAAGTTACTTAGCCTCCATGTCCTCTTGTCAGAGGCGTCTCAAGAACAGGTTGCTCTTGAAGGAGAGAACAAGACATTATACGGACATGTAGGTCCTTTTCCTGTGTAATCCAGGTGGATGACATACACCCGCTCCTTCATCTGGCGCTCTCCAGAGAAGCGGATCCAGGAGAGGGACCTGGGGACTTAGAAACTCTGGGGCACTACTCTGTATCCTGGGCAGAATTGTTCAGAGGACAGCATGCCCCCTCCCCAGGAGGAAACCCCTCCGCTGTTGTTTTTCCATATGGAAGTGCGCTGTCCTGCTTTGGCCAGAGAGCCTCTCTAGCGGCACTGTCCAGTGGACCTTTCTGCTCTGTCCACTACTTTAGTCCCTAGCTGCATGTGGCTTTTTAGCACTTAAAATGTGGCTCGTGCAAATGAGTACTGAATTTCACATTTGATTTAATTTTGGTTAAAATTGATTAAATTTTCATTAACTTTTAACGAATTTTAATTGAAATTGCTGTTTGTGGCTAGTGGCTACTGTACTGAATCATGCAGCTCTCAAATGTTCCTCAGAGGATAAGAGCAAGTCTTCTGCAGTTTGAAGAAATCCAGATACCAGGAAATAATCCACGGCATACATTTAAAATGAAATGGTGGGGCGCCTGGGTGGCTCAGTGGATTAAGCCTCTGCCTTCGGCTCAGGTCATGATCTCAGGGTCCTGGGATCGAGCCCCGCATCAGGCTCCCTGCTCAGCAGAGAGCCTGCTTCCCCCTCTCTCTGCCTGCCTCTCTGCCTACTTGTGATCTCTACCTGTCAAATAAATAAATAAAAATCTTTAAAAAAAATAAAATGAAATGGTAAGGTAGACAAGTTCTGTCAGACTGACGCCATGCCCTGGAGCCAGCAAGGAAGAGCTTTTGTCGGCTTTGCCAGTGGAGAGGAGCTGGAGAAGGCTTTACTTTCTAAGTGCTTACTACGGGAGCTTAAAAACAAATCCTCTAGGAGCAGCTTGAAGCAGGTGTCAAAAGATACTTGCCTTCTAGAATTTCCTAAGTTCATAACTGACTCTCATTTTGATTTTGTTTGTTCTGGGGATTGGCCACAGGGACTGGTATCCGCTCCGAGAGTGAGACAGAGTCTGAGGCCTCAGAAATCGCCGTTCCTCCCAGCAGTCCTGCAGTCCCCCAGGCCCCTGCCCAAGGGGAGGACTACGGCAAAGGTGTCATCTTCTACCTCAGGGACAAAGTGGTGGTAGGGATCGTGCTGTGGAACATCTTCAACCGAATGCCAATAGCAAGGAAGGTGGGTACCCGCCAGAGCTCCTTGAGGAAGATGGGACCTGTGGGCCAGAAAACGCGCCCGGGACGTCATCGGGTGCCCTGCTGTGCGTTGTCTACCCGGGTCAGACTATGCCTAAGCAGAACAAAGGTGTAGCCTTGGCTCGGGAGCATTTCATTTTTAGTTAGGACTTGGCTGGGTGGCCAGGGAGTTGGCATACACTCATTTGGGGTTAACACAGGGCTATTCCCACAGCTCCCAGGGCGATGTGGGGGCTGGCCCAGGCCTCCCCATTGTGCAAGCTGGCCTGGCGCACACAAAGCAAGTTGGCGACCCACTGTTCCTCTCTCCCTCAGATCATTAAAGACGGTGAGCAACATGAAGATCTCAATGAAGTAGCCAAACTCTTCAACATTCACGAAGACTGAAGCCCCCCCAGTGCAACAGGCAAGCACTTTGCTGTCCCTGACAGCAGCTCGGATGAGTAAAGGAGCATTTTTTATTCAGCACACTTCCTCTGTATGTATGAGTTTGAATGGTAAAGTCCTTTGTGAATATCTCAACCATGTAGGCAGATTCTTAATGTTCACATCACTAAATAAAACCTGATTCTTCTAAATTAAATTCTGTTCTCTTTGAAAGGGAACGGGTGGGCGAGGGGAGGAAAGTTGTGCATCTCAGCGAGCAAGCACACTGGAGCTCTTACCAAGTGCATGATTTTTCTCAGCCTCATATTCCCTGCTCCACACTCAGCTGCTTTCAGTTCCCTGAATGTGTCTCTGGCCCCATCCACTGTTAAATGAGTGAACACAGAAACACATGGAGCAGACTCTGCTTTCCCTGGACCAATTCCTGTTGTCCTGCTCAGAACTGGCTTGGACCCGCGAGGGGCCAGAAAGGTCACTTACCTCTGAAGAAACAAGGGTTCAGAGACCTGGTGCTTCATGGCTAAACCTGGAGACTGAATCCTTGAGGGATTGTCATCTCTCAACTCCCATCTCTCAATCATGCCCTGTCCCTCAAACTGGATATCTGTTCTTCCCTCACCCTTTTTACCTAAAATAGGCTTATAGACACACCTCATTTTACAGATGATTTCCTGAGAACAGAAGTGAGAGTTTCATAAATCAACTCATTTTTTATATTTCAAATGAACTTTTAAAAATCAAATCTTGGGGCACCCAGCAGGCCCAGTGAGAAGAGCATGTAACTCTTGATCTCAGGGTCATGAGTTTGAGCCCCACATAGGGTGTAGAGATTACTTAAAATCTTTTTAAAAAAAGAATTAGCTGCACTAGGACAGGTTCTCACTATGTATGCAGGTTTAGTGAAATATGATCTGATCCATGGCACATCCACATCCATATGTAGAAAACTCACTGAGCAGCCTAAGAAATAGGACTGATTCCGCGGTGCTCATTGCTACTTACAAAGACGGCTGTGGTTCTAAGATCCCGAAGCAGTTCACAAATCATCTTTTCAAAGATCAAATTGCGATTTGTCTTTCTTTAGTGGTATGTGCAATTTAGTCTAATTTTTTGACAGTTGTTATCCTTGTATAGCATGTCACTGTACTTCAGTTAAGTAAAACGAAATGATTTATTCATCTAGTCAGTGTTCGTTGAATGCCTGCTGTGAGTCAGGTAGATGTCAGAATAGGAAGATGAAGGAAACATGGCCACTTCAGGAACTCCTGGCTTCAGTGAGGAAGGCAGACACGTGAACACAGGAGTATCATACAGTGGGATGTGTCCATAGAAAGACGCAAACTACTGTGGACACGCCAAGAATGGAGATCAGCCAGAGCAACCGTCCTCAGTCAACTACTGATGCTAGATCACTTCCTTTTTTTTTTTTTTAAGATTTTATTTATTTGACAGCAAGAGAGGGAATACAAATAGAGGGAGTGGGAGAAGGAGAAGCAGGCTTCCCCCTGAGCAGGGAGCCCGATGCGGGACTCGATCCCAGGACCCCGGGATCATGACCTGAGCTGAAGGCAGCTGCTTAAGGACTGAGCCACCCAGGCACCCTGCTAGATCACTTCCTAAAGCGTCAGTTAGTCCATGTCCTCCCAGCTGCACCTCCAACCCCCAGGTGAAGAATGTACAGTGACTCCTTGTCACCAACCATACCGGGTCCAAAGTCTTCCACAGAGCTCCCGACCTCAGCCCTCCCTGCGCCCATCCCGCCTCCTTTCCCACAACAGACTCATGCACACATACACATCTGGTTTATTCACACCCTTAAACTGTTCGTGCTCGCCACATCTGGAATGTCATCACTGCTCCCTTTCACCTATCCCCTCCTGCTCCCCTCCCAAGGCCCAAATGAAATTGCACCTTGGTAACGTGGTATCAGTTGGATTAGTGCCTGTGCATGATTTCATGTCTGAACTCCAATTGCACTTACTACCTTTGAACTTGATTGTTCATTAAGTCATTCTCCGCATCATTAAGGTTCACTCCCTGAATCAGTAGTAAGCTATCCCAGAACAGAGACTTTTTTTTTTTCTCAGAATGATGATAATGTGCCCCATCCCCCCAAACCTCAGCAGAGTCCTGAACAAGTCCTTCGTCGCTTGGTTGGATGAAGCTAGGTAACAGAGCTTGCTGCAAAAATGACCCTCTGCCTTGTAACCTCTGTTCTCTGTAATCCAGGTTATCAGACCCCCCATTACTTCCCCCGCTGCTGAGACTTGCCACAGAGACCCAGGACACATTTGATCTGTTCAGGTCCCCAAGGATTGCAGGGACCTTTTTCTAACCAGACAGAAGAGGAGCAGGACCAGTCGAGTTCTGGCCCCTGAGAGCTGTTGGGAGCAGCCGGGCCACCGCACAGTGCAGTTCAGGGCCAGCCACGCCCTGCAGAGAAGGGTTGGGGCTCTGCCAAAACGCTGGGTGTTTGGAGCCCACCCACTTGACTTCAATTTCACTTTTCTTTGCCATTTTACGAATGCTATCTGATGGCACCTTGACACCACATCATAGTGCCTCTAAGGCACCCAGGAGACGTGCTCACACTTCAGCTGGAGAGATGGACCTGAGTGAAGGAAGCATGTTACTCTGACTCCTGGAAAGGAGTCAGAGTAAGGCTCTTAGTGGAGGATGAGGTCAACATACGTGACTTTGTTGTGTTCTAATCAACAAGGCCCATTTGGGAGACAAGAGGCTTAAAGCAGAAAGGGATGGGGGTGGGGATCCACAGTGACGTACTGCAGGCTGCTTCCTTGAAGGAAAACCCACGGCTTCTCTAGAGACCCATTTATACAAAGGAACTCTCCCCTCCCTTCCACCCCTACCCCTTCCCTTTCCCGCTCCTCTAAAGTTTGGCCGCCACAATATCCCCTCTGTCCTTCCCTGACTCCACCTAAAGCAGGGCACCCTTACCGCCCTGGAGATTGCTGGGACCCAACCCCAGTGCCTTGCTCTCTTGAGCAGAGGGCAAGTCCTGCTGTGCCCAGAGGTGAAGTAGACCCCCCCCCCCGGCCTCTTTCCCAACTTATCAGGGAATTTCTGGCGGGCACAGACACATGTACACAAAACCACACACATAGACACACAGCCCAAGCCAGTGATGACGTTCCCTTGCCTGGCTGGTTCTACAGATGGGTGTGACTGGGTCAGAGTACAGGGAGGGTCGAAATATTTAGATACTGGACTGCCAAGCCCTGGTTGGAAAACAGGGATCATCTCCAAATGGATAGTTTGAGAAAGAGAAGTGCAGCCCCTGACATCTGGAGGTTGGCCTGGGACTGTCAGCAGGCAGTGGTGTTGCTCCGAAGGGCCTGGTGCTCACCGTTAGGCCAGGGTATTCTGTTGAATGTAAACAGATTCACAAGCTGTTAGCATTGCACACAGCCACTCTGACCATGGTTGGATGCAGACAAAAACAAGGCCACTTCATAACCATGTGTGAACACAGACAAAAACACGAACGTCGCCCAAACCACAGAGATGACCAACACCCACCCACCCCCATACTGTCTCCTGTGAGCGATTGCTGCTGCCTTACCAATTACCACTTGAGCCTCACTCTCGTCTGCCCTCCTAGGGGGTAAAATGTATCGAATAAGGCACCTACTTGTTGGATGATTCGAGCTTCTTGACAGCATCCAGTCCAAAGTAAAGCCCTGCTTCCTTCAGCCTTCCCCAAGTCACCCAGCCTGGCCCAAATCCTCTAATAAACCGTTCATGGCACCCTGTTCCCGACACACCCTGTGCTTCCCCATGGTGTGCATTCCCTGTACTGCAGTGAGCAGCAGCCCTAACTTGTCCAACCCCAGGAGGGTCCTGGTGCTCTTTGGCTGGTAGGCGTTGGCAATTTGGAGGTAAAAAACCAATGTATCTGCCAGAAGCCCATTGCCAGGCAGAGGCCCTCATGAATTTTGCCTCATCTTGTGCCTTCCCCAAGACGCCCCAGTGAGGCCTCTGAGGTCTGTGCGTCACTTGGGAAAAGCCCAGGAGTCGCATCTGGTGTCTGCAGACAGAGGTGCCTGGCTTCCCGGGCAGGTCCCCCCCCCCCAACTCCGATGCCTTGGCACTTGCCGCGCAGCGCAGAGATGCTTCTGGAGGAGCCCCCACCATGGGCGTTGAATTTACAAATCCACAGACTCGTGAATGCAGTTATTGGTAAGCTAGGAAACACGTGACATACAGTCACTGCATGCCACAGTGCGGTAGGCCCTGGAGATAAGAAAATGAGTAACACATAGTCCCTGCCCTCACAGCCTTATAACCTAGTGAAGGCCACAGGCAGGGGCAGTGGGGTCCATCCCCACAATACCGGTGCTGGGAGTCTGCTGCGAGAGTTCAGAAGGGACCTTCGTGATTCCTCACAGTGCTGTACTGGTCTGCTTCTCTCTAGTCTAGGCTTTTCTTTCACTGACCAAAGCGCTCCATCCTATATTTGTATCCTCTCTGTCATCTCTACAAACGAAATATGAATACGTTTACTATGCGTAAGTGCACTTGTGTGTGAAGCTTATTATAGAGGATGGACTGATGCTCTTCTTGCCCAAAGAGAATACAACTCTTTCTCTTCACTTTTCCTCAGCCCCTTCATTTTTTGTCCTTCCTCTCAGAATCTCTGCAGTCTCCCCTGCTTGTTTTCTTCCTCCCTGTGTGTCTTCCTCAGGTTCCAGTAAGTGCTCTTTGCCCATGTTTTTGTTTTTGTTTTTGTTTTTCTCCCAGCCGTGGAGCACAGTGGAAAGGGCCCTCCTGGATGTGAGTCTCAGCCCCGCTGTTTGAGCATGGATGGCCCGAGACAGCTACTTACCTAGGTCTCCGTAGCTTCATCTGTAAACTGAGGGGAAAAAACTAGATTACCCCTCTACTCTCAGTTCGAACCTCCTGTGTATAGAAAAGTCTCTCAGGAGTGTGCGCAGGACTGTGTTCACCTTGCCATGGGCTCAGTTGTCTTTCATCTCTAAGGTCTAGAGCAGACGCTAATGGGACTCAAAACTCTTGGCAAGTGTCTCCCCACATGGCCTCTGCTGTCCCTTCGGCTCAACTAGATTTACAGGTTTGGTTTTTGGGGTTTTGTTTTTTTAATCTATGGCTTGTGATTCTTCTTTGATCCAGCAAGTTACAGCCAGAAACCCTATGACCCCTAGAAATTGCACCTTGCCTTATTTGCTCTCCATGGAGAGGTTGACAGACTAAAAACTGGGCTCCAGGAAAGGTGGCATCCTTCTGCCCCTAAAAAATGTTGACTTCAAGCCCAGAATTACCCCCAGGAAAGCTTTATGGAAGGACTATTCTTAGTCATGATCTGAGCACATACATCTCTACCCAACCATTTAATGGTTCCCAATTGCCAACAAACACACCCTGCAGAGCTGGTGGCTGGAAAACCACCATAACCCAGAGTAGCCATCACTCTGATGCTGACGGAAGAGCTCATATTACTGTCCCTCGTGCCACATAAGGCCTGAGCCCCTAGACCAGCCTATACACCCACTTTGCTCTTGGTCCATGGCCATTTTCACATTGGTTATGGCCTTGGCAGAACCATGTCCCCAAGTGCTGATAAGAGAGCCAGGAAGCTTGCAAGCTTTACCACCCAGCTCTTAAGCATAGAGACAGCTGGAAACTGTATACAGGGAAGGTAAGAAAAGGTTGGACAAGAATGCTTAAGGATAATTCCCCCACCAGAGCGAAAGGGGAGTTTTAGGTGTTTCAGGGAGGCCAGCAGAGCCCCTCCAGCTTGAAGCCTTCTCTGATCAGGCCTTGAGGCCCTCAGCCACTTTGTTGAGTCTAATATCCCAAACAACTGGCATGGGATTCTCATCTACTCCAGTGGGAGTCCTCAAACTAGACACACAGTGGGGGTGGGGGGAGACGGGGAGTGCTGGGAACAGGGAATCCTTGGTCTCAAAGTCGATCGCACCTCCACCTGGACTGGGCCCTTACCGAGTCCTAGGAGAAAAGGCCACAGTGACCTTTCAAGACATCAGCTTGACTTAATGCAGGGATGGAGGGCAGCTCATGGCTCAGAACACTCTACACTTGTCCCTTTGGTGGTGCAAGCCCTTGTGGTTCCGTTCATCCCAACAGGAGGCTCCGTTCATCCCAACAGGAGGCTCCAAAGAGACCTCAGCTACCAGGTGAACTCCCGGCCCAGAGGAGGGAAGGAGGTCCAGGGGCGCCCCGCTCTCAGCAGGCGCGCACTATGTGAGGTGGATAATTACAAAAGAATACCATGGTGGGAGTTCTGCGGGAGGTTGCAAACATGCAGCTCCCCCAGAACATTCCCTGTGCGCCCCAGAAGAGCGCGGAGTGGCCGGGCGGGGACAGAAACACGGATGTCTCCGAGGGTACTCTCGCCCGCCACTTCTCTCCCAGCTGCCTCACTGAATCCTCCCCGGGAGTCCTCCCGGAGCCGCCCCAGCTCGCCTGATGGGACGGGAGGAAGGGGGGGCGGGAGCAGGAAAGAAGGGATTGAGGGGGAAGTTTCAAGCGGTGTGCCGGGGAGGGGGGAGGATTCTCATGAGTCAGCGAAGCGGGCTCAGTGTGACTTCATTGCTTCCCGAGAAGAGGCGCCCGGGGCAGGAGGCCGCTCAGAGTGCAGCAGCAGGAGTGGAAGGTCGGAGCCCTGGCCGTCGGCGCCGGGCAGGGCGCGGGACAGAGCTCAGAGCTGGCCAGGTCGCTCGGGGCTGGGATGGCGAGGGGAGGCCGCGCGCGGGCCAGGAAAGCTCCGGGCAGATGAGCCGACCTCTCCTCTCCTCCTCCTCCACCCTCACGGTCGCCAGTTCCCGCCTCGACCCGAGACGCCGCGCCGCGCGCGTTCCGCCTGCAGGTGGCGCTGCAGAGGCGCCCTGGGCGCACTGCTGGGGTTCGGGGGTGGAGCCCAGCCCCAGAGCGGATCGGGGCTGGGAGGCGCACGAGCCCAGAAAGGGGCCGGACGGGGAGGTGGGGGAGGCGAGGGAAAGGCGGGAGGGGCCGCCAGAACCTCCACTGGCCCTCGGACCTCGCTCTCCCACCGAAGTGGCGGGAGAGTCCGGAGATCCGACCTGCTGCACTAGCGCCGCGGCGTGGGGCTGGCTCCTGCATGCTTCTTAATGGTCCCTTGGGCCACCTCCCCGGCCCCGAAGAGCTTGGGGCGGCTCACCTTCAGCAAAGGGATTGTGGTTTAGGGGCCGTCTTTCCTCTCCGGGGATGGCTCTCTTGACCCGCGGGCAGTAGAATGGAAACTTTGAGTCGCGTCTCAGGGCGTTGGGGGTGGGTTTCCCTGAACAGCCACTCTCTAGCCTGGCTCTCCTGAGACCTAGAGTGCATCTCCTGCACCGGGATAGACTGGCGCTGGGGCTGGGGTGCAGTCTGGAACCAGGGCTCAGCCTAGGTGAGGGGCAGGGATTCAGCTTTGGGCTGGATGTAAGCCTGTAAACCGATGGTTAGGGATTCTGCGCGTCTCAATCCAGTCTTTGGCAGCCATAGAAGAAAAAAAGCTAAGAGGCCCATTTGGGGCTCAAACTTACAACCCTGTTCTCAGTAGATAGAGCTTTGTGTTCTACCTCCTTGCAGGCCCTGAGCTCTAGAAGTCATGATGCTGCTGACCTTCCCGTGTTGGTTCATGGTTATGTGGTGGCTCTTTAGTTAACATATTAAAAGTATCAAGGCACAAAAATAACCTGTGGCCAGACACATTTAAGCTGGAAAAAAAAGAGTTGTTGGGGGCTGCAGCCTCAACCTTTCCGGAGGCTCCAGTGGCTATTCCCATGATACAACTTAACATAGAAATATATGGGTAGGGTGTATCTCCCATTTCTGTGCCAAGACATCAAAGCCATGCACTGTGCTAGTGTTCTGGGTGCCTCTTCTCTGTCAGTCAGTCCAGCTCCCCTGCTTTCAGGATGTCCAAAGCCATCTGAGAAAGTTATCCTTAGGATTTTCCATAAAGAAGAGGAAAGGGGTTTAAAAAAAAAAAAAACCAAAGGATCCTAAACGTTTCACTGTGTTTCACTGTGTGCCAGGAGAAATACCGTCTGTCTCCTGCCCAGACCTCAGAGCCCGGGCCTCCTTCCTACAGGGCGGTGCCCAGCTATTCCTGGAAACCCCCTCCTTTCGAATAACCCCCTCCCCAAGGTGTCTCCTCCCAGAGCATGACCTAGGAAAAGGATCATATTGTCAAACTTGATGTCTCTATCCCCTTTCGGTCCCTAACCGGGCCTGCAGCGGTCCTCAGCCTGTCCACTCCCCTGATGCCCTCATGCTGGCTTCTCCTCCACGGAGCAGGGCCTGAGCTGTGGCCTCTCCCTCCAGCCTGGCCCTGTGCCCCACTAGGTGACTGGGAGAGGATCTGATATACTAATTTGTGTTAATGTGATAATGGGCGCTAATGGGGTCACGTGCTAACCACAGGCCAATTTCTAGCCCAGCCTTACAGCCTCAGCCCCCAAGTCCAGGCTGTAGGAATGGGAATTTCAGGCTGACTAATCTTCACAGCCCGTTGGAGGGGGCGGGGGAGTGGGAGGAACCGAAGCCCCAGGACGATCCCAGAGTGCTGGTGCCTCGGTTTCAGTTTCATCCTTGGCTGACACTTTCCTCCGACGAGTGGAATTGCTTTGGTTTTCCTCCAGTCCCTCTTCCCTCCCCAGCTGCCCCCCTTTTGGATCACTAGCTTCCCTCGGCCAGCCCTTCACTTCGGAGGGGAGAGATGGGAAGATAATTTGGCAGTGATGAGGAAAAAAATGTACACGTAGACACCCTCAGACACACAGGCTCACATACCATGCTGCCTTGCAGACACACATACACACACACGCCCACAAACACACACACACACACACACACACGAGGGGACTTGCCACTCACATCCAAGAGTCAAGCTCACACACATGCATGTGTGCATGCGCGTGCACACACACACCCCACCTTCCTGCCATGATTGCACCCTCACTCACATCTGAGAGACCCACATGGACACCCACATAGGCAGGCAAGACCCTATGGAGACCCATCCCACACGAAGACCCCCCCACACACACTCTCTCTCACACAAACCAGCCGCAGCAGCCGAGTTGGATGGCTTCCTCAAAAGAGGGCTGGAAAGTTTGTTTGCTGCCAATGAAGGGGCCTAGACATTCCGTGAAATGACTCATACTGCACCTTTATAGACATTAAATGTATTTTTTCTGGATGAGACAACAACAACAACCCTCGACCCCGACCCCCGTTGGGACGGCAGGGTGGGGAAGCTGCGTGGCTGCGTTCCTATTGGGTCTCTGTCTGGTGCATGTCTCTCTGGCTTGTCCTCGTCTCCCTGTGGTATAGGGCAATCCCCAAAAAGCAGAATCCTCTACTCCCTGATACAAACCCCAGCCCAGAACCGCCCCTTGGCAGGATGTGAAGTAGGTGGAATTCAGGCCCTCCAGGCCCCCTCACACCCTCTCCCCACTCCTCTACTTCATCCCCAGACCCGAGGATCTGGAGTCTGGCCTGGTGCCCCCACTCAGCCCTTCCCGATCTCTCCTTCCATCCAAGTACCCCATCCCCACCTCTCCTGGGTCTGTCCGTACTGCCACCTCTGAGCACAACTCCAGGGGTCGCTATTCACCCTGTATATAACATGTAGCACCACATGCGATGTGACTGGTGTCTCACCCACTCCCCTGAGCCTCCTCTCCATCTGAGAAGGGAACACCCAGCTTATGGCTTCCTGTTCCCTGTCCCCAGCACACTCAAGGGGCCACAGAAATCATGTGGTGCCCTCCTCCAGGAAAGCCTTTATTTGTTGCCATCCCTCCGTGCCTCTATCCCGGTCTCTGCCCCCCTAGCAGCAGTCCACTGGGCCAAGGTCCCGAGTTTTTCTTTGCAGGCCGTGAAGGGAGGCGCCTTTGGAGTGTCATTTGGAATCTCCACAAGGGCTACGGAGTGCAGGGAGGCCGCCAGCCACACGAGGTGGGGGTTACCCTAGCAGATGGCAGAGGTTGAGGAGATAACCCCGACTCCACTGGAGAGTGCCCCAAAACTCTGGATACCGCACTGCCTCTGATAGGTGCCCCAGAGTAAGTGCCTGCCCTTGGCCCTGGTCCTGGGGACTTTTCCAAGCTGATCCCTGGCTCCAGGATGGGGGCTAGAGGCCAGTAGACTCCAGGGGACTTGCCCTCATTTGCTGAGCACTTCTTGAAGCCACTTCTTCCTCATTTTTGGCAAATGAATCAAATGACTGGGTCCCTCCTCCTCCCCCCACCTCAAAAATCTCCCACCAACCCAAGAGGGCTGGCCTGAAGGGCACTGAATCTGTTTCCCCAACACTTGGCCCACTCCCAGCAGTGCATGCGGTGGGAACAGCTCCTCCCAGCAGTGACCAAAGCCAGGATGGACATAGGGAGCACTGACTCAAGGACCGCAGCACCTGCTAGGTAACATTGTCATCTCACTCCAGGCAGACCCCTGAACTGCCATCCAGGCTTCCAAGAAGTGAAACCTAATGGACCTCTGAAGTTTTGTAGGGGATCTTATGGTGGTGGAGACTGTCCCAGCCAAGGCCTGGAGGGGAAATGTGTAACTCTCCATTTTAATGAGAGCAGTGTTGCGGCGGGGGTGGGGGTGGGGGGTTGGAACCAAGTGACTTCCCAAGAGCCTCAGCCAAAGAAGGTGGCTGGCCAGATCAAAGTCACGATCTGGGAAGTTGCTCCCAACTACACCTTCCCATCTGCATGCCTGTGCTTTGGCCTGGGCACACCGGCTCCCACCCTCGTCAGTTCCCAAGATGGACCTGAGCAAGAGAAGACCATCTGGGGAAGGAACACTTGGGTATGACCTATCTCAAGGAATTCTTATCTTCCACAGTTATCCAACCATCTTTATAAAAAAAAAAAGATTTTATTTATTTGTCAGAGAGAGAGAGAGAGAAAGAACATAAGCAGGGAGAGCGGCAGAGGGAGATACAGGCTCCCCGCTGAGAGCCAGATGTGGGACTGGATCCCAGGGACATGGGATCATGACCTGAGCCGAAGGCAGATGCTTAACCAACTGAGCCATCCAGGAGCCTGCGACGCAACAACCTTTTTAGAAGAAACACTTTTTATGATGCTCAGTCACCACCTGGGATGTAGAGATTTCTATTTGCCATTTGGAGCTTTCTAGGGCCTTGTCATGTAAGCCCAGTAGAGGAAAATCCAGAGTTACTGAACATTTCAACAAAAGAATCATTGCTGTTTGGACGGAAAGGATTACAAGGGGCTTCTCAGCTTCACAGGTGGGAGGATTTCTTTTAAATTATAACTTCTCTCTGGGCTTTTGAATATGCTTCTCACTCTGAAAGTCTGATTGATGGGTGACTTTTCTAGCTTGCGTCTGTAGTGGAAAGTCAGGGCCATGGCTACAGAATCTGTGGCACTGTGGTGTTTTGTTCTAGCCACAGGTTCGAATAGAATTTGCAGAGGCCAAGGGGTTAAGGGAAGGGGGGAAGCAACCAGCTACCTTGTCTCTAAAGAACCTGGGGTGATTTGCAGAGGAACATAGGCACTGCTTGAAAGAGGGGACAAACAAGGGCTGAGAAAGCTGCCAAGGTGGAAAGGCAGGTTGAACCCAGGAGTGGCAAGCGAGCTGGCCCTGCACAGGCTATGGGCAGCCAGGAGGCCCTCTGCTCTTGGAAGGACCCAGGTTCTGAGGCTTGAGAGGACTGAATCGGAGTTGAGGCAGGAACAGGCTGGAAGGATGGAGGCTGAAAGTGCACACTGGATGGGACAGCGCAGCCTGGGCATCCACGGGCAACTCGAGAAGGGGAATTCCTGCCAAGTCAGGAACTGAGCCATTGGCAGAGACAGCATGGCTGTCGTCAGGAGTAGTGATCTCAGTCGGCGGGCCCCACCTGGCTGGGGCTCACCCAATGGGCAAATGGAAGAGCGGGGAGTCGGGTGGGGAAGGGCTGGCAGGCTGGGGAGCAGCAAGGTCATCAGGAAGGGCAGCCTGGCTGACCTGGAGCCATGGAGCCGGGGACGTCACTGCTGAGGCCCATGGCTCCCCAGCTCGAGGTCAGCACAAGACTTTCATCAAGGGGGGGTGGGGTTTGCTTTGGCCACAATTCCCAGACCCTGGGGCTGTGGTTAGTTTTCAGTGGCTGGGGAAGGTGGGAACTTATGGGATTCCCACAGGTGGACTCCAGGTCATTGGCAGGTACTTGGGCAGACACCGGTTACCTGTTAGCTGGTTGGCGCGGTGCCTTCTCCCCCTGCCCTTCCCAAGAAGAAGACCTTTCCTCTGGCTTTTCCGTGCCTTGAGGCTTCAGCTCTGGCTTAAACCACACTCTTAGGAGGTATCCACCATTAGCCCTCAGCAGCTTCTGGCCTGGCCTTATCAGACATTCTTCTGAGAGCTGGGGTTGAGAAAAGTTGAAATGTGGATGAAGATGCTGCTGAAGGTAGCTAACATCGATTGAGGGCTTATTGGGCACCAGGCACCACTGCTGTAGACACAGGTTATCTCATTCGGTTGTCATCACAGCCTTTCTTTTCACTTTTTAAAAAAGATTTTATTTATTTATTTGACACACAGAGAAGATCACAAGTAGGCAGAGAGGCAGGCAGAGAGAGAGGGGGGAAGCAGGCTCCCTGCTGAGCAAAAAGCCCGATGCGGGACTCCATCCCAGGACCCTGAGATCATGACCTGAGCCAAAGACAGAGGCTTAACCCACTGAGCCACCCAGGTGCCCTTTTTTCACTTTTTTAAAAAGCTTTATTTATTTATTTGAGTAAAAGAGAGTGAGAGAGAGAAAGCACGAGGGGGAGGGTCAGAGGAAGAAGCAGACTCCCCACTGAGCAGGGTGCCCAATGTAGGACTGCATCGGGGACTCCAAGATATGACCTGACCGGAAGGCCGATGCTCAATGGACTGAGCCACCCAGGCGCCCCAGCAGCCCGCCCGCCCTTCCTTCCTTCCTTCCTCTCTCTCTCTTTCTCTCTTTCTTTCTTTCTTTCTGTCTTTCTTTCTTTCTTTCTTTCTTTCTTTTTTTCTTTCTTTCTTTCCTCTGGAGAGGGATGGGGAGAAGGGGCAGAGAGAGAATCTTAAGCAGGCTCCATGATCAGCACTGAGCGGAGCTGGACACAGGGCTCAATCTCACAACCCTGAGATCAGGGCCTGAACCAAAATCAAGAGTCGCATGCTTAACTAACTGAATCACCCAGGCACCCAATCATCACAGCTATTCGATGTAGGTTCTTATTATCCCCAACTTAAAAATAAGGGACGTGAAGCTCAGAGAGTTTAAGTGACTTGCCCAAAGATACACAGCTGGTAAATGGTGCAGCTGGAATAGGAAACCAGGTCTGTCTGATGTTAGGGGCCACTGAACTCTTAGCAAAATGGAAAAATATGTGTGTTTGTATCTATTGGTGAGTCTCAAGGTCAAGATAAAGGTTGCTTAGGGATGGCTGGGACCTACCACAATTTCGAGAGGGGAGCCTCATGGACAAGAGACCAGCAGAGAATGGTGAGGCTCCAGGATCAGGAATCCCCTGGTGAAAGCATGGCCACTTAGAAAAGAAAAAAAAAAAAACGGAAATCTGCTCTTGGTGATTATTTCAGGGACTTCGCTATAGGTAGGCAAGATATCTCAAGGGCCAGTGCCGGTCCAGCCCCTAGATTTTTCCCCAGAAAACTATAATCTGCAGCTGCCTTCACTGCCATCATTCACCACCTTTCCTGTGCCCGAGACCATCCTTTCCCAAGACTGGGGAAGCAGGCAGATGCTGGTGGTTGAGCAGGTCCCTGAACTTCAGACCCTTTGGCCACCCTGCCCTTCAGAGGGCCTTCCTCCTTTGGGGCCCCTTTCCCGCTTTCTGCTAAGGAGCTGCCAGGGCTGAGGCTTGGATGGGCCCTTCCTCCAGACTATGGAGAACCATAAGAAGTGACTATTTCCAGGCATCTCCCTCATAGAGCCTCCTAGCTGTGGGACCAGATGGAGTGTGGGGGCTTGTATGGATGCCCAGGCAGGTCAGAGGAGAGGGTAAGGGGGAGATAGCATGGGAGACTGGGGTTCACGGCTTTAGAGAGAAGAGGTGCGTGAACTTTCCCCCAGTACCTCAACTCTGGCTGCCTCTGCACCTTCTGTGGCAGTCCGGCTCCCCCCCAAACCCAGCCCTTCCCCTGATTCATTTCTGTCTGGTCTCCCCCACCGGGAGCCCTAGGCTTTACTTCCCTAAGAAGTCCCCCCAAACTCTCCAGTCACTCCCAAGTATACGATTTGGCCCAGGATTCCGCAGTGTTTGGCATCTAGCTCCTGAACTGCATCCTCTGGGCATCTCCTGGCCTCACGCCCCCTGCTCCCGCTCCGCCAGCCCTCGCCCTCCCGTCAGGTCCGAACTCAGCAGGCGCTCAATAATCTGGAGTGCAATGGTGTGGGCCAAAGGCGTCAAGCCCACCGGCTTGTGTGCAGGCCGAGGGGGCTGGACATAGCCATCCAGGGTCCCCGGGGAGTAGATTTCTCTCCCAGGCCTTGTGTGGGGGCTTCCCTCCGGGAAGGGCCCCAAACAGGGAGCCGAGAGCCCGGGACACGCCGCGTGCTAGCGGACTGAGGGGCGCGGACCAAGAAAGGGGTGCGCGACGTGGGCTCTGCAGGGGCCCTGCTCTTGCAGTCCCCGGGGGCGAGCGAGCCGTGAGGGGAAGGAGAGGCCGCACGGGCCCCTGGCACGGCTCCCCCTGCCGTGCTGGCGACCGCGGCGGGCCAGGGGTGGAGGGGCGCTGTTTCCACCAAGACGCCTCGTCCCTCCCTCGCTCCCTCACCCACCCCGCCCGCCCGCGGTCCCTCCCGTCGGTCCCTCCCTCCGGCTCTTCCCTCCCTCCCGCCCTGCCTCCTTCGCGCCCGCCCCAGCCGCCGCCTGCGGGGACGTGTGTGTCTCTAGTGCAATTTCCCCTTTCGCTCGGGTGTCTCAGTGCAGGTCTCCGCCAGCTCGCGCCCCCTCCCCGGGCGCCCCCGCCGCCCCTTCCCTCGGCGTGGCCCTCCCTGGCGGCCACCCAGCTCCCCCCGCACTCCACCCCGCCCCCCGGAGTCGTTTTATCAGGGGCGCCGCCGTCTCACCTGGTATTTGCATCTCGCCCTCCAACTTGCCATTGGCGGCGCGACGTGTGGGAGAGCCCTGCGCCTCGCCCGCCCGGACCAGCCTGCCCCGGCGCCGAGGTGAGTCACGGGCGCGGGGCCGCGGGGGCAGGCGGGCAGGGAGGAAAGAGGGAGGGAAGGAGGAAGGGGGACGGTGGCCCCGGCGGCCACGGGAACCGACCGGGCGCCGCGCTCAACTTCCACTTCTCCTTTCGCCGGCGCCGAGTTCCCGGCGCCACTGGCCCAGCCCGGCTTCCGAGGGGAGAAGGCGGGCTGAGGGAGGGCGGGAGGCAGCTGGGGACCCTCGCCTGGGCCCCCAGAGCGGGGAGGGGGCCGCAGCGACCGACCCCAGCCCGGCGACCGAGCCCACTCGGCCTGAGGTACGTCGATGGCGCCGCTTCTTCGAGCCTTCGGGGACCTCGAAAAGTTTGCCTCAGGGCGGGATCGGGGACGCTCGGGCCCCGGCGTGTCGGGGTTGGGGGCCCAGGGAATGGTGGGAGAGCCGCGGCGTGTTGAGTCCCGCCCTTGCCTCGCCCCACCGCGTGTGTGTGGGGGAACTCGGGCTTCTGAGCCGGGGTTAGAAACGGAATCGAATTCCCGAGCCAGGGTGGGAGGCAGGTTTTCCCGCGCCCCGGGCGCTAGGGTTCCGTGACAGGGCAGATCGTGACAGAAGGCCCCCCGAAAGCTCGGCGCTCGAGGGCGGGAGGTCAGACCGTGTGGTGGCGGGGCTGCCAGATTGACTGGGCGGCCCCTAGCGCCTCTGGGGGGCCAGGCGCCTTAGTGTAAAACACACTCACTGGTGTAAAACACGAGCGCGCGCGCGCACACACACACACACACACACCCCTATGACTTGGATAATCGGATCGCCAAAATAGAGACCTCTTGGCAGGGGCCAGAGTTTCCGTGTGAGCAAGACGCCAGAGTTCCCGCTCCCGCGTTCCCGCTCTCCCGGTTTCTCCCGCCTCTCTGTTCCCTCCTCTGCTGCGGCGAGGGGATTGAGCCGCCTCACAGCGCGGGGTGCCATGCCGGCAGCGCCTTGTTTTGGGGAACTGCTGAAGCGGTATCCACTTTATGAATGTCTGGTGCCTCCACCGCACCCTCTGTTGCCCTTCCCTCAGGACTGTGTGGAGGGGACAAGACCTTCCTGACCAGAGTCACCTCCTAACCCCTTGGTACCTCGGTTCAGCCAGGCTCTCCCTGGCTGCCCCCCCCCACCCCGCCATGGGATTTGATGGCAGTTTGATTCCTGCCCCTCATCCCTCTGCCCGGAGATAGAGGCCTGTCTGGTCCTGCAGCTTCTTCTGGTTAATGTTTGACAGTTCATTGTGGCTAATCATTTTAATTAGCTCTTAAAGTGGGGAGGAACAGTTAACCTTGGACTTCTCGATTTTGGCCTGGTGGGGCCTCAAATGGGAGGAGTGCTAGGGAGGTGGGGAGGTAGGAGCGGAAGTGAGGTCACCACCCCAGGGCCCGAGCCACCACTGCTTGGCCCCAACAGCTGGTGGGCACGCCCATCAGGGACTCACCCCCTGCAAGCTGACCCCTGGCCTGAGTGCCAGGTTGGAGAGGGGTGAAGGGAAGAGATCTAGCTCTCCCCTTGGGGGAGACAGGACACTTTGGCACTAAAAGTGCCTGGGAACATGTATGCCTGGTGAGAATGCAAATCCTTCTTCACAGTTACACAGGGCTTTACCGGTTAGAAAGCACTTTCTCAACAACCATTGATTCAGTAGACCCAGCGCCTAGTAGAAACAGCCTAGCGGGTGAGCTGTCCTGAGTTAAATGAAATACTTGACTATCCTGGAGGACTTGTTATCCTTGCCGGTGTGGGGAAGGGGCTGCCTTGCGCGTGCTTGTTTCTGGGGCTGTTCAAAGCCTGAGATGTTTGGGGGGGTTGAGCAGGCTCCACCTTGCCACCCTCACCCAGCCTCTAGCTGTGAGCCGAAGGAGTGGCTTGTTTGCAACTATGTCTGGCATTCCTCCCACTGCTGCACTGTTTGCTCGATGGTTGCTCAGGAACTGGCGCCCACCCCTGGACAAGCTGGGGGCCTGAAATCCACTCTCCCCCTGCCTAGTGCTAAGTGGTGGCACAGTGGCTTCTGTCTTCTCTGTCTTGTGTTGGGATCTAAAAATGAGGGTGTTGTGGTCTTTCATTCATAGGATTGATTGATAGATTATCCAAAATGCCCCTAGCCTGCAAAATTCAGCGCTTTTGTCCCTGAAGAGGCCCAGCCAGGTGCAGGCTGAGGGGATTGCTTTCCCAGGGAAATCCCTGCTCCTAAGCTTGGCCTTGGGCCTTCCCACCCCCCCAACCCCACCCCCAACTTTCTCATTTTACCTTCCATCCCTAGAGCCAGACTGTCTGAGTCTAAAACCCAGCTTTGCTATTTACTTAGCTAAGTGATTCTAGTCAGTTGTATGCCTCAGTTGCCCCATTTGTCAAAAGTGAGCCCTGCCTCATAAGGTTGCTCTGAAGATCAAATCCTTCAATACGCATAAGCTGTTTATTAGAACAGTATATGGCACACAGTGAGCACCAACCAGCATGATGGTATTATCTGATACAGTGCCTAAAGCTCATTCCACTCAACAAACATTTGCCAAGAGCCAGTCCCCATAGCAGGCATCCCTGAAGTGGCAGTGAGAAAACATGGAGGTGAAGAAGATGTCACAGGCCTTCCAGGACTGTGTATAGCTTAGCTTCTGTTGTAGGCCAGAGTTGGGGTGAAGGGTGTGGGAGGGAGACAGGGAGAGCATCTAGGTCATCTATATAAATAACCATAATTCGAAGTCAGGCTGGAATACTTGAGCTAGTGTGGGGAGCTGGGCATCCTAGACGTGGAGGCTTCTCCTTGTCTGGGGACTCTGGCTGGGTTCTGGTCTGAATGCACCGTCTGAACTGCTTTGGGAATTGGATGAATGACCGGGAAAGGGAGACCTGCTTCCTTGGTGGGCTGTAGGTGTCGTGATTTGTTGGGTGCCGCGGCAGGATAGCATTACTTAGTGCCACCCCCAAACCCCCCTCTAGCCCTCTGGCACACCCCCACCACCTCCTGGAGGTCCCCTGCGGAGCTGGGAAGGGTTTGGGGCAGCCTTCTCAAGCTTGGGTCTGACCCTAACCTGGGCTTGGTTATCTCTCCAGGATTTCTAAGCTGCAAAGAGGTTTCTGGCTTCACTGCCAATTTATTCCCTTTGAGGTTCTCAGACTGAAAACTAGTTCTGCAGGGGAGAAAGGAAACTCATCCAAGGTACCCAGAATCCCATGGGCACTTTCCTAGAGGTCAGGGGCTTTTCTCATCAACACCAACCTGCCTGCAAATCTCTGGCCGCTGAGCCTCACATGGCCAGTGATAGTGGCCGCGTCAGTCATGCCCTCTAGCTCAGGCCCCAGTGCTGGTTGCCAAGGAACTGCTGGTCGGGGTGCTTGAGAGGGTTCTGACCTCACAGGGGCTGCTGAGTTTCAATTCAACAGCCATTTATTAACACCTACTGTGTGCCCAACCTGTGCTAGGCACTGTGGAGGAGACAAATGAAGGAGGTGGTGAGGGAAAGATGACTAAGACACTGAAACAATCAGAGGCGAGGACAGGCAGCCAGGTCAGTGGCTGGTCAGGTGCTAATTGTGCTCCTCAGAGTAGGGGCCAGAGGCGGCCAGAGCTCTGAGGTCGGCCGCTGGAGGAGGGAGGGAAGGCTTTGTGAGGCTCGAGCTAGACCTTGAAGGGGAGGGGGGGCGGCGCGGGGGAGATTTGGCTGGGCAGAAAAGGGAGAAAAGACGCCTTTCTCTGTCTTCGCTGTCCACAGACTGACCTTCGAAACCTGGATAATTGTTTGGCAAATGCATGGCACATAAAAGAACAGGTCAGCCAGTGTGGATGGCTCAGCGCAAAGCCCCGATCTCCAGTCCAGGAGATAGAAAGTGGCTGGCCCAGACCGGGAGCCCAGGGAGCCCTGCGTGTATGGATAAGACACAAAGGGTAGACAGGCTTCCTTGCCACCCAAGCTGAGGGGATTTCATTTTGAGTCCACCCCCCCCAACCCCACAGGCCCTGGAGGAGGTGGGTGGAGAGAGGGGAAGAGAGGTAGAGGACATCATAAGGGACAGGAAAACTGATGCACCAATGGTGTTCAGAGCAGGCATGGGCTGGTTGGGTCCTACCTTTTCCCAGGATTCTGAGATTTCTCTGAGAGCCGGGAGGTTCAGGTGGAGGACAGAGATTTTCCTTTCTTCAGCCAGTTGGGAACCCAAGAGTCTAGAGAGTCCCATATGTTTCTGCCCAGACCACCCGGGCAAGGGCAAGGACTAGCCATATATTTGCTCTGCTACTTCTGTGTCTCCCATGGCTGAGTGGAGAGGGGAACTTGGCTCTTGTTGCATTTCACTGGAGAAAAACACCCAGACACACACATATCCTCCCCTCCCCCGCATCATTTTCCTTCTCTCACTGCCCTCTTTCCCTGCCCCCTCCCCAGTACGTTGCAACACCACAGGGACACACCGGGAGTGCCCTGACTTCTTGGCTGGGAAATCATGTCCTAAGGTGAGTTTTTTGGCAGAGACCCCAGCCTTCTATAGGAGGAGAAGGAGGCTCAGAGAAAGGTGTTTCATGTAGGAGGGTCTGCAAGGGAAAGTGCTGGAACATTTCTTAAACCAACAAGAAAGAGGTTAAGCAGCTTGCCCAGGCTGAGCAAGCTTTGCCTTAGGTTCCCACTTTCCCGATGGACCATTTTATTGTCCCAGTGCTGGTAACTTCCTGCTTCGCAGTCCCTCTGGCCTTCCTGAAGCTTCCTTTCCTCTCCCAATCTAACCCAGTATCCTTCCAGAGAAGTTGGGTTGTCTTGGGGTCAGGGGTGGGAAGCATGGGCTCTCTGTGTTCTCAATCCAGACCTACTGCTTACTGACTGTGTGAGTATGGGCTAGTCACTTAACCATGTTGGGTTCTAGTACCCACCTCACAGGGTCTCGAGAGGACTCAGTGAGATACGGCACATGAAGCACTCAGCATGGTGCCTGGCACATAGTTACTGCCCCACAGGTGTTAGCTGTTGTTATTCCCGTGGCTGTTGTTGTCACTTCCCCTCACACAGCCTTGACTTGGCCAGCACCAGGGAGCAATCGCTTCTCTGGCAGCATTGGCAAGGCCTGCCATACCCGTTCTGAAACTGAGAGGGAATTTCCTTAGCTTTCTGCTACCCCTTTGTTAAGTCTGTCATCACACAGGAGAAGGAGGGGACGTGTGTGCGGAGATGGACGCATGGAGAAGATGTGTGTGCGGAATAGTCTTTGTGAGTGGCAGGCAGTGGTGCCGTGAAGAGCAAAAATCAAGTCCTTAATGTTTTTATTAACATTGCCGTCTTTATCTCTTCACCACTCTCATCTTAAGTATCATTTGCTACAGGAATAAGAAGTTAGTTCCTTTGAGAGAAGGCCTCAAAGGCCTTGCATCCTGCACAAGAATTTAGCAACCGTCGGTCTCTTGTTATTACCCTGCTGAGTGTAGAATTCTGGGAGCCAACTGACCAACCACTCCTCACTCTCTCCCTCCTTTCGCTAGAATTTGATGATGCGTCCATTCTTGTCCAATGCCCAGAGGCTTCGGGTTGGAGCTGGGCACTGTTTTTGCCCAGAAGAGTTCCCAAGGAGCTGTGCGCCATCCCCATTCAAGGCCTCCCAGAAAGTACTTTGGAGGTTCCATCTGCTATCAGATGGATTGTGTTTGCCTAGGAAGGACTGGACCATCCATGGACCACCCCTGAGCCACTTCACTCTGTCCGTTGGTCTCCGCCCCTCAGGTTAGAACTGCTAGGCCTTGGAGGATGGGAGAATGGGCAATTAGTCTTAACCTCCCCAAATTCCCGATGACCTGATAGCAAGGAGGTACTTAGACATAGATTTAGTAGATAATTTGTCTTTTTCCCATAATGCCCCCAGAGGATAAAAGAGGCTAGTTCAGGTCTGCTGATTCTGTGAGAATCCGTGCACAGAAAACACCTGTCTCATTACATTAGGTGACCACTTTCTTGGTGCCCTACTAATAAAAACAAACAAACAAACAAACAAACAAACAAACAAACAAAAACCACCACAGCAGGACCAGCCTCCTGCTCTGAAGGATCTTTTTTTATTTATTTATTTTTTATTATTTTTTTTTTAAGATTTTATTTATTTGTCAGAGAGAGAGAGAATGAGCACAGGCAGACAGAATGGCAGGCAGAGGCTGAGGGAGAAGCAGGCTCCCCGCTGAGCAAGGAGCCCGATGTGGGACTTGATCCCAGGGCGCCGGGATCATGACCTGAGCTGAAGGCAGTTGCTTAACCAACTGAGCCACCCAGGCGTCCCTGAAGGATCTTTTTTTAAACTTTTTAAAAATCTTATTTATTTATCTGACAGACAGAGATCACAAGTAGGCAGAGAGGCAGGCAGAGAGAGAGAAGGAAGCAGGCTTCCCGCTGAGCAGAGAGCCTGATGCGGGGCTCGATCCCAGGACCCTGGGATCATGACCTGAGCCGAAGGCAGAGGCTTTAACTCACTGAGCCACCCAGGTGCCCTGCTCTGAAGGATCTAAACCCAATTCTAGAGCTGTAGTAATACACATGCACTTAGCCCCACAGTGGGCTATTTGCATATCGTAATATGGTTGCCATTGTAGTGATAATTAGCACCTCTGTCATGGTACATAATTATCCTTTCTTTTTAGTGATTAAAGAGCAATTCAAGACTGTGTGGGATTAAGAGACTCTAGTCTCTTAGCAAGTTTGATGATTATAATACAATATTGTTAGCTATATTTACTATTCTGTTTATTAGAGCTCTAGGGCTTATTTACTAATAGTAATAGTTTGCATTTTCTAGAGTTTTATATAATGGAATCATATACCATGTGTACTCTCTTTTTGTATGGTTTCTTTCATTCGGCATATTTAAGATCTGTCCATGCTGTTACATCCATCCATATTTCATTTCTTTTTTATTGCTAGGTAGCATTCCATTGTATGGAGATACCACACATTATTTATCCATCAGTTGATGGACATTGGGTGGCTTTCCCCCACCCCATGTTTGGCTATTACAAACAAAGCTGCTGTGCACATCTATGTACAAATCTTTCCATAGCTATATATGTCCTTTTCTTTTGGTTAAATACACCTAGGAGTGGAATGGCTGAATCATACAGTAGTTGTAGGTTCAACTTCTTAAGAAACTGTCAAACTGGGATGCTTGGGTGGCTCAGTGGGTTAAGCCGCTGCCTTTGGCTCAGGTCATGATCCCAGGGTCCTGGGATTGAGTCCTGCATCGGGCTCCTTGCTCAGCAGGGAGCCTGCTTCTCTCTCTGCCTCTGCCTGCCTCTCTGCCTGCTTATGTGCTCACTCTCTCTCTCTTCCTCTCTGACAAATAAATAAATAAATAAATAAATAAAATCTTTTTAAAAAATTAAAAAAAAAAGGAAGAAACTTCAAACTGTTTCCCAAAGTGATTGTACTATTTCACATTCCCACCAATTGTGTGTGTGTTCTAGTTGCTCTGTGTCCTCACCAACACTTGGTGAGTCTTTTTCAGTTTAGCCCTTCTAATAGGTGTGCAGTGGTATCTCATTGTGGTTTTTAATTTGTACTTCCCTAATGAGGAACTTACTTATAACCAATATATCTTCTTTGGTAAGGTATCTGTTTAAATCTTTTTTTTTTTTTAAAGATTTTATTTATTTATTTGACAGACAGAGATCACAAGTAGGCAGAGAGGCAGGCAGAGAGAGAGAGGAAGGGAAGCAGGCTCCCCGCTGAGCAGAGAGCCCGATGCGGGGCTCGATCCCAGGACCCTGGGATCATGACCCGAGCCGAAGGCAGCGGCTTTAACCCACGGAGCCACCCAGGCGCCCCCTGTTTAAATCTTTTGCCCCTTTTTGGGGAGCCTGGGTGGCTCAGTTGGTTAAGCGTCTGCCTTCAGCTCAGGTCATGATCTCAGGGTCCTGGGATAGAGCCCAACATTGGGATCCCTGCTCGGCGGGGAGTCTGTTTCTCCCTCTCCCTCTGCCGCTTCCCCCTGCTCATGCACTCTTGCTCTCTCTCTCTCTCCCTCTCTGTCAAATAAGTAAATAAAATATTTTTAAAAAATAATTTTTTTTGACCTTTTTAAAATTGATTTGTTTGCTTTTCTTGTTGAGTTTTGAGAATTCTTATATATTCTGGACACAAGACCCTTATTCTTGCTTTGTGAAGGTTTTCTCTGAGTCTCTGGCTTGCCTTTTCATTCTCTTTATAGTGTCTTTTGTGGAGCAGAAGATTTTGATATCAATGAAGTCCAACTAATCAATTTTTACTTTTGTGGATCATACTGTTGGTGAGGTCTCTAAGAAGTCTTCACCTAGCCCAAGGTCACAAATATCTTGTCTTATGTTTTCTTTTATAACTTTTATAGTTTTAGAGTTTACATTTTGGCCTTTGATCCATTTTGAATTAATTCTTCCAGATAGCGAGAAGTGTAAATTCACATTCATTTTTTTCCCCTTTTATATACAGATACCGATTATTCTAGTACCATTTGTTGGAAAAGCTATTGTTAGGCTACTGCAGTTGTCCTTATATATGTGGGCTATATTCTGTTTTTTTTTTTAAAGATTTTATTTATTTATTTATTTGAGAGAAAAAGTGAGTGAGAGAGAGCACATGAGCAGGAGCAGATGGAGAGGGAGAGAAATGGACTCCCTGCTGAGCAGGAAGGCCAGATTTCTGGCTGGATCCTAGGACTCTAGGATCATGACCTGAGCGGATGCTTAACTGACTGAGCCACCCAGGCACCCTCTGTATTCTGTTCTGCTGATTGATCTGTTTATCTTTCCACCAATGCCAGTTTTTTTGATTACTGTAACTTTATAATCATTTTTTGAAATCAGGTGGTGCTAGCCCTCCAACTTTGTTTCTTTTCAGAGTTATTTTGCCTATTTTAATTCTGTAATTTCATATGAATTTTAGAATGAGATTGCCAATATCATTTTCTTTTAATACTTGAATTTATCCTATTTACAGTAATTTTAAAAAATATTTTACTTGTTTATTTATTTGACACAGAGAGAGAGAGAGCACAAGCAGGGGGACTGGCAGGCAGAAGAGGAGGGAGAAGAAGACTCCCCGATGAGCAGGGAGCCCGATGGGATCACCACGTGAGCCAAAGGCAGAAGCTTAACTGACTGAGCCATCCAGGCGCCCTACAGTAATTGTTACAACAGATATTTTATAATCATGGGTGGCCCTGATGTAACTGTCACTTTAGAAGATTCTTAATCAGGGCACCTGGGTGGTTCAGTCATTGGGCGTCTGCCTTTGGCTCAGGTTATGATCACAGGGTCCTGGGATCAAGCCCCACATCAGGCTTCCTTCTTGGTGGGAATCCTGCTTCTCCCTCTCCCACTCCCCCTGCTTGTGTTTCCTCTCTCACTGTGTCTCTTTCTGTCAAATAAATAAAATACTTTAAAAAAATAGATAATGCTTAATCTTTCCATTGATATTCTTTAGCTAAAGAATTCCATAAGTTTCCAAACTTATGTATTTGCAAAATAGGACTTATATATTTGACAAATACAAAATAGGACTATTTATTTTTTACCCTTCATTTATGAACCACGTTTGGTGACTAGGCCCATGATTATCTGCTCCATACATCATTTTATAGATGCCAATCATATCCCTTTCCAACCTTTTTTGCCTAGAAAATGTAATACCTCTTTTTGTCTTCGGGGTGCCTGGGTGGCTCATTCGGTTAAGCATCTGACTTCAGCTCTGGTCATGATCTTGGGGTCCTAGGATCAAGCCCTGTGCTCAATGGGGAGTCTGCTTATCTCTCTGCCCCTCCCCCTGCTAGTGCTCTCTCTCTCTCTTTCTCTCAAATAAATAAATAAATAAATAAGATCTTTAAAAAAATGAAAATCTTTTCTTCATATAGTTATACTCACACCCCATTCTTTTTTCTTTAAAGATTTTTTTAGAGATTTTTATTTATTTATTTGACACAGAGAGAGAGAGAGAGAGAGAGAGATCACAAGTAGGCAGAGAAGCAGGCAGAGAGAGAGGGGGAAGCAGGTTCCCCGCTGAGCAGAGAGCCTGATGTGGGGCTCGATCCCAGGACCCCAGGATCATGACCTGAGCCGAAGGCAGAGGCTTTAACCCACTGAGCCACCCAGGTGCCCCGAGATTTATTTATTATTTTTTTTTTCTAGAGAGAGTAAGTGAGCATGCAAGCCAGAGGTGGGGGCAAAGGGAGAGGGATTGAGAATCCCAAGCAGACTCCCCACTGAGCATGGAGCCCGTCGCACGGCTTGATCACAAGATTCCGAGATCATGACCCTAGCCAAAATCAAGAGCCAGACTCCTAGGGCGCCTGGGTGGCTCAGTAGATTAGTGTCTGCCTTCAGCCCAGGTCATGATCTGGAGTCCCAGGATCCAGTCCCACGTCAGGCTCCCTGCTCACGCTTCTCCCTCTGCCCTTCACCCTGCTTGTGCTCTCTCTCGCTCTCTCTCAAATAAATAAAATCTTAAAAAAAAAAAAAAGAGTCAGACTCCTAACCAACTGAGCCACCCAGGCACCCCACACACCCTATTTTGTTGAATCATTTTCTGTCTTAGACCTGATCCAGAATCGTGAAATCTTTTCCAGAGAGTCCAGTGATCAGATCAGCACCTAATATTCCCAGGGTGGAAACACTGTGGTTTTGTACAAAGAGAGATGACCTGATTGATCATGAACCACCTTCTCGATGCAGCTTGGAATAAATGACTCTAGCTGGTTTATGTTTCCCCAAACACAGACAGGGAGCCGGAGAGTACAAGTGATGTTGGAGGCTGGGGACATTTGTCCCCCAACTCCATCCCTAGCCCCACCCTTAGATTGTAGCTCTCACATCTGTCAGGACCTGGGGTGTCTATTTTAGACATCTCCCTTGGACAGAGACTTTATGTGAACTTAATTCATGAATGCCCAAACCTGTGCTAGAATCAGAAGAAGAGCTAGGCCTTGGTCCCATGGATTGGATTGCACATGAAATAATTAAAGAGCAGTGCAAGCCTGTGTGGTATGAAGAGATCTCGTGGTCAAATCTGGGCTATCAGCATTTCGAAAAGGGGGCTCCATAGGTGTGCACTCTACTTATCAGGATGTAACCAGCTCCATGGGTGTGGGGACCTTGGTGGGGACCTTGCTGGATGGGCATTATTTGATTAACCAAAACAGAGCAGCAAGGGCATGGCTGGCCTGAGAAACTCCGTGAATGAGCCTGGAATGTTCCCTCAGGGGACCATGAGGAGACCACTGGGCTTCAAGCCCAGGCTTGAGTTGGGAAATCATGGGAAACAAGGCTGAGTAGGTAGGGTGGGGTCAGACTGTGAAGGACCTTTGGAAACCAAGCAGATGAGTTTGGACTGTAAAGCTCGGCCGAGTGCAGCTGGTATGGCCACAGCCAGATCTGAATGTGTGCCCTGGAGAAGGAGTTGGCGCCAGCTCAGAGGGAGGAGCTGGGCAGAGGCAGGGCCGTGACTGGAACTTCATCTCCCTCACATCCGGTCAGTGGGCTTTCTGCTGCACCCGGCCTAGTTGTTAGCTTTTCGAAGGCTTTCACGTCCACTCCATACAGCTTTCTAACAGGGCCCACAGGCCGGGGGAGTAGGTGGTAAAAGCCAGATCTCTCTGTGGCTAGTGGTGTGAGGTAAGGGAGACCACTGAGAATACCCACCTGCCTCACCAACCTGCTGGGCTGCCCCATGGTTGCCCCGGAGACACTCTCTAGACTAAGACAAGGGTAGCTCCAGATGGCCTTTTTCAGAGAAAATGTGTTAAAGAGAGAGGCGACACATTAACCTAATATCACTCACTAACACATTAACATTAAATGGTTTGTGATTTTTCAGAGTGGTGGGGAAGTCATTCCTGGGGAGAGGGGATGGTGGCCTGCTACTAGGGTCAGTCACAGGAGCTACGGGTAGCATGAGGTCTGTAGTGGAGAGGGGGGCAGGAGGCCCAAGACTGGGAGAGCCATGTGACTTGGCATGCCTGTGGTTACATAGCCCATTAATGGCAAAATTGCCTTAGCAGAGGTTTTCCAAACTTTCCCACCCAAGTGCCCCAAACTATTGATTTATATCCTAGAGGCCTAGAAGGACACAATCTTATAAATTTCTTTGAAGTGTGGCATTTTATCCTAAGCGCGAATGTTGCAATCTACTACCTAGATATATTTTCATTGATTTATTAGCAAGCAACATGGAAGCTCCTGAAGGATGCCCTGGGTTGGGACTGTGGCTTCGATTCCTGCTGTGTGGCTTGGTCAGCTTTAGCAAGCAGGCCCTGGCCCTGTGAGACCTGCTTCTGGACAGGTCAGAATTTACACTTTCGGGATCTTCGCCCAAAGTGCAGGAAGGTGTGTCCGTCACCTGCAGCATGTTCGTTTGCCTGCTGTCCCCATCCCTGTCTCCTTCCTTGGTTCAAACTTATTTGATGGAAAAATCTAAGCCCTTGTGTCCCTGGGGAAAGTCGTTGGACTTGCTCAGTGGTTAGCTCCCAGCCTTTGGTGTGGGGATCATGAGACTCCGAAGTAGGCATGGATTGGCCGAGGCTGTGCCCACAGATTGCCTAGCCTTTCCCCCTCCACCCCAGTCAGCCTGTGGCCCCTCATTCTGTCCCACCTTGAGCTCGGAGTGTTTACAGTACTTCCAGTTAGAAAAACAGAAAACCTGCTTGTGCTCTCAGAGCCTACCTAGCCTTGCCGCTGCTCATCTCTTGGTGGTTGAGAACAGAAGAGCCGTCAAGGCCTCCAGGCCAAAGTTATCCTTCTCAGTGACCCAAGCACCTCATTCCTGTCCCCATAGCCTGCAGATAGAGATGATGACAATGTACAAAGAATGCATGCCCTCCCCCAGCTGGGGCAAGGCGGATAAAGCGCTATGAATATTCAGGTTTCACTCTGGCAGGCAGCAAGCCTTCATCCACACCCCCTGCCGGCCAGGGGTGCAAGGGGGGTTCCAGATTATAGTGCCTATAGTGATGAAACCACAGCAGGTAGGGCCCTGGGGAGGCTGTCTGGGCTGGGCGGGGCAGGGCAGCCAGCTGGGTGAGGCCCAGATTCCCCATACTGATAAGACAGCCTGTAAACACCCAGCAAGGGGAGGGGGCAGAGGGCAGGCGACCAGATGGCAGGAGAAGGGGGGAACCGGAGCCCAGGGCTAGCGGCAGGAAGTGGGGCTTGATGTGGAAACATCCTGTCCAGCGGGGGCTAGACCAGTGGCCATTAGTGATCACTCCCTCCACCAAGAAGGCAAGTTCAACACAAGGTGGGGCTGCCTGGGCACCAGGCCGAGAACCTGGTACTCCACATTGCCAAAGGACATGATAAATGGGTCTCTATTGTGGGTTCTTCTTCTATCCCTGAACACTGCTGGTGGGGGGAAATCAGGACCGAGCTCCCCACGCGCCAGACCTTGGGGAAACTTAGTAGTGGAATTGTCCAAGAGAATTTGACTCTTACAGGAAAGTCCTGGTCATCACTATCAGTGAGGAGCAACGATTGGAACGCTTAATTGTATCTAGAACCTCCTGCAGCTCTCTGAGAAGCAGCACATATTTGACACGCCTTTCTGTTCCACCTTGTAGGACTTTCTAATTAGAACCTCAGGGGGTCTGGCGGTGCCTGGGTGGCTCAGTGGGTTAAACCGCTGCCTTCGGCTCAGGTCATGATCTCGGGGTCCTGGGTTCGAGTCCCGCATCGGGCACTCTGCTCAGCGGGGAGCCTGCTTCCTCCTCTCTCTCTGCCTGCCTCTCTGCCTACTTGTGATCTCTCTCTCTGTTAAATAAATAAATAAAATCTTACCCAGCCAAAAAAAAAAAAAAAAAAAAATAAAAAAAAAAAAAAATAAATAAATAAAATCTTAAAAAAAAAAAGAACCTCAGGGGGTCGGAGCTCATGGGGCCTTTCGCAAGGGAGCACCAGACTTACCTGCTTGACTTTTCAGACGGGGACACTGGGATCCAGAGAGGGGTGCTTGGCGATGCTCATGGCAGACCTAAATTGAAGCCCCTGGTCTATAGCATTTTCCACTGCCTACCCTGTTGCTTTAGACCCAACCACCAGCCCGCATGCATGCAGGTGGCCCTGCTTTGCACACTCGCTCAGCCTCAGCATTTATCCTTGCTTAGGGACATGGGGAGGCTGATAGAAGAAATCCTCAAAATCAGAAATTGGACATCTGGAGTGTGGCCTGAACTGCTCTGTCAACTTGCACGTGGCCTTGAGTGAGCTGCTGCCTCTCTCTGGGCCTCATTTTTGTTTGTTTGTTTGTTTTAAATAACAGTTTAGTTAGGGGCATCTGGGTGGCTCAGTTGGTTAAGGGTCCGACTCTTGATTTCATCTGAGATCATGATCTCAGGGTCGTTGAGCTTGAGCCCTGCATCAGGCTCTGCGCTGGGTGTGGAGCCTGCTTAAGGATTCTCTCTCTCCATCTGCCCCTGCCCCCCCAAATAAAAAAATAAAAATAATAATGAATAACAGTTTAATTCAATTTAATTCATTGCCATACAATTCAGTTATATGCTCAAAGTATACAATTCATTGGCTTCAGTATATTCACAGAATTTTGCTTCCATCACTACAATGCATTATAGAATATTGTCATTACTCCATAAAGAGACTCTGTACCCATTAACAAGTCACTCCCCATTTTCTGCCAACCTCTAGGCCAAATAAGAGATATTTGGTACAGATATATTTTGGGGAGAAAAAAAACCAGCAATCGAATAGGTAGATGGGATAACCCAGCTTACCGGGAACTTAGGAAGAGAATCTACCTCCGTCTACCTCGAGAAGAATAGGGTGGGCCTGGCGATAAGCCCCTGGCCATGGGCCTGTCATCTATGAGGTGCTCAGGGCTGACTTTCCATAAATATTTGAATAAACATGTGAATCAGTACCCCGAGAGATAAGAACCCAGACTAACATTATGTGTAAACTGAGAGCAAGTGTATATTTATGGGGCAGGGCCATGACATGGCCACCCCAGGTCTGGATCCAGGAACTCTCTGGAAATGGTAGGCCCCTTGAGGTGGAATAGAGTCAGCGTCCTTCATCAGCAGAGCTGGAAGCCTCCCATTCCACTTCCCCTTCCTTCATAGCTGGCTCAGCTTGTCACCATTTTGGTGCAGACTTGGCCCAGAACGTTAGGAATCACTTCTTCGATGGAGCTTTGATTGGGATTGAGGCCCTAGAGGAGGGGGTGGGTCACAGACCTGGGAAGCTTTTGTTGAAGGAGCATCACAGAGGTTCTGAATCTTCAGAGTTGTGTGTTGTGAGCGAGCACTGAGCTAGGGATCTGAGCAAATGGTCACCAGCGTGGGGCCGTGGGGAAGGCATAGACTTTGATATCGAAGGCACACAGCCTGGGTTTGAGTTCTGCCTTATTTATTTATTTATTTATTAAGTAGGAAAACAAATTTTGTCCAGAGATATGGGCAGATGTCTAGTCTCAGAACTTCTGGAGTTGTTTCTTGGTGCCAGCAGCCTTGCTGACCTTCAGCACGTTGAAGAGCATAGTCTTGCGCAAGGGCTGACACTCACCCACTGTAACAGTGTCACCAGTCTGGAGGTCCCTGAAGTGGGGGACTGGTGTACAGACATGTTCTTGTGGCATTTCTCACAGCGGCTGCACTTTCGGATGTAATGGGAGTAGTCTTGGTGGATGACAGTGGTCCTCTGCATCTTCATCTTGGTCACCAGACAGAATCTGCCTTCAGGTGGAGACATTAACAGTAAAGGGTCATTTCTTACCAGCATAGTCGCCCTTAGTGGCCTCCTTGGGCATCTGGAAGCCCAGACCAGTGTTTTCGTAATATCGCAGGACTCGAGTTTGTTCTTGCCAGTTTCTCCAAGCAGGACCCTCTTCTTGTTTTGAAAGACGGCCAGCCGCATTTGGTAGGTGCCCCTCTGTTGGAACATCCACCGTCTTCTCCACCGCCTGAGAGAAGGTCTGCTTCCATTCTTGACGGGCGGTGTGACCTTGGTCACGTTACCTAATCTTTTCTGAGCCTCACTTCTGCTGTTTTTAAAACGGAACTATTAAAACAGGATTATTACCAAAAGAGATTTCACTGAAAACAAAGTTCAGAGAGCGTAGTAGTTGGAAATAAACCTAGGTTCTGTCCCCAGCTCTGCCAGTGACTAGCTACTTTGTAAGGATGTTGTGAGAATTAAAGGAGATAGCCTAGATGAAGTGCTTGGCACACCGACCCCACAGCTTGTACCCAGCAAGTATAAATCTCAGCCACCTTCCCTGCGCGCCACCCTGTAATTTTTTTTAAAGATTTTATTTATTTATTTGACAGACAAAGATCACAAGTAGGCAGAGAGGGGGAGGGGAAGCAGGCTGTCCACTGAGCAGAGAGCCCGATACTGGGCTCCATCCCAGGACCCCGAGATCATGACCCGAGCCGAAGGCAGAGGCTTCAACCACTGAGCCACCCAGGCGCCCCCACCCTGTAATTTTTACAGTTTGGCCCCTTTCCCCAGATGCAGAGGGAACAACTTGAAGTGCTATCAGAGGGCGCAAAAGAAAATCTTACCCACATTTACACAATACCCACACCCCTCTGCTCCTCCCCCAACGGGCCCATGGTGAGGCCACAGTGGCCCCACCCACCATCCCAGGCCCAGCACTAGCTCAGATCTGTGCCAGCCCCACAAGCACTTGCCCTGAGCTGGCACTGATCTCAAGTGCTTCCACCCCCTCCACCCAGACTAGATGCTCTTTCCAAACACGTGCCACCAGCTTTGAGTCGGGCTTGTAACCAAACCCTGGCCCTGGGTTTGCACTCCAGATGTAGGGAGGGGCTGGCAGAATCCCAGGTGCATATCCAGATGTTGTCTCCAAGGCCTCCTTGGTGTCCCCCATGCCAGCTGTGAAGCAGTATTTACTCCAAATTGCAGGGCTGAAGAAGCAGGCCTGTGTGGGGCCCTATCACTGGGGCACTGGGTCCTATTTGCCCTGGGAGGGGTGTGTGGAGGGCGAGGGGATGGGGAAAAGAGAGACTCTGTTCTCGAGACAGGAGGCCTGCCTGGGCAGGGCTCTTGGCCTAAGTCGCAAAAGGATGACCTCTAGAACCCAGAGGTATCAAGACCATCTTCCCATCCATTTTTTTGTTGGCTCACCCAGTACCATCATGTCTAGGGATCCCCTTAGCTTCTCCTACTGCTGCTTGGACCTCACGGAACAATATTACCATAGGGGGGACCAGAGAGATTGTGTCTTTCCACTCCTAGGCCCCCATCCCAGGCATCAGGGCTTCTAGAACTATTACCATGTAATTGTAACCTGTCCTCAGGAGGACCGGCAGCTAGGCAGAGGTCCAGGGCCTCAGGCTTCTACTGCTCCTCTGACCCTTTGCCTTGGGAAGGCCTGGCAGAGATGGTCACATGCCTGCAGGATCCCTGTCGGGCACATAGCCCCAGTGCTAGGAGCTCCAACCTTGCAAGGGCAACTGGGAGGTATTTACAAGTGCAAGTCACGACACCAAATCACTAGCAGCTATGGAATGTGATAGCTTCCTGTTCCATCACCCAGAAAATGCCGCTACCCTTGACCCACATGTACTGTAATACTTTGCTCTCCATTGTTGTCTCTGTCCATTGGTGCTGAGGACAAAATTATGCAAAATTGTCAAGTGGCATTGCTTTCAGTGTCACCTGGCCCTCCCAGTTAACCCTTACAGTCAGCCTGCTTTCCCCCAGGCTCTTGCCACAGTCCATCCCTCCATCCTGAGCCACCTGGGGCTCATCCTCAGCCCAGGTGGACATTGCCCTGAGCACACAGTCCAGTCTTTTCGTCAGTCCTGGAAGGCCAGGCTCATTCTGCACCCGCCTCCTCAAGGCGATAGCTAAGTAAGGTGATAAACCCACTTCTCATCCTCTAACTGGAGAGGGTTTGGCGGAGACAGCCCCAGCTCCCTCCCAGTCCCAAGTCCCCCAGCCCAGGCAGGCTGGCAGTGGAGCTGTTGGGGCGTCCCCTTGTGTAGACAGCTGTCTCCTCAGCCTTCCTGTGAGGGATCCTACCCCCTCCCCCGCAGGGCCCCTCCCCTCTCTGTACTCTCTGACCTGTGTGGGGCAGGGGCGGGGCAGGAGGGCCTGCAGGCCCTGAAGGGGAAACTGCTGAAACCCCTGGGACAGGAAGTGGCAGAGAGGGGCTGTTTCCTCTGGCAGAGCAGGGGTGCGGTGAGAGCTGGCCCTATCCCCTACTTGACTGCTTGTCTGCGTGGGTCCTGGGAGGCTGGGGAGAGCTGAGCGCCCTTCTTTCCCTTGGCTCCGCCCCCACAAAAATGGATGCTTCTGGCCCACCAGGTCACAGGGGCTGGGGAGGGGGGATGGCTCTCAGAGGAAGCCATCTCTATTTTGATGGGAGAGGACTTCAGAAAGAAGCGCAGACAGGTCATCGAGAAGGGAAGGGTGGGGAGGGGCAGGTGAGTATGGGGTGAGGGGGGCCCACAATGGCAACGGAAAACCACAGTTGGGCAGGGGAGCCTTCTGTAAGCTCTTACTCCGAGAGAAGATCATCAGGACTGTGTCTGCTCAAAACTGTGTGAGTTGGAAATGCAATAAATTGCTGACTGTGACTCATACGGCTAGAAAGGGCCTTAGACCATCCAGTCCGACCCCCTCACTGGGCAGCGGAGGAAACGGAGGCCCACAAAGCTGAAATGACTTGCTCAAGGTCCCAGCATGGGCAGAACCCGGACAGGATTTTCTTTCTGATGAAAATCTGCCGAGTTTGTGTTTGGTGTTCACGTGTCCTTCCTGGTGCTCCTGAGAGCTCCATGACGTTCTTCTCAGAAATGAGCTTAATCAATCTATTCACACTGGAGGGGAGTGAAGCCTTTAGTCCAGGAGCCAGTAAATTTTTCCTGCAAATAGACTGTAAATATTTTAGGCTTTGTGGCCCATAGGGGCTCTGTCACAACTCAACTTACAATGCAAAAGCAGCCAGAGATGATAGGAAAACGAATGAGCGTAGCCGCATTCCAATAAAACTTTATTTGTGGACACTGAAATTTGAACTTTGAAAAATTATCATGTGGGATGAAATATTATTTGTCTGTTTATTTTTTTTTGTCCTAATAGTTAAAAAATGTAAAAGCCATTCTTAGCTCATGGGCCATCCAAAACAGACAGTGGGCTGGATTTGGCATGCAAGCCCTAGTTGGCCAACCTGTACTTCAGTAACTAAGAAGTAAATCTAAGGTGTCGGGAGGAGGGGGAGAGAATATACTTGTTGGGGAGGAAGCAAGTAAGCCTGTGAAAAGGAGGTGACATTTGCTTCAGATCTTGACCACTGTGTGGGAATTGGAGCTGCAGAAATTGGGGAAGGGCACAGCAGGCCTAGGGCATGGTGTGAACAAAGGCACGGAGGTGGGGAAGTTGCTGCAAAAGTTAAATGTGTTCTGCACATGTGTGGCTTCATTGTTATTTGCCAGCCCTGGGTCTTTGGCTGCTGTCTGTTCTCACCAGAGGAAAGGGTTGGCTGTATTGAGGACACCGAGAGACAGTGAAGAGGGGAAGAAGAAAGGTCACCTGGGAGTCATAGCAACTGGCTGTGTGAACTTGGGCAAGTCATTTTTCCTCCCTCGGGAGCTTGGTGTTTGCAGTCGGATGATAGGACGGATAAATGCCACGATCTTTCAGGTCCCTTTTAACTTTGATATCCTGGGTCTCTGAGTCAGGAAGAGACTTTGAGTAGTGTGGGTGAGGGGGAAGGAGGAACCCCAGGAGTCTGTGGTGACATCAGAGCTGAAGCTGCCCACACCCTGACAGGCTGTCTTTCCACCTCTGTCCTGCACGCTCCCCTGCGTGCAGGCAACACTGGATGGTCCTTTGCTTTTGTTGGCCTGGGAAGTGGCCAGTGGTGGTGGGGCGGGCATTGGGGGATGGGCATTTGGAAGGGACACCCAAGCAGGCAGCGAACCCGGCCCAGCCCTTGCCATCTGGGGGATTCCCAGACCTGAGCAAAGAGCCTCCGCATCAGTTTCTAGGACACGGGCTGGCAGGGGCCTTGACAAAGAACACTGTCCCTTCAATAAAAGTTATTTGACTTAATATCCTGTTGGTGTCAAGTCACAGATTAGCCCAGCTTCTAAAAAACCCACTAATGAATTTAATTAGTCTCTGGTCAGTGTTTCTTTTTTTTATTTTAAAGATTTTTATTCATTTATTTGACAGAGAGAGAGAGATTACAAGTAGGCAGAGAGAGAGGGAAGCAGGCTCCCCACTGAGCAGAGAGCCCAGTAAGGGACTCGATCCCAGGACCCTGAGATCATGACCTTAGCCAAAGCAGAGTCTCAACCCACTGAGCCACCCAGGTGCCCCCTGATCAGTATTTCTGTTACCCCTCTCCCCCTGCCAATGGAAGCAAGCAGGCCTTCCTGGGGGCAAGGGTGGGGTGTGTACCGTTTGAGGCCACCTTTCATTCATTACATGCCACTTTCTGCCACAGTCTTGTATCTGGGAAGGCAGCCTCACTGGCCAGGCCTGTCCTTTGACCACTAAAGGCCTGTAGAGGTCCCTCCTGCTGATGGGGGGTGTGTGTGTGTGTGTGTGAAAATGACTCTCCAGGTCCTCTTTTTTTCACCTGGGTTTTTCAAAATAATCCCAAATTCAGAATGTCCAAGGTGAGCTCATCTTCTTGCTGTATTTCCTGTTTCCATCAATTCTTTTCTTTTAGCAGTCTTTAC
Organism: Lutra lutra; assembly: GCF_902655055.1. Taxonomy (NCBI): domain Eukaryota; kingdom Metazoa; phylum Chordata; class Mammalia; order Carnivora; family Mustelidae; genus Lutra; species Lutra lutra. The sequence continues at coordinate 20,798,516 of NC_062296.1, forward strand.
AGTAAGAGCAGGCTCCACATCTTGGGGTCCTTACAACTACTGTATTACCCTATACTCTGCCATTTTATTCCCTTGGGTGGCTCTGGGCCTCACCTCCTGGGTTCCAGCTGCCCCACTGGGTCTCCTTCCATCTACTTCACTCATACACTCAGACCAAACGGATCTGCCTAAAGAACTGTTTGCCTTAGGCTCCTCCCTTGGTCTAGAATCTCCAGGAACTCCAAGTAGCTGTCTATGTTAAGTTCATATTCCACCACCTGGTGGATCTTGGGCCTCTGCACTTACCCAGCTGATTTCTCTGACCTCCCAGCCAGTCTCTTTCCCCCGTAGCCAACCTGGTTTCCTCTCTGTCCCATGAGGTTTATGGTTGTTGGTCATGTCCTCCCTCGCCTTCGTCTCACCCCATTATCTCCATGTCCCTGTCTTCCTGTCCATCCAGGTAAAGAGATGCTGAATATTTGATGAGTGAGTGTGGTCAAAAGGACACAAATCAGACCAGGAAATTGAAAAACGTGTTTGAGACATAACAGAGAGTTTTCACGTACATTAACTCGCTGGCCTTGCACGACAACCCTTTGAGCTAGGGAGGATGTCCCCATTTCACAGAGGAAGAAGGTCACCTGGCCAAACCCCAAGGCAAAACTGGATCTTCTCACGGAGAGGATCATGCCCTTATGATCTGCATAACTTCTGGGGTCCCCTCCTAAGCTGTAGCTGGCGGCCCACCATACTGGGGTTCAGTAGCTGCTCTGGACTAGGCTTTGCCTTCTTTTCTGTAGCGTGTTCTTGTATTGGTCTGGCTTCCTCTTCCCAGAAGAGCTTTGTGACTCTCTGAGCAGGTCTCTGGAGCGGTAGAGATGAGGATGTGGTGGCCGCAAGCACCTCCAGGGGGTGCTCTTTGGGCTTTCTCAGGCAAGGCCCCTGGGAGTCGGCTGGGGAAATAGGTTCCCTTTGTCAGTAACCCTTCCCCCCACCCCCCCACCCCGACCCTCCTCCCCTGCTGGGGCTTCTGTAGAGCTCTTCTTGCCACATAACCACAACCCCAAGGGCTGGGGTGGGGTGAAGGTGACAGGACTGGGGACTGGGAGCCCCTCTCCAACCAAGCAGCCTGCCCCTCTCTGCGGGGGTGGGCCCCCAACCCCTGCCAGGAGCCAGCCTCTACTACACCAGCAACTGGAAGCCTCCAGCCCCACCCCGTCTATGTTCTGGAGCCAACGGGGGACTTCCGGGGGCTTCACGGGGGCCCTAGGCCCCCTTTGCTCTCTGGGAGGTCACCTGAAACTCATCTTATGGATGAGTGATTTTTAATTTCCAAAGTGCTTTCCCACCACCGTCTTCATTCACCCGAGACTCCCCAGTGAGCATCTGCTAAAGCTGGCTTAACCCTCAGCCCTCCCCCACTGTAAGGATGACAGAAACCACAGCCCAGAAAGATGGCTGACTTTTCCAGGGTCTCAAAGCTGGTTGGGATACAGCCAGGAGAGAGGGGGCTTCCTTCCTCCTCCCTGCAACCTGGACAGCGCCCACGGTGGGGCGAGCTTAGGGTCTCCTGGAGAAAGGGGAAGGGGGCTGCTCCCTCCTGCAGCCCTAATCGCCCCCTCCGCTGGGACAGCTCAGGGCCTGGGAAGGTAGAGGCTAGACGGGCGCTGCGAAAGGACGAGGGCAGTTGGAGATGAGCTCTGGGCCTCCCTCACCATCGGAGCTGTGGCAAGCCCTACAATGGAGGCGGGCAGTGACCCAGGGCCAAGGAAGGAAACTGGGTTTCTTGTAAATAAGCAAAGAGAAGCCCCAACCAACGGGGCTTGCAAAACCTTTATTTTTTTCCTCCCCCTTCCTGATTTCATCTCAAATGGAGGGGATGGTGAAAAGAAAGGAATAGAGGAGAAGGAGCTGACAAAATAGTTGTGGCTGGGGCCCCTTCACTGGGCGTCTGCTCAAGGAGGAGGGCTCTGCTCGCTGGTCAGAGTCAAGGCTGTGGGGGAGTCCCATGGGTGGATTACTTCTGCTCAGTCCGTGGCTACAGCCTGGACCCCTGGCTCTGGCCCTCTGGCTCTTAAATACAGCCCACTGGTCACGTGGGGCAGCATGCAAATTTGCTTCTGGATGACTATTAGCCAGAGGAGGGGCTGTTTTTAAGTAGAGGGTACAGCTGTTCCTGGGGTAGTTTCCATTTTGTTTGTGGTTGTGGGGGAGGGGCGTTGAGAGAGTGGGAAATGGCATGGAGGAAATTGTCACTTCCTTTCCAGAGAATTCCAGAAAGGTTTCATGGAGGACTGGGTATTTCAGGAGTGAGAGCTGGCTCTGAGAGGATGAGGAACTGGAGAAGGAGAACTCTGCTTTGTGGCCTGGCTGACCATCGGCCCCCATGTTTCCTGGCGTGCGTGGAAATGCCCCGGGTGTTACTAGCAATTCTGTGAGAGCCACTGGCTCAGCTGAACGGGTGTAGATTTAAACTCCCTCCACAGAGACCGTGGATGTGTCTTTCACATAGGGGCTGCTTCCTGTATGCAGAGGAGGCCCAGATGGGTGGGTGCTGGACACCGCCTGACGTGCTCTGGTGACAGCCCCAGAAAGGGTCTGTACATCTGAAGGGGGCCCAGCTGTGATGACGCAGGAGCAGCCCAAACCACTTCTATTTGGCTATTTTGGTTTTGAAATGCAGTCAGAACCACAGTGAGCCGAGGTGTGCATTTGCGTCGCTTGCTTGCTCCCTCCTGTGGCACCCATTCGCTCACACACGGTGTCAGGGGCCATCTGCTCTCCAGACACTGCTTTCAGTGCAAGTAGGACAGGCCCTGGGAGCCAGGGATCCTGCTGTGGCCTCCAGGGGAGTGAAGGGAGTGGAGCTCTTGCCACCCTGGGAGCCGACTCTGACTGGAGCCAGCTGTGATCTGTACAGGGATGGGGCGGGTGGGGAACTTCCCAGGCACTTCTGTGACTTGAACGAAGTGTCTGTGTGTACCCACCTAGCACCCTGCTCACCATCAAGGCAGTGTCCGGGGCTCTAGGCCACTGAAGCTGTGTCTCAGCATGTCTGTGAGGACACTAGGGAGGAGTGCCCCTGGTGTGGGCCTCTCTGGCCTCCAGCAGGGCGGGCCTTCTGTGGTGGTGGTTTTTTTGGTTTCAGGTTCCTGGGAGAGGGAGGTTATTTTGAGGGACTTAGTTGGGGGGGGTAGTTCACTCCTCTGCCGGGGAGAGTGAGTGAACATGCAAATGAGCCTCTCCCCACCTCTCACTTTCAAATCCTCAAACATCTGAGGGGGGAGGGGCAGAACTTTCTGGACTGGAAGGTTCCATGGTGGGGCTGGGATGGGAGTTTTCTTAGCCTTGGCCAAAAACATAGGACAGCTACTTCCTAACCCCTAGCTGGAGGCTGGAGGTTTGGACAGAACGGGACACCAGGCTCAGCCTTGGGTCCTGGGTGCAGCAGTCTCGCAATGCCCCCAACCCTGGGTCGGCAGAACCCGCACCAACCAGGTCCTGAATTTAGATGCTTAGATGTGTGGACACTTAAAGAATGCAGTCGGATTAGTCTCTTCTGCTATTGCAAAGCTCTCTGCACCGATGGCCAAGGAAGGATTCCACCCAGTACGTGCGGGGCTGCCCTCTCTCCTCCACCACCTCCATATTCTGCGGCTGGCGCATTTTTCTTCCCGGGAAGCATAGGATTTTGGCTTTTCAGTGGCCCGGGTAGTGGGGAGCAACAGAGGCAGCCCGTCCCAGCCCCCCTCACCACAGCTTGCTGGAGCCAGCACCAGCTCGGCTCTGTCCTCCTTTTTCTCACGAAGGCAGGCGTGGAGGAGGAGGAGCCCGCGACGGAGTTTTGTGGCGCTGCTGACCCGACCAGGGCAGCCCTTTGACACACACAGACCCTCGTGCACACATCCCCACGCTTGGGGCACACGAGCACACCCTGCACGCAAGTAAATCTGTGGTGTGTTTGCACACCCACAGTGACAACTCCTATTGTAAATTACAGTGCAGAACTACACAGCTGTAACACACACACACACACACACACACACACAGGGCACACAACACCCACCCCACAACCCATGTATACGTGGATATACGTTTTTTAGAGAGGGAAGGAGGAGGAGAGGCAGAGGGAGAGGGAGAGAGGGTATGTTAAAGCAGACTCCCTGCTGAGCATGGAGCCTGCGGGCAGGACTCAACCTCACAGCCCTGAGATAGTGACCTGTGCTGAAATCAAGAGTCAGATGCCTAACTGACTGAGCCACGCAAGTGCCCCATGTGGATTATACTTCTTGTCCAGAAAATACACCTCACCGGTACTGACTCACCAGTAGCATTCATTAATTCGTTCGTTCGTTCATTTATTAGTTCATTCATGTGTTTGTTCTGCAAACATAAATCGAGTGTCTGCTACAGGTGAAGCACAGTGTGGGGTGCTAATGTTTTGCTGATGACCAGCACAGTTGTCCTTGCCTTCAAGGAAGCCACTGCCTCATGGGGGAGGTCAGGAAGGTGCATGGAAGGTCCGTAGGCAGAGAGCACCAGTGAACTCGCCAACGTGAAGTGCTGATCTGTGAAAACAAGCCAGAGATGAGCAAACCTGGAGGGAAGGGCTGCCTCGGAATGACGTCGTTGGGGGGAGAGGGGGCAGACACCAGAGTTTCGTGTTTAGACAAAGTGGGATTAGGTGAAAGTGATCCCTTTCATTTGATTAGTATGAGAATGCTTCCTGGGGGCAGACAGCCGGCCTGAGGGAGGGAGGGCCTGAGGGAGGGCGGGGAGCTTCGGAATGCGGGCCTAGGGGCGCTTTGGCTAGAGGAGACAGACCTTCCAAGCATAAATGGCCCTGGGAGGCTTCTCAGGCAGGCCACAGGAGACCGGGTCACAGGCAGGGCCGGGTGGGGGTAGGGTGGGGTGGGAGGGGTGGAACTCAGGCCAGACCGCGTTTTCCCCAGGGCCTCCTCTTCGTCCTAGCAGGGCTGTCTCATTCACCCAAAGGGAAACTCAGACCTGACAGTTTGAGTGGAGCGGCTTCTTGAAGTTTTGTGTTGGGGGGCCGGTGGAAAGGTGCGGGGGTGAGGGTGGGGGTGGGGAGCGGGCGGAGCCAGCCCTGTGGGCTAACGGAAAGGAAGTGGGAGAGGCCTGGGTGTCTCCTGTGGGGGAGAGCGGTCATCAGAGAGGTCACCCGTGGTCCTCCTCCCTTTCCTCCCCTTTTCCCCCTCTCTGAAGTTCCTCATTTCTTTCTGGGCCAGGAGAAGAAGGCTTTGCCACCCTGGCACTGCCAGACCTGGATGGAAGGTGTGTCAAAGAGACAGGAGTCAAATGTGTCACTCCTGCTGTGGTGCGTGGACCGAGTTCTTCAGGCGTTCATGGTTGAGCCGGGCTGTTCGTAGACCCACCCCATGTCCACACACATGAGGATACCATTAAAAACAACCCTAAGGGCCAAAGCTGTGGTACCTGGGGGTGGCAGGCCTGGTGATTGAGAGGAGAGGAGTAGAGCAGGCTGGCAGGAAGGCCATGGGAGTGGGAGCTAGGCTTCGGGAGGTAGGCACGGGTCGGCCACAGCAAACAGCTGGAGGCCCCGGGCGCCCCGGCAGGTGTCTAGGGAGCATGCTGTCAGTGCCTCATGGGGGACAGGAGAGATGTGTGGGCTGCAGCAGACAGGTTTCCTGGAAAAGGTTGGGGGGAGGTGCCTGAGCCAGCAGGATGAGGATGAGGAAGGCTCTGTGGGCCCTTCCCCGAGCTAAGGCTCCTCTCAAGTTCCCAGGGTGACAGTTCAGTCTTGAAACTGAAAGCAAAGCTGAGGCAAGAGCGTGAACCCACACATGGCACAGAAGCCATCCTCTCCAGCGGGGGGCAGTGGTGGCGGGATGGCGATAAGTGCCCAGGGCCTATGACCCACCCGTCCCTCTGTCTCAGGGCTCTCTGGGGCGCGTGGCTGATTCTGAGAGTCCCCACCCCTGGAGCAGGGTCAGACCTGCGCTGGCCCTGCCGGCATAACACCCCACAGTGAGACGCTTCTTCCTCTACAGACTCTGCCCTTCGGAGCTAAGTGGCCACCAGTTCCAAGGTAGAGGGAGCCAGGCAGAGTCTGGAAGAGCACCTGGTACCCCCATGTGTCCCTAACCCACAGCCTCCCCCACAAGATTCTTCCTGAGCCAAGGGAATTTTAAGAATTCTTCATGCTACTGTCCCATCTATAGGGACGGATGGAGTGCCCTGATTTCCCCTGTGGCAACACCCTGGGGATTAATCTTCAGGGTGGAGAGAGCCCAGAGTCCCTCTATCTGTCACCTCCGAGGAGGCAGGAGAAAACACAGAAGGAGGCTGTGTCTTTTCATGGCCAGCTCAGGTGCAGACGATATTGACAGACCCACACCGAGGCTCGGCCACTTCCCACCGGACGCAACTCAGTTAACTTCCTCTTTTTCCTGCCCCCCCCCTTTTTTTAACCTGCTTCCTTTCTTCTCCCATCATCCTCCCCTTTTGGCAGTCTGGCTGTTGGCTAGACATCCAGGAAAGTGCCTTACTCATTGCCCCTGTCTCTCCCTTCTCCCTAGGTCACTCCCGTGGTTGGCCCAGCCTTAGCATGCAGCCTTGAACCTGGCATAGGCCACCGCCTACTCCAGCTCTCTACACCCCTTATTTTACTGTGGCTCGGGATAGAGGCTCTAAGTTCCAAGGTACCTGAATAGCATCTCCTGGTCAAGAACACCCCCGCAGCTCCAGAGGGCCCTGTGAGTCCTGCTGTCGGCTCTCTGAGAAGACAGTATGGCCATTACTTTGCAGCCCAGTGACCTGATCTTTGAGTTTGCAAGCAACGGGATGGATGATATCCACCAGGTATGACCCCAGAGAACACAGCCCGGTCAGCCAGGCAGACGATCAGACAGACACAGACAGGCTGGCAGAGAGCAAGCTAGGCAGCACCCCCTACTAGCCAGCCAGCAAGTACTGATCAAGCACCTGCTAGGTCCAGGCCATTGGGTCTCCGTGCCAGCCAAACAGTGCACCTGCTCGTCCCTCATGCAGCCAGTCAGTAGTCCCTGGGCGGTCATTCCATGTGCAGTCACAGGGTACCTGCTGTCACCAAGCCAGCCGTACGGCTGCAAAACACAGTGACTAGGCTGTCAGCCGGTCAGCAATGCGGGCTGAACGCACAGGTGCACATGGACCCTCATGCACATGTGTCTACCCCCTTCCCATCACCTGCAGTGTCACAGTGAGAAAGCTGCCGGGACAGCCACATAGCGAGCATCGGCTCTCCCAGGTGGCCCCACAGGGCAAAGACCAACCCCCTGCCCCTTCAGACTCATGTCTCTAGCCTGGTTGATGGGCCCTTCCAGAACCATCTTTTCAGCCTCGATCTGAGGATGCAGATCTGGAAATGCAGTTCTCTGGTGGGGGAAAGGTGAAAAGGAGGACAGATTTGCAGCACTTGGGGCTGCACCGCTCCATATCTTGCTCTGTACTGGGGCTGAGAGAGCATGTTTTCCGTGCACTTGGCTGTACCCACTGGATGGTGTCTTGGCACAACCATTGCGACCCTCCACTCCTGTCCTTCCACAAACTGGAGAAGAGGTAGCCAACTATGGTAGAAGGAACAGAAGATTAAGAGTCAGGAGTCCTGGTTTCTGATCCCAGTTGGGCTGCCACAGTATCACGTGGGCAAGTCCTGTCCCCTACCCTATCTGCCGTCTTCCCATCTTCACCAAGAGGAGATCCATTTGGATTATTTGTAAGGACACCCAGCCTAATACTGATGCTCTCTGTGCTGAATCCTCACGAGGACAGAAAACTTTATCTGACCTCTAGCGGCCTACCCAAGGCTGCCCCCTAGTGGGCTCTGGGCACATTGTACTTTCTCTGCCGCTGGGTCTTCACCTAAAGTTGCTCTCTTACCCAACACCTGTGGTGTGCCGAGCCTGGTGGAAGGCACCATGGGAAGAGAAGGGGAGAAGAATCTAACCACACTGGGGTTCTCGATACTGCTAGTCATTTTTTTTTGCCTTTTCTGGTCTGCTCAGCAACTGTCACTGTTCTTCATGGAGGCTCTTCTTCCCTCCTGATCCCACACCTGCCTCTCCACCCTCAGCAGGCAGCTTCTGCTCCAATTCACAGAGAAACTCAGAGCCAGGGACACTCTCTGTTTCTCTCCCTTCTCTCTTTTACTGATGACATCACTGTTCCTGTTTTCTTCCCGCTGCTGACCCGGGACAAAGAAGTGACCCTCTTCCTTCCAGTGGTATCTCCTACCTGTACTTAATCTCTTCTCTCCTGCCTCCAACACCTCAAACCGTTGGTCACCTCCAGTGTCTCTCCCTTAAATCCTTCAGACCTTCCAGACATTTCTCCTCAACTCAGAACATCTTCAGGCCTCCCCAGCCCTAAAACACTCTCCCTTCTACCTACCTCCTTCAAAAAACTACCTTCTTAGCTCCTTCCTGTTCATCAGCATGGTCTCCACCCTCCGTGCTTACGTTCTCACCTCCTTTCTCTCCCTTTTTTAGGAAACCATTTGTATTGAAAGATGTGTCATTAATACAAAAGAGTGTATAAATCATGTGTATTTATGTATATGTATACATATATATATATATATGAATAATTATAAAATGAACATCCATGAACTCACTATCCAGGTTAAGAAATAAAAGCATTACTAGTCTCCTTGAAGTCCCTGATATCTCAAACACTGTAGAGAGCCAACTCTACACTGGGCCCGTTCTATATGCTTTATGTGCATTGATCTGTTTACCTGCCCCCCACCAGTTTTATAAATGAAGAAAACGATGCCCAGCAAGATTAGGTAGCTTGCCCAAGGTCCCACTGCTAAAGTAGCAGAGCTTGGTTTCAAATCCAGGTTGTCTGGCTCTAGATCAGGACAATCCAATGGAATTTCCTGAGATACTAGAAGTGTTCTGTATTTGTCCTGTCCAGTACAGACCACTAGTCACAAGAGGCTATGGAGCACTTGAACTATGGCCAACGCAACTGAAGAACTGGACTTTTAAACTTGAAAAAAATTTAGATTCACATTTAAATAGTCACCCATGCCTAGTGGGCACCATATTGGACAGACAGCTCTCAACTCCATGGCCTCAGCCCTTCCTCTCTGAGATCCATCGTACTGTGTCCCCTGAAAGGGCTCCAGCCAGGGTGACTATTCAGTGGCCGAACCCAACGGCATTTAACCAATATTTATTTTTCTGCATCCTTCAGGAGCATTAGGCAGAACTGAACATTCTCATTCTTCTTCATGAAAAAAGAATTAAAAGCCCCATAAAAGAAAATTTGGAAAATACAGAAAATTTGAAAGAAAGGGAAAAAAGTCACCGAACGTCCCGCAATCAAAATAGAATTCTTATAAACATTTGTTATAATTCTTCATATACATAATTTAAAAAAAAAGAGTTGCAGGGTGCCTGGGTGGTTCAGTCAGTTAAGCGTCTGCCTTTGGCTCAGGTCATGATCCTGAGGTCCTGGGATCAAGCCCTGCATCGAGCTGACTGCTAAGTAGGGAGTCTGCTTCTCCCTCCCTGCCTCCCCTCACCACTCATGCTTGCTCACATGCACTCTCTGTCTCTCTGTCTCTCAAATAAATGAATAAATAAATCTTTTTTTAAAAAGACAGTTGCGGGGCGCCTGGGTGGCTCAGTGGGTTAAAGCCTCTGCCTTCAGCTCGGGTCATGATCCCAGGGTCCTGGGTTCGAGCCCCACATCGGGCTCTCTGCTCAGCAGGGAGCCTGCTTCCCTTCCTCTCTCTCTCTCTGCCTGCCTCTCTCCCTACTTGTGATCTCTGTCTGCCAAATAAATAAAATCTTTAAAAAAAAAAGACAGTTGCAACCATAGTCCTTTTAAAAAAAAAGATTTTATTCATTTATTTGAGAGAGAGAGCACGAGCGAGAGGGCACAAGCAGGGGGAGCAGCAGAGGGAGAGAGAGAAGTAGGCTCCTCACTGAGCAGAGAGCCTGACATGGGGACATGGGGCCCAATCCCAGGATCCTGAGATCATGAACGGAGCTGAAGGCAGCCGTTTAACCAACGGAGCCACCCAGGCATCCATAGTACTTTTTAAAAAGAAGCTTGCTTTTATTTATTTATTAATTATTTATTTACTTTAAAAAATAGAGCACGAGCAGGGGGAGGAGCAGAGGGAGAGGGAGAGGGAGATAACCTCATGAGCACAGAGCCCTACACAGGAGCCCCATCCCACAACCCTGAGGTTAGTACCCAAGCTGAAATCAAGAGTCGGACACCCAACCGACTGAGCCACCCAGCCGCCCCAATCACACTCCTTTTTCATTTAGCTTTGTTTGATTTGAGAACAACTATGTCCTCCAGGGGTCAAATTCTCATCCTGCTCATTGTATCCACTCGAGGGGATTTCGTGTCCACCCTTTTGAGCTCTTCGACACATATTTTTGACTCACTGATAGGTATCTCCATGTTAAATAACTCAAAGGTACCTCAAACCCACCATATGCAGACACTGTCCCCCTTCTCTTTCTCCACAACCCTGCTCCTCCTCCTCCACATGAGCAGTGTCCCCGCGTACCCAGTGAATCAAGATGGAAATTGGAACCCTCTTCCCCATCCAGACGGGGGCTGGGTCCTAACCTCCCACCTCTGTAATGCCTCTGTTCTTCTGTCTTCATTGCCAGAGACTGAACCCTCAGAGGTGCAGTCAGAGCCCCTAATCCTGGATACCGAACTCTTGACTGTAGGCTGAGCCCTTCACCCTCACCATTGACTAATCCTTTGCCACTGGCCTGCGAAGGAGCCTAACCATTCTCATAGACTGAGTGCTAACCTTCACCATGGATTAACCCAGAACTACAACCAGTTAAAACTGTCTGCCCCTGACTGAGTGCAGGTGGTGCAGAGCTACCCCATCTCTGTTAATCAGGAAGCTACTCAAAGCCTCACCTAGTGAGGTTGGACCCAGAACAATGTCATCCCATACAAAGGACAGCCCTGGGGGCTCCAAGAATGAAGAATTTTAAGAAGGGCCAGATATTTTTTTTTCCTGGCAGAGGCAGGTGAGCTTTAAACCAGATCCCTATCTTGTCCATAGCTGGAAGACCCCTCAGTGTTCCCAGCTGTGATCGTGGAGCAGGTGCCCTACCCCGAATTACTCCATCTGTACTCAGGACTGGAGCTGGACGACGTTCACAATGGCATCATAACAGACGGGACCTTGTGCATGGCGCAGGATCAGATCCTGGAGGGCAGTATTTTGCTGACAGGTTTGTTTCCTTCCTGGGCAGGGGAATGTGGAAGAGAAAGGGCTTCTGTCTTCAGGGACTGTAGTAGCCCACAGTGGCTTTCAGTGACCCCACACAGCAAGGGCAGAGCCCCAAAGAGTGGGGAATTAGGGTGGTTAGGACAAGCAAAAGGTCGTACCACTTCATAGAGGAGGAAACCATCCCAATGGATCTGTGGTCTTCCGAGATGGAGCGGGACGTGGAAGAGTGGAGGGGGGACTGGCTGGGGTGAGTGTAGAGAAAAGGTGGGGAGTTACAGTAGGCGGTGCGCTAGCCCTTCCAGGTCCCTCAGCTCGTTAGCACTGTTCTCTGGGCTGGCCCTGATGAGCTCTCTGCCCCGGCCGTGAGCACTGAGGGAACTTGTTTTCTGTCCACCCCGCACCCCACACCATGGAACCTGGAACCAGATGACAATGAAGCAACCTCACAAACCATGTCAGCCACTGAAGTCTTGCTCAATGTCGAGGCTCCCAACGACATCCTGGATGAGAAGCAGATCTGTAAGTGTGAACCCTGGTGCCTTAACTCAAGGCAACAAAAAATGCCCTTTGAAAATATCACCTCCATGCACTGGATTTGCAAGCATGTGTGCCCACAGCCACTGATGGCTGCGTAAACAGGCTCTTGACCTGGGGCAGGAATGGTTGGGGGGCAGGGGGCACTGGAGACAGGGAAATGGTAGCCAGGGAGAGTTTCCTTTTCCAATTTCTAAATTGTGGTAAAATACACATAACACAAAATTGACTACCTTCACCATTTCTCAGTGTCCGTTTGTATTGTTGGGCAGCCATCACCATCATCCATCTCCAGAACCTTCCATCCTGCAAAACTGAAACTCTGTGCCCATTAAATACTCACTCCCTATTCTCCCCTCCCCTCAGCCCCTGGCAGCCACCACTCTACTCTTTGTCACTATGAATTGAACTACTTACTATAGGGACCTTAAAGGAGACAGGAGTGGAGTCACACAGTAGTGTTCTTTAGGGACTGGCTTATTTCATTTAGCATGGCATCAGGGTCTGTCCATGTTATAGCATATGTCAGAAATTCCTTCCTTTTTAAGGCTGAGTACTATCTGCCAGGGTGACTTCGGTCCCCTCTGCTTTCTTGCCAGGGCCCCCAGGAAGACTATGCAGGGTGTGGCTGATTTAGAAATGTGCCAGGCTTGGAGCTCACCCCTCCACCTCCCGAGAAGGCCTCCAGGGCAGGCTCCTGGCCCAGCTCCCCCTCAGGCCTTTGCCTGACTCATGGACAGGAGGACTTCTGGCCCCAACATTCCCTCCCCGAGGAGGTGCTGGGATCCCGTTGGGGAAAACAAGCCTGAAACTGCCAGTTAAGAGTCCCAACACTTCCGTTCCTTTCCCTGTCACTAATGTGCACTCAGGCTTCAACAAATACTTATTGCATGCCTCCACGTGCCAGGCACCAGCTTGCTGTGTGACCTTGGACACGTGCCCTGGCATCTCTGGATCTCAGTTTCCTTATCAGGAAAGTGGAGGAATTGGGCTAAATGATACCTGAGGCGCCTTCCCGTTGTAAAACAAGTGAATGATGAAATCAAGGTGGCCCTTTACCCTGGGTGTTGCCTGGAACTTACCCACTCCCAGCAGTGGGCTATAAATGTGGCAGCCGTGATTGGGGCCAGCTCATGCCCACAACCCCGCAGATGTTTCCTCTCCTTGTGGTGTGAGACACGTGAGGCATTTTCAGGTGTATCCTGTATCTGGGGTTGTGGGGGCCAGCTCCTCCGTCCTCCCCGGGAGCCCCCCATTCTCTGACGTGCCAGGAGACCACACTCCTGCCCCGCACTGGGCCTCAGGCACCTCAGGCCTTTCTCCTTGCAGTCAGCACCTCCGAAATGCTTCCGGACTCGGACCCTGCTCCAGCTGCCACTCTGCCCAACTATCTGTTTCCCGTCTCTGAGCCTGATGCCCTGAGCGGGGCAGGTGACACTGATGACCAGGAGGGGCACTGTCTAGAGGAGAAGGTCCCCAGAGAGGAAAGTGCCAAGAAGACTGGAAAATCAAAGAAGAGAAGTAAGAGAGAGAGAGAGAGAGAATGTGTGTGTATGTGTGTGTGTGTGTCTGTCTGTCTGTCTTCAGGGGGGTACAGTAGGAGGGGCAGGTCAGTGAGACTGTCTGGGGTGAGTGGGTCAAGGCTCATAGACACATTCAGAGGACAGCTTTTGGTGTGATAGGGATGGATGAAAAGTCCTCCCTTCTGTACAGCCTGGCCTCATTGGTTGGCCTGCCCAAACCATGACGTTTCCCACGCTCCTCCTGTCAGCCCAGCTTATGTGTAAACTCGTGCAGAAATGCCGAAGATCCCCAATGGCTTGCATCCTAGTCCAGTGTTCGGATACCGGGCTTGGCCCCTTGGCCGGTCCCTGGCTGTCTGGGGCCCTCTGCCTGTAAAAGATGCCTCATGCAGTGTGCTTATCTTCCTCCTCAGACCTTGTAGAGCTTGTGCGAGAGGACTTTGGGCTTTCCCAAGCCCCCAATGTTATTGATTTACTCAGGCAAGGACTGCCTGATACTGCTTTGTCACCGTGGTGACCCAAACCCCAGTCTCATGCTTACCGGCACGACAGCTGCACCTTTAGGCTGCCTTCTCCTTTCCAAAATCAGGCCAGGCGGGTTGGGTTCGTCGAAAGGTGACTCATTCGTCAGTACTACACTTACGGCCATCCGGGCAATAGAGTTCTGGTGCGTCTCTGGGGCCCCAGCAAGAGGGGGGATATTGGGCAGGGGCGGGAACCCGAAGGCTGTGGTTGCAGACAGGGATCCTGGGCCTCTGGTCCCAGTGACCTGGTTCTTCGTTATCCACCATGGCACCCCACTCGGGAGCCTACCCTGGAGCCCTCCGTATGGTCTCAGCCTCATCCTGCTCCCCACCTTCCCCTCACAGTCAGGAAGACAAAGGGCAACCGCAGTACCTCACCGGTCACTGATCCCAGCATCCCCATACGGAAGAAATCGAAGGATGGCAAAGGTAGGGCTGGGAGTCAGGCCAGGTGGGAAGGGGGTCGGGTTGCCCGGGTGGCTCCTCACCACCTGGCCCTCTGCAGGCAGCACCATCTACCTGTGGGAGTTCCTCCTCGCGCTTCTGCAGGACAGGAACACCTGCCCGAAGTACATCAAGTGGACCCAGCGAGAGAAGGGCATCTTTAAGCTGGTGGACTCCAAAGCTGTGTCCAAGCTGTGGGGGAAGCAGAAGAACAAGCCTGACATGAACTACGAGACGATGGGGCGGGCACTGAGGTAGGAGCTGCTGGGGCGCTGAGTCCCTGCTCTGGGGGCTTTACCAAGCTCTTCTCCTCCAAGACGTCCTTCCTGCTTTAGGGTCTGCTGATGCTCGGTTCTGCTTGCCCCTAAGCCCGTCCCCAGACACCTTCTGGGAGGCACAGTCCCCTCCCTCTTATAGCTCTATCTTAGCTTTTTCTTTTTTTATAGAGAAGAGCCTTTGGGGGCCTCCCATCCCCACGAAGGGCATTCTGCTGGCCAGAGACCTAGGGAGACAGACCTGAGTTACCCATCATTGGTCTTGCAGGCTGGGAGACAGCTGAGTTCCCCACCAGCCATCCCTTCCCATCCTTCACTCTCCCCTTATCCTTTGCCCCAAAACAGGGCGGGGCTAGCATTTGAAACCGCTTTTCATGGCCCTTCGTATCCTCAGCGGGGGGGGGGGGGTCCTCAGAAATTTCATAAAAGCCTTCAAAGTCCAAGAGTTGGCCTTACCCCTTCCCTTGACCTGGGACTCACATCTGGCTGTCGGGCCGGCCTCCACTGCCCGCTCGCCCTGCCCCGGAGGGCGGTGTGTGCCTGCCTAACTCCCCACTCCCTGCCCTCTGTCCCCCAGATATTACTACCAAAGAGGCATCCTTGCCAAAGTGGAAGGGCAGAGGCTGGTGTACCAGTTTAAGGAGATGCCCAAGGACCTAGTGGTGATCGAAGATGACGAGGAGAGAACTGAAGTCACGGCAGCCTCCCCTCAGGCCTCCACTCCCTCCGCCTCCTCCACCGGTACCACCCGACGAGCCAGCTCCAGGGTCTCGGCTAGAGCTGCTCCCCAGGGCAAGGGAGGCCCTTCCTGGGAGAAGCCAAAGGTTCAGAATGTTGGCTTACCGCCGTCTGCGAATCTGGAATTGGGACTGTCTACGGATGAGGAGATCCCCACTACCTCTACTGTGCTGGCCTCTCTCCCAGAGAGCCAGGCCAGACTCACCAAAGCCGTGAGGTAAGGGCCCCAGAGTCGTTACATGTCTTCCCCGGAGTACCTCATGTCGGGGGCGGGGGGGGGGGTGTTCTCAACCTCTTGCTGAGTTCTGCTGTTTCTTCAGTCTCACGGGAACCTCACAGAATCCCTGGGAAGCCAGTGGAGTCCTTGTTGGTCAAGAGAGGAAAAGTGACTTGCCCACGGTTGCATACCAAAATAATGGCAAAGCTAGCCCTTGATCTGTGTGGCGTCTGTCACCAGCTGGGGGGTGTTCCAGTTATCTCAGAGTGCTCCCCCAACTGTCACCAGAGCCCTCCATATCAGGGCCCATCTCCTCAAGCCCCCTCCACTGCAAAAAGTGGCAACAGAGAACGTGACAGAGATGCCCGTTGTGCTTCCCTCAGGCCCTCCAGGCCCCCCTGGACAGCTCTTGCTGCTGCTTGTCCAGGTGAAGTGTCTCCACATTTTCCCTGAGAAGGCTGGGTTTGAGCTATGTGTGTGTGGCACTCAGTGGGCTGGCGCGGGCGAGGTGCCCTTCTGAGGGGTGGTGAGGAACAGGAGCTCTGGTGTCAGAAGGCCTAGATGTGGATGCCTGTGACTAGCTGTGTGGTCTCGGGCATATTACCTAACCTCTCTATGTTCCCATTTCCTCAAGCTGCAAAATCAGATTATGAATCTTGCTCAGTGCGTGGGCTGTTCGGAAGACGGAGGGAAGTACCACATGTCGGTCCTTTGGGCTAATTCCTGACCCCTACTAAGTGCTCAGTGGACGTTCGCTGATGCAGCAACAAAGAGGACACCTCCAGCCAGCTCCGTCCCTCCTGCGCCCTCCTCCCTAGCCCGCTGGGAGATGCCTCCCGCCTTGACAAAACCTGTTTTCTGTTTCTTCTCAGTGCTTCTTCGGTGCCCGGCAACATCCACCTGGGAGTGGCCCCAGTGGGGTCGGGCTCTGCCTTGACCCTGCAGACAATCCCACTGACCACAGTGCTGACCAGCGGGCCTCCTGCCAGTGCTGCTTCCACACAGCTCGTTCTTCAGAGCGTTCCACCGGCTTCGACCTTCAAGGACACCTTCACTTTGCAGGCCTCTTTCCCCCTGAACACCAGTTTCCAAGAAAGTCAGGTGGCGGCACCAGGGGCTCCACTGATTCTCAGTGGTCTCCCCCAACTTCTGGCTGGGGCTAACCTTCCGACCAACCCGGTGCCATCCTCTGTTGCGGGGGCTGGACCGGCTGGGCCCAGCCCTCAGCCCCCCGGGACTGTCATCGCTGCCTTCATCAGGACTTCCGGTGCCACCGCAGCCTCTGGGGTCAAGGAGGGGCCGCTGAGGCCCTCCTCGTATGTGCAGGGCATGGTGACTGGGGCCCCGATGGAGGGGCTGCTGGTTCCCGAAGAGACCCTGAGGGAGCTCCTGAGGGATCGGGCTCACCTTCAGCCACTTCCCACCCAGGTGGTTTCAAGGGGTTCCCACAATCCGAGCCTTCTGGGGAACCAGACTTTCTCTTCTCCCAGCCGCCCCACTGTTGGGCTGACTCCAGTGGCTGAACTTGAGCTCTCCTCGGGCTCAGGGTCCCTGTTTATGGCTGAGCCTAGTGTGACCACCTCTGGGAACCTGCTGACCAGATCCCCAACCCCTGCCCCCTTCTCCCCATTCAATCCCACTTCTCTTATCAAGATGGAGCCCCATGACATATAAATGAACGGGCTGGGGGAGCGTGCCTCACCAGGCCGAGTTGAGTATCATTTTCATATGGACTTCCTCTAGCAGAGACTGACTGAAGCAGGACATCTGCCCTTACTTTTCGGTGGGATCTCAGTACACCGGATCCCCTGTCCCCGACCCCTGCCCGGTGTTACCGTGGCCACACCATGCCCAGTTTGAGCGTCCCTGGCATCAGACCGTGGCCTTCAAGAGCACTAGGGGATATGCTCTTGTCAGGGTAATGGGCTGACCGGGTGATGGAGGGAGAAAACCTCCAGAGAAGTCTGTGGCTGGGGCCGATGCAGGGGCTCTGCGGGGAGAGTCCTTTCGTGGGGCCGTTTCGCCGTCTGTGTTCCTTCCGTGGGGAATTTCCTACCCCATATGTGAATATCTCTGTATGTATTTGTGTGTACTCGTGGGTCTATATCTCGGTTTCTTTGGGGAGGATGGGGGTGTAGCTGTGAGGTCTTCAAGGGTGTGTGTTTCTGGGTCAGCTGCAGAGATGGTGGGGTTTTTTTCTTAAGGGAAAGCATTCTCTAGTTCCCTTTGGACAAACCATTCAGCTGCCCTGAGGCTAGGGGGTACAGGCTGGATCCCCCAGACTGGGAGAGATGTCACAGAGCTGGAGCAGATCCAGGGGAGGAGGGTTTCGATGGATGTGTGTGCTGGGGAAGACAGAGTTCAAAGGGACAGGGTCGGACCCAGATACGAAGTCCCCACGCAGGGCTGGCTTAATTGAATGTTTGTGTCAAGGGCCTGGGCTGTCATACCAGCCTTTGCTGGCGCACTGGCCTACCCACCCGCCACGACCCGGGGATCCTCTTCATTAGTTTTGCCCCAGTGTCTCCCTGCTGTCCGCCGTGGCTGGGGTAGTCGTGGAGCAGCGGACACTGAGGCTGCCTCTCCTCCTGCCCGTGCGTGCCCGCTGCCCAGCCTGCTTTCTACTCACCTTGTAGGTTTGCCAACCCCCCTCCCCACGATGGCTACCGCAGACCTTGAGTGGACTGTTGGCCCTCATCGCCAACTCCCACACCTAGCCCTGACTCTATACCAAGAAGACAGGAGGAGCCAGCGGATGTGAGCCCGCACGACACTTCTATCTCTGCCTGGTCCCCTGCTTCCATCTTCCCCCTTTCTGAGGACATTTCAACCCATCCTCTCCTAAGTGAACCCCTCGGCTTCACTCCTCCTTCCCCTTCTTTGAATTAGCTTGCCTCTCTCCAGCCAAATTGGGGGCAAGCCTAAGAGCTAAGATGCGTCAGCCTCAGAAACAATTCTCTTATCCGGTGAATTTGGTTAATGTGAATCAGTGCCCAGGCCCTTGGCTATGTCCTCAGTAGAAAACCATCCACTTGAACTAACTACCTCCCCTGGTCGCTGCCAAGCCTCCTGTGTTCTCTCCCACTCTCTTCTTGTTCTTGTCCCCCACTCTCTCTGGAAAGAACCATTTATGGGTGTGCAGGTGTGTTTATTACACATCTCCAGCACTTGGCATTAAAATGCTTTTTTCTAATATAATCCGTTTATTATGATAAATTCCTGATGGTGGAAAGTGAAACATCCCGCAAAAGAGTCACCTTAAAAAAAAATTTGCACAAAGGCGGTAGGTGGGTTAGGGGGTGGCCTTGCCCCCGCCCCCCGCCCCCGATTTCACAGAACTCATCATCTGAAGGTCACTGATACCCTAACCTGACGTCAAATGTCTTCTTCACAGTTCTCAGTCCCCGAGAGCCCTGGCAGCTCAAGACACTACTTCCCGCCCTCCTGCTGCGGCCCCACACCTGCCGCTCTAAGTGTGGCTGTGCCCCCCCAAAGGCTTTCCTCCGTTCTTCTGGCTCTGGCTTGCCTCTTTGGGGACGGGTCTGAAGTCGAGGGCGTCAGCCCCTCCTTACATTTCTAGCAGCTGGCTGGACATTTCCATCCAGATGCCTGTCATGCCTTAAAGACAGCCCCTCTAGCAAACAGGGATTTTTAAAACATGAATTTTAAAGTCTTTACACACACACATACACACACAAAACCTTTCCCCTCAAAAAAACAAACAAAAAGCTGTCATGACTTGCCTATTTCTGTTCATTATGCCACCATTTTCCTGACCTTCTAAGCTTGACATTTCAGAGCCATCTGATGGCTGCCTTCCTTTGACCCTGTCCCCTCCCCCATCTTCTGAAGTCCAGGCCGTTTGCCACGACTCTGAAATCTAGCCTTTCTTCCACATTCCCGGGGCCTCCAGCCTAACTCAGACTTACCAGAGCTCACTGCCCTCCCAGACACATCAACACACACCACAGTGTGACCTGTCTCATCCCCTCCGATCTGCAAGCACCCGTTCTGTTCTTTCTCTGCTAAAACCCCTTCAGTGACCCTCACTGTCTGTAGGTAGGGGTGATACTCAGAATACTGAGCCTCTGATCTGTTCGGGGCAGCTGAGCACCAACCCTGTATTTGCTGAATCTCCAGGCCAGCCAGGGGTCCTAGAGGAGGGAGGAGGGAGCACTTGGGGGACTCAGGGTTGTAATTGCCAAGAGTGAGGTCCCAAGGCCTTGACCTGGCAAGGCCCTTCCCCAGGAGGTCCCAGCTGACTTCCCAGCTGTCTCTCACTTTGTTTCCCTGTCCCCTGAAGGATGGCTCCAGTCACAGGGATTTGCTGGCCTTTTGAGCTTGCCTCTGTTCGAAGTTTCCCACCTCTGTGGTTTTGCTTTACTTGGTTCTGCTCAGCCAGAGTGCTCCACGCCCCCTGCTAGTACTGATTAAATCGAACCCATCCGTAAGTCTTGATGTGTGGAAGCTGCTTCCCCACACCAGCCTACCCTTAGATGAGTTCGTTCTAATTTCGCAGCAATTGCCACTCTTTGGGCAACTGATCGCGAACAGCCTGTGACATCTTCTCTGTTATAATCACAAACTGTTACTTAAATCTTCAATGACTTGACCTATTTTGTCTCCCCAGTTAGTGTGTTCCCTTCTGAGGGGTGGGGGGCCATAGCACCCACAGAGCAGGGCACAATGCGAAGCGTCTAGTGAGCACCAGCGAATATTACTGATTGAGCTGGTGGAGAGATGGGGACTAAAGTCTGAGGCTGGTGACCTCTGACCTCCCCTCTGCACAGGCACTCACCCCAGGTGCTTCACTGCCCGGGGCCAGTCCTCCCTGGTTCAGTGCCCTCATGGTACCCCCATCCCCACCCCCCAGCCTTGCCCCTGAGACTTGTTACTACTTTGAACATTCCCTGCCCCTAAAGAAACTTCCCTGTCCAGTTTCTTTTCCTAATTCAAAGTGTTAAATTAGCTAATCTGGTCAACTCACCTGTGCTGATCTAGTTATGGGAGAGGGCTGGCGGAGACCCTCAGGAGACAGGTTCATTTTCACCAGAGTCACATGGCAGCAACATCCTTGCCTCTGCCATGGTGTAATGGAGTCAGGAGACACTCTCTTCACCCCCCAGCAGCCGCTGTGTTACTCCTTCCTCTGGGCTCCCACAGCACTTGGCGTATACCTCTCATTGTAGCACTTGGCACATGGTAGCTCCTTAGCTATGTGTTTATGTATGTTGCCCCTCCAATAGACTGTGAGCTCCTCAAGGACAGGGACTGTGTGTTAGTCACTGATGTATCCCCAGCGCCTAGCACAGTGCCTGGCACACAGTAGGTGCTCAATAAATGTTTATGGAAAGAATAAATGAGTCTTGTCTCTAATGATGGGGATTTCAGCCCTAGACTGTGGCAGGCAAAAGGGGGAGGAGAAAAACAATCCATACTTCGGGGCTTTCGCAGCTTTTGGACCCCTCATGTAACACTGCGGGCAGCTGCTGCTTTGCGCGCGTCTGCGCTCCCCGCTCCCAAAAAGGACCCACGAGGAGGAGCCCTCCTCTCCCCCAGGCGGCTTCCAGCTGTGCCGCGCTGTCACCAGGAGCCGCGACTCCTGAACTCCCGCCCTTTGCCCCGCCCCCTTCCCCCGACAGCTTCAGCACTATTTCCTCACCCCTGGGTGGAACCGAGTGGCCAATGGAAGGAGCTGGGCGAGAAGTTATTTTCACCAGCATGGGTCTTTCTGACCCCATAATGTATTTTTAGAGGCGGCTCGGTTGTCGCTGGTTCCAAAGCTCCTGGATCCGAGGTGGGCGCTCATTCCCCTCCCGCGGCTCTCCCGCTTGAGAGGCCCAGAAAGTCACAGCCTCCGAGAGCCTCGGCCCCAGGAGCGCCGGACGTGGGGACCAACGTCCAGCAGGTGGCGCCGTCGAGCTAGCGATGAGGGGCCGACGGCCCGGGAGAGCCCGGGATGGGAGAGGCGGCTGGGGTGGGGCCGGCGTCTTCCCGTTCCTCCGTTCCGGACTCTGCGTCCCCGACAGTCCCTGGGCGGCTCCGGGCCCCACCAAGGCCTCCCACGGCTCCGAAGCTTCGAACTTCACCAGCCCCGCCAACCCCACCCTCCACTTTCCAGGGAGAATTTAGCAGGGGCTGAACGTCCTCTCCCAATTGGCCTGCCGCGCCCGGCCCCGCCTCCTCGCCGCCCCCTCCCCCTCGCCGCCCCCTCCCCCGGCCTCCGCGAGCGGCAGGTGAGCACCGGGCCCACCGGGCCTGGCGCGCCCGCCGCCGCTCTCCCCAGGTGCCGGGAGGGAGCCTCCGCCGAAGCCTGCCGCCGCCCGCCGCAGGCCGCCCGACTCGGCCCGCCTCCCCACCGCGGCCTGCTTTTAGCTGCAGGGCCGCGAGGCGCCGCTTTCCACCTGGAAATCGGAGAGCGAGCGGGCGTTCCATGGCCAGCGGAGGGCCCCGACCACCCGCAGCGTGAGCCCGGGCTCCCCGCGGGGCTGGTGCGGAGCCGGGGAGGCGTCGGCACCTGGCGGCCCGACACTGCGGCGGGCCAGCTTCCTTCGCGGTGGAAACCCGGGGTCTAGGAGAACACGTGGAGTCCTGGCCCGCCCCGCTGCGGGGTCCAGAAGGCCGGAGCAGGGCACCTCCCCATGGCAGCTGAGCAGGCCGCCCTTGGGGAGGAACCCATTCCCCCTAAAACACACACAAACACACCCGCGCGCGCGCACACACACACACACACGTCTTAGCAGGGGCAGGACGCAATAGAACACTGAACAGCTTCACTGTTAGATTGTGGAAGGGACAGTTTACTGCCCAATTCGCCTCCCTCCAACCCAAATGGGGATGCGCGGGTAGTGGCTGGTCCTTTTGCCAGAAACACGGAGACTTGAACAGGGCCTCCCTGTAACCCTGCACCCCGAAAAGGAACATTCTGGTAAAACCATCATTAACTGTGACCTTGGCACGTAGGAGGAACTAACTTCAGCTAAACAGCTGTGTTTGCCCAGTACGATTCTCTTCCTTCGTGGGTCAGTCGAGACCTATTTGGCAGATGGAGCAATGAAGACTAAGAATGACTGGGTTCCCACCTGAGGTGAGCCTGGGCGGTAAGTGAAGCCGGCTGCTTCCCCTAGGCCCGCTGGAAGGATGAGAAGGCCCACTTAATGAGAGGGAGGCCACCACCCTCAGCCTAGTCTGGAGCAGGCATGCAGGTCCTATCACAGCCAATACCTCCTGCCTTCGTCTTCCCACCCCAGCAGAAGGGCAGTGAGGGGTCTCTCGGAAGGGTGTGGGGAAAGGAGCCCAAAGGCAAGAAAACAAGGAGCTGCTGATGGGCTTTGCTCGCAACTCGCCTCTTTTTGGCAGGGAAATAAAGGGCCATGGGTGTCCACACACCCAAACCCAGATACCCACGGCTGCCCATGGCTGCCCACGGCCCCCAGAAGGTTCCTCTCCTGTTCTTTTGGGGTCACGCGGACTCTGCCCACAGCATCTTCCCTCCTGCCTTAAGTGGAAAGCCTTATAGTCAGTACTGTCACCACTCTCCCTTCATCCTTTCATCTCAAGTGATTACCTCTCTTCCTCTCCGTCCTCCCATACCTCCAACTCATCGTTACCAGTTTATTTAAACAAACAAACAAAACCCCTCTATACCCAGTTTTCCTGTGGTTCCCCATCACCTAAGGCAAAAGTCCAAGCTGTGCTCCTTGGCATGCCTGGCAGGGCTCTGTCCCCTCCAGCTGCAGTGACACTCAGGTGGCTTGTAGTTTCCTGCACATACCACCCTCTTATTTGTCTCTAAGCCTTTGCTCCAATTGTCCCCTCAGTTCAGAGACGCTTCCCTGTCACCCCTCATTCCTGTTTTCTACTGAAGTGTCAACTGGGTACCCTCTCCCAGAAGTCCTGCCAACCACCCCACGGCTCTCGCCCATCTCTTTGAGCTGAATCCTTGCCCTCACCACAGAGCTTTCATGACCTACTGACAGATCTGATTTCTTAACTGCAAGTTCCAAACGGAGGACTGAGCTAAAATCAGTGCTGTTATGTGGTTGTTTGGGAACATGAGAAAGCAACTGTTCTGGAAGCATCAAGATCAGAAAGTGGGTAAGCGAGGGCCAATGAGGAAGATTAACGCTGTGGTTCAAAGGAATGGATGTTCCTCCATTGGGACAGAAAGACCTGGGTCGAAGTGTGCTCCTGGGGCTCGAGCAAAGGGCAGCTCACAATTCACTCCCAGGGTTGGCTAGGCTCCGGCTGGCCAGACCCACAGATCCCCTCACCTGTACACCGACAGGGTTCTCCAGAGACTTAAGCCACAGGGAGAGGTCCTAAGAGTATAGCTGAAACGCCCCAGACCTATCAGACATCCCCTTCCCCTCAACCAGGAACGGGCCCATTCTGGAGCCAGCAGTCAGAAGGAATTGGAACTTCTACCACTGTTTTTCAGAAGTGGGGAGGAAAGGTGTAAAATCTAGGATGGGCATCTTGGCTCCACAGTGGCTGGGTCTTAGGAAGCCAGAAGCACGGAAGGCCTGTGCCGTGCGGGTGGGCAGGGGAAGCACGGGCACAACAGTGTGGGAGTGATAAGACTGTGTGGTCAGATGCAGATGTGGGTGGCCCAGGGCAAGGGAGCCAGCAAGCAGGTGATTTCCTTAAGTTAAAGAGGATCATTCCTCATAGCCTCCTAAAAGAGGGCTCCTCCTTCCAGTTCGGCTACCCCTATGGCAGACAAGGAACACACGCACGCACGCACGCACGCACGCACGCACCACGGCTAAACAGATGCAGGGACTCCGTTCTCCCCACCACCCCCCGCCCCGTACCCCATGATGTGCCCCTGCTTTGCCTTTTCTTTCCAGATCTTGCCCCAGTGGCTCCAATGTTCACCAGCCCCGCCACCCTGTCCTCATTTGTGCTACCCAAACTGCAAGGCAGGATCAGGGGCTCCCATTGACTTCATCAGGATGCCCATCTGTTTTAACCATGGAAGAGCCAATACAGGGAGAAGAGTAAAGACAGGAGACAGAAGCCCTGACACAGGTTTTTCAGTATGCAAGTGTTTTTGACTCCACAGCCAGTTGCTTAAAATGAAACATAAAGGGCAGCCAGAATACACACCCAAATGCAAAAAGGTAAAGGCAAACATAAAATAAATCACACAATACCATGAACCCCCACAAAACCAAAAAATTAAAACCCAAACCCCTCAACTTTATATATACATATGTGTGTGTGTATATATACGTATATATACACACACACATATGTATCTATATTTTTTTTTTAAAAAGGGAGAACAACTGTTCAAAACCAACTGGGCAGTATGGTGGGGGTGGGGAGCAGTCCTACAGAAGGGGGCCTAGAACTTCCCCCTGGGAACAAAGAACAAACACAATACAAAGAAAATAACCACCAATGCTCCTGCATGGGTCAGGAGTCTCCAGAGAACAGATTGTCCCATCCTCAAACTGGCTTTTTTTTTTTTTTTGCCTTTTTTTTGTCTTTTTTTTTTTTTTTCCATTTTCTTCTTTTGTTGTTGTTGTTTTAGCACCTGTACAATAAAACTGTACCATCTCCAACCAGAGCCGGCCACAGTGAGGCCCTCCTGCCTTTGGATGGTACATACTCTCTACAAGGATTGTTTGGAAAAAATAGCAATTGGTAGAAAAATAAGAACAAGAGTAGGAAAGACAATGCCACAGAGCCGGGCAGGGACAAGGGACCACCCGAGCTCCTCCCTCTCTCTCCCAGAACAAACCCAGCACCGGAGGCCAGGAAGGAGACCTGGCAGGGCCCCACAGTCAGCCCCAGGTCCCACGGTGGGAGCAGAGCCCAGCCTCCGGCCCTCAACTAGGAAACAGCTGAGGCCTGGATCTCACATCCGGCAGTGCATCCCACAGCCCTCTGCAGATTCCAAAGGAGAATGGGGGACAGAGGGAGAAGCAAGGAGGAGAGAGAGGAAGGGGGTGCTGGGTCTGGCAAGGGGGCGAGGGGAGGGTCAAGGGCTGGAAGCTGAGAGACTCAGCATCCATCCAGAAAGGGTGCAGGCGGGAAGGGGTGCGGTGGCTGGAGGAGGAGGGTGGAGATCCGGGAACAAGCCCATATTGTGCACTCCGAGGGGAGCAGTGAACGAAGTGTGAGGAGGGGGCGATCTTGGCCTTCAGGCCCATTCCTGACTCTCTGCAAATAGAGTGACCCATTAACCCCTTCCCCCTACAATCTACCCCTCCCCAGAAACACTAATCTCAAGGAAGTGGGGCTGCTACAAAGCGCAGGTAGTGAAACAAACAAAAAAATGGGGGGGGGAGCACCAAAGCCTCAGGATTACCCTCAAGCCCCCAAGCCCCCACCAGCACCAGCCACCTTCATTAGTCACAGGTCCTCAGCACCCCCAGCCCCTCCCGCCCCCTCCCCAGTGGGGTGAAAACAAACCTGGGAGTCACTTTGTTGGAGGGAGGGGGCAGCTCCAGAGCTGATCAAGAAAGACAAAGAAAGGTGAAGAAAGTCCCCTCAATACAACAAGTTGCCTCAAATCGTCACAGTGATACAGACTTATCAGAAACCAATGAAACAATACAAATTAAATACTAATAAAATAAATACTATGGAAGACAGAAGAACACAGGGGAACGGAGGGGGCACTCAGAGATTTGGGCTTTTCTCATTTCTCCTCCAGACAGGCTGAGGCCACCCAGGGCCCAGGTGTGGTCTTGGCCACACACAAAGGAGGCGGGTCCAAGAGACCCGGGCGCCACCTCCCGCCATCCCCGGGATCTCTGGTCCTCAGACGTGGAGTTCAGCTTTCCACCCCCATCACCAACCACAACGACAAAGACGATGACAGGGAGATGAGAACTAATCATAACCGGAAAGAAAAATCCAGTCACTAACGCTGGCATTGATAAGGCGGCTTCTTGTTGGTCCGTATTATTGCCTCATTCTGCAGTCGGGTGCTCGTGGGGGAGAGACACGGGAGGTGGGGAAGGGCGAACTTGGGAGGAGAGAGAAGAAAAGGGAGGGGCCGCTTCCCAGGTCAACTGTTCCAGGGCTGGAACTCCACCTCAGACCCCAGGAGCCGGAGGAGCTCTGGCTCGTAGCGCACCAGCTCCACAGTCTCAGAGGAGCCTGGGGCGGATCTGTCGTCCGTGCCTCCGGGCCGCTCGGCTGGGGTCAGGAGCTGACTGGAGACCACTTGCCGGTGGAACTCAGCCTTGGGCAAGGTGGCAATTTCAAAGTGCGGGAACCGAGCCTGAAAGATCCTGGAGGAAAGCTTCAGCCTCTTCAGGACGTCGGTAAAGAGGAACCAGTTGCAGGGCCTGGGAGAAGCAAGAGTGGGAGTTAGGGAAGGGGGCTGGGGGGAGGCCGTGGAGTGCCGGGAACACTCCGGAAGGCCCAGGAAGGGTGACAGTCTGACTGTCCCCCACCCCCCAACACCAGACTAAACCAGGGGCTGAACTCTCCTGTTTCCTCCAGTGCCTGAGCCAGCTTCCAACTTCATCTCCAGCACTCAGCCCGTGACTGACCTCTTCCCAAAAAGCGGGAGCAGGAGGAAAAGGAACTTCCAGAACCTAAAACTCAGAGCAGCCATCCCCAGACCTTCCCCCACACCCCATAACCTGGAATTTACCATCTGCTGGGACCAGTTCTTCCCCCCAACCGACCGCTGCTACCCTGTCTGGTTTCCCTTTCCCGTTCTCACCCCTGCTTCCCCTGCCTCCTTGTTTTCTGAGACCTTCCCCAACAGACGGGGAGCCGTGGAGAAAGGCCTAAACTGCGGGTAATCTAAAAGGCATTTCTCTTTGGCTCTGGAATGCATTAGACAAGTTTTTTCTCCAGTGGCAGCACCGTCCTTTCTGCAGGGCCGGAGCTCACATTACAGCCAGTCTGACTTTGCTGAGCACACCCGGCCCGGCGGCAGCCTGGGGACAGCTGGGAGGGGTGCTGGAGAGGCCGCTCAGGAGCCGTGCGCTCCCCACTTTGACATGAGGCATCCCTGCGTTAATGGTCCCCATTCCAAGGCACTCCATTCCCTCCTCCTGTGGCACTGTCCCGCCCCCAGCGGCCCCACCAGCCTCCCCGCTGGCTTCCCTCGGGTGCACCTCCACCCGCCCTCACTGGATCCTCTGTTACTATTCGTTTTCTAAAAGGAAAACTCGACCTTCTCACCCCCTGAACTGCTTTCCATGGATCCCTGGTACCTCCAGCAAACAAACAAAACGAACAAAAACAACCCAACCGTCTAAATTCTTTACCGCAATATTGCAAGACCTTTCAAACATGACCCCCTCCAACCTCTTCAGCCCAGTGACCCCCCTATAGTAACACTCAGACAGACAGACCGACAGACACACACACACACACACACACACACTGTGTACCTCCACCCCACCAAGTGCCAGCCGTTGGGTGAAGGACAAGCCCTGCTTTCTGAACCTGTTAGCCTTCGCTTGTACCCTCCATCCACCTCTCAGGCCCAGCTCAGATGCCAGATCGCCTGGTCGCTCGTCCCATCTTCCACAGTCTCATGGCACTTGGTGCACACCCCTTTTATAATACTTCAAACACAGCCCATCTCAGAAAGACTACAAAAGCAATGTTAACTGTGCTTCTCTCCGTGGCACAGGGATGGGAGACCACTGTTATTCACTGGACACCTTGCTCAACTGTGTGACATTTTTATTTTGTGTGTTATTAGAGCTGATTATATACTCGTCTATCTCCTGCACTAGCCTGGAGATGCTCTGAAGGCTGTATTTTGGCCTTTGGGGTTTGCCTGGTGTGCCTGCTGAAGACACGGTTACGGGACGGAGTGTTTCGCACAACACATAGCACTCCTACTCAGACCCACACCCCTGCTCCCTAAAATGCAACGCTCCTCCCAGGGACAGTAAACGTTCTCCCACTGTCAGGAAATGGAGTGCTCGGGGTTTCAGAGAAAGGGACTATAGATACCATACAGTTGGACCATCACTTTCAAAGAATGAAAAAGAACCCTCAGAACGTTAACAGTTGGTCCTCAGAATCCAGCTTTGCTTTGGTGATTCCGAAGGCAGTTCTGAACCCTGCAGGGCCTTAGGGTCATCATTCTACACCTTCCCTACTTCTTTTGTTAAAGATCTTATTTATTTGAGAGACAGCTCCAGCGCGTGGCACAGAGCCAGTAGGGGAGGGGCAGAGCGAGGGAGAGGAAGAGGGAAAGAATCCCACCCCCACTGGGAGCTCGATCTCGTGACCCGAGCCAAAACCAAGAGTCAGGAGCTCAACCAACTGAGCCACCCAGACACCCCTACACTCTCGCTACTTCTTGGAGAATCTGTATTCCCCATTGCACTGCAGCTGTGGGGAAGGACAGATTCCAAAGAGGCAAGGGAGGAAGGGAGGCCAGAATGTCGGGAGACCCAGCTTTAGGTGGAGCAAGCTTTCACGTGAAAACCTGATTGCCGCGCGGCAAGTGGCCCTCGGTTGCCCCATGTTCCATCCACACCTGACACATACTACCCTGGTCCTTTTGCTGCCTGGGGCCCCAGATCCTGTTTCAGAGAAGGCGGTGCTGAATACTGTGGAAGAATTAATTAACTGTGCAACACTATATCCCAGAGGCCTTGCCCCGCCCTCAGGGATCAGCTGATGCCCAGAAGAATAAGGACCAAAAGCCCCTGGAACTTGATCCCTACCAGTGTCATCATATAGGCTATTTTTACTCTTATCAGGCCCTGAGTGAAGGGATGCACAGAGCCTTGTGGCTCAATGGGTAGAGTCGTCAACTCAAGGGACTCACTTGAAGGGCTCCCGATCCCCCGTCCTCCCCCCTCTCTGCCGTGTGCACTTTATGTGCTTTCACTCTTTAAACAAAAACAGGGTTGGGTATCTTAAAAATAGGTATCAAAGGAAAAGGATCCCTAAGAGTGTTTGCAAAGGTATTTGAACTATGTGAAGACACCAAGAAGAAGAAAATACTGAGCGATGGAGGCTAAGAACCAAAGGACAGGGCATCCAGCACCCCCTTAGCAGCACAGTCACACGCTGCCATCGGTGAAAGCCGACCAGAACCATAGCCCCGCGAACTCCCTCCTGGATCATCAAGTAAAGATTAAGCCGGGTTTGGCCTAATGGTGTCAGGTATAGTCTAGTCTCTGGAAATGGGTGACACCCGTTAATAACATACACAGTCATCTGACATGACAGTGCCCGTGCCATCATCTTGCCAACATGAAGGCTCCGAGAAAGCAGCCTATAGATTACTTAAGGACCCCAGCAGCCCCTTAGCTATGGCAACCATATGTCGTGGCTTTTCCAAGAATCTCAATTGCAAATATTCTGTCTGGCTGTTCCCAGAAACCACAAAAATGTTCCAGAGATTCTAATAGTTCATCAGCCCAAATATCTCCCAGATCATCTCTTACACCCAGGAACAGCAGCAGAATCCTTCGGAGAGCAAATCTAGGTTTGGGGTTTGGGAAGGACATACAGTCCATAAACCTAGAGCTTCCAGCCTCTGTTCTGAAGATAACTGAGCAGAGCGGGAAAGTCAGGCTGGCCTTGGTCATGTGTCAGCTTTCCCGAGCTCTAGCGTTTGCTCACCAGGTCTCTGCTTCCTTCTGGAGAGCTCCACCCTTCCCAGCGAGGCAGGCCAGGGTTTGCCAGGATCCTGGCACTCCGTCCCTGTAGATCTCTTAGACACTTACCCGCGGGACACTGACACTTGGAGGTTGTAGCAAGGGAGAAGAGGCTTGTCTGAGAGCTCGAACATAAAATCATCCTCTTCCACATCATCTCCTTCTTGATCAGAGTTCCCGGGAGGATTATGTAGGAGGTCACAGGCAAAGCCATCTTTTTCCTCTGTAAGGAGAGCACATGGGATATAAGGACTAAGCTACATGCACAAAACTGAAGAAAAGAGATGCTCCAACAAGAAAAGGCACCTGAAGGTGGGCGATCAGGAGACAGACCCCTGGCTGGAGCCCAGCTTCACTGATCCCATGGTTCCCACCCTTGGGAGGGCCCATGAAAGTTCTATCCCTGGGAGACACAATTCTGTGGCCAGAAATTCATTATACTCCTCCACCTTTCGGTTGGAAAAAAGCCAGGTGATATGAAGGGTGAGCTGCTGGGCTGTTGGAGATGAAGCCTGCCGGTTCTACCAACAGTCGAGGGCAAGGTAGAAGCCCAAGGGGGTGGCTCAGCCAGTTCCCTTCCCAGCCCGCATGTCTGGGTGTGGCTCACTTCATTCCATCCCAACCTCCTCCTGCTCTAGCTTCCCCAGGGCTTCGGGGTGGGCACCTCCCCCAACCTGCAGCCCTGACCCAGGGGAGGGGTGCTGACGGCATCATAGATAAAGACTCTTCTAAGAGAGGAAAGCCTGGGTCAGAGGCTAAGGGCTCAGGAGAGGATGGCCGTCTGAGAAAGCATGTACGGTCGGGTCCAGGCAGGGAGGGAATGAGAGCGGCCCAGGGGAGGGCCTGGGTCTCTCCTGCATGTGAGCAATGCCAGAGAGAGGACGATGCACAACAGGGGCTTCTGATAGGGTTAAGACAAAGCAAGGGAGGGCAGAAGTGGGAGAGGGCTAATGAGGGGTGGCTTTGTGGCATCTGAATCCGGGGGGAGCTAGGGTTTGGGTTGAAAGGGTCCATAATTTACTAACAGGTGGAAAAGGCTGCCTCCACGGGGTCACTCCAGTCTTTGAGAACAATTCATGAAACCCAAAGCAACCCCTCATCTCTGAGCCACGGACAAGCATGGGAGGAATCTGACTCCAAGCTTACCCAACACAGAACTGCTGTAAAAGTCCCAGGACACGCCAGGGTCACCCTCTGCCCGGCCCTGAAGATCCGAGAGGTGATCTGATGAAAGAAGAGAAGGCAGTGAGACAAGGAGGTTAGGCTGGAGAAGGATCTAGAGACAAAGCACGTCCATAGAGGGCTAAGAGGACGGGAGAAGGGAAGGAAGGACCACAAGAGGGCCTGGGAGCTACCAGAGAAAGATACGTTTCCTGCTGTTAATCCAAGGTTGCCAACCAGCAGCCAGGAGCCAAATCTAGCCCACTGACCACCTGGAGTTTGGCTCAGTGTTTTTAAACCAAAAAAAAAAAAAAAGTTAATTAACATCAAAGTTTTTAAAATTGAGAGATTTCACCTAAAAATCTGGATTTCCATCTTTTCTTGAAAAAAAAAAATCAGAAAATCTGGCAACACTGCGTCCCACATTCCTGCATGTCAACAGTTGGCTGGAGGGAGAGGTGACAGGTGCGTTCTCCCGCTCAACAGTCCCCACCCTGCCTGCTCCGCTCTCCTACACGATCAGCCCGAAGGCATTTAGGTCTGGGATACAGGCTCTTTCTTAGTGGTGTAAGGAATGGACTCTGCCAGGAGAATACGACCTATCCCAAGATTTCAATTCCCCTGCGGGTCACAATGCTCATATAGCCAATCAGGGTCTCTCCAACTCAAAGTAAGATAAGGAAGCATAATTCCTTCTGTTTCATCTTTGGAAAACATGGGGGAGAGGATCAAGTTTATCCTCATAAAAACGTTTTGCTTATACTCCTAGGTATATACCCAAAAGAACTGAAAACAGGTGTTCAAACAAAAACTTATATACAAATGAATGTTCATAGCGGGTCTACTAACAATAGCCAAAAAAGGGAAAAAAAAGTGGAAACGACCCAAATGTTGTTAAGCTGATGAAGGGATAAACAAAACATGGTCTAGCCATATAATGAAATATTGTTCAGTTATAAGAAAAAACAAAGTACTGACGTATACTACAACATGAACGAACCCTAAAAACATTACACTAAATGAAAGAAGCCAGACACAAAAGGCCATATACTGTACGATTCCATGCATATAAAATGTTCAGAACAGGCCAATCTAGACAGACAGAAAGCAGACTGGTAGTTGGCAGGGAACAGGAAGTGACTGCCTAATAGGCACAAGGTTTCCTTCTGAGGTGATAAAGTTCTGAAATTCAGCGGGGATGGTTGCATAACGTTATGAATGTACTTAATGTCATTCAATTGTATACTTTAAAATGATTACAATAGTTCATGTTTTGCTCTAAGTATTTTTCCATACCAAACACATTTTTAAACCACTTTCCACATACTTGACCTGAGGACAGACAGCAGGTTGCTGCTTTGCCTTCTTTCTTCCTGGCTAAGCAGCATCTATGCAATTGTCTCACCTCGCAACCCCACGTGGACAAAAAGCAGGTTTTCATGACAAACTCAATGGTGTCATCTGTGGGCACATGGCCCAGTGGTTGCCAATATGCCACCTAGCACCTCTGGCAAGCTGACTTAGCTCTGTATGTCCTGGGAGATGAAGGTGTGAGATCGTTAAGTTTCCAAAAGGCGGGCACCACGTCTGTCTGGCTCATCACTGTCTCCCCATGGCCTAAGCCCAGGTTCCTGGCACATCGTAAGAGCGCAATAAATATATGAGGAAGAAAGGGAGGGAGGAATTACTACAAGGCAAGACCAAAAGTAGCGTGCCTGCTTTACCAGCAGGCTGAGACATCGGGTCCTGATCACTACTGTAACCGCCCCCCCCACCTGCCCTGAGAGGTTACATGGCGACTCCGTCAGAGCAGCCCTCACTCACCACATTCCTGGGGCTCCTCTCTAGGGACTGCCTTCAGAGCCCCCAGCATGGCACAGGCCCCTAGTTCTCCTCACCGACAGCAAGTCTTGGTCATCTGCAGGTGAATCTGCCTTTCTGAGGCAGTGAATCGGCAGGAGCCTAGATGTGGACGTCGGAGCAGGCAATGGGAGTGCACCAGAAGCGACTCCACGGCCTGCCTGATGGGGGCAGCTTCCCCTCCTGCTGCCTCATAGGCTCCTCGCACAAGCAGGATGAAGAGAGCCTTTCCTTTCCCTTGACTGGCCCTTGCCCCTTCCCACCACTTTCAGTCCTCTGCTCTTTTCCTCTCCCCGCAAAAGTGCCCTCAGCCTGGCAATCCTGTTCCTGGCTAAACCTCCCCAAGAACTGCAAACAGGTAAGTCACACACGCCGCACACACGCGTCCCCAGCAGCACCAGCCGCGCCGCAGGCAGACAGCACCCCCACGTCCCTCAGCTGCTGAGCGGCTAAAGACAACGCAGTGGAGCCATGTGATGGCACACTGTCCAGCCTTCAGAAGGAAGGAAGTACTGAAACATGCCACCACATGAGGGGGCCTTGGAAACGTGACACTACCTGAGCACAGACGCAGACACAAAAGGCCCCATGTTGTACGGTCCCACTTACATGTAACGTCCAGAATGGGCAAATCCACAGAGTTGGGCAGTAGATGGGGGGTTACTGGGGGCCAGGGGGGGAGGGGGAATGGAGAGCAACTGCTTAGTGGGTGTGGGGTTTCATTTTGAGGCTGATGAACATGCTTTGGAACCAGACAGACGCAGTGGTTGTATAAGGTTGTAAATGCACAAAACGTCACTGAATCGTTCCCTTCGAAGTGGTTGATTTTATCTTCTGTGAATTTTACCTCCACACACGAAAAATATGTTTTAACTACTCAGTGTGTGAGAGGTCACCCTGACAATCAGAGTTTCTCTCTTTCTTGGGGTCCCAACATACCGCTCCCGGTGTCCTCCAACCAAGTCACCAGCTGAGGGACATGAAGCGGGGAGAAAAACCAAGAACAAGCAGTCTTCGACACGGGGTCATATGGCAGAGGTCTCCAACAGGAAAAACAAACCCTGTGATTCCATGACCTCAAGGGATACACTGCTGACCCTTTCATCAGCAGAAGGAAAAGCAGTCCCAATACTTCCTCAGACGCCCCAAACCAAACTGCAACAACTCCCCTCGGCCCCTACATTCTTTCTGACAGGGGAGGGACACGAATCTGTTTTCCCTCGACTAGCCTGGACATTCTTCTTTTCTTCAAAGGGTCAAAGGCAAATCGGTCACATGCCTGCCTGTAATTTGGCCCAAGGAGGAGGTCTTCCCAAGGCCTCTGAGAGTCTGGATGGCTTGGTGCTCCAAGCCTGAGGATGACAGAGAAAGGGATCTGCTGCCTGACCTCCAGTGCCCGGTGTCCTGCCCGAAACCCACGGATGAACGGATGGATGGGGTTGCCACCACACCCTTCCAGATCTCAGGAGAAATGGGCTTCACTTTAAGCCAACTCGATACAGAAAAATCCACTTACAACCCAGATGGACTGCCAGCATCTTCTACTTCGTGAAAGGATTCACTGCAGGATATTTGTAAATAGTGACATTCCTTTGTGTATTTAAAAGAGGATTAAATTCCCAGACTTTTCCAAAACAGGGGCCTCGCAGAAAAAGAGGGAAGCTCTACACCATGAACAACACCGAGGCTCGTGCTCATCTTCTCCACCTGCAGAAAATGGAGCCCTTCGCACCCTACAAGGATTCGCCTTCATCTTCTGCCCTGTGGGATCGCCACTGGGGAAGGAAGAAGACAATCTATAGAGAGTCTGGTCAGGCAAATGCTTGGGGATGAAAAGCAAAAAGCTTTTAAAATACCTCAGCCAGACAGACATTAAAAAAATAAGTCCAGAAATCCACCCAAATGCATCCAGGTTTAGGGGCTGGGGAGGTGGGGTAGTGAGGGAAACGCCTCCCAAACTTCCAAGCCCAGGGTCAGGGTGCCTCCTGCAGCCACTAGGGAGCCTTGTCCAGTGGTTCCCTGAGAGTTTCTGGGGATGGGGGGGGTGACGGGATTCAAAAAGAGGGAAAAATACTCCGTTCAAGGAATTAAGCTCCTGATTATGCCACTGAACCATTCACTTCCAAGTGGTCATATGTGGTGAATTTCACCTCAATTAAAAAAAAAAAAAAACCTGAGCATTATTTCCCCATCCCACCAAAACAAACTCTGGGCCCAAGTCCCCTCTCCCAGGAGCCGCTGACTACTACCAGTGCCTGCCTCCCCGGCGTGCTGGGCCAAGGTCCTAGCCTGGCTTGCTAGCACTGCCCCAAAAAGCCAGCCACGGATCTGCCTTTGAGGGCACTTGATATCTGCATGGAAAAGAGGTGACCCTGCGCTAACACTCCTTTCAGCTCTGAGTCCCCATTACGATGCTGAAGCTCCAGGTCTACGAAGTTGAGATGAAATGTTAAGATTTGAATGAAGTTGTTTGGCCTGGACAGGCTACCCAATGCCAGAATTAAGAAAAGTCTTCTCTTGGGGCGCCTGGCTGGCTCCATCGGTACCGCATGTGACTCTTGATCTTGGGGTGGTGAGTTCGAGCCCCCACATTGGTTACGGAAATTACTTAAAAATAAAATCTTAAAAAATCTTGACGCTGCAATGTGGGCTGGCATCCGGGTGACTTTAAGGAAGCATCAAAAGGCTGGCTAGTAGTTGAGATTAGCTAACGGAAATGAGGAGGGGGGAAAATGTGTCGGTTTCTAAATTTTTAAATACTGAAAATGGTTTCAACATTTGGATTCCTTTGGGATCTTGGAGAAGGGGCCAGGGAAGAAAAGAGTTTGTCTGCTTCTTTAGGTGGTCAGAGATAGCTTTATTTGGATCCAGAAGGCCCGGAGACCCTTAGGAGGCCAGTTTCTAGCCCCAAGAGAACCTCCTGGATTAAACCTGTTGATCAGAGACAGAGCTTCATGCAGTGTTCTTATCATGTTGAGAAGTTCTGGGTGTTCATCTGTGCCAGCTTCTCCTGGAAATCAAGTCAAGTGCAGACAATGTGTGTGTCTGTATGTGTGTGTGTGTAAGTGCACGTGGCACATGGTATGGGAGAAAAGGTCACAAAGGGTGGCTTGCCCTGAGCCCCACACCCCCATGACAGTGCAGCCAAAGTGAACAAGAGTCATCACTAGCCCGGGACAAATGACCAAATGAACATCCCCAAACTGCTCTGCCCTTCAGGGACAGAGGCCCGGGACCCCAGAGCTGGGAGGAGGGAAAAGGCAGTCCTGCCCCTAGGCAGAAGGGCTGGGTCCCAAAGGGAGGCCTGAGGCCTGTACACGGTGAGGTGACCGGGGACTGCAGGGTTTAGTCAGCTCGACTGAGGGCTGGATGGAGGCTGACTGGGCAGGAATCAAGGTCTCCCACCACGGCCTCCCACCACTTCCTCTTCGGCTTTTATTAGTATCAAGGTGGTGCTTCCCACCTAGCTCTCCTTCCATGGGGACTTTTAGTTCATGTTCCTTTGTTTCTCCTTCCATCATCAGCTATCTAGTTAAGCTTTGTTCGATAACTAAATGATCCCCTGGTTGGGAATCCAGAACTGTACCTTCGGGGAGGTGGGGATTTAGGACTAATGATTCCAGAATCTGGAATCTGGAGCCAGATTCTAGGTGAGAGTGAGCAGTCTTGAGCAAACCCTGGGTCTCATGGACTCCTGGTCTGAGAGTGGTCAACCACGAACACGGAAGCCGCCACAGAGGGTCAACAAGACGACTGCCAGCTGCCTCATCTGTCCAGCACTCTGGCAGTCTGAAGAAGAAACTGCTAGAGCGAGGGCCGAGCTGTGATGTCATTAAGGAGGTGGGGTTCCTTCATTCAGTCAAGTCTGAGGAGCTTCCCGGTGAATATGTTCGTACTAGACTTCCCTCCTTCCCTCTGCCCTGCTGCCCAGCTCAGTAGAGCTATCTAACTGCAGGCACAAAGTGGCCATCCACTAATGAAAAAATAAATGCACGTTGCCTTATGGCCCTTGCCATAGGCCTGAACACCAGACACTTTTCTCAAGGAGCCAGGTGAGGGAGGAAGAAAAAGGAACAGGGAGGTGCAGAGGGAACATCAGTTATCACAGGAAGAGGCTGTGAAAAATAGAGCATCAGGGGGCACCTGAGTAGCTCAGTCAGTTAAATGTCTGCTTTTGGTTCAGGTCATGATCTCGGGGTCCAGGGATTGAACCCTGCATCTAGCTCCCTACTCAGCGGGAGAGCCTGTTTCTTCCTCTCCCTCTGCCCTTCCTCCCTGCTCATGTGCATGCGTGCTCTGTCCAAAATAAGGAAATAAAATCTTTTTTTAAAAAGAGAGAGAAATACAGCCTCAGAAGGGGTCCCAAGGGTTCCACTCTGATCACCAACAAGGAGAAAGTACAAAGACAAAAGCAAAATGCTTAGTGTCATTTCTTTGTAACTAACATCCCACTCAGAACAGGGGTCAACACATTTTGCCCCCAGCTCAATCTATCAGTGGGGCCGCTGTCTCCCTATGTGGGCCTACCCCACGTACCTCGCTGGGAAATGGGTCCCTGTGGGCTGCCATGGCTCTGAAGAGGATGCATGCGATGTGGACACTCATGGCATTGGAACAAGAGGAAGTGGACCTCTGGGCTTTTTAAAGTGCATAGAGATTTCTGAGACACTTCAAGGAAAGCCTATAAAGAGGGCTGACGCCCCTCATGGGAGCTGTTTGAGATGAAGGGAGATGAAGAATATCTCCTCAGGAGTTCAGAAATGAGAGGCCAACCCCAAGGATGATGGCTTCAAGCCTGGGCTGTGCTTACCGCTGAGAAAGCGCTTCATGGTGTCGCTGCTGGCCAGCTTCATGGCTGTCTGTCCCGAGTAGGTGGCCAGTGTGGGGTCAGCCCCATAGGACAGCAAGAGCCAGATGGTCTCCAGGTTGTCATTGACCACCGCGTCATGAACCGGCCTGCGGAGGTGATACAGGGTGAGGACAATGGGGCCCAAGCAGGAACCTGGGTGTCTAGCCTCAGGCTACTACATCAGGGGAAAGTAACTTAACATGAGCCCAGAATAATGTGGGTAAGAGTTAGGGTGGAGGAACCGTCTCTGAACTGTACCCCCGCATCAGATCTCTCCACTTCCTTCTCTCTCTCTTTCCCCTCCCTGCTATCTGTCTCTTAGGTTCTCCCTACATTTGGGACAGTCCCTGAGGTACACTGTAGCTCCACTGGTTGCTCTGGAGTTTGGGAGAGAACGGGCCCCTGACTGAGGATAAACTTAAAGCGGCTGCTGGGGGTATGAACAGAAAGATCTGGATGACTGCCCTGGAACAGGGAAGAGTGGAGTGGCTCTGTACACCAGGTGGCAGCCAAGCAAAGCCTGCATCCTCTGACCCAAGTCCCTACTTGGTAAGCAGTTCCTGTCTCGATGTGACCCAGGAAGCAAGCCCTCTGATAGAGGTGAAGGGCTGTAATTTCTTTAAGACACAGCAGGTGTCTTTTTTTTTTTTAATGTACAGACATCAAATCAAGAATCAAATCTGGGATGTTACCCTAAGGTGGGCCTCCCCGTTCCTATAAGGCCAAGACTCTGCCGGAGACAGATGAGCCACCAGGAGGACGTGAGGGATGCCTGAGTGGCCGTCCTGGTAAAGCTGCACTTTCCAGGATGATCCCTAGATAACCCAACCTCTCCTTGGGAACCAACGTGGGCTGGCCGGCCAGGAACTCGTCCACCCCTGCCCTAAACTGCCCCCCTACAGCGATCTGTAGCCGTCTTCCTGAAGCACTTCCCGACAAGGCCTGGTGTGCTGTGGAGGCCCAGGCTGCAGCAAGTTCTCTGGAGTGAGGGGCTGAGCTGCGGGGCCGGGGGTGGCGGGGAGGGGGGCTGGGGAGCGGCCTTCTTGCCTCGTGCCATCTTGTGCACTGCAGTTCACGTTGGCCCCATGCTCCAGCAGGATGTTCAGGATGTCGGTCCAGCCCCTGGAGCAGGCCTCATGCAGGGCCGTGTAGCCAGCATTGTCGCGGTGATTCACGTCTTCGCTGTCCTTCTGGAGGCAGTAGAGAACAACGTCCTGCAGGGACAGGGACAGCTCCATGAGTGAAGAGAGGCCTAATTCTTGAAATCACCCCAGTTAGGCTCGAAGCTCTCCAAATGTCCAAAGAGAAAGTCTTAGAGCCTCCACTTTATTCTGGGGCCTAATGGGCAAGTCTCAAAATCTTCTGTCAATAAAGTCAGTCCTGAGGTGCCATGGCCAGGGCCTCAGCTCTGGGCTATTTCCTTTGCAGTGGGGAGACCCGTATTACGACCAAGGATATTCCCTCATCTGGGCGTGGGCTGTTGGGGTGAGGTCCGCAGAGAGGCTCACCTGCCCGCCCGGAGCTCAAACTCTCAGGCCTCAACTCCCTGAGCCCTGATTCCCTAGTCTGGGGCTTTACAAGAGGGCCCCAGACCAGAGAAATGAGGCATGTGCTGGCAAGCACAGCCTCTGGCGGTAACTGGAGAACAAGGAAGAAAGAACGGGTTGAAGTCCTCCCCTGGACGCTGGTTTTAATAGTTGTAAGCGCTGTCCCTGGATGTTCACCCCAGGGCAGTCCGTTCTTGCCTTCCCCTCAAATCAGTATTGCTCGGAGTATACCTCAGCGTGGTCATTCACTCACAAAGTAAAGATGAGCCTCCCTGGGCTACACGACAGACCAGAGGCAGGACTCCGGGACTAGAAGCACCCCAGCTGGTCTGAGAAGAAGCCGATGAATAAGCTGAGGGGGAGGGGAGGCGTGGCCCCCTCTTCTGAGGGGAAAAGGCAGGCAGCAGTACCAGAGGCCTATTATTAGCCCTCTCTCCGGCCCTGGGGACATGGGTGGCTCAGGCATCCTGACTGACAGTTAGCTCACAGGCTAGCCAGCGAGAGAAAGTGAGTGAGAAAAGAGAAAGTGAGCGAGCAAGCAAGCGAGTATGTGGCTGTGTTGGGGGTGCTGTCTCCTGAATATATAGGAACTATTCCGCTCACTCAGGAGAGCACAAGGCCCCTACCTTCCTCACCAACGCAGACAATGTTGGCCTCCTCCCTCAGGCCTCAGACGACTCCTCCTCCCTCCCATGACAGGCTGCCCAACCTGCTCCTGTCCTGTCCTGGTTGGTTCTCCTATGGCCTCCTACTTGCTGGTTTGGCCCCAGGTAGAAGAAGGTTAAACCTGACGGCAGGGGTTGGTCATCTTTTTTTCTTAGATCTCCCTTGGCACCTACCCTGGCCCCCAAACTAGGCACTCAGGAGAGACGGGCAGCTCGCCAGTGAGCCACTGTCAAGGCAGTTCTCCTGTGCCGACCAGCCCGGCTGGGACTGCGCCCATATTTAAATGAGTCAGATATAGGGATTGGAAGCCTTAAATCAAGGCCTACTCTAAAACCCACATCTCCACCCTTGAGAGCAAATCCTTAGGAAATAATTGGTGCGGTGGGGCAGATATACGTGGTCAAGGAGTTCATATCAACAAAAGTGCCTGACAACGTTTTATCATAGTCAACAGAGCCAGGCTTCTGCCCTACCCTGGCACCTGGGAATCAAAAAGACCCTGGTAGGAATTCAGACTCATACATATGTAAGAGTTGAATGGTCCGGGACACATCATTTAGCATTGCTAAGCCTTGATGTTCTCACGTGTAAAATGGGGCTAATAAAACCTACCTCCACGGGTCAGTGGTGAAGAGCTCTTAACATGACCAAAGTGGTGCTCAATACAGGCCAGCTCCCCCTCCCACTTTCTTTCCAACCCCAGGGAAGCAGTGTGAGTGCGAGGAGTGCAGCCCCGCCTGCCAACGCGCCACTGACTGCTGGCCATTGGGAGTCCCAGTGAGGGGAGGCTGGAGGGTGTGAAGAGTGAGCAGTGATCACCCCTATTCCTCTCTGAGTGGGGGAGCTGCCACAAAGCAAATTTTAAGACGACATCAAAACCCCGTTTCTGGCCCACAAATGTGTTGGATTATCAATGTTTCAATTCTTTTCAATCCCAACTGATACTCCAATGAGCTTGTGTTCCCACGCTCCCTGAGAGCAGTGAGGCGGCCCCAGAGGCCATCTGGGCCGTAGGAGTCCAGCGGAGGTTGAAGCCCCAGATCCAAACGAAGTCCCGCCCAGGCCACAGAAGACACAATGGGAGAAGTTTCTCCACAGATGCTGGGGATCTCCCTACCTTATAGCCAAGACGGGCCGCCCGCTGCAGGAGGGTCTCACCCGCGTTTTTGTTCACTATGAGCCGACGTGCCTCTGGAGGGATCTGCCGGGCTGTAGGTGACTCGGAGGCCTCCTCTGGGCCGGCACTTCGGGACTTAGAGGGTGTGCATGGTTCTGTGGGTTTCACTGGGGTGGGAGGCTTGGGAGATTTTGTCTTCTGCTGGCTCCAACGACCTTTGCCCTGGAAAGCAGAGATGGGGTCCTGGATCAGCACAGGTTCCCATCCACTCCTACCCCGATGTTGAGGGGGCTCAAATCCTCAACCACATAAGCCAACAAATGACCAAGGGATTGGAAATCAGAGACAGAGGGGACATCCCATCTTCCCCGAAGCACTCCACATGCCTTCTTTACCTACCTCCATTCCATTTGTTGCGGTTTTGACAAGTCCTATTTCTAAATGAGTGAAGCAAACTGATAGGAAGGAGAAGTGGAGATAGGTATCTTTGACCAAAGACGTACAGCTGCTGAGGCTTTCACTCTTGTCGCAAAAACCTGCCTCCTAACCTGCCCCAGGCTCTTCCCACCTTCCTCCACACCCCAGCCCTGGATCACATCCATGCCCACCTTGCGTGGTGCAAAGCACATGGGCTCAAGAGTCAGAAAGATGTCAGTTTGGAATCTTGCCTCTGCCAC
Source organism: Lutra lutra (assembly GCF_902655055.1). Lineage (NCBI taxonomy): Eukaryota > Metazoa > Chordata > Mammalia > Carnivora > Mustelidae > Lutra > Lutra lutra. Next base: position 20,840,484 of record NC_062296.1, read on the forward strand.
CCACTAGTTACAAGATCTGGATTAAGGCCCAACCTCTCTGAGCCTCACTTTCTCGCTTATGGGCTCTTCACATGGGGAGGAACCGTGTTTGAGAAACTGTACTCGAGGAACCAGACCGAAGGAGCCTCATTTACACCGGACCTAAGTTAGATGATGAGATTCTAAACTAGGAGCTGGGGGCAACTGAGTGGCTCAGTGGGTAAAGCGTCTGTCTTCAACTCAGGTCATGATCCCAGGATCCTGGGATGGAGCCCTGAGACTGGCTCTCAGCTCAGCAGGAAGCCTGCTTCTCCCTCTGCCTCTCTCCCTCCCCGACTCATGCTCTCGCTCATTCTCTTTGTGCCTCTCAAATAAATAAATACAATTTTTAAAAAATATAAATAAACTGAGAGCTGAAGTCATAACTGGACAAGACTTTGGAGGACCTTGCGAGAGGTGGGTCCACCTTGTGTGTGGGAGGGACATGAATCACTGGGTGACCAGAGGCCAGACTCTAAGTTGCCCTCATCAGATTCTAAGTTGGCCCCTCATGATACCCCTGATATTTGTGCTCTCATGTAGCCCCCTCCTGCACTGAACAGGGCTGATCTGTGTAGCCAACAGGAGTGTGCAGAGGTGACAGTGTTTGACTTCTAAGGCCACTTCCTAAAAGACAATGTGGCTTCAGCCTTACTCTTTTTTGGATCACTTGTTCTGGGGGAATCCAGTTGCCACATCAAAGGACACTCTCCAAAGGACACTCAAGCAGTCCTTTGGAGAGGTCCCCAGGGCAAGGCAAGGAGGCATCTCCTGCCAATGACCAGCCATTCAAGGTAGCCCCCCTGGAAGCAGACCCTCCCGCTCCAGTCAAGCCTTCAGTTTAATGGAGCCCTGGCTGACACCTTGACCGCAACCTCACAGGAGACCCCAAGCCAGACCCCCAGCTAAGCTGCTCATGAATCCCTGACCGCCAGAAGCTGTGGGAGATAGTGTGTTTGTTGTTGTGTTGAGGTAAGGTTGAGGATAATCTGTTAGAGCACAAGAGACAATTAACACATACCACTTACCCAAATCCCTCAGAGCATTACTAAAGTCTCACAGAAATCCTATGTGTTCTACAATCTTTTACAACACTCTAGACTTCCTTCTCCACATATGCAGGCCACCTAGCCTGAAACAAATAATCTGATACTTGATGCCAGACTTTTAACTTCCTTATACCATTTCATGGACAAGTCTGGCCTCCTGCTAGGTTTGAGGCTCCTTTGGGGCAGGGTTCACATTGTCATCTTCTCTCTCTCTTTTTTTTTTAAAGATTTTATGTATTTATTTGACAGAGATCACAAGTAGGCAGCGAGGCAGGCAGAGAGAGAGAGGAGGAAGCAGGCTCCCCGCAGAGCAGAGAGCCCGATGCGGAGCTCGATCCCAGGATGCCAGGACCATGACCCAAACCGAAGGCAGAGGCTTTACCCCATTGAGCCACCCAGGCACCCTGTCATCTTCTCTTTTGTTCCTTACAGCACTTCACTCCAGGCTGGAAACATCATCACAACACATATTTGTTGACTTGATTCAAGCCAGCTCTGTGCAGAGCCCTGGGCAGACTGAAAAGTTACCGAAAATCATGAAGCTTGGAAAGCGATGGCAGCAGGGAGAAGACCAGAGCCCAGGGCATTTGTCTCCTCTGGTAAATCCCAAGAGAACCGGAACTGCTGTCCATCTGCATCTCCAAAGGGCAGAGAGGTCTAATCACTAGCAGGAAGGCACTGCGGATCAGTGTAGGGTGTAGCTCTACAGCCACGAGGGCAGAGGTAGATAACGGCCATACTGGAGGAGGCTGGGTAAAAGTGCCTGGGTTTTTGCTAAGCCAAGCCGGGAGCCAAAGGGTGACTTTCCTTCTGGGGGCAAGAGCCACCAGAGACAAGGGAGGCTGCCTGAGAGGGGGAGGAGCAAGAACAAATGGGGGCCCCGCCCCCTCCCCTCTTCCTCCCTGGCTCAGAGCCCCTGTGGGAAGAAGCCTTTGGCCGATGCCCCAGCTTTAGTGTTGCAGGCGCGTCCCCCGCCCTCCCCCCGCCCTGCTTCCCACTACAAAGCACCATGGCATGGGGGCATCCAGAGCAGGTGGTGGGGACTGGGAGAGAAAGAAAGGCGGGAGGGAGAAAGGGAGGCCCTGTGAAGGGACAAAACCTCTCTGGGAGGAACATTTCAGCAGACACTGCCAGGCGGAATAACCAGACACAACTACCAGCGTGTGCTGCTGAATGTCAGGCAGCCAGTCACCTTTGTGTGGGATGGGGCCGTATGAGGGAGAAGCAGGGGGGAAGAGGAGGGGGACGCCCACCTTTCACCAGAGCTGCTCAGCATTGCAGTGTGTCCCTGCCTGGGCGTCCCCAACCCCAGCGTCTCCCAGATATAGACGGAAGCCACCCATTGACCAGGTGGAGGCACACGGAAAGAGCCTGGGCGGTGAGACCTGCGTCACGTCCCCACATTGTCACTCGTGACCACTGAGTAACCTCGTGCCAGTCCCTTAGCCTCCTGGAGCTTCACTTTCCTCACCATAAAACGAGGACAACAGTGCCTACCTCTAACAGCCACTGCGGGAATTAAGAATGGCCACGGGAAGGGAGTACTCAGCGCGGACCAGGCTTCTTTATTCCCCCTGCCCCGCTCCCTCTGGCGGTCTGAGGGAGTGGTCACTGCTACCTTGCCATTCTGTGCCTCTGTCCTCTCATCCTTGCCTCAACCTGAAGCTCAAGGATGTACACCAACCTCAAAGAGCACTTTATGATTATCAAAGCCTTTTACAACCCCTGCCTCCTTTGTTCCCCCAAGCACCCTTGTGAGATGGAAAGGACATGGAGTATCATCTCCATTTTTTAAAAAGATTTTATTTATTTATTTGACAGAGATCACAAGTAGGCAGAGAGGCAGGCAGAGAGACAGGGGGAAGCAGGCTCCCTGCTGAGCAGAGAAAGGAATGTGGGGCTCAATCCCAGGACCCTGGGATTATGACCTGAGCTGAAGGCAGAGGCTTTAACCCACTGAGCCACCCAGGCGTCCCTTATTTCCATTTTTAAGATGAGGAAATAGGCTTGGATACCTTTTCTGAGCTAGAACCAGATTCCAGGCGGGGCAAGGGAAAGGGAGGGAGAGATAAGCACCTGGGTCTCCTGCCTTTTGCCACTGCCACTCCAAGCTGGAAAGAGCTGGAAAAATCACAACCACCAAATAAGCCCATTCTGACCTTTGGTGGGTTTTTTTTTTTTTTTTTTTTTTTTTGGTGGCCAATGACACTGGAGCCCGGACCTTTGCTTCTTTCAAATGTAAAGTTCACCCGAGGACTGAGGACCGTGTTATTTTTTGCAAATGGTACAACGTGAAACCCAAAACCAATGATGTAAACATCAGACCCCCAAAAAAGATGTCAATTATTCAATTATGAACAGAGATTCTAGAATGCTGGCCTGGCTACTGACTGGTGAGTGCCTCTCTGAGAAGCAAAGGAACTGGTGAGTTAGTGGTGGGAGGGCAGCTCTAACTCTCTCAGTCCTACCCTCAGGCAACCTTTGTTTGGACCTCAACATCCCTGCTTCTACAAGTTGCTTTCTACCTGATTGACTCAGAAAACTCTGACCGGTTTCCAGGGAGTTAAGCCCAGACGAAAGCTTCCTGATTGGATGTTAACAAGCTATTCAGGTGAACATCCTGCCATATTCTTCAACTCTTAACTCAAAGGAAATCCAAGGCCTGTTGAGGAAAAGCCAGGAAGAACCAAACCTGAGAGTTTTCAGGCTCTTATTTTTTTTTTAAAGATTTTATTTATTTATTTGACAGAGAGAAATCACAAGTAAGCAGAGAGGCAGGCAGAGAGAGAGGAGGAAGCAGGCTCCCTGCTGAGCAGAAAGCCCGATGTGGGGCTCGAACCCAGAACCTGGGATCATGACCTGAGCCGAAGGCAGCGGCTTAACCCACTGAGCCACCCAGGCGCCCCCAGGCTCTTATTTTTAACTGATAACTTTAGGTCCCATTCTTCAAATGTAACCCCCAACTCGCCTAGAACTACTTCAAAATGCTTCAATAAATATGAGTTCATTTGGTCCTCCCCGTCCACTTACTCACTCACTCACTCAGACGACTGTTGATCAAGGAGCCTCGGGAATGGCTGCCGCCCTAGCCCGCTCCCTTCCCACCAAGTCCCCTCACTGGCAACGCACCTTGGCCTCTTCTGAGACATTTGTCATGTGCTTGGTCTTGCACTTCCGTTTTCCTGATGGCTTTTCTGAATTTTCAAGGCAGGCTGGCTCCTCCAGGTTATTTGGGAGGAAACCGTTTGGTGAATCCGAGATCCCCTGGGCTTTGTTGGGCAAGAGAAGGTTCCTGTTCCTGAGGCGGTGCTCTGAACTTTGGGAGGAAGTCTTCTGCTTCCGAGCCTTTAAATCTGAAGGCAAGAAACAGGAAAGAATGGATGTCAGGGAAATGGAGCACAGAAAAGCAATGCCTTCCTCTACGACGAATCAGAAGGCTTTGGGGAGTCGAATCTCAGTGCTGAGTTGTGTAACGAGCAGCTACCAGAGTCTAGAGTGGTGCCAATAATGCCACTAAATGCTTCGCAAGTGCCCACTGTACTTAACAACAAAGTCCCTGCTCTCGGAGCCGATGACCACTCCCAGCCCTGCCAGCAGGGGGCGGCCCAGGTGGCTGTCCCCAAGATGAGGGTAATTTTAAAAGGATTTCCCCATAGCCCAGAGCAAATCGGAACTTTATTTTCAGCTTTTTCCCCATCCCCTTTGTCTCTTTCCCCACTCCAATATGAAAACAAATTTAGCCGTTCTGCTGCTGCGAAGTACGAAGTATAATGGGGTGGGGTGTAAACAGAGGTCTTCCCTCACTGCCTCCACTCACCCACCTGACTGCCTGGTTGGTCACTCACTGAAGACATGCAGATCAAAGCCACAGAAACTCCCTGAAGTCAGAAGGCGCCCTGGGCCTACTTAGCTGATGGGCAGTCACAGAAACCTCCCTCCCAGGTTGGAAATCAAGTCACCAGGATACCCTGGGCAACCTCTCTAATTCTAGCCAGAGCTCACTAGACAAAGCACTTTCTAGTTTCAAAAATCATGGCTGTGATCCAAGGGGCACCTGGGTGGCTCAGCTGGTTATGCAGCTGACTCCTGGTTTCGGCTCAGGTCACGATCCTAGGGTGGTGGGACGGATCTCCCATCAGGCTCCACGCTCAGCACGGAGTCTGCTTGAGATTCTTTCCCCTTCCTTGTCCCTTCCCCTGACATTCCTCCCCCAAGTCACCCCCCAATCTAAAATAAATAAACAAAACCTTTATTTTTAAAAAGTGTGTTGTGATTCTTACAGCTCTTTCTGGATGGAACCGTGAGTGGCACTGGGAATTTCATTGCCAAGAGCCTCATCCCACAGGCCAGTCCTAAACCTCAGGTACAGCGGGGATAGTTTGGGTTAACCCTTATCTCTTAACTAATATTAGCGTCACATGGCTTGGCCACTGGCTGTGTAACTAGCTGGAGGCAAGTCATAATCTCCCACAGTTTCTATGTCTGTAAAATGGAGAAGACCTACTCCACATCAGAGGGCTGGTATGAGAATTCAATGAGGTAACATATACAAAACCCCTTTATAAGGTGTTATCAAGAGAAAGGCATCCTTACCATATTATTTCAGTAAGCTCTTTAGGGAAGGCCCTGCCCAGGTGTCCTTTATTTCCCCCACAGGACTGAGCAAAAGATCGGTTTGTCTACGAAATGAATAACTGCAGCCTCAGTTTCTCCAATTTGTGAACCAAGAGGGTTGAGCAAGATCCAAGAATTCTCAGCTGGCTTCCCTCCACCGTGGCATGTGTTCTCACATGTGACATTACCAAGGCCAAGTCCAGATGTGGGAGCCATCACCAGAGTACGAAGAACTGGCTCTAGGTTATGTGCGGCACTTAGGAGGCCAGCAGCTGTCACACGAGCGCTTTCTCCCAACTCTCTCCAACCCGCTCGTGGGTGCCCCCACTCATGCAAGAACCGCCACGTTAGATGGCTTCTAATGGCAATTCCAACGAGAACATTCTCAACCGGGGCTTTTGATGCAACAAGTCTGGGCTGAGTCAAAAGAGGCAGGAACAGAACGGTGCCTTGTGAGGGAGGACGTCAGGAAACATGGGGAAGCCATGTTGCAGCATTCACTGCCCGAGGAAAAGCAGTAGCTCCCTACCCGGCTTTCCCAGGGTGGGGCAGGCTCCGGAGTTTATACAGCTGCAGTGGAGCAAGAACGTCATAGTAGCACGGAAAGAAACAGAGTAGACGTAGCAGCTGCGTGAGTGGAAGCGTCTCTTCCTATTCCCTCTGCAGGTCAAGGAGGGACATATAGAAGCCCAGGACAAGAGGAAAGGTTGTGAGGGCGCCTGGGTGGCTCAGTCAGTTGACAGGGATCCCGGGATCGAGCCCTGTGACAGGCTCTATGCTCAGTGCGGAGTCTGCTTCTCCCTCTCCCTCTGCCCACCCCACCCCTCATCCTGACTCATGCTAGCACTCTCTCTCTTTCAAATAAATAAATACAATCCTCAAAAAAACCAGAAAGGTCATGAGGCTCGGACAGAAATAAGAAGACCTGGGGCGCCTGGGTGGCTCAGTGGGTTAAAGCCTTTGCCTTTGGCTCAGGTCATGATCCCAGGGTCCTGGGATCGAGCCCCACATCGGGCTCTCTGCTCAGCAGGGAGCCTGCTTCCTTCTCCTCTCTCTCTGCCTGCCTCTCTGCCTACTTGTGATCTCTGTCTGTCAAATAAATAAATAAAATCTTTAAAAAAAGAAAAGAAAAAAAAAAGAAATAAGGTGACCTGTCTAGTTTGGCCTCTGCCTGACTTCCTCATGTCAACCTGAAAGACAGGTAGTAATAGGAGGGTTCAGAGCTTTCCTGAGAAGAGAGATGTTTGCCAGGCAATCCCTTCATGAAGATGTCACCACTGGATCTGGAGGAAGGCAACCAAACCATAAGCCAAAGCCAAGAGCCTTGACTCAAAACCCTTAGCCACATGCATGGAGGGAGAATGACCTGCATTTCAACAACCAAAGCTGTCCCCAAATCCAACAGGATGCCTTGCCAAGCAGTGTTCTCCATGCCCTGGGAGGTGTTTATGTAAAGGCTACCTGTCCACAGTGCTACAGAGATCTCTGCTTTTCGACAGAAAATGGAACCAGGAAACCCCAAAGGTCCTTCTGATTCCAAACCAGTAAGTTCCACGGGAAGAGTCCCAGCTTGTAGGAAACCAGCTCTCAGTAAAGAAGACTAGGTGACGCCAAAGCTCCTCTTCATCCTAACACAAGCGGCTGAGACCAACGACTTGATGCCTCGTTCCTGACCAATCCCTTACAGCTCTGGCAGGAAAAAGGGAAAATTATCCTCAGTCTCCCACAGTTGATGACGATTAGCTTCATTACCCTCTGCAGTGTGGGGATGGTATCAGCTACATCTCTGCTTAAGCCGATGTGGAAGTGAGGGTTAGCCTTCTCTGCGTTAGAGCAAACCCAGAATCCACTATCCCTTCAGAAGGCAGTTCTTCCATTTTCAACAATAGGGAGACTGTGGATCTTTCCCACCGGCTCAGGATAAATACATTATCAGAGACAATCAACTGTTGCTTCAGGGGCAGAGGTCAAAGGAAGAGTGAGAAACAGATGTGCTCTTATGGAACCCAGAGACATACTTTTTGTTCATCTAGAAACATGTTATAGAAATGCTGCCCCCCTCCAAAAAAAAAAAAAACAACAACAGAAATGGGCCTGACCAGTACTTAGCAGAACATACTGATACAGGCCTCGGTGATAGTCTGTGCCTCCGTGATTACACATGACAGCATCTGGCAGAGCCAAATAGCCAAAGACAGCTTGGGTTTCTCCTTGGTCTGCCTGCTCTTCCGACTCAGGTCGAACAAAACTGATGCCACCTCAGGTCACCTCAAAGCTTCACTCTGCCTCTTAATAACCTCTGTAGCTTTAATTGAGAAAGCAAAGTTGTGCCCGCTTCTACTTGAAGTTCTTCTGTTAAGTTGAAGAAACTTTGTACTTCTTTTAGTGTAGGGGCTGGTGGCATCCCAGGAAAGGCAGCCAATGCCTCTTTCTTCTTGAACCCAGGATTCTAGGAGAGAGAACCCAGCCTCCTAAGACCCAGCTCCCTCAGGTCAACCAGAGAACTCCCTGGTATCGAGTTGTCCCATGCCAAGGAAGCCATTGTGGCCTTGCCCAGGGGTTCAGACTCTTACATGAAACTGGAGGGCTCGGGCCTTCATGTCCTCCGCTCCCCTGCAGGTCAGTCCAAACTCATTCAATCTGAACCCCAAGCCAAAAACTGGGGCCTGGAGTTGAGCGACCACCTCTGGCAGCTGGAGCTCACAGCACCAGGTTTCTATGGGTGCAGAGGCCTTCGGCTGGCGAGGAGAAGGCGGAGGTGGGAACACCCGAGATGCCCGAGGATCCCCAGAAGCCAAGTCACTGTGGCCTGGGGCTGAGTGCCAGCAGCTCTCTGGGGCAGCAGCCCCCAGCCAGCCTTACCTGCTCTCCCTTTCCGCCGCTGCTCTTCTTCTTGCTCTGTCAGGTACTCCCCAGTCTGATACTTCCGGCTCTTCTGTCGTCTCCGCTTCTTCCTCTTCACCAGGCCCTCCTCCTCGTCTTCCTCCTCCTCCTCCTCATTGGTGTCCCACATTTGCCGGGCAGCCTCTGTCCTCCAGGGCATTTCTCGGGCTCGCCACAGGTGCCGGCGGCCCTGGCTCAGCAGAGTCTTGTCCTGGGCATGGTGGCTGCGATACTGGGTGTCCCGTTGGGTTTTTCTCACCTTTCGACGCTTAGCTGGGGTGGGGGTCACATCTTCTTCCTCCTCTGTGGGGAAGACCTCCTGGCTTCCCATGTCACTGTCTGCCACACCAGCAAAGGGGCTACAGATGCCTCCTGTGGACGGGATGTACAGAGGACGGTCAGGGACCTCTTCAAAGGACAAAGAGTATGGTGGCGAAGCAAGTTGCCCCGGATTAGAAGCTTGAAGGTCTGGGTTCAAGTTCAGGCTCTGCCAGTTATTAGCTGTGTGCTCTGGGAAGGTTCCTTCACTTCTGTTTCCTCCTCTATAGAACAGGGACACTGTTCTCTGCCTTACTGGCCTCACAGGACTGTTTTGAGGCTCAAATGAGATAACCCACCCAGAAGCACTTTACAGAGTCCAATATGCCACACAAATATCGAGTATCCAAGCCACACGCCCTTCCTCATCCATGTTGCTGTGACTTTAAGTCATTGCACAAACTCTTACTTAGAGCTTACAAGGCGCGGAACATTATGTGAGGAGCAGGAGGGGGCAACAGGTCCCTGCCCTTTGGGAAATCAGGGTTCAGTGGCAGGGTAGGGAGGGCAGATCAGCAGCATACCCCCGCCTCTGCTCACTGACAGAGACTCCCTGGGCAAGCAGAATCATCACAGAAGAGTTGCATGAAAAGTGAAGCAAGGAGTCCCTTTCCTGTGACACAGCCTGGGTTAGTCCCGCCCAAATGCTCATACACAGACCCCACCTCCTAGTAAGTGGTGGAGAGTCCAAGGGTGGAGCTCTGTCCCTGAATGCCCCCCTCCTCCCCACCACAGCCGTTCCTCCCAGCTGGGCAGGCGCTTCCCTCCCCTCTCCGCAGCACCCCAGCACGATGGTACCTTTCTTGGTCTCCTCCACCATCTTGCCAAGAGGCCATTTTCATCCCCACTCCTTCCTTCAACTGTGCTAACCACAAAAGTACGACCTTAACTGGCCCGGTTTAGCACAACAGCAGATCTGACAGTCTTCCTCCCAGGCAGCTCTGATACCCAACCACCTTCCTCCCAAGGACTCGCTATTAACTTGACAGTCCCCAAACACAAGCGAGGTCAGCAGAAGAAAGAAATGGTTTCGAGGCACATGAACAGTCCTTAACCAAAGTTTCAAGACAGTCAGACCGTTTAAAGAGAGCAAATATTTAGCAAAATGTCCATATATAGACCAGGCAAGGAACAAAGTGTTCTGGTTAATCTAATATTCTGGTTAATACAGAATCACCATAGAGATCACACAGGGATCACCAATTTCCAAAGAATCAAATACAGTACAATGTGTTTAACAGTAAAACGAGACTGGGTGTAATGTAATCACTCTTTGATGATTCAGAAGACACTTCAGGACTTTGCAAGGCCTCCAGGCCGTCATTACGAGCCCCAATTACCACCGCGCTCTCCATGTGCTGAGGTGCCAGTTAATAGAATGTCAGCTAGCAGAGTTTACACTGCGCCCTGCTTCCCCATTCCATCCACTTTGCATGGAAATACGGGTGAACCAGGGCAACCACTTCTAGCGCTACATACCAACGTGGAGGCTAGCACACACTAGCGGGGACTAGAAAGAGCTTTTTTTTTTTTTTTCACACACTGAATACAAATTCAGGAGACCAAATGTGATTCTACTGGCCCTGACAACCCAGTGACCATTTCCAACTTTGTTCATGCCTGTCACCCAGGGCAGTAAGTCCAAAGGTTGTATGTCCATGCCTGACACTGGCCCCATTCATCACGAGAAGCCAAAGCTTGGAGTAGACCAGGTTTCCTGAGTGGCATAGGCCTTGCCTCTTCCCACCATTGGCTGCCAACAAGAAACATCAAATCCCTGCTCGGAAAAGCCCCGTTTGGAAAGTCGAAGCAAGCAGTCCTAACATCATGGGCCGTGTTCCCCCTCCCCTGGGCTCTCTGATCTCTGCAGGGAGCTAGGCATCTCAGCACAGTGAGTCAAATTCTCACTCTCCACCTGGGCCAAAGGCAAAATCGCTCAACCAGATTTCTACCTCTTTCTGCAGAGAAGGGCCAAGATGGGCCATGGCTTCAGACTCACTCACCAGACTGACTGCGCGTTCGTGTGCTCAGAACCACGGGGATGAAGTCACGGAAACTGCTCTTTGCTTTCTTCTCCAAGGAACCTGGAGTGATGTGTGGTTTCAGGGCAGAAGGTAGAAATATCACAATCAGGAGACCCCGGACTGGAAGCCGCCCCCTCCCACCCACCCAAGAGGCTTGGGTCCAAAACTCAACGGAGGGTTAGAGGCATCTTCCCCAGCGTCTCCTTGGCTCTCCTTATGTGCTCACCTGCGTGCATCTCTTGGAGAAGGAGCACCTCCCAGTAGTTTTTGAAAACTGGGAGCTGGGTCACTTTTGGTGACACCAAATAAAGGGCTGTGTGCAGAATCAATTTGGCAGCACGCCAGCAAGTTGAAGGCCTGGCTGCCTGCAGGACCAGGAGGCTGCCACACTTCCACACAGTTAGAACTAGGCTGGAGCAGGTCCCAGACAAGGGCAACCCGAATGGATCGTAGAGGACTGAGCGAGGCAGGAAGATGGGAGCAGAGAGTAGTGGACAAAGGGAAAATGCCGCATAAGAACAGACTAGAAAAAGGCAGGTCATGTCAGACAGGCAAGGCCATGAGAACAGGCTACTGTGCATGAGAACACATGGGCGTCTCCCCGTGATGAGGGCACCAAGGAACTATCAGTGGCAGAGCACACAGGTCAAGTACACACCTTCCTACAGCAGACATACCGCGTGTCCCTCGATAATAAGGGTTCAGGATTTCCCTAAATGTTTCTGGCTAGGTATCTGGGTATTAATTTCTTAACTTTTTATAATAGGAGTTTTCGAATATACCAAAACGGGTTTCATGAACCCCATCCTGTTTTGGTCTCAGTCCTCATGAACCCCGTTTCATCTCTGAACGTAGACCCACTGCACGGTAATGGGTCGGCTACTCTGTTGGAGGACTGACTTTTGTTTGTCTGAAAACCATCTTTTCTTCGGCCTTCTGTGTATCTTATTCTAGTAATCAGGGTGAACAGAATAAGCCCCTTCTCCCTTGCCTTTGATTTTACAGGTGTCAATTTTATCTTCCTTCCATAACAAATAAGTCTCACTCTCTGGGCAGTGCAGAGCCACTCCCCACCCCGCCACTGACCTGCCTCGGGGACCCCTCTGCAGCTCAGCCCAGAGGGCGTGGACCTGTGGAGCCTACCTTCCTCGTGGCCATCGGCTCGCTTTCCTGGAGACTGGGAATCCGGCTTTGTTGGCTTCCGGTGCTTGTGCTTTACCCTGACTCCATTGTGCTCTTTTCCTGAATCTGAAGCCCCCCTGGGGCTTTTCTTGGTGGGTTCCTGGGGGTCACTAGGCGGCTTCCGGCACTGTGGAGAGGTAGAGAGAGTCAAGTCTGAGACCAGTTTCACTTTTTAAGAAAGCTTTGCCAATGGTAAGTCCAGTGCCCTGTTCTGACACACGGACAGGAGCTGCAGTGGGGTCCCGGGGCAGGGGCTTTCTGAGCCTGAACCCTGTGCCCTAGCTAATCCCCACAACCACATGCCATCATTTTTACAGGTCTATGGAGTCTGCGTTCACAAGCCACATCAATACCCGAAGTCATTTTCAAAGGTGTAAAGTCAGGCCCATGTTCTCTACATCCAAACAGCAATAGAGACGTGTAGAAAACAGAAATGCTTCTTCGGCAAGTCATGTGACCACACTGGTCAACTACCTTCACTGTGAATGGTATGGACACCAAGAACTGAAAACAATTCTTAGCCCGGGGCCAACTGAAGAAAAACGGTCTATCTCCATGTGTAATAGATTCAATGAAGGGGAGAAGAATGGCATGACATGGGAGCAACTCACATCACCCCGTACTTAGGGGAGACAAGGAAAAGGCCGAGGCATTAGTAATAAGCCACTTGATACTCTTAAGTACTTTCAACATCTCAAAACATTCTCTTCTCCATTATTTGATTTGATCTTTCTGATAACCCCGAAAGCAGAAGCTAGTATCATCCCCACTGAACGGACAAGGAAACTGAGGCTCTAAGACTAGAGGTTAAATGCTTTGTCCAGAGCAACACATGGCCTCAGGCGTCCTTGCACTCGGGGATGGCTGCCACTTACCAGGCAAATCTGCAAATGAGCTCATTTGTGCCTGCAGTGAGAAAGTGGCAGAGCTGGGCCTGAGACCCAGGGCTCCTGGCTCCCCACCCGGGCCTCTCTCTGCAGCAGCTCTCACTCTCCTCCTTCCCCATTCAAGTCCTCCTCTGTTTTTGCTCAGCCCTGCTCACTCGGATAGGCACGATGGCCATGCTTACACAGCACAAGGACACTCTCAGCCAGCCTCACAGCCGCATATGCTCACAAGCTTTGAGGTCTCTCCATGCCACCAAACAAGAAATAGGGCAAGGTAGGGATTTCCAGTATTCTAGCATCCAGGGAGTGCAGAATAAGCAGAATGTTTTAACAATGAAAGCAGGCCCTAGGAAGAAAGGAAGAGTTGTTTTCCCCCTAAGTAGACCCACATGCACCTTCTAGAAGGTTATCACTGCCTAGCTCCAGCTAAGGGGATGGCCGATGTCTTACCAACAGAACACTTCCTGGGATGTTGCGGGGGATTTCGATTCCCCAGGAACAGGGAGTGACCATTCCCCACCAAATTCCCAGGACTCCTACTACACTGTGAACTCCTCCTGTTTCTTACTCAGCAGAGGGCTGAGCTAAAAATTCAAGTTCAGTTGCCTCCTTTGCTTGCTGCTGGTTCCTACAAATCAAAGTGTTAGGAAAAAGAAAGAACTGGGAGGAAAGAGAAAGACGGGGAACTGTTGCTTAAAATCTCACCTTCAGGAATGGCCAGAGAAAGACTACTCGAAGTCAGGGGGAATAAAGTTAAATGCACATAAGTCTGAACATGTCCTATTTATTTCTGAATATCACTTTTAGCCGTATCTTTCAAGTGCAGATCGTTAACTTTTATTTCCTAAGACAGACAAAAACAAGTAAAACAGAACATCTAGAAGGGATTTCTGTGCGTATGTTCTGCAAGGGCAGCACCGAGAGTAAAAATGTATACACATGCTCCAACTTATTCAAAAAGTTGGGTGGATAGGGAGACGGTGTAAGATGAACATTCCGGTTAACAGAGTTTTTAAAGCATTTCCAAAGAATTTTCCAAAGGATGAGAAGACAATAAAATACACCCAGCACCAAATGAAGCAGAACTCTTTCTTTGCTGATGATTCAGCCAGCCCTTCAGGATTCCATGAGCCCTTGGGGCAGGTGGTGTAGGGGACAGGAGACTATTCTGATTCTTGGTCATACCCTGCAAGGGGCTGTTTTGAATTAAGCCCTGATCTGACTTTGCTTATCAACAGTTTCTTTCTCCAGAAAAATGGAAGATAAGAAGAGAAAGATCTAAGTTATTTACTCTCCCCCGCCAAAATGGACATTTGCTAAATCACTACAGGAAGCTGTGAAGGCCCCTGATCTTGTAACTTTATTCTCTGGCCTCAGCATCTGTCAGTGGGCCCAGTGAACTGTTCATCTAATATAGTAAAGGGCAGTACCTGCCTGTCATCAGGTCGCCTGCAAGACATAAGCTCCATGAGAGCAGGGAGCATGTCTATTTTGTTAGTAACACTAACAATAACAACCCGCAGCCACGAGCATTTACTGAGCACTTACTCCCTGCCAGGCACTGTTCTAAGCATTCATATATATTTCATATATATCACCTCATTTACTTGTTTTAATATCAGCTTTACTGGCATATAATTTTTTGAGATATACCATACAGTTCATTTGATTAAGTTTATAATTCCATGGCTTTTAGTACAGTTGCAGAGTCATATAACCATCATCGAGTTCCAGAACGTTTTCACTGCCCCAAATGGAAACCCCATACCCATTTCCCCACCTCCTTATACAACCATGATTCTACTTTCTGTCTCTATCAGTTTGCCTATTTTGGACACTTCACGGCATCATCTCATTTAATCTTTATACAGCCCTATGAAAGGGGTATTATTACGGTCTCATTGTGCAGATGAGGAAACTGAGGGCCAGCGAGATTAAGTCGCTTGACCGATAGCACAGTTAGGAAAAGTAGGACCAAGATTTAAACTTGGGCACTGTGCCTGGCTCCGGAAAGCACCCTCCTCACCACAGCGCTGTACTGCCCTCCTGAAGATGCAGCTCACTGCCCAGGAGGGACCAGCAGGTAGTAACCACTCAGCAAATGCTTGCCAAATGTTCCGTGAAACAGTCATACATAAGGAGAGTAGAAGACAGGGTGTCATAGCTGACGATGGTCATGAACTTCGGAGCCGATGACCAGAATCTGAGTTCCAGCTCTGCCGTTTAGTAGCTGTGTAATGTTGGGTAACTAGCCCATTCAGTTTGTTTCCTTCATTTACTTATCTGTAAATTGGGTATAGTATTCACCTCACAGGGTTATTGGAAGGATTAAGTTAGATGATGTGTGTAGAAAGCACTTGGCATACAATATATATGCTATGTGTGCGTATGCGTGTGTATAGCATACAGCACATATAATGACATGAATTATTTTTCTTATTACCATTAAGGACAAATCACAGTTACTTAAGCAAATGCTATACATATGCTCTACTATGTTATGACCTGTGTTCCTATTTGGCATGTCTCTGCCATACAGAGATGGCTATGAGATCATTGAGAAAACTCACCCAAACTCTATCCCTGGGGTTCTTAATTTGGAACCCATGGGCGGGCTTTGTGGAGGGGGTGGGCCCATGAACTCCTTAAAATTCCTGGCAAAATTCTGAGGTCATGGTTCTGTGGACAGGGTCTTATAGTTTCCCAAAACATTCTATGGTCCAAAAAAGACTAAGAGCTTCCACCACAAACCCAAATTCATGGTATTCTGGCTAGAAATCTGTTCATTAGTGTATATCAACATTTAATTTGAAACTGAAAAATGTTAAAAAAAAAAAAAAGAAGAAGAGCATGGCTGCATTCCAATAAAACTTCATAAAATATATAAAATTAAAATAAAATATTGCAACCAACAGCCAGAAAAAAAGTGGGGTGGCTCTGTAGCTCAGTTGCTTAAGCGTCCGCCTTCAGCTCAGGTCATGATCTCGGAGTCCTGGGATCGAGCCCCACATTGGGCTCTCTGCTCACGGGGGAGTCTGTTTCTCTCTCTTTGCTTTCCCCCACCTCCTCTCTCTCAGATAAATAAATGCAATCTTTTTCTAATTTTTTAAAATATTTTATTTGCTAGAGAGAGAGAGCATGAGCACGAGACGGGGGAGGGGAGAGGGAGAAGCAGGCACCCCACCAAGCAGGGAACCCGATACAGGGTTCAATCATGAGCTGAGCAGAAGGCAGACTCCTGACCAACTGAGCCACCCAGGCTCTCCTAAATAAATATAATCTCTAACAAAAAAACAAAAACAAAAAAACACAAAAACAAAAACATTCAATTTGAAGGCTTAACTTAAGGCTTCAAATTGCTCCATATTTTTAAAAAGTTTTTTATTTACTTAAATAACCTCTACATCTAACGCAGGGCTCAAACTCATGACCCCGAGAAGAAGAGTCACATGCTCTTCTGACTGAGCCAGCCAGGTGCCCCTAAATTGCTCCACGTTTTTTGAGAAGTCCTATGTTCAACTGCTTCAAGAATCTCCTTGGACCACCAGTGGCTTCCGGATCCCCTCTGGAACATCACGGGATTCAAGTGGAATCCTCTTGGCCCACCTTTGGGCCCAGATCCCTGCCACCATTAAGAACCCAGACCCAGATGCCCACCTGTCTTGCACACCAAATTTCCAATGGGCCTAAACATGAAGCTGTCACCCCAGGCACTGGGTGGATAGGAAACTAGCAGATGAGCCCAGAAGCCAAATTGGCTTCGGCCCCACAAAACTGCAAGCATATCCTGAGCAGGCTCCCCCAGTGGTGTAGAAAAGGACCCTGTCAAAGGCCCCTCCCCTCCCCTTGAGAATCCCAAGTTCTCAAGGCTAGCTGTCATCTCAGAAAAGGAAAAGGAAGAATGGTTATGCAGGGAAGGGCCTGTTATTAACTGATTTTCCTCGTCAATCCCCTCTTCCGCTTTCCAACCCCATCTGAGACAATGGGTTCCCTGGCCTCAGGGACCAAATCACTTCCCTCATCCTACAAAATACAAGCCAGCCCCTCCTCGTGATAGAACACCATATATGGACAGTGTGACTTAGAAAGAGGACAGCAGGTCAGTAAGCACGTTCCACAAGCCTTCCAATCAGTTTAGTTTCCAGAGCTACTCCAGGACACCGCAGTGGGAGGTTGACATCTGCAGGAGAAAGCAAACCTCTGGTGTCCGGGCCCTGCCCTCGACCTCAGCCCCACACTCACCTTGGGTCCATGGGAACTCCGGGCTATGACCTTGGCTTGTGGCTGCTGCTCCTCACCGTCCTTCTCTTTGCTGTACTTCATTTTCTTGGGCGGCAGAGATTCGGTCACCCCATCGGTCACCACTGAGTCTGGCTGCCACTTGTTCTTGCAAGCAAAGACACCTACGCTTTCCTGTTTCACTCGAGCCTGCCCGGCCTTATTCCGAACTTCAGCTTGGCCCCTCTGGGGAGCTGCTGGGAGGCCATCAGCCCGGAAGCAGGTGGCTAAATTGAAGACCACATCACCATCCACTTTCTCCATTTTCACCCGCCCCAGGTCCACCTGGCTTCCAAGCTGTGACAGCTCTGTGCTGGAGCCCCTCTTGCTGCTTGGGACCACATCCAAGATGAGTTCCTTGGGGCGGTTGTCATGAGGTAGCAAAGGCAGCTCGGGCATCTTGTGCAGGTTCTGGGGGGGGGCCAGGACCAGCTCATGAGACATGTAGGTGGCCAGTACTTGGTTTTTAGGCTTTGTGTCTCCTGCCAGCTTCAGGCCACAAGCCCCCTGGGGACCATCTATCTTAGGAGTGCTGTCGGGGCAGAGGTGGCTCTCTGATTCTTCAGGCCCCTGATTCGCTTTTATGTCCCCACCGCTAGGCTGGACAGACAGCGCCAAGGTCCCTGTCTGAGGGCTGAGAGTCAGGAGGACAGGGTTGACTTGTTCTTCGTAAGGCTTGGCAGCAATCCGACAAGTTTTGTTCTTCGTGCCAGTGTCCTGCTCTGGAGCAAAGGGGCCCCCAGGCCGTGGCTGCCCCTCTGGAAGTCCGTGCACAGCTTCACTAGGGCCAAGAGACGGCACACCAGAAAACTCGGAAACAACGCTGGTGGGCCTGATGGGCACCCCCTGACTGGGGGTCAGCTGCCCGGCACTGGAAATGCCAATGGAAAGCAGAGACGCTTGGTGGTATGGTGACCAGCCAACAGGCAGGACCTGGGTGCTGGTGGGTTTCCCATTGACTGAACACCGTGGGTAAATATTTGCTGGCCCCGTGGGCTTCCACAGAGAGAGCTCCTTAGTTTGGCACCCCGGGAGCCCAGGGGCGATGCGGGCTGGGGTGTAACGTTTGACTGTGCTTGGCTGTCCCTCAGTGCCAGCCTGGCTGCCCTTCTTGCCACAGGGGGCACTGGTGTTCTTAGGCTCTCCTTGATCGATGATGGAGATGGGCTCCTGCTTGGGGAGATGGCGGGGGTCTCGGGTGAGGCCCAGGTTAGGGTCTTTGTTCAGCAGCAGGGATGCAGGCACTGGGTTGGCCACTCCCACATAGGTGCCAGGAATGGTGCTGATCAGCGCAGTTGAGTTCTTCACCCAGGTGCTCGGGTCCCCATTCCTCACGATCTCAGGAAAGATGACGAAGGGCGAGGAAGTAGAGCCCAGGCATGAGGTGACATTGCTCCCAGCGGCCTGGGTGGTGCGCTGAGACCTAGACAAGACCGTGGAGAGGAGGGCTTTGCTGCTGGTGTGCACGGGGGTCAACACGGGCATGGGAGGCGTCTTGCGCTGGTTCGGCAACGGGAGCTTCTGGCGGTTGGACTTAGAGGAGAGGTCCAGGGGCATCTCACTACACTCCGGTGGAGAGGCCATCTCTCGCTCCAGCTGTGGAGGTGACTTGAGGGGAGAGAAGGTGATGGAAGTCCCTTCTGTTTGCTGCTCGCCACCACCTGGCATCTTGGCAGGGTGTGGTGGGGCCGAGCTCACGCTGGGGGCTGGCAGCAAAGGCTGTGGGGTTGGAAGCACCTTGGCAGAAGCAGTAGAGAGGGAAGTATCTGCCAAAGGCCCGGGGACCCCATCGGGTGTAGGCTGGGTGCTGGTGCTGCCGGATGGGGATGCACAGGGAAGCCTGTTCACCTCCAGAGAGACCAGCTTGGAATCTGAAGTCAGAGGCCGGGCCACCGAAAACGCATATGGGTAAGACCGGAGCTCTGGGGAGGCCAGCACACCAGGGAGACACCTGTCCTGAAGGTAGGAAGGCAGGACAGGCAGTGTAAGAGTTGAGGAGACCCCCAAGGTCGTTGGCAGTGTGGCCACACTGAGTGGCTGCCCACAGCTCGGAGGCGGGATATATACCAGCGGCTGGCTTGGGGTCAGTACTGTCCCTGGCTGAAAAGACAATGGGACTTTTTGCATAGCTGGTGCCTGAGCTGCAGGAAAACATACTCGACTCAAACTAAAGGAGGCCGGGATGGGTGCAGAGGTGGGAATGGCAGCTGGTGTGGCAGCCGGCATGGGCGTGGGGGCTGGAGTAAAGATCGGGGCCGGAGTGGGTGCAGGCACCGGCGTAGGAGCAAAGGCAGGGATGAGGGTAGGGGTAGAGGGTGGGCCAGAAGACGGAGTCGGGGTGGGCATCGGCACTGACGGAGGGGCAGGAGCCGCTGGAGGCGTGGACGCTGGCATGGGAGCCAGAACTGGTGTGGGGACAGGTGCGAGGACCAGGGTTGGAGCTGAAGGGGGCACAGGAGCCTGGATCAGAGCCAAGGGAGGAGCTGAAACTGGGACTGAGAGGGGGGTAGGGGCCGGAGCCGACAGAGGAACAGGACCCGAAGGGGGAGCCGAAGCTGGCACAGGCACCAAGACCGAGGCTGAAACTGAAAGGGGGTTTGAATCAGAGATGAGTGTGGGCACTGACGGCGGTGCCGGAGCCAGAGCTGGGACAGGTGCTAAAGGAGGGGAAGGGGCTGGAACCGAAGTGGCAACCTGGACGGGAACTAGCCCGGAGTGGGGCACTGGGGTGGGGACAGAGAGGGGAACTTGGAACGGATCCGGAACAGATGGTGGGACGGAGGCCGAACTGGGAGCAGGGGGGCAGATGGGGGCTGGCAGTGGACTGAAGTTAGTGGTAACCAGAGGCAGGGTTCCCTCCACGGGGACTCCAGTTCCCAGAGTTGCCAAAATGAAAGTATTCTTCTCCCCCACGCCATGCCGAGAGTCCAAAGCCTTCACCCCAGCTGCTGAGCAGTCCACCTGCTTGCTCATTTGGGTGCTGAGGGGAGCCCAGGAGCAGTCGGCCCTGCTGTCGCCAGCCTCAGTGGCGCCGTCAGGAGCAGGAAGCTTGAGCCCGTCCCCCGAGCCGCTCAGCGGCACCAACAGGCCCTCAGCCTCCGCCACATTCCCAGCATAGTCCATTTGTGGCTGGGGGTCGTCAGGCTTGTCTTCTGACTTGTGCCCAAGTTTTTCTGCTGTACTGCCATCTGGGTCTGCCCCCCGGGCATTGCTGCCACTTCCAACTGCCGTGAGCTCCACCTGCAACGACAGAGCAGCGTGCCCGTCTTAGCTAGCTCTCTGTGGTCGGTGCAAGTGTCCCGAGGCCGGGGAGAGGTGGCAGCGGGTCCTCTTTGCAACTCGACCAACCAGGTCTCAGCAGAGGCAAAGAGCAGCTGGCCGATTTCGGTCTCACATACAGCAACTCCTGGGAAATACCCTGTTCCTTCCTGCCCCCCTTCTTGGGATGGCAGACTCGGCACATCGCCCGGGCAGTTCAGCGCCACCCTTTGGTGGGTGACATGTGGCTCCACACAGCCCCTTACCTTGGAAAAACTGCTGCTGACACAAAACTCCTGAGATCCAAAGCGCTGGCAGTCACCTGTCGTGGACTCCTCATCAGAAAGGGGTGCTCTTCTAGCATGGGAGACACAACCAGAGAAGGGCCATGAGGCCTAGTCTTTGGGCCACCACCACCTTCGGCAGAACACCTCCTGCCCGTCTGGTTCCCATAAAACCACTTCCCTTGGTGGCTTGGAGAAAATCACAAGGAATTGGGCTGGGGGGACAGGTCACGAGCTGGAGCCTCCACACCCAGCTTTGCACGTTCCTGCAAAGGAGCCCAATCTGACTAGACTCCCCTCCTTGGGCTGTGTATTCTGTTCTCTGGGGCTCTCACCAGGAGCATGGAGGATGGCCTAACACCTTTGCTTCTGTCCCAAGCTTACCTGTCAATGTGACCATCCAGGAGGTACTGGGCATTGCCAAAAGGCAGAAGATCTCAAAAGACATGCAAACCAGTTTTCTCTTAAGTGCAATCTTATTTTAAGTCTATAATGGAAGCTGGCTGCAGGTATCGTAAGGGTAATCATTTTCTGAAACAAATAGCCACCTCCATTGTGTGTCATGTTCTAAGTCTGAATCATCACCTATTCACCTGATGAGGTTGCCTGCCTAGAGCGGATACACATTTATTAGCGCATAGAATGATACTGATTTGAGGCCACCGGGTCACTGGGTGCCGAGGGGCATTTCAAGGACACAACTTCTTTCCCTCCAGGGTACCTCTTGCCCTATTCTGAAGTACCACTGAAGGTGCCTCCTTAGTGCAGTAGGCAGCGTGTCAGTCTCATAAAGTACCACTAAGTTCCAGCCCATGCCCTGGCAGCTCCCCGCTCTCCCCTTGTTCTCCTAGCACCCCAAGTTCACTCCGACCTCAAAGGGAGGCCTTCAAGGCCACGGACCCCAAATTCAAGTTGGTATATTGCAAAGAGAAGGACTCGAGGCCAGAGAGCTGGGTTGCGAAGGAGGAAAGCCTAACTGAACCCCAACCTACCCAAAAAAGTCTTCTGCAGGTTTTCAGTAAGAACCTCAGGGGAGAAAAAAGACAAGGAGGGTGAAGTTGGAGAGAGGACAAACACCCACTTGAAGTTTAGTTTTTTGGTTACAGCAGAAACCCACCACTATCTGCCCAAGGGAGGATGCCACGGGGGCAAGAGCCCAGGTGAGTGGCTAAGTGGAAGGTCTGGGTAGAAGAATAAAGCTCCAGCAGAAGCCCTGTGGTGCAGTTCCAAAGGGGAGAAGCACAGGCATGCTCTGTGAGCCTCTAGGGAAGTGGACCACCTTGGAGTTTGCTCCTCCTCCTCACCCTCAGCTCTACAACAGCCTGGGAAGAAGCCAGCATCTGCCACACCAGCTACCCTAGCCTAGGACAGTCAGGGAGCCTACATCCAACCCCCACAAAAATGGGGAGGGTCCTGCTAACTCCTTCCCTCTCACTGGAACAGGGCCCCACTGATGGACTCCAGAATTGTCCCTGGGCCAAGAGAAGCAAAAAAGGCAAGGGAGATCACCACAGGCCTCTCCCTATCGTTTCAGGGCTCCAGGAAGGATTAACTGGGGAGGGGGGTGGAGATCTGTTCCCTTTAAAAGGCAGCTAGGCTGGCAGAAGTGGGAGGTTTCCACTGCTGGCAATGACTGCTGGTGACAAACAGAAGTGACTGTAAGGACAGGCAAGGGCTGGAGAGGCAGTCAGGGGTCTTGAGGAAGGGGAGAAAGGGGGACCTTGAAGGAAAGGGAAAACATACTTGGATATCAGGTCCTGGGAGACCAGAAAAGTGGGCCCTATACCCAGCCTTGGGCTGGGGAGAACCATGTTCAAATAAGACTGGCCAGCGAGGGTTCAGGGAGGAGGGCAGTGGCAAGGGGAACGAGTGGCACTGCCAGCGCCCTTTGCCAACCCTACCTGAGGGGCTGCCGGGGAGGGATGTTAGCTATTTCTATTCTTTCCTCTCCTGACCACAGGGAGGGGAGCTAGCTGCCCTTGCTGGGCTCCCCCTTAAAATCACCTTGAACTGAACACAGAAAAGCCTGCCCCTGAAGGCAGCCACCTGCCCTCCAAGGCCGACCCACAGAGCCAGTGGCCCAGGGACTCCGGGGACAGCGGCGGAAGCAGCAGTCCCGGCTACTCCAGCCATGCCCAGGCCCAAGTGCCAGTCCCTGAGGCTCTGGGAAAATGTTGTGTGGCTACGTTTCAAATTCTCTGAGGAGAGGGGTGTGCAAAGCTAAGCAAACATTAAACTGCTCCGTGGACAGAGGAGCCTGGGACAGGAATAGCTTGCAGGCAAGGGGTGCACAAAGAGAAGTGGGTCAACCAGGCAGGGTTAGGAGGGTGCAGGCGGCAGGCAGGAAGGAGCAGGGGTCAAAGCAGGCTTCAATCAGGACTGAAAAATCAATCCCACCACCTCTTCCGGGCAGAGATGACCCTGGGCTGTTGAGCGTCAGGCTTTGTTGAACTTAAACCAGAAATGGAGATAACCTTTCAGGGCTGTTTTCCCAATTATGAAGGGCTAGCACCACTGTCAAACCAGAGCGTTTTTAGTGCCCACTGGGCCCTGACCACACCACACACATCAGGCACTCAGATTCCAGCCCCTGCAGACTTTCCCTGACTGAGTCCCACCGCACCCCAAGACCAACTTCTTCCCAGCCAGGGTCTTCTCCAAACATACCTCACCTCAAACTCCTACTCGTCCCTCAAGCCCCGGCTCAGATGTCACCACCTCTGGAAAGCCTTCCCTTATTCCCCCAGGAAGTCTATCCTCATTGCATACAGACTCGCACCGGGCCAGTACGAGCCACGCTCCAGCACTCACCATCAGTGTCCCGTGACTGCTGGCTTGCTCCTGCTGGATTTAGTAAATGTTGGTTGAGTGAAGGAATGAATGCATACAAGAAAGGAAGCAACCAAGTGAGACAACGGGGAGAGTGAGCCAGAGGTTCACACCTACAGAGGTTCACTATAGTCAGGCACCTGGGGCCTGCGGAAAGCCCCTGTCCCCATCCCTGCAACGGTGTCAGTCCTCAGCTCCATCTAATGACACTGGCAGGTTTCTCAAAGAGTTTTAAGAGTTGACCCCCCACATGCAGCTTTATACCCGAAATGTCTAAGTCCTACAAGTTGTAAAGGACTGAGAAAGATGGTTTTTAAATAAGGTGAGATCACATTTCAGAAAGCAGCTCCACCACAGCCTAGACTGTAGAGGAAGGCGACAATAAAGGGTAGATGAGATCAGAAGTGACAATGCTTAAAAGGTCATCTTAACCACTAGGCGTATTTGGTAATTTAACATCCCAAGAAAGGTCCATAAAGAGGGAAAGGCAGGTTTGGGGCTCACTTCCTGTTTCTTTCTCGCAGGACTGAGAATGGACAGTGAACCGAGGCAGCTTGTGCACTGACTTATTAAAGGCTCTAGTCCAGATCTCTGCACGCAAGGCCCAAATGCCTTTAACGAGTTGCCGAGTTGCCAGTGAATGCTTCCACAAATCAATACCATCACCTGGCCTTCCCCCTGTCCACTCGTGGGCATTATCTAAGGCCGCACCTCACATGCAAAGGAAAGTATCTTTCTTATGCAGATCTGAGAGGAATTCTGTCTTATTTTCCTTAGTCCTCACTTTTATATCCTAAAATCAAATTCCTTTGAAGTCCATCTCTAACTTGTTCCTCAGGATAGAGAACATTAAACTATTAGGCACTAATGTCTTTAAAAAGAAAAACGGTCTCTTCTCCTAACCTGAACCTCAGACAAGTACACACTTCTCCTGTTAAGAGCAGAAGAAAAAAGAAGATACTCACAAAGACACACGTTCCCCCACGTGCACACACAGCCACGCACATGCTTCCAAGACTTCCCCAAGGAAACACTGGATTTGAATCCCAGGACAAGCTGGGATGGTCCGTGTTCTAGAGGACTGATCTGAGGCATTGGCATTTAAACAGTGGATGGACTGAAACAACAGCTAGACACCAGCAAGCATGCCTTCTCTAAAAACGGGAGAGGCGCGCAGGGCTCTTTCTTTGGCCAAAGGTCACGAGAGTCAAATATAAAATCTGAAGGCCATTTTGAGTGTCCTTCCCACGGGGCATGATCAGTAAACGGCAGAGCTTGGTCAACCAAATATTTTGGTGAGCAAAACATCTAAAACACATGGATCAGGCAGGCATCACCAACTCTCAGTTCCGTACGACAACCACAGTACGTGGTCAGATCTGCCTGAGACACTTCATAAGGATCGGATAAGAATCGTCATTAGCCTCGTGAGGCAGGAAAGCGCTGATCACCAGAATACCCACTAACAGTTCCCAGTATACAGCTGAATAATAAGACTGCCTTTCTTCCAGGCTTAGATCAAGGACCAAAAATATCTTGTGCGTATCCTTGAGCACCGAACATGCATGCAGCAAAGAAAAACTGCAATTGCCGGAGCTTCCCCTTACTCCAGGCTGACAGTTCTTAATGAGTAGACAAATGTTAGTTGGCAAAAGGTCATCTGCTGGCCTCCTCACCTTCATCTGAACGGGGACAGCGTGGGAGGACAGGCCACTCACACGCCCCCAGCTCCATCCCATCCCAGGAAAATTAGAAATCACCGAAGCCTCTTACCCAGGGTCCCTCCCAGAGCCCTGCTGCAGCTGTCCCTCTGATGAGCAGGGACCACTCACTGGGAGCCGGCAACGGCCACCTTCCCAGCCTCCTCACCTCTCCTCGTTGATGCCACACATGCGAATCCGGTCAGAACTGGTCCAGTCGTGCACGCCGCTGTAGAGCGGTGCTGTCGAGATCATGACAGCCACTCACCACCAGATAGGACCTGCTGTGGCCACTCCCCCTGAGGAAAAAGAACTCCAAACAATCAGAACTCCGAACAGGGACAGCTGCTTGAACCACCTTTAACAGGGAAACATTCAAGTAAAGGCAATTATAGTACCAACACAGTAAAGCCGTCTCTCCTGCAAGCCAGCCTGCTATGGAAAATTAAGGTCCAAACAGGGATGAGGGCACCGGCTTTCCAGGACTCCATAGGTTTCAGGATGGAGACAAGGATGCTGTTAATCACCTAGACAGAGATGCTTGAGTGTTCGAGGAAATTCAATCTGTTCCAGACAAACGAGATGACAGTATATTTTTCCACACACATTTAGCCTAACCAACTACAATTAGAGGGTTGTTCCCATATATGAACAATGCATTGAAAGACTACTGGGGATCTTTTTCTCGTTAACTCTCTAATCCATGGGTACTGAAGTATTTGAGTGACGTACCAATTTAAGTTCTCCAGAGGAAGTACACACTTTCTTTAAAAGCCCTTCAAAAATACTCTATTCTGATTTCGACTTGGGAGTTATAGAGATATAACACACACATTTAAGCTGGTTTAAAGCTCCCTCGAAATCAGACGCAATACTCCTTGTACTCGGACCACAAACAAGCAAACAAAAAACAATGTTCCATCACAGACCACACATTTCTGTCCTTGTCCCTTTCTATCAGCCTAGTCATCCCCATGACCTACCACCCCCTTCAGCGGCTAATGTCCAGCTGTCGCCATTGACAACCACTGCACAGCCAATTCTAGAGAAAATGAGCCATCAAGAAAAAGAGGTTTACCCAATGAGCTTGAGACCCTTAAGCTCCCAAGTTAGCTAAAAGTCTTCTCCGTCGAAGCTCAGCTGAATAGAACCCTCCAGTGATCAGAATTTTCTGCTGTTCTCCACTTTCCCACGAAGTAAATCAGTACAAGATAGTCACATCAGGGGTTTGTTTTGCTTATTCTTTATATAATATTCAGAGATTGTCCATATTCAACACGAGGGCACTTACTCATCCAACAAATATTTACTGAGTTCCTACTACGTGCCAGCACGGTCCCAGGTACTGGAGATTCAACGACTACCAAAAAAGACCGCAAATCCCTGCCTTCACGGAATTTATACTCTCGTGAAATTAGACGGACAATACCCACGACTCCTGTTACAGGATGTTAGAAGGTGGTATAACACAAGGCTAACGGGCCCAGCGATGGTTGGGGTGGGGGGGACGCAGAATGGGCTACAGTTTTGAAAGAGGGTATTTGTCATAGGCCTTGCTGAGAAGGAGACATTTAAACATCCTAAAGGAAGCGAAGGGGTGAGCCATGTGTGTATCTGGGGGAAGAGCATTCCCGGCAGAGGAAACAATCTGTGCAAAGGTCCCAGGGCAGGAGGCTGCAAGCTAAGATTAAGAAAGAGCCAGGAGGCCAGGTGGCTGATGCAGAGGCTCCCAAAAAAGGAGGGAGGCAGTACTAGGACAGCAGCCCCCATTCTCGTCCTGGTCCTCCCCGACCTCCCTCTCTCTGCAGCACAGGTTACTGCTGCCCTTGCCTTTCTTTGTACTTGGCCCCTCTTGGCTTTCCTGAGCCAGTGTCTCCAGGGCCTACTCTCTCTCCACCCATCCCAGAACCCTAGCCCTGGTCTTGCTTTGTCTCTCCTCACCTCTGCCAGCCCCCATCTCTTCACCTCGCCTTTTTTCCTCCCTACCCCCATCTCTCTCTTGCTCTCTTTCCGTTTCACCTTCTCTCTCAATTTCTCTTTCCTATTCCCCTCTATTACTCCTCTTCATCTCCCTCTTCCCTCTATAACTCTCCCAGCTGTCTCTCTCTTCCCCTCTTCCTTGTTTCTCTTCTCCCTCTCTCCCATCTCCCTTGGCACAGTCTGCACTCCTCCACCTTCCTCCCCTTCCCACCTTTCTTGCCCTGGTCCCTTCCCCCTTTCTTTCCTCATCCTTGGTTTCTCTCAGGCTCCCTTCTCTCTTCCCTCACCTCCCCACCTTCCCTTCTATCTTCCCATTGTTTCTCCCTCCCCTCTACTCTGTCCTTGCCTCAGCCTTCCCTCTCCCTCTCTTGTCTTTCTGTCTCCCTCTGTCTCTCTTGCCCTCCTCTGTCTCTTTCTTTCTCTCTAGCTCAGTCTGGCTCTCTTCGGCTCTCCCCAACCCCACCTCTCTCAACTGTGTGGGTAGCGGGGGCATGTGAATCCTGCCCCTCCTTCTTTCCAGCTCCCCCAGTTGCAACTCTCCCCTTCCTGCACCAAAGACTCCCAAATCTGTATCTCTAGCCCTGACCTCTCTCCTTAGACCCAGACCAGAATTTCTAGCTGCCAGCAACTCGCTGTTAATTGGACATCCACCGAGCCCCTCAAACTCAATGTGTCTCAAACCGAACTCATTATCTGTTCCCATAAACCTGCTCCCCACCCCCCACACCCAGCATGTTTCCTATCTTAGTTAATGGCACCACTATCCCCTAGCCTGGACATTTCAGCAGCAAAGTCGTCTTCAACTCCTTCTCTCCCCCCCCCACCATCTCTGCCCACAGCCAATCAGGAGTCAAGCCTTAATAATGCCATCTCCATCCACCCTGATGCAGGCCCTCATCATCTCTCACCCAGAATATTACAATAGCCTCTTAACTGGTCCCTCTGCCTCCAATCTCTTGATTTTATAATCAATTCATCTTCTAAAGCACCAATTCGATCACATCAGCCCCCTCCCTCCTCAAAAGCTTTCAGTAGCTTTCCCGTCTTCAGAATCAAGCCCAAATTTCTTAGCACAGCCTTCTGGGCCCTCCCTGACCTGGCCTCAGACCTCCTCTGGCCTCCTCTTTGGCCACATCCTGCTATTTCCCTGTGGCCTCTACCATCCCAGCTCCTGACCCTTCCCTGAGCAGATCATCCAGTTTTAAGAGTTTGCTGTTTCCTCATGCTGAAATGGCCTCTCCTGTGCCTCTTCTCCTTTCTCTGTCACCCCTCAAAGTCTGGCTTAAATGTCATCATGTCATGTCCCCAGCCTCAGCCCCTGATCGGTTAACTCTTCCCTCTCCTCAAACGTTTCATCCTTACCTCTCCCATGGCACTGATTCTTATCTTCCCTGCGTGTGGTTAGCTGGGGGTGTGGCACGTCTGTCTCCCTGGCCAGTCAAGCTACTTAAGGTAAGAAACCATCTTTTCTGTCTCTGGTTCCTCCACAATGTCTTACAGATGGTAAGTACTCAGTAAATGAGTGTTATATGGAACTGAACCCTGGATGAGAAATGGAGGTGATGACCCTGAGAAATTACAAGAAGCAGAATCAACCCCCCCCCCCCTCCAGAAGGGTCCACCAGGCTTAGTTACTACAGAAAAGAATGCTGTACTTTTCCTGAAAGCACCACGCATTGCCCACAGCACACCCTGCATAGCTGCCCCATTCCGGTATTTCTCATTGTCTCTGAGCTAGTTTGCACCTCTGTAAATTGCAGGTAACTGAT
Source organism: Lutra lutra (assembly GCF_902655055.1). Classification (NCBI taxonomy): domain Eukaryota; kingdom Metazoa; phylum Chordata; class Mammalia; order Carnivora; family Mustelidae; genus Lutra; species Lutra lutra. Next base: position 20,869,557 of record NC_062296.1, read on the forward strand.
GGATATGCAAACTCTGTCCTGTCCCATAGAGTTTGGATTGACTTCCCTCCCCATTGCGGGGGTGGGGGGGGGATCAGTTTTGCCTCCATTTGCAATTCAATTCCTTTACTCCATATAAATTTGTGCTTTTGGACTTTTTCTTTGACCCGGCTCTAACATCTGTCTGGTTCCCTTGTGATTAACAAGTAAAATAAAATCTTTAACGCATGTTCATTTTTATAACTGTATGAGACTCATGATCTTACCTTTTTATGAAAATTATCCTTAACATTCTTAAAACAGTTATGCGGGTTAATACATAATTTTAGAAAGATTTCAGCAAGGGGTAAGACAAATGGATTGACTGTCTGTTTCCAGTCAGTTCACCAGGATCCCATCCCGTCCCTAAATATCCTCAAGTTTTGACTTTTTCTTAGAATATCCTGGAATATCCCTGTTCAAGAAACAGGTGCTCAGGGGCACCTGGGTGGCTCAGTTGGTTAAATGTCAGTCTTGATCTCAGCTCAGGTCTTGATCATACAGTCATGAGTTCGAGCCTGCACTGGGCTCCACAAGCATGGAGCCTACTTAAAAACAAAAAACACAAAACACAACACAACACAACACCAGCTCAGCCTGTTGACCAATACACCAGGTACTTTTAAAAAATATTTTCTCTGTTTGAAGCATTAGAAGAGTCAAGCAATGAAGGGGGTCATACTTGCATAAGATGAATTTTAACACAAAGTTTAAGTTTTAGTGCCTATCTGAATACTTGTAGGCAGCAGATATAAGTCAGTAACCATCGGTTTTTCACTCTTGGGCTGATTTTTGTTCTATTTAGAGGGGATTAGTTGTTTGTAGGTCCTCGGACAGAAATCAGAGGTGGGGGGAAATGAATCCTGGCATTTGAAAACAGAACATAGAAAATATCACCACCTAGATAAAGGAGTTTTTAGAACCCCCCCCCAAACCACAATAACAACAACAATAAAAAGAAAACCAAGTAAAAACCAAAATAATTACCAGACAATACCACACATTTTAGGACTACCTGGAGGCACCCCCACTTTCATAAGACCCTGAAGATAGAATATTTGCTTCACCTTGGCTTCCCACTCTTCCGTTAGGAATTTCTCAGAGCAGCCCCTCTTCCTATGGAAAGCCCAATGCTGCGATTAACAGTAGCCTTTGCAGAGGAGGGAAGAGGAGAGGTAGATATCACAGACAAGAGCACCCTGAGCCAAGTGGTCTACACAGGAAGGCAAGACTGGTCCTCTTGAGCCAGAGAGTAAGCAAAGGGAACTTCCAAAGAGTCACTGATGGTGTCAGTGTCCAACCAGGACAGGAGGAGTCAAGATAGCCAATGTACACCAATGTCTCCCAAACCAGGATCACCAACAAGCTTGTTCAAGACACAGATTTCTAAGTCCCAGCCCTGGAGATTGTGGTCCAGGAGGCCTAGTGTTTTGTTTCCTCACCATCACGTCCAATCAAATTAACAACCACTCCACTGTACGCTCCTTCTCAGGAGAGGTGAGCAGAAAGGAAAAACCTTCCAGACACACCACACTCGGTAGGTTCCACTGGTGTGCATGCTCTCGTGTGCCGACTTGCTTCTGCTCACAGAGCCTGCACTCACATGTGGTGTGCTTTCTTAGTCTCTCTCTTGCTCTCTCTGATGGGAACCATCACATCAAAGGCTGATGGCAAAGTTCCTAAAAGGAACTTCGAAGAAACCTGGTAATCCCGAGTGACCCAGGAAACATGGGCACAAATACGAAATACCTCAAAGGATTTTCCCAGATATCACAACCATGTAATTGTTAAGAAACGAACAGCTGCATGGCCCCAGAATCAAATACTGGTCACTGACTGGAAGGCAGCGGGACCACTGTGAGCTATCCCCCACTTTGGGGGGAAAAACTTGAAAGACACGTCCAACTCAGTGAGAACAAAGGAGAGCACATGCTCCACCAGCCCAATGCGGTGATCAGCATAGGCTGCAAAAAATAAAGAAATAGAACGCTTCAATTTAGCAGGCACATGTACACACACTTAAGTAGAGGGACTGACCAAGATCCGAGGGGATGAATCCAGCGAGCAGAGAGCAGGCAGGCAGACATAATCAGCACACTACAAACCAGGGGAAACCAACAAGAAAATGGACTAACAGGAGAGCAATAACTTTAAAATGGTGAAAATAGCAGCTAAGCTGAGGGTGAGCAGATAGCAGAAGACAAACCATAATGAAGCAGAGATCTTTCCCCCCAAAAACCCAAAAGAAAAGAATTAACTGCTAGAAGACAAGGGCAGGTGTGAAAGGCATAAAAGAGAAGCCCACAGAATATAACAACCAAAAGAGAAAAAACGAAATAGGGGAACCTAAAATATTTCACCATTGTGGGCCAAACTGAAACACTGTGGGGAAGCACTGGGTACAGACATTTTAGAAAAGTTTTGAGAGAATATGTTATCAAAAGGGGAAGAACATCAAATTATAATCCAAGTCAGGGTTAGGGGGAGCTGGTAATAAGGGATGGGCAACACTAAAAGCTCAAAGGAGATTTTACCGATTGGGTAGACAGTTTTTGTTTTGTTTTGAAATGAAGATGCCAAAACAAGTAGATTTCACAACAACTACAAGCAAAAGTATGGTCGTCATGCGTATGAGGAAGGGAAGGACACAAAAGGAGATAATACAGCACCTATCTGACAAAATGTCTTTGCCTTGGTAAAACGTTAACCTTGAACATGGCTGGCCAGGGTGTTTATCCTGTGAACGGGTTCCCCAGAATATCGTAGCTTCCACTGGGGCCAAAGACCCCCTACATGCAGAACAACAGGCACTGGCAACATATGGAATACAACTAGGACCTTTAAGCATAGCATGAAACCTGTCCATTTATTCATGGTTGGACTCTTACTATCCAGCCAATAAATTAAAAATTCAAGATTAAGAAGGTCTCAGTTAAACTAAATCTGGTAGTACTCCCCCAGGCTTCTTTTGGTTCACATTGTCTGGTGACCTGGAAGCAATTATGACTTTAAAAAATGAAAGAGCAGGAAAATATCCTTCTGGAAGCCTGGCCCTGAATCTGTCCTCAAGAGAATAGGCGTGGCTAGTAGACAGTTTAAGAAGGAGGGTTGGGTCAGTGATGACTAATGTGTAAAGAAAACCAACTTTGGGACCTATTGCTCCAACAGAAATCCAGCACTCTGGGTAAAGCTCCCATAAGACAGAGACATTCACGTTCAAACATTACAGAATCAAAGGAGAGGCCAGCCCATTACCCCACTTTGGGAAAAGCAGCATTTAAGACACCCCCAAGGGGATCCAAGAGACCACTGACATGTAAATCCTGAGGCTGAAAGGAAGAGGCCAGGACTTCCACCTAGTCACTGAAGTGCCTTTAGAGAGAGGTCAAAATGTCTCAAAATCAGTGTTTTCAATAGGAAAGTGTACATGTACCCAACAAGGATGACTTTACCTGGCTTTAGATATGGAACCTTGACCACAGACCTTACCCTCCCTGCCGCTCTGCCTTCTTCCATGTGTACTCAACAGGAGACTAACGGTCCTGTTTTCCCTACTTAATCATATATACCAAACCTCAACCCCTAATGAGGAAGTTCTCCCAGTGTAAATTATCCTAATTTAACGATTTCCCATACAAAGGTATTCTAATATTCTCCGCAGGCTTCTTAATATCTACATCCCTTCACCTTCCCCTGCCATTAAACCAAATATCATTCCCTGAAACTCAGGTGTCCCTATCCATGCCCCAATCACTTTACTTTGCCTCCCTTCATGCAAAAGGGTTCCTTTACCATTATACACCACCACACACGCGTGCGCGCGCGCACACACACACACACACTCAACTGGAAATAATCTGCTGGGCAACTGAAAGGAGGAAGGGGCCCTCTGCACCGTTCATCCCAGCCTTCTGCCTGACTAATCTACTATAGCACTTTCTAGTTCCCCTGGAGTTTTTTTCTACCCAAATATTTCTTTTGGTTCTACCCCAAGGGATAAGTCTTATAGGAGACACTACATCCTCTTCCCAGATACATTTAATTCCTCTGTTTACCAAGAAGACTAAGTAGTTACCCACACATGGCTATAGCGTGGACACCTTCATAGACTCCTTGGTACCTCCATGTTTAAAAACCCGGCCTATAAACATTTATGAGACTGGATACAAAAGAACTTTAACTATCTGTTAAACACATGAGAGCTTACTCATTCAAATGAATGTAGCTACCTCCAAAGTAGTCACCTTGGGAGGCTAGACGTTCATCTCAACAGAGTGGCCAGGGCTTGCGATCTCCCTGGAGCTAGCTCTTCACTATGACCACCCCAGCCCTTTCTAATCCAAACCATACCCTTTCTCAATCTCCTCACTAGTGCTGGATCCCCACTCATTCCAAGAAAATCTGATGTTTAAAAACTGCCAAAATCAAAATCTGTCTAGTCACACAGTAGCAACACCCTTGAAGAGTGATATAGTCTACTATCCACAGCCTAAACTCGTTGCGTGTGTTGGGGGTGGGGAGACTGGGTTTGCCAGCCATCTCAGGTACCTCATTACGTCCATTTACTATGTCATCTGCAAAATGGCCATCAATGAGTCCCTACTTAAAGTTGAGAATAGGAAGCGCCTGGCTGTCTCAGTCAGAGAGCCCTCCTTAAACTGGACTTGGGGTTATAAGTTCAAACCCCATGTTGGGCATACAGCTTACTTAAAAAAATAAAATAAAATTGAGAAGAGCACAAAAGCCATAAAGGGAACAAAGATAATCAATTCCAACAATGAAGGAGGCAAAAAGCAGAAGTTTGAATCTCACTCACATTTTCATACGACCAGTTTGTTTAGCTTTTCTACCCATACATTTTCCCTATTATTCAAGTACTACTTCCATCTCCTGCTGTAAGGAAGTAATTTTACTGCATTTAAGGAAAACACCTCATCATAGCTTTATGCTAGACCTAGGATCTAGCCATAAGATTTTATACAATCTCTAGATATCACTGATATCTAGAAAACCTAAGCAATCACCATGAAATTAATCAGTCCTTGCCAAATGCAAAGTCACCTCAAAATGGCACGCTAAGTTACTAGGGTCATTTTTTTTTTTTAAGATTTTTATTTATTTATTTGACAGAGAGATCATAAGCAGGCAGAGAGGCAGGCAGAGAGAGAGGAGGAAGCAGGCTCCCTGCTGAGCAGAGAGCCCGATGCAGGGCTCGATCCCAGGACTCTGAGATCATGACCTGAGCCGAAGGCAGCGGCTTAACCCACTGAGCCACCCAGACGCCCCTAAGTTACTAGGGTCATTTTTGGTTTGCTTTTTAGTGCTTCTCATTTCTCCTAGATCAAAACTAAGAGTTGGCGTTCCTCAGTCTTGGTCTTCGGAAGAACCATGTGAATATCTGGTGTGTCTTTCACACTCCAAAGTTGAATCACTGCAATCTGAGACCTGAATCCCTTTTGTGATGCTTCTGTGTCTTCCATGCCATGCACTGTGGCAGTGGCCCTCAGGCATCTCCATTTCAGTACACGGCATTTGTGATAAGGATTTTTTCATCTAAAAAGGATTCCTCCTCACCAAACTTTTACCTTTTTTTTTTTTTTAAGTCTCCTGGACCTCTCACACAAATATTTGGAAAGGCCGTTATCAGACTTTTTTTTCCACTCTCTCCAGACTACAGGCTCAACTCACTTTGTATAAATTACTCATATATATATAAATATATACATATACATACATAGTGTATATATACATATATACACACACACATATATATACTCATCATAGTGTACATATAATATATAATATATATATATAATGTGTTGCCTCACAGAATTTCAAACTTCCAGTACTGACTCAACCTCCCTACCTGTCTATACGTTCCCCAAGGTCAGAAAGAGTATTTTCTGCTTCTTTTAATAGCCACTCCCAATACTGTCTAGCATGATATAAGGAATACAATATGTGTGCAGTAAATACTTGCTGAACTACTGGGAAAAACTGAAAATTCTCGCTAGGTCATATGGAAACCAAGAATTCCGTGTAAAAAGCCCTGTCTGTGGATGCCTTTTACTTTCCTTGCTCTCTCCTAAACTTCCTCTTCTTTCTTTTCCTTGCTTCCACAAGAAAGACAATCGTTGAAATAAAACTGGGCCAGGGCAAAACAACAAAGTCAACTTCCAATTATTTGAGCGTGGTTTAGCCACAGCTAATTTTTAAACCCGGCCAACTTATGGACTGCCTTCTGCCACTTACGGTAGATGTGTACTCAGGGACAAGTCATTTTAATGTCTCCCTAAGCAGAATATAAATCGGAAGGTGAATCTGCTAGGTAGGGGGGCAGGTAGAGAATAATAACGCATTTCCAAGCCAAAAAGAAATTATTAATTTGTTAACTGATCTGCTGTTCTAAATTGGCCTGCTATCGCTCAATCCCTATATTGGCACAGCTGACTGCTGGCACCAAAGTCCACTCTGGCTGCAGAAAGAATCTCTATTTTACAGCCCATCTTTTTTTCAGTGTTCAGAAGTTTGGTTTGATGATACCTGAGCTATTCAAAACGTGTTTTCTCCCATCCAGTCGCTGATGAACATCCTTGTCATAGAGCCATACAAGACTCAGACTCTATCTACCACCCTTCGTAGAACTTCCAGATGTCAGAGACATCTGGAAAGCCCAACCAGTTGTAATTAAATACAGCAGCCCTTTTCAGAAAGCAATGGTTTTTTAAAATGTCACCCCAGTAAACTAGGCTTGGGTCATTTTTTAAGCATGGCCCAAAATGTCCCCTGAAGTTTCAACTGGATATACAGTCCTCAGTTCCCGCCCTAAAATACTGAGCAGTGTTACAGCACAGCTGTTAAAGAAGCTGCCACTTCCACCTCAAAGGTGGATGCAATAATGGAGTGATGAGCCAAGCTATTTCTTCCTACCACATTGTAAATGCTAAATATGTACTAATACAACAGGAATATGGAGAAAGAGCACAGAGAAGCAAGATACACAGGGAGTGCTCAGGAGCCATTGATAGTTTTAGTTCTGCCACCGTGTTTACCACAGAGTAATATAAAAGGTCACAGGACTCAATGGAATAAGAAAAACTAGATTATAATATAGTAACAGATGTCATTTATTGGGCTCCTGCTATGGACCTGGTCTGCCACATAGCTATTATCCTGTGTAATCTTCATAGTTCTGGGAGACTGGGGTTTTCATCTCCATTTTAGAGATGAGAAAACTGAGGTGCAAAAGAGTCGAGTGAATTGCTTCCTGTGACGCAGCTAGGAAGTAGAAAAGCAAGGACTCTGACTTAAGGCAGTATGTCTCCAAAGCCCTCCAGGTAATTCTGAGACATGCAAAAGTTTAAGAACCACCGCAAGATACTAACGTCTACAAGGTGCGACCAACTTAAACTGAGTAAAGCTTCATCATCACAAGACACCTCAGCACCTCATGGATCCAGGTGGAGAGTGCACTGACTCGTCCCGGGGATCAGGGTCACATACAATGAACTTCTCTACAGTCCATAGAACTTGGAAAAATGGAAGTCTGCTTGTTTTCCTTGTCCCCGGACACCAAAATTGTCACAAAACTTGACTGTACCCTTCACGGCACCAACACTAAGATTTCTAGGCATACCTTAGCAATGAGGTAACCAAATTTTGTTTCTCAGCCGAAAATCAGTAAAGAAGCCTGAAACACAAAGCTCTGCCGCCCCTCAGTACTCTCAATTTTTCACGGACGCTTAACTTAAGATCTTCTTAAAATCCAAATGAAGACGTATCCTGCCTCACATACTCTCAAAGAATAAATCTGAAAATTACCACATCTTACAAATAATAAATCATCGCTCTTCAAATTCATCACAATTCACTGACCAGGGAAAATATGACCTTGACATGCAGCCTGCAGCCACTTTTTAAACAATTATCCATTTTTAAATGTTTTATGGGGAAAGGGTGGCTTCAGCTTAAAAAAGAAAAAGAGGGAAACAGAACAGCATATTTGAATTATGTGGATAGAAGCAGAGTTAAATTTTACTCTTGACCAGAATTCAACTTCAGTTCACCAAAGAAAGTTTTCATCATGATAGACTGCTTTCAAGTTATGAACAGTAGGAAAGGGTACGATTTAGAAAGAGAACAGTTTCTACATTACTTTAAGGATAACCATTCAAAAACTGGCATTAAGAAAGCCTAGTTAGTATGTGAGATTATGTAAAATACTGTACTAGCATCCTAGTGGCAGAAAGGCAGATTACCTATTACCTCCCACTTCGGCCATCCTGGTGCTAAACCTTCTGGCAAGCATAGACTCATACCTAACTGGAACTCCAGCATTAAGAAACTTCCTTTCCTTCTAAAAACTCAAAGGTCTAGGGTCCTCCTTACCCCCCTTAGGTAATCATAAGTGGCTTGTCCCCTTTCCCATCTGCTTTATCCCAACAATGCCCACTTTCCCCAGGGCGCTCAGTTCCACTCTAGTTAGTGTTTATTTTCCCACCCAGCTTAACCATGAACTCCTCCTCTCTCCATCCCAGATGCTGGCTGATGCTGGAAAACAGCTCCCTACCCCACTGCGGCCATTCTATTCCATCTCAAATTTAGCTCAGCCTAGAATCAATGAACCAGTCCAGATGCCCAACCCCTGATTAGCGCCTCTCCTCCATGCGCCCACCCCACCCTCCAATTCTGGCCCAAGGCTCTAAGGCCACTGTTCTTTTCTCCTGTTTCACTCTGGAATTTCTATAATTCACCTCCCTATATCTAGGATTCCTTCCACTTGCAGACTGGAAAAACTGGTGTATTCCTACTTTCAACTTCTTTCAAGGACATTCTACTTACATCGGTGAATTGCTTCCCCCATCCAGTATGCTTATTTTAGTCTGAATTTTCTAACTAATGCTTAGACTTGTAAGCCCTGGATCTCAGCTAACCTCTGCTGCTTGGGACCTCCCAGGACAACAGCTATCAAAGGTAACTTTTTACCTTCCCTGACACTTACTCCACATGACATGTGAGTAAACACTTTCTCCCTTTAGTTCCTTATTCCGCCCTCTTTCACATTCTGCATTTTTTAGCCTATACACTATCTCCAAATTCTCTATTTCCCTATGAGTAAATAAATGTATATTCCTTCCTACATGCCCGTTTCTCTACAACCCTGTTTTTACCCAAGATAGTCCTGTCTCTCACACCAACCATAATGATTCTAGCATGAAAGTGTAAAGAGCCTTAAAGGTTCTTCAAAGTTGACTTTGGAAAAACTTAGCCTTGAAATTTCAGGGTTCCACTTTTTCCTTAGTTGGCCCTGACGTGTAACCAGTGATGATCACTTTTCTTCCCTGTTCACTGCCTAAACGACCCTCTTCCCGACTTTTCTTTTTGCCTTCCTTCTTTCTAGTATTCAAGTCCTTTTCTCCCATAATTCTGTTCTCCTAAATGAAGCCCCTCTCTGAAACCCATAATCCAGACTCATCATGTGAGATTCTCTGCCACCTGTACTAAACACTTTTTTCATATGTAGTGAACTACAGCATGAATAAAGCAAACAGACCCCTGGAAGAAGCCCCTTTGCTTCCCCCACCAAAAAAAGTCTAGGCCACTGGGAGTCTATGCTCTATCAGCTCTAGGTAATCAAAACAGCCAGATCTTTGAGCGCCCTTGGTGCTGCCGCCATTTCCTCTGGAACTCCCCTGCACTCTGCCCAATCCAGACTCCAACAGAAGAACTTGCCAAGGACTTAGCTTTCCTCTGCCCTATCCCAATAATTTGCTGTCTTTTCCTTATGGCCTATTCTAAAGAAACAGTCCTCCTTAACCCCTTCCTCCATCAATGACTCTCAAGAGCCAGATCAAAAAGAACCCTACCCTTGCTGTGTAGCTGGTAACAGGGTCAGCCCTTTTAAAGTCTGAGTAAGGCTCTGTACCTGATGGCCTGGGCCCCTTGTTCTCCCCATCTATCCCAAAGGCAGCTGCCCAGTTGCCTTATCAAAAGATGAGTCTGCCTATCAATAGCCACATGGCTTACTCAAAATGACCATGTCCCTCCTAAACTCTATCAACCTTCAGATTCTCTTAACTTAAGCCACCAAGTCCCCTGCTCCTCCTAGCTGCCCCAGTCCTTCTTACTAACTTTGCCTCTCCATCAAGATTTTACAGGTTCCTCCCCCAAACTTTTGCTTCTATTTGGAGGCTCTGGGTGATTTGGGGGATTGGGTTATCCCATCTAATCCCCAGTGGAATCCTCCAAATTTCTTTCTTGTGCTGTCCTCTTCAGTACCACATGGTGACATTGCCGTCTAATTTGAGTACCCCTAAACCCTGCTCCCTCCCAAAATAAAGCTTCCACTATCCCAACATTCAAGGGCAGGTCAGGTAAACAGAGAACAAGATGACCTTTAAAGTCCCTTCCAACCTTGTGACTTTATTACAAACCTAATCCACTTCCAACAGCCTTCTAAGTTGAAAAAGCCATGCGGCCAACCAGAATAACACTAACCTACAACTGTACCCACAGAAGTCTCACCAAAGATTTTTGCAATTATACTCCACCTCTGTGCTATGGGGACGACCTCCAAACTGCCTTGAGAGTATTCAGCTGTCGCTCTAAGTTAGCAGGCCCCCTTCCCACTTCCGCGTAAAGAGCCCCTAAACCCTGGGCTAGATGAGTCCTGGCCAAGCGACGCCTGTCCTTACTGTCTACTCTAGGAGACATCAAGAATGAATAAATATCACCACATCGACAGCTTCCTACAGCCAACACTGAAAATTTCAAAACAATAAAACAAAAACATAGTGCTTACACTGGGGGAGGGGGAAGGTGCGGGCGAAATAGAAGGGCACCTCCACTGGCCTGGGCTGTTGGCCTCCCGGGTTTGCAGTGTGTTTCCCTCTCGCCTTTCCCCTCGACCACATCTTTCCCTACAACAATCTCGCGTCCCTCCATAACACGAAATCCCCAGCCGAGGTGCGGTCGGCTCCTCCCAGCCCTACCCCGGACGTCCCTCCGCCCAGCCTTCCCTTCGGCGGGACCCCGGCGAGAAGGGCCCCCTCCACCGTCCAATTCACCTCCCTGTCCCTTCCCGGGCCTCTGGGCGCCCCTGCAGGGCTCTGTCCCGAAGCAGAACCTCGAGGAGCCAAGCCCACGAGGCCCGTCGCGGGACCCACCCCCCCTTCCTTCTCCCAGCACCTCGTCCTCCATGCACCCGGCCCCCGGGGCTCTTCGTCGTCGTCGTCCGGGCTCGTACCGCCCCCCCGTCGGGGGCTCCACCCCCCGCCTGCCCCCGCCCCCAGGACGGCCCCCTCCCCACCACGCACCGCCTGCGCCCTCTGCCCCGGCACGGGACTCCCTTTGGCCTCCGTTCCCCGCCCAGAAGCGGCGGCGGCGGCGGCAGCAACGGCTGCGGCGGCCCCAGCAGGAGCAGCAGCGGCGGCGGCGGCAGCAGCGCCGCCCCAGCCCCGCCCCGCCGCCCGCCGGAGCCCCACGCCCCGCCCGCCCGCCCCGCCGCCGGACTGCTCCCCCCGAAGCCCACCACTAAGCCCCCCCACTCCCCAGCCGCGATCCGCTCGAATCCAGCTCCGCTGGGCCTGCTGTCTGTTCCTCACGCCCCTTAGGACCCGGGGTGGGGGAGCCCTAGGGTTCGCAGCCATCCCTCTCCCTCCTTCAAGGGCTGGGGGATTGCCCCTGATTCCGAAACCCGGCCCCGTAACCGGAGCCTCCCTCCTTCCACCTCGCGGCTTCGCTCTCAGACCCCTTGCCTCCAGGCCTGGCGCGGAGCGGGTGGAGAGCTTGCACGCCGGATCTCCCCCTGGCTTGCTGGGGCTAGTATGAATTGCCCCCATCTCATCCTCCTTCAATTTAAGCCCCCTCCCCGCCGCGCCCGGCCCGGCGGCCCCCGCCCCTAGAGCGAGGGCAGCGGAGCCAGGGCGCTCCGAAGTCATCCCCCGCCTTTTTTCCAGGGACTCGGATAATTGCCCCTGCCCCCATCACAGCACTCCCACTCCCGAACCCAGGCCCCGCCGCCACCTAGGGGTACCCCTTAACCTACGGTTCCCTCACCCCAACACCGGGGAGAAAGCAGCCCTGAGGAGCAACCGTCGCACCTCCCCTCTGAGGTTGGAGGGTATTTTCTCCAGGTCTCTTCAAGACTTCATCACGGACAGCCACCCCCCCCCCCCGCCAAAAAACAAGCCCTTTCTCGCCCTGCCCTCCTGGCCAGCCTCCCTTCGGATCACTGGATCCTTGCATGGGGGGGGGGGGGGGGCGGGGGTGTTAGGGCTAGGTAGTTAACAAGACCATAGCCTCCACCTCCCTTTCTGAGGAGTGGGGTAATTCCAATGGTTCCCCCCCCAGGATCAACCAGACCCCCGTTTCCATGGAGACCCCCGCCCAGCCAGGAAGAAGACTCAGATCGTGGAGAACAAGTCTCACCTGGCTAAGGGAGAAGGGGGTGAGGAGGGGGTAGGATAGGGCAGGGATGGGGTACGAAGGTGGGAAGTGGAGGGGAGCTGTCCCGAAGGGAGGGGCGAGGACAGAGCGAGCTCCAGGGAGCGCTACGTCCGGGGACACGAAGAGGACGGCGCCCCCGGGGGGCAAACACGGCGGCCGCGGGGCGAAGAACGGACAGGGTTGGGAAAAGGCTTAAGATAGAAAGAAGCGGGTGGGGGGGATACGAGAAAGCCGGGGAGTCAAAAGGGGTGGAGGGGTTGGGGGAGAGAAAAAAAAGACGCACCTGTTCCCGGGTCGGCTCCGCGGGGAGGCTCAGGCCGCCACCCGGGCTCCCTCTTACCCACTCTGAGCCGCCACCCGCCTAATACTGCCCCGGTCTGATGCCCCCCCTCCGCCCCTTATCGCCACCGACCTCCTTCTCCTCTCTCTCGGCGGCGGCGGCGGTCGGACTCTAGGAACTGAGAGGAAGAAGGGAGGGCTCGGCAAAGCGGAGGAGAGACAGAGCCACACACTGGCAGCAGCCGCGGCAAGCGAAAGAGTGAGGGGGAGAGCGGTGTGTGTGTGTGTCTGTGTGTGCGAGCGAAGCCTGGTGGAGTGGGTGCCGGTCGCAGGGCTCGACGGGAAGTGGAGTCCGGCGGGGTTCGCGGGCGGCGCCAGCCGCCGCTCCTCGGGACTACAACTCCCAGAATGCCACCTGCTGGGGGGGAGGAATGGGGAGGTGGAGGCGAAGGGAGGGAGCGAGCAAGAGAGGGAGGGACGAAAGCAGGGAGCAAGCGGCGGAGAAGGGGGCAGAGCCAAGCAGCCCCGGTGACACTGGGAGGGGAGGGGAGGAGGAGGGGATCGCTGCGAGGACCAAGCGGATTCCGGAGAGGGAGGCAGCAGCAGTGGCTGCAGCAAGCCGGGCAAAAAGCTAGACTCCCAGGAGAGGCGGAGGCACTCAATCCTAGGGGCTGCGAGAGCCCCAGGCCCCCAGCCCTCCATGCCCCTCGAACGGGAAGGTTGAAGAAGAGAAAAGATCAGGGCGCCAAGGCCAGGGGTTTCTGTCTCTTTCCCCTAAGGCTCTCCACCATATGCCCCGACTTGACTTTCTCAGGCCACTGGTGCCCGATCCAGTGTGCAAATCCACAGACCCCAGATCTCCCCTGCCCGGCAGCACAGAACAGACACATTCAGTCCCCTTCTCCCAGGGGCCTGAGGGAAACCCCCACCCCCGTGCTGGCAGGGTGTGACTCCCCCCTTCTTCCCGCCCCCCCCTCGTCGTCACCAATCCCCATGTCCCTCCCCAGAACCCCTCCCCTGAAGCCTGGGCTCGCTTCTCCCTACCTTACAAGAAACGGAGTCCCTCCGGGGGCGACCACCCAGCCCCCTCCTTTATACTGGGTCCCTACCCACCAGTATCTCCTTAGCGTTGCCCCCCTCACCGAAGTAATAGTGGGGGCGACCCGAGTTGGACTGGTGGCTACTTTCCCTCAGAGACTAGCCGTCCTTGGCCACGACGACCCTGTGTAGAGATAGAGAAGCAAATTAATACCGCCCCCCAAAGTTCGGGTCCCCGTGGAAATGGCTTACAAGGAAAGAGGGGTTGGTAGTGGAAGTGAGCTGGGGGTGAATTTCAGTCCTCAAACCTCGTTCTAGGCGTGGAAATCCAGGGATTCCTCCCTTTCCTTAAAAGCCATCAAATCGCTTGGTGGGGGTGGGTGTGGGGGTAGGTTATCTAAACCCCAATGTCCACAAGACTCAAAGCGACGCTACATGTAGGAATAAGATACGAACTAGGCTGCTGCCGCGGGAGGGAGAGTATATCGCCACCCCCACCCCCAGGCCGTCGTCCACCCCTAAACACAAACCCCTAGGAGAGTCAGATGGCCTAGGAAGGGGGGAGGCGGTGGGAGTGCAGGAGAGTGAAAGGGTTGTGGCGGGGAGGGTCCGCGGCCCCCTGAGAGCAAAATCCAGATGCTAAGAGGTGGGTGGGGGGTGCGGCATAATTGCAGACGGTGTCTTTCCTCGCTTTTCCCGGAATCGCCGCCGAACACCGTCTAACACTCGCAGTTGCTTACCAGTCAGTCCCCTAGCCCCATTTGTGCGCGTGAGGCGGCCGGAGCCCGGGAAGCCCGGGCACAAACTCCGCGGAAGCTGGCCTTCGCTGCCGCCGCGCTGCCGCGGGCCTCCCTCCCTCCGCTGGCGGCCCCGCCGATCTACCTTCGCCCCCGGCCGAGGCCAGACCCCGCTCGCAACTCCACGCCCCTACTCCACCCCCGGCTCCCCCCTTCGCCCTCTCCCCGCGGATCCAGCCCAGCCCCTAGCGCCGCCCCGCCCTACCGCTCGGTCCCGAGCCCAGCAAGTGCCCCGAACTCGCCCCCCGCCCCCACACCCAGGCCAGTCCGGCGGGGCCTGGTTTCCCCCTCCCGCCGCGCCCCGCCCCCGAATCCACGTCCTACTTCACCACCCAACTCGGCCCGGTCCGGGTTCGGCCCGCGCCCAGGCCACCGGAGTCTCCGGTTCGGTCCGGTGTGCGGCCACCCACCCCGCCCTTGCCTGGGTGCCGGCCTGGCCCGCTGCCTGAGACCGCCGAGCCGGCCCAGGCGCGCGGTCCGGGTCTGGGTCCCCGTGCCGGCCTCGGTCCCAGCGGCGTTGCCGCGTCTCGCCACGAGGGCTCGGTCCACGCAAGATCCGAACCCGCGCGGGGTGGGGGCCGCGGAAAGCAAGTTTCTTTATCTTCCCTCCGCCCCCGCCGCAGGGCCGCGCCATCCCCCACCCCCCACGGCGCCCCCTTCACCTGGGCAGAGCCCCCCGGCCGCTGTCGCAACTTTGCTCTTCTCCACGCCGCCGGGGAAGCGGGCGAAGCGAGAGGAGGAGGGAGGTGGCGGGGGTGCTGGGATCAGGCCGCTGGGCTCCGGGAGGACACGTGGGGGAGGAGGGGAAGGAGGAGGAGGAAGGGGGGGCGGGCCTGCAGTTCTCGGGGCTCCCCCTGCCAGCCCCGGGGAAGCCGGAACCTCTCCCGGCAGCCGCAGACCCCGCACTGGCCACGGGGGAAGAACGGAGCCACCTTCCCCGGCCAGCCCCCGGCTCCAGGAAGGGGGGGGGCAAGCAACGCTGCTCGGGGTCGGAGAGCGAGCGTTTTCGCTCATGCTTTATGTGTGACTCTGTATCTCTGTTTAGTCTCTGAGTATGGGGGGGCGTGGGGTCTTGCCTGCGGGGGGGTGCCCCCGCCGGACGCCCCGCCCCTTCCCTGGCCCCCCACTTCCCTAACCCGGGCGACCTCGGTGCAGGGCTCTGGCGCTCCGGCCCCGAGGCCGCCCGCGGGCGCAGCCCCAGCCCCGGCGCCGAAATGGGACAGGTGCTGGGGAAGGGAAAATGCCGGGGCTCGCTGCCTCGTCTCGCGTCTCCCGGGTGGCCCACCCTTCGTGGCAACCTTCCGTGCTGCAAACTCCCTGGGCCGCCTTCAAAGGACAGCCCCTGGCCTGGGCGTGGAGGCACCTTTTGGGGGGGGGGGGTTCCTGGAGCGAGAGGCCTGAGGGAGGAGGAGAGGGAACGAAAGGTCTGTACAGGGGGAAGCCTGCAAGACTTGGGGCCGAAAACCTGGCTGGAGAAAAACTCGGCTTCTTCTCGCCACCGCCCCCCCCCCCCCGCCCCCGGGCTCCTCAGTCACCAAACCGAGCCCCCTTGACCCTTACTCTTTACCCTAACGACTCCCCGCCTGGGCAAAGGAATAAATCCTCATATGTGTTTACATCCCAGGCCATCCCGCCATCCCCAGGACTGAAGGGCTGAGAAGCCTGCGGTCCACGCTGGAACTCTGATGACTTTACATTAACTCCGAGGAGGAGAGCAGCTTGCGAAGGAGCTGAAGCTGCCGGCAGACTTGCTTCCAGTCTTAGGGTGTTTCTTAGCAGCTCCAACCCTGAGCCCGTGGTTGGGACTTCAAAGGCATCGCCTCAGCCTAGAGGGTATTAGGGGAGGTGCCCAGCAGTTCCTGGAGGGTTCAGGGCTTTGTAAACACGGAATGTGAAATGAAAAGCAGGAATTTGGGGAAAAAAATCTTTATGTGCAGATATATTGATATTATTTATTATGTATTTATCTACACTAAGGAAGCGGGAGGGTCATTTGGACTCGAAGGAAGCCCTGACGGATTGCTGTTTTCCTCCTCCTCCTCCCTGCCCCCCTCCTTTGTCCCAGGCCCAGAGAGGTTCCATCTCTAAGCTAAGGGGTGTCTTCTCTCATTTGGAAGGACTTTTAGAGATGGCAGCTGAGACTTGCCTGGTATGTCTCCCTCACCTGGTTTAAAGGAGGAGTATTGCAGATGAAGGTAAGCTGCTAAGGTAGCAGTAGTGGCATTGCCGTTGTCTAAGGCCTGGTGTTCTGTGACCCCACTGGCTTGTCCTCACCAGTCTCAAAATCTACTGCCAGCGAAGTGGACTTAACACTTACCATTTCGCTTTACTTTGGGAACTTCTTCACTAGCTGTCTTACGCAGCCGGCCATTCCCACCCTCCTGTGCAACCCCCCACCGCGCGCGCGCGCACACACACACACACACACACACACACACACACACACACACACACACTTTAGAGAATGTTTGGCCTAAGTTGCACCAAGGGAAAGTGAAAATCTGAAATGATTCCTTTAAACTAACCAACATACAAATTCTACAGTGAGGGATCACCTCTATTGGGCCTGATAATGCAGGCCCCACCAATTCAGCTTTGATTTAAATTTGCTGTCTTCACTGATTTTAATTCTTCTGGTAATTACTAAATTTCCACTTCTTTTAAGGGCCTTGGGGCCTTGGGGCTACTTTGCTCTTCGGTTTGAGGCTGAAATGGATTCTGGACACCTCTGTTCCCCACTCATCTGTATCTCATCATTTGGCTGCATCGTTTATCTGGCGAAATGAAGATTGGGGCAAGATGGTTATTTCCTGGCTGAAGCTCTAGCTTCTCTGAGCCCTTCCTGTTGGGGGGCCACGCTTCCTGCCCTACAGGAGGTGATGGGAAATCAAGGAGCAGGGTGGGGAGAGCTGTGGGAAACATTTTAAAGAGTACAGATTAATGATTATTATATTTGAGGCTAGAACCACCACCACCATAACAACAACATAATAAATAATAATACCTTTGTACAATCTCAGGATGTCTACAAAGCCCTTTCACTTGTGTTCTTTCATTTGTTTTCTCACTACAATCCTCAATTTTGTAATTGAGGAAACTGAGTCTATGAGCATATATGAAAGGCTTGCTCAAAGTCACATGGCTAGTGAGTTCCTGAACCAAGACTGAACCCCAGTAATCCTGACCCCACATCCAGAGTTCTTTTCAACATGGTCTAGCATCTCCATTTAATGCCAAAATGTTCCTTTTCATACAGTTTTTTAAATAATTGTTTCTTAGATCAATAACAGCTACCAGCTTGGGGTTGGACTCTCAGAGAGTCGGCTTGGTGTGATGGAAAAAGGATCGTTTGGAGAGTTCTAAGAACCAGATCCTAGTTCTGTCCCATCGATGGCTAGCAGTGGAACCTCAAGCAAGCCCTAACATTCGAGTAGGGCCCACCCAGTGCCAGGCACTGTGTTTTGGGTCTTCCTCCCAATTCTAAAATATGGAAATCAATGCACCTATCCTTCCTCTCTCACAAGCACACCCCTGAGCATCAAATGAGATAGTGGATAGGAAAGAATTTTGTGCACTGTATACTACTGGACTCATACCAGTGTTACTATTATCAGCATTGGCATCACCGGCCTCCCTAACACAGAGACCTAGGGGTGACATGGGCCTGGGCTCTGTTCTCCTGGAGCTGACCAGACAAAATAGGGCATTTAAAGCTCATGGGGGTAATTTAGCCTCAAACCAACCTCCGACTTAATTCATAACATAATTGTTCCAATCCTCTGCTTTGTTCTGAAATCAGAGGTCTTCCTTGTGTTTCTGGTAAAACAGCCCAGTCCTGTAACAGCGATGATGACAACAATGACAATAATTTCAGTGGCTTAGATCGTCGGAGTGTCAGAAGGAAGCGAATTTGATGCTTTTGGTCATCCCTTCATCCCTAGTCTGCCCACCCCTGGTCAGTTGAAAGTGAAGTCAGATCTGGAACTCAGAGTCTCAGGACCGTCGAAGGGCTCATTTTAAGCCACCGCAACTGGAAGCAGACTAGGGAGAGAAAGGTACAGAAAGAGCCTTGCAAATTCAGGAAAGAAAGAGTGAGGCTGGTACTAGATCATCAGGGTTGACCATGAGTTACATATGTTATGTGCTCTATAATGCTTCCCTTTGTGCCCTGGGAGGGGCCGTGGGGGAGAATTTATCACCCCTGTTTGCTCTCTTCATGTATCTCAAATGCACTAACCTATTGCAGCAGGTTGCTGCTGGAAATGCATTCCAACAGCCCACTGCATGCTGAGGAAGGCCTATTCTCTGCCCTCTAAGAGCCCTGGGTCTAGATGGGGAGACAGCATGTCTGGTTAAACTTAACTCTGTAAACAACTAACAGCCTTTCTGGATTTTATAGCCAAAGGGGGGAAAATGGGGTAGGGGGCTAAAATCACCCCCAGAGGCCTCTCAAGTTCAAGCCTCCCCACTTACCTAAGACTCCTAGGCACTTAACAAAGTTTTTAAGCTGGAAGAAACTAAGAAATGATCTGCTCTCCTGAAAAACTGGCGATGTCTGCCCACTGCCAACAAAATCAACTCCATAAGCCTTCACCTAGCTTCCACGGCCCTCCCTGATCTTGTTCCAGCCTCCCTCCCATCCATGTTGCTCACAAAGCCTGTGTTCTCACGAAACCAACCTTCTCACCATTCCTTGACAAGACAAGCTCTTTTCTTGACTGCTCCTTCAGCATTTTCTATGCCCTTCTGGGCTTGTTGAAATCCCACTCAACCATTACTCATGATGGTTCTTTATTCCACTTTCCCGGACCCGGACTCTCTCCTCATGGAAGTTAACTGCTCCTTAAGGGTTTCCCCCACCCTACTGAGCTTGGCTGTTCCTTTATTAGGCACTTCTACCCTCTGTCTCTCCAGCTAGATTTCCACTTCCTTGGATTTCTCAGCCGTGTATCACAGCCTCTTTTCTCTCCCCGCATCATCCCCTACCGTGACATGGAGTAGGCCTTCTACAACTATTTGTTAAATGAATGAATGAAAGGATGATCTAATCTAATCCTTTTATTTCATAGTTGGGAAACGGAGGCCCACACCTGGCTTCCCTTCTTGCCCGAGGAAGACTCAGTTTTAAGTTTTAGCTTCCTTGAGTCTTTCTCTTCCCATTTAGCGCCTACACAGTCTCACAATTTACACAGATATGGTTTGACTCCTAACTCTGCCACTTCCTAGCGATATCACTTTAGACCCTTAATTTCTGGGGTGCCTGGGTGGCTCCTTAAGCGTCTGCCTTCAGCTCAGGTCATGATCCCAGGGCCCTGGGATTGAGCCCCACATCATGCTCTCTGCTCTCCCACTCCCCCTGCTTCTGTTCCCTTTCTCGCTGTCTCTCTCTCTGTCAAATAAATAAATAAAATCTTTCCAAAAAGAGACCCTTAATTTCTGTCTGAGCCTCAGTCTTCTCTTATAAAATGGGTGCTAATAAAATACTTCCTGAAAATGTTACAAAGATCAAATGAATTATTGGATGTTAGGCACTTAACAGTGCTTGGCACCTAGTAGATACCCCATAGCAGTAGTTCTTTTTTAAGTATGAGGAGTTTTTATTTTTATTTATTTTTTAATTTTTATTTTAAGTAGGCTCCACATCCAATGTGGGGCTCTAACTCACCTACCTGAGGTCAGGAGTCACATGCTCTACTGACTGAGCCAGCCAGGCATCCCAAGTATGAGTTTTTAGAGTTCAGAACTTGGGAGCACCTGCTTAATTCAAGCCTGGGGTCAAAGCACAACACAAACATAAAGAAAGGGGCGCCTGGGTGGCTCAGTGGGTGGCTCAGTGGGTTAAGCCGCTGCCTTCGGCTCAGGTCATGATCTCAGAGTCCTGGGATCGAGCCCCGCATCGGGCTCTCTGCTCAGCAGGGAGCCTGCTTCCTCCTCTCTCTCTGCCTGCCTCTCTGCCTGCTTGTGATCTCTCTGTCAAATAAATAAATAAAATCTTAAAAAAAAACATAAAGAAAAAAAAAGGTGGATTTTTGGCAAGGAAAATGGAATAAAATTTAGCAAGACCTTTCAGCAAAACTATTATCTCTTCCCCCAAAGAGGCTAAAGAATATTGAGACTAGTACCCAGTTCAGTGGCCCACATTCAGTGGGTGCTCACCCCATTCCACTTCCTCTGGCTGTGGTGGTGATGTTGTGCAGGCTCAGAGATGTTGGCATGGGACTAAGCTACCTTACTGAACTTACACATCTCTATGCCCACTCCTGCCCACGTGCCTACACTCGAGTTTCTTTCCACCCGGCCAATCCTTCAAGCCTCACTTCTACGGAGCTCCCTCTGAATGCTTTTGCCTCTGCATTCTTGGCCCTGTCAGTAAGTACTGCTTAGCGCTTAGTGATTTTCCATGCTCTGTGACTTAGTTCTCCTTCCCCATCTTAGGGCAGGCACTTTGCCATAGAAAGCAGCATCCCCTACAATGCACTCCATGAATATTGGAGACTGATTGATAGTAGGCGTTCAATGGGGGCATGGGTCCCCTCAAGCACTACCCAGCATGCAGTTTCCCAAACCCCCATTCCCCACATGCACACCACTTCTCAAATCCACCACTCACATGATGCCTAGCCTTTTCAGTAGCCATCTTGTCTCGTAGAACTTGTCAGCACCTGGAAGGAAAGGACCACATTTTACTGTGTCCTCCACAGAGCCCAGCATAGCACTTCCAACATTCACCGAATGGAGTAAGCATGTCGTTTTGCCGCTATAGATAACTTGGTAAATATACCATTCTTAATCCGGATGTGTGTGTGTTTATATGTATTCTTGTCTGTCTGTTCTTGCTCATGAAGCTACAAGCGGCTCTAGAGGAAGAATTGTCCTAGGGGCTCTGCAGGGAGAATTGGGAAGAAAGTCACAAGATGAGCAAAAAAATGAGTTGAGACCTGGGATTTTGATTTTTTAAAAAATCCAGAGAATGGGGGCACCTGGGTGGCTTAGTCAATTGAGCGTCTGCCTCTGGCTCAGATCATGATCCCAAGGTCCTGGGATTGAGTCCCTCACTGGGCTCCGTGTTTGGCAGGGAGCCTGTTTCTCCCTCTCCCACTCTCCCTGCTCATTCTCTCTCTCTCTGTCAAATAAGTAAATAAAATCTTAAAAAATAATCCAGAGAACGATGTTCTGCCTTCCACATACATTCAACCTAAACTCTCACACAAAATTTCTCAAACTTTAATATACATAAAAATCACTGGGAGGAGCTGGTTAAAATTCAAATTCCAAGGCACCCTCCCACGCAGGGTCTTCCTGAATAGGTCTGGGGTGGTACCTCATACTCTGAATTTCCAATGTCTACTGGGAATTAGAAACCAGGGGTCTCTTGGGCTACACATTGAAATACATGGAGCACTTTTCCACTTTCATCTTCACCAGAGATCCCCAAACTTGTTACTGCCAAGGGTCTGACTATGTCTTTCCTCTTGTAGATCCCATTAAACACAGTTATACATTACTTAGTATGTACCAGAAACTGTTCTGAGGATTTTACAAATAGTAACTCATTTAATACTCATGACAATCTCCTAACACTCATAAGCACTCATGAGTACTTCTGAGTACTCAGAAGTACTCATAAGCTAAGCACTGTCGTTTGCCCCTTTTACAGATGAAGAAATTGAAGTACACAGAGTTTCAGTGACTTACCCAAAGTTGTCCAATGACTAAGTTTTTTAAAAATTGAAGTCAGATTCACTCACGTAATATAAATTAAAAACTACCGTTTTAAAGTGTAAGATTCACTGTCATTTAGTACATTCACAACTCGGTGCAACCACTGCCTCTACCTAGATCCAAAATATTTTCATGACTCCAAAATAAAACTTCATACCTATTGGGGCGCCTGGGTGGCTCAGTGGGTTAAAGCCTCTGCCTTCAGCTCAGGTCATGATCCCAGGGTCCTGGGATGGAGCCCCACATCAGGCTCTCTGCTCGGCAGGGAGCCTGCTTCCCCCTCTCTCTCTGCCTGCCTCTCTGTCTGCTTGTGATCTCTGTCTGTCAAATAAATAAATAAAATCTTAAAAAAAAATAAAGTTAGGATCTGAATCCAGGCAGTCTGGTTCCAGAGTCTGGACTCTTAACCCTGTGTGTTCAAAATACTTATCTACTATACGGGATGTATTTTCAAGTAATAATTTGCCTTTTAAAAGTGTATCAGATATGGGGTGCCTGGCTAGCTCTGTCAGGAGGGCTTAGAGCTCTTGATCTTGGGGTCATGAATTCAAGCCCCACTTTGGGTAAAAGATGACTTAAATAAATGAAAAACTTTTAAAAAGTAAAAAAATTAACATGTATCAGATACAAATAAAGCTATGTCAGAACTTCTGATCATCCCAAGATTCACACGGAGGTCATTCAATTCCAGCTAAAGCCAACAACACTTGATGTTGTAGTTAACCTCTGCAGCGTCATGAAGGTACGTTTCACTAGACTTTATGAAATACAAACATAAGTCAGAGACTCTCCCAGGCTTTTGTGGGTTGGAGATACTGATTTGGGAACCACTGATAACAAATCCCTGCAAGATGCCCAGTCAACAATGAAAGGCTCCATCAAGTCGCTCAGTGAACTCTACTAACAATTTAGAAAGTGGGCTCATGCATGTTAGAAAGATTTTCCACACCAAGAAGCTAAACAAGAAAGGAGATGGAGGTTAGCTTTGACTAAACTAGAAGATTCCCAAGTCCAGGAAGTCATTCTGCCTGAATGTTCTAGTTAACTCACCAGAGTTCTCCCACCAAGGAAACACATGGCCATATACTGAGGACCAATAAGACAGCCCTTTAACTGACCCCCCAGAATGGTGACAGCCTAAGTTGGACTTACCAGTGAGGCCTTCCAGATCCAAAGCATCTGCTCTGACAGAACCTGAGGTGAGAATGTTATTCCAACACAACACTGATCACATGATTTTTCTCCTGACTTTTCAAGTGTGTGGACAAAAAAAAAAAAAAAAAAAAAAAAAGCTGTCTCTTCTGGAGTTTGTAACACCTGTGCTCTATGTCCGAGAGCCCCATTTGATGTTCTGAGCACTTCTCTCTCCAAAGGGATCCTTCGTTGCCCCATCAGAGATTGAAGCAACCAGACTAGATTCAAAACCGTTAGCCCTGGCTTCACTCAGCAGACTAAAACAAACATCAATGAGTCTTGAAGGGGAAAAAAATGCCACAAAACACCTTGCTTGAGAGGTGAGAGGAGAATGATGAGCGATGAAGGCTTCTTCATTTTTATTGCCCAGGGCCTAGCAGAAGTCCTGGCACAGATGAGAAAGCACTCAAAACATGTTTGTTGATTGACTGAAAGAGAAACTTCTTCTTGGTCTGGAGGTCATTACGGAGGCATTGTGGAGCTGCTCTATGGGGACAGAGAATGGAGCAAGGTTGGCCTGTGTCTGAAGGGCCCTGAAAGGACCTACACAGATCATGTTTTTCTCTACCTGAAAATTTCTCCCAGGCAAAGTTCTCAGAGCCTGCAAGTCTCAAAAGTAGATTCCTCTGAGCTCACTGTGTGCTTTATTCTACTGAAGTCAAGTCAGAGTGACTTAACAGTGGCATAGTGTTGTGGGGAGAATCTGATGAGAGCACCTATATAAAAGCATACTGAAAAAGACAGAGAGCTAGGGAATTCTTATTAACTTAGCTGTACCGGCTTTGCATGATCTAAATGAGTCTTTGTGCCATTTGGCCAAGTAGCTCTCTATCTATGGGTCTTACCACTGAACACAAACGTATGTAGACATCCCCCCCAACACATAAATTATAATGCCGTCAACTCCTGTTTGCCAAAATCTAAATAACCACAACTGTCGGAGAATCAGAATGTTCTTTTTGGAATACAGTGCAATAATCCCCTACATTTGTGCAGGGTTTTGCTGGACACAAAGTGCTTCCCCATCCATGACCCTGGTTTTTTTGTTGGTGTTGTTGATTGATGTTCAGAATGGTCCTGAGGTTTTGTAAGAGCCTGGAAAGCCTTGTGAGGAATCAAACAGTAATGACATATGTACTGTGAGTAACCTTGGCTGTGTGTTGGGCCTCTGAGCACCAGGCTTCTTGTTGTGGCAGAGACATCGGGATATGGTGACTCGCTGCTACAGACTTGTAAGGATGTACCAGCACTTGGGGGGACTGGGCTGGTGGGACAGGACTCCTGCTGCTGAAAGGAGCTGAGATGCACGTGATCAAAACTATAGCGGCAGCAAAGAAGGCAGAAGACTTGGAGCACCCCTCCCTCATTTCCTTCCAGCAGTCATTAAATGGGCAGACATTGGATGCTTGAGCTCCTTCCCCCAGCTTGTTCCGGCTATTGAGGATACGGAGACAAACAAGACTTGTCTCCTAGACCTCTCTGGCCATATGATTCATGAGGTCTCCCCTTCAAGTCTCTTCTTGTTCATTATAGCCCATTTTGCCAGGGGACAAATGTTGAGGGAAGGGGTTCCACCTAATCATTCCCTCTCATTTCCCTCTCTCTCTCTCTCTCTTGTACACAAGCTGTGTGAGTACACGATGTTTCACTCAGGGCCTCAAACACCCCAAGGCTAACCTGTGTGTGTCGCGTACCTCCATTAAGGAGAATATTGAATACATCGGATCCATGGAAGCAAAATGAAAATTTGTAATTCATAGTAATAATAATGGTAATCCCTCACATCTGTATAGAACTTAATAGTTTATGAAACCTTTCATTCCTACTCATTTGATCCCATGTCCTGTCATCATTTCATATTCAAAGACAATCTTGTGGGGGCACCTGTCTGGCTCAGTCTGTTGAGCAACAGCCTTCATCTCAGGTCATGGTCCTGAAGTCCTAGGCTCAGGTCATGATCCTGGGGTCCTAGGATCCGATGGAGGCCTGTGGGGGCCAGGGTTCTCTGCTCAGTGGGGAACCTGCTTCTCCCTCTCCCTCTGCCTGCAGCTCCCCCTGCTTGTATTCTCTCTCTACTCTCTCTGTCAAATAAATAAATAAATAAATAAATAGAATATTTAAAACAATGACAACAAAAAGCCCAAAGACAATCTTCTTTTTTTTTTTCAAATATTTTATTTATTTATTTGACAGACAGAGATCACAAGTAGGCAGAGAGGCAAACAGAGAGAGAGGTGGAAGCAGGCTCCCTGTAGAGCAGAGAGCCCGATGTGGGGCTCGATCCCAGGACACTGGGACCATGACCTGAGCCGAAGGCAGAGGCTTTAACCCACTGAGCCACCCAGGTGCCCCCAAAGACAATCTTCTGATTGTGATCTCCATCTGTGAGTGAAACAAAGCAAAGGCAGGGCTAAGAGTCCTGCCCCCTGGTTTGTTTTTTGTACTTTTACCTTTCTCTCCTCTCTCTCTTTTCATGTGCTATCTGTGGAAGTTGCGTCTGACTTCCCAGCCTCCCGGGAAGCTGGAACCCCAGGGAAAAGGGCTGCTGATCAGCAGCCCCCCCAAGCTGGGCTACCAAGCCTTTGGCTTCTGCCAGAATCAGTACCAAGGGGAGGGAAGACTTTCTACTTTGGGCAGCCCCAAAGTGAGCACCAACCCACCTCAGGAGATTAGGCAGGCCCTGGAGAAGGGGAGAGTTTCATAAGAACAAGGAAAGGAGTGTGCCATGAAGCTTTTAGTAGGTTGTGAAATGTTGCTTTGCAGGGTGCAGACATACCAAAGGAACCTGGGCTTGCAAGAGAAGATTCTAGTGAAGGGCAAAGAGGAGCCCCCATTGTATCCACTGGGCTTGTAGACCCTTTTTTAAAAACCTATTTCATTCATCCCCATTACCTCCCATACTTTGCTATCTTCTTCATTCCTCCTTCCACCTCATTCCTCTAATGCAGCCACGATTTTCTGAGCTAAAGATGCTTTCAGTGAAAGTCCACTCCTGAGAGTTCTCAAACATTCTCAAACTCCCCTATACCTCTCTCTACAAGGTACTTAGCCCACAGCAATGGCCACACCAGTCACACCCTCCTCCTAGCCAGGAGCTGGCCCCACATGGGAATGCCTGAGAAACTAGAGAGTAATAGGGGGTGTAAAGCCACTGTGCTCTGGTGGTTTGCAGCAGATCAAAGCCTGTCCTCCTTGGTAGGAGGGGTCAGGGCTGTCCTGGCCATCGCAAGCACAGGGGCCAAACAGCAGGGGAAAGCTGCTTTTAGCGGGCGGCCGGGTTAAAAAGAGATGGTGGTGCTGAGTGGCTGCCATGCTGTGCTGGGACCCCCGACCCCCTCCATTTATCCCTAGTTGTGACTGGCAGACAGTTGAGGTTTCCAGCCTCCCTCCCAGCCTTGGAAACTCCCTTCCATCAGGGAAAGAGCTTCATTCGGGCCCGTGAGCCCCTGGCTGAGCCCTCTTGAAGCCCCGACGCTGACGTCTGGGGCCAGCCGAGTTAGTACTGTCACTCCGGCAGTGGCAGCCAGCGCGGGGTCGGGAGTGTGTAATTGCAACCACTTCCTGCCCCAGCTTGCCCTAGGGCTGGCCCCGCCCCTGAGGACAGTCGGGGCGGGGCCCAGGTACAGTGAGGGAGTCCGATTGGTGGTGGGGGGCTGCGGAGCAGGGCCGCTCTCAAGGGAAATCAGCTGAGACTCTTAAAGGGAGGGGGTGCCCTCGGTTCCAGCCAGGCTGCTGGAGAGGGCCGGGGCCTCGGGGCATTCTATTGGCACAATACGTCCCTGCAAAGGAGGATCCAGAGAACAGTTCCTTTCCGACTGGTATAAGACCAGTTCCAATATTAGCTTTATTCATGAGATCTGAACACTCCAAAGCCATAAAGGAGAGGGGGAGGGGAGAGCTGGGGTCTACACCCCTAGGGATGATCTCCACTCTGGCTTTGGCACTGCTCTGTCTGAGCAAGTGAGGACAGAGAGAAGACATTAGGGGTGGGGGCTGCTGAAAAGACCCTGGTGGTATGCAACACCAGAGTGGGAAAATGCCTTTCCCTTCCTGGAGACCCCAGGATTTGTTGTTTGTATCATCGGTCTGTCTACCCAGGCCTTGGAATGCCCATTGTGTACAGTGCCAGTTCTACAGCAGGTAGCCTGGAGGTACACAAGAGGTAGAAAGGTGGCTCTCTCCCTTTGGTGAGCTGGACATCAACTGGGCACTAAAGTGGCGAGTGGGTAAAGTGTGCACTCTGTAGTCAAAGATGGCGATTGTGGTATTAGCTGTGTGACCTTGGGCGGCTTGCTTATCTTCTCTGAGCTTCAGTCTCCCCGTGTGTGAAATGAAGGTACTAACACTTGACTTACAAGGTTGCGGTAGCGATAAAGTCAGACACATACGGGGAAGCGCTTTGAAAGCTATAAAGCACTCTACAAGGCAAGGAAGGGATGCTCATGGTAAGTGGGGGTGGAGGTGGGAGGGAGGACCATGGTGGGGGAAAATGGGTAGGCACCAAAAACTAGGGTGCAAACTATCCACGAGAGTGTTAAAGGAGCACGCTGTAATGGGGCTGCCAGAGGCGGGTGGGGGCTTAAGTGTGCCTCGGCTTCCAGTTAGAGGTGGGTCTGAGAGAGGAGATCCCCCCCAGGGAAAGGCAGGCAGGCAGAAAAAGCTGTAATTTCTCTCCTTTTGAGAAGGGCTTGAATGGTCCGGGTTGTCTGCATCATGCCCAGTGGAGAGAGGCCAGCGGTGGGTAACGAGTTCTGTTTGGGGGGAGGGGGCTGCCTGTCAGCCCTCGAAGTGTAAGGCAGCAGCTGGAAGCGCGCCGCTTACTTACATACCACGCCTGCAGCGTGCACACAGCTCGCTGGAATGAGCCCGGAATGTCTCCTCTCCTCGCCCTCTGCAGACGGAGGAAAACCAAGGGGAGCCGGGGCGAGGTGACCACATTAAATGACAGCTGCAAAACTGTAGGCTTCTCGGTCCCTTTCTGGCCCCCCCACAAGGGCCGCCCAGGCCCAGGGTGACCCCTGCCCTCCCTTCCCAGATCAGCAGCCACATGGGGGGGAATCCTCATTTGCTAGGTGGATGTTGGGGGAGGGTGTGCCCTGCTGCAGTGGTGGCACGTGTTACGAGGATGCACCCACGTCTATGCATGTCAGCAGCCACTTGTGCAGATCCAGACAGTTGTCTGTGTACACACACGTGTCATACATGTGCGTGCTCCAAGTGGTGAGAAGGTGGGACAGATTTATGCTGCTGCGTGACTTTGGACCTTCTTATCTGGAAAATGGAGAGTGTTGTACCAGAGCATCTCAGAGGGCCCTCTCAGCCCGAACATTCACTGTTTCTTCACATAGGGCTATGGCTGCTTAAAAAGTCAGGGCAGAAAAAAAAAAAAAAATCAGCCGAACCAGTTGTGATGTTGGCTGTCGACACTTTAGATGTTTAGGTTTGGAGATTCAATTTTCAAAAGGCCAGTTACTTGGCATCATGTAACATCTGTTCATTTTCCAAGTAGTGGTCTCAGACTGACACCGGGACTGCGGCAGGAATGTGTTTGTCTCTTTGCTCTGGTTGTGTGTTTACACATGTGTGAGGGCATCTCTGGGTGCATGTTAAATAAGGTATATCTTCTGCCCTCCAGGAGCTCAGTCTAGCAAGGGAGAGAAACATGGGAAAAAAATTACAATACGATGTGACAATAGTAGTATACATCCTACTATGCTGTGGGAATAGAGAAGAAAGACTAATTAATTCTGCCCAGGGGTGAAACCGTCTGGGACAGTCTCACAAGCACACCACAGCTAGTGAGTTTTACCTTCCCCTTCCTACTTCCAAACTATTCATTCTGTTGTCCTCGCCCTCCTTTCTCTCAGGAAGTCTAAGAAGATGTCTTCAGCACCTGGAAAGGACTGGCCAGGTGGGGTGGCATACTAAGATCCATAGGGCCCACTGGGATCCAACCCGACCTGTATCCCTTTCAGCCACAGGCCAAGAGAGGCTCAAGCCGGGCTAGCTGAGGCTGCCTGTGGCACTGATGTAGCTCATCTGGGCATGGAGTTGGAGGCCAAGAGAACTGAGAATTCAGTCCTTCCTGCCTGGCCAAAGGGGTGTGCAGAAGGGGAGGAGAGATCATGCAAAAAGACATGCCCTTTGCGTTTTCTGCCCCGCAATGGGCCTCATCAGGCATCCCCCTCTCCCTTGTCCAGTGCCCCTGCTGAACAGCAGTGCCCGTTAATGAGATGGTTGCTGAGGATAATGGGGCAGCCTTAGTGGGGAGGGCAGATTAGAGCGAAGCTATCTAGCAGAGGGAGAGGAGACAGTAACTGGACCAGGTTCCACCCTCTGCCCTACCCGCCCAAGAGATGGCCGCGGGAGGCTAAGCTCCAGCCCTCCACCTCCACCCAATCTAGTGTCTTTCTCCCTCTCAGCGGGCAGAAGGTGAACACCCTAAGGGCCTACCACCCCACCGGGCCGGCAGGGAGCACTCCCTTCCTCCTCCCACCCCTCAGAGATGCTACGGCGAAGGGAACCCTGGGAGTGTGTCTTGAATGACCCCCAAACACATCTGGATTTTTGGAGTTCAGGCCAGCCCCCGAAACGGACCCCAGGGAAGTGCGCCAGAGGGAGGAGACGGGGGAAGGGAGAGGCAGCGCGGAGTTAAGGGCCTGCCGTTTAGGACTCCCGGCCCCAAGACTAGGACTGTCCCAAACTTCCTGTTTCTTCCGGCCGCTCTGACCCCGGGGCTGCAGCTCCGAGATAGCTCGGGGCCTGGAAGTGCATGCTGGGTAAGCGCAGACGGACGGAGTAGGCGAGCAGCTTGCTGTCGCCGCGGCGCCGGGCCGGTGTGGGCGCGCGCTCGGCTTCCTTCCCCGGCGGTCACGCTTTGCATGTGGGATGGGCAGCGGGCAGGTGGCAGGGAGGCCCCCACGCCGAGGGCCCGGGGCGGAGCCTTCGCCGGGGCGGAGCCTTCGCCGGGGCGGGGGCGGGGGCAGAGGGGGAAGGGGGAGGGGGCGGCCCTAGGGGCGGGGGTGTGGGCCGGGAGTTTCTGCATTTTCAAGGGAAGCAGAGTTGCCTTCGTCGGAGGCCGAAGTTCGAGCAGACCTCGCGGCGCGGAGTGCAGGAAATCCTGGAGGGGCAGCGCAGCCTGCTCGGCCCCGGCCGGCCCCGAGCTCTCGCGACCCCCTGAAGCCCTAAGGGGATCGTTCAGGAGGAGTAGGAAGAAGCCCTTCTTTGCACAGCGGGGAGAAAACTTAACGGAACTGGTGACCCCCATCCCAAATGCGGGCCACACTGAGCATTTAAAAAAAATAGTGCAGGCAAATGCTCGGCTCCAGAGAGAAGCTAAGGCGATCTCAATCATTGAAGGGTGGAGGTCGGGACAGACAACCGATCCCTCAGTGTCTCCGTCCTCAAGATGGACCGCATGGGGCGGGAGGGGCTGAAGCAGGCGACATCTGACTGCTGTTCCTGAGGTGCCTTCTCCCCAACAACCCGCTTTCCTCCCCCGGCGTTGCTCCCGCTTTAGAATGGTGGGGGAGAAGAGGGGCTGTGGAAAGACGGTTAGATACATAAAGATGATTAAGTCAGAATAGAAGGTTAACCTTCACCTCTACTCTCACCTTCCTTTGGGGCCCGCACCCCTTGTGTGCAACGCGCATCTCCCACTCCCACCCCCTCTGGATTTTCCCCACTCTCCCCAGCTCTGCCAGATGTCTGCATGCATCTGGAAGACGCAGTTATGATCTCACTCTGGGGTCGATGTTTCATATAGGACCAGGCAAGGTGGGAAGTAGGGCACACAGGACACTGTCACAGGGGCCCACTTCACACATTATGGCTCCCATTTTGAAGATGAAGAAACTGAGGCAGCCCAGAGAGCTTAAACATTTGCTGAGCTCACACAGGGAGTTAGTAATAGAGGTTAAAACACAGCTTGGAGATGGTGGGGGGGGTTGATGCTTAAGACTCATTAAGCAATCACACCCCCCACTAAGTCTCTCCAGACTCCCTTCCCACTGCTAGATGAATACTACCTTAGCGGTCTTCTCTTATCCTCCCTCTGATGGGACACCAAGTCAGAGTTCTTTGATTATGTTTCTTTCACCCATGCTCAACTAGGAGTACCTCAATGATGGAGACAGGGTCTTTTTTTTTTTTTAAGATTTTGTTTATTTTTTTGACAGAGAGAGACACAGTAGAGAAAGGGAACACAAGCAGGGAGAGTGGGAGAGGGAGAACAGGCTTCCCACGTAGTAGGGAGCCAGATGCAGGGCTCCATCCCAGGACTCTGGGATCATGACCTAAGCTGAAGGCAGACGCTTAATGGCTGAGCCACCCAGGTGCCCCTGGAGATAGGGTCTTAATACTTATTATGTTCTCTCATTGCCTAGTAAAGTGTCTGGCATACAGAATGTATTCAATAAGTATTTCTTTACTGAACAACAGAATTCAGGAGTCCAGGGATGCCTGGGTGGCTCGGTCCTTAAGCATCTGCCTTTGGCTCTGGTCATGATCCCAGTGTCCTGGGATCGAGTCCTGCAGCACCCTGCCCCCCCCCACATCGGGCTCCCTGTTCAGCCTGCTTCTCCCCCTCCCACTCCCCCTGCTTGTATTCCCTCTTTATCTCTCTCTCTCTCTGTCAAATAAATAAATAAAATCTTTAAAAAAAAGAAATCAGGGGTCCAGAATCTGGCCCTTTTCAAGTCAAAGTGCTCCTTATCCACTCATCCACTTACACACCTGGCTTAGAAGTACCCCTTTAGGGACAAGATATTTCTATTACTACATATGGCTGGTGCTGGATTCTGCACTTAGAGGGGCTTTCAAAAGTAGGCACAGAAGGTGAAGGGCCATCTTGGGCTGGCTGGTTAGTTCACCCAGCCAGGGGCAGCCTCAAGCTGCCCAGTTACAAATCTGTTATGTATGTTATATTCGGTGCCCTGGTGCCCTCCTCCAGAACCAAAATATAGCAGGCAGTGCAAACATTTATGCAAATCAACCAAAAGCTCTGCTGCTTTCAAAAATAAGTGATGGAGCCCATATCAGTAGTTGCAGTGTGTCTTGGCAGGGTTTGGAAGGGGCCTTGCCCGCTGCTTGCTATTTCTCTCTTGGGAAGCCGGGCACAGTGAGAAGCAGTGTCCCCTACCCCTGTCGTTTCCCCCTCCCTTCCAAAACTACAAACAGCCACAAACCACATGGCCCACAAGAAACAGAGATTTGTGGCCTTTGGAACCTCCCAGGGCAGGGGTCAGTCAGGAGGTCAATGGGGGTGTAGGCATCGCACAGTCCAGAGTCATTACTCTAATGCCCTCTGGGAGACTTTCGAATCAATGGGCCTATTTGTCCTCCCTCCAGGGAGGACTGGGGGTAGGGCAGTGGGGGTCCATTATCAAGCCCACCCCCACCCCCATAAGACTGCTTCCAAGAAGCTCACTCTTGGGCTGGCATCCTGCAAATCTCACCATTACCCAAGAAAGATAGAAACCGGAAGTGGGATGATTTCTATGGGGATGGTCAGATAGGATGGGTCCTTTGGGTTCTGTTAGAAATCTAGGATCTAGACTTTTATTTGGGAGGCTGGAGCATTTACAAAGCCAGCAGGATGACTTTGGGCCCCCGTTGACCCACATTTTGGTTAAGTAGCCAATTTCAGCAAGGTTGTGCCCTGGCCCATGATTGTCCTTGTTCCTTCTGGGAGAGTTTTAAAGTCACTCCTTGTGGGAAAGAGATGGAATAGTCTAGTGGTTAAGGGCCTGGGCTTGTGCATTGGCCAGACCTGGATTCCAAACCCATCTCTGCCACTAACCAGGTGTGTGGCCTCTTCAAGTTACCTTCTCTGAGCCTTAGTGTCCTTATCTGTTAAACTGGGATAATTATAGTGCCTCCCACCTGAGACTGTTACTGGGATTATATATGATGCGTACTGTGTACTTGGCACTTTGTAGGTGCTCAATAAATTATAGATGTGGTGACCATTCTTGCTAGGTTTTATTGCCCGCAAGTACTATTCTTGGTACCAGTCAAACCTGAGGTATTTCTCAGCTCAAGTCCCTCCCTAAAATCCTGGAAAGATAGGATTCCTTCTGGCACCCATCCTCTCCCAACATTTGGATAATTTGTTATTGGGGCTGGCCTAGGATATGCCTAAGGCACAGCTGGTGTGGCTCTGGCCACAAGTACTATCCTCCAAGGGGATTTAGTTTTATTGACTGGAATGGCTTTAGGTGGTCATTTGGGGGGCTCAGGGCAACTGTCTCTCCATGGGGTCTAACATGCATACTTGGGGTATCTAGGGCCAGGCCAGTACCATGGCTCTTGCCACCAGCTAAGTGTTCTTCTACAATGAGTCAGCTTTGAAAATGTCTGGTCTGATTTACTTGATAACTTCCATCTTAAATGGCCTTTGTTTAAAATTTTACCCTGGTGTGGAATGAGAGTTTTCACGTTTAATTCCAAATTTTGGCAGTGGGGGTTGGTTGGATGGGGAGCAGTCGTGCTGGGATAAGTACTAAGTGCTAAGCAAGGTGGGCAAGGAAACGCCATCTATTTCTGCCAGAAGTTCACGAAGATGCAGGTCCAGCTCTGCTTTTACATGGCACTTTCATCACACTTTGAGATTCATCCGTTTTTATTGAGTTTGTACTGTAAAGAGTTTGTCTCTCCCATGAAACTCAAGCTCCATTAGGTTGCAGACCTCGTCACCCGCCACAGACCAGGAACCTTCCGACGGCTGGGCCGAGCCTCCCCCTCCCACCCCCCACTTAGCTGCCCGTTCCCCAGCCTAGGAAGAGAGAGAGCTGCCTCCCGTCCTCTGAGCGTCTCTCCGACCCGTGACCAGTGCATTCCTTGGTATTCCAGACGCCCGGAGGCTCAGCACCCGCAGCAGAGAGATTGGCGCGAACAAGGCCGGGAAAGGATGGTGCAGGGGTTGGTGGGGGGGAAGGGGCGAACTCCCGGGACCTCTGGCTGGAGAGAGGAAGGGAGAGCTGCACTCGCCCCCGGAGGGAGGGGCCTCGTGGGGAGAGCTGCAGTAGGATGCCCCCGAGTCTGTCTCGGCCCTTTTGTCTGTCCCCTGCGCCGAAGCCCCCCTCCCCAAAGAGAGCTGGCAGCAGGAGAGGAGGGAGGCCCGGCGCGGGGGGGGGGGGAGGGAGAGGGAGGGAGCACTATGGGGGCTGGGAGAGGCTGGAGGGGTGGAGGGCCAGAGGCCCTGCGGAGAGGAGCGGCCGGAGCTGCCCGAGAAGGCGAGGAGGAAAAGCGGAGGAAGGAAACCCATCCTGCCCCCAACACCCGAGTGTCTCCTGTTACCAACCGAAAGGTGCAGCCTCAGGAAGAGGTGATCGGAGCCGTTGAGAGCAGGCAGTCACGTGAACCGAAGAGGGAGAGAGAGAGCGAGAGAGAGTGAGCGAGCTCCGGAGAGCCAGCGAGAGAGAAAGCCGACAGACAGACCGACCGACAGACAAAGAGCCCGAAAGGGAGACCGGCGGGGACCACGAGAGAAAAGAGGAGCGGGAGGGAGAAGGGCGGTGCGCCCAGTCCTTCCCCTCCCTTTCCGTCTCCTCCCCAGCCTCAACTCTCTGATCACACACTTGGGGGGCCTAGTGACTGAATGGGGACAGGAGAACCTGTCCTCCTGCCAAAGGGGCCCCTTGTTGCTCCGCTGTCTCACTGCCCCTGCAGATAGGTTTGAGGCTTCCTCACTCCTGGAAAGACAAAATCAGCTATCATTAGGCCTGGTAAATACTCCTTTCTAGCTTGCAAAAGAAGGACAACTCCCTGTTATCCACAGGAGCTCTCCCAGGGTCCTGGGAACCTGGAATCTCCCAGACCATAGAGATGCCCCAACCTCTAAGTCCATGAGTCCATCCCATTGGGCAAGAACAAATGAGGCAAGGGCTAGGAGCCCACTGAGTCAGGCACTGTGCTAGGTCCAGGGGGCTGCTGAGATGAACAATAGCGGAAAGGCCGTGGCCTCCCTTCACGAAGCTTCTCCTTTCCAGGGAGAGGAGGTCACAGACAGAAACGACTAACTGTGAAAGGGGCTCTACCCAATGCCAGGAAAGTGCTAGAGGGAGTATGGAAAGAAGAGAAAGGACTGAAGAACTCCAAGGCCTCTTGGAGGAAGTAGGATTTGAATGAGGCCTTGAGGGCTGAGGAGAGCTCTGGATTCTGGGGGATATGGGTGCAGGTGGAGGGCTTATTCTGAGCGGAAGGGCTGGAGCCCTGGCCAGTTCCTTCTAGCAAGAACTTGCACTGGTTCATAATTATAAAGGTAAATCTACTGTTTTAAAACAAATTGAATTGTAAACATCACTATTTTTCTTTATCTAATTGCAGACCCTCCTGCTGGCCCCTTGTTGGTGCTGATTACTGGGAATTGGCTATAATTTCCCAAAGCGCTACCAGTTCAATGAAAACTTTCCTCACTCCACTTTTTGCATTGGGGAAGCTCAGGCCAGGAGGAAATGAAGTCATTATCTTGTCCCCTGTTCCCCTGTCCCACAGAGATCGGAGGTGGCCACCCACTTGGTGAGTAGAGAACAGGGGCACCCAGAGGTTTGCCTTAGCCTTGCCCTTCCCTCTCATCATGTGCTTGGCCTCACCGGGTGGAGTCACTAAGCCGGGATTCTAAATCCAGGTTCCAAGTACCGATAAGCAGGTCAGGTATTCTTTGGCCATTCTGGTCCTTTCTTCTTGGCATATTAATCATGTGAATTCCTTTATCTGTTATCCTTTTTAGCTTGCAAAACACAGTCAACTTCCTGTTATCTACAGGGCTTTCCAGGGGTGCGCTAAGATTCCAGCATCTCCCTGACCTTAAACCTCTTTCCCCTCCATCTTCCTAGGAGCTGGGGCCTAAGAAACAAAGGGGTATTTCAGTGTTCAGCGTGGGGAGGGACCTGGTAGCAATAAGCCTTGGATAGCAGGCCCAGTACATGGAGTTCCCAAGGCTAGGGATATCACTTGAGATACGGCTGGCCAGCTGGCAAAGTTGCTCAAAGCAAGGGGACCCAAGCCTCATAGGAAAACTTTCAGCCTAATGGCACCCTTCTCAACATTCTAGTGAAAAGGCTGAATCTTCCCCAAGCACCCTGTACATACAAGGCTTAACATCATCACTGTTAACTTGTTCATGACTGGTTCTCATGTATTCCTTCATTCAGTCTTTTATCCCACAGACATCTATCTGTTCAGCACCACTGCGTACTCCTCTGTGCTCAGAACCAGGGACTTAGTCCCTCCCCACCATTAGCTCCTGCTCTGCTGAGAAAGAGATCACAGGTTCTGTGGAGCAAGAGAGAATGCTACCCTTTGTTCCTAATCCGGGAAGGGTTAATTAGATGAAGAAAGGGACAGTTGGGAAAAGGTAGAAAAATGACATGTTCATTGTCACATTTTGGAAAATAGAGAATAGCAGAAACGTAATTTTTAATCAATAATTTTTAACGATGCCACTTCTGAGCTGTGTGGATTTTAGCAAGCTGGCCTCTGGGAGCCTCAGTTCTCCCTGCTGTAAATTGCCACCCAGGGCTGCTGTGCAAAGGCGTGCGATAATTTAAGTAAGTTAAATGCCAAGACGGAACCTGGTACATAAGAAGCTCTTCGTATTTAGCAGGTAGTAGCATTACGTAGCTACCGTCCAAAAGAATCAAAGGCTGCTAGCATTTTGGGTACATTTCCCTCCCATTTTTAAAATGCATTTTTTTCCCATGCAGTTTGTGATTCAACTCAGGTTACCATTTTATAGCTCGCCTCTTTAGTTTTACTTAAAGTTACAACAAGAATTTCCCCCATGTTATCACAAAGGGTCCTTGAAAACATCATCTTAGTGGTCATGTCCATTGTTTAGATTCTGGTCCCTTTCTAAAAGCTCCCAGGTTATATGTCAGTTATATTTCAATAAAGCTGGAAAACAAATAAAGAAGGAGAGCTTTCCAGCCTGCTCTCTCCTTTATCCTTTACCCGTCACCACCCTAGCCGTGCCAGGCCTTTACTGAAGACAGTTATGGAACATGTTTCCCACCCCCACTCCCATTCAGATCCAGTTATTTCTTGAGACATTGATTGGGATTGGTCTTTTCATTTGGGCATTTCTGCCCTATCATATACTCCTGAGACAAGATAGTCTCAGACCTTGAGGTACCCTGTTGTAACTGGATACAACCACTGCCTTGGAGGACTCCTGCTCTCTCCCTTCAACATCATTGCCTCTCCCCACTCCCCAGCCTGCCTGGACTGGATGTTCCTCAAGGACTCTCTGGATGCCAGTCCCCTTTCCACCTTTGCAGCCAGAGAGGGCACCTCCACTACCCTACAAACTCAGTTTTGATGTCACCAAGAAAGGAGGCCAGAAGGCAAGCAATGTAGCCACTGGCAGGCTTCTGGAGGGCTGAATCAAGTTCTCCTGTGTCAGGAGGAAGGTTAATAGGTCCCCTTCTCACCTCAGTCTTGCCCCAGGTGAGAATGAGAATTACAGAATAGGGAGCCAGGGAGGGGATGGGCTGAGAATGGGTGTTTGTCTTGGGCCATTTCTTTTTCTCATTAGGTAAATCACTGTAGCCTTTTTGAGTTTCTCCAAAGTGGAACGGAACTTGTCAAATAGATGGCATGGCTTGCTGCAGGGAGACCCAAAGCTAGCAGACATGTCTCCCAACACAGTCCTCCAGCTTTTAAGGCAGGGACATCATTACATGTCCAGAGGGGTCGGTATTGAGCAGGCAGCCTGGGGTCCTAGAACATGACACTTTTCTTGGAGGGAAGAGAATAGAAAAACATCTGGGGTTCTAGGAGAGGTGTGGGATTCTAGTCAATAGGACAGACCCAAGGGCGAGAGCTCACTCAATAGAGAATGTCACCCATTTCAAATCAGTGGGGGAAAGAATGGGTTATTTAATTAATGATTTGTGGCTATCTGATGATTTGGAGTGTGGCGGGGGAAGTTAGCACCTCATGCCATCCACCAAAGTAAATTCCAGAGTTAAATCTTGGTAACTTGATCAGTCAGGTTCTTGGTTGCAAACCACAGAAACCAATAGTAACTGAAGCAGAAAAGGATTTTGTTGGAAGGCTATTGGAGATTTCACTGTGAGTGGAAACAGAAAGAACCAGCCTCAGGAAAAGGGTAGGAACCAAGGGAAGCAGGCACAGTCAGGATCATGCCACAGCACAGGCAACCTTGCTCAGGATGTCGGAAGTGTGTGGTCCCCTCCAGTGACTTGCTGTTGCCCTTCTAGAGGCCAGGCTGCCAAGACCTTCAGGAATAATTACTGCTCTCCCCTTCAGTGCTGTATGCTGAAGTACCAAAGTCCAAAGGGAGAGAGAGCATCTGACTGGCAGACCCTGGGCCACATCCCCATTACCTTAGCTGTCAGTGGATAGGGAGAGGGAATATGTATTTACCTTCCTTGTCTCTCGAGATTTGTTTCAAATCATCCGGGTGTTTGGAAACTGAGCAACCAAAACCAAAAGTGAACGATTACAGTCGCTGGTGTTTCTTGAGCACTAGCTGTGTGCTAGGTGTTGGGCTGATTGCCTTACATATATTGTTTAATTTAATCCTGAAAACAACCCTGCAAGTTGGAAACTATCATTTATGCCCACCTTATAGAGGAGGAATCTGAAGATGCCCTTGGTCACACAGCTAGTAAGTAAGGGATGGAGCTGAGGTATGGTCCCATGGTGGGAATTTGTGTTTATGCACTATGCTCCAGATTGGTCAAGAATGACCAAAAAAAAAAAAAAAAAAAAAAAGGACAAACAATAAGACCATAAGCAGCCTAGAAGAAATTAGGTGAATGAATATTCCTTTGATCCAGAGTGTAGGGAAAGTCTTTCTAGGCATAGAGATAAACCAAGAAACAATAAAGGACACAAAAATATACTTTGGGCCATGTAAAAATGTGAAACTTCTGCATTTTAATCCCCTTCACCCACTTCTCCTACCCCTCACTCCCCTTACCCCTTACACCTCTAGCAACTATTTATCTGTTCTCTGTTCTATGAGCTTGTTTTGTTTTGTTTTGTTTTTAGATTCAACATGTAAGAGAGATTTTGTCTTTCCCTGTCTAGCTTGAGGAAAAATATCTTCTGTATTTTAAAAATGATAATGCCACAAGCAAAATTAGAAGGGCTAAAGTCAAAGAGTACTTGAAATATATGACAAAATTGTGGTAGCTTTGAGATATAAAGAAGTTTTACAAATCTACAAGAGAGGGTCGCCTGGGTGGTTCAGTCCTTAAGCATTTGCCTTCAACTCAGGTCATGATCCCATGGTCCTGAGATCGAGCCCCACATGAGCCCCACAGCATGCTCCCTGCTTGGAGAGAGAAGCTTGCTCTTCCCTCTCCCACTCCCCCTGCTGTGTTCCCTCTCTCACTGTTCTCTCTCTGTGTCAAATAAATAAATAAATAAATAAATAAATAAATAAATAAATAAATAAAATCTTTTTAAAAATCTACAAGAGAAAGACCAACATCTCAT
Source organism: Lutra lutra (assembly GCF_902655055.1). NCBI lineage: Eukaryota > Metazoa > Chordata > Mammalia > Carnivora > Mustelidae > Lutra > Lutra lutra. Next base: position 20,909,522 of record NC_062296.1, read on the forward strand.
TAGAAAACCAGGCAAAGGACAGGGATTGGCAATTCACAAAACAAGAAATATCAATGGCATCAAACTAGGAAAAATATTCAGTATTACAGAAGCACAAATCACATATTGAGATACATTTTTTAAAAAATAATCTCTACACCCCATGTGGAGCTCAAACTCACTACCCCGAGATCAAGAGTGGCATGCCCTACGGACTGAGCCAGCCAGGCGCCCCTTGACATGCACTTTTTTGCTCATTAAGGTGACAAATATATATATATGTATATTTATATATGTATACATATATGTATACATATATATTTTTATATATAATTTTAATTTTAATAATTATATATATTATATATAATTTTAATAATATATATTTTATATATTTTATATATATATGTATACATATATATATATATATTTAAACACCAGTTTTTTAAAAAAGATTATTTATTTATTTATTTGACAGACAGAGATCACAAGTAGGCAGACAGGCAGGCAGAGAGAGAGGGGGAAGCAGGCTCCCGGAAGAGCAGAGAGCCCGAGCTGAAGGCAGAGGCTGTAACCCACTGAGCCACCCAGGCACCCCATATATGTATATTTTTTTATTTGTTTTAATCATATTTATTTATTTATTTAGAGCTCTCTGCTCATCAGGGAGCCTGCTTCTCTCTCTCTCTTTCTCTGCCTACCCCTCTGACTACTTGTGGTCTCTCTGTGTCAAATAAATAAATTAAATCTTTAAAAAATTATTTATTTAAATAATATTCTGTCAGTTTAGGGAATCAACTTTATTGAGGGATATTTAGCTACATCCACTTAAACGGTACAGTTGAATGAGGTTTGACATATATATCCCCCCATAAAAGCACTACCACAATCAAGATACAGGACATTTCCATCACCCCCAAAACTATGCTCATTCCCCTGTATAGTCCGTGTCTTCTTCCACCTCTGACCCCAGGTAACCAATGATCTACTTTCTGTTATTATGGTTTCATTTGTATCTTCTGCAAGTTTATATAATCGGGTTATGTGCTGCATAATATTTCGGTCTGCTTTCTCTCACTTAGCATCACGCTTTTGAGATTCACCCATGTCGTTGCGTGTATCAGTAGTTTGTTCCTTTCCATAACTGAGGGGTTTTCTGTTGCAATGAATACACCATGTTTAAAAATTCATTCACCTGGTGATCATCATTTGGGTTGGTTTCCAGTTTGTGGTGATTGGTATACTGTGAATAAAGCTGGTATGAGTATTCTGCTGGGTGTGTAAACTAGCAAGATCTTTTAATAAGTCAGTTCAGTACTGTGTTCAAAATATTTAAAATACATATACTAAAATTACATAAAGTCCAGGATCTGCTTCAAAAATAATCCATTGGTGGGAAGAAAGGGGTAAGGGTGGAAGTGGAACAAGATTAACCACTAGTTGATAATTATTGAAACTAGGAGTCGGGGGTTTGTCATACTATTTTATTTTTGTATATGTTTGAAAGGTTCCATCGTAAAATTTTAATATGTATACATCTTTTTTTTTTAAAGATTTTATTTATTTATTTGACAGACAGAGATCATAGGCAGGCAGAGAGGCAGGCAGAGAGAGAGGAGGAAGCAGGCTCCTTGCTGAGCAGAGAGCCCGATGCGGGGCTCGATCCCAGGACCCTGAGATCATGACCTGAGCCGAAGGCAGTGGCTTAACCCACTGAGCCACCCAGGCGCCCCTAATATGTATACATCTTGATCCAGTTGTTCCTAAAATCAGATATGCACAAAGGATGTTCACAAGGAATTATATTTATAATAATGCAAATGGGAAAACAACCTAAACACCCAACCAAAGATAGGGTAAATAAGTTATGACACACTCATTGGATGGAATGATAGTATGGTGTCTCTAAAAATCACGTTTTCAAAAAACAGTTACTGACATTAAAAAATGCAATGTACATTTTATATGAAAAATGCAAGTTACAGATCAGTTATACACAGCATGCTTCCATTTTTATTTAAAATATATAATAAATATAAATAAAATACTGGGATGTTAATGATGATAAGTTATGTGGTGGGATTACAAATGATTTTTTATGAACTTTATAGTTTCCTGTATCTTCCAAATTTCTACAATGTGCATGGGATACTTTGATAATATTTTTAATGGAGGAAAGGCAGTATTTTATTTCTTTTTGGTACTTTGCATGTTTTCAGATTCTTTTCCCTTGCATTGTCTTATTTTTAACACTACAAGATCAATAGAACAGCTTTTTTAATATTCCCACAGACCCAAAGTAGCATATTCTCAGAACTAGATGGAACCCTGGAGATTAAAACTGATTCCTCCATTGTTTAGATGAAGCAGTTGAGGATCAAAGAGAGGAAGTGACTTGCTTGACACCAGGCCCACTCTAGGGACCTTACACTGCCTCTCAGAACAAGGTATCCCAGTTAAACCCAGTTTCTGACAGGCACAGGACATTCTTAAATACATGCTTCAGAGATGAGACAACTGCTCTGACTTCTAATACTGGTTCTAACCCTGACCACAGGCTGAACCTTCTCCCAGTTAATCCAGGCCCCCATGGAGGCCCTAACTTCACACACAGACCAATCTCTCCAACCCTGGCCAGAACCTGAATTCTGATCTGTGTTGTACATTGAGCCTTTTTCTCCACTCCATCCTCACATCCTCCATCATACAACTCTGTATGTTCTAAAGGGGGATGGGAAGAATATTTGTGAATCAGTATAACCTCCTTACATGAAGAGCAAGGGAGGCAAGGGCAAGGGCAAGTCAATGGCACCAACGGAGGGTGCTCAGAGCTAGCGTTCTGACTTGGGGAGAGTCTGGCTTCTCTTGAGAACAGCTCTCTCACTAGTCCATGCGGCTATCTGAGGCTCTCAACCAGTTGGCTCAAAAGGGCAATACCCAGGGCTTTTCCCTGGGTCCCCAAGTTAGCCCAGGGGAGGGAGTGGCCCTGCCTGGGCTGTTCTTAGAAAGGCCTTTGGGAAACAGGGGCGGGGCTCAGGGGTGGGGTGGAATTGAGAGGGGCTGGAGAGGTGCCAGAAAATATGGGGAGGGGGGAAGAAGATGAGACCCCGGGCATTTAGTCTAGACCATTTTAAGGGCCAGGACACTGCTCACCACCACCCCAGCTTAGGTTGGGAGAAGGGAGCTCAACTTTTGCCTCTCAGTCCTCCCAGGCCTGGCAGGAGAGACCTATCCCAACTCAAACACCACTCAAAGATTAAGGTGAGCACTCAGTGCCCTGCAGTTTGCTAAGTGGAAAGAATTCCTTTGGTGGCATAAGGTGGCCTCATCTCATGGTCTATAGGACATTGTCCTCCAACACTTCCCTGCTCAGTGCTCCTGAAATCTGGAAAGTGGGCTGTGTCTTTCTAGCTGTAATTGTGTGTGTGGCAGAGGTTGTTTTTGTTTTGTTTTGTTTGTGGGGTTGTTTTTTGTTTGTTTTGCAGGAAGGAGGTAAGGAAATGGAGCTGGGGGAGGTGAAGTAGATACAGCGGAGGGAAGTGGAAGGTAGTGTTGCAGGCATCAACATGCCTAATAGATTTTGCTTTCCTTCCCACAAATGCTGAGGAAAAAAGACCTGCAAAGCTGGAGAGTAGCTTCAGGGTGAATTTTCTGTGGTTTAAGGCTTTTCAGACCCCAGTTAGCCCTCTACCCACCTGAGCAAATGAAAGACAAGAAGGAAAAAAATACAAAGGAGAGATCAAGGTAAACACGTGAATCTCCTTTTTGCCTCATGATCTTTGTAGAGAAGATGCCAGTGGCAGCAAAGCTGGAAACCCAAGCAGCAACATGGAGGAAGCAAGAGGACCATGGGAAGAAAAAGGAAGCGTACCACATGTCTTTCTTGAAAGACTTTCCTTTATTTCTCTTTAGCTGAAACCCTGAGCTCAGAGGGCTTAAAGTGTGGTCAAGGAAACAGCTTACAAGAAACAACCAGAGAACAAGGTGGGAGACCAGAGCATGGAGATTCGGGTAAAAAAAAAAATCAGACTAGATGAAAAAGTTGATGAATGGTGTTCAGAATCAGGGAAGACTTCTGGGAGGAGGTGAGTATTGAAACTTGACTTAGAGAATTTCAGTGTGGAGAATGGTGGAGAGGGTAGCCCTGGCTGGAGGAACACCATGAAGCCATCTATGTGGGGTGGGGGTTGTGCAGAAGAACAAAGGCTGCAAAGAGCAATGTTTGTTGAGGGAGGCAGGCCGGTTGTAGAGGAGGGTGCTGGTACAAGGTCATTGTGGAGATCTGAAGAGAATGTACTGTACTGGTGGGAGCGAGGAAAGAGACTTTGTTTCCCTTTTGAGAAGGACGGGGGCTGGAGGGGCGCGCCAGGAGACTGAGATTGTGGGGGAGGCTTCCCCAATTCCCTCAACCCCTGGGCGCTATACACAAACACACACACACAGGGCTCAGCCCTCTGCTCCCTTGTACTTCCCCCTCCATGCTTGCAGGGCTAAAGGGTGACTTCTAAAATGAGCAGACTGATCCCACAGATAAAACTCAGTGTATTATTTTACAATCCTACTGTGAACATGCGGCTCTCTGCGTGGGTGTGTGTGCGTGTGTGCACGCATACTACTCTGGAAGGGCACACACAAAGCATGTCTTGTACTCTGTAAAACGGAAGCAGAGCAGGTGGCCGCCCGCTTGGCACCCTTTGAGGGAGGCTGCATGGCAAAGCAAGAATGGCACAGGACTTGGATTCAAATCCTAGCTCTGTCACTGCCCACTGACCCTTCACCTCTCTGAGCCTCATTGCCTCATCTGTCCAATGGGGATCACTGTACCTGCCCTCATAAGGTTGTGCTGAGGGTGAAATGAGATCAACTGTAAAGCACCCGGCTCATAATAGGTACTGAAGCAGGGACAACTTTTTAATGGGAGTTGCCCACTCCCCCAGCCCATGTCATCCCCAGGAGCCTGCCCTGGGAGCCTGAATTCCCATTTCCCAACAGGTCCCAGCTCCTTTGTTGAAAGTGCTGTTCAAGGCAGGGCTAGGCACTGTGGGTGTGGGAGGGGGCCACAAACATGAAGTGGAAAAACATGTGGCAAAACCTTGACAGTTGTGGAATCCAGGTGTGGGGGTTCATTACATGATCCATTTCTTTGTGTAGCTTGGAAATGGAAAGAAACTATAAGAGAAAGCAGAAGCACTCCTTGGCCAGGAAGGTTACATTTATCTAGAGGAGAGAAGCAAGCCAGCAACTAATTTTATGTCTGGCCAAACCGGCAAGGATGTCCTGGAAGCCGACTAGAAGGTGCCAGTGCACCCCTGCTGGAGAGAAAGGTGACCTCACCTGCAGCTCGGGTGGGCCACTTCCTGGAGGCAGGGGCATGGTTCAGCCCATCCTTTGAGAAAGAGGGGGGCTTTGCAGAGAATGGGGGACTGGTTATAGAGGTCCAGGCTCAGAGGACAGACAGGTGCCAGCCACACAGACCTTGGACAGAAAGTGACTGGTGTGCTTTGAGAGCTGCAGTCCAGTTGGGTGTGGCAGGAGAGAGAACACATTTTAACCCCTTAGCCCTCACTAAGCAGGTGTGGAGAGGGCTTCATGGATGAAGTTAACCTGCTCTCTGCTGGTTAAGTGCAGGGCCAGGAAGGGGACTGTTTCAGGGCTCAGCTGAGAGATGTGGGTGGTGGAGAATGGAACTTGAGAATGAACCTCTTTGGGGGGGGGTGTTGGGAGGGGCACCGCAGGTGCAGAACTGCAGAGGAGAGGGCCTAGTGGGGTCTGGTTAGTCCGCTCAGGGGCCTGAGTTCAAGACAGAACTTACAAGCAGGCAAAATAGAGCATGATGGACAAAGAAGGGTGGAAGTTTTCTCCAGCCCAAGCCACCTCAGCCTATGGAAGGCCCAGAAAGCCCCCATGGTCCGTTTTCATTCTTTTCTAGGCACCCTGAGGATTTTTTTTTTTCAGGTTAAAGAGGCCACTATGCAGTTATAGGCCCTGGGGAAGAGGTGGCATGTGAAGCCACTGTTAACTCTTTACCTGTGGGGAGAAGCTTATCCACACTAGGACTTACCAGTCCTCTAGGGGGAGAGCAAGACTCTGAACAGGAAGGGATGAGGGGAGAGGGGAGCATCAGTGAAAGAGAACAGGGCTGGCAAGCGAAGAGCAAGAGTCCATTTGGCTGAGGACCGACCCTCTTGGCAGGTGGTGGGGAAGGCAGTGGGCTTCAAAAGGAGAGGGTGGGACAAGGAAGCAAAAACCAACCACTTTGTCCAGGTCAAGGTACTCTCTTGGGAGTCCTGTGTACCCCTCTCTGCCTTCCTTCTTCCTCACTCTGACCCCTCTGAATATGTGATTCCCACCTGTGTCCACACACAACAGGAAAGAGGCAGTCAAGAACAGCCCAGAATATTCTTTACAGGACAGGTCTGGCAGGCTGGGGAAGGGTGTCCAGGATGCTGCCAGGCTGCTCTTCACCTGTAAGGACCAGCTTAACCCAAGCTTCTTAGATAGGTGTCAGGAGAGAAGGCCCCAGAATCCAGCAACTCTGGCACAGGACAGTGGGCCTTAAGAGCTGGGGCTAATCCTAGGTTAAAGGCATGGCCTTACGAAGTTGGAATCAACCAACCAAAAGCATCCCTTTGCCAGGTGTGTTTGGGAGGGTGTGGGGACACCAGGAGTCCCACTGAGAGTCCACATTCACCTTTCTTGGCTCATATCTAGCAAGTCATTTGCTTTTCATCTTTATTGCTGATGGTTTTTGAATGTCTACCATTTACTAGGTACTTTGTCGTTATCAATAACACTTAATAGGCGTGGAACACTTACGATGAACTTGACTTGTAGTCTCTTGGTTCATCCACACAACAACCCCGCAATGCAGGTACTGCTGGTGTCCCCCATTGTACAGAATGAGAAACAGAAGGCCACACAGCGAACAACTGGTAGAGGCAGGATTCAAACTCAGATCTTATTAGCTCCCAAACCCACATACTGGGTGTTTCAGCTGCCTACTCCACAGTCTCCAGCGTGCTTTGCTGCCTCGCTCCTCACCAGCTCACAATTAGTAGATTAGTCATGTGTTGACACTTCTAGTCTCAGTCTAATGGCTTGTTTATTTAACTGATGGATGCTGCTCCCCATTTGAGGCCATTAGCATTTAAACAAAACAAAACAAAACAAAACAAAACAAAACAAAACTGTTGAGCCTGGCAAAGTGACACTGTGTTTACTGTTTTTCTCCCAGTGTTAATTGTGAGCATTTTCCAAATATGTATTTTGATGTCCTAACGGTCCCTAAAGAGAACCACCCAGATTTTAGTAATCTCATGCAGCTCTAGTCCCACTCCCCTTAATGTCCTCGGTGAGGGGGACAAATGGCCCAGGGAGCCAGTCTTGGCTAGGAAGAGGAAGAGGAATGGTGACAGTCCTATTCTGAATAATGAGGAGGCAGAGAGGCTGGGCTGGGCCAGCAACTCTGTTCTTGGGGGCTAAGCCCTGGAGCACCCCCCTTCCACGCTTGGGGAGGGAATTTCCTATTTCTTTCCAGGACAATAAGAACATCTGTGCCAAGGCGGAGGAGGAGGCCGGGCGCTCCGAGGCATCTCTGCCCGAGTCTCTTGACACTGTCCGATTGTTACTGTTTCAGTTTCTGCTTGGATCACTGACCATGTCCATTTAGAGCAGGCTGGCTTGGGTGAAGACAGTGTAGGGCTGAGTAAAGACAGAGAGGACCTGTCTGCCTGGGGGACAGGCTATGAGGTGGGCAGGGAGCTGGAATGACTCTCACAGTGACCAGGTTACAAATGAGGCGCTGCAAAGTACAGGGTGAATCTTGCATCCATAAATGGGAGGAAGGGGTACTTCCACTGCCCCTCCTCCCCCGGAGTGAACTGCTGTTGATGGTGTCCAGTTGTTTGCAGCCTCCTGCCTCAGACAGATTGGGGTTTAGCCTGGCCTTGAGGGAAATGGATGAGAGAACTACAGGTTTGATCCTTATATGGGACAGTTTGTTTCACACAGAAAAAACTGGCTACTTCCTTCCTCCCAGATCCAGTTGCAAACTGATGGGAGCGAAAGTGGAGAGTTTATGGCTCCCTGCAAACCCATTCGTGGTACTAGAAGGTCACATCATGCCATGTGTCCTGATCGTGAATGCGACAGGATCTGGCGCCAGCAAATCAGTCTCAGATTGGGAGTGAGCTGAGGCAGGTCCTTAGTTTCTTCCTCACTCAGGACAACCAGCTCTGGGACTGGGAGTTCTGGGGACCAGGAGGAGGTAAGCATCTGCCTCCTACATAATTAGCTCCACCAGTCAAAAAACATTCATTGCCCATCTCTTTGGGCATCATGCTGTGCCTGGCACGAGCTAATAATCCCTACCCCGTCCTGGCCCTCCCAAGTTTACAACCTTAGGGCACACAATAACGACACAGATCCCAAAGGCGGCGGTTAACAAACACATACACTTGTCCGCCAGTCACAAGGGATCCATTGATTGAACCACAGCGACTAACAGGGCCCCCTTCAAAGAGCTTCTAGTCTGGTGGGTAAATATGTAAGACTAAGCGAGGGCCCAGAAGAGGTTCAGCAGAGAAACATGGTCAACTTGGGCATCATCATACACACATTTCTTTAAAGTGCCTATTGGCACATGGCTGGGTTTTCTGCCTACCCGAGCGGCGTCCCCAACCCCGGACTGAGGGTTTATGCCAGTCCTCCACGCGGGTCAGTACAAAGGCCCAGAGGTAACATCGGTCTGTGCGGCGTGATGGGGAGACCTGGGCCTGGTGGCAAGAGCCCAGATACTTGGCGCGGGCTCGCCTTTTCTGCCTGGGTGGCCGGGCGGGCGTGTCACCGGCCCTCGCCCCGTTGGGCCTCACAGTCCGCAGTTGAGGTCCCTTGCGGAATTATCGGGAGAGCCCCCTCGCCCCCAACCCCGTCCCTCCGGCCTCGAGTCCCAGGTAAGCTCTTAGCGCTTTGGTGACACAGCTTTGGGGAGGGAATCGGGAGCACGCTCGCGTAAAACCATCCCGGGGCAGTCGGCTCCCGGCATCTCCCCTCGCGCTCCAGCCAGGCCTGGGCTACGGGAGGCGCCGCGGCCGGCCCATCGCCCAAACACTTCCGACGGGCGCCTGCGTTCCGGGCGGCTTCCGCGGGCCGGGCTGGGCTGGGCAGGGCAGGGGCGACCCAGCCCGGTTTCGCCTTCCCGGGTCGTTCACCCGCCCGCGAAGTGCCCGTGGCCCCGGGGCGCCGAGGCTCCCCCGAGGGCGGGCGGCGTGCAGCTCCGGGACCCGCCGCTGCAGGGCCTGGGCGGGCGAACCAGCGAGCGAGGCGGGGCAGAGGGAGCGCGTGTGCGGCGGATAGCGCGCGGGAGCGCGAGCCGCCGGCCCGGGAAGGGAGGGTCGGTTAGCGGCGGCGGTGGCGGGAGGAGCGATCCCGGAGCCCGGGAGGTCGGCCCGGCCGGCGGGCCCGAGCCGCGCGGGGCGGGGGGGCGGGGGCGGAGCACGGGAGGCGGAGATGGGGCCGCGGGAGGGAGGGTGCCGGCGGGGCGCGGCCAGGGGGCGGGGCGCTGGGACCTGGGGAAGATAAGAGCGTGCTCGTAGAGAGAGAGGGCGGGAGTGAGGGAGGGGCGGGGGACTTAGAGACCAAAGAGGAGACAAAAGGACAGGGTGGGTGGGAGGGGCATACACAAGCGGGGATGGGGAGGGGCGCCGGGGGACGCCTCGGAGGGAGGGGTAAGAGTGTATGGGGGGGGTATGGTGTGGGAGGGACTTAGAGAGGGACATGAAGGGACAACATAAGAAGGGAGTGCGGGGGTACGGAGAAAGGGAGGGGGTGGGCCAGGAGTGCTCCACCACGCTGGCCAAGAAGGGGAGGGGAGGCCGCGAAGGGGAGGCCGTTGGGAGGAACGGCCACACGCAGGGAGGGGGATCCTGGGGATGGACAGTCCTCGGGGAAGGGGGGCCGGGGCTTCGGCAGGCTCGGGAGGGGAGTGCTGCGGGAACCCGAGGGTGGAGGCGGATGGGCGTGTGTGGAGCGCCGAGGGCAGGGATTTAACAATACTGATCGGGATGACCAAAAGACCACGGTGGGGACCCGCACAGACGGGACGGGGCTCTTGTAGCAGGACGAAAGCTGCCCAGGGGAAAGTGGGACCTACGAGGCCTGAAGAAGGGTGGCGGGGGCGGCCTCGGGCTCGGCAGGAAGGCGCCACCACCGCCCTCTGCCCGTCCCCAGCGTGCCCCGCCCCGTCCGGGGGCCCTAAGGGCAGCGGCCTGGGCCTTGGGGGAGCCGAGCCAGGGCGGTACCATTCGGAACAGAGAGGGGGGCTTGGGGGGGAAGGGAGGAGCCAGGGGTCAGAACCCTGTTGGGGGCGGGGGGGCCACACCCTGGGAAAAAGGCTTGGGCACATCCAGAATGGACCAATCAGCGAGCAAGGCCAGGGTGGCGTCAAGGGGCAGCTTTGGCCAATGGGAAGGGAGAACACTTCGGAGGTTCGGAGGAAGAAAAAAAAAGCTCCGCGAAACAACAATCGAATCCGTTTGGGGGCTTGAAAGCCTGGGAGTGGGCGTCGTTTATAGCACGTTCCAGCGCCTGCCCTCCCCTTTGAAGGATGGGGTCGCTTGCATCACTCCTGGGCTGCGGGGAGCACACGGAGCTGAGGAGGGTCCCGGGAAAGTAGATGAGGATTGGCCATTTACTGGGGGCACTTGAGTGGGCGCTTCAATTTGGGGGGGGTGGGTGGGTCGGACAGAGGTGGCAGCTTTGTGCACAGAAGAGTGAGGATAAGGTTATGGTCTCTTATACGGAGCCACGAGTGGGCACAGGTCCCCCATCCCCCCACTGGTTACTTAAGTGTCAACCAGCAAGTAGATGGAGGATGATCTCAAACCAATGGAGAACTTAAAAATACACCCTGGGCTCTAAACACAATCAACACACTCATTTCCCTCTCCAGCCCCGGGCTGGCTCTTGAGAGGATTGCAGTGGTACCATCCAGAGTTTCACAGAAATTTATGGTGTGGCTTTTGGCTTTGGAGTTTAGTCTCGGTTCCTAGTGCCTACTCAGTCATTACTGCGTAGCCCTGGATCACTACTCTGCATTCTTCCACCTGTAGTTACTAGTAGTTACTAGTTACCTTTGAGGTCTAAACATTGTGGAAGGGACCTGGAAAGTGATGTGCTTGGAAACCAGGGCCACACCGATTTGGGGAGGGCTGCAAAAGACAACTCTGTGGGGTTGCAGAGCTTTTGGCCCAGGGATTCCAAATGTCTGTGAAGTTCCTCAAACTGTACGTAAAATAGTGTCCATGTTTGTGCAGTTTTCTGGGGAGGGTTCATTAACTCCCATTAAATTCTCAGAGGGCTCTGTAGACACACAAATGAACACAAAATGAACCCACATCTTGGACTAAAAGGGCCAGGGAGTATAGCACAGTAATGGGTACATCCTTATGAAGTCTTAAGAAGTCTCTCCAATTCCTTGTTAGAAATCTCGGGTGCAGGGGCTCTTTCCATATAGATACATATTTGCCAACCAAAGACAGGCAGGTTCTTCAGAGCTGAGAAGCCCCGGGGAACTGCCACAGAGCAGTTGGACTCGAGTGCTGGTCCTGAGTGAGGAAGGAAAGGGAACAGAGCTTTACTTTTGGAAGCTCATCTACCTCATCTGTAAGATAAAGGTAAAAACTGTCTTCAGAATGAGAAAGGAAGTGCCAACTAGTCTAGATAGCAACGCCCGAGAGCTGGGCGGCTCAGGCGCGAGAACGACAGAAGTGGCTGGACTAAAGCTAACACCAGCTTTAGCAGCGCTGGAGGACCAGCCCAGGGCGCGATCCAATTGCGTGGTTCGTGCATGCAGTTTTTAGGTTCAGAGGGTAGGAGTATACGGTATTTAGTCACTGTAAGAGTATACGGTATTTAGTCACTATCCCTGACTCTTTGAGTGTGTTCTAGGGGATTGTGTCTGATACGTATTTCAGATCATAGGCTCTGGTAACTTCTCTCTACTTTAAATTAGGACTAACTACATAATCCTTGGTGAGAAAGTGAGGTTTCCCTGACAAATGTGACTGGAGAAATGCCATGGGGATCACCCAAAGGTATCCTGTCTGACTTGTGACAACACAGAATACATTCTAGTTAAATAGATAAAAATGCATTTATTTCTAAAATGCGGCTTAACTACACTTACAGTGTGCTAAGCCAGTCTCGCAATTGATCCTGCAGCTCGGAGTCAAATCGGGCCAATGGAGGAGCGGTCAGGGCTCCTAGTTCTGGGACCAAGATGTCACTCCTCCAGCAACTCAATCTACAGAGTTTTTCTTCAGCTGTTTTTTGTGACGTATGGAGAGTTGTTTTGGATTCCTCTGTACAACAGAGAGGTCCGACCTTGAGGAAGACCGGTAGCCCACATCCTCTGCTTTTATAGGCTTAATGATGTGACCTGGCTTGGTGACAACCTTCGGCATAGTCAGCTTTTGGAAGGCCCTCTGCGTGTTCCATGTAGATCCTATAGGGGTCTGGATGGTCCTTTCAAATTGCTGATGGTGTGTGAATGGATATGGAAGCACCCGCACCTGGAAAGGAAGGCAGAATGACTTGTCACGAGCCAGGCCTTGAGTGCAGCTGGTGAACTCTAATGACAACTGGCCAGGAGTTTAGTGCCCAGGTCACAGTTCTATGTGTCTGTGGTGAGCAAAGCTCCTGAGGTGTCAAGGCATCCCCAACACCCCCAGTCTAACCTTAGAAGTTCCAATCTGCTTGAGAACATCTGCCCCCACCCCAGGCTTACCCAACAATCTAGGAATTGAAAACCCACCCTGACACTGCCCTGTAGTGTAGGAACACTACTGCAGCTCCAGGGGGAGCTGGACAACTGCAGCTGGCCCTAAGTGGGTCTTCCTATACCAAACTGTGACTGCAAGACCTGTCTGGGCACTTGTGGGTCCCTGTCAATGTTGTGACCCTCCTACCCTCTTCAAGCTCTTTATTCCTTGCTTTCTTCTCCTTGATACACAGGACTGACATTTTAAGTAACCCAGAGGTTGACCATGAATCCTGAACTACACCAGGCTTTGATGCTTAGTTAGCTTCACCCTCTTTTGGCATCACAGAATGTCTGAGCTGGAAGGCCCTACATAATGGCAAAGGTCATCTCCCTTGGCCCCAGAATTTGGCTTAGAGAGGGGAAGTGATTTACCCAAGTAAATTATGAGCAGTGAGCGAGAATAGAACCCAGGGCTCCTTTCCTTGTTTAGTACTCTTTTCCACTCCAAAAATGGTACCTTCAGATATTTATGTAATAATCTTTAAAACACCTCCCCTGAAGGCCAAAGAAGAGGAAAGAAAAAACACCTCCCCTGAAGGCCAAAGAAGAGGAAAGAAAAAACACCTCCCCTGAAGGCCAAAGAAGAGGAAAGAAAAAAAAAAAAGACAAGCAGAAAAACCAGAAAGTTACAATCAGTAGTCTTTGGAGATATTCAGTGGAACACTCGAGAAGCTGAGCACTACCAGGCAGTCCTGGTAGTAGTGAAGGAAGCAGTTTTCTTTAGGTTAAGGGATGTCTTATGTCTTAGTGGGGTTGCTACCTAGATCTGTGCATGTCATGTAAAGTAAGAGAAAAAAAAAAACAACACCTGGGCAAAATATTCAGTCTTGGGAGGATTTTCTTTTTTCCTTCAGCTTGAAGCGTACTTTACTGCATGCTGGGACCTGCAGTCTATAGCTTATTAAAAAGATGAGGAAAATCAGGGAGATTCTTGGAAAACTGTCAGTTTATTGTGAACTGTAATTTTTTTTTTCAAAGGCAAGACTCCTGATTTTACTGAGGTCTACACTGCCCTTCCTGTCCTGGTGAAGCACCCTTTTAACCCTTTTCTCTCTCTTCTATCCTAGTGATCATTGCCTATTTTGTGGTTATAGATCTACAACTGGGATTACACTGGTTACAATTCAGTTTCCGCAGGGATTGGTTCACAAAGATCGATCAGTAAAGTGTTTACTGGACTGGTCATTTCTTACTTCTCTTTTGTACCTACTAAACAGTTTCCCCTCTTTTTCAGAAGAAAAACTACAACTCATTTCAATATTATACTGCCTGGGGACAGGTCTCAGGGTCACAGACTTTCAGAACTGAAGGGAACATAAAAGTCATCGAGGCCAGTCTTACTCCTGAGTCCCCTCTACACATGCTCATATCCCCGGGGCAACCCATTTGCCCTTTGGACTGGCGGAAAGTTTTTCTTTTCTTTCTTTTTCTTTTTCTTAAAGTAGGCTCCATGCCCAGTGTGGGGCTTGAACTGGTGACCCTGAGATCAAGAGCTGCATGCTCTACCGACTGAGAACCAGAAAGTTTCTCCTCAAGCTGAACTCTGTTTTTCCCAACTGCTACTTTATGTGACTATACTCCACAGGACAGCCTGCAATATACCTGAAGACCACGATCTTGCTCCAGTTTGCTTCTTGCTTGGGTAAATATCCCTGGCTTGTCATTGGACACAATTTTAATTCCACTTGCTGTCCTGAACGAGTACCGGTTTGTCTTCATTTTTCTTAAGATGCAGCTCAAACCTATGGCCTCTCAACATTATCCTGACTACAAATACAAGCCTGAGGAATGGTAATTCTTAGCTTGGTGAGACCTGTCTGCACTGGAATTGTCTGGGGTGCTAGCTAAAATCTCAAATCTGGGGGCTTCGCCATTGCTGCCAAGATTTTCCTTTAAACCTCAACCTCTTCCCAGTCAGAAATTAAAATGCCAGAATTGATCTGGAGTTATTCATCTCAGAGCCAGTCAGTGGTAAAGAGAACAGCTTTGTTTCTGTGGTCAAGATCACACATCCCTCTTGACCACAGAGCACTAGAATATTCCTCTCAAGCAAGAGAGTTAGGCAGCAAAGGGTTTCTCTCTCCCTCACCTGATGAGCTGCTGCATGGACATTTCGCTTCTCATTGATAATCACATTTGGCAAATTCTTGTCTTTTCTTGGAGGACCCTCAGGGGTTTTAATGAGAAACCTGGAAAGCAGAACGGCAGGATGTCTGACTAAGAACATTAAGGACTCAGTCAAAAGGGCAGGGAGGACGCATGAGGGTAAAGTGGAAGAACCTGGTGCACTTCTGACAGGCTTTCTTCCCTGTTCTTACCGGCGTCTCTTCTTGGCACTGGGCTTTAGGCCCATACCACCCCACTCGCCCCAGCCAGGCAGAGTCAGGTCCACGTCCTTTGGCTTACTCGCCTCCACAGCTTCCCTCTTCTCTTTCAAGAAGTCTCTGATGACATCATCCCCGGCAAAAGCTTCCTTTATCATCTGCTTTTGATCCCTCTCCTCTTCATCTTCCTAGGAAAAAGCAGGAATGAGAACTACAGCTTGCCTTAAGAGCCACGGATGAACCGCGGTGGTTCCTAGGGAGAATACCTGAATTTTGGGTTGTGACATTTTAGCGCCCCCTAGGGGGAAAGCGCTGAACAATGATGGTCTTGCAATATAAATGGATCAGTAGCCAATCATGCTCCAATTTTCTTTCCTCTAGGGTAAATATCCCTAGCTCATTATCATATGACACAATTTTAAACTTTCAGTAAGGAAGCTGCAGCATAGAAGAAGGAGTGGCCTGTGTTAGGAGGAGGAGCTCCAAGGGGCCTGGCCAGAACGTGGGTGTCCTCCAGCTTATATCCCTGAAAAGACAGGCGCCAGGGCTCTTCAATGGAGCTGTTTCAATTACTTAATCAGACAGTCTCGGACCATTTCAGGTCCCAGTGAATAGAGCACAACCTTGGCAACAGCTCAATGATTCACCTTTTGAATTGTCCTGCCTGGGATCTGGTCAGAGCTCTGAGTGCCTCTCTCTTTCCTCTGAGGGCAGGTTTAGAATCGCCCCAGGGAGGGTTTGGTAGCTCAGGATTTAAGATGTGGGAGTCTCAGCGGCACTCACATAGTGGTGTCTACTGAACGGTCACGGGACCAGCCTGGCCGCATGCTGCTCTGGGCCTTTCAACTGACACGTGCCCCAGCACCACAAAACTTCACTGATTCTCCTCCTCGTGCAAGAAGGAAACTTTCTGCACCAGCTCTGATCCCCCACAATGGCCCATGCCCCCAGGTCTGCTCACCAACTCCTCCACTGTCGTGGGAATGGCCAAAGACTTCACAGAAGGAGATTTTGTGGTCAGGAGGTTCTGTAGATCAATCATTTGCTCCTTCCTTTTCTTTTCCTTGGGAACATTAGGCTGAGTATTTGGGTTCCTCTCCATCTGCTGCCCTTCCCTGCCAGGCCTGGGGACCTCCTCATTTTGAAAACATCCTTCTTTGGCCAGCTCTTCTAGCTCCTGCACAGTGTGTGCTCTCTCTGGCCTCTGCAGCAACAGGGGTTCCTCTTCTGCTTTGGGAGGTCCCTCCCTCTGGACCACTGGAACTGTCCTCGTGGAACTCATATTCTGCTTCCCAGACTGAATTTTTTCCTTGTTGAGTTTCTGAGCCAGTGCCCTCAGTTCAGACAGCACCTCCTGACTGCTAGAATCTGGGGGAAGAAAGGAAAGCTGTCAGAAAAGGAGGCTGGAAGTTGCCTTGTCACGCAGCATTTACTGAGCACACTCAACAGTGAGCATTTAGGTGCTCCCATTCATGGGGCTCGGCACCACGGGGAAGAGAGGATTCCATTCGCTACATCTCTTGGAGAGTTCACTAATCATTGCCTATCAAGTAGCAGGCAATAGGGTTTAGTAGTTAAAAGCAGCATGTTGGGAAGCAGATGTCCTGGGTCCTAGTCCCAGCTATGCCAGCGACTCACTGCATAACTGGAACTGTGGTTTCATTTCCCCCTGCAGTGAACCCCGCCTGGAGAGATGGCCCCAAGTTCCAAATTTTTAAAAAAGCTGTTTTAACAGGTAGCCTCTGAATGCAACGTCACTGTAATTTATTATTTGTAATTTACACTGTCATTTCCTCTTTGTCCCAACCAAATCCAGCACTGTTTTATCTGAAGGCAGCATTTCATAATCTGCTGTGTCCAAGTCAGGTTGCTTGGCATTTTCCCGTCACCAGCAACATTTGAGCAAATACCACTAGGCTCTGACAGCCCTGAGGGAAATATGGCAGTGACACACTTCTAAACTCTTCTTTGCTTGACTTGAGTTGCTTCCATTCCCAAGTTCATCCTGCTCCCTAGCTTTGGCTTGAAGCCTCTGAAAAGCAACTTAAATGTGCCCTTTGGACACATGTATGCATATTCCACAAAGATCAAGGTCCTTGGCTCATTTTATTTGGGGTCCACAACTTCCCACTATTTTCGGACACTATTTGCCTGAACGTTTGGGAATATTCTATTAATTTATCATCTAAGGCAGTCCAAATCCACCTTTCATACCACAACCAACTGCTCTACACATTCAGCAAGAGAATTAGCTTTTGAGGAAGCCCAGGATGATTTGGCTTGCGTCCCGGGGTCATATAAAGACTGCTCCCACGATCTCGGCTTACAATGCTGCTTTCCAAAGGCCTCTTGGAAGTGACTGCCTGTAACTATTAATCCCAGAACTCTCCAGCTGAGAACCCTAAGTAAAGGTCCTATAATACATTCTAAACGTTCTTTCAAAATCGTTTTCACGGAAAAACGGAATCTTGCCATCAACTGAATCCATTATTTTTGTTTTTTTTTTTTTAAAGATTTTATTTATTTATTTGACAGAGAGAGATCACAAGCAGGCAGAAAGAGAGGAGGAAGCAGGCTCCCTGCTGAGCAGAGAGCCCGATGCGGGGCTCGATCCCAGGACCCTGAGGTCATGACCTGAGCCGAAGGCAGCGGCTTAACCCACTGAGCCACCCAGGCGCCCCATGAATCCATTATTTTTATAGGGAATAAAATCAGACCCAAAAATCTGCCCAGACAGCCAAGCGATTTCTGAATGTAGTTTCCTAAGCAGACTTTCTCTCCAGAATGGGAACTTTCTGACCTGTCTCAAGGGTGCTAAGGTTGTTAATATAAAATCTCTTGAAGATAACAGAAAATATAATACACAAATTGAGTCTGAGCACGGGGTGACAATTCTCATTTGTCATGTAGCCTGTGGAGTCCTTCATTCCTGTCAAGAAAAGTCTCACCCCACATTGGCACATATCAACCGATATCATTAAGTGCTAAAAATGCCACCCCTACTTTACAAACAAAACCGAAAACTGCAGCAGTATTTCGAAGAAATTTCATAATGCCTCAAAATCGGCCTCTGTGGGTGCGAACGGCCTTCCAGACTCACTGTTACCACATGCAGCTGGGTCTGGTTTGTGGGCACCGGTCATGTTAGCTTCTTCCCTTACTTCAAGGATGGAGTGGTTCTGTCTCTGATGACCATAGGCCCTCAAGAGCAAAAACATGTCCAGATACACCTTGTACAGCCATGCAGATGCCTGTGTATTAAATGCCTTTGAAGAAAACCGGTTACTATTAATCTGTCTTCTCTTCAGGGGCTCACAGTATTCTCTGGAAAGTCCCTAAAGCCTTATGACTCTGCTGCACGTGTGCATGGACAGTTTTCCTCTCTTGGTCCGTCCAAAACACTAGCACTGAGCAGTTCTCCATTCTGGTCCACCACAACTTACCTTTGGGCTCTTGTCTGCTCACTGGCTCGGCGTCCTGGTTGAGCCCAGACTTCCTTCGCAGTGATCGCCTTTCCTCAAATTCATTCAACAAAGTTTCTTCTTCCGCCCCTGGTCTGTCTTCTTCTTCCTCACTTTCAGAAGCCTCATGGGCCACAGGATCTGGAAGTTGCTCAGGGTCCTGGCCTTTGGCCTCTTTCGTGCCTCTGGAGTGATTCCTGAGCATCCAGGGGTTCGGTCCATCAGCATCCATCTGGATCTCATTCACTGCATCAGGGACAAGGTCACCCTCTTCCTCCACACCCTCCTCCTCTTCCTCACTGTTGGAGGCCACCTGGAGCTTCTGTGTCAGTTCTTTGTTCCTGGCCAATTGTTCCTGCATAGCCTGGCGAGCCTGGAGGAAGAAGTCACAGCACGAGCACCTTGTCATTAGTGACTGCAACGACACCTTTCCTGGTTCATTTTATAAAGCTGGTTCCTCTCAATTTGACTTAAGTATTTCTTACCGGTGCCTACTGTTTAAACTGCACATATACCACTGTGTTAATAGCTATGGAATAAAATGGGAGACAAATTCTTTGTCCTCAAGAAAATCAACACGTGAAACAAGGTTAAAAAAAAAAGCTCCTCTCCCCTTTAACTGGACTTGCCTTCAATGCTGTTTCCCTTTCATCTCTCCTTTTCCACCTTGTTTCTGGTTCTTTTCCTCTCTGCCTTAGAGATTTTTTTGATGCCTTTTTAGAATCCTGGTTTTCCATTCTTCCTCAGGGCTCTTCCCCAACTCTGCTTCTGCTAGCATCCTTATGGACTGATTTTCCTTTCTGTCCTCCAATTCCATCTCTTCTCTCACCCCGAGGATCTCTTACCTCCAGGTCATATTTGGCCATAATTGCCTTTGACTTGGCCCATTTCCCACTGTTCTGGTGCTTAAGGCTCATTCGCTCCTGGAAAGAAAAGGCAGAGTGAGATCCTTACCACTTTTGGGGGGAAGCTGATTCAAGGGATGGGGGCGAGAGGCAGCCTCACCATCATTCTGGCCTTTTCGATCTTTTCCAGTTCTTCCAATGCTGCAATAGGATTGACCTTCCGCAGCTTCTCAAAGTCCTTGAGGGCTTTCCTGGCCTTTCCTTTCTTCAGGACCTTGTGATACCTACAGGGTGAGAGGGCAGATTTAGCTGCAACACTGATGCCACACACAAAAGTGTCCCCACTCCCCAAGGGGTTTCCCTATGCAGGGGCTAGAATGGACATCACAGAGCTGGCTGACTATAGGGAACCAGTTTGGGACCTGAGAGGACTGGCAAGCCTCTCCGTCCCTGCAGCCCCCAGGGGCACACCTCTGCAGAGCAAAGAGTCCCCTCTGCTTCTAGAGCGCAAGGCAAGAGTAGAAGAAGTTCCAAAGAGGCCAAAAGGCAGGAAGGAAGCCCTACTGGCCTCAACAGCTGTAGAATTCAGAGCTCATTCTGCAGAACCACTCCGTGATGTCCTGGAAGGGAGAGAAAGTAATTGAACAGTCCTCTTTTTAGCAAAACCAAGATTGAAAGCCAAAGCCAGAGGAGAGGGCACTACCGAAGCAGGCAAAACTATGAGGTTGGACTGAGAAAAAAAAAATGCTAGTCACTCCTATTTGGGACCTCTTCCACATGACCCCAGTTGCTACGTCCAAGGTTCTTTCCTACGGACTCATGATTAGCCACATCACTTTCTTCCAGGGCGCACGCACGGCCACGTCAATAGGGGCCTCCTTACTTTTTGCTCTTGATTTTCTTTTCTCTTCGAGCCCTGGCCTCATAGTAGGACTGCAGGGCCCGGGCCCTCTGAAGCTCTGCTCGGCGCATCTTAGCCTACAATGAATGACATTCACAGTGACTCCTGGGCTTGAGTGCAAATGATGGGAGGAATAGAGCACATCTGGATGTATCAAAGGGCCTGTTACACTTACCTCTTCCAGGCTCATGGCTTTGAGAGAGGCCTTTTCCACGGGAGTCAGTAAAGGGTCTGTCATCGGCTGCTTGTTCTTATGGAGGAGGTTAAAAACTTCCTGCTCCAGGGGAGTTCTTGCCTTAAGGAGGTAACAGAACATTCCAAGTCTTAAGCCATGCTCCTAGCCTCCCTGTTTACAATCCTATGACCATCTACTTTATACTATAATGGGAATCACAAACTGGAAAGGATCGGCTGTTACAGCAAGAGAATGGGTTCCAGTCTCGCTGTTCAGCGGTGTAGATAAAACCTCACTTTTCTTCTGATTTAAGACAACTTCAGCAAGGGGCTTCTAAAGCTACTCTCTATCATCAAGGGGATCACTCTGTTCAGATTATCAAAATATGTAAAACAGAATACCATTCTCTTAAATATCAAAGCAGGATGCCCTTAAGGTAAATGCTGGCAGGATGGAGGAACAACAGTACCATACTGTCAGTTTTGATAGTGGAAAAAACAAAATGGTCCCCATATTACGTATATTTGAAGTATGTATGTGCATTACTGTATAGTCAGGAATTTAAGACTCGGGGGGTGCCTGGGTGGCCCAGTTGGTTAAGCGTCTGCCTTCATCTCAGGCCATGATCTCAGGGTCCTGGGATGGGGTCCCGCATCAGGCTCTGAGCTTAGCGGGGAGTCTGCTTCTTCCTCTTCCCTCCCCTTGCTCATGCTCACTCTCGCTCTCTCTCTCTATCAAATAAATAAATAAAATCATTTAAAAAAAGGAATTTAAGACTCTTATAAGCTTCCTTTAAAGAATACTTCTAGAAAAAAGGGGGAGGTTAGGTCTTAGCTTCCTGACAGTTCAAATTTAACTCTAGTCATTTTCTAATTTTGGTTCTAATCCCTTAGTTTCCAGTTAACTTTGCATGCTAGGTAGTCTCTCTCTCTATATATGAAATGAATGGACTGAACCAGTTACTTCACACGTCAGCAAAAGATGCTGTTTACTGCTTGACTGACTCTGTGAACATGGTTAAAACAATCAGGTTGATCATGCCATGGTCCACTTTGGCAAGGCACAAAGATACCCCTAGGCAACAGAGCCAGTTTCAAACCTCACAAATGTATTATACGTGGTTTTCTTTTTCTTTTTTTTTTTTATACGTGGTTTTCTTCAACAGCCATATACATCATGGTGGGTATTAAATTTACAAATATCTGGACAAATGCATAAACACAGATCACCACATGTTACACGGTGTTATTGATTTAACCATAAACCTATTCTACTGAATGGAAAAGGTGCACGTTCTTCCATTTTTAGTATTTGCAGTAGTGATCAATCACAGGCTACAAAATGATTTATATTACAATGTTGTAATCTCCCTCCAATTCAATTTGGAAACATTTATTGATTGTAGCTACATTCCAGGCACTTGTGCAGGGTGCTAGGAATACACAATTGATTAAGATTGTTCCTGTCCTCATAGAGCTCATAGCCTTTCAGAGGGAAGACACATGTACCACTGGCAACATAACAGGCCACATGTTAGTCCATAGGAGCTATCACAAAGTAAGTGAACAATAATTTTTTTATTATTTTTTAAAATTTCTCTGACAGAGAGAGAGATCACAAGTAGGCAGAGGCAGGCAGAGAAAGGGGGGGGGGGAGCAGGCTCTCCGCTGAGCAGAAAGCCCGATGCAGGGAAGGCAGAGGCTTAACCCACTGAGCCACACAAGTGGCCCTGTGAACAGTAATTTTAATTAGGAGGTGGGTTAGGCTTGGGGAAGGACTTTTTGATTTAGGTTTTGAGGCATTAAGTACAATTCTGTAAGGGTGGCGGGGGGCAAATGGAGGGGAGTGTAAATAAAAACAGATATATAGAGAGATATGTAAGGGAAAATGTTTTGTCCAGTGTAGTTAAAACACTAGGCGCTTCTGTTTCATTCTCTAAGTAGAGAGCCTTTTGAAGGATTTTAAGCAGGGGAGTGACAATCAGTTTTGTGTTTTGGAAAGAAAAAAATCCTGGTGATCATGTAAGGATTTATATGTAAAGGCCAAATGACAGGTGAAAATGAGAAGAGGAACCAGGGATCTGAGAGCTATTATGGAGAAAATTTACACGAATAGCCCACTATGTGGGCTGGGGAGGGGTGGCAGTTAAGGGGGGAAAGGGGAAGGTGAAGGAGGGGTAGAAAGAGGAAGAATCAGATGGCTGAGGTTTCCAACTTAAGGGACTGGGGCAGTGAGTTATGCTGTTGACTCAAATACAGAATGAAGGAAAATGCCAAGCTTACTTTGTTGTGTGTGAAGTTTAAGGTGCATACGGGAGACCCAGACAAGGCCTACTACTGGTTGCATGGAATATGGGACTGGAGCTCAGAAGAAGGCATCTAGACTGACGTGTAGTATATACGGGTGACAGCCAAAAGCCATGGAATTTACAGAGCAATAATAAAAGGAACTAAGGAAAAGTCTGATAGATAAGGAGAAAAAAAAAAAAAACAAACCAAACCAGGTCATCACAGCGCTAAGGGAGGAGAGGGTTTTTTTTTTTTTTTTTTAAACCAATGTGATGTGTCAATAGTGTCCGACAGGCTGAAGCCTCAGAGGGCTTGGGATTTGGCATTTCAGAGGCCTCTCACTAATGCCTGCTGAGACAAGATTCAGTTAGGGAAAGAAGGTAAGAGTAGAGAGGCAGTAGTGGAGACCAGCTCTTCCCAAAGCATGTTCTTCATCAGCTAACTAGATGTACTTTATTTTTTTTAAGGTTTAAAATTAAATTTATTTGATTTTTATTTGTACACTCTGGGTTAGAGTAAGTCAAAGAGGTTTCTTTAGTGTCTTCTCATAGCCTTTAAAATGCTAGTGTATATTATGAACTGCCAATTTCCAGCAGGGGCATGCAATGTTTTCTAGCAACGGAACCCTGCCTTTTGGGGGGCATATTGAGAGACTAGCGTTTTTGAGAACACGGGTAATGCCAGTGTAGGCTGCTAGGGGCTGGGAAGGTACCTTACATCGTTTTCTAGTACTCTGCAGTTTACAAATGCTTTCTCATGCATTATCCCATTTAAATATTCTTGGAGTGAAATGGAATTTTAGGAAGCTGGGCCAAAACTATACTATAGACTTTCTGGATTCTTAATCTCCAGAGTCCTTGGTACTTTGAATTCTAAGTTATAAGAAGATAACTCAGTTGCTAACCAGAAAGCACTCCCCAACCTAACCATTTCCTTACTGCTCTGTGCCATACCAGCCTAATTTCTCAAAAATGAATCTTAGAGGGCACCTGGGTGGCTCAGTTGGTTAAGCGTCTGCCTCTGGCTCAGGTCATGATCCCACAGTCCTAGGATCGAGTCCTGCACTGGGCTCCCTGCTCAGTGGGGGGGGTCTCCTTCTCCATTTGCCCCTCCCCTCTGCTCGTGATCTCTCCCCCCCCGCCTCGCAAAAAGAAATGGAATCTTTAAAAAAAAATGAGTCTTAGAATAAATGGTACAGTAGTTTTATGTATAGCATTTTGGGGGGGGCTCCACTGTCTTGCACAGGGAGTTCCTGGAGAACACAGGTTTTGCCATTCTTAATGCAACCTACTCCTCCACCATCTTATGTTTAATAACCAACTAGGCATTTTCCACCTATCTCCAAGATGACACTGTCATTTGGAAAAAGGTACAGAAGAATGTGCAGTAGCGCACTGCTACTCTTTTGATTTAAAAAAAAAAAAGAGAATAGCAATGAAACTTTTAGGTTAACAACAACAAAAAACTTACAAAAGTGGTTATTTCTGAGTGAGTATGGGGGTAAAAATGAGCAGATGGGGGACAGGGGTGGGGAAAGACTTTTCACAATATATCTTCTGTACTTTTTATTTTTGAATCCTACAAATTGTATTACCTCTTAATTTTTTTCCTAAAGTCTCCCTTCCATCCTGCAGCCACTTTAAACCTGATCTCTTTTTCATGTGGAAAAGGAAGCATCCTAGAAAGAGAATGATAGCGACTTCAACAACAATATCTGAAACAGAGCTTAGCCCTGTAATACGCAACAACTTGCTCAATGTCTAGCTATGACAGCAAGCCACATTTACTTTGATTAGTGCTAATTAGCTCAAGTTCCTGACACATAGAACATTATTATCTCTGGATTCTTAGAAAGCATAGAATATTCAAAGAAGAAGCATGAAGATGGCATCTATCCATAGTTTGGGCATTGCTTTTTTTTTTAAAGATTTTATTTACTTATTTATTTATTTGACACAGAGAGAAGTCACAAGTAGGCAGAGAGACAGGCAGAGAAAAAGGGGGAAGCAGGCTCCCTGCTGAGCAGAGAGCCCGATGCAGGGCTGGATCCCAGGACTCTGAGATCATGACCTGAGCCAAAGGCAGAGGCTTAACCCACTGAGCCACCCAGGCACCCCAAGGCATTGCTGTTCTTGATTATTCCTACTTAAGAGAGAATATCCCGTTATAGACTCCATGAGCAATAACATATTGGAAAAGGAAATCTAATTGAAGTTATTCACAGACTAAAAACTGAGACTTTGGTGACCAACACAGGATTACCAACAAAGGCATAATTACCATTCCACCCCCAGTGCCATCATTTACTACCACCATCATTTCATAAAAGCTATTTTGATGCTATTAAAATGGAAAGCTTAACCTCACAGTAAAGAAGAGCTGGTAACCTTAAATCTCTCATACTCACAATTATCCTTTTTAGTTCAGACAAATAAAAAATTTGCCAGGGATTAGTGTTTGGACAACCCAGCTCTGAGATAACTTTTTTATTTTCTGTAGCTCAGAGTCATGAGTTACTTGCTAAACCGCTAGTCATGCCCCACGATACATTATATGTTAATGTGGTAGTCCTTTATAAGCAAACTTTGATTCCTCTGCTCATATGTAGTCCTCCTAAGGCTCAGTAACACCGCTGAGTTCCTGATTTTCCCTAGATCAGAATGTGGCTGTAAAAGATTTTTGAAAACTGGGGTGTGAAAAAGAAAACATGACCCTGTTCCCTCTCTATAGGCAATCAGATGCTTTCACACAAAAACATGGAAATAACCATACGCTGTGTGCTACAAGTGGATGAAGGGCGACTATAGGGTGATTCTATGTAGTGCAGGACTGACCATGAGTCTTTCTACCCCCTCTCTCCCTTCCTTGACTGCTAAACTAAAGACTGCAGCTGGGGTTTTGGTTTACCAGGTACAGTCATATCAATCTCACCTGCCAAAGTGCAGTTTCCTGGTGTGGCACTCACCTTCCAGCCACTGAGCACATGTTCGATGGGAGCAAAGGCTGACTGCTCCTTCTTCAGGGGAAAAACCAGCTGTTCTGCTTGCCGGTTCTTCAGGACGATGGGATCCCATTTGGAGAGGGCTCGTGAGGTTTTATTGAATGCCACTTCCCTGTGGATCTGAAGCAGGCAAAGTACACGAAAGGAAAGAGCCACAAAATTAAGCACCGAACTCTAAGGCCCAGCAGGGAATCAGGAGCCAACGGTTCTTAGCCCAAGAAAGAGTCAGCACATTAGAGAGTAGCTCTTGCTTACATCTAAGGACACATTCCCTCGGAGGTGCATTTTAATCTTTTCCGTGGCAGTCACAGCCCCCCCACCCCGACCATGTTCCAGGCTTCCCCCCACCTTCCCTTCTTACCCTATTTTTCCTTGTCAGTCCGATTTCTTCCCCTTAATAGACCACTTTCTCTAGAACTCACCCTCTCAACCTCTTCTTTGTTAAGGGGTAACTCCACAGTCTTCTTTGATTTGACTCTATTCAGTTGCTTTTTCACAACAGCCAATGAGGATGAAGTTTTAACAGGCCCAAGTAGATCTGAAAGGACTAGCTTTTCTCCCGATCCTGCAGAAAAGGCCAAACTTTCTGGTCAGACTGAGAAGAGAGGCAAAAATCTCCACATAACATAGGGAGACACCTCAGTAGAAAATGCTGGTAGACAGGCCAATGTTTAGGGAAGCAGGAATAACTCTCTTACTTTAACTGCCAGCCATAGTGACACCATCGCTTTCCTACATTCCCAAATATGCTGACGGGTGGAAGAGAGGAGAAAATTATTTATTTTAAAAATACATTTGCTTTTCTCTTGGTCTTTCTGCTTCTACTTTTGCCTCACTGTACTTCATCCTTCACACAGCAGCCAAAGTGTTATTTTGAAACTGTAAATCACAGGCTGTCAGGATCCTGCTGAAAATCTTCCAATGGCTCCCCTTTAGACTTAGAACCACATCATTCTAAAGGACACAGCCCAGTCAAACTAAAGCAGCCACTTAGTCATTTTACTTCATCACAATGTTTTATATCTTCCCCTTGATGTTCCCTTAGAATGTTAGACTCCATGAAGCGTTTCTCCCATCTTATTCTTCATTGTAGCCCCAGTATCTAAGCTGTCCTGAAACTGATACATGGTAGAAATATGTTAAGTATTTGTTGAATGATCAAGTTTGAAGAATACATTGTTATTTGTTCCGAGGGGTTACATTAGTGGTTACTAGAAACCTAGAACTCACTGGAGCTGCCTAAATTGTGAATATGGTGAAAAAGGTATGGCATCTAGACTTCGTATCCAGGTTAAAATCCCAACTCTGCAATTTACTAGATTGTGTATTCACATTAGGGGTGAAATCTCTCACCCACGGAAGGGATGAAAATTGGTTTTGGAGGTGGGGGAGTGGTGAAAAAAATCCTAGATATTCCCAGCTTCTGTGTTCCCCCAAAGCTCAACCCTACCCAACAAAACTTATTCCTTGTTATCTGATTTCCTGGCTGTGGGCGGGTAGGAGTGGGGTGGGGGAGAGGTAATGAAAAAAAAAAGTCTAAAAAGGCTTCTCAGAGAATAATAAAGAAAAGAGGTTGAGAAACATTGTACTAGGTGAAGGTCCTTGAGTAAGTAACTTGACTTCTCTGAGCTCCAGCAGATTATCTGCCTGTCCAAAATCAAAGCACTGTAAGAACTGAAAATAAAATCAAGAATTTGATTAAGCTAGTGAGAAGCAGCTGCCTTCAGTCATGTCCCTGTACCGCAGAAGTAGCTCATGAGTGGGAGACCTTGACTGTGGTCTTCACATCTTTCTTCTAGAAATGGAAAAAATTCACGCCCATCTTTCTTCACCCACTCAGTTAAGTATTTATGGTATGATCCATTAACCATAACAAGAACAGTTCCAGGGGTGGGGGTGAAGTGACCACTATGCTTTTAACTTCACAAGCTCCATGAATAAATTGCTTCCTTTGTTAACTTACCTTCAGAAGTGACACTGAACTCTGACACCTTCAGACTAGCTTCAGATCTCTCAGCCAATTTCCACCTGAAATTAGGCAAAACAGAATATAGTACATTTCCCCATATTTTGCTGGGGAAAGCACTTCTCTTTTCAAACAAGGGTTTGGTTTCATGGATTTCTCTTCTAGAATCAGGTTTTGTCACAAAGAAACCAGGAAATCTGTTCCTAGTCTAGACTTGGTTGTCTAACCATCTCTCTCTTTTTTTTTAATGATTTTATTTATTTATTTGACAGACAGAGATCACAAGTAGGCAGAGAGGCAGGCAGAGAGGAGGGGGAAGCAGGCTCCCCACGGAGCAGAGAGCCCGATGCGGGGCTCGATCCCAGGACCCTGGGAATCATGACCTGAGCTGAAGGCAGAGGCTTTAACCCACCGAGCCACCCAGGCGCCCTGTCTAATCATCTCTTAATGTAGACTCAGCCACTCAAAAACACAAGGCAATATGAAGTAGGCACAGTGGAAAAGGCATTGGACGTGGTTTCAAACATACCTAGATCTGAATCCTGGATCTGCCACTTATGAGCAGAATGACTTTAGGACAAGTCAATTAGCTTTTCTAATGGGGATGAGTAGTTCCTAGTCAATACTTCAAAAGACTCTAAGTATGGATTAAGAATTTAAATGCACAAAGGCCTAACACAATAATTGCTATCAATTACATAATGCTTATTATATGCTGGGCATTGGTTTAAGATCTTTACACTTACTCACTCATTTAAATGTCACGACCCTCTGAGGTAGGTAATGTTTTTAATCTTATTTTCTAGTTGAAGAAATTTAGGTGCAGAGGGGATAAAAATCTGGTTACACAATCTGTTTCTAAAGTATATGCTCTTAATAATATGCTGACACTTTTGTCTTCATTGTCTTAGGCACTCAATGAATGTTTTTTTAAGACTTTATTTATTTAAAAATTTTTATTTGAGAGAGAGAGAGAGAGGATGCGGCAGGAGCACAGCAAGGGGGGCAAGGAGCAGAGGGGAGGGAGAGGGACAAGCAGACTCTATGCTGAGGGCAGAGCCCAACTTGGGCTTGATCCCAGGACCCTGAGATCATGATCTGAGCTGAAACCAAGAGTCAGACACTCAAATGACTGAGCCAGATGTTCAAATCAGCTAGTTATAACCTGTTCAAACGGATGAGAATGTTACCTATTCTTTCCATCAAGGGAACTGATTGCTTCCAGAAGCTTTTGATGCTTTCTCTCTCCATCAATGTCCACCTAGACACAGAAAAGGAAAAACCACCAGAACAATAAGGGAAAGGAAAAGACAGCATAGAAATCTCTTGTTCTTCTGGTCAGTGGAGGATTGGGGAATCAGATGAGGTCTAGTGTACAGGCATTCAAGCTCAAACAAAGAACTGCTTTAAAAGCCAAACTCCTTCCTTATAAGGACCATAGTGCCTAGTGATCTGTAACTAATGTCATGCCTCTGTCTTAATCAGTCTTGAGAAGAAAAGTGCTATGAGAATGCTTCTCTATAGAATATATAGCATGATCTGACACAGAAACATTTTTAAAAAACACATTTTAAGTAGTTTTGTCAGGAGAATAGAGAGTTGGAATTCCTAGAGCATCTGCTGGAGAGCCAGCTTAATCACATATATGTATATTCCAGTCAGAAACAGTCCATTACTTATGATGGTTTGACTTACAATTTTTTTACTTTGTGATGGGGAGAAAGTGACACACGTTTAGTAGAAACTGTATTTTATTTATTGATTTATTTATTAAATTAAAACAAATTTATTTGATAGACAGAGATCACAAGTAGGCAGAGAGAAAGGGGAAAGCAGGATCCCTGCTGAGCAGAGAGCCCAATGTGGGGCTTGATCCCAGGACCCTGAGATCATGACCTGAGCCAAAGGCAGAGGCTTTAACCCACCGAGCCACCCAGGCGTCCCTAGAAAACATATTTTAACTGTGAATTTTGATCTTTTCCCAGGTTAGCAACAAGGGATATGATTCTTGTGATGCTGGCCAGTGGCAATGAGCTGCAGCTCCTGGTCAACCACATGATCATAAAGGTAAATAACTGATATACGTAGAACCTTTCTACGCCCAAACAACCACTCTGTTTTTTATTTTCAGTACAGTATCCAATACTGAGCTATTGGATGAGCTATTCACCACTTTATTATCAAATAGACATTGTGTTACATGATTCTGCCCAACTGTAGGTTAATATAAGTGTTCAGAGCAAGTTTAAGGTGGGCTAGGCTAAGCTATGATGTTCAGTAGTTAGATGCATTAAATGCATTTTCAACTTATAATATTTTCCATTTATGATGCATTTGTCAGGATGTAATGCTATCTTAAATTGAGGAAGATCCGTAATTAAATACCTCTACAAAAATCTAAGCTTGGGTAATAGGGAAATCATAAAATGAAGGCCATGTATTTTGGTCTTATATACTCAACTATACTTAGGCAACTTGGAAACAGTGTATGTTATGCAGTCTTCAAGTTTCCATAGCACTTAATACAATATCTTATACGTGAAACACTAAATAACCATTTGTAATTTATTTGCAAGACCTGAAAAATATAAACAATGTTGCCACCATTTTTTTGTTGAGGAATGTGCTGTCTACCCTGTGAGGCAGAAGGGGAACCAGAGAAGGCAGTTTAGCAGCTGTCACCCACCTCATCTTCACTGGGGCTCAAGGCGTAGTCTTTGGGCAAATCCTCTAGTTCTTCCTGCTGGCTTAAAGCCAGAAGGCTGTTAAAGGAGATAAAAGAGAAATATTATCAATTAAAATAACTTCTATTACAACAATCTCTAAAACATAACTTCAGTATTTAAGCACAGAATGGCCCCATCCCCTGGAAGAGGTACAAACCAAGCAGTATGGGCATTTCAGAAATTTGCCAAAACATTAAATTTAGAATGAAGTCAGGCATCATCCCCATGGGGTGAGCAGTGGGTGGTGCCCCCCCTACAGAACTGCATGGAATGAAAAAGAGCTAACTCTCTTCAGTGATTGGTACTGCATTTTCCACTGACTTCTGGGAGGCTGTAAAAATCTCAGACTCTAGGTAAGGTGATAGAAGGCACTGTTGCTGGCCCTTGAGGCCATGCAGTTTTACCATTCATATTTCTAGATAATTTTTTAAAAGTTTTATGTATTTGATACAGAAATAGAGAGTACAAGTAGGCAGAGCAGCAGGCAAAGGGAGAGGGAGAAGCAGGCTCTCCACTGAGCAGGGGGTTCGATGTGGGGCTCCATCCTAAGACCCTGGGATCATGACCTGGGCTGAAGGCAGCCGCTTAACCAACTGAGCCACCCAGGAGCTTCTCCATTAAGATTTCTAAGCATCCTCCAAATGGAAGACACATTTACAGGT
Organism: Lutra lutra; assembly: GCF_902655055.1. Lineage (NCBI taxonomy): Eukaryota > Metazoa > Chordata > Mammalia > Carnivora > Mustelidae > Lutra > Lutra lutra. The sequence continues at coordinate 20,940,667 of NC_062296.1, forward strand.
GCAGCTTACTCCAAAGTGACATGTTGATCACTTGTTCCCAGGAATGGGGAAAGGAATAATTGGACGAAAGCAGTTGAGTTAACAGTGTTTCCTGGGGCTTCCTCGGCAAAGTAGGTACTTAACTAAGGAGACTGGTACCCTGAACCAAATTATAGACTCTACTACCTAACAGTATGTACCAATCTTTGCAAGGCAACCCTTACTAAACGGATTATATTTAGTTCCCCTATCAGGGGGAGGGGATAAAACATCAGAGGAGAAAATGTCACGAATGACTCCAGTTAGCAAAGGTTTCCAAGATAAGGGGAATTTATAACTGTCTCCCAGTGCAGAGAGTTAAATGCGCCTCGGCGGCAGCAGCAGCAGCAAACGGAGTCACGTGATGAGGAAAGTGCAACAAATTAGCTGGAGAGGGAGAGTCCGCGTCAGGACCAACAGGGATGAGGCTAAAAAACTGGGAAGCGGAGGGAGTGAATTAAATTAAATCAGAAGGACTTTTCAAGGATGTTATCGCGGAAATTGTAATGAATGGTGAGGTCTTGGAAGAGGAAAAACTGTCGTCTGTTAAAAGGCGGCTTCCAAATTTCAAAAGTCGGGGGACCCAGCCCCAACAACACCCAGACCCCCCCCGCTCCGATCTTTATTCCTCACCTTTCTGCAGCCCCGACCTCGCTCATCTCAGCAGCCTGTCTCTCACATGGGCCAGGAGCGGAAGCCGAAAGGAAAGCAATTTCCGTGCCGGCCGCAAAGCAATTTCTGCTTCCGCCAATCACGCGCTGCGTGTAGCGTCACTTCCGCCCCGCCCCAAGGCACACAAGAGGCTGGAGACACTTCGGGAGGGGCCTGCTGGAGACTGGGACACTGGAGTTTAAACCCTGGCAGCGGGCGGAGCTTTGCTCCCCCCCACCCCCGCCTACTCCCCGTCATCTCTGGAGAGCGCCGCTGTCCGCGCTCCCAGCTTGTGGTTTCCTCGTGGCCCAAGGTGGGTGAGCTTAGGGCGAGGGCGCTGCGCTGTCGGGGACCGGCCAAGCCTTGGTTGTCGCTGCCTGATCCGAAAGGAAAGGCTCCCACGCCCGTCCGTGTTCCACAGCGTCCTTCGAGTCCGGCACCGGCCAGCTCGAGGCTTTCTAGAATGCCAGGGAAATGGCTAGCATTGTGTTAGACCCCCGAGATTCGTCGGTGAACGAAGCAAGTTTCCTCCCCTCCTAAGGAAAAAAAATTTTCTTTCGTCCTGTGCTCCCTGGTCATTGAAGCTCCAGTTCCACCTACCCTAGGTAACAGAGCTTCTTCCAAGAATGGGCTGTGTTGGTGGCTGCAACGTCCTCACTTCACATCCAGTGTTAAGACTTTTTTTTTTTTTAAATTAAAAAGCGGAAAAGTAACATACGAAAACACACTCGTCCTCTATTTTAACCCGCTTCCATTTTGCTTTTGCCCCACTATTCCGCTGAAACTGCTCTGAACAAGATCCTCAGTGACACACTAGGTTGCTAAATAAAACGGACACTTCTCACTCAGTCTTTGTCTTCCCAGAACTTTGTGTGGTATTTGATACTGTTGGTTGGTTTTCGTTATTCATACTCAGGAAATGTTTTTGACATTTACTGTGTGCCAGGCCTCTCGGCGCAGGGGATACACTGGTGCACAAAACAGACATGTTCCATGGCTTCATAGGACTGACTTTCTCGTGGGATTATAGATAATTTGTCGGTATTGAAACTCCATCCTGGGCTTGCATGACAACACTCTCTCCTGGCAACTTCGCTTCATGGCCATCTTCCTCAGTCTTCACTGCTGGATACTTTTTCTTTTTTCTTTTTTTTTTTTTTTTTAAGATTTTTTATTTATTTATTTGACAGACAGAGATCACAAGTAGGCAGAGAGGCAGGCAGAGAGAGAGGAAGGGAAGCAGGCTCCCTGCCGAGCAGAGAGCCCGATGTGGGGCTCTATCCCAGGACCCTGGGATCATGACCTGAGCCGAAGGCAGCGGCTTTAACCCACTGAGCCACCCAGGCGCCCCAACTGCTGGATACTTTTTCTGTACTTATTCCTTAAATGATGATGTTCCCCAGGCTCTGTTCTCAACCTGTTTGTCTATTCCACGTGCTCTTCTTTAAAAAAAAAAAAAAAAAGGTTATCTATTTATTTATTTATTTATTTATTTATTTTCTTAATCTCTACATGCAATGTGGGGCTTGAACTCATCACCCTGAGATTAAGAGTCACATGCTCCACTGACTGAACCAGCCAGGTGACCCTCCACATGCTCTTCTTAAGCTTTTAACACTTGTATGAGAATTCCAAAATCTGTATGTCTAGCCCAGATATTTTTCTTGAGTTCCAGACTAGTATCACTGATGGTTTCCTGGCAGTCCTTTTTGTCCCACAGGCACATCAGACATGAAGTATCTAATAAACTTCTGTCTTTTTCACCAGGGTTCCGCACTTTACATCTCTATGACTGGCACCATCAACTGCTAGTTGGTCAAGTCGAAAGTCTGAGAATCATCCTTGATTGCTCTCTACCTTATGCTTCACAGTTGCTCCTCACATTGTGGGTTTTTTTTTTTTTCAAGATTTTCTATTAATTTATTTGACAGAGAGAGAGACAACAAGAGAGGGAACACAAGCAGGGGGAGTGGGAGAGGGAGAAGCAGGCTTCCTGCTGTGTAGGGAGCCCGATGATGCAGGATCATAATGACCTGAGCCGGGGTCATAATGACTTGAGCCAAAGGCAGATGCTTAACGACTGAGCCACCTAGATGCCCCTCACATTGTGTGTTTTTTTTTTTTTAAAGATTTGTTTGTTTATTTTAGAGCACACAAGCACAGGGGGAGGGCTAGTGGGAGAGGGAGAGAGAATCTCAAGCTGACTCCCTGCTAACTGCGGACCCTGACCGGAGACTCCAACTCACGATGCTGAGATCATGACTCTAGCTGAAATCCAGAGTCCAAGAGTCGGCTGCTTAACAGACTGAGCCACCCAGGTGCCCCCGATCCTCACATTGTTGGTTTTACTTCCTGAATCTCTCTTGAATATCTTCCCACCTTTCCATCATCATCCGTCAGACCCTTGCAATTTCAAGCCTATGGTACTACTGAAGACTGTTAAAGCGAAGGGGGGCATTATAGCCTTTATAGGATGAGTTGTGAACTGGACTGTCTGGATTTGACTCTTATCTCTGCCACTTATTAGCTTTGTAATTCTTGAGTAAATCGCTTAACTTCTCCATTTATTTGTTTCTTCACCTTTAAATGGTATGATAGTACACAGGGTAGTTGTGAGGACTAAATGAATTAATACACATAAAGCACTCAAATAAATGGAAAGCCCTTAGTATAATACCTGTCATACACTAACTGCTCAATGAATGTTAGTTATAATAATCATTTTGTACCGACTTTTCAGTCTTTAGTCTCTCCTCCTTCAATCCTGTAAGTCTGATCATGTCGCACCCCTAACCGAAAAGATGCAAATAGACCCTCATCACCTTTAAGATAAAATTATAAAAATCTCTTTGGTCCTTGTCTACCTCCCCAATCTCTTTGGAATTGCTTGCTGCTTCCCCCAAGGCACTCCAAATTAGATTTTTTGGACAGATGATGTTCTCTTAATCTTATAGGAAGCATGAATAAAAGCATTTTAAGAAAACATTGACATTTTTTATTGATCTATACTTAATCTAAGTAAAGACTGTGTGTTTGCTATGCAAATGCAGCTTTGAGGCAAGTTCCCTAGGTACTCCCCTTTTCCAGCTCTAACTGGATTGCTGCCCCATTCCCCTTTTACGTAGAATTATGAAACAGCGATGCAGCATTTCAGCTGAGACCTAAAGGAAGAGAAGGAACCAGCACTGTGGAGAATGGGAAAGAGTGTTTTGGGCAACGGAAACAATGTATACTTAGAGGGCCGTCTGGGCTGGGAAGAACTTGCTATATTTTAGCAACTGAAAGGCCAGTGTGGCTGAATGGTGGTGAACAAGAAAGTAAATATAATGGAGAGGGATGGAGAGAAGGGCAGGATTCAGGTCTTGCAGGGCCATGTAGGCCATGGTAGAATTCGGATTTTACATAAAATGGGCCCCAATTTATTTGTTATGTAGGGGTTATGTAGGAGAGTGATATGTAGATTTTACTAAAATCGCTTTGGCGTTTGTGCAGAGAATGCATTGGGGGTTAGGGCTGGGCAAAAGTGGAAGCGGGGATACCAGTCTGGAAGCTACTATGGTGTAGTATACAGCAGGAGATGGTGATGGTTTGCAATAGGAGATAGTGTCACTGATGGACTCATCAGAGGAATGTGGGAGGTAAGGGAATGAGAAAGATTATGCTTACATCACTGGCCTGAACAAGTATAGTAGACTATTTGTTAAGATGTAGAAGATTAATGATGGAGGGAACAGATTTGGGGAGTGAGATCACAAGTTCAGTTTAGTACTTTTGAGGTTTGAATGTAAGATACCTAAGTGGAGATACCCAGTATGTAGTTGGCTATAGGAGTTGTGAAAGATAATTAGTTAAGAGCCTTTGATCTCAACAACAGCTATTAGTGATTATCAGTAAATAAAAATAATGTTTTCTCCCTACAAGCACGTTTATATATTACCTGACTTACATTTCACAAAAAAGACCCAGGCTCAGCCAAAACTTGCAACATGGCAATTGTGATTTTACCATAAATTCATGCTGTTGTATGCTCTGCAGCATCTAACCTAGTCCTTGAACAATAATAAGGGACTCAATAAGTGTTTTTTAAAATTAATGATTGAATAAAACCATTATAGTTCCATGCTATTCACTCTCATAAAAGATGCAGAGTAATAACTATTTGTTTAGGCAGAGATATTGCGGGTTCGGTTCCCGATCACTGCAATAAGGTGAGTATTACAATAAAGTGAGTCAAATGAATGTTTTGGTTCCTCGGTGCACATAAGAGTTATGTTTACACTATACCGTAGTCTATTAAGTATACAAATAGCATTATGTCTGAAAGTGTAAATACCTTGATTAAAAAACACTTGGGGGGCACCTGGGTGGCTCAGTGGGTTAAGCCGCTGCCTTCGGCTCAGGTCATGATCTCAGGGTCCTGGGATCGAGTCCCGCATCGGGCTCTCTGCTCAGCAGGGAGCCTGCTTCCTCCTCTCTCTCTGCCTGCCTCTCTGCCTGCTTGTGACCTCTCTGTCAAATAAATAAATAAAATCTTTAAAAAAAAAAAAACAAAACACTTGGACTACAACATGCTAACTATCATCTGAACTTTCAGTGAGTCATAATCTTTTTACTGGTGGAGGGTCTTGCCTCAAGATGTTGATGGCTGCTGACTGATCAGGGTGGTGGTTACTGAAGGTTGGGATGGCTCTGGCTGTTTCCCAAAATAAGACAATGAAGTTTGCTGCATCGATTGACTCTTTCACAAATGATTTCTCTGTAGCACGTGATGCAGTTTGATAGCATTTTACCCACAGCCAAACTTTCAAAATTGGACCCGGTCCTCCCAAACCCTGCCCCTGCTTTATCAACTAAGTTGATGTAATGTTCTAAATCATTTGTGTCACATCAACAATCTTCACAGCATCTACACCAGGAATAGTTTCCTTCTCAAGAAACCACCAATCACTGATCACCATAACAATAATGAAAAAGTTTGAAATATTGCCATGAATTTCCAAAATGTGGCAGAGATACCAAGTGAGCAAATGCTGTGGGGAAAATGGTGCCAGTAGAATTGCTCAACACAGGGATGCCTCAGACTTTCAATTTGTCAAAAACATGGTATCTGCCAAGTGCAATAAAGTGAAGCACAATAAAAACAAAGTATGCCTGTATATAATTTTAGACTTTGCAGGGTGCCTACTGTGGTGTGAATTCATACCTTGATACTCTAATCCCTGAGGTGATGGTATTAAGAGGTGGGGCCATTTGGAGGTAAACAGGTCTTGAGGGTAGAGCTTTCATGAATGAGATTAATGACTTTATAAGAACCCTCGGAGGGTTCCTTTGCCCTTTCTGCAGTGTAAGGACACAGCAAGAAGGCTATGAATCAGGAAGAGGGCTCTCACCCAGCCAGGCGGGCATCTTGATCTTGGACTACCAGCCTCCAGAACTGTGAGGAATATATTTGTGCTGTTTATAAGCCATCTAATCAGTGGTAGTTCGTTATAGCAGCCTGAACAGATTAAGTACTTTTACATCCATTGTGGCATTTTAATTAAATATTTTATTAAGCTTTTTATTTTTTAATTTTTAAATTTTATTTATTTATTTGAGAGAGAGTAAGAGAGCATGAGAGGGGAGATCAGAGGGAGAAGCAGACTCCCCATGGAGCTGGGAGCCTGATATGGGGCTCGATCCCAGGACCCCGGGATCATGACCTGAGCTGAAGGCAGTCGCTTAACCAACTGAGCCACCCAGGTGCCCCTAAGCTTTTTATTTTGAGATAATTGTAGATTCACACACAAGTTGTAGGAAAAATACAAAGAGGCTATGTATCTTTTACCTAGTTTACCCTAATGGTAACATCTTTCAAAACTCTAATACAGTATTACAATCAGGACATTGATATTGAGATACAGTCAAGACACACAAAAATTCCATCAGGGCAAGAATCAGTCATGTCGCCCTTTTATAGTACACCCACTTCTCTCCCACCATTGCCCCCTTAACAACCCTGGCAACCACTAATCTCTTCATTTCTGTAATTCTGTCATTTCAAGAATGTTACATAAATAGAATCATACAGGATGTAATTTCTTGGGATTGGATTTTCTCACCGGGGATTCATTCAGATTATTGTGTATATCAATAGTTTCTTTCTTTCTTTTTTTTTAAGTGTACAATTCAGTGGTTCTTAGTATATTCACACAGTTGTGCCACCACCACCACAATCAATTTTAGAAGTTTCATCACCCCAAGAACAAACCTTATACCTTCTTTAGCCATCTCCCCCTGTGATATAATAGGAAATACATTTGGTCTTCGTCCCTGGATCCTGGCAAAAAACTCCCAGCACCCTTGGAATTTTCTGAGTGATTAGAGTGTTTTTCATCATTCTTAGTTTTATCACACCTGAGTTTATATTAATGAGGTGACTTCCGAAAAGCCCCTAAGTACCCTAAGGGTGGGGGCTAGTTGCCAAGGAACCAACCATGATTAATGGGTTGGAGCTCTCAGGCCTTTGCCCTTACCTCTGGGGAGGGGAGATGGGCTGGAGATCAGAGTTCATTGATTAGAAATACTTCTTCTTTTCTCATATAGAAACATTTAGTGCTATAAATCCCCTTCAAGTGCTGCTTTCTCAGCATCTCACAAATTTTCATATACTGTTTAAAATTTTTCTTTCAGTTAAAAAGTTGTATAATTTTCCATTTGATTTCTTCTTTCATTTCCTGGGTTATTTAGCAATGTGCTATTTGGTTTACAAATATTCTTTCTGTTATTGCATCTGAGTTTAATTGTGATTGGAGAACATACTTTTTATAATGGAAATCCTTTACAATATGTTGAGATTCTTTTTATGGCTCAAAATATGGTATATATAAGTAAATGTTCTATGTGCACTTGAAATATATGTGTATTATGCTATTGTTGATTGGAGTGTTGTATAAATGTCAATTTGATTTAGTTGGTTGGTAGGCGAAATTGGTATGGCCCTCAGTCATACAAGGAAATAAACCCCAAAGTCACAAAGACTTTTCTGTTACTTCTAGAATTTTTATAGTTTTAGCTTTCATTTTAGTTCTGATTCATTTTGAGTTCATTTTTTAAAAAAGATTTTACTTATTTAGGCACCCGGGTGGCTCAGTCTGTTAAGCGGCTTCCTCGGCTCGGGTCATGAGCCCAACGTCCTAGGATCGAGTCCCACATCGGGCTCCCTGCTCAGCGGAGAGCCTGCTTCTCCCTCTCCTTCTGCCTGCTTGTGCTCTCTATCTCTCGGTCAAATAAATAAATAAAATCTTAAAAAAAAGATTTTACTTGGGCGCCTGGGTGGCTCAGTGGGTTAAGCCGCTGCCTTCGGCTCAGGTCATGATCTCAGGGTCCTGGGATCGAGTCCCGCATCGGGCTCTCTGCTCAGCAGGGAGCCTGCTTCCTCCTCTCTCTCTCTCTGCCTGCCTCTCTGTCTACTTGTGATCTCTGTCTGTCAAATAAATAAATAAAATCTTAAAAAAAAAAGATTTTACTTATTTATTAGAGAGAGAGAGAGAGAGTGGGGGGAGGAGCAGAGGGAGAGGGATAAGGAGACTCCATGCTGAGCACAGAGCCCGGCGTGTGGCTCAATCCCACAACCCTGAGATCATGACCTGATCTGAAATTCAGAGTCAGATGATCAACCCAGCTACCCAGGCGCCCTTCGAGTTCATCGATGGTGTGTGGTGTAAGATAAAGGTCTAAATGTATCTTTTTGCTTATGGATGTCCAGTTGTCCTAGCAGCATTTGTTGAAAGGACTGTCATTTCTTTTTAAAAAAAATTTTTAAAGATTTTATTTATGTATTTGACACAGAGAGAGAGAGAACACAAGCACAGGGAGCAGCAGGCAGAGAGAGAGGGAAAAGCAGGCTCCCCACAGAGCAGGGAGCCCAATGCTGGGCTCAATCCCAGGACCCTGAGATCATGACCTGAATTGAAGGCAGATGCTTAACTGGCTGAACAACCCAGATGCCCCAGGGCTGTCATTTCTACATTGAATTGCCTTGGCACCTTGTCAGAAATCACTGACCATAATATAAAGGTTCATTTTGGACTCTCCATTCTGTTCCATTGATTTCTCTATATCTTCATGTTAGCATCACAGTCTTGATAACTGACTTTACAGTAAGTTTTGAAATATGGAGGCAAAAATTCTCCCATTGACTCTCTTTCAAGGTCATGTTTTGTTATTCTGGATCCTTTGCATTTCCATATCCATTTTAGGACCAGCTTGTTAATTTTTTTCAGCTTGTTTATTTTTGCAAAAGAAAAAAAAAGGCTACCAAAATTTTTATAGAGATTTCATTTAATTTATAAATCAATTTGGTGAGAATTGTCATCTTAATAATACTGAGTCAGTTCAGGACATGGAATTTCTCTCCATTTATATAGATCTTTAAATTACCTCAGCAATTTTTGGTGTATGTTTTGGTGTATATTTTTAAGTATTTTATTTTCTTTGATGGTATTATAGAATTATCTTCATTTCATTCTCACAGTTTTTTCATTGCTAGTTTATAGAAATAAAATTTATATTATTTATCTTTTATCTCATATTCCTGCTAACCTCACTTATTAATCTAGTAGTGCTTTTTTGTGGATTTCATCTGAGTTTATACTGGCGATTGTCATCTCTCAAAAAAGCCAGTTTTGTTTCCTCCTTCCCAATCTGGATGCTTTTTATTTCTTTTCCTTTCCTGATTTTTCTGGCTTAGTAATCTCCAGTTCAGTGCTTAATTTGAGTGGCAAGAGTGGGCATTCTTGACCGTTTCCAATCAAAGTGGGAGAGCATTCACTCTTTGACCATTGATACTATGATGATGTTATGATGTGAGCTATAGACTTTTCTCATGTCCATTATCAGTTTGAGAAATTTACCTTCCATTCTGACTTTGCTGAGAATTTGTTTTTATTTGTGGTAAAATATACATAACATAAAATTTGCCATTTTAGCCATTTTAAGTATACATTTCAGTGGTATAATGTACATTTACATTGTTGCACAGTCATTACCACCATCTACCTCCAGAACTGTATCATTTTCCCAAAGTGAAACTCTGTACCCATTAAGCATTTCCTCCTCCCAGCCCCCAACAACTACTATTGTAGTTGCTGTCTCTATAACTTTGACTGCTCTAGGTACCTCATATAAGGAGAATCATATATTTGTCCTTTTGTGACCGGCTTATTTCCACTTGTCTTCAAGGTTTATCCCTATTGTGACATGTGTCAGAATTTCCTTCTTTCTAAGACTGAATAATGTTCCATTTGTGTGTGTGTGTGTATACACACACACACACACACACACACACACACACTATATTTTGTTTATCCATTCATCTGTCACTGGACACTTGGGTTGCTGCCACCTTTCTTTGTCCATTTGGGCTGTTGTAACAGATTACCACAGACTAGGGGGCCTGTAAACAGCAGAAATTTCTTTCCCACACTTCTAGAGGCTAGAAATCCAAGATCAAGATGCTAGTATGGTCAGATGGAAGCCCTCTTCCTGGTTCACAACCAATGCCTTTTCTCTGTGTTCTTACAGGGCAGAAGGGGCTAGGGAGCACTGTGGGATCTCTTTCATAAAAACACTGATCCCATTCATGAGAGCTCCACCCGAATAAATTAATCATCTCCCGAAGACCCCACCTACCAACGTGGTTGGGGCCCATCACCTTTGGGAATTTGGATTTCAAGGTATGGATTTGGGGGGACATATTCAGACCACTGTACCACCTTTTGACTATTGTGAATAATGCTGCTGTGAACATGGGTGTACAAATATCTGTTGGAGTCCCTGCTTTCAATTCTTTTTTTTTTTAATTTGACAGACAGATCACAAGTAGGCAGAGAGGCAGGCAGAGAGAGAGGAAGGGAAACAGGCTCCCTGCTGATCAGAGAGCCCGATGCTGGGCTCGATCCCAGGACCCTGAGATCACGACCTGAGCTGAAGGCAGAGGCTTTAACCCACTGAGCCACCCAGGCGCCCCCCTGCTTTCAATTCTTTTTGGCATATACACAGAAGTGGAATTGCTGGATTATATGGTAATTCTATCTTTAATTTTTTATTTTTTGAAGAATTGCCATATCATTTTCTGCAGTGGCTACACCAGTTTACTTCTCAGCAACAATGCACAAGCATTCCAATTTTTCCACATCCTTGCTAATACTCTTTCTTTGGTCTTTCTTTCTTTCTTTTTTTAATACTAGCCAGTCTAATGGGTGTGAAGTTGTTCTGTGCCCCAGTCTTAATTTATAAAGGTTACTGAGTGGCAACATGGAGAGATTGATGCCATTGAAAGAACATTTTAATGTTACTCATGGTTACTCTAGAAACAATAGACAATATTCCTTTACGTTGATCATCCCAGAGCCAGGTACCAGGCAACCAGAGAACATTCCTGTAGTTCAGAGCCTGCCAAAATTATTTAAACTACCCAATCTTAAACTGTTTATGCTGCCTGTCTTGCCTTTCCCAATTAAGTCAGTGGCCTATACCTATCCCTTCTTTATCACACAGTCACCTTTATAAATTAAGGCCTGGGCACAGAACAGTTGGCACAGTGTGCTAGGTGACTCAGGGTTCAACAGAGGGGGCTTGTTTCTAGAGTGCTCTTGGCTTACTGACTGGCTTTACCAAACAGTGAGTGCTACCAGGGAAGGCGTGGCTGGCTCTTGGCATGTTGGCACTCTGGAGGCCACTGGTTCATGATATACCTGCTGAACGCTGCCATGACCTTCCAGCTAAATCAAGGAGAACCTCGAAAGCATGAGCCTCCATGGCACTCCTCACTTAGTCTGGCTTACCTTGGACAGCTTGGTCCACTGGGCCAAATCTGATTTCCCTGGTTTGACACACATAGGTTCCAAAGGTAAAAAAAGGGGAGGGATTTTAGCTACCTAGAAATATAGGCCATTTTAAAAGGGAAAAAAAAAAGCTTAAATTGGGACAGGGATGGTCCCAGTGAGAGGTTCCTTAGAGGCATGGGGTCCGTTTTCTCTCCCCTCTTTCTCTCTTACCAGCTGGAGACAAAAACTAAAGACTGTGGCTTCAGGTGGCTACAAGCCTAAAACACAGGGGGAAAAAAACAGAAAAAAAAAAAAGACCATGGTTTTAGGCCCATGGGGATACAAGCCCAAGGGGGAAAAAGGTGAACTTTAAACCTTATGTACTGAGCAAATGCAGGTCTGACAAACATACTGCTAGCCCTAGATTACTTATTGATTTTATTTTTTTAAACATTTTTATTTATTTGAGAGAGAGAGAACAAGCAGGGAGGAGGAGCAGAGGGAGAGGGAGAATCAGACCCCTATGGAGTGGGGAGCCCAGTTCAGGACTAGATCCCAGGACCCCAGGATCATGACCTGGGCCCAAGGCAGATGCTTAACCAACTGAGCCACCCAGGCGCCCTTATTGATTTTATTATTTATTTATTTATATTTATTTTTTAAGATTTTATTTATTTGACAGAGAGAGATCATAAGTAGGTGGAGAAGCGGGTGGGGGGAGAAGCAGGTCCCCCACTGAGCAGAAAGCCCAATGTGGGCCTCGATTCCAGGACCCTGGGATCATGACCTGAGCTGAAGACAGAGGCTTAAACCACTGAGTCACCCAGGTGCCCCTTATTTTATCTTTTAAAGATTTATTTATTTATTTAAGAGATAGAGGTGGGGGAGGGGCAAAGGAGAAGGAGAGAGAATCTTAAGCAGACTCCAAACCTAGTGCGGAGCCTGATGTAGGACTTGATCTCACAAACCTGTGATCATGACCTCAGCTGAAATCAAGTCAGACATTTAACCAGCTGAGCCACCCAGGTGCCCCAGCCCTGGATTACTTACTGATTTTAAAACAAACTTCTAGGTACAGGGGGAGAAAATGAAATGTAATTAAGTAATTATGTATGCATATATAAGATTATAATATAAATACATAATAGAGAAATTGTATATAAATGCATATATGTGATATATATATAAAACTAGATTAAAACAAAGCCCCAAATTTGATCGAGTTCGAAGTCCAAAATTAAATGCTAAAGAATTTGTATAAGTAAATGATAAAAAGACTGCTGATTGGCTATTGTGCCTCTACAACCTTTGTTCTGAATTAACTTTAACATTTGCTAAACTACATCAATTGATAAGGCCTTTATGGACTTAATCAAGATGGGGCTCAAATTGTAGCTGTATCTGGGAATCTCACTGAACTTCAGCATTCTGTCCTCTATAATCTTAAGAAGGTAACTAAATATAAAGTGAAGAAAAAAATTGGTTTGTTTCACTCTAATTGTAGCTTTATCTAAGTTTCCAAAATTATAATAGCCATTGACCTAAAATATTCCATTTAGACATATGTGGTCTGACACAATAAATAGTAACTTAAAATTAAAGTAGGTCTTTGACAGTAAACAGCAAGTGTTGGAGAGGATGTGGAGAAAGGGGAACCCTCTTATACTGTTGGTGGGAATGCAAGTTGGTGTAGCCACTTTGGAAAACAGTGTGGAGATTTCTTAAGAAATTAAAAATAGAGCTTCCCTATGACCCTGCAATTTCACTATTGGGTATTTACCCCAAAGATACAGATGGAGTGAAAAGAAGGGCCATCTGTACCCCAATGTTCATAGCAGCAATGGCCACAGTCGCCAAACTGTGGAAAGAGCCAAGATGCCCTTCAACAGACAAATGGATAAGGAAGATATGGTCCATATATACAATGGAATATTACTCAGCCATCAGGAAGGATGAATACCCAACTTTAGTATCAACATGGATGGGACTGGAGATTATGCTGAGTGAAATAAGTCAAGCAGAGAAAGAGTCAATTATCATATGGTTTTACTTACTTGTGGAGCATAAGGAATAACACAGAGGACTTGGGAAAAGGAGAGGAGAAGTGAGTTGGGGGAAATTGGAGGAGTAGATGAACCATCAGAGACTGTGGTCTCTGAGAAACAAACTGAGGGTTTTGGAGGGAAGGGAGTGGAGGGCTGGGAGGGCCTGGTGGCGGATATTAAGGAGGGCACGTATTGCATGGAGCACTGGGTGTGGTGTATAAACAATGAATCTTAGGGGGCACCTGGGTGGCTCAGTGGGTTAAAGCCTCTGCCTTTGGCTCAGGTCATGATCCTAGGGTCCTGGGGTCGAGCCCCGCATCAGGCTCTCTGCTCGGGGTGGGGAGCCTGCTTTCTCCTCTCTCTCTCTGCCTGCCTCTCTGCTTGCCTCTCTGCCTACTTGTGATCTTTCTGTCAAATAAATAAATAAAAAATCTTCAAAAAAATAAACAATGAATCTTGGAACACTGAAAAAATAAAATTAAATTTAAAAAAACATAAAAAGTAGATCTTTGAGGCTTACATTGGCTTAATGAAATGGAACCCCACTGACCCCCAGTTAAAATCATTAACCTGGCCCAATATAAGTTAAAACAGGGGGATCAAGAATTAAGACTCACTATACAAAACCTAATTAATAAAGGGGTGTATATCTTCACTACTTCTTTGATAGCCATTTTTGCCCGTTCTTAAGTCTAAAAAAAATAAAAGAGTTGTGTGTGGGTGGGTATTCCTCATGGTAGATCACTACTATCTTTATGCTATGGCCCCTACACCAGACATCCAATATTATTAAAATTACTGATTTTGTTCAGTGAATAACTGGCAAATATTTTGCTCTTATAGATTTGGCTACCATTTTCTGTTCAGTATCTATTTCAACAGCCTCTCAGCCATAGTTTGCTTTTTCCTCTGAAGGGACACAAACACTTCCAGGCTACCCATGGGACATCTCAACCGATGTGCCATCACACATAATCTTTACAGACAAGGTCTTAACTATATCCACCTTCCTATAGGAGCACAGGTATGACATTACACTGATAATCCTCCAAGGAGATTCAGTAAATACACTCATTAAGGACATACCAATCCAACATCTTTCAGTCCATCTTGGGTTCTGATGACAACATATTTCTCATTTACAAATTTTATTCCCAAATTAAAATTGACAGGCACTTTTGTCAGTCACTCCCCCTCCCCCTGCCAAGCTCCTTCACCAAAGACCCTTTGGCAATGTCTTCTCATTCTTGCTGGAGTCTGGGCCACTTCTGATGGCTGTAAGTTGACCAAGGGCTTCAGGTACAAGAACCACCCCCCCCCCAAATCTCATACCATACACCATTAAAACAAAAAAAATGACTGGCTACCTGCAGGGCTTTCCTAAAAAGGGAGGCTTTCATAGACCTGATCCTGTGATCCTACATACTCTGTTGCCCAGTATGCTTTGAGTCATGGAACAGCATCCCACTAACTTGGCACAGCTACAGAGGCCTTTTTAAAAGAGGATGCAACCACACCTGGGCTTTCTGACGTATTCTGCTTGCAGGAGGGGGTGACTTTCCCTGTCCTCAGTCCCTCGCCAGATGCCAAGAAGTCACCCCTCCCCCAGACGCTTGGATACCTTGGAAACCCCCTGGGGTTAACTGAGTGAACAACAGTACAGTACATTTATCCCAATGGCACTGCTGACTGTCATACATGATTGAGCTAAGTGAAATGTTGCTGCTTCCCATCCTTTAGCCAGGATATCCCTCATAAAAGATGGGACCCAAAAAAACAACACACTTAGCCAAACTACAGGCAGTCATTTTAATACTGGATGCCCCAGCCAAGGAATGGTACTATTTTTACATTTATTGTAAACCGATGGCCATTGCCTTAAAATGGTCTCTTTCAGGTTAAAGAACTCCAGGAATCTCTTGCCTCATGGAAACCCAAAATATGAAAGGACTCACGTCCTCTAAATATAAGACCTTGCCGAAATACTCATTACGTTTGGAGTTAGAAACAATAATAATAACCAAGGCACACATTTCATTTCTTAAAATATATGATTCCTGGCTCTTGGAAAAGACACTCAACAGAACTTCCGTGTCTCTAGTAGGTCCCAAATAGCCTTTTTAACTAAGAGACATAATGGCCAGGGCGCCTGGGTGGCTCAGTGGGTTAAGCCGCTGCCTTCGGCTTGGGTCATGATCTCGGAGTCCTGGAATCGAGTCCCGGATCGGGCTCTCTGCTCAGCGGGGAGCCTGCTTCCTCCTGTCTCTCTGCCTGCCTCTCTGCCTGCTTGTGATCTCTCTCTGTCAAATAAATAAATAAAATCTTTAAAAAAAAAAGAGAGACATAATGGTCTTCTCAAACAATTCCTTTTCAAATTTCAGTCTCTATGAGTCTCTATCTCACCCCAGGCCTTAACCAATCTTTATAAATTTTTGACCTTGCTCTATCCCATGGGGGCTGGAGGCCAGATCCAGGGTGCATATTCTCCTAGGACCTGTTAACCATAGATTGTCCCATAGGCAGGTCCCCTGCTCATCTGATATATGACCCATTTGAACCTAAACTTCCACCCCAAATAAAAAGCTATTAAGTGCAGCTACATACCATGCTGGTGATTGTAGTCTCATTACCACAGGTCTGGATACTTTCATTGGTTTATAATCTGGAGGCCCAACTGTCCATTGTTTCAACCAAACATGGCAAATGCTAAGAGCCACATCAACCTGAGTGGGTAACCCCTTAAAAAGGATACCCCAAGTCCCTTGATGACATTGCCCTGGTCTGGAAACTTACTGCTGGAGATGACATCACTTCAGACAATATCACCTCAATCCAAGACCTCACCACTGGAGACGAGTTCACCCTAGGTGCTAAGACTTCCAAACACTATGCATGAACTGCCTCTCCTAAGGCACAAAATGGACGCAGGACATTTTTGCTTTTCTTCCTTTGATATTAGGGATCCTATTATGTTCCTGAGCGCACTGTCTGCAGAGCTCATGATCCTGCTATACTCCTTGCTCTTTGCTAAAATGTACACTCCTATACTCCCAGGTCTAAAGGGAAATATGGTAGCAGTTACCGCTATCTGTGTCATTCTAAAAAGTAATGGTGATTATTGCATTCCCCAGAAGACACCTACCTCTTATCAGTAAACCCCTCAACTTCCCGGGGAGAGGACCACTCATTCCCAAGTGCCTTCTACTACTCTCCTCCAGCTATCCACCACAATCTCCTGCCTTGCTTCTCTGACCATGACCACCACAACCACTCCTTCCCTTTAACTATACACAAATACCACTAATCTTTACCTAGACTTAGCAGTTCATACCCTCCAACAACACAACTTCCAGGCCCGCCACCTTAACATGAGCATATTTCTAACACACTTTACAACTCCACTAACATGTTGTTAGATACCTCCTAAGTTTCAAATCCACTTTCTTAGCTAAGGCCATAATAAGTAAGAAACCTAGTTATGCGCTGACCTACAAGGATTCATACCTTTACTTGTGTTCCCCCTTCTTCTTATTCCCATAATAAAATGTTTTTTCTCATTTGGGACAACTTGAGCCCTACTACTGAAAACCTCTATTACCAGCATCCCAAAGTTTTTTTAATATGATTTCTTTTTAAAAGAAGATTTATTTATTTATTTTAGACAGACAGAGAGGAGGGAAAGGGCAGAGGAAGAGGGAGAGAGAAGTTCCAGCAGACTCCCTGCTGAGGGAGAAGCCCCAACACAGGGCTCCATCCCATGACCCTGAGATCATGACCTGAGCTGAAATCAGGAGTTGGACGCTTAACTGATGAGCTACCCAGGCACCAGCCCCCATCCCATTTTTAAAGCTAGTATGGTCATCTGTTTTTATTATAGTGCTTATATAATTTACATTAATATAATTATTGATTATAATATAAATGTATTTATAATTGCCATTTTGCTATTTTATGTCTCATGTGTTTTTTCTCTTCTATTTCTTCTCTACTACCTACATTTGCATGAGGTTGATATTTTGCAATTTTTATTATCTCTATCTTATGTTTGCCTTGGGCTCAGTTTGCTTTACTTTTTCTAGATTCTTAAGGCAAAAACTTAGATTATTGACTTGAGATCTTTCTTCTTTTCTCCTATAATGTCAAGCTATAATTTTCCCTCCAAGCATGGTTTTAGCTCTACCTCATATATTTTAACACATTGTGATTTGGTTTTCATTCAGTTCAAATTTCTTTCTAATTACCCTTGAGATTTCTTCTTTTACCTATGGGTTATTAGAAATATATCGTTGAATTTGCAAGTATTTCTGGATTTCCTAAATTTCCTTCTATTATTGATTTCTAATGCCATTGTGGTCAGATGCATACATTGTATATTTTCAATTATTTAAAATTTTTTTTATTTTTAAAAGTTTTAATCCTTTTAAATCTATTGTAGCTTGTTTTATGGCCGAGGATAGGCTGTAAATGAAAACAATATTAGATGTTCCATGTACACTTGAAAATAAAATGTGTATTCTTTTGTTGTTGGTTGGAATGTCCCCTAGATATCATTTAGAGTAAATTTTATGACAGTGTTGTTCAGGTCTTCTTTATCCTTGCTGATTTTTTTCTCTAATTGTTCTATTAATTGTTTTTTAATTTTATTTAAATTCCATTAACATATAGTGTATTATTAGTTTCAGATGTAGAGTTTAGTGATTAATCAGTTGCATAGAACACCCAGTGCTCATTACATCAAGTGCCCTCCTTAGTGCCCATCACCTAGTTTTACCTCCTCCTTCCACCTACCTCCCCTCCAGCAACCCTCAGTTTGTTTCCTATAGTAAAGAGTCTCTTATGGTTTGTCTCCCTCTCTGATTTTGTCTTACTTTGTTTTTAACTCCCTTCACCTATGATCATCTGTTTTGTTTCTTAAATTCCACATATGGATGAAATCATATAATTGTCTTTCTCTGACTGACTTATTTTTGCTTAGCAAAATATCCTCTAGTTCCATCCATGTCATTGCAAACGGTAAGATTTCATTTTTTTTGATGGCTGAGTAATATTGCATTTTGTGTGTGTGTGTATGTGTATTTGTTACATTTTCCTTATCCATTTATCTGTCGATGGACATCTGGGTTCTTTCTGTATTTTGGCTATTGTGGACATTTCTGCCTGTTCTACTAATTATTGAGAGTAAGATATTAGAGATTATTCTCCCTTCGGTTCTATCAGGTTTTGTATCATTTATGTTGGGGCTCCTTTGTCAGGTATGTATTTATAATTGTTATGTCTTCCTGATGAATTGACTCTTCCTCACTATAAAATGTCATTTTTTTCTCTAGTAATACTGTTTGTGTTAAAGTCTATTTTATCTGATGTTACTTGTGGTAGGCAGTATTTTAAAGATGGCTCCACAAGATTCCTGTTCTCTTCTTATTCATTCAGATACTAATCTGGATACTGTTATGAAGTGATCAATTTTCCAGATGTAATTAAAGCCCTAAGTCAGGGGCGCCTGGCTGGCTCAGTCGGTAGAGCATGTGACTCTTGATCCTGGGGTTCAAGCCCCACATTGGGCATAAAGCTTACTTAAAACATATTTTTTTTTGGAAAAAATCCCAAGTCAGTTAATCTTATACAAAGATCATCTAGGTGGAACTGACCTAATCAGGTGAACCCTGTAAATACAAAGTTTTTTTCTGGCTGGTGCTAAATTATGTTGACAAAGATTCAATGCCCAAGAAGGATTTAAAGCTCTATTGTTTGTGTAAAGATAGTAGGGACCATGTGTCAAAGAAATGGGGACCTCAGTTTTATGGCTGCCAGGAATGGAATTTCTGCCAAAAACCTGAACTTGGAAGCAGATTCTTTGAACTTCAGAGCAGATGCTTTGTTTGTTTGTTTGTTTAGAAGCAGATTATTTCCTAGGGCTTTTTGTTTGTTTGTTTGTTTAGAAGCAGATTATTCCCTAGGGCTTCCAGATAAGAAGCCAGCCTGTCCAACACCTTGATTTTTGCTTTTTGAGTCCCTAAGCAGAGAATATGCCTGGATTTACGGCCTGTAAGACTGTGAACTAATAAACTGTTACTGTTTCAAGCTGCTAAATTTGTGGTCCTTTGTTACAAGCAATAGAAAACTAATGCCTAGGGATAGCTGCTCCAGCTATCTTATGGTTACTTACAGTTTGCACACGGCATATCATTTTCCATTCTTTCAACCTATCTGTGCCTTGAATCTAAAGTATCTGTTCTAGACAGCCTACAGTTAGATCCTCTTTTTTTAAAAGTAGGCTCCCCACCCAGCATGGAGCCCAGCATGGGGCTGGAACTCATGAGCCTGAAATCAAGACCTGAGCTGAAATCAAGTGTTGAATGCTTAACTGACACTGAGCCACCCAGGTGCTCCAGATCCCATTTTTAAATCTAGTCTGATCATCTATTTTTATTTTAATGTTTATTTCATTTACATTTAATGTAATTATTGATCATAATATAAATGTCATTATTTATAACTACCATTTTGCTATTTTCTATGTCTCATGTAATTTTTCTCCTCTGTTTCTTCCTTACTGTCTACTTTTGCACTAAACAGATATTTTCTAGTGTGCCATCTTAATTTTCTTTATTTACTCTAATTGTTGAATTATTTTCTTAGTGGTAGGTCTGGGAATTACAATATACATCTTAACCAAAAACAATATACTTCACATTAGTCCTAACTTATTTCTGGTAGTGTATAGAAGTGCTTTAATATTGCTTCCTTTCCTCTCCCTTCCTTTGTGCTATTATCACATTCATCACATCTTTATGTAAATCTACCAATATTTTAATAATTATTGTTTTATGCAGATGTCTTTTAAATCAGTTGTGAGAAGGAAAGAAAAATATGTTTATGTTGTATTTTATGTTTTCCTATGTAATTACCTTTACTGGTGTTTTCTTTCTTTGTGTGGGTTTGAGTTACAATTTCTCTTCAGCCTGACAAAGTTCCTTTTTTTAAAATTTAAAAAAAAAAACCTTTTTTATTATTTTTTTAGCCTGATGAATTTCTAAAAATTTCTTATAAGGCAGGTCTGATAGCAATTAGTTCTCCTGGGCTTTCCCCCCCGGGAATGTCTTTTTCTGTGGGGCCTTCAATTTTTAAGGATTATTTCGGTGGGTATAAGATTATTTTTTACTAGCATTGTTATTGAGATATAAATCATATAACATACGATTAACTCACTTAAAGTGATCAATGGTTTTTAGTATATTCACAGAGTTGTACAACCATCACCACCATTAATTTTAGAACATTTTCATCACCCCAAAAGAAACCCTGTACCATTTGCAGTCACTCCCCATCACCTACCCTCCAGGCTCTGGCCCCATCAGCGCCTGGTAACAAAATCTACTTTCTGTCTCTGTGGATTTGCCTGTTCTGGGCATTTCATGTAAATGGAATTATGTCATATGTAGTATTTTATGACTGCCTTCTTTCACTTATTTTCAAGATTCATCCATGTTGTAGCATATATCAGTACTTCATTTCTTTTTATTGCTGCATAATATTCCATTGTTTGGATACACTATGCTTTGTTTATCCATTTATTAGTTGATGGACATTTGGGTTGCTTCCACTTTTTGGCTATTATGAATAATGTTGCTATAATCATTCATGTACAGGTTTTTATGTGGATATAGGATTCATTTTTTAAAGATTTTATTTATTGGCGGGGAGCACAGAGGGAGAGTGAGAGGGATAAGCAGACTCCCGGCTGACAGAGAGCCCAACATTGGGCTTGATCCCAAGACCCCGAGATCATGACCTGAGCCAAGGGTGGATGTCCAACTGACTGAGCTACCCAGGCTCCCCTGGACATAGGCTTTAAATTCTCTTGGGTATATACATAAGAGTGGAATTTCTGAGTCATATGATAACTCTATGTTTAACCTTATGAGGAACTGCCAAACTGTTTTCCAAAGTGGTTGCATCATTGTACTTCCCTACCAGCAGTGTGTAAGGATTCCTATTTCTCCACATCCTAGCCAATACTTGTTATTATCTGTCTTTTAGATTGTAACAACATCTGTGTTTATAAATAGTATTTCTTTTTTTTTTAAAGATTTTATTTATTTATTTGACAGAGAGAGATCACAAGCAGGCAGAGAGGCAGGTAGAGAGAGAGGAAGGGAAGCAGGCTCCCTGCTGAGCAGAGAGCCCGATGCGGGGCTCGATCCCAGGACCCTGAGATCACGACCTGAGCCGAAGGCAGCGGCTTAACCCACTGAGCTACCCAGGCACCCCTATAAATAGTATTTCTTGATATTTTGTAATACATTTAGACACTTAAAAATTTGAAATATACTAAATATTGTTTTACTGATTCTCTGCTTTATGAATTCTGAACTTTTTAAAAAAGATTTTATTTATTTATTTATTTGAGAGAGAGTGAGAGAGAGTGAGAAAGCATGAGAGGGGGGAGGGTCAGAGGGAGAAGCAGAGCAGAAACTGAGCTCCCTGTTGAGCGTGGCTCAACCAGGTGAGCCACCCAGGTACCCATGAATTCTGAACTTAAAAAATACTGGGACAGAATGGGAGAAGATATTTGCAAATGACATATCAGATAAAGGGCTAGTGTCCAAAATCTATAAAGAACTTAGCAAACTCAACACCCAAAGAACAAATAATCCAATCAAGAAATGGGCAGAGGACATGAACAGACATTTCTGCAAAGAAGACATCCAGATGGCCAACAGACACATGAAAAAGTGCTCCATATCACTCGGCATCAGGGAAATACAAATCAAAACCACCATGAGATATCACCTCACACCAGTCAGAATGGCTAAAATTAACAAGTCAGGAAATGACAGATGCTGGCGAGGATGCGGAGAAAGGGGAACCCTCCTACACTGTTGGTGGGAATGCAAGCTGGTGCAACCACTCTGGAAAACAGCATGGAGGTTCCTCAAAATGTTGAAAATAGAACTACCCTATGACCCAGCAATTGCACTGCTGGGTATTTACCCTAAAGATACAAACGTAGTGATCCGAAGGGGCATGTGCACCCGAATGTTTATAGCAGCAATGTCTACAATAGCCAAACTATGGAAAGAACCTAGATGTCCATCAACAGACGAATGGATAAAGAAGATGTGGTATATATACACAATGGAATACTATGCAGCCATCAAAAGAAATGAAATCTTGCCATTTGCGACGACGTGGATGGAACTAGAGGGTATCATGCTTAGCGAAATAAGTCAATCGGAGAAAGACAACTATCATATGATCTCCCTGATATGAGGGAGAGGAGATGCAACATGGGGGGTTGAGGGGGTAGGAGAGAGTAAATGAAACAAGATGGGATTGGGAGGGAGACAAACCTAAGTGACTCTTAATTCACAAAACAAACTGAGGGTTGATGGGGGGAGGGGGTTGGGAGAGGGGGGTGGGGTTATGGATATTGGGGAGGGTATGTGCTATGGTGAGTGCTGTGAAGTGTGTAAACCTGGCGATTCGCAGACCTGTACCCCTGGGGATAAAAATATATGTTAATAAAGCTGTAAAAAAAAATACTGGTATTTATTAATACATATTTCAGTATTAAACAAAGAAGGATCCCAAACTCTCATTTTTGTTTTGATTATTGCAATAAATAATTGCACTTTCTTTTTAAAAAATTTTATTTATTTATGACAGAGAGAGATAGCGAGAGAGGGAACACAAGCAGGGGGAATGAGAGAGGGAGAAGCAGGCTCCCTGCTGAGCGGGGAGCCCAATATGGGGCTTGATCACAGGACACTGGGACCATGATCCGAGCTGAAGGCAGACGCTTAATGACTGAGCCACCCAGGTGCCCCAATAATTGTACTTTCTTATAAAATCTCGCATGGCAAATTATCTTCAGAACTTAGAACTAGGGAATGAGGGAAAACTTTTTCACTACTTGTGTATTCCATTTACAAAACTAATGAGAGCTATGTAGCTCATTCCTTCTTTGTGCTGGCTGTTAGAAAGCTTAAAGCTAGAGTTTTGCTTAGTCACAAATTCTTGCAAAACTGTTTAACTTTTATTTTCATCTTCTATGTTGTGGATGTTGCTTTTATACCTCTAAATTTAGTGGCAACCTTTCAGAGGGAAATAAGGTATAAAGAAGTAAATAAATAAATGTTCAGTAAGTACCCTTGATCCACACAGCAATCCCAAGGTGGTAGGGTAAATATTCCCAGCTCTATACATAATGAAATGAGGCAATGAAAAGTGATTTGCTTATAGTCAGAAGCTTAGAAGTGGCAAAACTGATATCAGAATACGGATCTTGACAGTCTCTCATTTCAGTCCTTTACACTACCTCATCAACATTCCATCATCGTGTTTAAGAGACACTTTCTGATATCTGGAAAGTATTCAAAAGAAGCACCTACAGAACTAACACTTAAACGTGATAGATCCCCATGCTAAGCTGTTCAATAGACCATCACAATGATTGAGATAATTTTAAATGTTTTTTAACTCAGTCCCTACAATGGCCTACCTCTGTAAGATAGGGAAAAAAAACCACCTTTTTTATTCTTCAGTGATGATCTGTGATTCTATTTACTACTAATATTAAGATTATCAATTTATTTCTAATGCTAAGAAAGATGGTATAAAGCATAAAAATCTAGGACTTGTTTGATAATATGGGCCATTGTATCTGGTATCTGCAGTTAGCTTAATTAAGAATAGGAGACAATATTTCCAAACAACTCCAATCTAGAGTAATTTATAGGAAGTGACTTTATATTTCACTGCATTATATTTTACAGTCATATAAAAGAATTATTTGGCTATATGGAATTTATGCATTCTCCTTAAAGAAAGTGAGTAACTATTGAGATATTTATAGAAATGCATTTGGTATTCATTACTAGTATACTGAATAGAATTTAGGTTTTAGTGCCAGAGACAACGTGAGAATGCCATTAGCTAAAAGTTATACTGACCATTGGGTGATTTCTGGGAATTTAAATTCACTTATGAAGTTGAGCAAATAAATTATATGTGTATTGCAGATCTATGTTACAATTACAAAAACAGTCTAAACATAAATAGGAGAATTTAATAAATTTTCTAGAAGAACTGTCTCCTGTCCTCATTCTATCTCCACTTCTAGACTTGACACTGGCCAAGTTTGGCCCCCAAAATGAGCTCATTACTATGAATTAATAAGCATCACAAACATGACTTAATTCACTGTGTGCTAAGTGGCAGGATCCTGTAGCTGAATACATATTCGTTTTCTAGAATGGTAAGAAGCATTAGAAGTTGCATAGTTTGCCTCAGTCATTTTACAGGTACAAGAAATAAAGATGAGGTAAAGGGGCTTTCCCCAAATCTCATAAGTTCATGGCAGAGTGGGGACTATAACCAAGCTGATTCCCAATTGAAAGCTATTTCCTCAATACCATGATACTTCAAGCCAAAGTTTAAAATGCAGTTGATTTGCAGCCTTGTTTAAGCTTTGGGCTTAAAAAAATGAACACGATACAGCCTAAAATAGCAAAAAGTTTTGGTGAATTCAGATTTTTTTTTAAAAGAATTTTATTTATTTACTTTTTTAAGTGGGTTTAATGCTGGGCTTTAACTCATGACTCTGAGATCAAGACATGAGCTGAGATTAAGAGTCAGACGCCCAACTAACTGAGCCACCCAGGCGCCCCGAGCTCACATTTTTAGATTACAGCCGACTAGAAACCAAATACAATAGCAATGTTACCTATCAAAGCATATCATGGGAAGGTTATTAAAAAGAAAATATAATGATGATAACCTTCAGGTTCTCTAGGACTTTTTAAGAATCACAAACTGTTATTAGATATATTAGAGTCACTAAAATTATTTTTTAGAGTAATTTTTGAAACTAAACTAGATTACTAAAAAATTACTTTCATGCAGATAAAGGAACAAACAGCTGGAAGAGGAGCTAAAGAAGTTTTAATAGCTTTTTTAAAAAATCTATTTCATTCCCTGAAAAATGCACTGAACTCGAACTTCACAAGTTGAATGTTACATATGAATAAAGGGAAGAAATAGAAATCCATCCAGTTCTGGATCATGGATTGAGTTTTGGAAGATGGTTTGTTCTTGTGATCTTTTTTGCTGGTCCTTTCTTGGCATTTACTATCTTCTGATTAGCTGGATTATGTCTTCCTGCTTTCACATGATTCTCTTTAATTCTATGAAATTGATCCATCTGTTGCCTTTTAGAAACTTGGTGTGAGCCAGAGATGTGAGACATTTCAGCTAGGTATGTGCGGCGTTCATCACTGGTTTTGTGGTAAGCTCTTGACTCTTGTTCCAGTCTAAGGGCACAGTTTTTCACTTGATTTTCAAGACTCCTTTTTTCTTTTTCTAGCTGTTTAAGTAATGTATTTAAGGATTCCACTGGCATTCTCTCATAGACACGAATAGAAGCTAGTCTATCTGAAGGATTTCCACGGATTTTTTCCATTTTCTCTTTGAGAGTAACAATTTGCTTTTCTAGTTGAACGTTCAGTTCAAGTTGTGCTTCATAACGGGTTTTCCATTCACCACTTTCATTGTTAGTATTGAGTTTGGCTTCCAGTTCCACTATCTTGTGTCTTATTTCAAGTACTGAGAGCTGTACCAAGTCTTTCATATGGATTTCTTCCAATAACTCCAGTTTAAGGCGATCAGTGCTCATACCTTCAAAGTTGTCCCCTCTACCGTCCCCCATGGCGTCAGGTCAGAGACCTGCCACACCCTTCTCCTCAGCACAGCTTACAGCAGAAGGCCTGAAGGGACACCCAGAAGCTGGGGAGGAGAAAGTGTTGTCATGAACTGTTGCCACAGTGACCTGACTCCTAGAATTCTTGGTGGAGTTTTCTCCCCAAGCAATTTGAATATGTCATAATACCACTTTCTTTTCTCCATTGTTTCTGATGAGAAGTCAGCTGTTAATCTCATTGTGGTTCACATGTGATTTTCCTCTTGCTATTTTTAGGTTTTCTCTTTGGCTTTCCCTCTCTAGCTATAAATATCTGTGAATTTGTTCTACTCAGAATTCATTAAACTTGGATGTAAATTGGGTGTAGAGCATTAACTTGGATGCTGTGATTAATGCTTTTCATTAGATTCGTGGTTTTCACTCATTATTTCTTCATGTACTTATGCCCCCCTTTCCTCCTCTTCTCTTCTGGAACTCCCATTATGCATATGTGGTGTGTTTGATGGTGTCTCTCAGGCCTTTGACGTTCTTTAGTTTTCTTCTTCTTCTTCTTTTTTTTTTTTTTTACATGTTGTTTCTTTAGACTGGATAGTCTTTATTGATCTACCTTTTAGTTCACTGATTCTTTCTTCTATCAGCTCAAATCTGCTTTTGAGTCCCTTGAGTGAATTTTTCAATTCAACTGTACCTTTTAATTCTAGAATTTTTATCTATTTCTTTTTATAATTCATATCTCTTTGTTAATGTTCCCTATGTGATGATAAGCCATTGTCATCACACATTCCTTTTATTCTTTAAATAAGGTTTATTTTAGTTCATATTTTTTTAAAAGATTTTATTTAGTTATTTGTCAGAGAGAGTGAGCACAGGCAGACAGAGTGGCAGGCAGAGGCAGAGCGAGAAGCAGGCTCCCCGCTGAGCAAGGAGCCCGATGTGGGACTTGATCCCAGGACGCTGGGATCATGACCTGAGCCGAAGGCAGCCGATTAACCAACTGAGCCACCCAGGCGTCCCTTAGTTCATATTTTTAATAGCTTATTTGAAGTCCATATGTACTAAATCTATCATGGAGGCCCTCCTGCAGATAATTTGTATAAGCTGCTTTTCCCCCTGTGTATGGGCTACACCTTGTTTCTAGGTATGTATGTATGTATGTATGTATTTATCTATTTATAGAGAACTTTTTATTACTTCTATGTAAAGAAAATTCGACAGCATCCACTCAGCCCAGTTTGGTGGCCAGTTCTTTAGCCTTTGCCTTTTCTAACTTAGCATTGAGAGACATCAACTTTGGAACCAAGACATTGCCTTCCCAAAGACAATAGATCTCATTGTATCTATCATTGTAATTGGTCCTGATGGCTTCCACTGGCTTAACCAGAGCTCCTTTGTCTTCTGAGTTAACCTGTGTGAAGGCAATACTTTTAATGTCTTATGATGTTTTAAAAAACATGATGAATTAAAATTCACGACAATAATAGCACACAACAGCAGCTCAATTTATAAGGGAATAAAATGAGTTAGAGAATTGAAAGGTCCTTACATTAAGCAGTGGTAAAAGTAGTAATTGCAGGTAGGTTCTAGTCAAAATCCATGTAATTTTTAGGTTCACAACTAAAAGAATAATAAAAGAACGTATTACCAGTAAACTAAAGATGGAAAATAGAATAATAAAAAACACGACATACTTAATGGCTCACTTCTAAAGAATGCAGTATGGCTGGGCTCCCTGCTCGATGGAGAGCCTGCTTCTCCCTCTGCCTGTTGTTCCCCCTGCTTTTGCTCTCTCACTCTCACTCTATCTCGAATAAACAAATAAAATCTTTAAAAAATAAATAAAACGTATCTCTTACAAGCAGCATATGGTTGATTTTTTTCTACAGTTGGATTGAGTCTTTTTTTTTTTTTTAAGTAAGCTTTATGCCAAATGTGGGGCCTGAACTCACAACCCAGAGGTCAAGAGTTGCATGCTCTACTGACTGAGACAGCCAAGCACCCCTGGACCATTTCTTTAATTGGGACATTAGTCTAATAATATTTAATGTTAATTATTGACATATTTAGATTTATGTCTGGCATCCTTCTCTTTGTTGCCTATTTATTATACCTGTTCTTTTCTTTTTTTCATGTCTTATGTACTTTTATATTTATGAAGTTTGTTTTAGATAAACTTTTTATTTTGGAATACTTTAAAGTTTACAGAAAAGTTGCAAAGATAGTATAGAAAGTTCCTGTAAACCCCTCACCAAGGTTTAATTTCCCCTAATTTCAATTTTCCCGAATGTTCTCATTTGTTGTAATTAGGAAATGAACATTTCTACACCTTTATTAACTAACCTTCAGATTTTATTTGAATTGTAATACTCTAAATAGTCTGCTTCAGGATCCTGTCTATAATACCACATTGCATTTAGTTGTTATATGCCTTTAGTCTCCCCTGATATGTGATAGTTTCTTAGTCTTTGAATTTCATGACTGTAACAGTTTTGAGCAGAATTTGTCAGGCATTTGGTAGAATGTCCTTCAATTTGGGTTTGTCTCATGATTAGATTAGGTTATTGGGTTTTGAGAGAGTGCACCACAGAGATGAAGTGCATTTCTCATCACATCATATCAGAGGGTGCCTGCTAATAAAATGACTTATCACTGGTCATATTAACCGTGATTAAGATGGTATCTGCCAGGTTACTTCACTGTAAAGTTATTATGTTTTCCCCTTCCCATACTGCATTCTTTAGAAGTGAGCCATTAAGTATGTCGTGTTTTTTATTATTCTATTTTCCATCTTTAGTTTACTGGTAATACGTTCTTTTATTATTCTTTTAGTTGTGAACCTAAAAATTACATGGATTTTGACTAGAACCTACCTGCAATTACTACTTTTACCACTGCTTAATGTAAGGACCTTTCAATTCTCTAACTCATTTTATTCCCTTATAAATTGAGCTGCTGTTGTGTGCTATTATTGTCGTGAATTTTAATTCATCATGTTTTTTAAAACATCATAAGACATTAAAAGTATTTTAAAACAGGGGCGCCTGGGTGGCTCAGTCGTTAAGCGTCTGCCTTTGGCTCGGGTCATGACCCCAGGATCCTGGGATCAAGCCCTGCATCGGTTTCCCTGCTTCTCCCTCTCCCACTTCCCCTGCTTGTGTTCCCTCTCTCACTGTGTCTCTCTCTGTCAAATGAATAAATAAAATCTTAAAAAAATATTTTGAAACAATCTCAAACCTATGGAAAAGTTTTAGGTACAGTACAAAGAAATTTTTGCCTAAAACTTTTTTTTAAAGGAAAGGTTTTATTTATTTATTTGTCAGAGAGAGAACACAAGCAGTGGGAGAGGCAAGCAGAGGGGGAAGCAGCCTCCCTGCTGAGCAAGGAGCCCGATGCAGGACTCAATCCCAGGACCTTGGGATCATGACCTGAGCCAAAGGCAGCCACTTAACCAACTGAGCCACCAGGCATCCCAGTTGCCTGAACCTTTTATGAGTAAGTTACTGACATGATGCTCAATCGTTTCAAAATAGTTCCATGTGTATTTCTTAAAAAACAAAGGTCATTCTCTTAAAAAAAAAAAAGCTGCAACATAACCATCAAGTCAGAAAATTAACACTGATATATCACTATTATCCAATACTCAGATACCCATTCAAGTTTTGCCAACTTGCCAATAATGTCCTTTATA
This sequence comes from Lutra lutra, assembly GCF_902655055.1. NCBI lineage: Eukaryota > Metazoa > Chordata > Mammalia > Carnivora > Mustelidae > Lutra > Lutra lutra. The sequence goes on from NC_062296.1 coordinate 20,970,574, forward strand.
GCCAAAGAATCTAATTCGGAATGAAGCATTGCATTTGGTTGTCATGTCTGTTTAGTCTGTAATCTACAATAGTTACTCTTTCCTTGATTTCTATTATCTTGACTACCTATTACCTTGACACTTAAAGATTACAGCTCAGTTATTTTGTAAAATGTCCCACAACTTGTGTTTATCTAATGTTTCCTCATGATTATATTTGTTTATAAGTTTTTGGCAGGAATACCACAGAAGTGATGCTTTGTTCTTTCATTGCATTAAGTTGGTGTCTTCCATGCTTCTCCACTGTAGGGTGCTTCTTCTTAACTTTGCAAATAATAAGTATTTTGTGTACAGGCACTTTGAAACTGTCTATCTATATATCTGTATATGTATATCTTTCCCTAGTTCCTCATCAAACTTTTCATTCATTCATTCATTCATTCATTCATTCATTCATATTAGTATGGGACTCATGACTTCCTACTTTATTCAATGGGTTTTAAGTCATTACTATCATTATTTACTATGATGCTCAAATTTAGCCAATGGGAGCCCTTTTAGGTTGGCTTCTGTGTCCTTTTGATATTTCCCCCATTATTCTTTGAGCACTTCTTTACTTTTAGGGACAAAAAGAAGGTTAAAACTCCTCTTATACATTCTGTGCCCTGGTCGTGGGATTAACCTTTTCTACAAGGATCCTTGGTTCCTTTTAATGGAGAATGGTATTTAGAAACCAAGATCTGGGCCCTGGGTATGCTCACTGTCATTAGGGTTGTTATGGACTGAATGTTTGTATCCCCACAAAATTCATATGTTGAAGCCCTAATTGCCAATGTGATGGTATTTGGAGATGAGGCCCTTAGGATATAATTGGGTTTAGATAAGGCCATGAAGATGGAAGATCAGTGCCCTTTCAAGAAAAGGGAGAGACCAGAGCTCTCTCTGGCATATGAGGGTACCATGAGAGGGTGGTTATCTTCAAAACAGGAAGAGGCATCTCACCAGAACGTGACCACACTGGCGCTCTGATCACAGATTCCCAGGCTTCAGAACTGTGAAAAATAAATTTCTGTTGTTTAAGCCCTCTGGTCTATGCCATTTTGTTATAGTAATCAGAGCTGACTAAGACAAGTGTGCCCCTGCTCCCAGGCCCTCTCCATAGATTAAAAGGGGGAAACATGGCTCCCAATTTTTCTTAATATAATTCTTCTATAGGCAGTTAGTCTTCTATAGCTGTAATTCTCCGTTATGTCATTTAATTTCATGAATATATTAGTTACAATTATTTTAAAGTCTATGTCTGAGAACTGCTAATATCTAGATTTTCTGTGGCTCCGTATCTATTGTATATTTTTCTCCTTCTTTTTTTTTTTTTTTTTTTCAGTAGAATCCATGGAGCCCAGTGTGGGGCTTGAACTCCCAACCCTGAGATCAAGAACCTGAGCTGAGATCAAGAGTCAGACACTTAACTGACTGAGCCACCCAGGTGGCCTGTCCCTATTTTCTCTTGATTTTCGGTCAGTTTTTATCTTTTTGTATGCTTTATGATTATTGATTGAATGAACCATATATTGAACCATATAAAAAGTTGAAGAGAGAATTTGAGGTTCTGGCTGATGCTATTTTCCTCAGAGGGGATTTATTTTCTACTCTGGCAAGCACTCAGGGTAGGGATAAATCACCTTCATCTGATTAGAGATGGGGACTAGGCTTTCGTTTTTATGAGGGCCGATCTTTTCCTCATTCTCTCTTACTCTTGGGCTGTGGCCTTTTGGGGGATTCAGCTGAAAGTCTGTGGTATTTACCGGGGCTTCTCCTTCATGGGCACTCAACTCCATTTTCCCTTTCTCAGTTTCATTAGACTTCTGAAAGCTTTTCTCAGCTTCTCAGACTCTTAGGCACTATTTTCTGCATTTTGTGTGTGTGTGTGTGTGTGTGTGTGTGTGTGTTTGCTAAGGTTCTTAGCTTCTCATTCCACAGATTTCAAATGGCCAAATGGCTTAAAGCAAAAATGCAGCCAGATGTCTGACTCACATCTCTCCTCTCTCCCCCTCCCTCTCTCTCCTCCAGAATCTTGGTCTGTCTCAATTTCTTGCTGCCTTGATGGTCCTTCAATGTAACTAAAAATGTTTTTATGTGTTCAGCTTTTACACTTGCTCTCAATGGGATGGTTAGTCTGAGACAAGTTAGTCTGTCATTGACAAAATCAGATATTGATTTAAACTCATAAACGATCACTCTGGCTTTTGTGTGAAGAGTTAAGATGGGCTGAGAAAGGAAGTAGGGAGACCAAGTAGGAGGTTTGATAAGATGATGGCATAGATAAATGTGAAAACAGAGATGTACAGAAACAGACATAAACTGGGAGGTAGGGGTGAGACGAGGGAGAGGGAAATGAACAGTAATGTCTTCATCTTACAAAGTGGGCAGTTAGGAGAAACTACCTATAGTTTATCAAACAGGAAATGTAAGTTTATGCATATTATTTAAAGTGAAAAAGAGGGGTGCCTGGGTGGCTCTGTCAGTTGAGCAGCCAACTCTTGATTTCAGCTCAGGTTATGATTTCAGGGTCATGGGATGGAACCTTGCATTGGGCTTCACGCTCAGCACAGTCTGCTTAAAATTTTCTCTCCCTCTCCTTCTGCCCCTCCACCTGCTCCCTCTCCCCCCACCAAATGAAAACATAAATAAAATCTTCTTAAAAAGGCAAAAAAGACAGCCATTTGAGGAAATAAAAATAATGTTAAAACTATATTGGAAGGGATAGATGGGAGGTGTGAGTGGTGGGAGTGAGCTTAATCCTTATCTCTCATAGCATTATTTAGTAGATGATGTCAAGAAATATAGAGGAGGGGAGAAATTTGAAGAGGAGGTAAAATTTATAAGGCTTGGTGATTGATTCAATTTAATGAATAAGGGGGAGGGAGGGCACAAAGCTGATTTGCAGATTTTCTAGCTTGAGTGATTGGGTGAATGTGGTATTACAACTGAGGAAGGAATATAGAGATCATCTAGTTCAAGAGAGAAGATGATACATTCAGTTTTAGTTGTATGCCAGACATTGTGGTCAAGATGTATAGTAAGTACCCACACATGGGCAAATGTTCTTACCACAATAAAATTAAAAATGAGAAATTAACAAGAAAACCACCACAACAAAAGAATCTGGTCACTTCGAAATTTAAAATGACTAGCCTAAAAACTCTTGGGTTAAAGTGGAAATGAAACAAATAAACTGTTTATGAATAAATGATAATTATAACATAAAGAGGAAAGAACATGTACTGATGTTGTTATGGATTAATGTCTTTCTTAGTAGACCTTTGCTATAGATTGAATGTTTTTGTCCCCCACAGATCCATAGGTTAAAACTTAACCCCCAAGGTGATGATATTAGTAGGTGGGGCCTTTTAGGAGGTTCTTAGCTCATGAAGACTCTCATGAACAAGATGAGTGCTCTAATGAGAGACCCCAGAGAGCTCCTTTGCCCCTTCCATCATGTGAGGACACACTGAGAAGACATCAACTGTCTAGGAAGCAGTTTCTCACCAGACATTAAATATGCTGTGGCTGTGAGTTTGAACTTCCCAGCCTTCAGAACGGTGAAAAATAAATGTTTGTTGTTTATAAACCCCCCCCCTCCCCATTATGGTATTTTGTTATAGCAGCGTGAACAGACTAAGACAATTTCATTGACAGCTGTAGTCCGGATTCTGATACATAGAGTAGGCAGTTAAGATGAGCCTTAGCCATTTTGTGGTGCTAAGTGGGGCTTGTATTTGTGTGGCAGTGCCATATATTTCATTTTGTCTTACATTCATTTATAACTCTGAGTGGGAACTCTCTCCCCCAATACCACAGTATAAATTAGCTTCATATTCTAATAGAATTTGGAAATGTTGATATGCTCAAACTACAGTATTCCAATGTTTCCATAGTAACTAATGCACACCAAGGGGAAAAGATTGAGAATAAATGAGAATAGCATTTTAACAAAATAAGTGAGGGGCAAAGAGGCTTTAGACATGTGATTACCTCTTATTTAGGAATATGAAGATATTCATCTCTTTAATAATGGGGTTATAAAAGTTGTTACAATGAAACTTGTCAGTAGCCATTTGCATTCCATTTTTCTCCATAATCATCACCATCAAAAGCATTTAAATGCTCCTTTGCCCAGCAATACTGTATAGTGTGAGTTAAAGGGACATAGTTGCCATTATCTTGTGAATTTGAAATCAGGATAGGACAGGTTAGGCCAATGTTTATATTCCAGCCTGCCTGGCAGAGCTTTGCCTTCGTGGATATTAGGTGGAGTGGGGATTCAAAGCATCCTGTTCAATTCTGTGGAATTTGTTTGCTTTGGTGCAAGACTTTACTAAAAACTTAATATTCTCCTGGTTAGAGACTGCCTATATGGAGTTCTCCTGTTCCTCCTTTCCTATCCCACCAGCTGATTTTTTCCATTCCTCCCTGACACCCTTCTTCCTCTTCCCCCAAATGCATTCTATACACCAATCCCACTAATTCCAAAGCAATCAGTTTGCTTTGCCCCTTGGCCAGTTCTAAATGTTTGTATATACGTGGGTAGATACATCTCCTACATATATGTTTAATAACCTATAAAATATAAAACAGTCCATTACTGTGAATTCAGTTGTTATGGACTGAACTCCCCCCACTCCATTCATATGTTGAAGCCTTAACCCTCAATGTGACTGTATTGGAGACAGAGCTTATAAGGAGATAATACAGGTTAAGTGAGGTCATAAGGGTGGAAGAGAGCCCTCACCAGGAACTGAACTGGTTGGCACCTTGATCTGGGAATTCTAGCCTCCAGAACTGTGAGGAAATCAATTTCTGTGTTTAAGCTACTCAGTCTATGTATTTTGTTATGGCAGTCTTAGCAGACAAATATATCAATGTACACGCACAACCAATAAAGCTGTTATCAGATAGAAACAGACTGCAAGGGTGAAGAGATGACTTTTTTATTTTAGAATACAGAGATCAAATTTCCACAGATAAATATAATAACCAATGGGATGTCTATTCAACCCAGAACAGAAGCACACAGAGAAGAATACTGAGAATCTCCAGGTCATTAGATTGCCTGGTTTAGCCGATTCAGCTTCGACTGCCTGATTCCTTCCTCATTCAGTCGTTAAGAAGTACATTTGTAAAACATACTCATGTCACCTTTTGAAAGTCTCCAGCTCACCTGCTGTGCAAATTAATTTAGAACAGAAGCAAAATGTGCTGGGAGGTGTCAGTAAGGTGAGGTTCATCAATGGGAACTAAAGTCAATTTCCTGGAGTGGCCAGGGGGAGATATACCAGATTGATGACCCTTTACCTTGGATGGCCAGAGGTCTGGTAGACATCCTCGAATTCAGAAGGGCCTTACAGATCAGATAAAAAAAAGGAGTATATCTTCATAGGAGAGACTCAGTCTGAACAAGGGACATTTCCACGTTTTTGTTTTGTTTTAAACTTACGACATTTGATATTACAGTCACTGGGGAAATGAGAAAAATTTGAGGAAATGGAGTTCTCAATAAAGCATTTTTTCATCCCGAGGGATTGGTATTCATCATTATCGCATCCAAACCAAAATAAGGCAGAGAACTATTTATTCCCAGATAAAATGGTCTTCTCTTGTCATCTAGAACACAGAGTGCTTAAAGCTCCTGGTCAATAAATTATATAGTATATTAAAATGTAAATAAAATTTTGTCACTGCATTTTTTCAGCCCTCCAGTTATTTTTTTTTTCCTCCAGTTATTTTTAAAAGTGTTGCTTTAGGGAGATAGAGGAACACTATAGTTTAGGTCAATTTTCTTCTGCCTATTTCCATGTAATTTAAAGACAGTCATATCAATAAGGAACATATCATTGCAGACAATTTCTTTTTAGTCTTTTTCTTGGTGTGGGATTCAGTGTCTAACAGATTGCCAGGATATATATTTAATACCTCAGTTTCAGTTAATACTTGAAAACAAGATATTTTCACATCCATTTGTAGCTGGGTAGAAGTTTGGCTGAGATACAAATACATACTGTACAAATAGTTTTGTACAGTATGTGGACATAAAAATTAATTAATACAAATACTATAGTTTCATATAGTATGCTGACATCAAAATTAATATTTTTGTGCAACTAATATATGCACATAGAAGCAAAATTCCAAAGTTATAAAAGCGTGTACACTGAAAATTAGATCTCTCTCCTACCTTTATCTCTAAGTTCTCCAGTTTTCATCTCTGAGGGCAATCAGTGTTACTAGTCTCCTGTGTTTCCTTCTGTAGATATTCCGAAGTACATTGATTCTGGAGTAGGATCTTTCCCCTTCCCTAGCCGGTTCTCAGTACCTGGAAGCATGAAAATATTGCTCATTGAGGTCAAAACTAATGTTCTGAGCAATAGTATGAAACAGTGACTGCCCTTGATTCTTCTTATACCCCTCCTAGGAAACCATATTCCCAAAGCAGATCACCAGACATTTGTCTACACCACCTCTTAACTGGATGTAACACTACCACAGACACATTTATCATGAATATACAGCAGTCAAAACACCTAGTAGACCCATACACTAGATATTTACGTAGTGGTGTGTGTGAAAAAGTAGGTGCTTTTGGTAGGTTGTTGAGCAAGGAAAGGGTTCTGTTTTTATGCAAGATGGAACCAATGAGAAATTATTCCCTCTTTTCCAGGGAAAGGAAATTTCATGAGAGAGGTAAAAGAAGAAAGAAATCTTGGCTGGAAGGTACAGAAAAGGCATTCCAGCATGAGTTGTGGTCTGGGAGAAATCCTGGAATTGGGGTTTGGTATAAAAGAATGAAGGGAGTATTGAGTGTTAATTTGTGGAGAGCAGAAGGGATGAATTAGACTGGTAGGAAGAGACAGTGAGGTGCAAGTGAGGTAATGTGGGATGAATGGCCATTTGCATTTGTGTATATTGAAGGTTTGTGTAAGAATCTGTGGACAGAAGTCATGTTGCTAGCACTGCCATCAGAACTATCATTCAGTCCAGAATTTTTCTCTAACAAAGGCACCAAAGCGTGGATTGTAGCATAACATGGTAGTTTTCCTACATTAAGTTCTTCTCGGAGGTTGATTCTATTAGCTAAACAGCCATAACTTTCCTTAATATCCCTTATCCTTAAGTCCCACCATAACTTTCCTTAACATCCACAGAACTGTGTAAAAGGATTTCTCAATCTCACCACTATTGACATTTTGTGGGGTGCTGCGCTGTGCTCTGTAAGATATTTAGGGGTATTCCTGGCCTTGACCCACCTGGTGCCTGTAGCACTCTCTCCAAATTTGAGAAAAAAAAAATGTCTAGACATTGGCAAATATCCCTTGGAGGACAAAATTGCCCTGGATGGAGAACAAGTAATATAAAGCCTCATGAACCTATATTCTTTTGTTCTGTAACACCCCTTTTAAAAAATTAACATTTAAGAGTATTTACTGAGGGGCGCCTGGGTGGCTCAGTGGGTTGAGCCGCTGCCTTCGGCTCAGGTCATGATCTCAGAGTCCTGGGATCGAGCCCCGCATCGGGCTCTCTGCTCAGCGGGGAGCCTGCTTCCTCCTCTCTCTCTGCCTGCCTCACTGCCTGCTTGTGATCTCTCTGTCAAATAAATAAATAAAATCTTTAAAAAAAAAGAGTATTTACTGAAATAATACATTCATGTAGATAAAAAATAAATAGTACCAAAGGACTTATAATAAAAAGCATCTGTCTCCTGCCCCATTCCTCCTCACCTGTATTTCCATCCCTGAGGTCTACCACTTTTAAACTGTTTTTGGTTTGAGTTTTTCTCATGTTCCTGCCGTATCCATCTACCTGTTTATCCATTCATTCAGAGCACATATTCATTGAACACACTGTCTGCTAGAGCTGCCGTAACAAAATAGCACAGCCTGGGAGGCTTAAAGAGCATAAATTTATTCTTTCATAGTTCTGGAAGCTGGAGGTCCAGGATGAAGATTCTGGCATGCTTGTTTTCCTCTGAAGGCCATCTGGGAAGGATCTGCTCCAGGCCTTTCTCCTGGCCTTGCAGATGGTCACCCTCTTGCTGCCTCTTTATGTGATTGTCCCTCTGTGTATTTGTACCCCTGGTGTCTCTTCCTCTTGTTATAAGGATACCAGTCATACTGGATTAGAGCCCCATCTCAATGGCCTCATTTCAATTCAATCACCTATTTATTTATTTATTTATTTATTTTTAAGGTTTTATTGATTTATTTGACAGAGAGAGACAGCGAGAGCAGGAACACAAGTAGGGAGAGTGGGTGAGGGAGAAGCAATCTTCCTGCTGATCAGGGAGCCTGATGTGGGGCTTGGTCCCAGGACCCCAGGATCACAACCTGACCCGAAGGCAGGCACTCAACAACTGAGCCACCCAGGAGCCCTCAACCACCTCTTTATAGAACTCACCCCCAGGGGCACCTGTGTGGCTCAGTGGGTTAAGCGTCTGCCTTTGTCTCAGTGTGGTGATCTGGGGTCCTGGGACTCTCTGCTCGGCAGGGAGCCTGCTTCCCCCTCTCCCCTATTTGTGCACTCTCTCTCTCTAATAAATGAATAAAATCTTTTAAAAAATAACTTATTGCCAAATACAATTACATTCTGAGATACTGGGCATTGGGACTTTAAATTATGAATTGGGGGGGGGACAAAATTTAGCTCTTTTAAAAAAAATTTGTTTCTTTGCAAGAGAGAGTGTATGAGTGGAAGGAGGGGCAGAGGGAGAGGGAGAAGCAGACTCCCCACTGAATAGGCAACTCAGATGTGGGGCTCAATCCCAGGAGTCTGGGATCATGATCTGAGCTGAAGACAGATGCTTAACCAACAGAGCCACCAGGAACTTCTGCAATTTAATCCTTAATAAGCACCTGCTGTGTGCCAATCACTGTTCTCAGCACTGGGGATAAAGTGGTGAACAAAAAATGAAAGTCCCTGCTCTTCTTAAGTTTACATTCTAGCAGTAGAGAGCAATAATACACTATAAATACATAGTTAAAATATATAGTATATTAAAAGACACTAAGTGCTATGGGAGAAAAATAAAGCAAAGAAAGGAGATAGGGAGATTTGAGGGGCTGCTGGAATTTCAAATAGTGTGGCTGGGGAGAGACTCTCTGAGAAGGGGACATTTAAGTAAGGACCTGAAGGAGGGGATAGAGTAAGGCATTCATATATCTGGATCATTCTAGGTGGATAGTATAGCCAGTGCAAAGATCCTGTGTAGAACACGTCCAGTTTGTTGAAGTAACAGCAAGGAGGCCACTGGGGCTGGTGCAGAATGAACTAGGGGGAGTAGCAGGAGATGCAGAGGGTGGGAGATGGTGATGCAGATGATTGTGTAAAGTCTAATAAGCCCTTGTAATGACTTTGGCTTTTGCTCTGAGTGAGATGGCATGTTAGAAATGTCTCATTCTTCCTTCTTGTGTGTCTCCTTTCCTCTCACACTATTGTCACGTTTCAACACTTCTGACACCAGATGTGTGGGTTTTTTCCCCCTACAACAAGGAATTCTCTGTGATACCATCTAGGTGTCCTAGAATTTAATTCCATTCTGACACTGTCTACCTGGAGATAACATCAGATTCCACTGGTTAAGTGCCCAGTCCCACCAGACTGTTCCCCCCCCACCCGCCTGCAGATACCAATGGCAAGTCCAGGTTGTCACCTGTGCTTCTGACCCACTACTTATAGATCTGAGGGTCCCATGGTCCCCTCCTGGGGTTTGATTAGTTTGCTACAGCAGCTCACAGAACTCAGGGAAACAGTTAGGTTTACCAGGTTATTAAAGGATATGATAAAGGATACCGATGAACAGCCAGAAGGAGATGATATATCTACATACGGCAAGGGCTGGGAGGGTCCCGAGTATAGGATCTCCTGTCCCTGTGGAGTTGGGGTGCATCACCTTCCCGACATATGGATGTATTCGTCAACCAGCAAGCTCTCTGGATCCTATACTTTTGGGAATTTTATGGAGGCTTCATTGGGTAGGCATGATCAGTCATTAACTCCATTTCCACTCTTCTCCCTTCTTCTCTTGATGGAGGTGGGGCTGAAAATTCCAGGCTTCTAATCATGGCTTGATCTTTCTGGTGACCAGCCTCCACCCAGGAACCACCCAAGAGCCCACCCAGAGTTGCCTCATTAGAACAAAGGATGCTTCTATCACCCAGGAAATTACAAGGGTTTCAGGAGCCGTGTGTCAGGAACCAGGGTCAAAGACCAAACATTAGATCAAAAGATGCTCATAGTGCTCTTACCACTTAGGAATTTACAAGGGTTTTAGCTCTGTGCCATGAATTGAGGACATGTATATATATTTTTTCTATTATTTCACAGATGGGAAGCCATTGGACAAGCTGTGGGTGGCAAGATCTGAGTGAACGTTTAAAAGAATCTCTCCAGGGGCCCCTAGATGGCTCAGTCAGTTAAACATCTGACTCATGGGTTCTGGTCAGGTTGTGATCTCCGGGTCATGGGATCCAGCTCCACATTGGGCTCCATGCTCAGCACAGAGTCTGCTAGAGACTCTCTCTCTCACTCTCCCTCTGCCCGCCACCCCCCCCCAGCCTCCTCCTACCATGCTCTCTCTCTAAAAAAACAATAAATAAGTCTTTTTAAAAAAAGAACTACACCAGAATCTTTCTAGCTGCTGTGTTAATAATAGACCAAAAGGGAGCAAGGGTGAACTCAGGGAGACCAGTAAGGGGAGTATTGCAATTATCCCTTTTCTCTAAATGATATGTGTATACTGCCAGTCGTTGGTTTACCAGCTCTAATAACGTCATCTAGTGACTTGCTGCACTAATAGGTGGGAGTTAGCTCACTAACACAGCTGTACCACCACTCTCTTCCTCCAAATACATCACTCTTTTTTTAAAAAGATTTTATTTATTTATTTGACAGACAGAGATCACAAGTAGGCAGAGAGGCAGGCAGAGAGAGAGAGAGTAGGAAGCAGGCTCCCTGCTAAGCAGAGAGCACGATGCGGAGCTCAATCCTAGGACCCTGGGATCATGACCTGAGCTGAAGGCAGAGGCTTTAACCCACTGAGCCACCCAGGCACCCCTCTTTGTGCCTTTATATAAGACACATAAATCTCTGTTTTTTTGGTTCCATCATCTACAGATAGTATCTCTTGATTCTGTGCTTTCTACAATTGGCATATTAGTGCCTCTACACAATTTTCCACCTCCTAATTTTGTGTACTTTCCAATTTCTGTATGCTATGCTTTTACATTAAGTTTGTAAACATTACTTTATACTTTGTAATCACAATTAAGTTTTCTGTGATTTGTCTCTAGGTTGGATTTCAAAAGTTGAAAACCAATAAGGATAGTGTTTACATTATTATGACTATGTAAATATATATCTGTGTAAAGCCAAAGGATGGGCCTTGATTATATTTTCTTCTTTGTAGTTCCAATGTTACAACCTCTGTTGGTTGTTGTATATCATTCCATGTCCTGGTTGCCTTAATTATTGGAAAATGACATTTTTAAAAAAATTTTATTTTTTAATTATTTTTTAAAAGATGTTATTTATTTATTTATTTATTTGACAGAGAGAGATCAGAAGTAGGCAGAGAGGCAGGCAGAGAGAGAGAGAAAGAGAGAGAGAGAGGGAAGCAGGCTCCCTGCTGAGCAGAAAGCCAGAAAGCAGATGCGGGACTTGATCCCAGGGCCCGGAGATCATGACCCGAGCCGAAGGCAGCGGCTTAACCCATCTGGAGCCAGATGTGGGGCTTGATCCCAGGACACTGGAATCATGACCTGAGCCGAAGGCAGATGGTTAACTGATTGAACCACCCAGTCACCACCCCCTACGGCGGATATCTTTATTGCACCTTTTTGGTTTATTTCTTGCATTCTGTGTGTTACTGTATCCTTAATTTTCATAGCTCATTTTTTAAAAATTTTTATTATTTTAAGTAATCTCTATGCCCAACATGGGGCTCGAACACAAGACCCTGAGATGAAGAGTTGCATGCTCTACTGACTGGAGCCAGCCAGGTACCCCAGTTTTCCTAGCTCTTAACCACACCATCTCTTTTGCTGATTTCCCTTTTTCCTGGAGTCCTCCTATGTTCTGTGTGGCACTTTTCTGGGCTGGTTGGCTCCACAAATTGGCCTTAGTTCTGTGTATTCTGTCAACACACTTCCCTCCATTTTTAAAAAAAGATTTTATTTATTTATTTGAGAGAGAGAAAGTAAGAGAGAGCATGAAAGGGGAGAAGGTCAGAGGGAAAAGCAGACTCCCCGAGGAGCTGGGAGCCTGATGAGGACTCTATCCAGAAACTCTGGGATCATGACCTGAGCCGAAGGCAGTTGCTTAACCAACCGAGCCACCCAGGAGCCCCCTTCCCTCAATATTTTATCTTCCAGATGACATGTATTGTCATCTGATGTCCCTTTTCTTTGTTGTGGGTTTATACCTTTTAAATCCCTCTACTATAATTCTAATGGTGTCTTAGGAGGGAGAGCAGATTAATGCACATGGTTATTCTTCTGTACTGAACAAATATAGAGCCTTACAATACTTTTTCAAATTTTTATTTTTTAAGTTCTAAAATTAATAACGTTTCTTGTAATTAATTCAGACATTAAGGAAGTGAATAAAATAAAAACTTTAAAATTTGTTCACTACCCTCGTACCCCAGAGGTGACACTGTTTGGTAAATATCCTTCCAGACTTCTAAAATATGCATATGCAAAATCATATACATATACACATAGAAAAAATAAGGTTTTTTTTGTTTGATAGAAGTTGGATTTTATAAACATTTAGATACTGGGTTTTTAAGCTTAACATATTGGGCATACTTGCATATCAGCACATAGATAGACAATAGATTTTTGGGGGATGGGGGAGGAACAGAGAGAGATAATCTCAAGAAGACTCCATGCTCAGCATGGGGTCCTACACGGGGATTGATCCCACAATGCTGAGATCATGACTTGAGCTGAAATCAAGAGTGAGGCTTAACCGAGTGAGCCACTCAGGTGCCCCAAAACTTAAGTTTTAATGTAAAGTTTTTATTGAAATATATACACATATAGAAAGGCAATGGCATGTTCTTTCTGCATATATGCTATATCTCATTATTTTTAATAGCTGCATAGTACTCCTACCCAATTTTATATATATATATTTTTTATTTATTTATTTATTTTTTTGGTTTGCTAACTTTTTCAATTACAAGCAATGCTATACTGAACATCTTGGAACATAGATCTTTGAACTTTTGTGTTAGTATTTCTTTTATTTTAAGATTTTTTAATTTATTTGATAGACAGAGCTCACAAGTAGGCAGAGAGGCAGGCAGAGAGAGAGAGGAGGAAGCAGGCTCCCCGCTGAGCAGAGAGCCCGATGCGGGGCTCCATCCCAGGACCCTGGATCATGACCTGAGCCGAAGGCAGAGGCTTTAACCCACTGAGTCACCCAGGCACCCCAGTGTGTTAGTATTTCTTAATAGAAGTAGATCCGTTGGGTCAATGGCTATGAAATGTAAAAAACATCAAGAGATACTACTGAATAGCCCTGCTGAAAAAAATTGCCAATTTACTTTCCTACTAAAGATATTTGAGAGGGTACAAACCTTTGAGGCAAACTCTCCTTAAAAAGTTGGAGATTCTGCTGTGCATAGTTGAGAACTAGACTCTGTACTGTTTTTTTATTTATATTTAATGACTTCACATGAGCTGGTCTTTTCTGTCTTTGAATATTTGAATATTTCAAGTTCCTTAGAGGCTGGGATCATGTCATATACTTCCTTGGTATTTCCTATAGTGCTTAGTACAGGCTGGGCAAACTGTGGGTGCTCAGTACATACTTAGTGATTGACTGATAAACCAGTTTATATTTTGGGCCACACAATCCCTTGAGGTCAGCTCCTGGAATGAGAAGGCTGGACAGAGTCAGAGACTAGGGCTGTGCTGGGTCAGTATCAGATGCTGTCGCTTGGATATCAAATTTAGACCATAATGTAAGAACCTCATTTACATAAAACACCTAACTTAATCCCTGGCTCAGAGGAGGTTCCTAATAAGTGGTCTTTATTGATGAGAGAGTTGTCTTAGGGCTAGTGTTGAGGGTTCAAGCACAGCACCTAAAACCATTCAGCCTGGAATCAGAAATCCAGTCTAGGGATGAAACAAAATTGAGAACCAGCAGGAGCAGACAGGTATCAGAGGCAGAGACAGAGGCCTGGTTTGAGTTCAGTTGCATTGTAATATCACCTTCCCTGCTACCCCAGGCATTTTTTATTGGGCTTTCTGTATGTTTGGCTTTTGCACAGTGGCAAAGGTGTTTTCAGTCTCTAACAGGAGCCAATAATCCCAGCACAGTGCTGTGAATACTGGAGGTGTGTAATGAAAGAGATTCCATTGATCTCTCGCCTGTTAAATTGAATAACGCAGCAGCAGTGCTGGGGATTCATCTGAGACAACAGTGCTAGAGAACAGCCATTTGGCTAGAACAAGATTACTGCCCAAGCTTTTCCTAATCAGGAGTGGGGTGCCCCCGGAATTGGGAAACCAAGAGGTCAGTCAGATAAGGATTAACTTCAGTGACAAATTTAGAGGCTCAGAAAACATGGATGACACAGATTCAACAAAGTGAAGAATGGGTTTCCTTCTTCTTACCTTTCTACCCCTAGTCAGCAGCATAGATAAAGGAGGGAGGTGGGCCAGGTTTGTTACATATAGACGTTCATCATAACATATAGCATTGTGTTTCTCCTATATGCCAGACATTTCCTGCACATTATCTCTAATCTCCCTTATAACACTATGAAGTAGGTATTAGCTCTATTTTACAGAAGCTTATACAAGCTACTGAGAGCCAGGATTTGAATCCAGGTCTATCTGGCCATAAAGCTTTTGTACCTTCTGTTCTGCCTCTTCTGTTCCAGTCATAGCAGCCGGGGCCCCAGGGAAGTAGTTGCTGCCTAAGAACTAGTTGCTTATGTGTGGGTAGGGTGTCCCATGGTTCTTCCCTTTGCTCATCAATTCATTATACAAATATGTATTTATTTATAGCCACAGAGTTGGGAGAGGAGTGCAGGTCAGGTAGGCGGGGTGGGAAGGGACACACATGTGTGGGGGGAGGGCAAGGGAACATAGGAGGGTTGAAACTTGAGAAAACAGAGCAAAAGAAAAGGGTCGTCATGAGCTGGAATGCAGGATGGGGCCTGATTTCGGGGGTCTCTTCTTGGATGCAGTACTAAATGGGTCTTTGGGTGTTTCCAGAAGAAATACGTGGAGCAACACTAGTAGGCAAGCTGTAGTCCACTGGCAGCCCTCAGGCCTGTGCTTTATACCAACACATCCACAACACACACTAGCATGGGAGCCATAAATGTGGAGACAGATATCTTTAAACAGGCACACCAAAATGTATATCACACAATGGCAGCTGATTGCAGTGGTGCTTCCAGTGCTCATCACATTACTGTTAATTCCCCTTCAAGGGAACCAGTGCTCATTTGGATATGTAAAGTCTGGGAGGTTTGTTGAGAGGAGAAGGAAAGAGAAGAGAAAAAAGAAACAATCTCATTTTATAGTCAAAATTTAGTTGTGTGTGTGCATTAAGACTTTAAGGATTATATGAAATGATGTAACTACAGAGAAGGAAGTGCTATGGAATGTTTGTCCATATAAATCTTACTTATATTTCTTTTAGTGGTAAACACAAGTCATAACAGATAGTAATAAAACAAGCCTGACCTACACAGCCACTTAAACCCAGAGGGATGTGACCCAGAGCAGGGAGGGGCAGAGCCCAGGAATGCTGTGACAAATTGATTCCAGGACTCCTTGGGCTTCACCTGTGCCTGAGATATGGACAAAGTATGTTTGGAAGCTGCAGAGATTTATTTGTGACTGCTCCATAGTCAGGGGGATGGCAGCTAGGGTAAACATGCTATGCCTAAGGGCTTCTAGTGTACACAGGTTTGAGAATCCAGGGGTCTGATGGGGCTGAGGGAAGTTCCTCTCCCTTCCATACCAAGTGTGTGCAATACCAGCACCCTCCAGGATTCAAAGGCGGGGGGACTGAAGACAATGATACTGATCATACAGTTTATAGGGAATAAAGCAATGATTATAATCAGCATGAGTGCTAAGGAACAATAGAAGCTTTATAAAGACAGACTTTACCCTACAAATTAATTATAACACATCTCTCTCTTAAGAGAATTACCTAGCGATTTTTTAATCCTTTTAAATTTTTGATCGAAGGGTGGTGCCATGAAAGTGTCAAGCGTAATTATCATTAAATAGCTTTTTTCTTCATATCACGTGGGACCCAAATACTGTAAAGGAGAAATAGTTCCTGACCATGTATGTGGTCCTTCAACTAACACACACAAAAACTGCCTTGGGAAGAGCTTTGGCAATCTCCTCTCTATTAATTGCAAATACTCTCACCTTAGAGAAACTTTATTCAAGCTCAGAAATTGGCTAGCAACCTAGGCACTGTCCCCAACAGTGTGACGCGTAAGGAGAGGCCACCTTCAGCCCTTTCTCATATTTCCCCTTGTATTTGGAAGCCAAGAGCCATAGTAGTGGAAACAGACCTGATGTCTTTTAAAGTCCTCTGTATAATATTAATGCCCTTGTTCTCAACTGTTTTTCTCACTCCAATCTCGAACTTCTAAAGGATGCGGCTCACTCGGATCAGGAGCAGTGGGTCATTGTGGCAGTAGCTGCAGAGGGGGGAAGCAGAGGGACAGAATCAATGTGGTTGGTGGGTGGGGATTGTGCCTTGTATCCCCGCCCCCCTCCAATTATCATAAGCTCTCCAAAGCGAACAGTAATTTACAACCTTTTTGGAAACCTTACTTCATTACCTACCTGGAAGAATTTAAGCACTGGCAGTAGAGTTTCTCTAACTTCATCATAGTCAATTACTTGTTTTCGGTACCGCAAAATGATTCTGCGTTCCTGGGGACAGCTCTCCCTTTCAAGTTCCTTTTTATGTTTGTTGTGTTCAGGAAGCCTTAGAGATGCAGGCCAGGGTGACTGGGACAGAGGTGAGATCCCTAACTACTGAATGGGACTTGGGAGGGAGAGGACTTGTTTTTATGCTGATAAAGAGTAAAATCCGGAGTCGCGATCGATTTCAGGCACGTAGGGCGGAAGAGGCCCAGGGCAGACCTAGTATGGGGTGAGCACCGGGATCTGTGAGCCAGTGTTGCTTCAGCGTCTCACCCTGTGTGCGAGGGGAGGCTGGTAGTCCGTCCCTCCTTGTCCCTTCAGGACTACCCTTCACCTCCGTGTCTGCATAACTATATCAGTAGAAAGCGACGCTTCTCACATTGGCGCCCGGACCCCAAAGGGAGGCTTGCTGTGGCTTGGCAGGTGGGCACGAGGCCGGGAGATGGGTGGGGGAGTGGGGCGGAGGCAGCGTCGAGTGGCGTTTGGAGTAGCCAATGGTAGTTCGGGGCAGGGGTGGCAGGGGCGGAGGCACCAAGGCCGAGCAGCCAATGGCAGGCGAGCAACTACTGGAACGACCTGGTGACGTGAGGAGCGTTCCATTCGGCCAGCGGTGGGCGGTTGCCACAGCTGGTTTAGGGCCCCGACTATTGGGGCCCCTTGTCAGGAGGAGGCAGCCTCCGGGCTGGGGAGGAGAAGTCGCTGCCACCTCTGGCAGCTGACGCGGTCCCCTGGGAAGGTGCACTTCCTGCCCTCAGTTCCCGGCCGAGTTCGGTCTCCCGGGTTCAGGTAACGAGGGGTGGGGGTTGGGGTCTCCTGGGCTCGGCCGCATGGTGGGCTGCCAACCCCTCCGCTGAGCCCGGCTGTGCGGACATAGGCAATTGCCCTTTTCAGCCGGGCTGCTGCCGCCGAGCCCCTGGCCGCGGGTGACTACACGTGGCGGGCGTGTGTGAGTGTGTACGAGCGTGTGGAGGTGGCGCGCGTCCCAACCTGCCTGGGGCGGTGGTCCGCTGCGTGGCGGAGGCAGGGCTGGCCTCCCGAGGCCGCGCCTGCCGCCCGCCCCGGACTCGGGCCTCCGGTCCCCGGCTTGTGGGCCGGTCGCTGCCTCTCGATGGATTTTGATCTTTGTTCTCCCAGGGCCCGGCTCCCCTTCCTGGTCTCTCTTCTCCCGCTGGGCCGGTTTATCTGGAGGAGATTGTTTTCCAGGTTAGTTTTACACAAAGGAAGTGTTCTCTTCACCTCTGGTGCTCCCTCCCTTTGGCCAAGCCTTCTTGCTTTCTCATTTCCCTGCTCATCTCCTGGTCTCTGTTTGGACCCTTGCCCTCTCCAGCCCAGAATGATTTCGGGTTGGTTGTTTCTCTCAGGCGGGCTGCAGGCTTCCACCTCATTCTTGCCAGCGTGGGGCATGTGGTGTCAGTAAATAGAGGCCACAGCACCACACCTGAGAGGAGAAGGGTTACAGTGGTTGAGAGAGGCTGGGCCCCCCGGGTTCAGGATGCCAAGTAGAAATGGCACTTATGAAATGTCCCAGAAAGCAAGCACCTTTATGACGTTTCTTAGCTCATGACTCTGCCATGTCCACCCACCCCCACCCCCAACCATTCCAAAACCTCTCCTGCTTAAGTCAGCCTTTCACCTATAGGTCTGTGATGTGGTTTCATTAAGATTCCCGCAAATGTTAGGCTAGACTGGCAAGATTGGTTCATTTCCCGAACTCAGGAGGTTGCAGAGGGTTTGATTAGGGGAAATCTGTTTTGAGTAAATACAACCTGGGTATGTGTACAGAATGTCCAGAACCTCCTAGCCCTGCCAGAGGGTGACTTGTTCCCGGGTGTGATTCATATTTGAGTGGCTAATTGAAGAAAGAAGGTGAAGTGGAGGAGGGGAGGGAATGGCTCCTTAAGGACAGAAACTCTACTATTGTTTTTAGAGTCCTCTTACTGATGATGATAGAACAGTGTGGTATATGGAAAGTGCCCTGCACTGGAAGTCAGCTCACGTGTTTTCTTGGCTTAGCTTTGCAGCTGTGTGACGCTGGACAAGTTACTTCCTCTCTATGGTCTTAACTTTACTCATTTCCCAAAACAAAGTAATTGGGGTTATCACCCATAAAATCCCTTCTAGTTCCAAGGTTTTATGATTAGATCATCAGTATTATATTGGAAGCATAGGGATTTACTTAAGAAGATATGCTAGCCCCCTTCTTTTTTTTTTTTTTTTTTGAGAACTTTTAACCTTTTTTCCTTTTAGAGGACAAACACGGATTGGAAATAAACTTTTCCCGCTTCCCTACCCCTACCCCTTTAGGCAGTGCTCGTCTTTCCACCTGTGAGAAAGGAAGATTGAACTGCATTTTCTTGTTCCTGCCTCATTTTTTTTTCCTTTTGTGCTTTTTCTTAGGGCTAGAAATTGGACTTTTGATGATGTTTGACCCCGCGGCAGCAATAGCAGGCATCGTGATATCAAAGCTGGGCTCAGCTTCTGT
Source organism: Lutra lutra (assembly GCF_902655055.1). Classification (NCBI taxonomy): domain Eukaryota; kingdom Metazoa; phylum Chordata; class Mammalia; order Carnivora; family Mustelidae; genus Lutra; species Lutra lutra. The sequence continues at coordinate 20,990,011 of NC_062296.1, forward strand.
TTCTTCCCTCTTGTAATCACAAAGCCCATTTTGGACCAGGAATTCCAATCATGTCTGTGATGGTGGTGAGAAAGAAGGTGACACGGAAGTGGGAGAAACTCCCAGGCAGGAACACCTTCTGCTGTGATGGGCGAGTCATGATGGCCCGGCAAAAGGGCATCTTCTATTTGACCCTCTTCCTCATCCTGGGGACATGTACACTCTTCTTCGCCTTCGAGTGAGTTTCCATTGAGTAGAGTTACCTGATTATGGTTTCTTTGGGTCTAGAGGAAGAACCTTCTTTCTGGGAAGTTTATGGATGGTCTTTGGATGGCACTATCCTCTTGAGCTATGTCCTTAGATCATGCCAACCGAATTCATTTCTTTGTGCTTATAGCAGAGTACCTGCTTCCTAAAAAGTCCAAGACCTTTGACTCCAATTTTATAGCACTGATTTGGGGTTACCCCTGGCACACTTGGGTAATAAAGGAATTTGTCTTTGTTATTCACCTCTCCTTTTCAGTAGTCTCCGTAGGTGCTTAGTGACAGACTCCCTCTTCCCCACCCCTTTTGGGGCTGGGGCAGCCCTCATGGTTATAACTCAATACCACAAAACTGACCTATTCTGTTATTCTGGGTCCTATTTCTTTAGGGCTCAGCTCTCTGCTAGCTATTAAATTGAAAAGCCATCTGAATCGGGGACCTGCAGATCAGTTCCAGCCTCAAACTAGTTTGTACCACAAACTAGCCACCTGTGTAGTACATATGTGCTTATTAAATGTAAGTTTCACTCAGGATCACTCAACATAAACAACTCTGTATTCTCTGTGAGCCTGATACCAGCCTTGGAGTTATTTTTTCTGCGATGTAAAGCTAATACTAGAGCCACTATTTGAATCCTGTATCAGTCACTGCTTTAGGGAGGTGGCCAGTTGGATTCTAGGGTACAATGGCATGACTACTGGGTGTGCTGAGATACTCTAGGGATGGGAGCAATGCTAATTGGTTTAGGATTATTATGGGGAGAGCGCTGAGGAGCCAAAAGGAGTGTGTGTAGACTGTGAGCCACACCTAATACGAGCCTGCTATAGTTCATATACTAGAGTGACCTGGAAATGGAGCTCCCATGCTGGGGCATGGCCGTAGGAGGGAAGAGGGGGCTCCTTGGCCAGGCTTTGTGGTAATTAAAATGAGCTCTGGTCTCTTGGAGCTCAATTTTGCCCTTCTGTAAGGGCTCCAGGCTTTCCCAGTGCATCAAGAGTGATTTTTCAGGCTGCTTTGCCAGACTTTCTGCTCGTTGCAGCTGGCTTGAATAACAGCGAGGGGGGGCAGTTTATAACAGGGCTAGGAAAGGAAGGTCAGAGAGGCTCTTTGTCAAAGGCACTTTTGCTGCTGCTGTTGCTTCTGACTTCGTGAAGTATTTGGCAAAGTCCGGTTGGTGATGGCTTCTTAGGTGCTTTCCAGTCTGAGGTTTATGGTGAGCATGTGTATGTGTGTACTTGTGTGTGGTACAAATGAGCATGTGTGGTCAGGCAGGAGTATGTGAAACATTAAAAAAAAATGTTTCCCCTCTCACCCTTCTCCCCAAGTTTTTGTTTTGTTTGTTTTTGTTTTTGCTTTTTTTCCTGCCTTGCTTCTTTTTGAAAGTGCAAAGCCGAACTCGCTATCATTCTCCCTCTCTTTCAGTCCTCCCCCTGCTGAATCACTAGCTCTTTCTGCCACCACACCCTTCCATCTTAGAGTTAAATTTTTGTGGTTGGAACCATTTGAAACAGGGATGAGATTTGTTTCCAGGCCCTGAGTGAGCTAGTAATTCTGGGCCCAGGAAACCTCTGGTTTGGCCGTCCAGGGGAACTTGAAATTTGGGGCTGTTGGCGTTTGGCCTTTTCTGTATCTGGGAGCCAGACAGAATCCGATTTGAATCTGTCCCACTTAGACCCCAGAGGCCTCTGAACAAAACTGCCTGTGGGATGAAGCTTATAATTAGCCAAGTTACTGTTTGATGGAGGCAGGTTGAGTTTTCTACCAAGATCACTTTTCCCCCAAGTTATTTCTTGTGCTTTGCCCTCAGATATGAAGGATAACGTTGTTTGTGAACTGCCTTGAGTTCCAGCAATCTGTGTGATAGAGTAAATATTTTTAAAAGATTTTTATTTATTTATTAGAGAGAGAGAGAGAGAGAACAAGCCAGGGGAGGAGCAGAGGGAAAGGGACATGCAGACTCTGTGCTGAGCACGGAGCCTAGTGTAGGCCTCCATCCCACAACCCTGAGATCATGACCTGCGCTGAAATCAGGAATCCAACGCTTAACCAACTGAGCCACCCAGATAGAGTAAATATGTTTGAGGGTAGGGCTAGGGGAGGGATAAGGGAGAAAGAAGTTAATGTGTGAGCAAAGGAGTGGAATGGGAAAGCATAAAGCTGACCAAAGGGGAGAGGACATTGGTGATGAATCCTTTTTACTGAGAGTGGTGGAATCTGTTTGTGCACATGTGCATGTGTTTCTGTGTATGTGTGTGTGTGTGTCTCACATAGAGACACACAAACACTCTGAGTGCTGGCTGCCTTATGCCTAGTTAATGACAGGCTGTACAAAGGACACCAGCATGCCTCTGAGGCATGAAATCTCTTTCTGGTCAACCTTTCCTTTGGAATATATAATTCACTACCAACCACACAGTGGGGGATAGCATTTGGGAGTCAGAATATGGGCCCCTTTGTTAGCATTGGAATTTAAGGAGACCTCAGGAAATCAGCTGATCTAGTCCCCTGCCTTCAGGCAGGTGAGGGCATCTGAACCACCAGTGACAGAGGGCTGTCTATTTTCATCCTCAAATTGCCTAGGAGTGTAGATTCCACATCCTCTGGTGCTGCATTTTTGCCTTAGGGAAGTATAGATCTTGCCGCACATCTGGACCTGCATTTTCATCATAGGGTCTTGCCTGTAGCAGGTGCTTAGGAACAAGTGGAAGCTGATTTATAGCTGCCCATGGCACAGCTCTGGGTTAGCCAGATGGCTAGAGAAATCTGGTCAGGCATGTGGGCACCCCTTGATGAAAAACATGCAGTATTAGTAGTACCAGTGTATATATATATTTTATTTTTTGATTTTGCCTTTACACGTTTAGACTTCTCAAAGGAGGGACCTGTAATTTTCAGTGGACAGACAGTAGGTCGAATACATAAGATGAAAGAAGGTTGTCCATCTAGGAGCTAGTTAGCTCTGTATTGTTAGAAGTGTTTCCAAAGATACTGGGTGGCCATCTCTCAGGGCTGCTGTCTCAAAGTGGATTCCTGCCCAGGATGGGAAATTGGGCTAGGTTATCACTAAGCCTCTTGCAACTCTGAGAGTCTGAGGTTCTGTATAACTGTTGTGTTTGTCTAGAAGATTCAGATACACACACTGAAAAGGAAAGGTTGGATTTCCAGTAGGTAGCTGTATTTAAATATATTTCATATTTAAACATAATTATATCTATGGTAAATGTATTGACTTTAAAAGCAGTGAAAATTTTGCAGTGCTTAAAAAAAGGATTTCCTAATTTATTTTTAGGGTGAGGTATTTAGGAAATGTGAGTGAATATGCCAGTTTTAGCTTTGACCACATGAACCATTCTGTCTTTTCTGCCCAAACCCTGTCTAGCTTGTGTGAACACACAAGCTTGGCCACCAGCTTGGCCAGTTATGTCAGGACATTCTAGTGGAATGACACAGACAACTGTGAGGTGTCCAGCTACTCAAAGACTATTGTGGTGTTAGTCAAATTCAACTTCCTGATAAAGCTTGGAGGAAGGACCAAGTGCAGTGTCTTCTGGAATTGGCTTCCTATCTGTCTCTTTTAACTTTATGACCAGACTATAGGTGGGGTCAAGATACCCAGACTTCTCTTGTGGCAAGAATGAGTAAGTGACTCTTGACCCCTGAAGTATAAGCAGTTTGCTTCTATGCTCAGCGCTTATGCCTCATTGTACTCTATGTAGAGGGAATTGTATCAAGGCGCTATCAAACCCTGTTGGACTGACCCTTGCGGGTGATTTTGATGTGTAGAGGAGTCATTGAATTAGATGAACTGAAAAAACCTTTGTAGTGGTGCTTCGTAATTGACCCACTTCTAGCCTATCCAAATTCTACATCTCTTTCACGTCCCTTCTTGAGTCTTCCTTCCTGAAACCTTTCCAGTAATTTCTGCACATACTGCTCATTTAACACATCATCATATGACATTTCTTAGATTTCTAAATTCTATGATTATTACACTTTGAGCTCGTTCAATGCCAGGGACTATCTCCTATGTCTGTGTAGCCCTCCATGGTGCCTTCCACCAGACGTTACGTAGAGTAGGTGGTCAATAAATGTTACTGAATTAATACATTCTGGATACACTTAAAATATAACAGTCTTGACTCACAGAATCATAGAATGGTAGAACTGGAAGGGGCCTTGGAAATTATCTCCATCCTTTTGCAGGCGAGGAAACCAGGTGCACAGAATAGAGGTCCCGTTGTCAAGATCAGTCAGCCAGCCAGTGCCTCTGTATGACACTACCTTTCATTTCATTGTTACCTTGAATATGGAATCCTAAAGACATTCAGATTTACTAAAGTGTGCATAGTGCCAAATGCTAAACTAGCGTATTCTGGGTTCTTGCTAACTAGGGATTGTGTTACCTAGTGGCATCTAGGTTATTTGGGCCTCCCCCACTCAAGCTCCTGGGAAGTGAAGGTGTCTTTGTAGAAAACTAGTAGCACTCTGGCCTAGCATTCTGGTAGCCTTGCAGGAACAGAGAAGCCCGTGTTTAAGTGAACATAGAAAGGAAGCTTTGTGTTACGGGTCATCACCTCTGTGACTACTACTCTGTCCCTGCTGCCCAAATGAGAATGGTTTGGAGAAAATTTAAGCAATGTGTGCTCCCTACCTCATTACTATGTGGGTGATCCTGATGAGAGGGGCATTGTGTCCCCGTGGAGAGACGGGAAAGACAATATGACAACACAAAGTTACCAGGTTGAGGAAATACAGAGCTATGTAGACCAAAACCAAACTGACATGGCAGAATATTGCGCTTATAGTTCCTATGTCCAGGTTCCTGAAGTTACTTAGATGAGATTGGGAAGATGAAAAAGTGACTTTGTCATGATCTCTAACCAAGAGAACGTTTTCTGGAAAATTTTTCTGTGGAGGTTTTGTCTTGTGCTTTACCTAGCCCAAGATTCTAAGACTTGGCCAACCAAATAGCAGTTTTAGAAAGTCGTAGTTGCCTCTCCGATATCAATCTGTTAAAGTACGTAGCTAAGTTCAACTTGCTGATAAAGCACGTTCCCTGGAGAAGGGTTGGATTATGTCTTCTAAATGGTATGCTTTCCTTTCTTTACAGTTCTCTCATTCAGAATTTATCTGTATATTTTCAGCCTCTACTACCTTTTTTGGTGATAAGTTTCACACTGTCGATCTCTACTGAATGCATCTCCCATCTTTTTTTTTTAAGATTTATTTCTTTATTTGAGAGAGAGAGAGAATGATCAGGAGGGGCAGAGGGAGAGGGAGAGAGTATCTCAAGCAGACTCCATGCTGAGTGCAGGGCCTGATGCAGGGCTCGATCCCAGGACCTTGAGATCATGATCTGAGCTGAAACTGAGAGTTGGATGCTTAACTGACTGTGATACTAGGCACCCCTCCCATCTTTTGAGAATGAGTCTTAATTGAGTATAGTGATCTTCTATTTTGGGAAAAGCAAGCACAAAGAACAGGGATTTCCCCCAGCATGCTGATATCACTTGAGATGTTTATTGAGGTAAAGAAGGGATCTCCTAAATCTTCTTCCTCAGAGACACCTGAGCTGGTATCATGTTTAAGAACAGAGGAGGCACCTTATGCCTTTGCAATAGCAAGAAGCCAGTGAATTCAGGGTATTAGGGGAATATTTCTGGAACAGAGCAATGAGAAGGCAAGAACCTTATGATGGTTATTAGATGAGGCCAGTTAATGGAGGGCCTCGGAATAACTGGCCTGTGGGGTTCGGGGATTAGTATAAGCAGCAGGGAATTGTTCTATGCTTTGGGCAGGAGTACATTATAATTGAAATTTATTATTTGTTATATTTGAAATTTGCTATTTTTGTTATAATCGAAACGTGAAATTTGCTATTATCACTGCCGTTTAACAACTGCTTAGCAGGTTTGTCTGGCTAGAGATTTTGGCCCTCCTTAGTGAGAAGATGGCTCATTGCCTCAGAATTGAAAATGTCCCTGTTTGGTTAATTTTCCCCTTTGCTACTGGAGCAAAACAGACTTATGCCTCTTCCTTTGACCTTCACATAGCAGTCAAACTAGAGACTGATTTTAAATTATGTTTTTAGTGTTCAAGGAAACTTTTCCCTATCAGCAAACTCTTGAGTGTCATCATAAGAGCCTTGAGCCAGTATAGGTGACTCTGCATGTTTACTATGCTTTAGAAGTAGGTAGTGTGTAAGAGAACAGACAACTGTCCATATCAGTGGGGACTAATAGCAAAGGCTTATTACTATTATGTGGGACAAGGGCCATAGTGAGACTCTAATCTTGAGCCCTTTCTTCTGTTCTAAGCACAGCTCTTCCTTAAAGCCACCCTTAACAGCTGCTATGGGAGCAGTTTTAAGCAGCCACCAGCTTCCCAAGAGCTCTTCTCTGACCACTTATAGTCCTTAGAGTCTGAATCACCATCCTAACCCTTGATTATTGGTCTTATCTTATTCTTCAGCTATTTCATATGTTAGTTATGTTTTTCCCAACAAAATTAACTCCTATTTTCTCTTGTTCTTCATTTGTTAGACCCATAAACACTTGTTGGCTGATTGATTGCACTGAGCTATTAGGAAGACTTGGAGGTAGAGTATTGTATAGAATACTAATCCATGCTCCCAGTCTGTGAGGCAGAGCCCTGCTATGGAATCTGTCTGGTTTCTTACCAACTCCACTCATGAATCTCTTTTGAATTTTTTCATATCAATTAAAGTCTGTCATTATCATTGTCCCTCCAATGAACTAGCATGCAAGGGATGGGGGATGGGACATGACACACCAGCCCAGCCTGGCACTGCTAGTTACTGCTAGACAGTACCACCATGCGGCCCATGGGACATGTGGAAGTCCAGTCATGTAGTCCAGCTATGAAAGCCTGAGGCCAATCAAGAGGTTGATAGAAGGTGGCTTAAAATAATGATATTTCTTCAGGTGGCATAAAGGAAGACTTAGTGGAGACATGGTTGTGTTTATAAAATTCACAAGGGAGAAAAGCAACTTCTGAACCCTTTGGAAGGGGGAAAGCCTCTTGGCACTCTGAAGATAAAAGAGAGTTCTGTTTCAAAAAGTATATGGATATCATTATTCCAAGAAGTGATATAAATGGAAAATACTGGGGGATTTAAAAAAAAACAGTTAGCTTATATTCATGGATGACAGATCTAGTCTTCCAGTAAGACAAATTAGTGATTTAGGAGACTCCTGACTTTTCAGGTTGATATTGGGAATTGCCACCAAATTTTCACATACCCTGGTCCTGTCAGAGACAGATCTCTAGCTTAGTGCAATTATGGGATTAATCCAAGGGGGTATTTAAAAAATATATTATATTATTTGAGATAGAGAGGTAGTAAAAGAGAGCAGGAGAAGTGGGGAGAGGGAGAAGCAGGCTTCTCACCGCTGAGCAGGGAGCTGGATGTGGGGCTCAATCCCAGAACCCTAGAGTCATGACCTGAGACAAAGGCAGAAGCTTAACCAACTGAGCCATTCAGGCGCCCCCTAAGGGGGTATTTTTTATCATAACTATTAAAGACAGACATACATGATAAGTTGTAGTTAACAGCAGTTTTAGCTACTGGCTCTCCAAGTTTCCTCTTACTTGGAGTGGAAAGGCCTGCTGGTCCCACATCTGCCTTCCCAGCCACACCCACTCACTAGTGACAACTGACTGCCAATAGCCTCATCTCTGGAGAACAGTACAATGGGCCTGTTGTGTACTTGTTGACATACAGAGTGGATTGTTTTAGCAGGTGCAGAAGATAGTCGGTGCGGAGATTACAGAGACCTTTATCCTTGATGGCGTAGCATAATTCAAATCTAAGTTGTCCTTTGTCTGGTTAACAAGCAGGTGTTGGAATGAGACTTAGTTAATCTTAGGTCCTTCATGCATGGGGGCAACATTGATTGTGTGTGTGTGTATGTGTGTGCGCATGTATGAGAGAGAGAGAGAGAGAGTTCTGTTTTCTCTGTATCTTTTTCCTGTAATAAAATGATTTAAAATCCCTTTGGTGGCCAGTCAGATAGCTCTGATTTTTCTGTTTATTGGAGACCATACACCCAGAGCAGTTCAAGTCCTAGAGAAGTTGTTTGTTTTCAAGAGTGATCTTAGAAATAGGCAATGACTAGAAAGATGGCTGTTTTCTGTTAGTGTATTTTACTTGGCTTGCTCATGAAACAGAGTCTTAATGTTTCTTCTGTATCCTCTGGGTTCCTGATAGGCAGAGGTGACTTTTGTTTCCAAATTCACTTTTTGGCTATGCGTTCTACTGAAGGTGGAACAATGGAAAAGAAGGTAATCCACAAGCTAGTGATCTGTATATAGTCAGATCCTTCAGTTCTTCAAATTTTACCTCCTACCCTTAGCTTTTAGGGAAAGGAAGTAAATCATACAAAATCAGGCTATGACCGAGGATTTTGTTAAAAACAAACAGGCGAGCAAACAAAAAGCCACAAAATCATTTTGCAAGTTCACTACATATGTTCATCTTCTACTGACAAATTGCTCAGCCCAATATTTGGTTGGTTCTCACCCGCCCACCCCTGCACTCGTGTGTGTGGCAGGGAGGCAGGGGGAGGATCTCGTGTGGATTTCCAAAACTACAGTGAATGTACAACCTGGGGTTAAATGTTTGCTTTGAGTGGACAGCAGCTTGCTTAATCCCCATGCCGATGAGGTAAGCCTTTTTCCTTAGCTTACTTTCTCCACTCTCCCTCTGGCCCTTGCTCATCCACTTATAGTCTGCCTCCAAGAGAAGATCTCTGTATTGAAGGAAAAAATGTGCCTCAGGAGGAAAAGAATAAAAATAGGTCAGTGATAACTCTCATCACATATTCCTATTTGAAATTCAGCTGGATGCAACAAGTATTTGTGGATAGCTTCTTTGTTCCCATATTTGTATTAAGCTCTGGGAGATACAGAACCACGATGGTAAGACGGTAATGTTAAGAGTTGACATTTACTTAACGTTTACTATGTGTCAGGTGCAGTTCTAAGCACTTTATTTATATTCATGCATTTGATGACACAATGATCTTATGTAGTGCTATTACTATCCTCAGTTCATAGCTAAGGAGACTGAAGTTAATTAAGTCACCCAAGTAGGAGCTGGCAGAGCCAGAATGCAAACCCAAACATTCCTACTTCACAAAGACAAGGTTTTTCCTCTTACGAAGTGCAGCTGGGGAAGACGAGGTCAACATAGTGAAAAGCAGCTAGGAAACAATACAAGGCTCTGGCAGCGAGGACTACCACGGTAGAGAAGGGAGAGATTAGTGCAGCTTAGGTTAGGCCTCTCAGAAGAGGCAAGACTTCTCTAAATCCCAGATTCTCCAGCTATCAAATGGGTATAATAGACTTTATGTCATAGATTTACTGTGAGAATTGAATGAGATAATGCATATAAATGGCTTAGTGCGGTGCCTGGCATATGCTGAGTGCTCAGTAAGTTGTGATGGTGGCAATGATGGCATTGATATATCTGGGACCTGAAAGATGAGTAGATCTGGGATATCCAGAGAGGAAGAGGGTGGCTTTCCGGGTGAATTATGAGGAAAGAGATGGAGCAAACATGATGTTGGGGAGAGGTGCTGAGGAGATACAATTTTCTTATTCCTTTGCCTGAGGTCACTAAGTACCTACTAGCAGAGCAAATTGAGGAGAGAAGAAGATGGATGTTACAAAGTCAATCAGCAGCCCTGAAGCTTTTCACTAGCCTTGAAACGTGCCAGATGTACCCTCTGACACTGGGACCCTGCTTCATGAATGGTCCTCATCTTTTCTTCCTCCTCTTTGAGCTCAGGCCTAATGCCAGATGAGTGATTATGAAAAGCTCTAGACATTCCCAGAGTGAGAGCAACCTGTGGTATTTACAAGTCCAGGCTCAGTTGCTTCCCTGACCCTAGTAGGTGTGAGCCTTTCCCAAGGCACAGAGGAAATGTGATCCTCAGCAGGCTGACAGGAGGAATTGGACTTGGTGATAGGGGAGGTCCCTGGAGACTGTCTTCTGAGGTTATAGGTGACATCAAGTAAGCATTGAGCTCCTACTATGTGAAGAACCGTATATTAGGAGTTATGCATAGTTCAAGAGAAGAAAAAAACATGGTCTCCTCCCTCAATGTACTGCTCATTTTATTGTGGAGACCAGATCGACATGCTGGTAAGAGTTTGTGGTCAATATAGGGTGGATATAACTAAATGTTCAATCGCCCACTTTCTTCAGATGTCGCTACCTGGCTGTCCAGCTCTCTCCTGCCATCCCTGTGTTTGCTGCCATGCTCTTCCTTTTCTCCATGGCTACACTGTTGAGGACCAGCTTCAGTGACCCTGGAGTGATCCCTCGGGCCCTACCAGATGAAGCAGCTTTCATAGAAATGGAGATAGGTGAGTGTTCTAACCAGCTGGCAAGATGCTGTGGTGACTTTAATCACTAAAGGAATGGAATCATAATAGTAGTTGCAGACCAAGAATAATATCTAGCTTTTTCCCTGTAAGATCCTGAATCTGAGATCATAACTACCCTATGGTTTTGGTAAGGCAGGTTTAGCAAGATTTGAAAGCCATATGCTTCATTCTTCCTTGTGTTGGGTTGTGTCTCAGGAAGGGTTTGTCTTACTGCACTCGTCCTAAGAGGATGGGATTTTTTTTTTACCTTTGAGGGGTCATAAACTCATTTGATTTTTTTTTTATGAAAGCTATAAGCCTTCTTTTCATAAAAATATTCTTATATGTTTGATTATACATATAATTTGGGATGTAATTTCAGAGATTCACAGATCTTTTGAAGCACAATCATGGGCCCCACCAAGAACTCCTGCTTTAAGGCAATACACAAGGTGGGAGGAAACAGCTATGATGCCAGGAACCACTGAGAATTCTAGGAAGGTAAAGGAGGGTAAAGGGAGCAGTTACAGGCTCATTATGGTGCAGTTTTCAGCTCAGGGTAGGTCTCTTTGGGACAGAGATAAAGTGCTACACTAGCCAGGATCCAGGGTGACTCCACAAATTGAACCAGAAGATCCCAGGGCTAGAGGAGGGAATATCCTAGGAGCTCGCACCGGGAAAGAAGGCCAGGATATCAGTACTCGTGGGGACTGGGAGCCTCCCAGACCCCACAGCAGTGCTTGCCTAAATTGTTTGCAAGTCCAGTAGCCAAGTAGCTTGAGTTAGTATCCAACCTAGATAGATTAGAAGAAAGGGGCCCAGGACTTATAAGACTAAAAGCAATGCCCATGGACCATCAATCTATGGTTAGCCTTTAGATTGTTAGGGTGTTTGTTTGTTTTTTGATTTTTATATTACTTTAATTAAAAACACACAAACATTAAAGTTATAATAGGTATTATATTATATTTATATTTTTGAGAGAATTTACGTTTGTATAATATTATCTGCCTATCCAAGAAAATACTATGTCTCTATTTTAAGATTGAATTTTATGCCCTTGAATAAAATTTTTATAGTTTTAAATTCTAGTTTCTATATTTCTTATATTGAGTTTATTCCTAATGTTTATATGCATGCTATCATCAATGAAATATTTTCTCCCATTTCCATTTGATGTCTTTTCCTCCAGTTTAATCAAGATGTAATTGACACAACATTGTGTAAGTTTGAAGTATACAATCTGTTGATTTGATACTCCTTTACAGTGGTTTGAAAGCGTCCAGGCTTTTGTATTTCTTTTGTTTATTTTAGCTGCATTTCCCTCTAGCTTCTCAGCGAATTTCTTTTTGAAGAATTCTAGCCTGTTTTAGTTGAGCTAAGGGGGCATAGTTTGTGCACATCTGAGCTTGAACTACTTAGGGATGGGGTAAGAGTGGGAATAGTGGGGAAAAAGCAGAGGCCAGGTGTGTTGGTGCAGCTGGAGTTCAGGGGAGACCTGGTAAAGCTGGGGTAGTTAGGAATAAGATAGGAGGGAGAGTTGTGTGTGCCATATTTTCGCCATCTGGATTATTCTTTTATCATCATCTTTCCATTCACATATGGAGAAACTGAAGGTCAAAGTAGTGCCTTGACTTGTCTCTTGCATCTCCCAGCAGGTGTTAGCAAGGTTAGTTCTGTTTTGCCAGATCACTGGGCCTGGAGCCCATGCTTGAGCTGTCACATTGTGACCTCTCCTTTTAGCATGTTTCTCTCCGTAGAAGAATACATTCTTGCGTTCATTTGTATGTTTATGTTAGCAAGTTTTTGTCAGTTTGCACTCATCCCTGTGCTGGGTATGCTCTGTGCATGGAGGTTGGGGCAGAAGACAACATTGTGATTCCCTTGCAGCATAGCGCCTCATGGGGAGGATGAACCATGAACTCTATCTCACAAGTGCCTTCATGTAAAGGCCATGCAAGGGAATATTAAGGTGGCATGCTGGTCCTTACATCATTCTCTAGTGAAGAGCTATCCCCATCCTTTTAAGACTTGTGGCACACTGTTATTGTTTGATTTCACAGCATCTACCCCACTCTGCAAAAAAAGGAAAAAAGTTCCATATGGCAGATATTTTTAAAATCAAAGTGAATTTAAAAATTATTCTGTTTTTAGAATTACCCTGCACATCTAGGGTGCAACGAGACAGGCATTCTCATATGCTGCAGATGGATGGGCGTGCAAATTGATACAATCTGTCTGGGAAGCATTTTAGCAATAAGCAATATGGGCTTTAAGGATTCATACCCTTTGACCCAGTAATTCCACTTCACTTAGATTTTAGTTAAAGGAAATAATCAGATTCATACAAATTACTGTAGAATGATTTTCAGCATGTCATTTTTTTCTTTTTAATATGGGCCTAGCTGTTTTAATGCTGGCAACTTCATATATTACTGCTCAGACTTCAACATGCTTTTCTTTTTTTTCTTTCTGTTTTAGAAATTAATTGTAATGCATATTAAATAATATATATCTCCTTTTTAAAAAAGATTTTATTTATTTGAGAGAGAGAGGTGGGGGGGAAGGGGCAGAGGGAGAGGGAGAGAACCTCAAGCCGACTCCAAGATGAGACTGGAGCCCAACTACTGGGGTTCAGTCTCACTACCCTGAGATCATGACCTGAGTTGACACCAAGAGTTGGATGCTCAACTGACTGAGCCACCCAGGTGCCCCCACATATGTATATATTGTTGAGAAGGGGAGGTGGAAATTGGGATTGGGTTGGTGATCAGAGGGGATTTAAACTTTATCTGTAACATTTTAAGTTTTTTCATGCAACATCATTTAAATAGTCAAAACCCAGAGGCCATTTAAATGCCCTACAATATGGAATGGTTAAATAGATTATGGCATGTACATATGATGGAATATTATATTGCCAGTATTAATATTTTTTGGAAGAGAAATTAACAACCATGGAAAAGTGTTCACCATACAGTGTTAAGCGAAAAACAGAGGGTACAAAATTATATTTATAATGTGATCTCAAATTTTTAAAATCATGAATGTTTATTTACCTGTTAAGGAAATACACCAAAACACATGGATATTCCTGAGTTGAGAGACTGTCAATGATTTTTTTCTTACATATCTATCTTCTGTTTTTTCTAAACCTTTACAATAAGCATGCATTACTCTTATTTTTAAATGATTATTTTTCTGATTCTAAGTATTACCAGCCTTTTTTATGCATATATTTTATTTTTGCAAGATAATATCCTTTTATGCATGTTACATGCTTTCTAGTGTACATTTTCATTTTGCAATATATTGTGAATATTGTCCTGTGTTTTCATTCACTTGTCTACATCATTTTAAATGGTTGCACAATATTCCATCCTATGCATGCATTTACTTAACCAATCCCCTGTGACACTGAGGTTATTTTCAGGTTTTCACTATTAAAAGGGACTCTGTGACAAATATCCTTCCATCAACATCTTTTGTGTATCTCTTTGTAATTTTGTTAAATTCCTAGAAACAGAATTGCTGGGTCAAAAAATATATGCCTTTAAAGTTTTGAGAGCCACTGCTTTATCACTTACTGATTATGTATAAAAATACCTTCCCCATCCTTGCCAATACTGGGTATTTTTATTATTTTTTATTAAAGATTTTATTTATTTGTCAGAGAGAGAGAGAGAGAGAACACAAGCAGGGGGGAGCAGCCGGCAGAGGGAGAAGCAAGTGGAGGGAGAAGCAGGCTCCCCACTGAGCAAGGAGCTCAATGCTGGACTCAACCCTGGGACCCTGGGATCATGACCTGAGCTGAAGGCAGACACTTAACCAACTGAGCCACCCAGGCGTCCCATTTTTATTCTTTTTAATATTTGTTAATATAGTAGGAGGTAACAGCATCTTTGTGTGCATCTTTTTATGCCTTCAATTCTTAGTGAATTTGAATGATTTCATTTCATATGCTTTTTAGCCATTTTTATTTCTTTTATAAATGTTTTTCTTTGTAATCTGCCAAAATACATGAAGAAACCTCTTTTCACATGTGCAGAAAAGAATTGCATGGTATTCAGTGGAATTTGATGGGATACTTGTTGATGTTGACAGTGCCCTCAGGCAGTGCTAATCTGGAAAAGACAGTGGGCCTAAGGAACTGGTGATTGCTCCCACTGCTTTTGGAGAAGTGAGACTTTGGGGCTCAAATAATGACTGGCAGTGATATTAACTGTCTTTACTGACCTACAGAAGCTACCAATGGTGCAGTGCCCCAGGGCCAGCGACCACCTCCTCGTATCAAGAATTTCCAGATCAACAACCAGATTGTAAAGCTGAAATACTGTTATACATGCAAGATCTTCCGACCTCCCCGGGCCTCCCATTGCAGCATCTGTGACAACTGTGTGGGTGAGTAAAACCAAAGGGGCTTTGTCTGAACTGAAGGAGAGGGTCAAGGTTATTTTTCTAGGGAAGAATCAGTAGTGGTGGGAAGATTGATTTATATAGGAAATAAGCTAGATTTAGTCAGGAAACTTTAGGAAGCAAGGTACTGAACAGCTGTAGATCAATTGTACTTCTATAGATCATATCATAGTTTAAAAATCCTCTAGTCTGAAATGTATTTAAAAAACCTTTTTGATAAATGGGGAAGTAAACTTGACCTGTTTTTCAAATCCGGATTTGTTTCAAGTGGAGCCCGCCTTACTTGGGGGGAGAGAGCTCTAGTCCACTGGAGGGCAGCATCGGGGAAGGAAGGGATATGTAAGAAGTAGTGTTCCCAAGAAGAAAGTTGCTAGCATTTATTGAGTTCCTACTATATCCCAGGCACTGTGCTAAGTGCTTTCCCTTTCTCTTATTTAAGACTCATCAGAACCCCATTTGGTGGGTATTATCCCCTTTTTACAGATGAGGAAATAGGTGATGCATCTTTGTGCAGGCTCATGTAATTAATATGATAAGAAACTGGAGTAGGGGGGCACCTGGGTGGCTCAGTGGGTTAAGCCTCTGCCTTCGGCTCAGGTCATGATCTCAGGGTTCTGGGATCGAGCCCCACATCAGGCTCTCTGCTCAGCAGGGAGCCTGCTTCCCCCCTCTTTCTCTGCCTACCTGTGATCTCTCTCTCTCTCTGTCAAATAAATAAATAATTAAAAAAAAAAAAAAGAAACTGGAGTAGGTCTGATTCCAAAACTGTCATTTCATCTTTCTCTGCCGATGTTGCAAGGGTGGTGGGTGTGCATAGTACATGGGTCTGTGCTTCTATCTGCATATATGTGGCTTAGTTGTAATCACTGCCTACTGTGTGTTGAACCCTGGGAAAGATCAGAAACAGTCAGTAAATATGTCTGTTGATAATGTGCAACTCCTTACCTTACCAATAAGCATACTTTTAAAAAAAGATTTTGTTTTTTTTATTTGAGAGAGAGAGCACAAGTGCACATGCATGTGGGGTAGGGATTGGGGGAAGGAGCAGAGGGGGAGGGAAAAGGATAAACAGACTCTGTCCTGAGAACAGAGCCCAACACAGGGCTCAGGGTTTGATCCCAGGACCCTGAGATCATGATCTGAGCCAAAAGCAAGAGTCAGATGCTTAACTGACTGAGCCACCAGGCTCCCCAAGCATACTTCTAGCACTCTTTGTATATGCCATGAAACATGCCTCACTGAGTACATTGCTTTCTTCTTATTAGCCAATTCTTTGGGCAAATGTTGGGAAGATAAAGTTTACTTTATATGGTAAAAATCTGTATGTAGATAGGACTTTTATAAATTAAAACTTGTTTTAAATTAGATAGGAAGCTTGATATTTCAAGAAGTTCTGATATGAAGGTTTTTTTTTTAAAGATTTTATTTATTTATTTGACAGACAGAGATCACAAGTAGGCAGAGAGGCAGGCAGAGAGAGGGGGGAGCAGGCTCTCTGCTGAGCAGAGAGCCTGATGTGGGGCTCGATCCCAGGACCCTGGGATCATGACCTGAGCCGAAGGCAGAGGCTTTAACCCACTGAGCCACCCAGGTGCTCCTGATGTGAAGGTTTACATAAAGAATTCTCTTTCCTTATTAATATTCTTAAGTATAAAGAACTTTGATTTTTTAAAAAGAAGCACTAACATTCCAGTAGAAATATGGACAGTTTGTAAAATAGGAAATGTAATTAACTAGTTAACATGAAAAAGGGTCATCCCTACTAAAAATCAAAGAAATAAAAATTAAAACAGGGTCTCTTAAAATCTAGAACATTAGCAAATAAAACCTGGTAATGCTTAGTCCTACCCTGACAGAAGTGTAAATTGGAACAAACTTTTTGGAAGACAACCTAGTAAGATTCATAAAAGCTTTAAAATATGTATACCCTTTGATGCCAGTGATTCCCTTTCTAGGGATAGATCCCCAGATAGAAAATAATAAAATAAAAATATTCCCTTTCTAGGCATAGATCCCTGGATAGAAAATAGGGATGTGGTAAAAGATTTAGGTATGGAATTATTTACCTCAGGATTATTATGATGATGAAAAATTGGATAAACCTAATTAACCACCCGTAGATAAGTGGTCAAATAAATTGTGGGACATTCATGCAATAGACTTGTGGGGAAAGCTCAGATCAGAAAGCTAAATGAAGGGCGCTGGCGTGGCTTAGTCGTTAAGTGTCTGCCTTCAGCTCAGGTCATGAACCCGGGATCCTGGGATCGAGCCCCGCATGGGGCTCCCTGCTCAGCGGGAAGCCTGCTCCTCCCTCCCTCACTCCCTCTGCTTGTGTTCCCTCTCGCTGTGTCTCTCTGTCAAGTAAATAAACAAAATCTTAAAAAAAAAAAAGAAAGCTAAATGAAATAAAATAGGAGATAGGCTACATTTATAGCGTGATCTCAGTTACACAGTTGAAAAAATATATATAAAGATATATGCAAGGAAATATACCAGAATGCTTATGCTTATAGTTTCTTATCTATAGGTTGTGGAATTATGAGTGATTTTATTTCCTCTATTTTTCTTTTTTCTTTCGAGTTTTCTGTGATGAGCATATGTTAGTTATATTATCAGAAAAAGTATGATTTAAGGGGCACCTGGGTGGCTCAGTGGGTTAAAGCCTCTGCCTTCGGCTCAGGTCATGATCCCAGGGTCCTGGGATCGAGCCCCACATCAGGCTCTCTGCTCGGCAGGGAGCCTGCTTCCCTTGCTCTCTCTCTGCCTGCTTCTCTGCCTACTTGTGATCTCTGTCTGTCAAATAAATAAATAAAATCTTTAGAAAAAAAAAAAAGAAAAAGTATGATTTAAAATAGTAGGGGGTGCCTGGGTGGCTCAGTCGGTTAAGAGTCCAACTCTTGATTTCAGCTCAGGCCATAATCTCAGGATCATGAGGTCAAGCTCTGTGTTGGGCTTCACGCTCAGCATGGAGTCTGCTTGAGATTCTCTGTCTCCTTTCCCTCCACCCCTCCCACCCTAAAATAAATAAATAAAATCTTAAAAAATAAAAATAAAATACAGTAAAAATGTATCTGTATAAATCTACAGTTTTCAATGTTTTTATATGGCAGTTTTACTTAAAGTGAGGCCATATCTGTAATTCTTCTTTTCTAATTTATTTTATTTTATTTTTTAAAAGATTTTATTTATTTATTTGACCCAGAGAGAGAGAGATCATAAGTAGGCAGAGCAGCAGGCAGAGAGATGGGGGGAAACAGGCTCCCTGCTGAGCAGAGAACCCGATGTGGAGCTTGATCCCAGAACCCTGAGATCATGACTTGAGCCAGAGGCAGAGGCTTAACTCACTGAGCCACTCAGGCACCCCAATATCTATAATTCTTGATCCAGATATTACCCTAATCAGTTGGATGTGTCTTTTCCACATATTCTTTTCCTTTGCTGGAAAGATATATTGTAGCCATTTAGCCAGGAGATGTACCATTCTTACAGTCTTAATTTTGACCAGTACATAGCTCATTTTTTAAATGCTGTATTTTATTCATTAAAATAACACATGTTCATTGTAGAAAATATGGGAAGTACAGCAAGTACAAATAAAACTTAATCCCAAATTTACTCTCCATTTTTCTGTATCTCCTTCCACTGTCGCTTGTTTGGAAGTTAGATCACACATGATAGAGTTTTTCTCTTAAAGATTTTATTTATTTATTTGACAGACAGAGATCACAAGTAGGCAGAGAGAGAGGAAGAGAAGCAAGCTCCCTGCTGAGCAGAGAGCCCAATGCGGGGCTCGATCCCAGGACCCTGGGATCATGACCTGAGCCGAAGGCAGAGGCTTTAACCCATTGAGCCACCCAGGCACCCCACACATGATAGAGTTTTTAATCCTGCCTTTGTCATTTAACATTATATCCTGAGCATTTTTCTACATCTTTAATAAATATTTTTTGAATATATTATTTTAATGACTGCATAATCCATCATATGGCTATATTCTAGTTTATTTAGGCAGTTTCCTCTAATTAAATATTATTTACTATTCCATTTTACTCATTATTATTACACTGCAATCAAAATGATTAAATTTAAGGATGTGGAGAAATTGGAACCTTCATATACTGCTGGTGGGAATATAAAATGGTGCAGCCACTATGGAAGACAGTTTGGCAGTTCCTCAAAAAGTTAAACATGGAATTATCATATGATCCAGCAGTTCCACTCCTGGATGTGTGTGTGTGTGTGTGTGTGTGTGTATCTAAATTAGTCTGTTCAGACTACCATAACAAAATACCACAGACTGGGGAGCTTAAAAGAAATTTATTTTTCCACAGTTCTGGAGGTTAGAAGTCCAAGATCAGGGTGCCGACAGGATTGATGTCTGGTGAGGTCTCTGTTTCTGGCTTGCAGAGGCCACCTTCTTGCTCTGTTCATATGGCTAGTTTTCTGTGCTCATGCACTCCTGGTGTCTCATCTTCTTCCTATAAGGATACCAATCTGACAGGATTAAGGCCTTACTCTTATGACCTCATTTAACCTTAGCTACCTCCTTAGAAGCCCTGTCTCCAAATACAGTCACATTGGAGGTTAGAGCTTCAACATATAAATTTGGGTGGGGGGACACAATTCTGTCCATAAAAACACCAAAAAAGAATTGAAAATAGATCAAACATTTCTGTATATCAGTGTGCATGGCCGTATTTCCAAAAGATGGAAACAACGTCCATCAACAGATGAATGAATAAACAAAATGTGGTATATCCATACAATGGAATATTACTGAGCTATAAGGAGGAATGAAGTGCTGATATATGCTGAATGTGGATGAATCTTGAAAACATTATGCTAAGTGAAAGAAGCCAGACAGAAAAAGTCAAATATCGTATGATTGCACTTATGTGAAATATCTAGAATGGCTATAGAGACAGAAAGATTAGAGGTTACCAGGGTCTGGGGGAAGGGGAAAACAGAGAGTTACTCTTTAATGGGTACAGAGCTTCTCTTTGGGGTTGGTGAAAATTTTTGGAAATAGGTAGTGGTGATGGTTGCACAACACTGAATGTAATCAATGTCACTGAATTGTACACTTAAAATGAATAAATTGGCAAATTATGTATTATATATTTTGCCACAATAAAAAATCTAATAAAAAATTACTGAACTTAAAATTTCTGTACACATCTCTATTTCCTTATGAGAAGTTACTGAAAATGGATTTATTTTGCCAAAGGGGTGTGAGCTCTATTATGGCATTGATACACACTGCCAAATTGCTTTTCAGAAAGGCTCTCTGAATTTATACTCCCACAAAGAGTATATTAGTATCTATTTTATGCTATTCTTACCAGCACTGGATATTATTATTATTATTTTTTTGATATTATTTTTTTATATTCTTATTTTGATAGATAAAAATTCTTATTTTATACTAGTATTGCACTGAATTATTAGTGAATCTGAAAACATTTAAATATATGGTTATGTGGTATTTAACTGTTTTTGCCCTTTGGCTATTTTCTTGAAGGAGTATTTTGTATTTTGTTATTGATTTGTAAGGCTTTCTCAGATACTAAGGTACAAAATTGACATATATTTCCATTGTTTTTTTTCCTGTTTAATATTCTTTTATAGTATTTTTAACATGTATAAAATATTTTTAAGATTTATAGAGTCAAGTATATTTTTCTTTAACATCTGTGTTTTCCTCTATTAATTTTATGCTTACTTAGAAAATCCTTATCTGTACAGTGGATAAATGTTCATCTGTTCTTTTTTTAAAAGACTTATTTATTTATTTTTGAGAGAGAGAACAAGAGCAGGAGCAGGAGGAGCAGAGAGAGAGAAAATCTCAAGCAGACCCCGTGTGGAGTGCAGAACCTGACTTGAGGCTCGATCTCACAATCCTGAGATCATGACCTGAGTCAAAACCAAGAGTTGGCCGCTCAACAGGCTGTGCCACCCTGACGCCCCTCATCTATTCTTTATGGTTATTTTTTGGTTATATTTTGTTTTTATATTTATTTTTTAAAGTTTTTTAGAGAGGTGGAGGGGGCAGAGGGAGAGGGAGAAAGAGAATCTTAGGCAGGCTTCACACCCAGCTCAGAGCCCAGTGTGGGACTGGATCTCACAACCTTGAGATCATGATCTGAGTGGAAATCAAAAGTCAGACACTTAACCAACTGAGCCACCCAGGTGCCGCTGTAGTTTTATCATTTTTTTTAAGCTAGAGGTTAAGAAAAACCACACTACTCATTTTCCGAAATTTCTTTGGCTATTTTCACCTACTTATTCTTCCTGAACTTAGTAAGTCCACCTAAGATTTTTCTTTGGAAAAGCAAAATCTCTTGTCACCTGGCAGTGAGGCAGCTTGCTTGACCCCTCAGTGCCTTAGTTTCTTCAACTGCAATGTGAGGAAAAGAATATCTTCTTTTGCTTGACTTCCAGAGTGATTGTGGGGATCAAATGAAATGACTGAAAACATTGTGAAAAATAGAAACCAGTGTTTTTTATAATCAAAATCGGCAGTGATCTTGGGGGTCTCTAAATCAGGTACTATGTGGATGGCATGCTATACTTTGTTTTGGAGGCTTTGGCACTGGACTCTCTCTTTCTCCCACAGAGCGCTTTGACCATCACTGCCCCTGGGTGGGGAATTGTGTTGGAAAGAGGAACTACCGCTACTTCTACCTCTTTATCCTATCTCTCTCCCTCCTCACGATTTATGTCTTCGCCTTCAACATCGTCTATGTGGCTCTCAGTGAGTATGCAGGGCAGTGTCTGTTGGTGAAGGGTGGGAAAACACTTTGAGAGCTAAGGGGAGTGGTTGGGTTTCTTGGTGGGACTTTACCATTGCAGAGGCACCCTAGGACCAATTAGAAATGAATACTACCCTCTGCTCTCAAGCTTAGCACCAAACCTCAGCTCATATCAATCCATATTCCTGAGAATGTTGACCTTGTCATTGGCCTTCTGCTGAAGACCGAGGCTCTGATTACTGTACCCAGTAATCAGGGTACCCAGAGTAGTGGGCGTTTCTGAGGTGATCCCAAAGGTTGAGGAAGTATTTTGGCTCTGCATCCTTTCTTCTGCCTTGTAAGACCTGCTTTGTGCCAGGTGGTAGAAGGGGTTATACAAGAGAAATGTCTTTCAGTAGCTCGTGGTCTACTTTGGGAGACAGAAAATACACACCCACATGTATGCATGTGCATGCACACACGCGTGCACACACACCAAATCACCCTAAAGCCAGATGGGGTGTGGAGTTAAAGGAGGCTTCTTCATCAAGAGATGAGTTCTCAGCTGGATTTTGAACAAGGGAGGTATATAGATTGGTGAGGAGAAAGGATTTTTCTTGAATATTTCTGATTTCTTTCATCTATGAATGAATATTCCCCATCCATGCCCATAGTTGGGGGCTCAGGAAAAGGGAGGGGAGCGGGAAGCTTGACTTCTGCCAGACTCTGTAGTCCAGTGCCAGGTCCCACAGTGAAAATGTAAACTCTTTAGTGAGGATACTGCCAGCTTGTAGGTGAGAGTCCCTTGTTTGAGTGAGGGCTTAATCTCTTAGCAGCTTGTAACACGGGATAAGGAGGGAAGGAAATGAGTGGGTACTAGGATAAATGTGCATTTTTTTACTAAAGTCATTGATTTTTCTTTCTACTTGTCCTCCCAATTTAACAGAATCCTTGAAAATTGGCTTCCTGGAGACGTTGAAAGAAACTCCTGGAACATATCCTCCCCTGGCAGTATGTCCCTGTGACGCCCTCTTAAACTAGTTTAGAGTAGGCTTTCTCTCTGCATTTCTCCCACCATCTCATTTTTTTATCTGTTAGAGAGTGCCAAGATCTAAAATTTTTTAAAAAAAATGTAGTCTTAATGGTAGCAACCAGAATGGAAGATGGCCAGGGCTTAAAGGGAGGTCTTTCCCTCACTCCTTTCTCCACTGCCTCTCTCCCAAGTCCTTCTGACCCAGGCTCAGCCCTGCCTCCTCTAGTGGGCTGTGTTTGTTTCAGTACTCCTCTTACCTCACTTGACCAAAGCCCCCCCTTTCTGTTATAGCTCAGGCTTATTTTGTACAACAGTTGCATTTCTGAGAAAGAGATTCCGATGGGATTTCTGTAAGTCACGTTCTGTTTTTCCCACCAGTTTTTCATTTATAAAGTTTATTTTTCGATGGATTTTCCACTGGCAGTGAAGACCAACATTATTTAGCTTTGGCCTTCTTCTAAACTTTCTCTTCAAAGAGCTAATGATGAATAAACAAACACTTAAAAACACCAGAAACATTAGAGAGCCACTTGTAGTGAATAAATAGGAGTCCTTTACCTTTCATATATCCAGTGAGTTTAGAATTCATCTGTTGTTATATATGGATACTTGGCCATTTCTGATATATGTTTTGAGAGGTACAGATGGTATGATTGTTGCCATGAGGCTGAGGCATTGAGTCCCCTGGTGTAGCTTCTTCAACATTCCTTAGCATCACCTCACTGTCCTAGAAGTGCTCATTTGCTTCTTCACACTGTGGTCCGTCGTGGGACTGACTGGATTTCACACTTTCCTCGTGGCTCTCAACCAGACAACAAATGAAGACGTGAGTCAACTTTCCCTCTTCCTCATCACATATTCTTCCTTCTCCAAAGCCTGTGCTCTCATTACCTGCCCGAGAACGGAGTCCCCAGGGCTTGGTAGGTCAAGGCGGACAGAAAGCTGGTTTGCGAGATTGTTAAATCCAGTGTGTGGAAGAGGAAGCACACTGCTTTGTTTGGGAAGAAGAGGTTCAGTGGTTGAGTGGGTACAAGGTCTTCAGCTGTTCATAAGTCCTTACAGGCTAGTTAGGGCCTCTGGATTTGGAATGGAGAGGGACAGTTGCACTGAATAAATCCTTGCTTTTTAAAACTTACCAATTAAGGGGCACCTGGGTGGCTCAGTCATTAAAACTTACCAATTAATCCATGTTCATTGTAGAAAATCAGAAAATGCAGATGAGTAAATCACAGCAAGTAAGTCCCCATAACTTTACCTCCTGGATTTCATCATGGTTCTGTTTTTTTAAGTTTTTCTCTAAATTCACCATTGTTAATGGTATGATTTGTAGTCCTCCAGACTTGTTCCTGTGTTTGTTTAGATGAATATATATTTTGTATTTTTAATTGAAAATAATACATGCTGTTCAGCCTCTGATTTTTCACTCAATTGTCAATATTTTTCTATGGCTATGCAGGTATTTCTTTTTTTCCTGTTGTGGTAAAATATACATATTATAAAATGCACTGTCTTAGCCATGTTGAAATGTAGAATTCAGTGGCAGGAAGTACATTCATGTTGTTGTGCTACCATCACCACCATCCATCTCCACAGCTTTTCATCTTTCCATGCTGCAGGTGTTTCTGCAACATAATTTTTACTATAGGCCTTGGCTTTTATCTTGCAGATCAAAGGCTCATGGACAGGGAAGAATCGCGTTCAGAATCCCTATAGCCATGGCAACATTGTGAAGAACTGCTGTGAAGTGCTGTGTGGCCCCTTGCCCCCCAGGTACTCAGCAGACTAGAAGATTCTGGGATTCTTGGGACAAGCAGTTCAACCTGATCCTATTACCTGGCCTCATGCATTCTTTTTTTTTTTTAATTAGAGAGAGAGAGAGAGAGAGCAAAAGTGGGGTGGGAGAGGGCAGAGGGAGAGGTAGAGAGAATCCTGAAGCAGATTCCCCACTGAGTAGGGAGCCTAATACAGGGGCTCGATCTCAGGGCCCTGAGATCATGACCTGAGCCGAAATCAAGGGTTGGACACTTAACCGACCGAGCGCCCCCCAGGTGCTCCTGATGCATTCTTCTGAATGTGGCCTTTTGGGGTCAAATGGGTTTTCCTGGGGATTATCCCTTGGTGCCATATCTATATGGACCGCAGACCACAGGGATGACCTTTTTTTTTGAAGGGATGACCTTTCATTCTTATTTATTTGTTCCCTGCCTAATGTGGTGTTCCCTGGTCTGTTGAAGAAAAAACAATGGAAGACAGGAGGCATGTGCTAGGAAACACTAGGCTGCTAAAGGGCAGGTTTATGTTTTCTAGCACACACAGAGAGGTTCTGGTTGGGGCAGATGGGTGGAGGGGTGAATACAAAGTGCTTTATTAACGGTCCTCTCTCCTTCAGTGTGCTGGACCGAAGGGGTATTTTGCCACTGGAGGAAAGTGGAAGTCGACCTCCCAGTACTCAAGAGACCAGTAGCAGCCTTTTGCCACAGAGCCCAGTAAGTATTCCTGACCTAACAGCTGAGTCAGTGATAGAAGGTGTAGGCTAATTTATACCTTTGAAATATAATTAGGCAATTTCATGTCTAGTCATTCCAGCTTCTCTGTCTCTGCTTCTGCCCTGACATTGTCCTCAGATCTTTGTGCCCTTGTGGTGGATTAAGAGCAAATCATTTCTTAGACATTCTGTGCCAGTCACTGTGCTAGGTGCTAGGGATATGCCAGTGAACATGACAAACAATGTCCCTGATCTCAAGGAGCTCATTGTCTAGTGGGGATGTGAGACAAGAAAATATGCCATTGCTCAATGTTATGAAAAGTGACTCGAGGAGGAAAGCATTAAAATGCTGTCAGACCTAAGATAGGGGTGAGGGCAGTAGGTTCGAGTTAATGGAGGGGTTATCTTGGTGGAAGGGGGCTTCCTCCCTGGCATATGCAGATGTTGTAGAAGATCTCCCAGTCCTCTTGCTCAGGATATGCTTTACAAAGTATGTTCCTAAAAAGTTAGTATTTGACATTTCTTTTTAAAAAATTATTTATTTATTTATTTATTTATTTATTTATTTGAGAGAGGGAGAGCACAAGCGGGGGGGAGGAGCAGAGGGAGAAGCAGACTTCCCGCCCAGCGGGGAGCCGGATGTGGGGCTGACCCTGGGATCATGACCCTGAGATCATGACCTGAGCCAAAGGCAGATGCTTAACCATCTGAGCCACCCAGGAGGCCCTTGACATTTCTATTTTTTCATAATAGCTTTATTGAGCTATAATTCACATATTATAAAATCCCTGTTTAAAGCCCCTTTATGGCTCACTGGTTTGTAGTATATTCAGAGTTGTGCAATCATCACAACAATCAATTTTAAGACATTTTCATGGTCCCTCACCAAACCACTGCACCCATCAGCAGTCACTCTCTCTTTTCTTCCTAGTTCCCCCAACCCCATCCTTAGGCAACTATTAATTTACTTTCTTTTACTATAGATTTTCCTCTTCTGTACATTCCATATAAATGGAATTACATCATGTGTGGTCATTTATGTCTGGCTTCTTTTATTTGACATAATATTTTCTCAAGGTTCCTCCATGTTGTTTCATTCCTTTATATGGCTGAATAATATTCCCTTATATGGATAATACCACATTTTATGTATACATTCCTCCTTTGGGTTCTTTGCATTTTTTGGTTATTATGAATAATGCAGTGATGAACTTTCCTGTGCAAGTTTTTACGTAGACACATAATAATCATTTGTCTTGGGTGTATACACAGGAGTGAAATCACTGGGTCCTATAATAACTCTATGTTTAACCTTTTGAGTACCTGGTGGACTATTTTCCGAAGTGGCTGCACCTTTTTGCATCCCCTACCGGAAATGTATGAGGGTGTCCGTTTCTCCACATTCTTGGCAACACTTGTCAGTATTTGCCATTTTGGTTCCAGCCATCATAGTGGGTATGTGGTGGTATCTCATTATGGTTACGATTTGCATTTCCCTAATGATGTTGAGCATCTTGTCATGAGCTTATTAGTCATTTGTGTATCTTCTTTGGAGAAGTGTCTGTTCAGATCCTTTATCCATTTTTAAATTGGGCGACTTTTTTTTTTAATTATTGTTGAATACGAAGTGTTCTATATATATTCTCTATGTTAGTCCCTTATCAGGTATATGATCTGTGAATATTTTCTCCCATTCTGCGGGTTGTCTTTTCACTTTCTTGATGGTGTCCTTTAAAGCACAAAAGTTTAAATTTTGATGTAGTCCAATGTATCTATTTTTTTCTTTTGTTTCTTGGGCTTTTGTTGTCAGATCTAATAAACCATTGTTTAATCCAAGGTCACAAAGACTTAGGTCTTTGTGTTTTCCAAGAGTTTTATAGTTTTAGCTCTTATGTTTAGATCTTTGATCCATTTTGAGATAATTTCTATATATGGTGTGAGGTAGAAGGTTCAAATTCTTTCTTTTGCATGTGGATATCCGGTTGCCTCAGTATCCTCTGTTGAAAAGACTATTTCTTCCCCATTGAATTGTCTTGGCACCTTTGTCAAAAGTCAGTTGACTGTAAATTCAAGAGTTTGTTTCTGGAGTCTTAGTCCTATTTCACTGATCAATATATCAGTTCTTGTGCCGGTATCACACCGTCTTGGTTATTGTAGTGTTGTAGTAAGTTTTGAAATTAGGAAGTGTGAGTAGTACAAATTTATTCTTTATTTATTCGATTGTTTTGGCTGTTCTGGGTCCCTTGAATGTTCATATGCATCTTAGGATCAGCTTGTCAATTTGCAAAGAAGCCAACTGGAATTTTTTTTTTTAAGATTTTATTTATTTATTTGACAGAGAGAGATCACAAGTAGACAGAGAGGCAGGCAGAGAGAGAGAGAGAGAGGGAAGCAGGCTCCCCGCTGAGCAGAGAGCCCGATGCGGGACTCGATCCCAGGACCCTGACATCATGACCTGAGCCGAAGGCAGCGGCTTAACCCACTGAGCCACCCAGGCGCCCACCAACTGGAATTTTGATGGGGATTGTGTTGAATCTGTACATTAATTTTTGGAGTATTGTCTCTCTAATAAGATTAAATCTTCTAAACCATTATTAACATGCTGTCTGCACTTTTTTAGGTCTTCTTTAATTTCTTCAACATGTTGTATTTTTCAGAGTATAAGTTTTTAAATTTTATTTATTTATTTAGAGCGTGCACATGAGAGTGGGGGGAGGGGCAGAGGAAGAGGGAGAGAAAATCTCAAGCAGACTCTGTGCTGAGCACAGAGCCAAATGTGGGGCTTCATCTCATGACCCTGAGACCATGACTTGAGCTGAAATTAACAGTCAGATGCTTAACCAACTGAGCCACCTAGGAGCCCCTAGTATAAGTTTTTTTTTAAGTTTTATTTATTTACTTATTTTTTAAGATTTTATTTATTTATTTGACAGACAGAGGTCACAAGTAGGTAGAGAGGCAGGCAGAGAGGGAGAGAGAGAGAGGCGGAAGCAGCCTCCCTGCTAAGCAGAGAGCCCGATGTGGGCCTTGATCCCAGGACCCTGGGATCATGACCTGAGCTGAAGGTAAAGGTTTTAACCCACTGAGCCACCCAGGTGCCCCGAGTTTTATTTATTTAAGTAATCTCTACATCCATCGTGGGGCTCAGACTCTTCTCCAACTGAGCCAATCAGGCGCCCCCAGAGTGTAAGTTTTATACTTCTTTTGTTACATTTATTCATAAGTATTTTATCCTTTTTGGTGTTACTGCAAATGAAATTATTTTCCTAGTTACATTTTTGAATTGTACATAGGGAGTATATTCAGCTGATTTTTGTATATTGATCTTATATCTTGAAAACTTCCTGAACTTGTTTATTCTAATAAATTTTTAGTAGATTTGAACTTTCTTTTCAAATAGAATCCTACTTTTATTTTTATTTATTTATTTATTTATTTTTAGAATCTTACTTTTAAAAAAGTGACTGATTTCTGTAAAGTAAATAATTGTTCTCTACTTTGTCTTTCCTAAATTTTGAATTTTCTTTTTTTTTGAAGTAAAGCAAACTCTTGTTTATATATTACTATCATCGTTTTGAATATCATTTTTCTGATGAATCTGATCTTAAATCATAACAATCTAAGTTAGTGATGCTAAGTTGAATGTAGGGCAGGATGGTATTTTAGAATCACTCAGGGGGCATTTCCAACCACATATACCATCTGAAGATTTTGCCAGGCTACCTTGTTTGGTTTAGAATCACTGTTCTAGTGAGCTGTGTGTTAGAGGGGGAAAAAAGATTGAGAACCACTGGGTCAGGCCTTGTTAGACAAGTATGTTATAACATTCTGTTGTGAAGGTGCAGGGGTCTGTGTAATTATTTGTGCCCCCTTTTATTATTATCATGAATAATAATGGAAACATCTATCCACAACAATGAAGAAGAGAACTCACACTTCGGTTGCATTCTGTTGAGAAGACTGTAGTTCAGTCTTGGTTCTGAGTTTGCTGCCTGAGGCTGCGTATCTGGAGCATCAGTGTGGTTGATGGGTTCAGAGGACGAGTTCAGTATCTATGTATTATCTCTATTTGGATTTTAAGGGAGAGCTTTGTATTGAATTTGATATGTTCTCCTTCTCAGGCCCCAACAGAACATCTGAGCCCAAATGAGATGCCGGAGGACACCAGCACTCCTGAAGAGATGCCACCCCCAGAGCCCCCAGAGCCACCACAGGAGGTGACTGAAGCTGAGAAGTAGCCTATCTATGGAAGAGACTTTTGTTTGTGTTTAATTAGGACTGTGAGAGATTTAAGGGGAGAAGATAAACCTGAGACAGAGAGCAAGTGAGCTGTCCCTTTTACTGTTTTCGTTTGGTCTTTATTCACCCAACTGCACACTGGCATTTTCTTGCTGCAAGCTTTTTTTAATTTCTGGACTCAAGGCAGTCACAGAAGATGTCAGTCACCTCTGGTAACTGGACAAATGGGTCTCTTGGGCCCTGGCACTGGCTTTCCATGGCCTCAGCCACGGAGTCTCCTTGGACTCCCTTGTCTTTCCTCCAGATCCCAGCTTTCCTGCTTGGGATCATTGGTCCAATTCTGGGGTTAAAGGTTCTTGAGACTGGCTCAAATCCTTTCAAGCTGCTGCATGTCATGAGTCCAGAGACAGTCACAGAGAACCCTGACCAGGGAATCCTAATTAGATTCTTGGGGCCTTCAGAATTGAAGAGGCTAGAGAGTGGGCGTGGAGGATTCTCCTGGCTACAAAGTGCCAACATTGCCAGCAAATCCTTTCAGGAACGGGGCAGGTAACTTCCACTTGTATTTATTCATGTAGCTTCTCCTTTGTCTCCTGCCCACTCTCTAACACCCAGGCCCCACTCTTCCAGTTAGATATATGTAAGTAGTTACTGTAGAGATAACAATTCATATTTCTTGTAGACTGTCCGGAAACTTTTTAATACCTGTGCCATTCTTAGTAAGAATTTATGAGATGCCAATGGCATGGCCCCTCGCACTCTTTGTCTCATCTCTCCTCCTTTCTCGTTAGCCCCTTTTGTTTTCCTTTTGACTCCTGCTCCCACTAGGAGCAGGAACGGCAGTAATAAAAGTCTGCACTTTGGTGGTTCCTTTTCCTCAAAGGAAGCCTGAGTGCTCGCTTAAACACTACCCCCTCAGACTCCCTGTGTGAGGCCTGTAGAGGCCCTGAATGCACAAATGGGGAAACCAAGGCACAGAGAGGCTCTCCTCTCCTCTCCTCTCCCCCTATGTCCCCTCAAAAAAGAAAAAAAAAAGAATAACCAGTACTTCCATTAGGCCTCGGCTGAGTGAGGAGGGAAAGCCCAGCACTGCTGCCCTCCAGGGTAAACCCACTCCAAGGCCTTGGCCCACCTCGGGCTTGGTAACCACACGGGGGCTTCCTCCAAGCCCCACTCTTCCAGCACTTCCACCGGCAGAGTCCCAGAGCCGCTTCATCCTGGGGGTGGGCCATGGCCCCCAGTCAGCTCTGCTCAGGACCTGCTCTATTTCAGGGAAGAAGATTTATGTATTATATGTGGCTATATTTCCTAAAGCACCTGTGTTTTTCTCTTTCTAAGCCAGGGTCCTGTCTGGATGACTTACGGGGAGGGGGGGAAGTGTAAACCAGAACTTTTAATCTATTTGAAGGTGATTAAACTGTGTCTAATGCAAACTGCCTGCCTCCTCCTTCCCCCTTCCATTTCAAGAACCACCATGAGGTTGTGAATGTCTGTGTGGGGGTGGGGGTGGGGGTTGAAGGGGTTGCTTGTTACTACCCATACTTCCATTTTCTAAGGGGCCCTTGTGTTGGAGAGATAGCTCCCAAACTCTCCATTGATCTATACCACATTCAGGCTGAAGTTTACCTTATTCCGGGCTATGAGAAAAGGGCTTTCAAGGCAATATACAGTGTTAACAAGATTGGGAGGGTCAGAGGGGATTATATTCACTGAAAAATACCTGTTCTTTATTAGGATATTGTTTTTATGCAGAGGGATGCTGTTAATTGCAAATGAGTCTTGGTTATTGAAGCAGGTTCATCAGGGCCTCCTCTTGGAAATACTTTGTTAGTGATCTTTTATAAGTGATGGTATATATTTCTTTTTAAATGGTCTAAAGTCAAGACCCCTTACCAATGCCCATCTCACCCTTCCTAGCTAATTAAAATTAATGAAATTTGGCTGCTTCCAGATTTTTCTGTATGTCTTCCTATTTTCCTTGTAGCAGGGGTTGAGTGTAATAGTCCTTAGGGAGAGAGTGGCTCTGACTGACTCAGATTCCTCTCCTATCTCCCTCCACTTTCCCATTGTTTTTTGTGAATCTTTCAGGTTTATCCTTGTAGTTAGAGTTTAGTTAGTTCAAAATAAGGCCAAGCCTCAAGAATTTGGAAGTTGTTAGGTTTTTCCAGTTAACCTGACACTCAGATGAACCCCTTTTTAGTCAGTTCTCAGTCTACCCTGTCTCAGCCCATCTTTTCTTTTGGGTTAGGACAGATTCTCTCCTCGCTCAACTTAACCTCAACCACTCTTCTGCTGACCCTGAGGTCTGTCAGAGAAGCTTTCTCTCTGAGATGAAGGGTAAACCTGGAGATCCCTTATCTCTAGTGTGAAATCAGTTTTTTAAAAGTTTCTGCTTTTTCATACTCCCTGCCCGCTTTATTTCCCTTTATAAATCCTCTGTATTTAAGGCCTTGGCCTGAAGATCTTTCCCATTCATACCACGCACCAGCTGGGACCTAGTCTGAGTGATGGATCACAGAGGGGACTGAAGAATTGGTTCTTCCCGGGGGAATAGGCCTTAAATTGTTCACTCTTTTCAATACCTGACATTCTTTCCACCTCTCCCCTTCCTCTCCATCCCTTAAGTTTCCTATGTACCCCACTTCCCCAGGCCAGGGTGGCTGGCACAGATCCAAAACCCCTAAGGAGTGGTGGGATTTGGCTGTTTGGGACCATTTCTTCATGTCCATTTGGCTCCGGGGGCCTTCTTTGCCCTAGCAGAGAGTGTCATCTCCCCCTTCGCATTTTTTCCCAGTGGCAGATGTGGGTTCTAATTCTGTAGCAGCTAAATTCCATTCTTCCTGCCCTGCCCTTCCTGCCTTTGCCCCTAAGGTCCCTTTTCCTACTGACCAAATCTCTTTACCTTGTTGAGGAAAAAAAAGTATTTTGTTTTTAAATCCATTTTCTAACTTAAATGCAATTTAATATGTAAAACTCTGCACTTTTGTGTGAATCTACAAATGTGTATGTGTGGTAGGTTTTTCACTCTCTGGTATTTCTTAATAAAGAAATCTTTCTTTTTGGGGTGAAGCCAATTAATGAAGGAGACTTGCATGGTTTTAGAAATACAGGGATGTCTGTTTCTTTGTGCTTCTGCCTCACTTCTTTACCTGTGCCTAGTGTGAGTGACCAGCCCTTCTCCCACCTTTTGACCCCCTTCCTTTGAGAGAGCCCTCAGCCTGGTGGGACAGGGAGAGGGACCTGTCCTGTGTCTGGCACTCCTCTGGGACTGCTTAGATTGGCGCAAGTGGTAACCTCGCAACCTAGCATCCTCTATCTCCCCGTGGCCTAGCCCTATTAGTCCTTTTCTTCCAGCTCTGTTCGTTTAATACTTCTGAGGATGGGGCCAGGCTAGGGAAAATCACCAAGGGATCACAGTAAATGGTTTCAAAAAACCGATAATTTGCCCTTATGCTTGGTGCTACTAAAGAAGAGCAATGCTTTCAATAAATCTAGAAGCATCTGTATCAGTTTTAAGAATACATTCTAGGGGTGCCTGGGTGGCTCAGTCGGTTGAGCATCTGACTCTTGGTTTTGGCTCAGGTCATGCTTTCAAGTCACGGACTATGCACCCAGCAAGAGGTCTGCTTGAGATTCTCTTTCTCCCTCTATCCCCCCCTGCCACATGAGCGCTCTCTCTCTCTCTCAAAGAAATAAATAAATCTTTTTTTAAAAAAAGATTACATTCTAGGAACCACTTGCTATTTTTAGGCAGTAGATTTTAGAAATAGTATAAAAGCTTAAACTGTGAATATCATTACTTTTAAAGGATGCAAGCCCAACTCACAAAAAAGAGAGTCATTGTGAATTTCACATTTTGGATAAATATGAAGTGGGAATGGGAACTAGCAATCTGTATCTGTAAATTTTCAAATGTCCTATAGGACATCAGTGTAAGTGGGCAAACCTAGCGTAATTAGTTTGGCCTGATTACTTTACAAATCAACACAAAACATGTTTTTACAATTTTATTTATTTTTTAAAGATTTATTTATTTATTTGAGAGAGAGACTGAGTAAGCAGGGGGAGGGGCAGAGGGAGAAGGAGAGAATCTCAAGCAGACTCCCCATGGAGTGAGGGGCTCAGTCTCACTATCCTGAGATCATGACCTGAGCCCAAATCAAGAGTTGGGTGCTTAACAAACTGAGCCACCCAGGTGCCCCTGTTTGTACAATTTCAGTATATACACTGAATTTCCAGGAATGCAACAACTGTATAAATTGAGAGAAGATGGTATTTTATTTGATTCAGAACTTTAGCAAGAGTTGTGACTTTCGAAAATCATGTCACCAACACAGTGCCATTCATGGATTTTTAAGTTGCCACTGTATTTGTCTTTCTTTGTAGCAATTGCATTCATAGTGGATCTACGTGTGTAAGTGGAAGCCTCTGACTGCTTTATTATATCTTTTAGTATAGTCTTGCCCAGGCATTTGCATATTGAAATATATATTATCTTAAACAAACTTCCTTTTTTTCTCCTTTATATTATAATTAGTATATTACATTACTATTCTGGAAATTATGTGTATAAGCAGGTTATATTACCTATGAAAGTCGTTTCAGGGTGGCAAAGGGTGCGTCACAAAATATTGTATCTACCATGGAGGATTGGGGCTGATAGGGTTGAGAACCACTATATTATATCAAAGGTTCCTTTTTACCTCTAAATATTTGGAAAACTCAAAAAACAAACAAACACCCCCCTCCCCTCACACCCTTAATGTGCTTTTTATTTTTTATTTTTTATTTTTTTTTTTCATTTATT
This sequence comes from Lutra lutra, assembly GCF_902655055.1. Lineage (NCBI taxonomy): Eukaryota > Metazoa > Chordata > Mammalia > Carnivora > Mustelidae > Lutra > Lutra lutra. The sequence goes on from NC_062296.1 coordinate 21,024,357, forward strand.
CAAATATTTATTGAGGCCCACTTTGTACTAAACATAGTCTTAGATGCTGAGGATACAAAGACAAAGTACTGTTCTTATCCTAAAGGAACCTGAAATCTAGCAAGGAAGGAAACTGTAGACTTTTCCACAGACTTTATCACACTTGGTTGTAGTTTCCTATTTTCTCTTCTGTATTTCTCATTAGACTACAGAGTCCCTTCAGGCTGACATCTCATCTACCCTGTTCACTACTATTCCCCTAGCATCAAGTCCTCTGCCCAGATAGTCAATAAACTTGAGTGAATAACTAAAGCTGTATAAATATAATAAAACTAATAATAAAAATAATTAAAATGTTGCTATAAGGGCTGGGTTCCAGGCTTGCTATGCAAAGACAGTGCTTCAGGAATGCAGAGATAGAAGAAACCCTGGCAAGAGGAGCATCATGAGGACGTCAAGAAAAATGAGGAGTGAAGAGAGGACTCACTTAGATTTGGCAGTTAGACAGTGTTGATAGTGACTTTTCAAAGAGAAGGACTACATCTGGAAAAGGGTTATCATCCAGGTTGTTATAGGTTAAGGAATGAATTAGAATTGGATAAAACTGGTTGACTTGAGTTGGGAAATGAAATAATAAATCCATGGGGTGGGCAGAGTCTTTCATACTGACGTAGAAGTGAAGAAATCTCTTCTCATATTCCCTATCTGCTATGGCAACTTTGTGTGAAGGGATGTACGTTCCATGTGCCTAAAGGAGACGTCTTTACCTCTGAATCAGTTTTCTGATTTATCATAATTATTATCATAAATTTTCTTCTTATTATAAAAAACAATTGGATAACTACACAGGTGAGAACCAGGCTTGAGAGAAAGTCAAGTATTAAACTTAATGTGCTTTTTAAATTTAAAAACAACACATGCTCATTGTTGAAAATTGGGAAAGTATAAGAAAGTAAGATGATTTTAAAAATTACTTATAGGGGGCGCCTGGGTGGCTCAGTGGGTTAAAGCCTCTGCCTTCGGCTTGGGTCATGATCCCAGGGTCCTGGGATCGAGCCCCACATCGGGCTCTCTGCTCAGCAGGGAGCCTGCTTCCTCCTCTCTCTCTCTCTGCCTGCCTCTCTGCCTACTTGTGATCCGTCTGTCAAATAAATAAATAAAATAAATAAATAAAAATTACTTATAAACCCATCACCAAGATATAACTGTTAATGTTTTAATGTATTTCTTTCTAGTCTTTTCTCTGTATATTTAAGTTAAGTAAACTCTACCCCAACATGGGACTTGAGCTCAAAACCTGACATCAAGTCTCATGCTCTACTGACTGAGCCAGCCAGGTGTTCCAGTGTGCATGTATATTTTTAAACATAATTGGAATTCAACTATAGACTTTGTAATCCTGCTTTTTTTTTTTAAGATTTTATTTATTCACTTGACAGACAGAGATCACAAGTAGGCAGAGAGGCAGGCAGAGAGAGAGCAAGGGAAGCAGGCTCCCTGCCGAGCAGAGAGCCTGATGTGGGGCTCGATCCCAGGACCCTGAGATCATGACCTGAGCCGAAGGCAGAGGCTTAACCCACTGAGCCACCCAGGCGCCCCCTGCTTTTTTTTACTTAACATTTTCCATATCATTAGAAATCATTTGAAAATACTTAATGATTCCATAACGTATACACATCCCCCTATTGTCAGCCATGTAGGAATTTCACTTTTCATTATTACAAATCATGTTGTGAATGATGTCTGTGATTATTTCCTTAGGATAGATTCCCAGAAGTACTCTTTAAAGCCTCTTGATGAACATGGGCAATTTACTAGAAAGCCTGTCACTGTTAGTCCTGCCAGCAGTGTATTGGAGAGCCTGCTTTAACACATCTCATTTAAACATTTGGTAATTTGATAGTTGTAAACTGGGGTCTCAGTGTCACTTCGTTTCTATTTCTTTTGTTAATAATGAAGTCAAACATTTTCTGCACCTCCTCTCTGCCTTATGTTTCTTGCCATTTGTATTCTGTGAATTGGCTGTCCAAACCCTTTCTTTTTCTTCGGGTGTTGGGGAGGTTTTCTTCTACTCGATTAGTAAATGAGAGCTTGGAGCTCACACTCTACCACAGGTCAGGAGATGAGGGGGCCTTGATTTAGAAGTGGTTTTACAATGTTGGAAACATGGTGTAGAATTACCTCCCTGACATTCCATGCCCCTGCACTTCCTTCAGGCCCCCTTCTCAGTGCCTTTTCTGCCAGCCACTGCCCATCTTCAGCTGTCTGGCCGTTCCAGTGTGACTAAAGGGTTGTAGTTTCGTGCCAAATTAGAGGCAGGGTGATTGTCATAAAACCAGGGCTCTGTTAAATGATGTTGCTAAAAGGAACATGTTCTCATTTACTCTTGCTCTCTCACCAAATTAAGTACTGTGACTTACCTGAGATCACATAGACAATCATTGGTAGAGCGGAGACCAGAACCCAGATGTCTGGACTCCCAGTGCAAAGAGTTCTCTGGCATAACACAGGTGCAGACAGAGAGGTCTAAATAACTCCAAGTGTCTACTGGAGAGCCTGTTCATTTATTTGACATTCAATAAGTACTTGTTGAAAACTGCATGCTAGGGTTAACTTAAGGAGAAATTGATTACTGACCCCATTCTCTTGTGAGTAAGAACAAACAATGATTTTTTTTTTTCCATTTTGGATTAACTTTACCAATGATCTCTCCATTTTAGGCATAGAGAGAGCTGACTATATATAGTCAGTCTGATATGGGGGTGGTTGTTGGGTTTTGTTTTAAACTTAAATCTCTTAAATATTTCTCCAGATCCCTGCACTTAGGTTGAACTGATGGTGGGGTTTCTTTAGCACAGAAAGTCAGGAAGTTGCCTTGCCTGGTTCCCACAGTCGAGTTGGCTGTCTTTTGTGAGGGTCATTGCCCCGGGCTCCTTCTGACGCTATCCCTGGCAGGTCCCAGAGGCAATGGTATACAAATGCTCTATTGGTAACTGTGAAGTTATAGGAAAAGATGAAGCCTACATATCAAGTGCTATAGAATTCCATTTATTTAGGGCCTTCCTGGAGGAGGAGTCTTGGCTGAGTCTAGAAGGGAGGCAGTTCCTTCCCACTTGATTGTGTTGTTGGCTGAATAATATAGAATGTGGCCGACGTTGTGTGAGAAGCTAAGGAGGCCTCTATTGTGAAAGAGAGGTGGGAGAGCCACTTCTTTTCCCCAGCTGGGAAACCTCATACCTCATCCTGAATTTCCTGACTTAGGTGTTGGACCTCACTGAGACTACAGTGATCAGTGCCCTTTTTTCCTTTTAAAACTCTGTTCAGCTTTTGTTTTCATGCTCTTGGTCTCTACTGGCCCTGCCATGGCCTCCAGTCATGCGAAAGATCTGGGTATGGGGGTCTGTATGAGTGAAAGAGTTGGAAGCCATGGCTAGGGGGCTGGGCCAGTGATGAACCACACTGCTGTAGGGTTTGGCAAGTAGGAGAGAGAATTTGTGGAGTTGACAGCCTTCGTTGTGGGGTTTTAGGGGAGCTCATCAGAACCTATCTGAGGAAGTCTGAGGGAAGCTTGTGAGAAACAGGGAGAGCACGTTCATTCAGGTGGGGTGTAATTTTCCCCCAGCTGCTTCCCTGATGGGCCAGGGAGGAGGAAGTTGCTCCTAACCTTGAACTGGGGAGGAGCTGGCTGGGCTCTAACTCTTTCTTCTTGAAATTGGCCTGTATCCTCTTCATTCTGGTAGCCCATGGATGTCCAAGGAAATTGCCTGAAGTAAGTCTAGTGTTCAAGGCTGATTATCCTATTGTGAACGGGGCAGATCCAGGGCTTCCCCCCACTCCTCATACGGGCTTTCTCTCCAACACCAGCCTGTCTGGGCACCAGAACTGACACCCTCTACCCTGAATCCCAACACCATCTGGGAGCTTGGATAGCAGTTTGCCTCTAGAGTGTAGCAGTCAGTCTGCAGACAAGCGCATTTGGACATGGCCTTTGTGGCCATTCTTGAGCTCAGTACCCTAGAGGTTACAAGAAAGTCAGAAGGCCACCATTTATTGTTACCTTGGGCCAGAACTTTATATGCTGATCTCATTTGTATCTCTAACAACCCAAAAAGGAAGGTATTATTAGATCATTATTTTTTAAATTTAATTTTAATTTTTAATTAGTTTTTATTGAGATATTATTAACATATAACATTGTATACATTTAGGGTGTGCAGTATGTTGGCTTTATATATTTATATACTGCAATATAGATTATTATTCTTATTTTACAGAAATGTGTATGTATATGATTACCCCAAGTCATGTAATTAGCAAGCGGTAGAACCAGGATTCGAAGACACTTTAGTTTAACTCAAAAGCCTTTGCTCTTGGTCACCACGTGAACTAGGGGTTCAAGGTGAGATGGGCCTTGAAGGAAGTGAAATAGAGGGAGCAAGGTGATGTGGATTTAGGGGATCAGACACATTATTATTCATTAGGCATTGATTTTTTACGGGACACTCTGCTGAGTATTTTACATACACTAGTTCGTTCAGTCTTCGTAAGAACTTCATGGGGCTAGTACTATTTTCCTCACCTTACTGATTTGGAAAGTGAGGACCAAGGAGGTTAAGTGACTTGTCCAGGATGACTCAGCTAAGGGACAAAGGCAAGACTTGAACTCAGGTGGGCCCTGACTCTTAACTGCTAGGCTTTGCCTGTCCTAGAGGATATTCCATCTGCTGTCCCCAGGCCCTGGATGGGCCCAAGGTCAGAGGAAGAGCCCCATTGTGCTTTTGGACTAGTCCACTTCCACCCTTCCAAGGGGAGTTAGAGGCTACAGCTGCCTGGGCATCTGACATACTAGGCTGGGGGTGGGGGTAGAGGGTCTGCAGCTAGGATGACTCAACCTCTCGGACTACAGCCCTTGGTTTGCTGGACTTAGGGGACCTCTTGGCATCTTCTAGATGTCCATGGGCTGGAGAAGAGGTTCCGGAAGCCCTGCCTGGAGGAGGAGCTTCAGGCCATGGGCTGTAGCCTCAGCTGGCACTGCCTTTCTCCTCCCTCAGGCCCTGGCCTGTAGACTACATTTCCCCGTTGCCCCTCCTTACCTGCCCTTCCCAAAGTCCTGTGGTCACTGGAGTCTTTGCACGACTATCTACTTCTAGCCTGTATCCAACCTGTAGACCCATCTGTGGCCCGATAGTTCTGAGATGCTCCCACTTTCCTCCCTAGGCTGGGAGGGGAGTTCACATCATTTTCTCAGTCTGATTTTGCTGATATTTTCCTTTCCCCAGCTTACACCTAATATATAGATGTTACCCAGGGAGTTTGAAAGGGTTAGGAATCTCCTCTGATAAGGTCCCCTTGCTGGTGTGTGAATTTTAAGTATTTTGGGCATTATTCAATCCCCACTCCCCACCTTCCCAGAAGCCTGGGCCAAAAGACAGCAGGATAATGACTTTGCTGCTGCCCCAAGTTGGAGGCCAGAGGTTTAGGCCTATTTATTTGGTTTTATTTTTTTCAAAAGTTAAAATGTTGTTCCTTTTTAAGTAGATATAGAATAATAGATACTTTTGAGATTCAAATAAAAGAAGAATATAGAGAGCAAGCACTTCTCTCCCTTACTCCCCCAGTCCCATCTCACTTGTCTCAGCGGTAACTGTTTGGTGCGGATCTTTCCAGCTTTTATTCTTTTTATGTTTTCCTTTTCTTAAATAAAAATGGAATCACCCTAAAAATAATGTTTTAGTATTCCCCTTTTCCCCCATGATAAAGCACAGACTTCTTTTACAACAAGAATGTTTGTACATTATTTGTATAATTTAAACATTTTTAATTAAACAATAAAAAATCATGGAGGTTTTCCCTGTGTCACTAAATATTTTTCTGCATTAATGGCTACATAGTATTGTGTGAACGAACTATATCTAACTGATTCCCCATTTGTGTTGTTTCTAATTTCTTACTTTTACAGACAAAGCTGTTGTGTGTTTGTCCATATATCTGTGTGCACTTGTGTGGCTCTTTCTGAGGATCAGATCCTTGGGAGGGGGGGCATGGCTGGGTCCGTAACCCCATTACGGAGGGTCAGCTTGCCCTCTGGAGGGCCGAGGACCTCTGAAAGCTCGTGGGACTCCCTGCTCAACTTCTTCAACCTGTCTGAGCTACAGTTTCCTCCTCTGTAAATTGAGAAGATGATGGTATGTACCTCAGCGGGGTACTGTGATTATTATCTGAGGGAATCAAGGCAAAGTGCTTGATTTCAGGCACCAGTGTGGGTGCCGGCTAAGTGACAGTAGTCAGCACTGTTGAAGCTTTGAGGCTGGGCTTCTCCTTGTTTCTTTGGGGAGGGTAATGCTTGCCGTCTCCTGCTGCCCACAGCCACTAAGGGAAGTGGGGTGAGTGTAGCTGAGAACAAAGCCTGGAAGCAGAGTGGCCTTGTCTTTGCTCTGGGGCCAGCTCTCAGTCCAGTTTGCCCTCCCTGATGCAGTTAGCGCCGGCAGAAACAAAGGAAGCCAGGGGTTGTTGTCTTTGTCCCACCTCCTGGGAAATGGTGTAGCTTCAGTGGGCACAAGGTGGGACCCAAGAGGTGGTGGCCTCAGAGGGAAGGCCCAGCCGAATCCAAATCTCTCCCTTTTGGACCCTGGACAGCCCCTAGTGCTGGCCCTTCCTCCCTGGGGAAGCCCTCAAGGCTCCTGTTAATCATTCTAGGAAGAGGCCACTCTCCGATCCCAGCAAGGCCTATGCCCCTGGGTGCCTGTACTCAGGGGACAGCTCGTTAGTGGGAAGAGCAGAGACTGTTAGCGCTTCAAACTGGGGCTTTAGTCAGCGGGATCAATGGCAGTGGGCATCTTCAGGAAAGGGACAGATGGCCCTGAAAGGACAATGGAGGTCATTGTGCCAAGTACAGCTCCAAAGGATACTGGGCTGACCCTCCCCCAACCCTCTCCCCACAGGAAAGATAACTGGAGACTGTAATTAGTTCTACCTATGTTTATTGCTGCCAACTCATCCCCGCATCCCCTCATATTTACACCCAAACCCTTCCCCCAAGCTAGCTTTTACCAAAGTTCCTCGTAGTAGGTCCAGAAGTGTGTTCACTAAGCAGGCAGTCCTAGATGTAGTGGGCACTGTCCCCAGGCCAGCTGGGCCCGGGGGAAGGGTTACTCTGCGAATTCATGGCAGACTTGGTACTGAGGTCAAGGGAGGCCCCACCAACAGATGTACTTCCTCCCCTTCTGGAGCTCAGGGTACATTAAAGCCTTTTGCAAAACAAAGCTGGGGTAGCAGACTCCCCAGGGTCAAGCTTTGTGCTTTCTTTGCTTGTAAGAACCCACACAGGCAGCCAAGTCTGAGTTCAGACTTGCATGTGACTTCCAAAGGGCAGTTCTGTCCTTGGAGGCCAGATATGACCATCGGCCACCAGGCTTCAGGGAAGTGTCATCGGATGGGGCCAGGAGTGGAAGGGGAGAGTGCATGTTCCACGAGGTCTGGGCATTGTTTTAAGCTGGGGGAAGCTGCAGCTTGTCTTGAGTTATGTGGGGAGGCATGGAATGAATGCGTGGGAGGAGCCATTTCATTTGGAAGCCCAAGGCCCCTTCAGCTCCCTCAGCAAACCCCACTGGTGTCCTGGGCCACAGGTAACAGGAGAACAGACATTTAATGTCTCAGAATGTCAGAGCTGGCAAGGCCCCCAGCAAAATCTATTCTAATCCCCACCAGTTAGTGGCCAAACCTCCAAAAAAAAAAAGTTAAGGGGAAGGAATGTGGGAAAGGAACATGCGGCTTTCTTGAAGCCTTGTTTGGGGAAATCTATCCACCCTTTGGGGGAAATCTATCCACCCATGATCAGTTCGGGTCTTTTTAAAGGGCCAGGTTCCCTAGGGTTTTGAAACTGACTTGAAACACTGACTTGGCCCCCTTTCCAGGAGCAATGTGACAGGGGAAAGTGGTGTGGGAGTGAGGAGGGTTTGGGGGCCTCGGTGGTGAGGGATGTGGGTAGGGCGGCTCCTCCATGTCCCACTTGCTGTGGCTGGGAGCAAGCAGTGCCCAGAAGTTCTGTGCTGTCAGTAGGTGGTGGAGGGAGCAGGCTGGGCAGGTGGGATGTGCCCTTGGGTGCCTCCTCATCCTCTCCAGACCTGCCTACGGGGGCTCTGGCTAGCTCCTGCGGCCCTGGGCGCTCCTAGGGGAGCAGGGCCAGGCTCAGCACCAGTCCTTCAGGATCTGGGCCACCGTGGGAGGCCGGGTCCCTCCCTGCAATATTTGCTGCTGGGGCCCAGCCTCGGCCTGTGCTGCCACCTCTGCCTCAAGGCGCCCCGGCCAGGGAGAGGCCGTGCAGCTGCTCCTCAGTGCCTGCCAACTCTGCCTCATCACGTCCACTCTCTGAGCCCTCGAAGCAGCCAGAGTCTCGAGGAATGTCCACCTTGGGTTCAGACACTGTGTTGGCCACTGGCTCCTGGCTGCTTTCAGCGCCCTCTTCCGCCTCCTCGCTGCCGGCTGCCGGGGCAAAGAAAGAGATGGAATATGGGGGGGGCTTGGGCCAGAAGCCCCAGGAAGCCCTGTGTAGGGGGGTGGGGACTCTGGGAAGTCCACTGTAGGCCGTCTCTCCCTCTGGGCAACCCCCCACCAACCCTGCCCCTCTCACACTTTTCGGCTTAGAACCAGTTAGGGGTGGTTTCCAAGCCAGTGACCCTGCCCAGGAGCTCAAACTACTTTAGCACCCAGCTAGGAGCTGGAAAGCTGCGCTTGTTTCCTGGCTCTGCTATTGCCCAGTGTGGAGGTCTTGAGTGCATGCCTTTCCTTCGCTGGCCTTAAGTCTCCCCTTTAACCCCAAAGGGAGCTGGACCTGATCATCTCTAAGGCCCCTCTGTCGGCAGACTTTGCCCAAGACTGGAATTCAAGCGTGGAAAGGGCCTGACCCCCGCAGAGGAGTGCCCAGGCTGAGTGTGGTCAGGGGCAGGCCGAGGCAGGCACCCCCGCTCCCCCCGGCTCCTAGACCCGCTCACTGTCGTAGTCCAGCAGCAGCTCGGCGGCCGTGAGCAGCTTGGCCCGGTGCTGCGGGTCCATGATGTTCAGCTCGTTGAGGTGTGTTTCCCGCAGCTCTTTGAAGTCCTCCAGCGTCTGGTAGCCATTGAGCAGCAGGGTGGACGTGTGCTCCTGCAGGCAGAGGTGGACCACCAGTGCGGCCACTTAGGAGCCACGTCGCTTGGGACCCCTCCCCTCCCACACAGCTGACCGTGCGCTAGCCTCCAACCCTCTCCGGGTCCCAGCTCAAACCTCCAGGCCTATGCGCTCCAGCAGCTCATGCAGAGTCTTGGGCTTGGGCCTCTTGCCCTTGCTTTGTCGGCGACTGGGGCGGGCGGGCCCCACAGCCTCCTCAGGCAGCACATCCACATAGATGAACTTGAAAGACCCCAGCCTGCCATTGAGCAGGCCCAGCCATGTGCCCACAGGTGGCTTTTCAATGATCTGGATCACATCTCCTTTCTGTGGGAGGACAGGAGAGCAGAGTGGAGCAGGGGTGAGGAGAAGGGTATTCCCTTGGGCTCCGTGGACACTGCCCTATCCGGGCTCAATACAGCCTCCTTTATGGGCACAGCCTGCCAGGCTCAGGAGAGGCCTGGATGCCAGCCTTACCTGCAGTTTCAGCGAGTCGTGGTCGTAGGGGCTGGGAGTGAAGTCAGTGTGGACTCGTGCCCTGCCACAGAAGGGCCCTGTGTACTGGGCGGCAGGTGCTTCCTCTCCAAAGCTGCCAGAGCCTGGGCTGGGGCTGCAGAGCTCACTGCCTGCAGGAGACGGGGCAGGGAGGAGGGTCACCTTTGTCCCAAGACAGCTGGGGCGGTGCCCAGCAGGTTCCTGCCAGGGTTTGTGGCTAGAAATCCCAAGGCCACCCTGCAGGAGCACAACCTCAACTTTGGGGCCTCAGATATGAAAACAGTTAACCACAGAAGGAAAACTGTCTCACCGACTAAAGAATGAGCAAATTGGAAGGGCCTCTAGAGACCCGCTGGGCCCAATGAACAGATAAGGAACACTGAAACCAGACAGGCCAACTGAGCGCTGAAGACCTCTCACATTATAATTGGTAGCACTGGGTCCATTCAACTCTGGGTCTCCTGACTCCCAGTCCAGTGATTCTGGAAGATGCCTTCCACCTGGGAAACCACACCCTAAACTAGTATTTTACTTTCTGTACATAATAAGACTCAGCATCTAGTTACAACATCACATGGAAACTCAGAAGGGCTCTTTCTCTCTGGGAAGGGCTGGATGAAGAACATTATAAGATGCCAAGTGGCACCCTGAGCCCAGCAAACCAAGGGCTGTAGTCTAAGAAGCTGAGACTTCCCAGCTGGAGACTCTCTGCCCCCACCCCCAGCCTGGGATGTCAGAGGCCCAGGCAGCTGTAGCCTCTAACTCCCCTTGGAAGGGGACCTAGTCCGAGAGCACAATGGGGCTCATCATCTCCCTTGGGACCCTCCATGGCCTGGTGACAGCAAGTGGCAGCTCCTCCAGGGTAGACCTGAGTTCAAGACTGGGTCATATTGGGCAACTGAAAACCTTTCTGAGCCTCCGTTTTCACATCAATACAGTGGGAATAATAGTGCCAGCACCATGAAGTTATTGTGAAAATGTAACGTGAAGAGGGCTGGGAGGGGCACCTGGGTGGCTCAGTGGGTTAAAGCCTCTGCCTTCGGCTCAGGTCATAATCCCAGGGTCCTGGGATGGAGCCCCGCATCGGGCTCTCTGCTCGGCAGGGAGCCTGCCTCCTCCTCTCTCTCTGCCTGCCTCTCTGCCTACTTGTGATCTCTGTCAAGTGAATAAATAATAAAAAAATCTTAAAAAAAAAAAGGGCTGGGAAAGTTCCCAGAAGGCAAACTGTAAAGGTTCCTTTCTCTTTGCTCCCTCCTAGACAGCCCCCTGCCTTGCCTTTACCCAGTACTTTTCTCCAGACTCAGCAGATGTCCCCTTCTGTCCCCTACTCACCTGTGGATGCCTGGCGGCTAAGTGCTGGGAGTTCACGCTCTTCCTGCTCAGAAAAGGCCAGTGCCATCTTCTCAGGGCTAGGGCTGTCCAGGCTGCAGTCTGGAGATGTCGGGGAGTTTGAACCCTCCTCCAGAGTGTCTCCCTGCAGGGGATGGGAGGCAGGGAGCCCTGAGCAGCCTTGGCTGGGATGCCCATGGGGCAGCGCCGAGAGCAGAGGAAATGGGCCTGGTCTCTCTGGAGGACTGGGGCCTGGCTTGAGCCCTAGCTCTGCCGCTCCTAGGCTGCCCCTAGGCTGCCCCACAATCTGAGCCCAAGTCCCTGCTTCTGTGAAGTGGGAATGACCATCCTCAGCCCGCCGATCTCACGCAGTGGGGCTTGAACAGGGTGCTGCTTGAATGTGCTCTGTCAGCGTAAAGCACTGATGTCCACGCACAAAGGGCTACCGTGCCAGAGCCTGTACTCAGAGCTGCTGCTAGGGGAGTCCAGCTCGCAGGGGCGCTGGTGACGAACTACCTTCTGCTGTGTTCCTCCGTGCCAGGCACGCCTGTCAGTTCACTGCACCCTCACAGCGACACTTGAAGGTAAGCTCTATGCTCATCCCAAGTTTATAGAGGAGGAGTCATGGAGGAACGTTCCCAAGGCCACACAGGAACCCCAAACCAAGCTGGCCGGACTCCAGAGCTCCTCCGCCTCACCACGCACTTCAGGGCGGTGGCGACCCTTTCACAACCTGCTCTCTAGGAATTGAGCCCTGATTGCTAGCAGCTGCCAATTCCTGTATTGTAAATACTCGCCACTGTGGAGTGAGTCACTGGCAGAGCAGCGCACCGCGGGGGCTCACGGCCCCACACAGAGACTGCAGATGCAAATAACCTCAAGGGCACAGAGAACACTGAAAGGTAGCATGAGAATCAGGACATTATGGGTTTTGAAGATTGCCCATAGTCTTTTTATTTTCAATAGAATTTATTTAATTCTAAGTTTATAGAATGTATTTTCAGTAATGGTTGAGTTTCATACCTGGCTCACAAAGTTCCTGAAAATTTGACCAATTACTGTCCTCAGCTGGTAGGAGCAAGTACGAGCTGACTCAGTCACACCACCGCCTGGGCAACCTTCCGTAAGAGCCATGAGCACAGCCGACTCACTGTGTGACGTCAGGTACTTGCACGCCTGCCCCACAGCTCTCTCTACCACCCTCTCTCCCTGGGCCCAAGCCAGCCTTCTCTATTTTCTCCCGTAGGGGCCCCTCTTCCAATCCAGTCTTCCCAATCCCAGAGGCTAGTTCCAAGCGAAACTTTGAGGTGGACGAATTTGCTTCCAGCAATTGCAGCTCCCTTTCAAGTGCCACTCGGGCCTGCCTTCCTCGGAGGCTTCTGTTACCCAGACTTTCATCCCTCCTGAGACCCTACCCCTGCTCCCTTAGGACCATGTCTTGCTGCCAGGTCCATGGCGGAGTGAGCTCTCCTCCCACATGAACTTCATTCTCATATTGAATCAGGCCCTCAGGCCCAGTACCCGAGCTGTGGCTGTCAAGGCCATGCTCACACCGGGCCAGAGCACTGCGTGTCCTCCCTGCTCCCCGCCACCCCTCCCCTAGACCGCAGGCCTCACCATCTCTTCTGACAGCGCCTTCACCATCATCTTGCCCATCTTCCTGTTCATGGTTCGGGAAATCACGGCCCTCCACTTTTTCCCCAGCTTTTTGCCGCTCTTCCCAGCATCTTCTGTGGTAGGGACACCTGACTCATCTTCTGGAATCTGTGACAACAAAGGAGGAGGTCCAGGATTTAGGGGTAGAAGGAGGCCTTCAGGTCCTGGCAGAGGATGGGGGAGAGTGTGGGAATGAGAGGCCCTTATCTCCTTCCCTCTTAGCCCCAGTCCCGTATTCAGCCCTATTAATTTGTGATTAATTTGACAATTAGAGTTGACCCTTGAACATGTGCAGGTTAGGGGTGCCAACTATCCCCACCCCGTGCAGATGAAAATCCGTGCATAACATCTGGCTCTCCCAAAACCTGATTATTAAAAGCCTACTGTTGACCAGAAGGCTTACTGATAACAGTGGACTAATACATATTTTGTATGTATTTGTATTATATTCTATATTCTTACTACAAAGTAAGCTAGAGAAAAGAAAACATTATTAAAAAAATGATAAGGAGGAGAAAATACATTTACAGTCCTGTACTGTATTTATTGAAAAAAAATCTGCGTGTAAGTGGACCCATGCTGTTCAAACCTGTGTTGTTCAAGGGTCAACTGTAATTTGTAATTGAAAACGATGTGGGTGATTTCTCGGGGCCCAGAGTTTTGGCGGGTGGGAGGGCTGGCCTTCTGTATGTAAGCAGGCTTTCCTCAGCAATGCCCAGATCTCCTCTTCTCCCACCCAGGGCCGCAGCCAGATCCCCCTGGGAGGCTCTGCAACTCACATTCTCATCCAGATTAAATTCCTTCTCGCTCACCACGGGAGAGCCTGGTTTGGATTTGGCGAAATCCTTGAAGCTGCTGGAGCGCTGAAGGGAGAGCTGGAAAAAGCAGAGGTGTGGCCCTCAGTGGCTGGAGAAGGGCTGGCGGAGCCAGGAGTGGGAGCCCTCCTGAGCAGCCCCCGGGGCTAAGCAGTGCCAGCGGTGCCCTGCCGAGCCAGGGCTAAGGAGCTGAAGCGTCAAGGTGTACTCGGAGCCCCCTGGCTTCCTGCTCTTCTTCAACTGAGAGTAGCCCCTACTGCGGGCCCCCAGAGCAAGCTCTGGACCTCGGGAGCCTCCAACGTCAGCCAGGCCTCACCAAAGCCCACACGTCCCCCAGCGCCTGCACTTTGGTCCCCAGAATTCTGGAGGCAAAGACCAGATGAGTCAGCAAAAGTGTTTCTCCTGCTAGAGAGGCACCTCAGCATGACGACAGCGTCACCTTTACGTCACAGAGCAAACCTTCCCCAACCCCGCAGCCGCCTCTTTGCTCTGGCCCTGAGGCAAGTCTGGTGTCCCTGTCATGGTAATGGTGGCAAACACACTGAGGCCTCCCAGCCCAGTGAATCTGTGTCCCCAGAAGAGCAAGGCAATCCCCCCAGAGTCAGTAAGACCTGGCATTCTGCTTTCTGGAAACCCTCAGTAGAGGCTTCTTAAGGGAAGGTGCCAACAGATTTCGGCCATGAATGATTAGAGCTCATTTAGGAAAAGAACATTGCTGTTTTTCCTTCCTTCATCTCGGCCTTTAACCTTAGGCACTAATGCGATGATGACTGCTGATGACGTATGCCAGTGTTTGGACTTTTAAACCCGGCCGATTATTTGCACTGATGAGACTATTCTCAGGAAATGAGCTTTCTTAACTATATATGTATGCTCAAGGCAAGACAGCAGCCAGAAGCCAGCGCCCGGCAGGTAAGGAGTCGGGCTTTACACACAAGAAGTAAGGCCGAGCCCTGAATCAAGATCAATAGTCAAGACCAGAGATATACACAGGAACCAGGGTTCACAGATGGCCAGGAAGATAGAGCGGGATAGACTGCAGACACCAGAGATAAGGGCTTGAGGAACTAAAGCCCCAAACCCACACAAAGCTGAAAGTTTCACATCCTCTTTCCTATGAAAGGGGGGGGGTCCACTGACAATAGCACCTGCCCCCCAACACACACACAATTGGCCCCAACTCCTGGGGACTCGAGTGGGGACTCCTGGGGAGTTTGGTTCTCCTAGAAGGTCTTGACCAAGGCACGTCAGCCATCAGGGTCAGGGGTCACGCCTTCCTAGAGGTTGCAGCGAGCTAGTGCACCAGAAACTAGGTCAGCAGGCAGGCCATCAGACGCTGCCTCCACGAGGGCTGCCTGGATGCGGCACCCATGGCCTCCATCAGAAAGCCTCCTCTGGGGGTGCCTGGGTGGCTCAGTGGGTTAAAGCCTCTGCCTTCGGCTCAGGTCGTGATCCCAGGATCCTGGAATCGAGCCCCGCAATGGGCTCCCTGCTTGGCGGGGGGCCTGTTTCCCCCTCTCTTTCTCTCTGCCTGCCCCTCTGCCTACTTGTGATCTCTGTCAAATAAATAAATAAAATCTTAAAAAAAAAAAAAAAGAAAGCCTTTTCTGTGCTACACTGGGGAGTTGGGAAAGGGGCGGCCACAAGTGGGCATAGGCAGGGGACGGCATGACCATGAGGTGACCACTCAGGTTCCCATGCATCTCCTCCTTCCTCCTTCCTTGGTTCCCCCACCCACTATTCTTTCCGCTTTTTCCCCCTTTCTTTCCCCCTCTCTCCTCCACCTTTTGTTTATTTCCTCCTCTTGAATGGCTAGGATGCAGCTGCCTGGATAACTTCCTCCTCTTATTGCCTGGAAAAGAGGGAACAGAGAGAGAGGGTGGGCACCAGGCTGGCCTGGGCCCACGCAGGGCAGGCTGGGCTGCTATTTATAAATCGATGGGACCTGTTACGGCCTTCCCTTCACTGCCCCTCAGCTTGGTCTGCAGACCGGGAGGCCGAGAGTCGCCCCAGAAGCCCCAGGGACTGCGAGCCTGGAAAGCATGCCAGAGGGCAGGCCCGGCGACGGAAGTGGGCTTTGTTGGGGAGAGTAAACTCACCACCGGGCCCCAGTTCTTTCCTTTTCCTGTCATTAATCTGCAGTCTGGGGGCTGGGAGGGGGGCCTTTGGCCCCCGGAGACCTTATGCCAGGGCACCTCTGTCCCAGGTTTAGCTCAAAGCAGGAGAAAACAATCCAAAAGTGCCATGGGGGAGGCGCTGGGACTTGGGCCCTGCTGGCCACTCCTCAGCCCAGGGACATGGAAAGGACTAGACATGTGCTCCAGGTGACTAAGGGTGAGGTCCTGTCAGAATGGCCTTTTGCTCAGCCTACCTCCAACCTCGGGGCCAACCCCACATATCCTGAAAGCCTCTGGTGACCCTGAAATGGTTCCCCTCCCGAGTATGAGGTAAAATTCTTGAGTGCCCTTGGATTTTTCCACCTGGTTTCCCTCTGGGGCGAGGCCTTCCTGGGGGTCCTGTGCCAGGCAGGAGGTAGTACCCTACACTGGTGGCCCCTTTTCCATGTCGGAGGGGAGTATTGTGGGCCTCTTGGAAAGAGCTACTTTTCTGGCATCAGACGTTGGTGAGTTCAACTCTGAGATGTTATTTTATTAATGAATTATTTAACCTCTCCGACCCTCACTGGCTCTGAGCTGGCAGGTCGTCACATCTTGGTTCTGCCGTTGACCAGCTGTGTAAAGCAGGGGGAATTCTTCCACTTCTCTGGGCTTCCGTGTCCTTGTGAGTAAAATGAAGACAAGGGCGCCTGCCTGGTTGGTTGCTGTGAGGATAGAAGGTGCGACTGCTAACACAGCAAGCCCTCAGCAAATGTCCACATGTGCTTAGCCTTTCCTCTGACCCCCTCCACACTCTCACCCAGGGCGTGCCCCACCTGGAACCCTCCAACCTTCTCTGTCAGCCAGTTTCTCCCTTCCTTCAAAATCCAGTGGGACTGGAAACAGCCCATATGCCCACCAACTGTAGAATTGTAGCAGTCATCAAAGGGAATGGTACATAGCGATGAGCTAGGTACAGCTCTCCCTAACAATATGGATACACTGTAGAGCAGAAGGGGCCAGCCACCAGAGCACTTTATGTGGTTCCTCGTATAGAAAGTTCAAAACCCGGCAAAACTAAGCTATGCCATTGGAAGTCAGGATAGTGGTTACCCTTAGGGAAAAGGAGCATGTAGTGACTGGCAGGGGCATGAGAGAAGCTTCTGGAGTGTTGGAAGCGCTTTTTGTTTGTTTGTTTGTTTTAAGTAAGCTCTATGCCCAAGTGGGGCTTGCACTCTCCACCCCAAGATCAGGAGTTGCATTCTCTACCGACGGAACCAGCCAGCTGCCCTGAAAGTGCTTTGTTTCTTCATCTGGGTGCTACCCATGAGGGAATGTTCGCCTTATGGAAGTTCATTGAGTCCAACACTTGTAATTTATACTCTTCTTTGGACAGATATTATACATCCGGATAAAGGTTTTCCAAATCCAGTTTCAAAGGTGCTGCCCTCTGTAGGAAGACTCCTCTGATCACCCCCTCAGAACTTCACACTGCTCCCCATTAGCATCTTCTACCCTTGCTTCCTAAGCGAGCTTGGCTTTCGCCAGGTGTCTCGGCAACTAGCCCGTCAGCCCTTCGGCGTACCAGTCACATACCCGGCACCCTCTGCGCTCCAGGCTCTGGCCTGTGCATGTGTGGGAATCCGGTAAGAAAGGGGCTAAACACCTCCCATGTGCCCTGCACCCTGTCCAGCCCTTCGTGTGTGCCGGCTCACCGCAGGCTCACCGTAGCCCCATCTCTTAACATCCCTACTGCCCAGCCAAGGAGATGGAGACTCAGAAATGAAGTGTCCAAGGCAGAGTTACACAGCGGACAGCAGCAAGAACAGGTGTTTGAACCCTGGTCCGTGACTCTGGAAGCTGTGTGTGTTGCTGTGTTCAGAGCCCAGTAAGTTACCTCCCGGTATAGAAATGCATTGAGTGTAATGGGAACTGTCGGTGGTGTTTGGAGGGAGCTTCCAGGACAGATGGAGGAGGAAGGGTTCAGGAGGGCTTCAAGGAGGAGGAGGCATATTTAAGCTGGGCCATGCAAGGGAGCCAGGATTTCTCCAGGAGGAGCTGGGAAGGGTTTAAAGAAGAATGACAGAAACATTCTGAGCATAGTTGACGTGGTGGGAGGTGGAGCAGAAAAGGCCATGGAAGGCCCCAGCAAGCTATGCCAAGGAACTGGGGCATTAGCCTGAAGTCAATGAGGAATCACTGGAAATGCAACGTGTATGCTGGTGGGGGTGTCATGTAGAGGTGTGCTTTCCTACTCATGGGTAGAGTCTCTTATGCTCTTCAGATTCTTCTAGTGCTTCTGGGATCAGTAGGGGGATAAGGGAGTAAAGGGAGAAGGGATTAAGACTCAGGAGACTGACAAGTTTTGGCTTAGATCCCTGCTCTGCAGCTTACTAGCTGTGTGAACTTGGGTAAGTCACTTTACCTCTCTGAAACTTGGGCATAAAATCGAGATAGAGGCAACATCTGCCCCTGCTTCACAAGGTTCTCACGAAGAGCCAATGAGCTAAGATACAGGCAGAGTGCATGGCACCTGGCGCCTGGTGAGTCCTCCCTCAGTGCAGGCTCTGAGTGCTTTTAAGTCTTGTTTCCTCCACTTCAGGGCTGGGATGGGGGCTTGGTCTTCTCTGCAGTGCGCTCCCCGCACCCCAGCCACGCCAGCAGCATGCACCCTGTCGTGTGCACACGCGTGTCCATGAGAGAGCGCTCTCTCGTTTATTGTCCCAGACCCTCTATACAGCCTCCTGAGATGTGCAGATCAAGAGTTCACCTCCTTTTCCAAGATGAAGGAACCGTGGCCCGAAGAAGGTCAACGAACTGTCCAAGGTCCTACAGCTGGGACCTGTAGGAATTCAACTCCACTTTCTGGCCCCCTGCCTAGCACATTCCCTTTTGGCAGGCCTGAGAGGAGGAGCAGGGACAGGAGAGAGAGGCCTCACTTGCCTTTGTGCTTTCCCCTCCACTGTGTCACCTCAGCCACTAAGAAGAAGGGACTTGCCCAAGGTCACAGTGATGGAGCTGGGCTGCTGTCTCTGAGCACGGGGAAGATGCTTTCTCTACCTTCTGGAAACTTGGCTTCTCCAAGGCCATTTCCATGGTTTTGAGGCTTGGAGAGTGGCTCTTAAGGCTGGCCCAGGCTCAGACAGGGATGAGGCAGGGTTTGCTTTGATGATTTTCCCTAGAGGGATATATATACCTCAGAGTGCCACATGGGCCTTGCTTCTTCTGGGAGAAGCCTGGGGGAACAATCCCAGAGGCTTAGCCACCAAATACAGAACCCGGATAATGGAAGCCAGAGAAGAAGACAGGGACTTCCGGCTTCTGTGTGTCCCTGGGCACCTCTGTCTGAGATGGCACAGGGTCCCAGTGTCAAAGTGTCAGCTCTTTCTCAGGCTGTTTCCCCCAGCTCAGCTCCCCTGTGGTTTGGGGCCCAGCATTGTCTACAGCGGTCTCTGCTTCCCACCCCCGTCAGCCAGAGAGCAAGGGGAAGTGGGACCTGCTCACCCAGGAGCGGCAGCCAATGGTAAATCTGCTGGGCCTAGCGCCAAGCAGGGCTCAGATGGGGGTGACAGAGCCTGTGTGAAGACTTGTGAATCTCTACCACCCCCTCTGCCTACCTCCACTGCAACTTAGAGAAGCATCTGGGGTGGGGAGAGTACAGCCGGAAGTGGCAGCAACCCCAGGACCTGAGATGGGGCAGGATATACACCCCAGTGCCCAGGAGCACAGTCCTTCATCTGGCTTGGCCTCCACTTGGGAGATGCTCCCCTGACAAGGGGGCTCCCTCATTGGGCACCTGGGCTGAGCTCCTGGGGAAAACAGCTGGACACAATCGGGGCCTGGAGGCCTTCCGAGTGGGGTCTGGGCTAGGCCTAGATCTCTTGGACCTGGTTCAGGCCTGCTTGGGTATGGTCCTAGGATCCCACAGGATGTGTGGAATATACCTGCTGGTTGCTTGGGAGAGTCCTATAACCAATAAGTCTAGCAATCCTCAAATCCAACAAGAAAAATCTAGATCTGGCAGTCTTCAAGGAACCTTCTGGTCTGGCCTCTGCTCCAAGAAGAGGAATATTTCAACTGTCCACAACAGCTGCTTTTCCTCTTGGCCTTTAGAATCCCTCCACTGAATTTTTCCTCCTCAGCCCCTACTTCCCATCTCACCAGCTTCATTTCTCATTCTTCACAATAAGTTCTTCCCGCCTAGGAAGAACCTGTCGAACCCCTGTATCCCACTGCAGGTTTGGAGAGCCTTTTCCTGAGTCTAGAAATCACCTTGGGCCCCCTCTCCAGGTTGGCATCCTCTCCTGTGGGCCTGGGGAGCTGCAACCCAGCCAAAACAAGTGGGCAGAGTCTGGCTATGGCCAGAGGGCAGGGGCCCCAGGAGCATCATGGCGCCTCTCAGGGTGGCCCAGCAAGGCCCTTTGAGTGAGATGGCTCCTGAGAGGCCGGGCTTGGGCAGAAGCAGCGGCAAGACCAGCGTAGGGGAGAGAGAATTGAGTACAGTCTAAGGATGTAACTCAAGAAGTGCATTTTGTGAAATCTAGTCTAGACTTCTGGCCCCTGATTTTAGATCTCTATCCCTTCATTGTAAGGTTGAATTCTGTAACTCTAGACTTCTAAGGGTCTGTAACCCTGATTCTCTAGATTTTGAAAGTCTCTTCTGTACTTGTGTTACTCTAGTAACCTTTGGGCCCCTGTACTGTTGTCCTTGGAAGAATGACCCTTGCTGACAGACACAACGTCTGGCCTTTGGCGCTTCCCACTTCTAGGAGTCCCAGAGGGCTGAGAGAGCAGAGGAAAGGAAGAAGCAAGCTCCCGGAGATGCTCCTCACCTTTCTCTTCTGAGTGGGCTCCTTATCGCTGGCATTGGAGGGTTTGCGGCGCAACATGGTCCTCTACCTTGGTGACGCTCCGTCCCTGCGATCCTAGGTGTCGAGATGCCGAGGCCTCTTGCTCAGCCTCGCGAGCACCGCTCAGGGTGCACGGCATGGACCGAGCCTCTGGCCACCACTCTGAGTGCTGTGGTGGCAGCTTGGGGGTGCGGGCCATGGACACCCGGCGGCAGCATACAGGAAGCTCTGCCACGTGACCTGCTCTTACAGCAATCGCGGCCCCTGCCGGCCCCTAGGGAGGAAGGAAGTCCCAACTTCGGTCTCCAGAGATTCTGATACAGACGGCTCTTAGGTTGAACAAGCAGAGAAAAGTCCCTACCCTGCCATCTCACATCAGTCATCACCCATCCTGCTCCGTCTCCTTGGAGGTGGCCAATCAACTTGACATGACATGGCCTCCTCAAGCCACTGATCCCGCAGACCAGAAGCCAGAGCCAGGAGTGGGGCTATCTCTGTCTGCCCATTAGGCCGATGCTTCTGGTCACCTTGCATCACCAAGGTCATCACTACTACCACTACCAACCCCACAACCATGACCCTACAGTCATCCCCACTGTCATCAGCACACCAACAGCCATCATCTCTCTAGCAAGCACCCTCCAGCCAGCACCCTCAGCTGTCACCCCCACAGTCATCATTGCTGCTAGCACCCTCACTGTCATCAGCCTCCTGGCTGTCACCCTTATGGCCGTCCCAGCTAGTCACCGACAGCGACTGGACCCCTACAACCATCAGCCCTATAGCCATCACCTTTATGGCTGTAAAGACATCCCCAGGGGTCAAAGCAGCAGGCATCCCCACTGCCATCACCACCACTTGCTAGAGCAGCCAGCCTTCCAGTCAACACCGCTCAGCCATCTGCCTCTGTCTGCCCCACCACTGCTGTCCTGGTCATGGCCATCTCCCTATAGCATTCATCCCCGTTGCCACCAGCACACCTAGAGCCATCCTCACCAGAGCAGTCATGTTTGGAATCAAAACACCTTGACTCCCCTGCCCCCACCCTGTCTATCATCACAACAGCCAGCACCATGAAAAAGACAGGCTTTCGCAAGCAGCTTCAGACCATCAGCAAATGCTCCAGCCGAGAGGTATTTCTTAAATGCGTGTGGGGTTTAGAATGTTCACTTTGTGGGTTATCTGTGGCAGGTATTTTAATAACTTCAATGACCTTACAGAAGTAATTCTTATTCATCACATATAATTTAGCAAACACAAATATACAAAAAGAAGAAAATTTAAAAATTCTCCATAATTACAATGTTTGGATAAATATCTTTTTCTTTTTTTGAGCATCTAACTACCCCCCCCCCCCATTTTACAAAAATGATACTTCACAGAAAGCGGATCTGTGTTTTGAGGGAATATGGAGAGGAGGGAGAGGTCAGAGAGGGCACAAGGACCCTTTTGGGGGTGATAGATACGTTCACTATCTTGGTTGCCATGGTGGTTTCATGGGTGTATATGTATGTTAAAACAAATCATACATTTTAAAAACGTGCAGATTCTTGCTGGCCAATTATACCTAAACAGAACCATTTTTAAAAATTAAAAGAGCTCACACTTCACAAATGGTGTTGATGTCTGCTTGTCCAACTGAATACAGTATCACTGAGATTTTCTCAAGCTATGAGATATTCTTCAACTCTGCCATTTGTAATGGCTGCCAAGCAGCACATCGTACGCATGTACCAGGATTATTTCAACACCCCACGGATGAACTTAGGTTGGCTTCATTTTGTTTTCCTTACTCTTCGCGGTACATCCTTAAATATTCACATCCACAATTTTTCCTTTGGATAGATTTCCAGAAGGGGAATCCTGGGGTAACAGGTGCGCATCTTTTTAAGGCTTTCCTTTCTGTGGCACTTGTGAAATCCTGGGCTGCCCCCCCGCCCCCCGGGTTCCCAAGATCTTCTTGTGACTTCCTCCCCGCTGTCCCCCAGCTTGCCCCACGCCCTTTGACCATCGTTCCTTCGGGGTAAGCTCAGTGAAGACAATCCTTCTCCCCCAAGTTGAAACCATACTTCTTTGACTCTTCCTCCTAAGCTGGCGGGTCGGGGGGGCCAGCACCCCAGGTCGCTCCCCCACGGGCCACGCTCCCCTCGCTGGAAGCTGGAGAGCGCCAGGGCTCCCACCGCCCGGGTTGGAGGCCCGGGAAGGAACCCGTCCACGTAGGGGACCTAGCGGGAGCAGGGGCTAGGAGGGTGACCCCGCGAGTCGGGGGGCGGGCACAGGACTGCAGGGGCTCTGGGCGCTCGGAGCTGGCTGCGCGAGCGGTCGGAGGCGGAGCCCGCCGCAGAACCTTCAGGGCCTGCGCGTCCGCGGACCGGCGTGCAGGATGTGCCCTGCTTCCTGTTTGCTCAGCCCCAGCCACGAGCCGAGCTCACACACTAACCGCAGAGCCTTCAAAGGCAGCCAGCTAACCAGGGTTCTAGGTGGCCGCCTCGCCTAGGCCTGGGAAAAGGCGGGGTGGTGGTGGAGGGGAACCTTTATCTAGTGAAGTACAGAGAGGCCACCAACCCCCCCCTCTCCCCCCAACCCCGGGACAGAAGGGAGCGACTGTGTTCTGTCTACGCTGCCCTTCTGTCTCCGTTTCAGATGTGCCTCCTCTGGTCAGCAGCTCCTCCCCACCCCCTCTCTGGGGATCCAGGGCTCCCCTAGTTGGACTCGCCTTCCCCCAACTTTTCCCTCCCAGTACGTTGCCCTGGCCCTAACACATTGCCCAGTCCCCAACTGGCTAATGGGCCCTAAACACCTTTTAAATAGGTTTCCCTTCTGGGCAACACATTACCATTTTATAGGTCACTTCCCAGGTACACAGATCCGTCAGCTAAAGAGGTGGTCTAGATCAGTAGTGCAGTGAACAAGGCCGCCTCAGTCTTGATAATGGGCTGGCAGACAGGACCGAGGACTAGTTCTGGGCAGAGCATCGTGCTGAGCACTGTGAAGAGACGCAAAATAAATAGTTGTCAAAGTCCCTTGCACCTGGGAACTTCCGTCTAAGCAGGGAGGCAAGCTCACATTTGCCCAGCACTTGCTCTCTGCCAAGCACTACGTTAAACCCAACACAACCCCCAGAGGTAAGCAGTTTAAATTGGGATTACTATGGCAAAAATGTGCCCGGTATAGATGTGGGGTGGGAAAGCCCTGATTTAGCAGCAATATTGCTATTGTGTGTTTTGGGGTAGGAGGTGGCACAGATAAGTGAGATGCGTCTGAACCCTCAGAGGGTAGACAATAGGGCTATGAAGACAGGACGGTTATCGTCAGCTGCGTTCAGGTAGAGCAGCCCACCCCCCCACCTACACCCCTGAAGAGATTCTAATTTGGTAGAAGTTCATGGAAGGGATATTTAGGGCAGTTGGGACCCCGGTATGTGTGAAAGTGTCCCTCCCTCGAGCTCCTAACGGGTACAATCCTGGTTTGAGAGAGTAAGGGTTTGGGTATGGAAGGATATCTATATTTGGATAAACCTCCCAAATGATTCTTATTCTCACCTCTCCCGGCCACACACGCACATCCGGTGGAAAATAATACTCTGTGGCAGGCGGTGGGAGTGAAGAGAAAGGGGAGGGCGTCTGGAAGTCTGATCCTGTGCACAAAAGCTGAACAGTTAGGGCCATGTATGTGTGTGTGGGGGGTATCTATAGGGGAGTCCCATCAACCTGGGGAGTACTCAACACCTGTAATATTTGGCTTAGAGGTTTGGAGTGGAGAAGCAAGTTGACTTTGAATAGCTGTCATGTAGAGGAAAGGATCTATTCTGGGTGGCAAGGAATGATGGGAAACATAAATGGAAGGTTTGGGTTTCTTCCCAGGAAGGCATTTTCGGGGTGTGTGTGTATGTGTGTGTGTGTATGTGTTTAGAAAGGGAGACAGTGAGTGGGAGGGGAAGAGGCAGAGGGAGGTAGAGAGAATCTTAAGCAGGCTCCATTGTGGAGCCCCACACAGGGCTCAACGCATGGCTCGACCTGGCGCTTGTTCTCACAAACCTGAGATCATGACCTGAGCCTGTAGCAAGAGTCAGAGGCTTAACTGACTGAGCCAGCCAGGTACCCAGACATTTTCGATATTTAGATGGTACTAGTTCAGCCCTGGTTAAGTAGTAGAGCTTCCCATCTCTGGAAATGTTCAAGCAGAGACTACGTAGTTGCTTGGAAATACTTGGGCATTTCCAAGGTGAAGTCCACTTTGGAAAGCCCAGCCCGTTAGCAGATTTCATGGTGGTAATCTTAGGCAAGGAGCATGAGGAGAATAAAAGAGCAGGTAGGAGGAGGGCAAGAACCTGGACAGGAAGCATCCATTCCTCAGGCACACACACAGTACATGCAGAGTGTACAGCTCTAGGAGTGTCAGGGAGTCCCTGGTAGCAGGGGCTGATGGGAGGGAAAGTCATCTCTGAATCTCTGAGCCCGTGATAAGTCTTGGTTTAAAAACAAAGAACACCTGCAGGCAGCTGTGGCTATGACCGCAAAGAAGAGGCTGGGTTTTTTTTTTTTCTTTTTTTCATTTATTTGAGAGAGAGAGAGTGAAAGAGAGCATGAGAGGGGAGAAGGTCAGAGGGAGAAGCAGACTCCCCATGGAGCTAGGAGCCCAATGTGGGACTCGATCCCCAGACTCCAGGATCATGACCTGAGAGGAAGGCAGTCACTTAACCAACTGAGCCACCCAGGTCCCCAAGGCTGGGCTTTGGTGCTCTGATAAAAACACACTCACTACTCACTGTAGGGCCTTTCGATGGGAGACTGGGAGGACCGGGCTACTCTGCCTAGGACTGTGTCCCAAGGTTACAAGGACGAAAGTCACTGAGCCATCTAGGGGACAATTATCTAGGGAAGAGGAAGAGCAGGAGGCACCTCCCAGAAATGGGGTCAGGTAGGACTGGATTCAGATTGCCATATATCACAGGTTGTGTGACCTTGGGCAAATGACCTTGGGCAATGCGGTCTCGGGGAAACAATGATAATGTGGGCCTTGTTTGGGGAGTGTGTGCGTGTGTGTGTAAATAACCAGAGTTACCCAGATGACATATTAGAGAGAATGCTGTCAGTCCAGTGCACAGCTCATGCAAAATGCTTGGTACTTGGTGGGGGAACTCTCTCAGTTCACTCCAGGCTCCACCCACAGTGTCTCCTCTTGCCTTGGCACCTGCGTCTACATCTCGTCGGGACCCCACCTGAATCTCTGCTCCATGACTCTGGCCCATATCCGGTGTGTCTCCACCTTGCCAAGGGCAGAGTCCCTCAGCCCAAGTTAGTCTAGGACACAGAAGGTGTGACAAGCAAGAGAATCTAGAACTACTCAGGACCACTGGGAGGGAAATTAGCTTTTCAGCTTCAAGGCCTTGGCTATGGACCCCTGGGGTTTTCTCAACCACCCATCCTACCCTACTTGAGCTGTCAGCTCAGTTCCTGTTTCACAAAGAAACAAGGAAGTGCCGAGGTGGGCCAGCCTGAGGGCAAGGGCTGGCTGGGCCTGGTCAGGGAGCACCTCCTACTTCCAGCTTAGAGAGCCTGGAGGGCAGGGATGGACATGGAGGAAACAGTCGCTATCGAGTCTTTCATATTTCCGCCTATTTTTTGGCACCAAGAGCGCCCAGCCACTGATTTGAGGAAGTGTGTGGTGAGTTGGTAAAATTCGCTGCTGACGTGGTTTAGCCGAGTGAAGGCAGCCCAGCTCCACCCCTTCCGTGGTCCCAGCTCACGAAGCACTGGAGCCAGCTAGCTGGCAAATGAGCGAGGACTGGCTTAGTTAGAATTTTAAAAATGAACCATTTAGATTCTTTGTGTATATACGTAAGTATGTATGTATGATCTCACCCAGGTTCTTTCCTGTTCCAAAAAAGGTTTAAAGCATCGAAAAATGTAACTCAGTCCCATCATCACGCCTGTGTGACCGGCAACTAACTGGTCTCCTTGGGCTTCAGTTTGCTCCTTAGAGGCAACAGGGAGTGGCAGAAGGACACACTGAAAGCCGGAGAGGAGCGAGCACAGTTGAGTCAGGATGCTGGGGATTAATCCTCGCTTGGGTCCCAATGGGCTGTGTGACCTTGGGCAAGTCCCTCCTTTTTCTGGGCTGCTGTTGCATTTCCCCATCTCTACATCAAAGGGATGAAACCCGCTTTTTCTTAGTTTTATTTGGTTTGTTTGGTTTGGTTTGGTTTTGGTCATGGAGCTCCCAGTCCGGGCTGGCTGTGGGATTTGTGGGACCTGGTAAAAGTGAAAATGCAGGGCCCCTTGTTCAGACATTTTTAAAAAAGATTTTACTTATTTATTTGAGAGAGAGAGACAGTGAGAGAAAGAATGAGAGGGGAGGTCAGAGGGCGAAGCAGACTCCCCTTGGAGCTGGGAGTCTGATGTGGGACTCGATCCCGGGGTTCCGGAATCATGACCTGAGCTGAAGGCAGTTGTTTAACCAACTGAGCCACCCAGGCGCCCTGTTCAGACATTTTAAAAAATCTCAAAATGATGACAGCAGAGCACAGGGCTCTCCTTAAAAAAAAAAAAAAAAAAAAAATCTATTTATTTATTAGAGAGAACACGAGCAGTGGGGGAGGGGCAAAGGGAGAGGGAAAAGGAGACACCCCACTGAGCAGGGAGCCCAACATAGGGCTTGATTCCAGGACCCTGGGATCATGACCTGAGCTAAAGGCAGATGCTTAGCCAACTGAGCCACCCAGGCGCCCCTGTACAGGGCTCTTCTAAGCACACGGCCCTACGTGATTGCACAGGTCCATCACCCAGAAGTTGCCCCTGCAACTACTTCCAATACAATTTTTTTTAAAGATTTTATTTATTTATTTGACAGAGAGAGATCACAAGTAGACGGAGAGGCAGGCAGAGAGAGAGAGAGAGGGAAGCAGGCTCCCTGCTGAGCAGAGAGCCCGATGCGGGCCTCGATCCCAGGACCCTGAGATCATGACCTGAGCCGAAGGCAGCGGCTTAACCCACTGAGCCACCCAGGCGCCCCTTCCAATACAATTTTAAGGGCAGCCCATGTAGCCTGCTTTTGGCTGGAGCTATGCTTTTTGTGGCAGTCCTTGTGGCATTTCTAAGGATCCTCTGGCTCTTAGGAAGCATCGCTGGAAAAACACAAATTAGATACTTGGTCGAAAGCCTGTGTAGTTTCGATGATGTAGGTATAAAATTTGGATCCCCAGTTTTTTCCTTACCTACCTCCGAAGGTGAGGCAAGAGTTGAAGTTGTGCTGAGCGAATAATAGCATTATCATCTCCCGTCTGCGTGGCTTCCTGGCTCACAGAGTGCAGTCACATCCGGGTCTTATGAGCCTCTCACTGTAACCTCATGTGGAAGGTGGTATAGGTAGTTTACAGAAGAGAGAACCGAAGACCGGAGAGGTGAAGTGACTTGCCTCTAGATACACAGCAGGCCCAGCTAGAACTAGAACCCTAGAATCTGAACTCCTAAGTAAAGGGGCTTTTCCAAGGGGGCGTTTCTTTATCTTCAGTTCCTAATGAAGTCTTAAGTGCTCGTGCGTGGGTCGGCCTTACTGTGTATGCTTGAGCATTGCCCTGTCTGGTGCAGCGTGAAGCCCTTCAAGCAGGCTGCTCAGTGTGCTGACAATCCGGGCCCCAAGGAGGGATGAGCTGGGGTAGCGGCAGCCCCCCGACCCAGCCATACTTCTGATGCGCTCCACCCCACCCCATGCTGGTGGATTGGAAGGGGTAGGTCAGGGAAGCGATGAGGCAGAGCCCCGGGTCTTGCACTGAAGGGACGAAGGAGGAGCACGTGAGCTGCCCTGGGCTGAGAGGCCTGTGAGCAGGTCCCTGTCAGGTTTCCCAGGCCCGCCTGCTGCCTGTCAGAACCTGGCCTGTCAGAACCCCAGGAGCAACGTCAGGGATCAAAGGGAAAGATCTGGGGAAGCAGGATGGTGTGGAGAACAACAGTTAGGTCTGAATCCCAACTCACCAGCCTGTGACCCTGTCTGAGCCTTAGTTTTCTGAGGTACATGAGAGCCGTACCACCTGCCCTTTCCTGAGAGAGTGCGTTCTTGAGTCATCTGACTGGTTTGAATCCTGCTTTCATCATGTCCTTGAGGAGTGACCTTGAGCAAGTCAGTTAATCTCTATGAGCCTCACTCGTTTTCTTCTCTTGTAAAACAAGAACAATAAAAGGACCTTCTCAGAGGTTGTGGACATTAAGTGAGAAAATGAGATAATGTATGGTACACTTGACAATATATGAGAGGGTAGATCTCATGTTTACCATTCCTATCACAATAAAATAAAAAATATTTTTAAAGTGCATATAAAGCACAGTGCCTCAAATATACAAAACACTCAGTGAATGGTAGTGTTGATGACGATTGTGATGATGATGACGATGGTGTTAACTTTAATTTTATTAGTAGTAGCTGTCTTTGTGGGGTGACCAGGTTGAGAGAGTAAATGAATCAGCAAGTTGAGGCCCGCTGTTGGGTGCCGTAGGCTTGCAGTGAGGACGGCTGCGGCCTCTGGATGCAAGCCTCAGTGGTGATAACTGTCACAGGTCATCAGTAAAATCCGTAAAATAGGCCTGGTGGTTCCAGGCTGGGGGATGAGTCTGCCTGGCGCCTTTACCCAGCACTCTGCCCCGGAGACCTGGTTCTCTCCCTGCCCAACCCCGACCCCGCTCAGCAGAGCACAGGCATTGCTTCCAACTTTCCTGGACTGCATTTGACAAGCCCTGCAGCATGGGGCTCCCTTCCATCCTCTCCAGAAGGCTGTGACCTTTGGCACAGGCAGTGGTTGACTGAATGTTCACACACGTACATGCACGCAAGCTCACATGCCCATCTCAAGCCCGTGTGCTCCCCAACGGAGCTTCTGAGAGCCTCACAACCCTCCTCGCCCCTCACCCCCTCCCCTTCCTCCCCCACCACAAAAGCCACAGGTAACAGCAGTCCCCAGCAACACAGAAGACACAGTGTAAAACCCAGAGGCAGGCTTCGTTGCCGTGCTGTTTTAAGTATCTAGCAGGATGTGAACCCAGGTGGCTAACGGCAGGGCTGACCAAAGAAAACTCCCTCCCTCCCCTCCGCCCTGCCCCCAGCAGCAGGCTCAGTGAACTTGGAAGGGGCTGGGAGGTATGCTAAGGGATTTTACATAGTGCCAAAGGGCAAAATAGCTGGACTGCGGGCCCATTCTGACTCCGCTGTGTCCCACCCAAACACTGTATCCTTGGAGAGGTCCCCCATGCCGGAAGTCAGTTTTCCTATCTGTAAAATGGGAAAAGCAGAGTCCCACAAGTCGAGCCAGCCCACACAAGTTCAAGACCATCTGAGGATGCTGGAGGATTTGTTGGCATTGTCATTGTAGCTGCATTTTGGAAGGTTAAAATGGCCACACACGTGCTGGGGAGTCTGGGATAGTGATTGGGCACTGCTGCTGAGGCTGTTCCCAACTTTGGGTAGGGTCATATTCCAAAACGCTCCCCACATTCCCTCCTACCCCACGGCCCAGTTCCTATGGCTGAACTCCCTGTCTTGTGCCTTGGCATGGAATCCACCCAGGGTTTAGAAGTGACAATCTCACGTGGGGGGCAGGCTGGTGTACGTACGTGCCCCTTTCTGGCTGGCCTCCCTGGTTGCAGAAGACTCAGCCTCCTTCCCTTCCTCTCCCTTCACAGGTTCAGCAGGGACCCTAGGCCAGAAGGGCGCTGTAGGGCCAGGGGCGGGTTGGGGGATGGTCAGAAGCAGCTTCAAGGGTGTGGAAAGACCTAGTCAGGAGCCAGTGGGGGTGGGAAGAGCTCCGAGTATATCCAGCAGGTGGCGATAGGGTGGGGCTCTTGGGGGATGGCGTGGAGACTCTGGGGATAGGGTACTGCCTTATACTGGTCTTTGCGGGGGTGGGGGTTATAGGTTAGGCCTACTGGGCTCACAAGAGGAAGGGTGCCAGGGGACTCTTCTATCCCAGGGGTAGGGGTTGGGAGCCTAGGATGAGGTGTACAGGCCCACCGGGGACATGCCAGGGCCAAGAAGCCCTGGGTCGCTGGGGTTTAGTCCTGGAGAAGAAAGCTGAGGGCAATGGGCTGGCAGGGGCTCTGGGAGCGCGGGTGGTGCAGGGTGAGGGGAGATGAGCTAGAGCGTTGGCCAGGGAGTCTGCGCGTCTAGACGCTCCAGCTGAGGATGGTAAGAGAGGAGACTGCCAGCAGAGAGGCCAAGGAGGCAGTACACGGGGCCCTGGCGGACAGGGGCTCTGTGTGCCGCTGCAGCCACTCGAACTCATCCAGCAGCAAGTGCTGCTGCAGCTCTGGGCCCACCTTCTCGCGGATGGTCTGGTAGTAGCGGTTCAGGTACTGGAGCTGCAAAGGGAAGGAGGGCTGAGGGCCTCCCCAGGCCAAGCTGCCACGAGAGGAGGTCTTGGTGCCATCCAGTCCACTCGACAGTATTCTGGCTGCCTACTCTGGCGCCCAGCCACCATCAGGCCACAGACATTCTCTGGGGGCTTTTCAGAGGCACTTTGCTACAGTGACCATTTAGTGTCATGGTGACTTTCTTGGGGTGGGTGGGGGATGGGAGTGGAATGAAAGTTGGGCGAACATTATTATCCCCATTTTATAGAAGAAGAGACTGAGGCTTATATTAGGATTTCAGGTGGCGGAGTCCAGAGACTCAGTCTCAGACTCCCCAGGAGTTCACTACCTAGGGTTGGGCAGGTTGGGCTGACCAGAGAGTTCTAGAAGCTTTGGATTCTCTGGGGAGGCCCCAGTGTGTGCCTACAAGCCAACAGTGTGGACTGTCCCAGGGGAGGGGAAGTGGCAGAGGGTCTTGGGGTAGGGAGAGCAGAGGTGAGAGGCCCAGGGTTGGGAAGAAGGCAGTCATGGTTATGGGCTGAAAGATGGACAGTGCTGAGGGTCACTTACGTGTTCGGGAGACAACAGGCTGACGTCAATGAGGTTCCGGTCATAGGGTACCAAGGACACCACTTCAAAGGTCAGGTAGGACCCTGGGTACTGGAATGTCAGAGGGAAGGTAGGAAAGCAGGAGAATGAGTGAGTAGAAGGGGCTTGGCTGAGGGGTCCCACGCAGAAGCAATGGGTACAGGGAATGGGCCCTCGTCAAGCCCGAGACTCAAGGTAGGCTGGATGTCCTACAGTCCCCATGTCCAGCCCCCACACCCCAGGCTGCACTCAGCACCTCATCTTTGGTACTTATCAGATCTGTATTTCTCTCCTTTTTAAAAAAGATTTTATTTATTTATTTGACAGAGATCACAAGTAGGCAGAGAGGCAGGCAGAGAGAGGGAGAAGCAGGATCCCTGCTGAGCAGAGAGCCTGATGCAGGGCCTGATCCCAGGACCCTGAGACCACGACCCAAGCTGAAGGCAGAGGCTTTAACCCACTGAGCCACCCAGGTGCCCCAGATCTCTATTTCTCCAAGTGTGTTCTCTATAATGCAGCGGGGGCCTTGTTAAATATGTAGATTCCCAGGTCCACCCCCCAGGCCACTGGAGTGAGAACTTCTTGCACAGGGCTGGGAACTCACATTTAAATAATTTTAAGGTAAGTTATTAGGTTTTTATATCTATCTATCTAATATATATCTTTATATATTTCTATCTCTATCTAAATCTCTTTGTATCTCTTGATTGACCTACCTATAGAAATAGGTATAAAAAAGACAAAATAGTCCATAATTCCCATCTCCCAGAGATCCCTTGCATGGTTGTGCTTAGAAAATTCAAACTACCATAAGATACACAATAAAAATGGAAAGTCTCCTCCCTGCCCAGTTCCCTTCCTGAAAACATTTAAGACATATACAGTAATTAATCCATTAATTATTTTAATCCACACAAAATGGATCCTACCACATGCTTTTCTGCACCTTCTCTCCACCCTGTTAATGGTAAATGTAGGCAAGCGTTGCATATTAACACGAGGATATCTACCTCCCTCTTTTCTAAGGGCTGTGTAAGGGTCCACAGTATGCATGACGATATACTTAACCAGTGGCGGATACTTAGGCTGTTTCCACTTCTTTTTTTACTATGACTATCGATGCTACAACCCACATCAATGTATAAAACATCTTGGTGACCTTGTGGAACTAGATCCAGAAGACACATATCTGGGAGAGGGATTGCTGAGACAAAAGGTATAGGCATTTTATTTTATGTTATTTTATTTTATTTTTAAAAAGCTTTTATTTATTTATTTGAGAGAGTGTGTGTGTGTGTGTGTGAGTGAGAGAGAGAGAGATAGAAGGACAGGGGGAGGGGCAGAGGGAGAAGGAGTAGCAGACTTCCCACTGAGCAGGGAACCCAGATGTGGGGCTTGTGGCTTCATCCCCAAGACGCTGGGATCGTGACCTGAGCGGAAGGCAGATGCTTAACTAACTGAGCCGCCCAGGAGCCCCAAGGCATTTTAAATAGATATTTTTATTGATATTGTCAAACTGTCCTCTAGAAAGATTGTATCAATTTGTGCTTCCTCCAGCAGTGTGTGAGAGGGCCCATTTCCTCATAGAGTCACGGTGAGTCAATCTGGATATCACTAAAATCACTCATTGTTTGCCAATCAGATAGGTGAAACATGGTAATCTATTGTTATTTTGATTTGTGTTTCTTTAAGAGTAAAGTCGAGCATCTTTGCATGCTTATAGATCGTTTGTGTTTATCATAGAGAGTTGCCTCTTCATGTCCCTTGCCTCTTTTCCTGATTTTTGTCTTAACGATTTGTAAAAAGCTCATGGCAAAAGAAGGAAACTCATGCTTTCCCTGTGGTACCTACTCTATTTGTCATACATATTTTGACTTTGTTTATGATATTGTTTCCGTATATACAGGGTTTTTCTTTTTAAAGATTTTACTTATTTGAGAGAGAGAGAGAGAGAAAGAAAGCATGAGCAGTGGGGAGGGGCAGAGGGAGATGCAGACTCCCCACTGAGCAGGGAGCCTGCTGTGGGGCTCAATCCCAGGACCCCGGGATCATGACCTGAGCTGAAGGCAGACACTAAGCCAACTGACCCACCAGGCACCCGTCCATATAGACAGTTTTACATTTAATTTATCTATCTTTTTCTTCACGGCTTTTGGATCTTGCATAGAAAGGCCCATTTCCACCCTCCGATTATAAATGAATTTATATAGATTTCTTCGAGATCTTTTATGGTTTTACCTTTAAATCTTGATCCATTCAGAATTTTATTTTGGGGTAACAGTAAGGTTCTTCACTTAAATAACCCCCAAATGATTAGCCATTTGTCCCCCCCGTCCATTTATTAAATCTCTCTTGTCTTTACTGTTTTGAAACCCCAGTTTTATTATAAATTAAATTCCCATTTCATTTACAGAACTTAGAAGGGCACCTGGGTGGCTCAGTTAGCAAAGCATCCTATTCTTGATTTGGGATCAGGTCGTGCTCTCAGGGTTGGGAGATTGAGCCCCAAGTCAGGCTCTACCCCCAGCGTGGTGCCTGCTTAAGATTCTCTCTCTCTCTCTCCTTCTGTTCCACCCCAACCCCCAAGAAAAAAAGGAAATTAGAGGGTATATTTCTGGATTAGTTGTTTTGTTCCACTGTGACATCTGTCTCTCCATCTCTGGTGCCATACTGTTTTCATTACAGTAGCTTCATTGTATGTGTTAGTATCTGAAAGGCCGGTTTCCCTTATTGCTCTTCTTTTCCAGAATTTTCCTAGCTACCTAGCTATTTTTGCATGTTAATTTTACAAACAGTACTATCATTTTGTGAAGTTACAAAAGCATCCCGTTAACACTGAAATTGAGGTGGTCTTGAATTTATAGATTGATTTCAGGAGAAATGACATCTCCGTAATATTGAGGCTTCTTTCCAGAGAGCACCATTTACTTAAATCTTTTTTATGGCCCTCAGTAGACATTTTCTCTGTATAAGTCTTTTTATGTTTATATGTAGGTATTTTATCCTGTCGGCTGCTATTATAGGGAATCTTCGTAACTAACAAGCTCCCCTGGTGATTATTATAGGCATCGAAGACCAATAATTTAGGACAGGGATACTGATTCATTTGGTCTAGAGTGGGACCTGGGCATCAGCATTTTTTTAAAACTACTAGTGATCTTTCTGTTAGTTTGTTTTAAAGATTTTATTTATTTATTTGACAGACAGAGATCACAAGTAGGCAGAGAGGCGGGCAGAGAGGGAGAAGCCAGCTCCCCGCCAAGCAGAGAGCCTGATGTGGGGCTCGATCCCAGGACCCTGGGATCATGACCCGAGCCAAAGGCAGAGGCTTAACCCACTGAGCCACCCAGGTGCCCCTGGGCATTAGCATTAAAACCAAAAGGCTCTTCTGATGATGCTGATATTCTAATGTGCAAACAGGCTTGAGAAATTCTGAGCTATTATGGAATTTTTCTGGAGCACAGGAAAACTCCAAATCAATTCATGTCCACCTATTAAATGTCCTCCTCCTTGGACCTTCCTTATACTCCATGGAGCCCAAAGTCCCTGCCATGCTGTCTGTAGCTCTAACCCGTCCCAGCAGCACTTTACCTTGGTCTTTGCTTCTACCACGAGGGCCACATCTTCAAGACGTATCCCAAATTCTCCATCCTGATAGTAACCAGGCTCTAGGAAACACAGAGATGCTGGTGGTATTAAGCAGGAGAAGGACCCAAGTCCGTGTTTCCTGTACCAATCGAGGAGTGGCTGGAGGCCCAGCTGCCTGGCTGCTCCAGGCTCGGGCAGACCCACCACTGACCATAGGGGAGGCCAGGCCTTATGGCCCAGCAGGGAAGACCTAAGAGCTCACTTGGATCCTGGAGGCACTCCTATTTCCTGGCGTGCTACTGTCCTGTTACCCCAGCATTTGACTGGAGTTTGGATGTACAACCAGGAACCAACTCCCAAGGGCAAAATGAAGGTTTGAGCTGAAGGGATTTAGGATTAGGATGGGACAATGCACTTGGGGCTGGGAGTGCTGGAGCCCAGAGGGCCTGTGCCTGGCATGCTCTCTGAAGGCTGGTGCTCCCTCAACTGCAGTCGTAGGCTGGTCTTAGGGTAGGGAGGGGGGTGGAAGAGCCCAAGAGCCATACCGATGGAAGTGAACATGCCCTTGGCCATGGGGATGTTGCCAGACTGGAATCCCACTGGCCCTGGAAAAGGAGATGTAGGCATGATGTCAACTCTCCCATACTCACCAGCTTGGAAACTAGCAGGCTCTAGGGAGGAGCAGGTAACTGGGGACTGCTGGGGGTT
This sequence comes from Lutra lutra, assembly GCF_902655055.1. NCBI lineage: Eukaryota > Metazoa > Chordata > Mammalia > Carnivora > Mustelidae > Lutra > Lutra lutra. Next base: position 21,059,942 of record NC_062296.1, read on the forward strand.
CTTTAGCAGCACTTGTCCACCACATCACTGTCTACCTAGGGCTGGTATGGAGACCAGACTGGCTCTGCTTTTCATTACTCTGACATTGATGCCAGCCACCTGCTAGGCCTTGACCTGCCACTCTTCTCTCTGAGCCCTTCCCCAATGCCAAGCAGGCAGCCAGAAGGGCCAGTTCCTACCATTTCTCACTTACCTTGTGGAGCATCACCTCCCACCAGCTGGATGGGTCACTGCATCCCTGTGGGTCTTAGTCGTTTCCATACCTGTGAAATGCTCTACCTCCTTCATAAGACGGGGGACCCCAGGGAAGTGTAAAAGAGACACCTACACTCATGCACGCACAGGAAGTTGCCAATGCCATGGCCTGTCCCGTGACCATAATTGAGCCCGACATCCCACAAGGCTCTGCGGGCAAAGACCTCCATCACTCGCCCTGGAAGAGAGATGGCCCCAGTCAATCGGCTGGACCCCAGACGCTCTGCTTCACCCCATGCTGCTTTCTTATCCCAGAGCCAACTCCCAAGATGGTACTCGTGGAGAGTTGCTCCTGAGAGGAAGCTTAGCTAGCATGCACTTTCCCCAGCACGTCTCACATCGTACCTATGACTGCCATAACCCACAGAGACCTCACCCTCCGCATGGACATATAGTATTGAATTAGGAGGCAGGAGGCCTGGTTTCAAGGCTTCCTCCCCCAGTAACCCTCTGTGTGACCTTGGACAAGTTGCTATCACTCTCTGGGTGGGATCTATACAGTCTATACAATGGATGGGATGAGGATATAATCCGTGCCCCACTAGCTTCCCAGGGTGGCCATCTGGGTCCAGTGAAATCAGGGCCTGAGTCTCTGGGCCCAGTCTGCTTTCCAAAACCCACCTGATGTACTAGCAGGAAAGACGAGTCTGGACAGATCGATATTTCCTATCAACACACGGGTATATGCCTCCTGATGGGGAGAGGGAGAGGTAACATGCTGAGTAAGAGGAGGGCCTTGGTAGTTTTCAGGTGCTCAGCCTGGGCCCACACAGGTGTGTGGGTCCAGGCCTGCAGGGACGCTTAGTTGTGGGGAAGGTGTGTGCTCACGTGTGGTCACTCAGGTTCTGGAAAATGGTCAGGGGCAGCTGAGGGGACCTGTTGAAACGTGGAGCTTGGTCCATGTGGTTCTCTTTGGCTGGCCCACAAAGGACATTTGTACATGGTGGTGGCCTGAGGCCTGACAGTGGGAGTTGGGAGACAAGCTCCCTGAGCTAGAATTCCAAGCTGGCCACTCACAAACTCTGAGACCTTGGGCAAGCAACTTTAACCACTCGGTGCCTCAGTTTCATCCTTTGTATTGGAATGATCAGAGCACTAGCTCAGAAGGCTGTTGGGAGGAGTAGGTAGACTCCCACACATAAGGTGCTTCAAACAGTAAATGTTCAAATAGAGGTCAGTGCCCTTATTACTGTTATGCTCATCCTTCAGTTTTCTTAAGGCCTTGGGTTCGGGTTGGGGCCCCATAATCTGGGAGGTCAGCTTTGCTTGGTTGGGCTGCTCACCTTGTGGATAAAGGGAGGGAGACAGGCTGACAGAAACCTCTTTACTCCTTGTGACAATGTGGTAAGTCCCTTTCATCACACACACACACACACACACACACACACACACACACACACACACACACACACAGGCTTGCCATCTTGTGCAGGACAGCCTATGGACTCAACCCATGAAACTGTGAGTTCCTAGAGGCCTGGCCAGCTTTTGATTTTTTCTCTCTTTCCAGCACCATGCCTGAGTCATGGTCTGCTTGCCGAATGCATGAATGCAACCCCCCACCCCCCGCCGCCCGCTGCCACTTCCCACCAACTCAGAGGCGCTCAGTGCACACAGGGGAAGTCCTAGCCTCTGCCCCTGGTGGACCAGCCCTCGCTCCTTTCTGGAAACCTCCAGCTCCTTTCTACTTCACCTCTGAGACTGCCTGTGCTATTTCTCTCTGCCTGGAATGCTTTTCCCCCTCCTTCCTGCTGCACACAGGTTTAGGCACACAGACAGCACCAAGTAAATATTTGTTCACTGATTTCCTGAAAAGGGGTGGTGAAGAGCTTCAGCTGAGGCCCTGTTGGAAGCTGAAATATCTCTGGGAAAATAGCCAGGAGCATTCGGTTTTCTAGTTCTATCTTGCTGTGTGACCCTGGGCAAACTCCTTAACCTCTCTGGGCCTCAGTTTTAGCCTCTGTAAAATGAAGGGCTCTTGCTGGAGTGATTGCTTGGATGTCTCTTGGGTAAAGGTGGGTAGGGGAATTCTGGGTCCAATGCTTACCTTTTGGAAAGCAGAGGGGGTACCCCAGTGGATTGTTCTGGTGATGTCTGTGGTTCCATCCCTGTGGACAAGGAAAAGCAACATATACAGTACTGCTGAGTACCTGGGGGTAGGGATCGTGGCTGTGTGCTTCCCGTGTGCTTTCCACTCGGGTTCGAGCAGCAGGAATGGGGTGGGGCTGAGGTGGGTTAGGGGTAAAGGAAGAACACAGATGCTATCCTCAAGTCCCCATCTTCAGCATCTGTGCATAAAGGGATTCTGCAAAGCTGTTGAGTTCAAAATCGCTAGGTTGTGTGACAATCCTGATGCCCCACATACATACCCCACCCCCAAATCGCCTATTTTGTCTGTTTTATAAACATGAGTTTCTTGGGTCAGCCTGGCTTTCAAAGCAGAGTTTCTTCCAGAGTTTCAGGGAGGCTGGAGGGAGGGGGAATATCCCATTTTTACCAGTGAAGAAACTGAGGTTCAGAGAGATCGTCACACTCTTACACATTCACATAGTTATTTCCCATTTCTAGAACACTTCTGCAGCTCCCTTGGAAGGGTAGCAGAAGAGGCCACGTTATCCTCATTTCCCATTACCCTCATTTCCCAATTGAGGCCATGAGCTATCTCCCTTTCTGAGCCTCAGTGAAGCCAGGCCTGGAGCAAATGCTGACTCTACACAGTCCTCTCCTTGTAAACATGGATCTGACCCAAGGACTTGCTCAGAGTCCCAGGGAACTGAAGCCAGGAGCCAAAATGTCTGACTCCCAACCACCAGCGGCAGCTGTGCCCCCAGATGGCCCCTGTGGCCACCACCAGGGAGGGGGAGGGGAGAAATGGTCCCAGAGCCCTGGGGATTCCTCCCTGGGAGCAGGTCACAGGGCGTGGCTGACTTCTTCAAGAAGGAGAGAAGAGGAAGTGAGGTGACCATTTCCCTGGCCTCACCCTGCTCAGAGCGTGCCCCAGTCCAGCAACGCCCCACAAATCCACTTCCTCTTTACACACTGGCCATCTCAAGTACACAGTACACACAACGCCAAACTGGGGACGAGCAAAGTCTGCTAGGCTAAGCTCTCGTGTTAGCTCCCAGAGCTGCGCTTGGAACAAGCGAAGAGCCGTTGTCATTAGCACGTTCCTCATTTCCACAGGACAGAGAATGGGAAACGGTTTGAAACTCCTTGCTCCTCCATCAGTTCAGCACACCCCTTCCTCCCCCCAACCAGCCCCACCCAAGCTTTCCACAGTCCACTTGCTTCCTAGATGAGAAGGGGGGAAAAACCTACTGGCTCATCTCAACTTCTGTGTGAATGATTGGTCACACATTTGGAAAAATTGGGTCAGCCTATTCTGCACATCTGTCCTGTCTAGGTGTTCAGACTGTGCACTGTACAAGGGTAGCACGGCTGAAGGGGTACCAGGCACTTCGTGGTTATATAGGAATGCCAATGAGAGCACACAGGTAGACACACGGATCGTGGAGTCTTGGAGCAGGGGACAGGGCCCTCCTACAGGACCCAACATGGCCACGCACACACTCACGCATATCTACTCACAGACGCATACCCGTGCTGACAGGTGTGCCCAGTTCCAACTGGGCTCCAGGCATCCCCCGAGACTGCTTTTCTTACCTGCCTGCTGCTCTCGGAGGCCTGATCTTGTCCCCTACTCCAACCTGACATGGGTACCTTGTCTGCAGTGTGGGGGTACTCGTGCTGCTGGTGGCGTGGGGACCATGTCCTGGGTACACACGAGTAGATGAGAACATGGGTACGGTGTCTGTGTGGCCAGGCAGGGCTGCTCAGACTGTCATGATATGTGGGCTTCAGGAACGTTTTACTTGAGCAAGGAGAGATGATTCCTGATTCTCACCGAGGTGCTGCACAGGCAGCCCCACTCTTGAGGTTTTTGTGTGTTTTCCACAGTGCAGGGGTCCCCAGGTGTGCAAATGGGCACGATGCTTAGGCTCATTCCATCCAGGGCTCTCCTTTCTCAGACAGAGGATTCACACCCAGGAAGGGGAGAGCTGTGGCCGGCTCTTGGGAAGCCCTGGATGTCTGAACTGAGGTAGTTGGCCAGGGCAGGGTGGGGGATACTTACCAGTATTGCCCCCCAGAATCCAGCAAGTACATCTCATCTGAAGACAGCTTCCGGTGCTGCTCCTTGGTTGGACTAGGAAGGGGAGAGCCACTGAGAGGGGCGCAGCCTAAGCCTGCACTGGGCAGGGTAGGGGTGGAAGCAGGGGAACGCCTCACCCCTTATATCCCCAAGGGCCCTGGGCAAGTACTCGGTTGATGCCATGGATGTCCTCAGTGCACACCTGTTGATCTTGTACCTCACCGAGCAAGGTTCCCAGGAAGGGGAGAGAGATAGGAGCCTGGAAGGCGGGAGCCTGGAGAGCCTCAGAGAGCATCCAGGGCCACCATCTCCTCTTGCATAAGGAGACGCAGGCCAGCAGAGGCTCGGTGGCTTGTGGGAAGCTGTGTGGTAAAGCTGGGAAGGAGATGGGCCTGGACCCAGATGCTTAGTCCCGTGCCCCCTCTAACTTTCTATGACCTCTGAGAGCAGAGGGCTTGAGAAGCCAAGACACAGGAAGGGGGGGAGGTCCTTGAGGGTGAGGCTGGAAAGCAGGAGTCGGTAAGGCCAAGGAATTCCTCTCCTGCTACGCTCTAGTGGGGAGAAGGGGTCAGGCCAAGGCAGCTGCAGGCTTGGGAGGCTCCAGGGGAGGGAATTCTGGGGTAGGCCAGACTGGCCCATGGAAGGCATTTGATCTGCTCTTGCTGAGCCTGTGGCGGACTGAGGCATTCTGATCAGCTTGGGCCCCCAAATTCCATCAGGCAGGCCTGCCGGTGTTTGTTTTCTACGGAGCCAAACATCTGGTTAGCTCACCTCTGGGCCCACCTTCATCGGCCCAGGCTGAGTAAATAGGCTTTTCTCCCTGTGTATTCGATCATGAGCTTCAAGAATTAGCTAATATAAATAACTCACAGGAAGCCAAGGAAAAGCATCCAAAAGCAGCCCTCCCTCCCTTCCAGATCCCTCAGCCCTGTGTGCTCACAAAGTCTCAGCCTTTCGTGGCAGAAAACTGCTTGGGCCTTTTCATTTCAAGAAGACTCCCGATCCCTGACTGAGGTCCACTGCCCACCCATAGCCCCCACAGTACTAAAGTCCTCAAATCTTAATGTGGACTTGGGTCTCCCCCCGCCCCGCCACATACATCAGGATCTCGATGCCCCGGGGCCCTAGAAAATTTCTTCTCCTGAAGTACCTGTAGTGGGCTAAGGCAGCATTCAGGCCACTAGCAGAGATGGTTTCGAAACTGGGTCCAGAGGAGAACGCTTCCTCTCTGGAAATCACATGGCAGAAATGGTCAACAGACGGCTCAGAAGCTAGGCTGGGCCCAGGATATCTAACCAGGGCAAATGAAGGTCACGGCTGCCTCTACCTCAGCCAGATTCCATTGGGCGCTCCCAGCCCCACCTCCCGGTGCCATCTTCCCAGGCTCCAGTCTGTCAGCTACAGAGCCTTCCAGGTCAGAGAAGGAGGGACTGTAGACACTAATTACTCCCCTCCACCTCCATTTTACAGATGGGAAAACCAAGGCCCATGGTCCCACAGTGAGTTTGTGGTAAAGCAAGAGTAAAGAATCCTAGCTCCTTGTGTCTGAAAGCTTCCCCAGGCCCAGGGCAGCAGCCCGCACTTCAAGCCTGCTTACGGCCTGAGTCAGACGTGCTCTCAGGGAAGGTCGCTCCCCAACTTGATATTTTCAAGCTGTCCAGGAGCCCCACCTGGCCTGACCCAGCCTCCCCACCGCCCTCCCTGCAGGGGAGAGAGGGTCTGTGCCTGAAGCAGACACTAGGGGGCACTGATGGGTTGTGGCCCTTCAAGTAGGCCTGCTTTCAGCAGGCGGCCTGGGACTGTCATGGAAGACGCCCTGCCCAGCTCTCCTACTACGCACGGACCTGTTACTCCTTGTTCCAGAGAGGCCCCCCAATACGAGGAGGGCCTTCCTTCCTGCTGAAGTAAAGAGGCCAAGTCTCCCTCCCTGCCCCCACCCCCAGACTTAAAGATAGCCCGTTCCAAAGGCGGGCGGTGGTTCTTCACCTGCGTAACTGGTCCAGCCACTGGGCCCCTGAGAACTCATCCACCGTGCCTTTGGGCACGTTCTTCTCCAGCCACACCAAGTAGCGGATCACAGCCACGGCGTCCCGCACCTGGAGCGGGCGAGCAGAGCAGGGGGCCGGCTGAGCTCGCAGCCCCGGTTCTGGGACCAGGCAGATCAGACAGCTGCCCCGGGAGCTGAGCTCCCCACACTCGAGGGCTTCCCTGACTGTTTGATGATATTAAGGGATTCTTGTCCAAGTTTATATATGATCATAGTGTGATTATGTTTTGAAAAGAGTTCTTATCTTTCAGAGATACTGACTGAAGTGCTATCTTTTAGAGATACTTAAGTTTTCACAGGAGAAACCGGATGATAGCTGGGATTTGCTTTAAAAACCATCCCTCCGCAGAGGATGGGCGTGGAGGCAAGGACCGTGGCCTTTCAGACCAAAGGGCCACAAGCTACCTAGTGCTGAAGCTGCAGGAGGGTGCGGGGCAATCATTAGGCTAGTTTTTCTACTTTTGTATATGTTTAAACTTTTCTATAAGAAAAGTTTGGTAAAATGAGGCCATTTCTTCTCGTTTGGACAGGAATATCCAAAAAAGCAAGCCATCCTCTTGCAAGGGTGGGGAAATCAGGACAGCAAACACGTGGAATGTGCCAGGCAGTGATCAAAGCAATATATATATATATATATATATATATATATATATATATATAATTCAATATAATTGTATTTATATAATTATGTAATTCTGTTTATATATATGCAATTATATATTTATAAACTCATTATATATTTATCTATGTGCATATTTCTATTTATATGTATCTACTTATTTCTATGTAATTGTATAAAACACATGTATATGTGATTATATATTACAATTAAATATTAATTAAATATTACTTGTAATTTTTATAGCTATCATATATTATATAACACATGTTTATTTATCTATTTAATCCTCACCACAACCCTATGCTGTAGATTCCTGTTATGATACGCATTTCACGTATCTAAAGTAACGGAGGCCCAGAGAGATGAAGCAACTTGCCCAAAGTCACCCAGCTTGGAGGCGGGTAGAGGAGCTGAGATTTGAACTCAGACACTCTAGCTCTGGGGCTCAGGCTCTAGACCATGATACCAGGCTGGGAATAAGGGGACAAAGCTCAGGTGGGTGCCCAGGAGTCTGAGGTCCACTTCACTGTTTCCACTGAACTTCTTTGGGTTCCTTGGCAGGCTCTCCTTTCTAACTCATCAGACCAGGAGTTCCCAACAGGCTAGGCTGCCTTCTCGTGACTTACGTGGCTGGCCCTGAGGAGGGCCTGCTCCTTGCTGTTTTTCACTGCCTTGGTCACCATCACTGGGGAGTAGGTGTCTTTTATAAGTTTTTCCTGTTATGGACAGAGAGGAAGAGGTCAGGGAGCATCTCCAGGGCAAAGTGGGGTTTGGAAAGAATTGGCAGGAAGTCCCAGCTAAACTGACACTTGCCATTCCCTATAGTGACAATGGCCTTTCCGTCCAGGGTTTTCTGGCTGCCTAAGTCTCTCCCGGTCTTCCGTGTCCGGCTGAATCTTACCTCCCTCCCTGCCCCTGAATCTGGGATTCTCTGGGATGGATCAGAGCTTAGTCCCTGGGATGGATCAGAGCTTAGCCCCTGCCGCTCCATGGGCTGTCTAACAACGTGGGATTCCCGCACTATCATATCATCACAGATAACATTTATGGAGTGCTTGCTGTGTGCCAGGCACGGGACCTCACACGTACTATCGCCTCTAATCTCTTCAGAGCAACTCCTCTGAGGTCGGGACTCCTACTGCCATTTTGCAGGTGAGGAAACAGAGGTCCAGACTGGCTAAGTCACTTGTCCAAGGTCATTACGTAGTCAGTTCAAGGTAGAACCAGGACTCAGTCTCAGGTTTGGCGACCTCAGAGCCTCTGCCCTACCAGGCTGTGTTCCCTCTAGTCTGCTTGACAATCTTCGGGCTCTCTGCGGATGGACACCCGCCTCCTCTTTTTCCATCTCTTCACAGGGAGGCCTAGAAGGGGACTGACCAACTGTCTGAAGGGCTGAGGGGCTGTGGCCCCACTTTAGGTCAAGACTTATCAGGACTGAGGTGGGGGTGATGCCTGGCCCAGGCGGGGGTCTGGCAAACCTACCACAGGTATCACTTCATAGAGCCCGTATGTGGTGTAGCTGGTCCCGATCCAGATCTTCACGTCTCCGGAGGCATAGGTCTGGACGGTGCCACGGACCTGGCTGTAATCCTCGAGCTGCACACACATGGAGCCCGTGCAGTTGGAGTTCAGGTACTTCAGGGTCTCAGAGTCAAGGCAATCCTTGTTTACAAATAACCTGGGTCAGAAGGGAAGGTCAGGAGGGTCCTGAGGGTCTCTCAGGACAACACAAAGACAAGGATCCCTTCATTCCTAGAGGTCAGAGGAGCCCCACCAAGGGAGCCAAGCAGACCAGATTTGCAGTAGGTGGGAACAGAGGTCGAGGGTCAGGAAAACCTGACTGGAGGCTTCCTAGTGGGCCCTGTTGGGAGCAGGCAGCAGGATCCTGGGAAGGGCAGGGTAAGTGGTGGGGTGGGCGCAGTGCAGAAGTTGGGGGAAGTCCCGGAGAGCAAGCCGTACCTGATAGAGGAGTCTGTGAGCAGTGTGTAGGAATAGAAGAAGGGGTTATAAGGGATGTCACTGCCTCGAAGGTTGAAGAGCCCTGGGGAAGAGAATTGATGGGGACTTTTTGAGGCTGATCGGCCTGAGGCAAGTCCATATCCCACCTTTGCCCCACCGATTGCTCTGCCCAACCAAAGAGTCCCAGCCATATGCCTGCACATCTGCGTCTGAATGTTTTTCAGGGGTTTTCTTTGGTGGTGGTGGGGGGGTCTTTGAGGCACTGATGAGAGCTATGCCTCCTTCCTCCCAGAAAAATGAAGACACCCAGCCAGCAGTCAGCGTAGTTTTGGGGTGTTCCCAGCAAATCTGAAGCCCAGTGCTGGGACAGAATCAGGCAGCACGTGGTGCTAAATCGGGGAGTGTGAATGCCCCAGGCTGGTGGCCGCACCGATGGCAGGTGTTAGCTGGGCCCTTTCCCTTCCTGAGACAGCCTTTGCCGCTGTGGTCAGCCCATTCCTCTGATGGCCCATAGGCTGGCTCCAGCTTGCTCTGGACCTCCTGGTTTTCTTATTCAGCCGCCATGATCTCCTGCCTCCTAGCTTTCTCAGTTCCCACAGGCCCTGGCCATGGACTTCACGGAACCCATGGTTATAAGGCAATTGGGGGAGGAATCCAGTGCTGCAGGGCCCAGGAGGCATGGGGGTTGGGGGGAACCAGGTGCCCGCCCCGTGTCCACAAGTCCATACTCACAGGCCGTCTCATCGAGTGCCGACAGAAGGACTGCAGTTGGGCCTTTGCGATGCTTCTGCATCTGGCTGCGGATGTCAGCTACCTTCTCCTGCCAGGTGCTCCCTAGAAGCAAAGGTGCCCAGAGAAAGCATAAGCAACATACTTTCCCTTTGGCACACTGTTTCTGAGAGGGCTCCCTTAGGGCAATCATTTTCCATGGCTTTCAGAGCAATAGAAACCTTTCTCCAGACAAACTCTCACTAGTGTAGTTGTCAAGGACATGGACTCTGGAACAACTGTCTGCGTTCAAATCCTGGCCCTGCCATTACTAGTTGTGTGACCTTGGACAAATTCCTTAACCCCTCTGGGTCTTATCCTGCATACCTGTAGAATGAGGATGGATTATCATGATAGTATCTAGTCAATAGGGTTGTTAGGGGGCTCAGATGAATTAATATTTGTAATGCGCACAGAGTGGTGTCTTGGTGTATAGTAAGCCTGATGTAACTTACTGATGAATAAATAAGCATGCAGAACAGAGATCGAGAGAGCAGCCTTAGTTGAAGGGCGAAGGGATCAGACTAGGTCATGTTCAAGCCTCTTCTCTGAAATGACCTGGTGCCTAATTAGCCATGAGTCCCTGAAAATTGTTTTAATCCCTCTTTGACCCATTTTACAGATTTTATAGAGACTTCAAGGAGGAAGAGGGACTTGTCTAGGGTTTCATAGCTAGCAAGGGGGTAGAGTTGAGATTTCCAGGTAGGTCTGTTTGACTACATGACCCACCCTCTTAGTCTATATGGACACTGGACTGTCTTGCTAACATTGTCCGTCCCCAGACTTGTCCTTAAACTCTGTGTCCCAGAGCTGTCCTTCCTAGGATGCTTGTACCCTGGTTCTAGTTCTCATCTTTTATTCCTACTCTCTGCAATGCAGATGAAGAGTCTGCCCCTAGGCAGGGCTCATAATTTGCTGGCAGAAGGTCGTAAACATTAAGGGTCCCAGTTGGGCTCAGAGATTAGGCATAAGTAACTTAATGCCATTTATAAAAAACTTTATGCAAATGGGTAAAAACTATTCAACAAAAGCCAGAGTTTTGGGTGATACTTTTAAAGGATTATCTTATTTTATTGGGTAAAGTATACATACAGTAAAATTTATCATTTTAACCATTTTAAAAAGTGCACAATTCAGTGGCTTTAAGAACATTCACACAATTGGGGCGCGGGGGTGGCTCGATTGTTAAGTATCTGCCTTTGCCTTAGGTCATGATCCCAGGGTCCTAGGATGGAGCCGCATCTGGCTCCTTGCTCAGCAAGAAGACTGCTTTCTCCCTCTCCCACCTCCTCTGCGTGTGTTCCCTCTCTCCTATGTCCCTCTCTGTCAAATAAATAAATAAAATCTTAAAAAAAAGAACATTCACATGATTGTGCAACCACCACCACTATCTAATTCCAGAACATTTTTATCATCCCAAAAGGAAACCCTGTAGCCATAAGCAGTCACTCCCCATTGCCCTTCTCACTTAGCCCCTGGAAGCCATTCACTGACTTTCCATGTCTATGGATTTACCTGTACTGGATATTTCAAACAAATGGAATCATACACTATGAGGCCTTCTCTGGCTTCTTTGTTTAGAATTATGTTATCAAGTTTCATGAATGTGTGACAACAAACGAAGGCAAATTTAATTGTCTGATGCATACAGGTATCTTTGAATAATTAACTTTGCCCAGTCTTCTCTTTTCCCTTTGTGCCTTTTAAAGCCTATCAGTTGCTAGAGAGAAAGTCTCGCTTGCCTCTGTAAGCTTATAGACGCAAGAACTCTGTGCTTGGGCTTCTGGGCCCAGTTCCGGCTCTGGATGGCTCTTCCTTGAAGACTAGCAGTCTGTGAAGACTCAGGATTACCGTCACTTGTGGGCAGTGACAAATCCCGTATGAATTCTCCCTCCATCCTTGGAAGGCTTTCCCCCTTCATCCCCTCCCTTTCCTGACATAACTTCACGCTTCTTTATCTGAAAGGGATGAGTTTTACTTACGATTACACAGTCTCGGCTAGCAAATTTCTTTAAAAACTTTTTCGAGATACAGAATGATTCTGCAAATTATATCAGAACGGATAAAGAAAATTGGACACAATTTTAGCTTGTTTCATCCTCCTTGCTATTTGAAATTTCCCTCCTGCTTTCTTGACTCCTTTTCAAACAAAGAATGTGCACAGACCTGGATGAGGATAGGGGCCTCTCGGATTGCCCAACATTCCTAGGACTCCACATCCATGCGCTCTTTTGGAATTCCTGGGGAGGTAGGGGGTGGTGGTAGCCAAGACAGTGATTCATCATCAGTAGCCTGGTTCCGGTCAGGATTTTAGTTAACCACTTACCAGAATCATAGAGCATGCTGTTCTTTTAGGACATATTTAGATGGTATCAATGAGGTCAAAGTGAAGATGAGCTATGTTAGAATTTGGGGTGATCACTTCACTTTCCTTTTGCTCTGGCCAAAACCTGAGCTGTAATTTGTGCCATGGATGGCCCCTGAGCTTAGTTATATACTTCCTTTGTCAGCTGGCCCACCTGACCCTAGTCATCTTACTCCAGGAGGGCTGGAAGGCAGGGTTTGAATGAATCAATACAAGCCAATTTCCACTACTGGACAAGCAGCTCATATCATGTTTTTTTTTTCTCTCTTCAAAAGGGTAGGGTTCTTTTTTTTTTTTTAAGTCTTGCTCTGACTCCCTTGTTTCCTCCTTTCCTGTTCCTTCTTGCTTCAAATCTCAACACTATTTATTCCAGCATTTTCTATATATGGTGTGAGGACCTTTTGATTCAGACGGAGATCTTTGAGATGAGAGGGCCCAGACGTCTGCTTTTTCAATAAGCATCCCAGGCAACTCGGGTGCACAAGAAAGTTTGAGAACCTTTGCTTTGGTAATTCCCAGGACAACATTTTCAGCCAAAGGAGCAGCAGTAGGGACCGTGTTGGTTCAAGCTGGGAAGAACATGCTTAGAGAATCACCTGTGAATGCATCCTGCAGGGCATAAATGGGTTGGCTTGGAAACGGAGGCTTCTCTGATCCCCATGCCAGGTCCACAAGGTTGGCTGTGGTGGATGCCAGTTTTATGTTAGAGTTTTTGAGGGCCGTGTTGTAACTCTCCCAGGAACCTGTAGAGACAGAAATCCGTCACTCGTCCCCTGCCTGTTTACACCTCAGGAAAAACCGTGACTCGGGCAAAATTAGTCCTTGTCTGCTCTGCCTCCCACTCCACTCCTGCTGCCTCAGCTGCCCAGAGCAGGTCCAATCAGTCTGGTCCTCCTGGGGATGTCCTCCCAGCCTCCTCTTTCTGCTTTCAAAGCCCCATTGCCTGGGGCCCACTCCAACACTGCCCACAGCCTACTGGCTAGGTTTATCTTTTTAAGTGCCAGTGGCAGTGGGACCTTCTTCTCAGTACTATCCATTTTAACAGCGCATCAGTGCCCCTGCCCAAAGGAATGGTGATGTTCACACCATCACCATCAGAAAGGCTGACAAAGGGACGCCTGGGTGGCTCAGTTTGTTGGACGACTGCCTTCGGGTCGGGTCATGATCCTGGAGTCCCGGGATCGAGTCCCGCATTGGGCTCCCAGCTCCATGGGGAGTCTGCTTCTCCCTCTGACCTTCTCCTTGCTCATGCTCTCTCTCACTGTCTCTCTCTCAAATAAATAAATAAAATCTTAAAAAAAAAAAAAGGCTGACAAAGAAGCCAGCTCTGAAGGGGGAGCCTTTAGATACACATACATGATGACTTTGCCCTTGGGGGCAATCTGGCCAGCTGGCTGGGGTCCCAGAGCTGAGGGAGCTGTATTTCTGGGAGGAGGGGAGTATGCACCTTTGTTCAGAAACCCACTGAACTCCTTTGACCTTCCAAGCTGCCTTCCAGAAGAGGGCTACCAAATGATTCTAGTGCCATAACTGGTAGAGCTCCAGAGCATAGAGGATGGTTCTGGGTTCAAGAACATCCTGGCCTACTGTCTGCTAGATCTTAATGACTCCTCAAGTCTTCTAGGTTGGGTCTCTGTACTCGTGACTTTGAAAAAAAAAATCTGCATTCATTCTTTTACATATACTTTCATTTCGCAATCCATGAATAAATCTTTGTTGCAAAATATTCTGCAACTACAACTTCAGACACTATCTTTGGAGTCATCCTGTCCCTCCTTCTACCAAGGAATGCTTCTTTACATCCCAGAGCGGCTGAGTCACCCTTGTTGGTGGGGACAAAGGAAGGAGTGAGGGACGAACATACCGATGGAGAAGAGAAAGGGGTCGAAGCCCACACTGCCTCCGGCAGGAACCTCATTGAGGAGCCAGGTGATGATGGAAGTTATGTCAACTGAGAGGAAGACAGGAAGGAATGTAGTGTCACCTCCAGGGCCGGACCCAGGCCTTCCTGTCAGACTTCTGTCTGTGACCGGCCTACCATATCTGTCCTCCTCGAAGTTAGCCTCAAAGCTTAGGGACGGCTTCAGATTTCCAGAGTCTCCCATAGAGGCCCATCATGGTTTTGCATGCATTTTCTTACCTGTGCCTTCTTGAACCTCGTCCAGGTTTCAATGTTTGGGGGACATGTGACCCCTTTTACCTTCTTTATGTAGCTCCCAGTTGCAGTCCATCTGCCGCTCAGCCTGGGTCCAGTAGCGACTGTCAGTCCAGAGACCTGCTTTCCCCATGGTCACCACTGCCGTTCCTGGGGAAGAGCAGAGAACCTTGGAGGTGAGGATGAAGGTGGGGACGGTGGCCTTGGGTAATGCCTGGGCAGTATGGTGCCAGGCAGTATGGTGCTGGCTCTGAGAATGTCACAGGGGCCTCTGGAAAGAACTTCTGTCCTCCGTTGCAAGGAAATGAGGCAGGAGACACTGAGGAAAGCATTAGGGAAAGCCAGCCTGGGCATACCTGCTTTGTGTTGAGGGCCTCTCCTAAGGAGGGATGAGTGGGTTCTGCTTCTCACAGTCCCACAGACTCAATGCTACATGTAGATGCTCTCAGGAAAGACGGTATGGTAGCTAGTCTCAAGACTCAGTGCCTGATAAGGACACTAAGCCAGGGGCTTAGCTGAAGACAGGCAGAGGAGCCAAACCCAGAGATCTTGGCAAGGATGGGTAAGGCAAGGGAGTGTGAAGCCCAGGGGAAGAATGTTTAAGGATCAGCAAGGGAAGCTTGGATTTCATTCGAGGGGCCAAGATCAGGGTGGGAGGTCCCTTCAGAAACTGGGACCCCATAAGGGGCCTCTGTGTTTGCGTCTCATTCGGCTACAGGAGGTGTTGTCCAGAGAAACGACCGGCCAGGTAAAATTGTCCCCAAGTGAGACACGTGTGAAGGGGAATCAGTGGGCCCCTAGTGGCTGGATGTGGACGTAGCAGCTGTTCCTGAAAGGAAGCCCAGGGTGTGCTAAGCTAGGCCTGGCTGTGGCAGGGCAGCAAGCACAGGAGCAAAGCCACGACAGCCATCTGCCTCATGCAGAAGTGTAGCTGGTGAGCTATGATGTGTGCCCTGGCGACCCTTTTCAAAGTGGTGGAGGGGAGGCGGAGCCTCTGACACTAGGTCCTGGGGTCCTGGCTTCTGAGAACTGGCCACATCAGAGCCTCTGGGACCACGTCTGGGTCTACCAACAGAAGCAATAAGGGCTGAATGGCTCTCACCTGCCGACCCTGTAAAGCCTGTAATCCATGCACGCCTCTTATCACGATTGCCGATGTACTCACTCTAGGAAATCAATAACCCCATCATTAGCCTTTTTCATGGAGTTAGACCCCTACCCCCCATGGAAGACCCCCCCAACCACATCCCAGTTCTTTCTGTCTGGTCAGATTCTACCAGTTCTACAAGCCCAGGCACACTGGGCACCTCGTCCAGGAAGTCCTCTGCCACTCCTCCAGATCTCAGGATCTCCTCTTCCTTTGGACAGCTGTATTTCTCGGAGTCTAAATCCCATAGTCCAGCACTGGGCAGAACAGCCTAAAAAATCTCATCTCCCTGGCCAGAATGCAAATTCTGTGCAGTCTGGGATCATGTCTTTTGGTCCTTCTTGGTTCTTCCCTCCAGCTGTCCCGCCCCTCCCCAGTCTAGTACAGTACACTGAGTACATCATGAAGAACTTCTGCAGAGGGCTTCCCACATTATTGTATTTTGATCGTCATCATCCTTCAAGACAGATCTCAATATTTCCATTTTGCAGAAGAGGAAACTGAGGCTCAGAGAAGTTGAGACACTTACCCAAGGTAAAAAAACAAATTCAAGCAATCTCATTGACACTGAAAG
Source organism: Lutra lutra (assembly GCF_902655055.1). Classification (NCBI taxonomy): domain Eukaryota; kingdom Metazoa; phylum Chordata; class Mammalia; order Carnivora; family Mustelidae; genus Lutra; species Lutra lutra. The sequence continues at coordinate 21,075,984 of NC_062296.1, forward strand.
TGGCTTCTTTTCCGAACAGCTAGTGCTGGGAAGGTGAATGGGATGTAGGTGGGACCAGTGGTGGGGAAAGGATGGGTTGGGTGCATAGGGTTGCGGCTTTGGGAAAAGAAGTTCTTACTCAGACAATCTTGTTTCCTGTCTGCTCCCCTCCCCCAACCTACACCTCAAACTTGTATAGCCTAGGCCTCTGGATCATTCCAATGCTCCATCCATCAGGTTATGGGAAGGTTAGAATTCCTCCAGTCCAATTCCTAGCCCATACTCTAACCTCCTAGGGCCAGAGTGCCCTAAACATTCATTCTGGATCTGCCATCTGAGAATGATCGAAATAGGTTCTGAACTTATTAATAGTTTCACTGCCTGAAGTCAAGGAGCTCTAGCAGTGTCTTCTCTCCTATGCAAAGAAATACATTCTTTCAGCTTCCCTAAAACTCCCATGTCTAAGCCCCCTACTTCCTTCCCTTTGCCTTTTGAATCCTTCCTCTGCCTTCATCTTCTGAGCCTTAACGGCCTCTGGTTTGTGGCCTGTTCTCATTGGCGGCCGACCCAGGAGAGCAGAGGGCGCGGGTGGGGGAGGAGCTGTCCCTCACCATGTGGGCATCCGTTTCAGGGATGATGTAGGCAGAGAGATTCTTGATGCACATCTGCTGGCGGAGGGCTGTGAGCCGTGCCGTGGTATTGACCGCAGTAACTGGAAGGTACTGACAGGTGACAGGAAGACACCAAGACACACACAGAGACACACTGCTTAGAGAGGATGATGCCTGGGCCCAGTGTTAGGAGGCGCCGCCACCCTCTCCTTAGGCAGGTGTTGGGAGTGGGTAGGCTGGGCCAGCCTGGAGAGGAATGGGGTGGCAGCCGATGGTATGGGTTAGTCTTGATTAAGGGGCCTGGGCTAAGCGGAGATGGAGGTGTTGATGAAATTGGAGAGGAACTCCTTGTGACAGTAAATGGACCTGGGTCTGGGATGGGGGCATGAGTGAGAACGGCATGAAACTGAACCGTGGCACTGGGCCAGGCTGGAGGGACAGTCTTTCTCCGGATACCCTGGAGGCGGAGTTGCCAATTTAGCAAATCAAAATACAGGATATCCATCCAGTCACATTTGAATTTCAGATAAGCCACATACAATGTTTTAGTATAAGTATGACCCATGCACTATTTGGGGCATACTTATACTAAGACACATATTCATTATTTGAAATTCAGATGTCATTGGGCACCCTGTATTTCATCTGGCAATCCTACCTTGGGGACTTTTTCGAGTTTCTACTCAAATGGCAGAGGAGAGTGAATGAGTACCCCCAGCAATTTGGAGCATTATCCAGAAAGATCCCCTCTAAGCCAGACATTTCTTTAAAGGCTGTTTTATCTTTAAAATGAAAAGTGTGGGTTTTTGTTTTGTTTTACCTTCTGCTCAATGACATATCCATGTTTGTTTTCCTGTAGAAGCCTACCCACCAGCCTGCCCCAGTGGTCTCATAGTTGAGACCGGAAGCAGATATACCCCATGGGCCCTGGGGCTTCCGGGAACTGCTAGCAGGCCACCAGCTTTCACCTCTGTCTTGCCCCTGGCTGAGGAAGCTCTTTCGCCATACTCTGGTTGTGGGAAGAATCTTCTGGTCTCCAGGTAGGAAGCCGCTTACCTCTCACCTCCAATATGCCAGACCTTCTCCCCAGTCGCACCCTAGGCCTCCCTCTTGTCCTTTCTGTTGGCATTTCTAGTCCTCGGTCTTCTTCCCTCCTCTTTCTGGGCCTCCCTCTGCGCTCGCTGTTCCTTTAGAACTTTTGTTTTCTCTCCTCCCATCCTCCTGCTTGCCTCTCCCTAGCCTCAGCCAAAGGCTAGCTAGGGGCCTCCACCGTCCTTCCCGCCCTCCCCCCTTTAGGGGAGCGGACCAGGCCAGGACAGAAGTAGATAACCTGCTGTGGGATGGATGGGTAGGAGGGAGGGATATGGGGGTGTCAGACACCTGAGAACAGTGAGGCCCGCCCTGAGAGATGTTAATCAGAAACAGGGGCCCCAGAGTCCGGAAGTCAGGAGAAAGGCTGGTAAGAGGGAAAGGCTAGCAACTGAGCCAGTGGGGGATGGGGAGGAGAGGGGAGCTAAGGGGCAGGTCCGGGGCGGGGCAGGTCCAGAGCGGGGCGGGGCCGGGCCGGGGCCTTACCGGAGGGCTGATGGAACAGTTTCTCACATCTTCTCCACTCAGGTCCACTGGTTTAGGGTGGCCCCAGGCACCCAAAGCTAGAAACGGCAAAGGGGAGAGGTGGGGAATTAGGGTCACTTGGAGACCAGTTAGCTTCTAGAGAGCACAGGTACTTGGTCCCCTAAATCGCACTGCCTATCCCCCCCTGGCCTAGGTCATTTGAAACAAACAGTGCTGTCCAACTCGAGGATAAAAATAATCACATTTCATGGGAAATTTGGTGGAATGGGATGGCACCCTGGGTCACAATCAAAGAAACCTGTTTCATCAACAAGTGATTGCCACTTTTGCAGGGGTTTTAGTGCTCATTAAATCAATTTTTCCCTTCTAATCTAATTGGGTCTTTTCAGGGTTTACTGAACTGTTGTGTGCAAATTAAATTTTTGTAATCAAATTTTCTTTGAAATGCTCTAGAGGATCTCGCTAAATAATCACCCCACCTTCATTTTACCCTTCTATAAATCTAATTTTATATATATTGGGTTTACTTAAGTTCAAGGCCCACTTGTGCCATTTATTATAGTCCAAATCTCTGGCTCTCATTCCAGGCCCATTTTAAATACATAAAACAGTCAATCCCAGTCTGACATCGTCGCCTGGTGGAGAAAGGTAGGTTAGCATTTAAAGATCTTCTACTATGAGCCAGATGCTGAGCTCAGTAATTTATCTGTAGTATCTTTCTCTATACTTGCAACAAGCCTGTGAGGTGGGTATTACTGTTTATTTTCTACAGAGGAGGAAGCTGAAGCCCAGATAGGTTTGGTAACTGGTCCAGATTTTGCCGCAGTGAGTCAGTGGTAAAGCAGGGATTTGAACCTGGGCCATCTGAGTACAAAAAGTTAACCACAGAAGGGTGGTGACACAGAAAGGATAGAGTATATGAAGTCTTAGTTTCCAATTTGGGCTCTGCCCCAAATTTGGTGTGACTTAAGGAGAGTCACCCGGTATTCACTGGGCAAACATTTCCTAAGTACCTACTGTGTGCCAGATACTGGGCTAAGTCCTACAGTCTCGGGCCTTCCAGCCCCAAAAATCCAGTAGTCTCTGATAGTACCTTCCCTCCAGCCCTGGCCTTTAGGGTTGTCCTCAGAGGGTATTGGGGGCCTGGGTAGAGGGAGACACTATACTTTTACCTCCTGAGTGGACTGAGCTACAGATAGGAGGGCAGCTGGCATCTAACTCCATAAACCCCTTGCCCAGCTGTCTTGGTCTCATAAACTCAAGGGGGAGATGAGACCCATGCTGTTGATCTAAGAAAATGATCCTATTTCTGTAGGAACAGATTGTTGGCAAAATGGTGTTTCTGAGATGCCAATATAAGAAGGAAGACTCAGCCAACCTGGGTCCCTCTGGACACCCAGACTGTTGTTCTCTGAGGCAGGGGCTGTGGCTCCCGAGGGCAGGCTCTGCGGCTGTGTCTCTCTGTGTTTCCTGACACAGGGCCTGACCTTGGGGCAGTGCTCAGGAATTGGGTGCTGACTGAACGAGCGGGATCTTGTGGAAGGAAAGGGAAGGGAAGGGAGGCATCCCTAAGGCTGGGGATGGAGTGTGTGTGGAGGGCATTGAGCTGGGCATCGAGTTGTGACCCAAGAGGAAAACAGAGCACCAGAGGAGTGACCAAGACTGAACTTTAGTTAGGCTCTTTCAAGCCACTTTACTTGGATTTGACTTTGTCTATGTCCATCCTGTCCTTGCTGGGTCTGCATCACCCAGTCCTCAATAAGAATCTTGCTAAGCCAGTTTAGAGACAATCCCCCACCCTTAATATCTGATCACCTTTGCTATCTGATCAAATTCCTCATCCTTCACCCTTCATATCTGTTCACCCTGGCCTGCCTCCAGCAAGAATCCTATAAAGTTGGCTCAGCAAGAACCTCCCACCCCTGATGTCTCCTCTTAGTAATTTTCCATCCACTGTCCCCCCTCACTCTGTTCATTGGCTCTAAATCCTCAGCCATCTTGGCTGTATTCAGGGTTGAGCCCAATCTTTCTCCCCTATTGCAACGCCCTTATTGCAATAGCTTTGAATAAAGTCTGCCTTACTCTTAACAAGTGCCAGAATCATCTTTTAACAGGCAGGAATGGAAAGGTGCCAAACCAGATTGATGTGAGTCTGGAGGGCCCCAAGGACTGACCCCGGTGTTCTTCTTTCGCAAGACAGAGAGGAGGACCAGGAGAGAAAGAGACAACCTGGGCCCCCGCCCTTACTCCAACCCTTTCTGAGCCCAGAGGGGAGAGGCCAGAGCTGCTCTCCAGCTGGACCTGCCCTCCCAGTGTGGGAGGGTGGGACCAGGATGCACATACCACAGAAGAGGACAAGCCAGGGGCAGCAGCCCCAGCGAGCCCAGGCCATGGGGTCTCCAGATGCTGGTGCTGGGTGGATGGAGGGATGGGGGAGAAGGGGCAGGCTGTTTCCCTGGCCTCTTCCTCCAGGCCTTCCCAGGGCAGGAGCAGCCAGGGGGTTGGGGCTGGCGACGGGGAGGAGGCGTCCGGCCGGTGGATGGAGAGTTCCCCTCTGGTCTCTTGCATCTGAGGACTCTGGGAGTCAGGAGTGGGGAGTACGGGTGGGTGGGGAAGATTGGGCTCTCTGAGCCCGCCCAGTGCAGAGTCCAAAGATCTCCAGGGCAGAGGAGCAGCAGCTGGTCTCAATCAGCCTGCTCCTCCCCCTCCCCCCCCTTTTAGCAGCTCGCCTCAGTCGTTCCTGATTGCTGTCCCCCTCCTTCCAGCAAGCTGTTTCCCATTAGCTCCCCCACCCCCGGCTCTGGCTCCAAGATGAATGTTTATCCTTCCTCCTCCTCTGAGCTGGCCTATCTCAGACAAAGCCAGTGTCCTCTCTCCCTAGTGTTTGGGAAGCCCCACTGCACCCCTCGGGGAAGTTGGTTACAGCTGGAGAGTTACTTTCTTCAGTTGGGGTTCGTCCCTTCAGGAGAGCCCACTCTGTGAAAAGTGCCGCCAGCCACTGGCAGAACTGCCCTTCTCCTGGGACGGCGGGGACAGCGGGGTCCCACTCACTATTCAGCCATTGGAGCCATTCTTGGAACCACTCCTGTGTGGGAGGGAGTGAAGGCCTTGTTTGGAAGGATCAGAGGATGTCACTGAAGAGAGAAAAAGACTCAAAAAGGGGAGTTTGGGGGCTCCCAGAAGACACATTTGGTGAACTGGACATGACCCTTCTGCCATAGCTTCTAGAACAAGGCTTTGGTTCCCCCAAAGTAGGGATCACTCCTAACCAGCATGAGTCCCTACAGGGGAAGTGGGGAACACAGGCCCAGCCTCCTCTCCACACCTGTGGCCTCAGTGGGCAACTCGCTGCACCGGCGCCTAGAGAGCTCCCAGGAAATGCCCTCTAGAATGCGTGGCCAGAAAGCAATACTTCCAAGAGACAAACAGACCCAAAGGACAGGAGCTTACCTAGTCTAGAAGGCCCCAGAGGTAAACTTTTGATTTTATTTTTAATGTATTTATACTCTGCTTACATCCACAAGTTTAAGATGGCTTTCAAATAATCCATTCAAATACAATAAAATAGACTCATTGGGAAGAGCAAAAGGGGGTCTTCATGAGATTCCCTGAAGAAGGGGAATTAAAATGAGTGAGGAGGTTCAGTGAACTCCACCTCCAGGAGTAAAGGCAGAGGGCAGAGCCCACAGCCTCAGAGGATAAGCCAGGGACGAGGACTATGAGAACCTTGAGTGGTTTTGGGACCACTGACCCTCCTTCTGTCTTTTCCCTGTACCCCCACCCCGTATTCCAGGACTGGGAATGACATGATTCCTAGAGACCAGAGGACGGGGGACATGTCCCCACAAAGGCCCTTTCCTCCCCTGTGCACTGTATTAGCCATCCTGAAGGGCAAGCAGGTAGACTTGACCAGGCCATGCAGAGGAGGGACCCCAAAGACAGACTTTTAGGACAGACAGCCCCATCTTTCCCAGTGGAGCCAGACTTCTTTGAGTTTCCTACCTGTGAAATACAATAATAATAGGACTAACTTCTTAGCAGGGTGATGAGGACTAAATGAGTTCATGTTTGTGAAGCTCTCAGAATGTGCTTGGCATAAAGGGTCAATGCAATATGAGTGTTTGTGAAGTCAAATATGTAACTACAACAAAAACCGGTGTTGTCTGTACCTTGTTCTCTCTGCCCCTGGCATCCAGCACTGCTGAAATGGCAGTTAATATTATAGCAGAGATTAGCTGGGCGGAAGTGTCAACCCTGGAAGCAAATAAACCAAGCAGGCCCCCCTCCCCCATCTTCTGGACTCTGCTCCAGGGATGGTCTTGGAGGCTACCGAGGCCGAACACAGTACTCAGCCCTGCGGTCCTGTCCCCAGTCTCCCTGTCTTGGCTCTGATGGCGGTGCTTTCACCCTCAGCTTATCTCATCTCAAAAGCAATGTCTTTACTCATCAGTTGGGGATACTTGAACCCAAGTTGGCAAAAGGCGTGGAGTGGGAAGAAATGATTGAGGGTGGGGAGGGTGAATGACCAAGAGTCCTTGTATGGAAGTGGTTTAGAAGCACCGTAGGGAAGTCCCTAGAGCCTCAGTGTGGCCCGCACGGGCAGCCTGCCTCCGTTGGTCTCACTCCAAGGCCCAGGCCTAGATGAAAGCCCAAGTTCTGAAGGCAGAAACATTGTTTTGTCTCCCTCCTGTCCATGCCTCTCGTTTTGCACCCTGAGCCCCATTCAGGCTGGTCACTCTGTCTTCCGACCTGGGTCTGCCCTCCCTGGGCAATGGTGTCTACCTAACTTCCAACAGAATGTGCCTACCTGACCTGCATGATTTCCCGCTTAGGGACAGAAGATGTCCCAAGTCATGGGGAGATCACAGGAATGACATGTTCCCTGCATGTGGCAGAAAATCCATGGAAAGAGACCGGTGTGCGCGCAGCCCTAGCACCAGGGCTAGGTCTGCTGTGGTTCCCTCTGGAAGAGTGGAACCAAAGGAAGGCCTGGGAAGGGAGGTGAGAACCAGCAGGCCAGAGGAGCAGAGGACATCCTGGCAGTCTGGGCGAGCGGCAGTAGGGCGACCATTGGCAGGAGAGGCACAGAAATGACACCACAGGCAGCAGTCATGGGCTGGGTCAGGGAGCAGGGAGCAGATTGGTGGTAATGACATCAGCAGTAGGTTGAGAGAGCCTGGAACAGCCCCAGAGCAGCAGGAAAGTCAGAGACCCACGGGCGGGTTGCGGGAGTGGCTCTGAGCATGGCCAAGCACCCTGCTGGGGATATCCCAAGATACTACTGAGGATGAAACCTTTGAAAGGGAGTCCCATGGTTACAAAGGTGGGAAGGGGAGTTCAAACCTAACTGTTGATATGACCTCGGAGGCTGAGACTGGGTGCCCTTGGCCAGGTGGGCATAGCCCCTTCCCAGTCTTCCATCAGGCTTGTCAGCCATGCTGGGCGACAAGTGGTGTCCTTACCTGCAGAAGAGGAGACAGGCCAGAGAAGAATAGTGGCTTAGTCCAGGTTCCAGCTGATCGGTGGCAGGGGGTGTTAGAGCCCTTGTTCCCTCCACTGACCTTCCTCGATGCTCCCATCTGAAGTTCCTCCATGGCTCCCAGTCCTCAGGACAGAATTCAGTCTCTCCGGTTCGTTGGCCATGGCCTTCCTCCCTGAAACATTCCATCGCCCATCTCTCCTCAGCCACATTCTCTCCATCCATCAGAGTCTAGTTCAAAAGTCACCTCATTCACCATATCCTGACCTCCACCTCAAATTCCTCCCTCCATAATGGGGGTTCCCATAACATTTTGTTTGAACCCCTATTTAAAAAGCTTTGTGTTGGGCTGTCTGGTTGGCTCAGTTGGTTAAGCCACTGCCTTTGGCTCAGGTCGCGATCCTGGGATCCTGAGATTAAGCCCCACATTGAGCCCCCCATCGGGGTCCTTGCTCTGGGGGGAGTCTGCTTCTCCCTCCCCCTTTATCCCTCTCCCGACTCTTGTGCAAGCTCTCTCTCAAATAAATAAATAAAATCTTAAGAAAAAAAGCTTTGTGTTAGCCCTTTGCTTTCTTGATTCTGTCCTTCTAGGTCACCCATCCCTGAGGGGCAGGAGCCTGCTTTTATAAATTACTGGATGTACCAAAGCATCCGGGACAGAGTCTGGCGAAGAGTGGGCTCAATAAAAGTTTGGTGACTTGATGCCGAACAATCAACCCCAACAATCTGTGTTCTAGCCTCCCATCCTGAACCCAAAAGGAGTGCCCTTGAACCCCCAGAAGGCTGCCACAGTGTTGTGGGTGGCCCTTCTATCACATATGCCCTGTTTTTTTTTAAAAAATATTTTATTTATTCATTTAAGAGAGAGAGACAGAGAGACAGAGAGAACACAAGCAGAGAGAGGCAGAGGGAAAAGCAGACTCCCCGCTGAGCTGGAAGACCCCAACGTGGGGCCCGATCCCAGGACCTGGAAATCATGACCTGAGCCAAAGGCAGATGCATAATCATCTGAGCCACCCAGACGCCCCCAAATATGCCCAGTTTTGACAAAAAGCCAGCACTGCCTGAGTGTGTGTGTATGCATGCATGTGTATAAATATGGGGGCGGTCACAGGGGGTGGAGGCATGAGTCAGTTTCATAGAAGCAGGTCTTTGCTGTGATGAGACCCAGACCCTCACCCCCCAGCCAGCCAGGCAGCAGGAAGGGGGTTTATCAGCAGGAAGGGGGTTTATCCCCTCAGAGCGAGGGTTGGGCTTCCCTCTGCTGTGATTAGAGGATGCAGCGGGCAGCTCCCTTCCAGCAGGAGGCTCCTTCTCCTCATGAAATAAGTTGGTGTTTATGGTCCAAGAAATTTGTTAGCGAGGTACAGTGCACCTGGCTGGAGCCCTTGTGAGCCAGTTAGATTGGTTCAGTTTTGTGGGCACAGACTGAGTCACTTCCTGAGCCCTGGCTGCTTGCTAAGCTCAGTAAGTCATGGTACAAGCCTATACTGCCCTCCTCGGAGGCCTTGCACTACATGTGGTCAGAGCACCAGTGTGGCTCACCAAGGTTCCAGTCAACTCCATGTAAGCCTCTCTTTGGGGTCCTTGGGCATTCTCCCAACTATCTCTCTTTGGTAACCTGATCCCTTTCTACTTCTCTGTCTTCTTATGCCTCTCTCCTCACTGTGTCCATGCCAACCACACGGCCCTTCTGTCAGTCTCGAATACTCGACATGCCCCATATAGCCACAGGGCCGTTGCTTGTTCTTTTTTCACCACCTGGAATGCCTTTCCTTCCTCTCTTGCCCTGTGAACTCCTTCTCCTTCAAGTCTCACCTCAAGTATCACGTCATCTGGAAAGGTTGCCCTGACCCCCTTGGTAGGTCGAATTTCCCTATTAGTCCTCTTACTGCCTTTGTCACTGTTCCCACCATCTGCCTCCCAACACTTCCCCAGACATGGAGAGGATCATGGCTCATGGCTGTCTCTCCCCCTCACATCTGCTGTTACCCTGGGTGACAGCAAGGTTCCTTTCAACAATCTGATTTAAAAAAAAAAACAACTCCCTGATGTCCTAGTTCTTTAAGTTCAAGCCCCTCCACTCAAAGTCTTTCTCCTCCACTTCTCTTCAACTTCCCACACCAAAAACAGCACCTTGGGCTTTGTCATTGCTTGGGATTGCCGTCCTCTGATCTAACGAACTCCAGCCTCCCATTCTCTGGCCACATCCTCTTATACTTCTGTCAATAGTCCTCTCTCCCTTACTCTTATTATACCTGCTATTTTACCTCGCCAAAATTTCCTGTTACTTACTGTATCCTACCTACCACTTACCTTACTCTATCCACTTATCAGCATTCCCAGTCTCACTTCCCTCCCTCTTTGGTCCAGGTAACATAACCCATCACCTCAACTTCCCTTTTATTAGCATATTTAACTTTTCTGTACCTCTGTCCTTCCACTACATCCATCCTGCTAATCTCCATCTTCAAGTAAAGGACAGGGCCTTTGCACACACTGGTCCCACTAATAGGAATGCTTTTTTTCCAGATATCGACATGGCTCACTTTACTTCCTCAGACCTCTGTTCAAATGTTACCTCTACAGAAAGACCTTCCCTGATCTTATTTGAACAGTGCCTCTGTCATTCTTTATCCTCTTACTCTGCTTTATTTACCTTCAGACAATTAACCTGACAATATATTATTATCTGTTTGCCTATTTTTTTTAAAGATTTTATTTATTTATTTGACAGAGAGATCACAAGTAGGCAGAGAGGCAGGCAGAGAGAGAGAGGAGGAAGCAGGCTCCCTGCCGAGCAGAGAGCCCGATGCGGGGCTTGATCCCAGGATTCTGAGATCATGACCTGAGCCGAAGGCAGCGGCTTAACCCACTGAGCCACCCAGGCGCCCCTGCCTATTTTTTCTTTTAATTTTTTTTTTTCAAATTTTTATCTTATGACATAGAGATATGGGCATAGCACAATTAGGATTTTTTTTTTAAGATTTTATTTATTTATTTGACAGAGAGAGATCACAAGTAGACGGGGAAGCAGGCAGAGAGAGAGAGAGAGAGAGAGAGGGAAGCTGGCTCCCTGCTAAGCAGAGAGCCCGATGCGGGACTCGATCCCAGGACCCTGAGATCATGACCTGAGCTGAAGGCAGCGGCTTAACCCACTGAGCCACCCAGGCGCCCCTGTTTGCCTATTTTTGTCCATCTCTCTCACTAATAAGCAAGTTCCATGAAAGTAGGGGCTGTTTATTTTGTTCTCTGCTGTATCCTAGAGCCTAGAAACGCGGCTTGGCACCTAGTAGGCACTTGTAAATATTTGTTGAATGAATGAATGAACCCCAGGGCATTTGAACTATCTGTCTTCTTCATAGGAGAAAATATCACACCTCTGTGGGGGTAGAGTCACTCCAGATTCATGGTGCCCCATGTCAGCAGGCCTCATGATGCTACCTGGCAATCCTTTTACTTGTCCTGGGTCAACTCCCTTTCCTGCTGCTATTGTAGGTGATTCTAGGCTTTTATCCTGGTCCTCAGATCCCTAACCTGCCTGCATTCCATGACGGATGGACCTTCTGGTTGTTTCTGATTTGCATTATTTCAAAGAAGTGCACTGAAAATCTTTGCACACGTAGGAAGATTTCTACAGGAGCTATGTCTAGAAGTAGAAAGTATGCTTTTCTCATGTCAGTATATTTTGCCAAACTGCCATCCAAGAAAAGCTATACCAGGTCACACTCAAACTAATAGGGTATGAGAATAACTGTTTCTACAACCTAATCAACACAGATATCATTAATTTAAAAAAAACTCTTTTCAAATTTGATGGGTGAAAATTGGTTTCTTGTTGTTTTATTTGTATTTACCCTATTGTTACTAAAGGATGACTATGTTTCCGTATGTTTTATTTGTCTTTTATTTTTTCATCTCTGAATACCTGTTCCTTTTCTTGGTCCATTTTCCTGTTGGGTTGTTTGTCTTTCTTATTAATATAAAAAGATCTTCATATATTTTACGTATTCCTCTCTTATATGCTCAACTAATTACAACTATTTATATACCACAAATATTTTCTCCCTTTTAGCTTTGTCTTTTAAAAACTTAGTTTTTTGGGGCGCCTGGGTGGCTCAGCAGGTTAAGCCGCTGCCTTCGGCTCAGGTCATGATCTCAGGGTCCTGTGATCGAGCCCCGCATCGGACTCTCTGCTCAGCAGGGAGCCTGCTTCCCTCTCTCTCTCTGCCTGCCTCTCTGTCTACTTGTGATCTCTGTCTGTCAAATAAATAAATAAAATCTTTAAAAAAAATAAAATAAAAACTTAGTTTTTTATGTAGTAAAAAAAATCTATCAAGATATTATTTTGTGATTTCTAGGATTTGTGATCTATTTGAAAAGGAAATATCTCACGTATTTTAGAGAGTTTGTGATTTGTGTGTGTGTATGTATGTGTGTGTGTGTGTGTGAGAGAGAGAGAGAGAGAGAGAGAGAGAGAGAGAGAGAGAAAGAGTGTATGTGTATTTAGCTGTATTTCATCTGGAATTTATATTGGGATCTGGTAAGAAGTACAGATCCAAAGGTATTTTGGGTTTCTTTTTCTAATTTGGACAACGAATTGTCCCAACATCACTATTGACTAATATAGCTTCTCATTGATTTATAATGCCTACATGGGGCTGTACTATACTCTATTTTGTTCAATAGATTTATTTGTGCCAACATCACACTGTTTTAATTATTATAGTCTATGTTTTGTTTTTTTTCTTAAGATTTTATTTATTTGACAGACAGAGATCACAAGCAGACAGAGAGGCAGGCAGAGAGAGAAGAGGAAGCAGGCTCCTTGCTGAGCAGAGAGCCCGATGCAGGGATCGATCCCAGGACCCTGAGATCATGACCTGAGCCGAAGGCAGCGGCTTAACCCACTGAGCCACCCAGGCGCCCCTATGTTTTGTTTTGAGAGCTGATAGTGCAAGCCTTCTTTCCCCTTCACAAGTACTTCTATTTCAGGGTGTCTGGGTGGCTCAGTCGGTTGAGCATCCAGCTCTTGGTTTTGGTGCAGGTCATGGTCTCAGGGTTATGAGATCAAGCCCCACCTCAGGCTTCGTGCTGAGCCTGCTTCAAGATTCTCTCTCTCTCTCTCTCTCTCTCTCTGACCCTCCCTGCTCTTTCTCTTAAAAAAACATTTCTCTAGTCATGTTCTAGAAATAAAGAAATGGTAAAAAAAAAACAAAACAAAAAAAAACAAACAAACCCAAACCAAACAAACAAACACCCAAATATTTCTTTGTCATAATTGCAGTTTCTTCTTTAGGTGATCTCAAGATCAGCTCCTCAAGTCGGACAAAATTCTGTTATCGATTCAAGTTGAGGTTGCATTAATGCATGAATTAATCTGGAGAGAATGTCTATCTTTATAAGACTGGGCCTTTTTATACTGGAACATACCATGTCTCTTAATTGATTCAGGTATTTTATGCCCTTCTGTCAAGTTTTCCATCTTCACCCTCACCCACTGTGGCCTGATTTCAGCCCCTATGACTCCACCACAGGTGTTCTTGTTTGAATCAGCAATGACCTTTGAGGTGTTCTCCCTTTGGGTGTGGGGGACCATGTCTACTCCCTTTGAAGCTGGGTGGATTTTTGTGGCTGTTTTGACCAATAACATATGATGAAAGTGACACCATGTGGCTTCTGAGGCTAGATCAGAAAAGTTGGTACAGCTCCTGCCTCGTTTGCTGAAATACTCCTTTGTCTTAAAAAAAAACTAGGTGAAATTTACATAACATAAAATCAGTCATTTTAAAGTGAACAATTCAGGGGCACCTGGGTGGCTCAGTGGGTTGGGGCCTCTGCCTTCGGCTCGGGTCATGGTCTCAGGGTCCTGGGATCGAGCCCCGCATCGGGCTCTCTGCTCAGAGGCGAGCCTGCTTCCTCCTCTCTCTCTCTCTCTGCCTGCCTTTCTGCCTGCTTGTGATCTCTATCAAATAGATAAATAAAATCTTTTAAAAAAAATTAAAAAAAAATAAAGTGAACAATTCAGTGGCATTTAGTATATTCACAATGTTCAGCAACCACCGCCCCTGTGTAGTTCCAAAACATTTCCATCACTCCACAGTGAAACCCCATATTCGTTTCTTCCCCCTTCTCCCTGCCTCCGGCAGCTACTAACCTACCTTCTGTCTCTGTAGAATTACCTATTCTGGACATTTCAGAATAGGTGGAATCATCCACTACGTGACCTTTCATTTCTGGCTTCTTTCACCCAGCGTAATGTCTTCAAGGTTCATCCATGTTTCAGTATTTCATTCTTTTTATGGCTGAATCATATGCCTTTGTATGGATATATCACAATTTGTTCATCCATTCATCCACTCATTGAAATTTGAGCTGTTTCCCCCGTTTGGCCATTGTGAAGACTGCTGCTATGAACATTCATGTATGAGTTTTTGTTTTAAAACCTGTTTTCAGGGGCGCCTGGGTGGCTCAGTGGGTTAAAGCCTCTGCCTTCGGCTCAGGTCATGATCTCAGGGTCCTGGGATCGAGCCCCGCATCGGGCTCTCTGCTCAGAAGAGAGCCTGCTTCCCTCTCTCTCTCTCTCTCTGCCTGCCTCTCTGCCTATTTGTGATCTCTGTCTGTCAAATAAATAAACAAAATCTTTAAAAAAAAAAAAACAAACCTGTTTTCAATTCTTTGGAGTATATACCTAGAAGTGGAATTGTTGGGTCATAGGGTACTTCTCTGTTTAACTTTTTGAAGAATCACCGAGCTATTTTCCACACCATTCTACATCCCTAGCAGTATTATACAAGGGCTTCGATTTTTCTACAGCCTTGCTAATGCTTGTTATTTTCCTTTTTTTTTTTTTAAGATAACCGTACTAATAGGTATGAAGTAGTATCTCATGATTATGATTTGCATTTTTCAAAAGATTAGTAACGCTGAGCATCTTTTCATGCCCTTTTTGGTCATTTGTATATCTTCTTTGGAAAAATGTTTATTCAAATCCCTTGTCTATTTTAAAATTGGTTTGATTGTTGTTGATTTGTGAGAGTTATTTATATATCCTGGACACTAGGCCTTTATTAGAGACATGGTTTGCAAATATCTTCTCCCACTCTATAGGTTATCTGTTCACTTCCATGATAATGCCTTTTGATGAACAAAAGTTTATCATTTTGATGAAATCCAATTTATCTATTTTTTCGTTCTTTTGTTGCTTGGTTTTTGGTGTCATATCTAAGACTCCTTTGCCAAATCCAAGGTCATGAAGATTTACCTCCATGCTCTCTTCTAAGGCTTTTATAATTTTTTTTGTCTTATATTTAGGACATTGATTCATTTTGAGTTAATTTTTGTATAATGACCTGAGAACCCTTGTAAGAAATCAATTGGCCATAAATGCTAGGGTTTATTTCTGGACTCTCTGTTCTATTCCATTGGCTTTTCTGTCTGTCTTTATTCCAGTACCACCCTGCTTTGGTTACTGTAGCTTTGTAGTAAGTTTTGAAACCAGAAAGTGTGGGTCCTACAACTTTATTCTTCTTTTCCAAGAGTGTTTTGGCCATCAACCCCCCTTGTAATTTCACATGAATTTGATGCTCAGCTTCCTCTTCTGCACAGAAAGATTATTGGAATTTTGATAGGAATTGCATTTGAATTTTTAACTCACTTTGGACAATACTGTCATCTTCACAATATTAAGTCGTTCCGTCCATGAGAAAAAAAATTTCTTTCCAAGGACTTCCTTCATTTGTTTTGGTAAGCCGTGTCTTGTACTTTTCGGTATACAATTCCTTGATTATGTATTCATTGATACAGATCTTTTCTTTTGCATGATATTATAAATGAAATTGTTTTGTTAAGTTCTTTGGGACTTGCTTGTTGTTGCCGTACGGAAACATGTGGTCCTCGCTTTCAAAGCCGTCAGCTGCCATGTAAGCAGTCCATGTACCCTGAGACCTCCAGGCTACGAGGAGGCTCAAAGTAGCCCATTCGAGGGGCACTTTGGAGAGGCCCTGAGACCATATGAAGAGAGAGAGAGATGCTCGGGCAGCTCCCAGCTGCTCCAGCTACCTCTCTCCCCATAGTGTTCCAGCTCTGGCCACTCTAACTTACGACCCTGAGCCAGACTGCCTAGTACCCCAAATTCCTAACCCATAGAAACAATGAGAGATAAAGGGAAAATACACTGATTTTTGTTGTTTGAAGCCAACAAGTTTTAAGGTGATGATTTTTTTTTTAAGATTTTATTTATTTATTTGACAGAGAGAGATCACAAGCAGGCAGAGAGGCAGGTAGAGAGAGAGGAGGAAGCAGGCTCCCTGCTGAGCAGAGAGCCCGATGCGGGGCTCGATCCCAGGACCCTGAGATCATGACCTGAGCCGAAGGCAGCGGCTTAACCCAAATATTGATACTCTGGCCTCGGTCCTCTTTTTTTCTCTTGCATCTCACTCTCCCTGGAAGATCTCCCATCCTCAAGGTGATGCTAGCCTGGACCTCATTCCCGAGCCCTCAAGTTGTAGCACGAATTGCCCATTGACCACCTCCACCTGGATATCTCACGTTCACCGTGGCCAAAATGGATCTCTTCGTTTTCCCCACAGCCCATCACATCCCTCATCCAATCGTCTCCAATGTCCCTATCTCAGTGATGGGCATCCCTAATCCACCCAGTTGTCCAAGCCAGAATCCTGAGACTTATTTCAGACCCTTCTCTCTTTCCTGCCTTCACATGCAATGATCGCTGTATTTTGTCATACCCACCTCATAACTACCTCTAAAGGTCATTTGTGGGTGTCTTCCACATCTGCATTCTCCCCTAATCAACGCAAATGCACACACAGTCTTTCCTGTTCAGATCCACCATACCCAAGCCACAGCTGGTGTGGTCATGAGTTTGGAGCTGTTGGCTTCGCTGATGAAGATGAGCTGCTCAAGCCAGCCAGATCTCTCTAACTCCAGAGTCCATGTCTTCACCACTGGCCACAGTGCGGGGGACTAGTTTTGGAAGAGGAGAACGGAGGCAGACAAACCAGCCAGGGACAACTATCACATCTCTGCCACTCACTAGCTCTGTGATCTTAGGTAAGACATTCACTTCTCTGAGTCTCATTTCATCTGTAAGATAAGAATAATTTTCCCTACTTGCAAGGCCGTTGCCAGGATTCGGTAAGATAACGCAGGTACAAAACTTAGCATAGTGCCCTGCACACAGCAGATGCTCCATAAACGATTGGGGGCTGTTGAAGAAGGAAACTGAGACTGGCTGGCTCTAGAAACTCACCTTCTTTGCTGAAGATGACAGCTCCACACTCGGGGACCGTGTCAGCTGCAGCTTCGTTATGTTGGGTCCGAATAGGGCCGGCTGTGTGTGTGTTTGTGTTGATTAGGGGAGAGTGTGGGTGGTGAGAAGACACTGCATTTTCCCCCTGAGGTCAGGGAGGCAGAATGGGGCTACAGAAATTGGGAGGTGCGCGGAAGCTGACTTACCCTACCTGGAGCCAGCATATCTGGATCCAGACAGCAG
This sequence comes from Lutra lutra, assembly GCF_902655055.1. NCBI lineage: Eukaryota > Metazoa > Chordata > Mammalia > Carnivora > Mustelidae > Lutra > Lutra lutra. The sequence continues at coordinate 21,093,142 of NC_062296.1, forward strand.
AGGGCAGCAGAGCTTGATGAGACTGCAGGTCCCTGGGTTGGTGTTGGGGGTGGGGTGGGGAAGAGAAACCTAAAGGAAGAACTTAGGGTCCTAATTCCAAATGCAGGGTGGGCTGGGGAAGCTGTCCAGAGTAGAGGAGTACTCTTGGGCTTCCTCTCCCTTGGGGCCTCGGATGAAGATGATTATGGAAGTAGAGTGGCTTGGGAGGGGCAGAAGGGGCTAGAATTTAGGGGTGATAGGTGACTGAGTTGCGATATTTATAAAGTATATTAAAGAAAACACACCTATCCTAGTCTTGTGTGTGTTTGGGCCTTCTCTCTTTTTCGGAGTCCCATTGGTCCTTCTAAGGGCAGAATTATCAACTGGGGACCCTAGAGGGTGTATACACTTCGGTGTGTTAGATGATCAATTTGTAGTACAGGTGAGGAACATGTCTCTAAGGTCCAGATGAAAAAAGCCTCAGGCTCAGGAAGAATCTAAGGCCCAGGAGAGGAGAAATGACTAGTCTAAGGTCATATAGCCAGTATTCAAAGTAAAATCAACACTTAACCAAAACCTTATGGGTACTACTGAACACATTACATACATTACCCCACTCAGTCCTCACAATAACCTTAACCTGGATATTGTATCATCACATTTTACAGTGAGGAAAAAGCAGCTCAGAAACGCTAAGCCACTTGTCCAAGGTACACGAGGGTATAAACCCAGCCTGACTCCAGCTCCTATGCTATTAACTGCTGTATTCTCTGCTACTAAACAAGACCCAGGATTAGGTCTCTAGACTCCCAAATCAGGTTTGTTTTTTTTTTTTAATTGTTACCGTACATTGTATTGGATGGAAACACAGTTTCGGTAAGTCAAATCCTGGTCCCAAATTATATATAAGAGCAAGGCAGCTTGCTACTTCAAATGGATTCTCAGTTAATTCTCTTTAAGGTAAATACCCCCATTAAGAAAAGACCTCCTCTTACTCATAATTGACCTGATTTGGGGTGTTCCTGTATTGTGTGAACTATGTGGGGAAAGTGTGGTTGGTGAGTTTCCCACAGAACATTCATGCTTATCTGTGTTCTGCTTTGGGGGGTCATCTTTCCCAGCCTGCTCTGGCTCTCTTCTGGGCTGTCTTCCTACCCCAGTGTCACTTCCTACACCAGTGACACTACCCTGTCAGTGTAGGTCCAGGGACAGTGAAAGAAAGTTAAGGCAATGAGATTTTGAGAGTAGTTCTCTATTTTGTTTTCCTTGCACTATTGCTTGTTGTTGACCAAATAACCATTCTTACTCTTATTCAGTGCTTGCCTGCACGGAGGCATGCGTGAACACATTCATTCAGCACTTCCTAAGCACCTACTATGTGCCAAACACTGTGCTCGATCCTGGCAGACACAGGGATGAACAAGGTATGCACAGTCCCCGTCTTTGTGGAATTTTGAGTCCAAAAGGAAATTGCATTGATTGTAAATCATTGCCTCTCAGATGTCCCTTTATGCATTCTCCTGTCTTCTCCATCCCTGTTACTTTAGCTTAAGCTCTCACCATCTGTCCCTTCCTTGGGTCACTGCAGCTGGTCTGCCAGTCTCTGCCTCCTCCCAACCCCCCACCACAGCCTGCACAGAGCAGACAGCATCAGACAGACTCCACCTTTGAAAACATCCCTTTCAACATATCACATCCTTCCCCTGCTCAACCTGCTCAAAATCCTTCAATGACTCTCCATTTCCTGTCAAAGGCTGTCCAAATTCCTTCGCCATCTGGCTAGAGCCAAGCAGTTCCGTGAGCCCATCCTGCGCTGTCTTCCCCTCCCTACACTTATCACCTGTCCCCCTGCTCTAGTAAGGAGGGTCTTCTTACTGTTCCTACACACTGCCATCTCATTCCTAATCTGTACTTCAGCTCCATCTGCTCAAGTCCTACCTGTTCTGCAGAAGATCCAGCTAGAATTACCACCTCCTGACGGAAGCTTTCCAGTAAAGACTGCCCCCTTCCTCTGCTCTTCCTTCCCTGTAATCGTGGGCCCAAATCCTGGCTGGTGTGAGGATCAAACAAGATGCCATCATGGGCAAATGCTTTGTATCTCATAATGAGGTTGTCTTCATATCTTCTCATATCTACCATTTACTACCATTTCTACCACTACTACATCTCTGCCAGATAGTGGGGATCAATGGTTTACAGACATGGAACCCTCATAACACTCTATGGTATAAATAATATCTAATATTAGACCCATCATTCAGATGAAGAACTGAGGCTCAGAGAAGTTAGATATCTGGCTCAAGATCACAGTTACAGGTAGGTCCATCTGGGGAGCATGTGCTCTTTCACGAGATGGGTCGTCGGACTGAGCTTAGTTGAATCTCAATTCTGCCTTTTTTTTTTTTTTTAAGCTCCCTGTAGTTCACCTCTACATGGTCTTTGAGGTTTTTTTTACACTTGAGTTTTAAAAGTCCCATTGATGTTTCTCCTGGTCGTGACTCTCTGTTTTTATTTTGTCATTTCTTCTTGTCGTAAGCCACTTCCAAGCTTTTGGGAAATGAGGTGAAATGCACTTCTCCTACCTTCCCTCCGAGTGTGCAAGAGAGAAGTGGGCACCAATGCTGGACAAGCACCACCTAACCCTGAGCTCTGTGAGGCCTTGAGGAAAAAGACAATCCAAGTCAGAAGCCAAAAACCAATTCCTTCTGTGAAATAGAAGAGAACAGAGTCTGTGCCAGGTCCTCTAGCAAAATGCCAAACTATGGCATGGACTCTATTTCCTGCCATGGTTTTATTTTTATTTTTAAAGAGCCATCAGGTGGTAACAGATGATTCATGCTTTACTTACTCTTCTTGTTTATTTCCCTTCCGCGACCTTCAGATTTTTTTCCCCATAATGTTTGTTCCGGGTTTTGACAAAACACTGAGGTACTAGACTTGCCTTGGTAACTTTTTTTTTTTTTTTTGGTCTCATGTCTTCTTAGCGAAAAAAATGAAAGGAAGTGACAGTATTCCAAAACCATCTTTTATTCCACCAGTAGACAGATTGCACCTGCTACATCTAAGGTCACTCTCCGATCGTTTCCTTTTTCAGTAAAACCTCATTTAGAAGACACTCATGAGCACCACAAGTAGGCTTGGGTCCTACCTGGCCCTACTTAGCCCACTTTTGGCAGAAAAAGCCATCCAAATAAATGGACTCCTTGCACTCACTGAATTTCCATACTCTAGGCAGCAAATTCTGTCACTCCTTTGGAAGCACCATTTGCATAAAATTGATTGATGCTGGAGATTCTTTTTTTTTTTTTTCATTAAGGCAAATCCTGATTAGGCTACAATTTGTTAGGCTACTTGGAGCAACTGTGAATTATTCAAAGCAATAAAGCTTCATTTCTTTACAAGTAACCTACAATACAAATGGTTCGCTAATTTGAAGGGCTACCTCCATTAGTTTGAGTAAGTGAGGTTGGACTATATTCAGTAAGAATTTATTGATTTCTTTCATCATTCAAATCATTCTCCCTAGGCAAGCATTCTTTTAAACAGCCCCAGCACTCTAGGAAGACTGGAACAGTGGGCTTTCCCTCAGAGACAAAAATGCGCTGTCCCCTCACATATCCTTAAGTTGGAACCTTAGTCTTAGGGATCCTTTTGCACTGATATATGCACGTGCTTGCAGTCTGTCTTCTGTGGTTAAGAAACATGGGCTGAAAGTTCATGGTCAGGAGATGGCTGGACTGGAGGATTGTTTCTGTGTGATGCAGTCCAAGTCGCTTTATCTCTCTAGGTTTCAGTTGCCTCGTCCTGCAATCTCATACTGAGCCCGCGAAGAAGGTTAAGGACAGTCAGAGGCCAGGGTCAGGGCTCCGACTGGGAATGAAGAAATTGCTAATCCTGACTGCCTTGCCTGCTTATAGGTAGCCCTGTGTTCTGCCCACTGAGCTAAAGACACAAGACACTAGACAACTAGAGAAGGCTAGAATTATGATACAAAGACATTGAGGAAGGTGGGGGGAAAGATACTGGATGATTCATATTCCCTGCACAGTACTTAGTCACTTTCTGTAAAGAAGGCAAGAAGGAGAAGTTTGCTCCCACAGTCACTGGTGTAATAAGACATTCTCGGATTCCGAATAGATATTTGAAAGGGGTATCTTTCCTTGCTATGAGTTTTTCTCTGGGAAACTCTGGCCATGGCACGCGGCTGAGTATGCTTCCGTGAAGTGTCTCTTCTTTCCCTATACCAAGGGTGGGGAGGAAAGGAGATGGGCTGGGCCACCTTGGCCATGTTTGAGTTACCAAATGACAATAGAATTCCTGCTTAGAATGCTAGGGAAATGGGTTTCTCTGATCTCCTGGGAGGAATTGTAATCATAAGATTTGAAAAGCCCAGGGAATCTCTAACTGAAGGCAGTCTTTCATTTGGGACAGGAAGAGACAGACACGGAGGGTGAGACTGATAAGTATAAGGGCGTGAAGCACCACTTCCCCCTGCAGGATGCTGGAGCTGGCCTAGAGGAGAGGAGGTGGTGGTGAGGCTGGGGAAATCTACCCTATTTGATCTAAAGGCTTGCAACCACCCTCTGAGGTCATTATCATTATTATCCCTGTGTTACAAGTCAGGAAACTGAGGCACACTGAGAGAGAGAGAGAGAGAGAGATCACATGGCTAGTGAATTGCAGAGCTGCAATTTGAACCCCAGACTGTCTGACTTCGGAGCCTCCAGTTATGGTTATTTGGAAATACACCTGGAGAAGCAGGGAGAGATGGAGAAGAAGAGGTGGGAGGGTTATGGTAACATGGCCTCTCAAGGGTCCTGAGGTGGCCTCAGTGCCAATGGGTAGCTTAGTGCAGTGGTTAAGACCATACACCAGAGGTTCAACAGTGTAAGTCAACAGTCTGGGTTCAAATCCCAGATCTACCAATTCCTGACTGTGTGGCCTTGGGCCAGTTACTTGACGTTTCAATGCCTCAGCTCTTCATCTGTGGAACAGGGAGATAAGGGTAACCATTTACCTACTTCATAGGGTTCTGTGAAGGTTGAATGAATCAATGCAAGAGGATGTTTGCTACCACCCAACATTCAGTGAATGCTACGTACTTATTTAACATCTAGCGTAGCGACAAAGTGCCCGAGTGGTAGGTCTGTGGTCGCCTGGGAGCTTTGTGAGCCTCAGTTCCTACCTGAAACCTGCTTGGGGGTTCCCGTGAGACGTTGAGGTGATGCCTAAAGAGAAGAGCACACAGTGAGTACTCGATTCCCACTATTACATCAGCCCCATGCAACTAGCCCCAGGGTAGAGTCCACATTCTCCTGCTGGCCTAGGATTTGGGAGTTCAGACGTTAAATGAGTGGATAAATGGCAAGGGATGGGGAACACCTTATGTTGTGCAAGGAATTCCATTTTTAATGCACGTGAGCTTAGGTCCTGCTGACAGGCAGGCAAGAGGGAAAGAGGCCATGACCTCGGATATCACTGGGCCCAGGTCGAGGGCCTCAAGAATCCAAGCCCTGCAAGGTGGTATCACTGATGAGGAAGAACTCAGCGTCCAGAGCCAGACCTGCTTGGGTCCAATCCCAACTCTAGTACATATTATGTGACCTCAGGCAAGGCATTTTGTCGCTCCATGCCTCAGTTTCCCCACATGGGAAATGAAGATCATAGTTGTACATTCTTCACAGTGATGTTATTGGGATTAAGCGTGTGAACACATGTGGAGAATATTGCCTGGCACGTAGGATGATTATTGTTGATTTATTTCCAGAGAAACCAGGAAGATAAATGAAAAAATGAAGGAAAACTGTGGCACTCCTCCCCACCCTCTCCCCTTCCCCACCGGCTGGAAGACGCTCTTGTCCAAATGGGAAATTGAAGCTAAAATAGCACAATAAAGGAAAGGAAGCAGATGGGCTCCCACTCGCTGTCCTGAGGAATGTGCTGACTGTTCAGGAACAGGCCTTTGGCAGTCACTTAACACAATCACGAAGCAAAAGGACATGATCAAGTCTGTCATCAGGGTCAGTGCCAATTTATTTAAGAAAGTGGCGAGGTTGGAAAAGAGGATGTGGGGAACGGGAGGCCCCATACATTCCTGGAGCTAGTTCACAAAACCCCCGGGGCGGCAGTGCCAGGTGATTATGGCTGGAGAAGCATCTGCCTTCCCCCATTTGTCCTTTCCAATGTCCTCAAGCGAGCAGCCTTGACCAGAGGCCGGGACTGGGAACTTTGAGCCCACCATGATAGGAGGATTGGTGCCTTGCTTGGGGGCAGTGGGGTCCAGGAGGGGCTCTAGTGCTTCCTTTATTCAATTTGGCAAACTTGTAACAACTGCCTTCTCTGTCAGGCAGTGGGCTAGGAGCCTTGGGGGATGCTGGGAAGAATGGTGCAGGTAAGGTCTTTGCCCTGGAAGAAATCCAAGAGGATAGAAACTCTGAAGGGTCAGGGACCAAACTGCTACCCCTTTGCCAGGGAGTTTACATGGAAAAAAGAGAACGTCTGGAAAAGATAATGTTTAACATGAAATAACCTCTATTGGTGGAATTAGCGGGGGTGTTATTTCCTGGGGGGTAGAGTGACCTGACAGACTGTAAATTCATTAAAGGAAAGGGTTCGGCCTCCGTCTGTCCCTTGACCAGTCACTAGCATGGCTTTACTCTTAAAGAGACTTACAGGCAGGACATTTAGAACTCGGTCCTACCAGCTCTGACTGAGAGCTCTGTGCCAGGCTCGATGCCACGTGCTTGCCCATTCTTGAATGTTAGAGAAAATATATCTGAGGTAGATTAACGTAAATATTGAATGATTTGGCATGAATCATAGAGAGGCCTGCAGCTGTAATATGGCCCAGTGGTCCTCACAGTGTGGTCTCTGGACAAGTAACATCAACATCACCTGGGAACTTGTTAGAAATGTAGGTTCTCAGCCCCATCCCACATGCACAAAATCAGAAACCCTGGTGGGGGGTGCCCAACAATGTGGCCCTCCAGGGCATGCTGGCGCAGGCTCAAGACAGAACCACTGTCCTAACTGGGTGATCTCTAAAACCCTTTAAGATGGAATCAGAGGAAGGTGAACCATAAGAGACCCTGAACGCTAGGATACAAACTGAGGGTGGCTGGAGGGGAGGGGATGGGGGAATGGGGAAACTGGGTGATGGGCATGAAGGAGGGCCCGTGATGGGATGAGCACTGGGTGTGATATGAAACTTAGGAATCTGAAATAACCTCTGAAACTAATAATACGCTATATGTTAATTCATTGAATTTAAATTAAAAAAAAAAACCCTTAACAGTGATCTGAGGTGCCATGAAGGTTCTGGGGAAACCTCTGGGGAGGAAGGGGCTTGAGCAGATCTGTTTTCATCTGCCTCACATGCTGACCTCAGATCTTGTTTCAAGAAAGTGCTCCAGACCGACAAAGTTTGGAAACTATAACTTCGTTCTCCCTCTCCTGCCTCATCACCAATACAGACGGGGACACTGAAGCCCAGAAAGGGGAAGTCTCCAGGAAGCAAGGATGGCCTAGAAGCCAGGCCTCCTAACTTTTGGCCCAGGATGCTCTGAGGCATCTCGGGCAGCCCCCACATGAGAGAAGAAACAGGAAGACAAGACTTTAAGCCATATTTTATGAAGATCCTGGGGGCAGTCTGCTTTTCTTTCTAGTTATGCCAGGAAAGGCTTTTAAGGTCCTTAGAGGTAGCCCTTCTGGTTTCCTCTTTCCTCCTATGGCCCAGGACTTGTAGCCCCAGACCACCTCCCAGCCAGTCTGACTCCCCCCACCAACCACCAGCATTCATTTCAAGGCGGAACATCATGGGGGTCTGCCTGAACTCCCAGCCTCTGCCTCCATTCCCCAGCCTGGCTGCTCGCGTCAGCCTGATGTCTGAGGCTCTGCCCAAATCTACAACGCCCTGGTCTCCATCCTTTACCCAACTCCACCCCAGGCCATGCTCTTTCATTGGTATCACACGTTCCCAGCCCCCAACACCGCCAAGCCTATGGCTCCAGCAGGCGCCTCACAAGGCGCAGGACTGAAGTCTGTACCACCCGCTGTCAATTCTGCCTAAGGCCCAAAGTCTCAGGAGCTGCACTTCCCTGACTGCTGCCTATGGTTTCTCAGATGCCCGGTATCACCTTTGACCTCAGACTTGAGCTGCTGCCAACCTCCTGTTGTTGTTTTCCCCAGGGCAACAGCACTCAGTCCAGCCATCTCCACGTGGTGGGGAAAATGCAGCGGCTTCTCTGGGAGCCAAATGACAGCGCTGAGGCTAGTGGGGGGTCTCCGGAGGCTGAGCCTACGTGAGCAAAGTCAGGGCGACTGTGGTGTGGCGTGTGAGTCAGCTGCTTGGCTCTTCACTTGAGGGTGGGGGGGGGGGAGGAGACAGGCAGAGACAGAAAGAGAGAGAGAGAGAGCGTGCGCACATGCACACACAGGGGAAGAGGTAAATTCTGGAAGGACAGAGCGCAGGAAAAGAAATTGAAAACATGACCACTAAAAGGCTAACATTTGCAGGCCAAGCCAGCTCGTCTTAAATGTCAAGCAAAGAGCGAAAGAGCGTGTGAAACCCTAGCCAGGCGCCCCCTGTCTGACATCTTGGCCTCCGTGGACTGACAAAGCGGGAAGTTCACGGCTGGTGGAAGCGAGCAGTGCGAGGGAAGTAGTCGGGCCTCCGCAGTCAGATGGACATTCACCTCCGGGCTCTGCCACTCACTAGATAGTCAAACGTATGTGAGGGACTTCGCCTTGAAATTTGGTTTCCTCAGCTCCAAAAGGGGAATGGCAATATCAGGTTGAGCCATATGAAAATGCTATTTGTAAGTTAAGAAAGGTGGAATATCGCCAATTTGATATTGGCTCAACCCAATAGCATCTTTCTCCCAGAGCTCTTGTGCAGATTAAATGAGGTAATATAAAAAAAGCGTCAGCCCTGACATGTAACAAGGACCCACTAAAGGATAGATGATGATGACGGCGATGACAGTGGGTATCTAACGAATGCTGGTCATCTCATAAATACAGGTCCTGGACCACCTCAAAAATGTCACCGACTTCATCTGAGGGGTTAAAATGGACCCTTGGCCAAATATCCCTCCTCTCTGGACTGCGTCAGCTTGTAAAATTTCTTGCTTAGGGGCACCTGAGCGGCTCAGTGGGTTAAAGCCTCTGCCTTCGGCTCAGGTCATGGTCCCAGGGTCCTGGGATCGAGCCCCAAATTGGGCTCTTTGCTCAGCGGGGAGCCTGCTTCCCCCCAATCCCCGCTCTCTGCCTGCCTCTCTGCCTACTTGTGATCTCTGTCAAATAAATAAATAAAAATCTTTAAAAAAAATTTCTTGCTTATAGGTCACTCTTTGCGGTGAAGACACTCTCCCCCAAAGCCTCCCATTAAAGAGTCACAAAAGGGAAGAGATTCGATCACTGGCTCATTGACCCACTCACCCATTCAGCAGCTGGCATTGAGAGTCTGTTGCGTGAGAGGCTCTGTGCTAGGTGCTGGGTTGCAGAAGGTATGGTCTGTGCCCTGGAGGGATTTGCAATTTGGTATAGGGAAAAGCCCAAGCCAGGTGCTGAAAGCCCATTGTTGACAAGTGTCACAGTTGTAAAAACTGTGTCCCAAGACTCATGGGGGTACGGGTACGGGGGAGGGATCATCTAGCTTTGTTTGGGTTTAGGGAAGGCTCCACAGAAAAAAGTGACATGCCCGATGGACCTTGAAAGAATTCCTTGGATGGAGGAAACGTGGCTTCTAGCAGAACATTTTAAGCAGGGGCAATTTGATATATAGAGGCACAAAATTGCAAAGCGGAATGACTGGGATCAAAGTTCAGTGACAGAGACTGGTTTGAAGTTCAGTGCGGCTGCAGTATGGAGCCGGAAAAGGAGTATCAGGAGCTGAGGCTGATGGGTAGGTCAGGACTGAGTTAGGAAGAGCATTGTGTGCCAACCTAAGGGGCTTGGACGTGATCCTATAGGTAAATGAGAACCAACAGATAAGGGTTTCCCAGAGTATCCAGACAAAAAACAACCTGATTCTATCTGAAGTGGGTTCTGGGAATCTGAGATAGAAGGATTTTTTTTATTGTTAGTAATTATTCTCAGCTTTATTGAGGTATAATTTACATACAATAAAGTGGACCTATTGTTAAGTGTACAGTTCAATGAGTTTTGACAAATACGTATACTTAGGTAATAAGTACCAGCTTTGGACTGGGCAAATGGAGCTCCTGCCCTGTGGCCTACATCTCGGTGTGTGTGTGGGTGGTGTCCTGTGCTTTGTAACACCTCCCTTAAAATTGTCAAAGTTAGGGGTGCCTGGGTGGCTCGGTGGGTTGGGCCTCTGCCTTCGGCTCGGGTCATGATCTCAAGGTCCTGGGATCGAGCCCTGCATCAGGCTCTCCGCTCGGCGGGGAGCCTGCTTCTCCCTCTCTCTCTGCCTGCCTCTCTGCCTACTTGTAATCTCTCTCTCTGTCAAATAAATAAATAAAGTCTTTAAAAAAAGTTGTTGAAGTTCCCCTTTAGTTCCTGGGAGCAGCCAGGGCCAGCAATATCATCTGAGTGGGCAGGGTGGGTCCCAGCTTGACATGGGCACATAATCCATGTTTCTTCTCTTCAAGACGCTCTTTGAGTCTCTAGACTCCTCCCCCACCATGCTTGGGGCCCACCAGGTGTTCCAAATAACTCCAGGACTCTCACCTTTGGGACTCCTGATTGGTACTTAGTTCCAAGAGGGCAGTGTGGCAATACAGTATTTCTCTGACACAATTGCATGAGATTGGGTCACTAGAATGATACTGACACACTGATTTTGGATGATTCAAATAGTTCCTATAGACAGGGGCTACCTAAAATGCACTTTCTCAGGTTCTGAGCCCTATGAGTGGCTGCGTATATAAGACCTCCCGTGCAATCAAGATTTACACCATGTGCATCATGGCAAAAAGCTATCTTGAAGGATAGCCAATTTTACTCCTACTCCCCACCCTTGACTACTACCTTCTTGCTTTCTTTTACTATTAGGTCAGTTTTACCTATTCAAGAATTTCAAATAAATAGAATATTACAGTATCTCGCCTTCTATGTCCAGTTTCTCTCAATTAGCATAATGCTTTTGAGGTTCTCCATTTTGTAGTATATTCCTGTTTATTGTAACATACCATAGTATATGTTGCATATTGATACAAACTTTATTGTATATTGATATACAATATTGTATTAATTACCATTGTATTAATATTGCATTAATATTAATTGTATTATTATTGTGTATTAATATACCATTGTATAATATACATTGTATTAATTGTATTACTATACCATTGGTCCATTAAATGGATATACCACAATTTGTTTATCTATTCATGCATTGCTGGACACCGGGGCTATTTCTAATTTGGGGTTTTTATAAATAAAACTTCTCTGAATATTTTTGCACAAAGTTTTTGTGGGCATATGTTTTCATTTCTCTTGGGTAAAAATACCTAGGAGTGGAATGACTGGGCCAAAACTTTGGCTTATATTTAATTTTATGAGAAACTATGGCCTGATTTCCACAATGGTTGTACCATTTTGTACTTCCATCCACAATGTAAAAGAGTTCCTATTGCTTCATATCTACTTGGTATTGTTATTTTTTAAAATTTCAGCTATTCTTGTGGGTGTGTACTAGTATCTCATGATAGTTTTAATTTGCATGTCACTAATGAGGTTGAGCATCTTTTCATGTGTTTAGTAGCCATTTGTTATGTCATCCTTTGTGAAGTGTTCATTCTTTGGGTATAATCTACAGATAATAAAATGCACCCATTAAAAGTGTGCAATTCAACGAGTTCAGTCTTTTCAAAGCACCAGCTTTTGGTTTCACTGATTTTCTCTCTCTCTCTCTCTTTTTTTTCTATTTCATTGATTTCTGCTCTTACATTTATTATTCCCTTCCTTATGCTTACTTTGGGCTTAATTTGCTCTTTTTTTTCCTAGCTTCGTAAATTTGAACCTGAGTCATTGATCTGAATCTATTCTTTCTTAATACAGATATTGAGTGCTGTAAGCTTTCCCCTAAGTACTGCTTTAGAGGTATCACGCAAATGCTGATATGTTGTTTTTGTTTTGTCTCATTTAAAAATACTTGCCAAATCCTTTTTTTAAAATTTAATTTTATTTTTTCAGTGTTCCAAGTTTCATTGTTTATGCACCACACCCAGTGCTCCATGCAATACGTGCCCTCCTTAATACCCACCACCAGGCTCACCCATCCCCCCAAATCCTTTTATTCATCTGAGAGAGAGTGAGCTTGAGTGAAGGGAAATTCAGAGGGAGAAGCAGACTTCCCACTGAGCAGGGAGCTGAACTTTGGTCTCGATCCCAAGATCCCAAGATCCCGAGATCCCAAGATCATGACCTGAACTGAAGGCAGATGCTTAACCAACTGGGCCACCCAGGCAACACTTTCCAATTCTCTTTCGATATATTCTTTGACCCATGGCTTCTTTAGAAGTGTGCCATTTTATTTCCAAATATTTAAAGGTTTTCCAACATCTTTTTGTTATTGATTTCTAATTTAATTCTGTTGAGGTCAGAGAACATATTCTCCATGATTTCAGTTCTTTAAAATTTACTGAGCCTCATTTTATGGCCCAGCATATGGTCTCTCTTGGTGAATATTCCACGTGTGTTTAAGAAAAATGTGTTTTCTGCAGATGTTGGGTGTAATGTTCTATTCATGTCAATTAGGTCAAGTTGATTGATAGTACTATTCAAGTCTCCTATACCTTATTGATTTTCTGTTTACTTGTTTTATCAGTTACTGAGAGAGGACTGTTGAACTCTCTGACTATAATTGTGACTTTGTCTATTTCTTCTTTTAGTTCTGTCAGGTTTGGCTTCATGCATTTTGAAGCTTATTTTTAGGTACATACACATTTAAGATTTGTTATAGTGTTCTGATGAAGTGACGCTTTTATCGTTATAAATGCCTTTACTCTTGGTAATATTCAGTGTCTTGAAGCTTACTTTGAAATTAATATAACCATCCCTGGTATACCTTTTTTTTAAAGTTAGTTAGCTTGTTTGTTTGTTATAATAATCTCTACAGCCAACATGGGGCTTGAACGCATGGCCCTGATATGAAGAGTCACATGCTTTTCCAACGGAGCCAGCCAGGGCGCTCTTTTCCCTGAAATATCTTAACCCATCATTTTAGTTTTAAACTATGTGTCTTTACACTTAAAAGATGTTTCTTATAGACAGCAAAAAATATTTGAAGCCAATTTTGTTTTTCATACGTTAGGATAATCTCTGACTTTTAATTGTACTGCTTAGAGTATATTTACATTTAACATAGTTATTGATGTGGTTGGGTTTATGTCATCCATTTCTCTATTTGACTTCTATTCTTCCCATCTACACTTCCCAATATTGAGTATTTCCTTAGAAACTTTTTATTTTGAAATAATTTTAGATTTACAGAAGAGTTGCAAAGATAGCACACAGTGTTCCCATACACCTTTTACCCAATTTTCTTTAATGTTAACATCTTACATAAACATGGCATATTTATCAAAACTAAGAAATTCACATTGTTATAATAGAGACTTCATTTGGATTTTCCCATTAATGCCTTTTTCTGTTCCAGGGTCTCATCCAGGATACTACGTTTCAATTAGTCATCCTGTCTCCTTACGTTTCCCCTAGCTATGACAATTTCTCCGACTTTTCTGGGTTTTGATGACCAGGACAGTTTTGAGGAATATTAGTCAAGATTTTGTAGAACGTCCCAATTTATGTTTGTCTGGCATTTTCTGTTGATTGGTCTGTGGTTGTGGATTTCAGGGATGGATACCACTGGGTGATGTGCCCTTGTCATCCCATCATAACATGGGGTATGTGACATCAACATAACTTACTGGTGATTTTAACCTTGATTACTTGGTCAAGGTGGTGACTATCAGATTTCTGCCCTGTAAACTCCTGTTTTTCCCTTTCAAATTGCATTTGAAATGTTATATACAAGTGACTAAGTTCAGTCCACACTCAGTAGGAGGGGAATTAAGCTCTACTTGCTTTCAATTATATCCTGATAATTGAAATCTTGTCATAGTCTAGCTCCAACATTAGCTGTTTAGCTATAGCTAGTTTTTTGTTTTGTTTTGGTTTGTTTGTTTTTTTGTTTTTTTTTCTTTTTACACCTGCTCTCTGGTTTTTTTTTTTTTATTTTTTTTTAAAGATTTTATTTATTTATTTGACAGAGAGAGATCACAAGCAGGCAGAGAGGCAGGCAGAGAGAGAGGAGGAAGCAGTCTCCCCGCCAAGCAGAGAGCCCGATGCGGGGCTCGATCCCAGGACCCTGAGATCATGACCTGAGCCGAAGGCAGCGGCTTAACCCACTGAACCACCCAGGCGCCCCTGCTCTCTGGTTTTAAAAAGCCTTTTTAACATATCACAGTCTACCTTCAAATACAATTATGCTACTTCATATACAAGAACCTTAAAATAGCATACTTCGATTTCTACCCTCCTGTCCTTTGTCATATTATTGTAATACATTTTGCTTCTACATATATTATAAGCTCTCAAATATATTGTTATTGTTTTTGCTTTAAATGGCCACTTATATTTTTTGAAATAATTTATTATGGTAAAATTCACAGGGCATAAAATTAACCATTTTAAAATGAACAATTCAGTGCATCTAGTAGTCAATTATTTTTTTTTTAAATTTTATTTTTAAGTAGTCTTTACACCCAGCATGGGGCTTGAACTCACAACCCCGAGATCATTCAGGGTCACTCCACTAACTGAGCCAGCCAGGCGCCCCTGGTAGTCAACCATCTTTTATAGAAAAATCTTAAAATGGAAAAGAAGTCCTTTAATATTTACCAACATGTTTACATTTCTGGTGTCCATCAGTGCTTTTTGTACATTCTGAGTTTCCATCCAGGATCATTCCCCTTCAACGTGAAGAATTTCCTTTAACATTTCTTACAGTGTAGGTCTTTGAATACTTCAAGGACATTGCTCTATTCTCTTCTGGTTCGCAAAGTTTTGGTTTAGAAGTCCATGATAATCTTTAGCTTGGTGCCCAATATATATGGCATCTTTTTTCTAGGGCTGGTATTGGCATTTTCTCTTTACCTGTGGTTTTTGGCAACTTTCTCGTGAAGTGCCTTGGTTTGGTTTTCTTCATTTTTACCCTTCTTGAGGTTTGTTGAGATTCTTGGATCTGTAGTTAGTAGTTTTCATGAGATCTGTCAAAATTGTAGTCATTGTTTATTCAAATATTTTTTTCTGCCTCCAACTCCTCCTGGAAACCTAATGATACATATGTTTATACTATGTGATATTGATTCACAGGTCACTGAGTCTCGGTTGTTTTTTAAGTAACAGTTTTATTGAGCTATAATTCATATGCCATATAATTTGCCCATTTAAAGAGCACGATTCAATGGCCTTTAGTATTTTCATAAATATGTGCAACCATCACCACAGTCAATTCTAGATTATTTTTATCACCTCCAAAGAAACCCCACCCCCTTTAGCTATTGTCCCATTCTTCAGCAACCATTAATCATCTTCTGTCTCTATAGTTTCGCCTTTTCTGGAAATTTCATCTAAGTGGAATCATATAAATTCTGGTCTTCTGCGTCTGGCTTCTTTCACTTAGCATACTGTTTCTGGGTTCATCCATGGGTAGTGCATGCCAGGGCTTTGTTCCTTTTTATGAACAACTAATATTCCATCGTATGGGTGTACCACTCTTCACTTACCCATTCATTTTGTTAACTTTTTATTAGCCTTTTTTCCCCTGTGAGCCATTTTGAATATAGCTTCTTTTACTAATTTTTTAATTAATTAATTAATTTATTTATTTTTAAGATTTTATTTATTTATTTGACAGAGATCACAAGTAGGCAGAGAGGCAGGCAGAGAGAGAGAGAGAGGAGGAAGCAGGCTCCCTGCGGAGCAGAGAGCCCGATGCGGGGCTCGATCCCAGGACCCTGGGATCATGACCTGAGCCGAAGGCAGAGGCTTTAACCCACTGAGCCACCCAGGCGCCCCTTACTAATTTTTTTAACTCACTGAACTTTTCTTCTGCATTGTCTAATCTACTGTTACACCCATCTCATGAACTGACGATTTCAAATATTATATTTTCCACCTCTAAAAATTCTATTTGGTGTGTATATAAACCTAGGTATATATTAATTTCTTTCCTTACTATATTCCCATTTTCTTTAAATCCTTCAGCGTATTTATAATAGCTATTTTAAGGGTCCTTGTTTGCTAATTTTATCATCTCTGTCATTTCTGGCTGCTTCTATTGACTGATTTTCCTCACTCCCTGGTTATGGAAGAGCACATTTTCTTTCTTCCTTTTATGTCTAATAATTTTTTTTTGTTGTTGAACCCTAGATATTGTGAATGTTTCATTGTCAAGTGTCTAGATTTTCTGCCTTCCCTTAGCTATGTTCTGGAAGGCAGTTAAGTTACTTGCATTTCACCAGGAGACTTTCCAGACTTGTTTTTAAGGTTCATCAGAACAGGGGCGCCTGGGTGGCTCAGTGGGTTAAGCTGCTGCCTTCGGCTCAGGTCATGATCCCAGGTCCTGGGTTCAAGCCCCACATCGGGCTTTCTGCTCAGCAGGGAGCCTGTTTCCTCCTCTCTCTCTGCCTGCCTCTCTGCCTACTTGTGATTTCTCTCTGTCAAATAAATAAATAAAATCTTTAAAAAAAAAAAAGGTTCATCAGAACAGGTCTAGAGTAGCATCTATTCTAGGGTTGGTTTACCTTTATTGCTAAGATATGACTTTTTTTTTTAAAGATTTTATTTATTTATTTGAGAGAGAATGAGTGAGAGAGAGCATGAGAGAGGAGAAGGTCAGAGGGAGAAGCAGACTCCCCAAGGAGCTGGGAGCCCGATGCGGGACTCGATCCTGGAAGTCCGGGATCATGACCTGAGCCGAAGGCAGTCGCTCAACCAACTGAGCCACCCAGGCGCCCAGATATGACTTTTCTTGAGGCTTCTACTGAATGCCCTGGGTTTTCTTTTTAATTTTTTAAATATTTTATTTATTTATTTGGGGGGAGAGAGAGAGAGTGAGCACGAAGCGGGTAAGGGGCAGAGGGAGAGGGAGAAGCCCCACTGAGCAGGGAGCCCAATGTGGGGCTTGATCCCAGGATACTAAGATCATGACCCGAGCCTAAGGCAGATGCTCAACTGACTTAGCCACCTGGGTGCCCCTGCCCTGAGTTTTCATAACATTTCTCTGGCTTTTGGGAAATTGAATGTCTCCCAAACCTGTGAAAGCTCTGGGAACTTCAGCTTACTGTTTTTTGGTATTTTTTGCCTGTTTTGTGGAGTTTTACCCTACATGTGTATAGCTTAGCAGCCAGCAATCTAATCAAGAGATCTGTATATAGATTTCTAGAACTCTTTTTCTGTGTTGCTCCCTCTTTTCCAGAACTCTGCCTTGCAAATTCCAGGGACCTCAGTTCCCTGGAATCCAATGTCTTTCTCTTTAACTCAGGGAGACCACTCTGCTTTTCTGGAGTTTCCATGTACCATACCATGGTGTGGAAAGTGCCTTCAGGCAGAATCCAGGGGTTATCATAGACTTCACTTCATTTGTTTCTCTTTTCTCACGGATCACAGTCCTGTACTGACTGTTGTTCAATGTCTGAAAACAGCTCTTTCATTTCTTTTGTTCAATTTTCCGTTTTTTTAGTGGCAGGAGACAAAGTCTGATACAAGTTACTGCAACGTGATTGGAAGCAGAAGCCCCAGTAGAGAGTTTTCCAGTAGGGGAGAGACATGATCATACTTGTTTTTAAGAAAAAGCTGGTGGCCACCTGCTGGTCCCTTGGACACACAAGAGGTAAATATTGAGGCAGAAAAACAAATTAAAAGGTTATTTACGTTGTCTCTGAATAAGCTGATAGGGGTTATAACTAAAAGAGAGACAATGAAACTGGAGAGATGTGAAAACCTTTGAGGGCTATTTGGGGGTAGGATTGATGAGAGTTGACGATAGACTGGATGTGGGGAGTGGGTGAAGTAAAGGGCGGAGTTCGGGATGACACCCCCCCCACCCCCTGTTTTCTGGCTTGAACAACTAGAAGGATGCTAGTGCCATTCACTGGGACTGGAGCAGGAAAAGATTTTTTTCCCTTTCCTGGAGGGGTGTGCTGTTTATTTGGCAGATAGGTGGAGTGGAGATGGTGAGTTCAGTTGCAGACATGTGGAATTTGAGGTGCCTGTGAGCCACCCAAAAGGAGAGGGTATTGGATATGTAGATCTGGGATTTGGAGGGGAGCTGCGGACTGGAGAATTAAATTAGGAGTTTATGACATATACATGATAACTGCGCCATGGGAGTGGGAGAGACTGTCAGAGAGAGGTTGTCTAATGAGAGGAGAAGGTGGTTCAGGATGGAGTCAATGGCCACAGTGAGCTAGATGCTGAGAGAATGGGCCACAGTCAAGGGAAGTTGTGATGGGGGAGAAAATAAGATAGAGTAAGAGCCTTGTTGGTCTTCATCCGTTGGGAATAAGCCCTGGGAGGGCCTAATGAGGAAGCACAGACCCTGGGATGGGAGGACAAGTTTCTGGAAGAGAAGGTACAGGGCCCCAGGGCACATTCTGCTGCCTTCACTATTATTTGGCTCTGGTCTGCCCTCCCTGCCTCACCTCCAGGCACAGCCATTAACATTATTACAAAGAAAAAGAAGACTAGGACAAACAAAGGCATAATAGAAATGGAAATAGTTTCGAAAACCTGAAGTAAGAGAAAACCTCAACTGGTATTTTGGAGGCAACAGCAGCAGTTGCCAGTCTGTCTCTGCCAGGCCAGCATTGTCAACTTGGCCCCGTGCCCTACAGCTGGGCCCTGTGGCCTGGCCACGCTCCAGCCAGCCCACACATCTTCACCCCCTCCTCTGGCGCTGGGAACCCTGCCAGGGCCTCCCCAGGCAGCCAACCATGTGGCCAGGCTCAGGGAGCAGAGCGGGAGGACTCTGGAACAACTGGGATAGACAGAGAAAGGCAGGAAAGGGACTGCTCTGTGTAGTGGCGGTAGGGAGACCTGGAGCCCTGTCCCAGATGCCCATCTTCAGCGTCCCCCCGGATTCTTGCCTAAATTCACTCCTGCTTCTCAGAACTGGTGAACTAGCGATGGTGCCACCATGCAGATATGACTCAAATTCATCCTTTGTGGCCTATTGTTCTCCATTTGGATGCTCTCTCTCTCCCCAATGGACTGGGAGCTCCCCAATGCCAGGGACCTGCTGTAGTTACTGTTTGCTCGACTTCTCGACAGGATACCCACTTTGGAAAAATGCCTTGGGGCAGGTCAAAGGGGACTTCTTCCTCAGCTTTGCTGTCAGCTCAGCTATGTGGTGTGCTGATAGACTGATGGACTACAGAGTTCCTTTTTAATGGCGAGCCTCCTGGGGCATGGACAATAGGATCTGGTTCCCCCAAATGTAATTTTTTCTCAATTTCCCAAGGACAGAGTTCTTGGGTGATGTGAGGCACATCTGGATTTCTTTTTTTTTCTTTTTTTTTTTGAGTTCAAATGAAAAAATATTTTAACATGTTGGGGGAGAGTTTTCCAAGACTTCTCTTTGAGGAAATTGGAGAATTTTCAGCTGAAAGGGAGAGCTGGTACAGGTTTTTCTCAGCAGGACAGAGCTGTGTGAGGCCAGGACCACTTCTAGGCCATCAGAAAAGAGCCCATGCTCTTCCTCCTTCCCCAGATTTGGGGAAACAGTGCTCTCGTGCTAGCAGCTACTGGGCTTTCTGGACCACAGGGCAGGTGAGGGGCATCTGTATCTATGAGACTACTTGTCCCCAACGACAGGATCTTTGCCTTCTGTCAGCATGAGTCCTCTGAGAGGCAGATGTCAAGATGGGGTTAAATGTGCAAGTTAGTTATGAGGGGGCGATATCCTGTGAAGGAGGATACAGGGGCAGAAGTAGGGGTAGGCAGGGAGAGCCTTTCTATCACTGTGTGGGACTTGACCGTTGAGAAAAGAGAAGAGCAAGGAAGGAGGCCTGAGGAGGAAGAGTCTCGGACCACAGCACAGTTCTGAGAAAAATCTTGGCCAGATTGTAGGGAAATCCCTGAGCAAGCTTTGCCTGCTGGAGGAGTCCCATGTCGCAGGAATGGCTGAGACCAGCATCCCTGCCAGACTTAGCCATTGTCTGGGAGCAGCCCCGGGGAACATGTGTGAACGCCACCATAGAACAAGAGCAGAGCAGCTGGGCCTGTCAGTGAACTCCGCTCCCTGCGGCCGACTCTCAGAGGGCGATTTGAGCAGTGCGTCTTTGTGCCCACTACACCAGCCTGGGGCCTCCTGGGATCTCTACCTTGTCCCCTTGCTTCCTTGCCTGGAAGCAGTCCTCACTGGTTTGTTCCCAAGGCAGCTGTTTCTCCTCTTTCCGCCCAACTCCAGGCCAGACAACTGCCTGGGCCTCCTCAAACTCCAGAGTAGGGCACTCATTCCGAGCGCCCCATGTTGATGGCGTGTCTGCTTAGAGCAGGTAAGTAGGTTGTGGGGGGCACTGTGGAGGGCCTGTGGGCTTTGATTCACCCACCCATCAGGTGGTCAGTGCAGGTGGTAGAGATGTTAACAATACCCCCCAAAGGAAGGCCGCAGCTGCTTCTCTCCCTGCTCTGCTTCCTTTGCTCAGAGGTGGGCCTGGAAATTAACTCCTCCTCCACACTGGCCTTCAAGGAAATGCCAAGTCTGGTTTCTTGTAGGTGTATGGGCAAATGGATCCCCATGAGCTCTCAGGTGATCTGTGCTGCTGGTGGTGGGAAAAGGGGAGAAAGAATGGGGTAGTGGGTAACCGAACTGGGCCAGTGGAGAAACCTTCAACCAGGATCCCAGGAGAAAACATTTCCTCCGAAGGGTGGCCACAATACTCACCTGGCTGCTGGCTGCTGGCTGCTGGCCAACAACCAGGTCTGCTTTGCTATTGTGCCTCTAGGACCTAATCTAAAGCCTGGGACACAGTGGGTGCCCAGTACATGTTGGTTGAAGAAATGCCTTCTCCTGGTTTCCCCTCCCAGTGATCCCCTCTGCCTTCCACTGGAATGTCAGGTTCACAAGGGCAGGAATTTGTTTTGTTTCCTGCACCATCCTAACTCAGAGCCTAGTACACAATAAGCACGCAACAAAGAGTATCTGGTAGGTGCACAAAGAGGAGGAAAGGGTAGGCCCTGCCTGAGAGCTGCCAGCCTGAGGCTGTGACATGTCTCCTCAGGCAGCAGATAGGGGGCCAAGATTGACTCTGAAATAGTTAGACATACGGACTCATTTAAAAGAAGTTATGAGCAAGAGCGTGGCGGGCTGTAGCCGGCTGGAGAAGACTCTGACACTGAGGGGGATGTGGGAATAACTGAGGTGACAAGAGCTGGCTGGAGCCAGCTGCTCCACGTTTCATTTCTAAGCTTCTTACTTATGGGGAACACGTGTTTTGACCCAGAACTCTGGACACATGGTCTGACCAAGGGCCGGCATATTGGAAAGTGGGACTGGCCTGGGAAAGCCAATAGGGCCCTTCCTAGCCTCATGCTGGAACCGCTTATGGGGAGGGACAGCCCAGATGGAGGCCAAGTCTCTCTCCTGGGGGCTGGGCCACATTCCCAGTGGTTCTTACCAGCAGGCCTACCTCCAGCCGTCTTGTTGGAGGCCGGCCTAACCCAAGTGCCCTGAGAAAGAAGAAAGACTCCGTGGACCTATAGGAGAGCAGCAACAGGGGCGCCTGGGTGGCTCAGATGGTTGAGTGTCTGACTCTAGATTTTGGCTCAGGTTATGGTCTCAGGGTTATGAGATCGAACTCCACGTAGGGCTCACACTGGGCATGGAGCCTGCCTAGGATTCTCTCTCTTCCTCTCCCTCTGTGCCTCCTCCCTCTTGTTCTCTAAATAAATGCTTAAATAAATAAATACTAAAGAGAACAGCAGCATACCTTTTACCCCCAGCTCAGCCCAGGTACCCCGCCATAGGATTGTCGTCACTCATCACTGGGGCCTCACACCCCTTCAGGTCCTTGATCTGACACAAGAGAACACCTTATCCATTAATTCATTGCCTTTGCACTCCTAGCAGTTGTCGTGACCAGCTTGGGACTACAAGTGCCCAGAAGGAAGGTTCTGAGGCTCTATCATTCTTTGGGGAAGATTACTCTGCGCAACTTCAGATTCAGTGAGGGCTCGTAAATGGGAGAGAACAAATTAATAAGCCAGTATCTTTCCCATGAGATGTCTTTAGGTTGTTTTTCTGGGGATGGCTTTGGCCTGAGGCTTTCTCATACTCCGTCTGAAGCAGGCAGACGAGAGTTGGAAGCTCAGGTTAAGGCCAGGGTTAGGATTCAATTAGGGCTTAGTCCATGGCTAGGGCTAGAATGAAAGCAAGTGGTCCACGCTGGGATGGAATCCACAGACTTGGTCCTCACTGGGCCACATCAACCAAATAAGCCCAGATATTTAGATATTGTCTGTTACTCACAAGCGACACACTAGGACTTGTTTTATGAATATTTGAGAAAAAGCTCCAAGTTCAAAATTTGAGTTCTAGTTAAAGGTCTGGTGAACTCCATGAATGCAGGAGTTATGAATGAAGTAAGAGTCAACTATGATCGGCCAGGAATGAGACAGTGTCCATTCTTTCAGTAACAGGCTTGGCAGAGAGCAGCGTTTGGAGGGGGCAGTTATCTTCAAGCTGAGGAGAGAATGGGTTGGTCTGGAGCCCCAGAGGGGACAGGCTGTCAGTAGAAGAAATATGGAAGGACACCACGGCTAGGGCTCTCACAGCACAGTCTTTGGTTTCCTCTACCTTCTCGTCTTAGTTGACCCTGTGTTCTAAGACCTGTGCTTATCACTTCACAAGCATTAGCTTTCTTTCTTTTTATTAGAGAGAGAGGGGGGATGGGACAGAGGGAGAGAGAGAATCTTAAGCAGGCTCTACGCCCAGTGCAGAGTCCATGCCAGGGCTCCATCTCATGACCTGAGCCAAAACCAAGAGTCAGATGCTTGACCGACTGAGCCACCCAGGCACCCTCACAAGCATTATCTTAATTTGACCTCAGGACACTCTATGAGGAAGGTCAAATATCATCCCATTTTACGATGAAACTGAAGCTGAAGGAAGTTAGATAACTAGTCTCCTAGTTCAGAACAGGGCCAGGAGTAGGACCCAGTTCTGTCTAACTCTAGAGACTTTATCACTGCCATCTTCTGCTGACTTAAGTTCTTCCTGGGGTCTAGGCTAGCTGTGGGGCTCCCCAGGGGACAGGCAGGCACCAGAGATCTTGGTATTCGTGATGCAAAACTATCCCAAGCATGAGCCACCCAAACTACCCTTCCTGCCCAGCGCCCCTAAAGCTCTGGTCTCCCTCAGAATCCCTCTGGCTGGCCCGTGTGGGCAGGAGCCTCTCCCTGCCGTATGTGCTATCTCTACAGACTTAGTTAGCCCCAAATGACTGGGGTGGGGCCACCTACCCCAAACCCCTGCCACCTCCCACCCTCCTGTGTCCCTGAGCCCTGCTGCTCTCCACACCCTCCTGCCTCCTGATAGCTGTGGGAGACTCTGGCAGCGTGCACACGAGGTTGGCTGGCTCCTGTCCAGGCCGAATTTCACTGCATTATTTCCTCACTATATTTCTAACCTCTCGGGCCCTCTGGAGACTCAGTCTCAGTCTTGGCTGATTCTGAACAGTCCAGTTTTAGCTCATCTGTGGATTTCATTAGTGTGCTGTTTACTGGCATCTTACAAAGTTTTAAATGAAGCTGTTCCTGGAGATTGAGCCTGGGGTTGGTCACTCTGCTCAGTCAGAGCCTGGTGCTGATGAAGCTGAGCACGAGGGCCCAGGCAGCCTGGTCTTGGAGATGGGACCTGCGCTGGGCTGCTGGCCACAGACTGAGGCTGTCTCCGGACTGTTGCCGGTTAAGCCTGAATCCTAGCCACAGGCCAAATCTAGGGCCCTGAACTACAGGGTGGCAGTGGGAATGGGAAATCATACTAATAACAAGCCACGGCACTTGCAAAGACACTGGTTTAGAAGCTTCTCCTAGATGTTCGCCTCCTTTCTCACCAGCTTGTTATCCCCATCATAGGCTTTGATGCCGACCTGGGCCTTTCGGCATTTGTAAAGACGGGGCTGTGATTGTGTGCAGAAGGGTGCTGCTCCTGACCCCTCTGGCCATCCCTGTGCTGGTCTCTGGCCCTGGCCAAAGTGTCTTGGTATCTCTCTTGGGGTGGGGGGTATCTTTCCTGCCAGGCTTCCATCCGGGTTCTCTTCTCTGCTCTTCCTCCATATCCCAGCTGAACTGACCCCAACTGACCCCTAGAGGAATCCACATGGCTGACCTGTGGTGTTTATGGCGCCTCCGGTTGGGAAGGGTCACATTCACCTCATTCTCAAGATAGCACAGAAAGGTGGGACCAAAACATGGTGACTGTGTTGCCCCAAATGTCCAGATTTCTGCCCTAGTTGTGGAAAAGGCTGGGCTGGCCCTGAGCCGTCACGAGCTGTTCCCCATGCTTATTTACAAGACCCCGAAGAGTAAAGCCTATGGCTAGAAAACAGTGGCAAGGACATTGGCTGGGTCCACGCTGGGTCCACAGTGTTGCCCTCGTTAGCTTGGACTTCTCCCCAAGCCAGTCAAAGGGAACTTGTGTTCCGGAGTATTCTATATATTTTGCTGGCTCTGCAAGTATGTTGACTATACCTTCTATTCTGTCATAGTAGTATTATTTTCCTCTGTCTCCTCCCTTGGCACAGAGAAGCGGTTGAGTGTAAGGGAGACAGACAGTAGAAGCTGAAGGCCACACAGGGCTGGTCAGCCTCATCCCTCTGCACACCTCTGGTGTTAGGCTGCTGCACAGCATGGTTCTGGGCTGGGGGGAGCTTTGCTTGTGTGCAACGTAATGGGTGCTATGGATTGCATGTTTGTGTCTCTCTTGCAATTCATACGTTAAAACTCTAGTTCTCAGTGTGATGATATTTGGAGATGGGGCCTTTTGGAAGTGATTAGGTCATGAGGGTAGACCCATCATGATGGGGTTAATGCCTTTATAAGAAGAGACACCTCCTCTCCCCCTCCTGCCCTCCCCCCTTGCCGTTCTTTGCCATGTGGTGATACCATGGGAAGGACTGAACTGCCAGCACCTTGATCTTGGACTTCCCAGCTCCAGAACTCTGGGAAATAAACATTTGTTATGCATCCAGTCTACAGCCTTTTTGTTGGAGCAGCCTGAACTAAGACAATGGAGATCCTCAACCCAACGGGTTTTGCAGTGCCCAAACTATGGCCGGTCCTGGTTTTGAAAATGGGCTCCTCTGGAGTTTAGGTTTTCAACCAGAGCTTGAGAAAGAGGATGGCCGCAGAGTGCTGGTCTCCATTATAGACTCTTCTCGAATATGCCATTTGGTAAAATGTCTCTCAGAACCTCTTGGTCTTTCACGGTTAGCAAAACCCACCAGCTGGTCATGCTTGCCAGCTCCTTCTCTACTAAGGGTGACTGTCCAGTGGAGCTGAAGATCCGATTTTCAGTTTGATTTTGATTCTGTGAGATCTGACGGTTACTGAGGGAGTGATTGCTCTAGGTCCAGCTCTGTGGAACTACGGGGAACAAAGGGAAGTCTTGGTTCCTATCCTGGGGGGCTTGAAGGTGAGTTGGAGAGCTAGGTGGGAGGCACAGAGACCATTTCAGTCCAGTGTAAGGGGACTGTCTACTCCTTCAGGGCAGAAAGTGGGGCCTCTTCTTTTCTGCGTTCTCTGCAGTGAGTGTGAAAAAAAAAAAAAAAGAAAAAGAAAGAAAGAAAGAAGCCAGAGTTGAAGAAATGCAGAAAAGCTCACATTTCCCACCCCACATTCTCTCTTTTCTTCTTCTCCAAGAGCTTATGGGCTCATTTTTCAAGGGCTGGCTTACCCAAACTCAGAGGTTCAAAACCTCCCCATGTTCTTATCTATGGCCCTGTTCATGTGGTGTGCAGGGAAATCAGTGTGGGAAAGAACCTCCACCGTCCCCACTCTCGGGGACTTCGCTACCTGGAAAGGGAAGGAAAATGGCCCCAAACATACAGGAGGGTGGGGCTCTCTTATTTTGTAAGTGTATTCCTGAAATCTGTGTGGGAGTGGAATTCTGTATTTGAT
Organism: Lutra lutra; assembly: GCF_902655055.1. Classification (NCBI taxonomy): domain Eukaryota; kingdom Metazoa; phylum Chordata; class Mammalia; order Carnivora; family Mustelidae; genus Lutra; species Lutra lutra. Next base: position 21,119,275 of record NC_062296.1, read on the forward strand.
GCCCTGTGGAAAAAATCACTGGCTAAGGAAATTCTGCAGTGAAAAATTTTTAACTGATGATGTTGAATCATTGACTATTTCATTTCTCCACGGCATGTTTTGCTTATTAGAGCCTGGATCTATTCATTTACCAGTTACCTAAGAAAAATGCATCTATCTCAGTGAACACCAACACAAAAGAAAGTAAATAGATACTGACTTATAAAAGGGAATAAATGTACATTACTTGCAGTAACTTATTTTTCAAAATGAAGAGTCACACCCTAATGGACCCTTGGGATTATATACTAAGAGGTAGAAGTCATGTACAGGGTGCCTGAGGTCAAGTCCCCCATCCCACTTCCTCAGGAGGGAGCCTGCTTCTTCCTCTGCCTCTCCCCTTTTTCCTCCTCATTCTCTCTTTCTTTCGCTTTTACAAAAATAAAGAACTAAAATCTTCTTTTAAAAAGTTGTGTACAAATAAAAGTGAATCTTCTCACTGTCCTCATTCAATAGACTGTTAGAGAAATGTACTTTACATTTATATTTAAATCTCATTGGGGCCTACTACCTAGTTTCACCTGTGGACTCCACAGAGCACAGTGAATCAGAGAGACTGTATTTGGATCCCACTTCTGCCACTTATTGAGCAAGTGACTTAGCTTTTCTGGCCTTCGGTTTCCTTGGCTATAACATGAAGACAATCATAGCAACTAGCTTGTACAGTTGTGGTGTGCGGGAAATATGACACTGAATGTCAAGGGCAGGGATTGATTGGATTAGGTGAAGGTAGGGGCTGTGAGAAAGGGAAGTAGCTCCTTCCTAAGGTGACTCTGAAGCCTAATTTCACTACCTCAGGGGTGAGTTCTGCCCACCACGTACTCACAGGGTAAAGGATTGTACCCATGCAGATCAGGGCCTGGGAGGGGAGGGGAGGCACATGTGGGTTTCGGCAGGCCATAGACAGATTCTTCCATGACACCCTTGTGGTCAAGGCGTCCGCTGGGGCTGGGTGACAGCCATAATCTTACTGTAAGCGAGAGCTCACTTGGGTAGCTCATGTACTCAAAATAGAACAGTAGAGACACAAATGACATGCAAACCTGGAAGGCTTCTGAAGCTCACGATGATGACCCTGCCCTCCCCCACGGCCTAGCTCAGGTCTCCTGCAGCTGCAGCAGAAGGCTGTTTCCAGCGTGTCTGAGCATCTGACCTCCCGTGCCTGCAGCCTGGGGAGATTGCCCAGCTCCATGCAAGAACCCAACCCTCAGGGACCCCTGGGGGGGAACGGGAACCACTGGGAAAATGCCCTTGCCCCCTACCCCATTCCAGCCATCCCACCAGCCAATTCTGAAGAGTGTCTCCACCGCTTCTCAGCCAGTCCCCACCTGGATGGGGCCCCAGTTGCCTCCAGGACCATGTGCTATTTAGCTCTCTCTCCATCGGCTTCTCTTTTTTTCCCTTTCTCTACTTCCAAATGTGTGCTTCACATGATCACCTCCCCCTGACCCCCCAAATTACCTAAACCCAAGTCCTTGTCTGTGAGTCTGTTTTTGGCCCGGGTGGGATTGTGGGGGGGGGCAGTCCAGGACAGCCAGGCAGGTGGGGAAACTGGAGCTTCAGAAAAGCTCATTACAAAAGAAAGGGATAAGCCTACAGACATCTGTTTTGAAAACACTTTATTTCACCTACATCCTTGTTATTCAAAGCGTGGAGGAGCAGCAAGGGCATTGCCTGGGAGCTTGTGAGAAATGCAGACCCACCCCAGGCTGGCAGAATCCCAGTCTGTCCTCTAACAAAGATCTCTAGGTGGTTGGGCACACTTTCCTGTTTGAGAAGCCTCGCCCGCGTGATCTTCCTGGGCTCTCCCAAAGGGGTTAGGAGAAAGTATTGCCACCTATAGTGGGTTGAATAGTGTCCCCCACCCCCCGAAATTCCTGTCCACCCAGAACATCAAAATGTGGCCTTATTTGGACACGGGGTCCTTGCAGATGTAATTAGTTAAAATGAAGTCTTACTGGAGCAGGGTGGGCCCTATGTGACCAATATCCTTGTAAAAAGAGAGGATACGCGGATACACACACACAGTGGAAGACCAACTGGCAGAGGTCATACCACCACAAGCCGGGGAGCCACTGGGACCTAGCAGAGGCAAGGAAGGATCCTCCAGCCGAGCCTTCAGGGGCCGTGTGTCCTGCCGGCACTTTGGCTTTGGACTTCTAGCCTCCGGAACTGTAGGAGCACAAATGTCTGCTGTTTCAAGCCACCGAGGTTGTGATATTTCATTACAGTTGTCCCGGAGAAACGAATATACTGTTATTCCCAGGTTGGCAGCCACCAAAGCGGTGAAGCCAGAACTTGACCTAGGCAGTTTTTGTTGCTAATTCAATACCCTGCAGTGGGTGTCGGGCCCCAGGGGTCTCTGGCAGCATTTCCGGGGCCCTGTGCTTAGGCCTGCCCTGCCCTGTGCTGTCACCCAGGACTTGGAGGCAGGCACAGGAATGCATTGTTCAGGGACACAGCTGACATGGGGCTGAGAGGGCTGGTTAAGCTGGTGGACGGCTGAATGGGGATTGAGGCTTAGAACAGGGACCCCAATGCCAGATGATGGAAACCCACAGGGATGAGAGGGAAGTTCACCATTTAGGTGACAAGGAACAACAAGACAGAAATGGGACGGGGAAAGTTAGCTTGACAGATGTTCTGCTGGAGACAAATATTGGGGCGTGTGAGTGGGCAGTCCACGTCGTCACCTCAAGCTCTGCTGAAATTGAGTGTGTACGGCGGTTGGTGACAAAGGAACACAGATTTCAGCTGCATTACTAGAAATGGGGTGCCTCTTGTAAGCAGGGACCGCATATCCAGCTTCCATTTTGTGATGCTCTTGCCACCAGGACAAGGTCACAGCAGGGGCACTAAATTTTAAAGAGGACTGCAAACTAGAGAGTGTTTGTCGGGTTACCAGAATGGTAAGGGTTCAGAAATAAAGCAGCGATAAATGCTGCCATTTAATGAGCGCTTCCTATGCGCCAGACGTTGGCGGGGCGAGGTAAGACAGACCGTGTCCCTGCCCGTGGGAAGCTTATAGCCTGCTGGGCAAAGACAGGCCATACATCCCAAGGCGGATAAACACAGGTAAATACGCTTTAAAACCCACAAGTGCTGCAGAGGTTTGCAATGTGCTCCGAGGTCTGTTGCCCAGAGAACCTGATAGAGACCAGGGATCAAGGCAGGCTGCCTAGAGGAAACAGCATTTCCACCTCTGAGCCAGCTAATGAAGGCTAACTAAATGTGACCCAGGGGACCACGGCACCTTTTAAACAAACAGGGCAGGAGGTTCAAAGGTCCTGGGGCAAATTTGAAGACCTAGGAGAAGAGTTGTCTTAAAAGATGTGGTTTGGTTAGATAAGAGTCTTGGAAACATCATTTTGGCTGCATGGTAAGGAACGGATTAGAGCGAAGAAAGAGTGGGTACAGTCAGGCAGACCAGTCAGGAGGGGGTCATAGCCATCCCGTGCTAGTTACCTATTGCCATTCTAACAAAATACCACAAACTTTGTGGCTTAAAACAACATAGATGTGTCCTCTTACAGTTCTGGAGGTCAGAAGTCCAAAATGGGTCTCACAGAGCTAAAACCAAGGCGTCAGCAGGGCTGTGTGTTCCTTCTGGAGGCTCTAAGGGGGAATCCAGTTCTTCGCCTACTCTGGCTTCTAGAGGCTGCCCACATTCCTTGGCTCATGATGTCTTTCCATCTTTAAAGCCAGCATTGGCTGATTGAAACTTTCTCATGTCTCATCAACTCTGCCTCTGAGTCTCCCACCTCCCTCTTTCCCTTACAAGGACCATCATGATTATATTGAGGCCGTCTGCACAAACTGGGCCAGTTTCCTAATCTCCCTCTTTGAAAGTCAGCTGATTAGCCACCCTAATCCCTCCTTGCCATGTAACCTAACACATTCACAGGTTGTGGGGATTAGGATGTGGACATCTTTGGGAGCCATTATTCTGCCAACCACACCCCCTGATTTACATACATTACCTCATTTACTCCCCTATCCCTCCCTTCCAAGTCGGTACTATTAATCCCTTTATACACAGAGGCTGCTGAGGCTCTGGGAGGTGGCAGCATCCAGAGTCAGACTCCAGGCCGCCCTACCGCAGACCCTGTGATCTTAGTTTTTGCCCCATGCTGTCTCTCCATGTCCTATGAAGAGAACGTGCAAGGCAGGGGAGCTGACTTCTGGCATGTGATGAGCTGGCTATTACTGTCCCACGGGGCCAAGTTCTGGGTGACTCCAGAAGGCAGAACCAGGTCAATAGTCACAAGAAGGCAAATTCCAATTTCTAACAACTCAAATGTTAGAGCCAGAGAGGACCCAAGAGGTCATCTAGCCCACTTGCTTCTAAGGAAACCAAGGCCCAGAGAGGGGAAGTAATCCAGTCAAGGCCACACAGCTAATCATTCACCTCACACAGAACTCTCTATTATAGTTGGTATGGGCTACAGTATTAAGTGAGGGGTTCCCTGTCTCTGGGGGAAGCTGGTCATCTGATGGGCGCCAGCATGGGCATTGCTGGTTATTGTGGAGTGTGTTGAGGGTAAGTTTTTTTTTTTTAAAGATTTTATTTATTTATTTGACAGAGATCACAAGTAGGCAGAGAGGCAGGCAGAGAGAGAGAGAGGAGGAAGCAGGCTCCCCGCAGAGCAGAGAGCCCGATGCGGGGCTCGATCCCAGGACCCTGGGATCATGACCTGAGCCGAAGGCAGAGGCTTTAACCCACTGAGCCACCCAGGCCCCCCAAGGGGGTAAGTTTTTATTAACCACAAAATGTAAAAGTTTGTGAATGGTTTGGTTGTGTTAATAAGTTAGAGCAGTTCTTCCTACAGTACATATCACTCCCAACCATTTGTCCTTTGCTGTAAGGTTTTTATAAAAATCAGGCTTAGGCATAATTTGCATACATTAAAATTCATCATTTCACATGTACAGTTCATTCAGTTTTAACAAATGTATAGTCATGTGACCACCACCGCCACATTCATAAGAAATGTTCCCATCACCTCAAAAATATCAAAAAGATCTCTGTGCCTCTCCTTTCTTGTTTTTTTTTTTTTTTTTATTTGACCGACAGGTCACAAGTAGGCAGAGAGGCAGGCAGAGAGAGGGGGCAGCAGGCTCCCTGCTGAGCACAGAGACCGATGCAGGGATGCAGGGCTCGATCCCAGCACCCTGAGATCATGACCTGAGCCAAAGGCAGAGGCTTGACCCACTGAGCCACCCAGGTGCCCTAAAGATTTTAAGGAATCTCCACACCCATCATGGGGCTCAAACTTACCACCCCAAGATCAAGAGTTGCATGCTATACTGACTGAGCAGGCCAGATGCCCTGAAATTGCATTTTTAATGAGAGAATAAATTGATGAATAAATTCACGATGGAAAAGTCCAAACTATTCAGGTATTTTGGAAGAACTCCTTGAGCTTCCTTTCTCATCGCGGTCCCTTTTCTGAAGGTAATCACCCTTAAGGGTTTTGGGTATCCTAAGCTTTCATCTATGTACTTGCCTACTGTGATAGTTCATCGTGTATGTCAACTTGACGGGGCCATGGGCTGTCCAGATTAAACATCATTTCTGGGTGTGTTTCTGAGGGTGTTTCCAGATGAGATTGGTATTTGAATTGGTGGACTCGGCAAAGTAAATCGCCCTCCTCAGTGTGGGTGGGTATCATCCTGAAGAAACCTGAATAAAATAAAAAGGGGAGAAAGGGCCAAATCGTCCCCTTTCTGCCTACCTGCTTGAGCTGGGACGTCAGTTTTCTTCTGCCCTGGGGCTGGGACTTCGACCATCCCTGGGCTCCCCTGGCTCTCCTGCCTTCAGACTCAGACTGGGATTATACTGCTGGCCATCTTGGGTCTCAGCTTGCAGACATCAGTTTGAGGGACTTCTCAGCCTCCATAATTGCATGAGGCAATTCCTCATAAAAAAATCTCTGTGAACTCCTTTAACCAATCCCCCATAGGCAGGTGTTTAGGTGGCTTTGAGTTTTGCCCCGTTACAGACAATGCTGCAACAACCAGCCTTTGTGTACTTGCGCTAGTCTCATAAATTGAGAGAAGTGGTGTGCTTGCTAGAGTGGGAGGAAGAGAGATGAAGTTTCAGCGGGCAGAGATTAGCCCCGAACCTTGCAGTGGCGGCGGGTGGCCCATGTGACTGTCATCCAGGAAGTTCATTTTGGAGGCTGTTTGAGGACTTCGGTAGGTGCCTTTCTAGCTCCAAGGATTTGAGATTGTCTGATTTAGCCAAGGTCACATCCCATGACCAGAACTGCCTCTCTGGTCTGCTAACTCCTGGGCCCACACTCTGCTTCGGCCAGCTCTCTTAGGTCCCACGAGGTGAAGGAGTCTGGAGGGGGGGCGGGCTTTAATCTGGGGGAAACTGTGCATTGTTTTGATGAAGACTGTTCTGACTTAATGCTTTCCAGCTCCAGAGAGACCACATGCCACCCCTGCACAATAGATATGATGAAGCCAAGAAATAAACTCTTCTCTAGCAGCAAGGGTGGTGAGGAGACCATTGTTTTCTAAGGAAATGAAGGCTCAGAGAGGGGAAGGAATTCACCCAAGGCCACACAGCTAATCAGTAGCCTCACTTTCTAACTGGGAGGTAGAGGCAGCACCTTCTTCCAGGCGTAGCATGTTCCCTGGGAGTGTGAATAGGCTGGAGGTTTTGGAGCAGAACTGGGTGAAATTGTTAGCTCTGAATTGAGTCCTTTTCTCAGCCTCTGCTCCTGCCCAGGATGAGACCGTCAGAGACTGGGGAATGGTCATATTGCAAATCTTGCCCTCCTAAATCCTACCATATGTGTCTAGGGAAGGGCTGTTGACCAATACCAGTTCCAGAACGGTTCACACGAACTCACCTACTTCCCGGAGTCTCTAGGCTGGTGAAGAAGGAACTGGTAGTTGAGAGAAGAAACAAATACAAATGCATTTAAAAGCATTTTCTGCTCTCAAAGGGCCTTCCCATCTTTTATCTGCTCATCACAAAGTAGGAAAGGCAAGCTCTATGTTTCACATTGCAAAAATGAGGAAACTGAGGCCCACTGAGAGATTGAGGCATTTGCCTCAGGTCATGCACGCATCACATTGACCAGAATGTTGGTGGAGGGACCCTGGTTTCCTGATTCCCAGCCAAAGGCTTTTGCCAACACATTTGATCGCTCCCCAGACTGCCAGGGCCCTGTGATCAGCATCTGGTGCGTGCCTGTGCCCACCTCGGAGGAGACACTGCACTGTGTCTGGCCTTTTATGTCCAGAAACCATGTGAACCTGACAGCCTGTGACCCTGGAAGAATGAGGAGGGCAGTCTGGCCAACAGAATCCAAATGCTTAGGGCCCAGATGTGAAAACCCACAGCCATGGTTCAGATGGGCCCCGACCAGGTGTGGAACAACTCTTCAGCCTATTAAACACGCAAGTGTCTGTAGCCTTGAATGGGTGAGAATGCAGCTTGTGATGCTCAAGGGAGTCCTTAGGGAAGAAACCAAGAGAGCAGAAGGCTTCTCTGAAGGGACTGGAGGAGCCCGGCTGGCTGAAGCAGAAGTTTTGTCTGAGGGAAGAGTGGGAAGTAAGATTGGGGTGGCAGGTAGTTTTTTTCCAAGATGGCTGCAACAAGATCTCTCATTCCACGGGCTCTTCTTACAGTGTGACTCTGACACCGCCCCCAGTGAGATACAGGGGCTATGGTCTTTCCCCTCACAACTGGGTAGGCTTGTGATTATGGCCGAAATGAGGTTGTGACTTTGGAGGCTAGGTTGTAAAAGGGGTTACAGTTTCTACCTTGTTTGCTGCAACACTCACTCCTGAAACCTTCAACCTCTCTGTGAGTCACTGGACAGCAGCCATGCTGGGAGGAAGCCCAAACTAACTCCTATGGCGAGATCACGGGATGAAACTCTGAGACTGCGTGGAGAGAGATGCCTGGCTGTTTCCAGCTGCTCCGGCTCCATCCTCCCCATCCCTTACTCTTCCAGCTCCAGTCACTCTCCTGCCGCAGCCTTCTGAGGGACCCTGAGCCTGAACAGTCCAGTTGAGCCCTTCTCCCATTTCTGACCCACAGAAACCAGGAGACTAATAAAAGAGTGCTGTCATCTTAAGTCACTAAGGTTTGGTTTTGTGGCAAATGAGGTTGGTGAAAGCAGAATACCATTGTACAAAGAACACTGGCTTGGGAGTCAGGAGAGCTGCATTCCTACGTCTGGCCCTGCCAACAACTTGCTGTGGAGCCTTGGGCAGGAAATTTGTCTCTGAACCCTGATTTCATTATTTGTAAAGACAAGATACTAGGGTGAAATGATTTAGAAAGACCTTTCTAGTTCTAAAAATTCCTTTGTGGTGCTACACCTCAGAGAAGTTAGAACTTTATCCTTAAGCAAAGGGGGAATGATTGAGTGGAAGACATGCTGAGAGAAGGTTCTAGAGAGAAAAATGTGTGAATGAAGACAGAGCTGGGGAATCCTTCCTCTTTCTCAGCCAGGTGGAAGGTGAGCACTGAAGTGATGAGAAGCCCCAGAGAGGTACCTGACAAGAGGAAGAGATAGGAGGGGGGAGGGGGGCAAGTCAGAGACATGCAGTTCACCGGCCAGGTTCAGAGACCAAAGCTGCAAAGTACCAAACAGGCCTCTCTGTCCCTTTCTACCTCAGACCCATCCACCTCCATCTACCTGAAAGACCAGCTATTTATCAAATCTCTGCTCTATCTTCCTGGTGGGATTTTTCATGCTTTTCCCCCTCTGGAACAAGCCCACAAGGCTCACCACTTTGTTCAAATGGAGCTGAGATGAGACTAGCCTTGTGCCCATTTCTCAGATGTCAGGGCCTTGAGCAGTAATCACCACAGGTAGCAGAGCCCGAGAGAAAAGCCAGGCCAAATGCTTTCAGTGACTTCCTTTGGGCCCTTTATGGGTCTGTCCAGGACACCTGACCTCGGGCTTTGTTCAAGTCTTTAGCTGTGGAGAATTTGGGTTACATGATACTCTCACTGCCACGGAATCTCCAGGCTGCCATTTCTATAAGACAGAGGTAGTCCTAGCTCTTGGCTGGGGATGGTCTTTCAGGAAAACAATGGGCAGGCTGGTGCCAGTGGGGATGGGGTAGGTTTGCTTCTTAGCAACAAAGGGAGCATTTGAGTAGAAAAGAAGCCTGTGGGTCCTCTGGGGCTGTCTCAGTTGGTTATTTCTCTCTGCTCCTACACAACTTCAGGCAGCTCAGGGACCTGGACTCCTGTTGCCCGTAGCCTGTGACCGGCACCGCCCCTGAGTGAAAGGGGGCTGTGGGTCTGCCGTCCTCGAGTAGAGGAGTTGACTTTTTCCACACCAGTCCTGGCAAAGGCTCACACGCTATTCAGAGAGCTGCAGAAATGGAAAGGCTGCAGCTGAGGAGAAATAGGAAGACAGCGTTGGGAGGGCCGAGCTATTTGAAATGGGCTCTCCTATAGGACCAGGGCTGAACACTGGGCTTCTCTGGAGGGAGGTCAAGGACACAGCTGAAGCCTATGTACAGCTCCCTCCCTCTTGTGTCCGCGTGATAATAGCTCCTTCCTATTGAACCCTTGGTAACAGGCACTGTTCTCCACATTTTCCATGGATTATCTCACTTAATCCGTCACAACAGCTCAGTGAGGTAGGTCTACTATTATTCCTATTTTAGAGATTAAATATTAATAATTTTTTAAAACCCCAAGGCACATAGAGTTTAAGTAAGCTTGTAAGTGGCTCAACCAGGATTATGAACCCGGACAGTTTGGCTCAAGAGGGCAACACCTAACCATGAGGCCTACTGCCTGTCACACGACAGCCCAGCTACATGGACCCAGCCTCTGGGACTGCCTTCTGAAATGCCCCTTCAGGCCTGGCCGTCTTGGGGCCTACGTCATGCTCTGAATATGATAACAGCCACCACCTCACTGAGAGCTCACCAGGCGCCAGGATTGTGCTAAACATTGCACGTTTAAACAGAGAATGCTCTCTCCATTCTACAGCTGAGGAAGCTGGGGCTCCCCGAGGGTTAATAACATGTTCAAGGTCAAGCTAGTAAGTAGCAGAAGCAGGATCTAAATCTGAACCAAAGTCTGTCTGATTCCAGAGCTCTAAGAACACATTTTACCCATTCATTCCCTCAGCCAGCCAAAAGGTTCTAGACCGTCCACGAAGTGGCAGGCACTGTGCTCTACATAGGTTGATATGCACAGTGGCAATGTTCCTGCATTTCTGACTCTCTCTAGCTTAGACTGCTCTCTAGAACTGCAACTAGCTCCTGAATCCCACTGCCTGTTTGACACCACGATCTCAGGCGAACATGTTCAAAACGGCACTCTAGATACTTCCTCCAAAGTCACTTCCCCCAAAGTCACTTCCCCAAAGCCTTCCTCAGTTCTGCAAATGGCATCACCATTCACACAGCTGCTCCAACCCGGGCTCGAAAAGCTCAAGGTCATCTTTGAATCCATGCCCTACATCCCATCTATCAGCCTGTCTGCTTGACTTTATCTCCAAACACATCCTAAATCTTTCACACCTCTCTCCATCCCCCACTTTCCCCACCTATGTGCTCCCTATAGAGAAGTCAACACGACCTGAAAATATGAACCGTCCTGTGTCCTTCCCCCTGCTTCAGTCACTCCGCTGGACCCCCAGGTGCTCCTAATTCATGAGGCCCTGCCCAGGCTGGCCCCTGTGCAGCTGCCCCGGCCTCGATCCCTCCCTGTCCTCCTGCTTTCTGCTCCTCTACCGTGCCAAGCTCCTTCCCTCCTTTGCCTTTGCTCAGTACCTCCCTCTGTCTGGAATGTTCTCCCCCAGATCTCAATTTAAATGTCACCTCCTTAGAGAGGCCGTTTCCCCTAGCTTCTATAAAGTAGTCACTCTCTCCTCTCTACGTGGCTCTTATTACTAAAGAATATTTTCTTTTTTTAGTTCCTATGCACCCGTCTCCCCCACCCACTAGAATAAAAAGCTCCCTGACAGCAAGGAGCTGACTTCTCTATCTTTTTTTTTTTTTAAGTAAAAAGGACCACAGACTTTATTAAAAGTCAGTAAAGGTAACATATAGTATGTACAGATGGCACATGCATGCCGATCTTCGCGTGCTTAGCTGTAGCGTACTAGTTCTTGACGGTCATGTGCTTTGTAAGCCCACGATTCGCCATGACTATATTCTTAGCCAGGTGTTCCATAATGCATAGAAGGGATTCTTCAGTGTATGATAGATAATGCTGTAGAGTTGGTGTCCATGTACCATTATCGAGAATTTTCAGTGCTAAGCAAAAGCTCCTGCTGCAATCTGAGAAGGAGGAAAGTGCACCATATCGTAGTCGCACACAGTTAGTTCCATCAGGTATTTGGCCAAAGTATGTTGCTCAACATCAACCTCTCCAACCTTAGATGCTCTTCGAAAGAAATGCAGGGGTAGAGGGTGGCCCAGACCAAAATAAGATCTTAGAATCTCCATTTCCATCTGTCTGATTTGGTACTTGGTGTAAGTGTTGTCAGTCACAAAGGCAAAGTCACCAGTCTCTGGAGGGTACATTTCTTCATACTTGCTTGCAATAAACATGGCAGTGACACCAACCAGCTGCAGCATCTTCTTAGGCACCCAATTATTCTGCACAAACCGATCAATAATGGAAACGGTCATGTACATGGTCTCCTGAAGTAAACTGAACTTCATCTGAACCTGTACTAGCCAGTCAATAAGGATAGCTCTCGTGTTTCCAGTGACTTCTTGACCCAGTAGGTATTTTGGTCTGATGGCTTGCTCTTCCTTGAGTTGTCTCAGATAAGCATAAATATCTTTCACATATTCACTACAAAGGTTTGGATCAGCTCCATCTTCGGCATCCACACAATTCACTGCAAGAATTACATCAGAGAACGCCTGACACGGGTATTCTTCAGGGGCACATCCAGATGTTTCCATTGGGCTTGGAGAGGGAGTAGCAACCAAAATAGGCTCAGGCAAAAGTTTTTCTTCTTTCACGGGCTCAGGTTCTGGCTCAGGTTCTGACACAGGCTCGGGTGACTTCTCCAGAGGTTTAGGTATTTTTTTAGCAATAACTTTTCCAGGAACCAAAGTTTTTGCTTCCTTTTTCAGAGGCAGTTTGGCCTGTGGTTGTTCGCTGACTTTGTTACCAACGTCTCCGAGGGCTGTTCTCGGCCGCAGCCCGGGCTTGGAGGCCGCAGTCCTGCTCAGAGGCATGCGCTTTGCGCCTCCCATGCTGATCTTCGCCTTATTTCCAGCATTAACTTTTGTGTTCCTGGTGACCCGGAGTGCCATGGCTTGCTCTTCACCAGGCAGCACCTCAGTGGGGAGAAGCAGAGCACAGGAGTCACCAGTGAGCCAGGGACCTGAACCCAGCACAGCTCAACAGCCATTCCTCCGCAGCAAGCCGGAGGGGCTGACTTCTCTTATTCGTCCTTTTCTTCTCAGCCTCTAATATAGTGCCTGGCACATAGCAGAGGCTCAACAAAGTGGCATTGGTGGATAAATTTGGTGGACAGCAAGGGGGGCAGGTACACAGAGGGATGTATGGTCCTTGGGAAATGACAAAGGAACAATAGTCTGGAAGCGGCACAAGGAAGTAAAGAACATGCTGACCCTTCTCTGAGCCTGGGGCCACGGGAGGAGGAGAGGGTGTGAGGCTTCCGAGTTTCCACTCTGTCACTCACCAGTCAAGGCACTTAGATTTCCTGAGCCATATGCCCCATTTGAAAATGGAAATAAAGCTGCTATCACCTAGCAGCGTTGCTGGGGTGGGGGGCTCCGTTCAGATCCTCCCACTTCCCTGCCTTCATCTGCTAATTCCTACTCCCTTGCTCACTTCTCTCCTCCACCCCACAGGCCTTCTCTGCATTCTGGCCCCCGGATCGTGGCAAAGCTGTTCTCTCTGTCCAGAATGCTCTTCTTCCAAATGCCTGCCAAGGTTCACCCCTTACTTGCTTTGGGTCTGGTCTCAAATGTCCAGCTCCTCACTGAGACCTTCCATGGTGACCCCATTTGACGCTGCACCCACCTTTCCTGAGAGGTCCTCCCTCTCCCCTTCTCTGCTTTGCTTTTCCCCAAAGCACTTCCACAAGCTGGCATGCTGCATCATTTACCTGGTTACTCTCTAGAGCCATTTGTCTTCCCCACTAGAGTGTAAGCTTTGTGAGAGCTGGGAGTTCAGCTGTCTCATTCACTGCCACCCCACAGCCCCTAGAACAGTGCCTGACACAGAGCAGGCACCCGGTAAACCTTTACTGGATCAGGTACTCTCACGGGACCTGACCTATAAAAAGGTTTAGTGAGTGGTAGGTGTTATTACTAATAACACGCACACTGTCTCTGGCCCCTGTTCCAGTGACAGAGGTATAGCACAGAACCCTGTGCTCAACAGATATGCAGTCGACATGAGTGGAAAGAGGAACCCTACTGGAGATGGAAAGTCCTCTACCTGCCGCAAGAGAAGACCATGTGACACAGGCTCTGAGTGTCAGGGAGAGAAGGCAGGACTGCAGTTCCACCCCTGCCCCTCAGCAGTGAGAGCTCCAGTGAGGGCATTTGAAGCAAAGGGCAATTCCCACACGGACATCAGGAAGGCTACGTGTGTCCTTAACATGAGTCCCCAGTCTTCTAAGGGGTCTGTGGCTAAAATTCAGAAGGTTCATGAACTTGGCGGGGAACACTGCCTGTTTACATCTGCTCTCATAGTGACTACATTTTAGCACTTCCTTCAGTCATGAAGGCAGGCAAGAATTCACCAGAACACCTGAGGACCTGTTTGTAACTCGGCTCCCAACAGAAATCACACACATTTGGAAGTAGATCTCTTCTTCAAATATCAATATGTTCATCACTATTTTGAAATGGGTCTAAGACTTATTGCTAGATCTCTCTCTCTTTTTTAAGATTTTATTTATTTATTTGACAGAGAGAGACACAGCAAGAGGGAACACAAGCAGGGGGAGTGGGTGAGGGAGAAGCAGGTTTCCTGCAAAGCAGGGAGCCCGATGTGTTGCTTGATCCCAGGACCCTGGGATCATGACCTGAGCCAAAGGCAGACGCTTAACGACTGAGCCACCCAGGCACCCCTAGATCTCTCTCTCTCTCTCTCTTTCTCTTTTTTTAAGTTGTGTGTATTTAATCAATCTCTACACCCAACATAAGGCTCGAACTCACAACCCTGAGATCTAGAGTGATGGGCTCTTCTGACTGAGCCAGCCAGGACCCCCACTGCCAGTTGTTGTTGTTATTTCATGTGCTAATAATTAGTCACCTTTACTACACATTTTAAAAATATGTTGATAGCTGTATTTAAGTATAATTGGTTTCCGTTATAATTATGTTTTATTTTATGCATTTAAAAGCATTATTCTGAGAAGGGGCCAGTAGGCATCACCAGACGGCTAAGGGGTCCGTGGCCCACAAAATGAGGCCACAAGCCCCGGGGTTGCAGTACACACAGTCTGGTTGCAATGGGTGCCAGCCCCCCTAGGTGACCCCTTCCAAGGGAAGCCTACACATTTGCAAGTTTGAGCCTAAGTCTGACAGAGTGGACTCTTTCTAGTCACTAGTGGATGGTGGTGCCCCACCTCCCCAACAGTGTCACCTTCTGACACTGTGATGTGTTTATGAATTGGCTTGTCAAATGAGCAGTAAGACCAGTGGGACCAGAGCAGGCAGTGGGGTCTCAAACTCCTCCTGGAACGCCCCTATAAGCCAGACTAGATGGGAGTGCTACGCGCATCCCACCTTCCTGCCATTACCTCGCCTCTGCCATTCCTTCCGGCTAGAATGCTGATTCAGCTCAAGACCCAGCCCCAAGGTCGAGCTACTCAAACATCAGATATTCCAATTGTCCATCCTAATGTCATGTTTTCACACTCCAAGACCTACCTATTATTCTGGAAGTTCATCTGCATACTTGCTCAAACACTTGAGCAGATCCACAGCTGTTTCTTGAAGCAGTGTATTGGCTCTGCTCCCAAGCAATTAATTAGCTTGAGGTGGGCAGTGGCCTTCTGTTCAGGCACTATGAAAGGCACACATGTCCATCCTGAAAACCAAATCCCAGCTCCTCTACCTGTGTTACCAGTCTTGGTACCCAGAGCACCCAGATCTGAATTCGAATCTGCAGCACAGAAACCTACCCTTTGCATACTCGCCGAAGAGCTCAGCCTTGACCCCTCCTCCCCACAATCTGTTGGGTGCACACTCTTATCCCAGGTCAGTAAAACTGAACCTCAGGGTTGGAACCCAAGCACGGACATATTTTTTAAAGTTCCTTGGGGATTTTAACTTTCTGGAAACCTGGATCTATATAGCTACCTCTCTACTTCTCAAGCTCCGTCTTGCCCAGCGACCACCCTGGCTGCATACTGCCAGTCTCTCTGCCTAGAACCCATCCCCTTTCACCTATTAGTGACGACTCGTCCTTCAGATCGCAGGTAATTCATTGCCATTTTACTGTCCTACTCTCCCACGTGCACGTTAAGTCTCTCTGTTGTGCATCTGCATCTCTCTTGGCCATTATTTGATTACTGTCATCTACACCACTAGACTCAGCTCCACATCAGTCTTACTCTCTGCTGCATCCTTACCAGCTAGCACAGTGCCCAGCACAACATAATGCCTCCATAAATATTTGATGATTGAATGAATGTGAGGCAAAACGAAGTATTTGAAACCATATGGACCAAATATGTTCACTGATCACAAACTGAATTCCCAATCTTGGTCATAACCTTACAGTATTGAATCAATGCCCCTGGCTACAGCCTATGCCCCTCCTCACAGCTGCTTGGGTGAGTGGTTCTCAATCCTGGCAGCCCATAAAAATCACCTGAAAAAGCTTACTTTAAAAAGAATTTAAAAAGCACAGGCTTACCCCCAGAAAAATTAAATAAAAGTATCTGGGGGTAGGGGAGCCAGCCTAATTAATTACCCCCATCTTTATTGCAGGACCATTGGCAAATAAAAATGGTATATATTTACATTTTACAACATGGTGTTTTTAAAGGGGTACACTGTGATGGTCTGATATAGGTATATGCTGAGAAATGATAACAATTGAGTTAACATACCCATCACCCCACACAGGCAGCTTTTTTTGTAGTGAGAACATGTAAGATTTATGCTTTTAGTGA
Source organism: Lutra lutra (assembly GCF_902655055.1). Classification (NCBI taxonomy): domain Eukaryota; kingdom Metazoa; phylum Chordata; class Mammalia; order Carnivora; family Mustelidae; genus Lutra; species Lutra lutra. The sequence goes on from NC_062296.1 coordinate 21,135,435, forward strand.
AATTCAAGTGTTTCAAGTTCCCCAGGTGATTTTAATATGCAGCTGCAGTGAAGAGCAATGATCTACTCCTTGCTCCTCCAAGTGTGGTCCAGGCAACAGCTCTGTCCTTGGGGAGCTCCTGAAGAATGCAGAATGTCAGGTCCTACCAAAATCTTCTAAATCAGAATCTGTATTTGAACAAGGACCCCGAGGGACTTGCCCAAGTAACTGTTTGTAAAGCACTGCCAAGGAGTCAGGAAGGAGAGTGTGGACTTCGGTGGTGCTTCCAGCTTCCAGTGAAGTGTGCGGCTGCTTGGGTACTACGAGCAAATCTCCATCCCTCCTCTCTTCCACACGTCCCAACCTAAGGGCTGGCTCAGCGCTTTGCCAGTCTGGTAGATACCGTAAATAAGGTCTTAGCACGGACAAAAAAAAATGCCATCCTGAAGAGCGACACCAAAGCAGAGGTCTCCATGTAGGCGGGAAAGCTGGGACTAGCAGGACGTGTTTGCTGGGAGCCCTTTCTGACGAGTGGAAACAATAGAATAAAGAACCAGCCCTCGCGGTCCTGTCACGTCCCTGCACCCAACGAACGGCAGGGCTGGGCCTAGCGATGATCGCTGGCATTGCAAGCACTGAGCTGGCACGGAGGAACCGCTCGCAAATGCGTGCCTCCCTGCAAGTCTCTGCACCAGCACCCACCCCACCCCCCACGCCCCCACCACAAAATCAGTCTAGGTCCCCCGCCCCGACAGAAAAGAGCGCTCAAATGTGTTACTGCTTTGGTTTCGAAAGGTGGACCCTGTTTTGACCAGGAGCCCTGATACTTGGCCTGGGCCGGGACCCCCTCCACCCCAAGCGCTGGAGAGCGCGGCTGGACGCACGGTGCCCGGTCCCTGCCAGGCCGGGGGTGGGAGTAGGTGCGCGGCGAGGAGGGCAGATCCCGAGGCGCGGGCACCGAGGGGCGGCTGCGGGCCCAGGCGCGCGTGCGGGCGCTGCACTGCTCCCCCTGGGGCGGACGGGGGCCGTGGCTTCCCGGGCGGCTGGCACGGCCCTGCGCCACCGCCGCCGCCTGTCTGTCCGGCTTCCCCGCCAGGAAATGTCTTCTTACTGGAAAGCCAGCCACTGTCGGCTGCAGCGGGTGGCCGAGTCTGAAACCATTTCAACGAGCCCCGGGCGACAGAAAACTTTGTGCTCATCTTGGAGGGGGGGGGTGTTCTTTCTGAACGAGCGTTTTGAAAAAAGCCACCTGTCAGATCCCAGCTCGCGAGTGAGCACACCCCAGGGAGGGGCGGGGGGCTGGGGGTTGAAGGAAGCATTTTCGTGGGCGAGGCTGACACATCCCTGGAGCTGCCAGTTAGCAGCGCCCAGGACACTGCCCCTCCCGAGCCAGCTGTTTGCTGTGTAACTGAGAGCCGAGTCCTCTGAGGACACTGGGGCCATCGGGTAAACACTCTCCTCGCTCCTGCAGCTGGGTGTGGACCGCAGCCACCTTTGACTGGGGAAGCAAGGGCACCCAGCTGTTGCCCAGCCAAAGAGCCAAACTGCCGCCCTCCAAAAGCCCCAGGTGCCAGGTCCTTTCCTAAAGGACACACAGCTTCTGAGTAAGGCACAAACTGGCCCCTCCAGGGGGAAATTGTTATGTGTATATACACATACATATACGTGTATGTAAAACCTTGTGCCTGGATGCTCAGCCCTGGCGCTGGGGTCTGTACCCATCCACCTCCATCTCGGCAGTGGCTCCCAGGGCATGGGCATGGTCTCCACAGAAAAAACCGGATCCCTCATGAGCTCACGTCCATCCTCTGCCTTCTTTCTCCTGCTTCCTTTTTTCTTCTTCTTTTGTTGTCTCTAGCTTTCTTACTTCATCTTCTCTTCCCATTCATTCTATCACTTTCTCTTCTGTTGCCTTCTTTCTCATTCATTCAAAAATGCACTGATCAGGTATTAAGCAGTGTAGTAGCCAGCGTGGCCACCACAACAAAATACCATGGTCTGGGTGACTTGAACAACAGAAATGTATTTTATCACAGTCTGGATTGCAGCAAGTCCAAGATCAGGTTGCCAGCATGGTCAGATTCTGGTGAGTCTTTCCTCCTGGCCTGCAGACAGCCACTTTCCCACTGTGTCCTCACATATCTTTTCCTCTTAGTAGGGCAGAGTCCTAAGGGTTTAGGGCCTACCCTTAAGATGTCCTTTAACTTTAATTACCTTTCAAAGACCCTATCTCCAGATACGGTCACACTGGGGGTTAGAGATTCATCATACGAATTTGGGGGAGGGACATAATTCTACCCTTTGCAAACACCTGCAGGGATTACTAGATTCCTAGGGGGACTCCAGTGGGAGAGAGAGACAGCAGTGTAAACAGATGTGATCAGCGTTGTGGACAAAGCATGAACAGAACACAGTAGGAAAACAGAACAGAGGAGCAGGAGTGAAGAAATGACTCAAGGAGTTCTCCACAGAAAAAGGTGCCTTTTGAGCTGGCTCTTGAAGTATGAGAAGGAGTTTTCTGGCCAAAGAAGAGAGGAACTATATTTCAGGCAAAGAGAATAGCATGTACAAAAGCACAGAGCTGTGAAAGGGCCTGCTTCCTATGATAATAATGGCCCAAGCTAGGGCAGAGAAGGTGGAAGTGGAAAGATAGAAGAGAATGCAGAAGACTGGCAAAACTGAATTAATTACATGGTGGGGTGATGATGAGGCAGGAGTGGAGGGTGACTCTTGGATTTCAAGCTTAGGGGACTGGCACCATTCACTGGCACCTATAAAAGGACCAGTAGATCCGAGGTGGGAGTAGGAGCAGAAAGAGCGAATGTGCAGTGTCTCTAGGACATCCAGAGGAGATCAGATGGGTGATGGGGGTGGAACAGGGATGGGACAAACTCTATGTAGGTTCAGGAGCATGTGTGAGGACACTGTCTAATACTGGGGAGAGAAGTATATGAAATTATTAGAGTGAACTGTGTTCAGAATTCACACAGGGCTGAGAATAGTGCCAGTTCCCAATCAGCTGAAACTGGGGTATTGGGTAGAGTACACAGAAGGGTCTTGCCTCAGTGTTGGGGAATAATTAGCTCCAGGCTGAGCACCACTCTGGTTTCATCTAACGCAGCTTAACAGCAACACCCAAAGGGATCAAACAATTTCCAAGAAACTTAATTGAGTCCCAGAACAAAGTTCAAGAATATTTATAGCAGGGTTTCTCAACCTCAGAACAACTGACATTTTTAACCTGATAATAATTGTTGCAGGGGCTGTCCTGAACATTGTAGGATGTTTGCCATCATGCCTGGCCTCTACACATTGAATACCCATAGCACCCTCCAGTTGTAACAACCAAGAATGTTTCCAGACAAACAAACTTGCACTGATAAAGCAATACAAGCGTATAAAGAACCCAACAAGGTAGAATTCATAATATCTGGAATTCAAAAAAATTATTTGGCATGGACAGAGCAGTTAACTATGACCCATAAGGAGCAGATAAATTAATTAATTGAAATCTAAACCGGAACTGGCCCTGATGGTAGAATTAGTAAATAAGGATATTAAAAGTTATTACAACTGTATCTCATATGCTCAAAATTAAATGGAGACAATGGAAGATAATTTTGAAATGTCTGAATCAAATTAGTAAAGGTGAAAACTCCAACATGTGGGGTGGAAAGTACCTTCAGTGGGATTAATGACAGATTTGATAATGCAGAAAAAAACACTAGTGAACTTGAATATGCGGCAACAGAAATGATTCAAAATGAAACACACACAGAAAAGAGAATGAAAAGAAAATGAACACAGCATCATCGAACTGTAGGAAAAATTCAAGTGGCCTAACAGAAATATAATTGGAGTCCCTGAAAAAGAGACAAGTGGAAGGAAATGTTTGAAGAAATGATACACCCCACATTTCCAAATCTGATGCAAATGAGAAACCCAGAGATCCAAGGAACTCAGCCAAGTCCAAGTGCCAGAAACATGGAGAAAACTACATCAAGGCACATCATAATCAAATTGCTCAAAACCAGCGTTAAGGAGAATATTTTTAACAGCAGCCTGAAAAAAAAGACATGTTTGGTACAGAAAAACAAAGATAAGATTTCTCATTGTAAACAATACAAGTGAGAAGACTGTGGAACAAAATGGTTAAAGTACTGAAAGAAAAGAACTGTCAACAAGGGATTCTATCCTCAGGCAAATATATCTTTCAAAAAGGAAGGCCAGGGGCACTGGGGTGGCTCAGTCTGTTAAGTGCCTGACTCTTGATCTCAACTCAGGTCTTGATCTCAGCGTCGTGAGTTCAAGCCCTACACTGGGCCCCACACTGGGCCCCACACTGGGCTCTGCACTGGGCATGGAGCCTGTTTAAAAAAAAAAAAAAGAAACCCAAATAAAGACATTTCATAGTCATACAAAAGCTGACAGAATTTATCACAAGCGGACCCGCACTAGAAGAAATGGAAGGAAGATGATAACAGATGAAAACAGATTTACACTAAGGAAGAAAGAACACTAAAAATCACGACTACATGGGTAAGTACATAAGACTTTTAAAAAATTATTTAAATATCTTTGATAATGGTTAAGTGAAAAAATGTGTACAGTCTATAAATAAGTTAATATAAAACATATGATAATAGCACAAATGTTGGGAAGGGAAAAAGGGGCATACACTATAGTGAAGTCTTTATAGTATATGTGATCTGGTATATCACTTGAAGATTGATTAAGTTAAAGATGTTTACTGTAAACCTGTAAGTAACCACTAGAATAACAAAACAAAGAGTTACAGTGATAAATGAAAAAGTGGGACAAAATGGAATAAAAAATTTCAGTTAGTCACAAAGAAGACAGGAAAGAAGAAAAAAGAAAACAAAGAACAGATGGGGTAAATAGAAACAAATAACAAAATGATAGATTTAAACCTAACTGTGTCAGACTGGATATGAAAGCAAAAACCAAGTATATGCTACCTAGAAGTAAAGTATTTTAGCTATAACATTAAAAATATGTTAAAAAAAGAAGTAGAGGCTCCTGGGTGGCACAGTTGGTTAAGCGTCTGACTCTTGGTTTGAGCTCAAGTCATGATCTCAGGGACATAAGATCGAGCCCTGGGTCTGGCTCCATGATGATCAGGGAGTGTGCTTAAGACTCTCTCCTTCTGTATCATGCTTAGCGAAATAAGTCAATCGGAGAAAGACAACTATCATATGATCTCCCTGATATGAAGAAGTGGAGACGCAACATGGGGTTTAAGGGGGTAGGAGAAGAATAAATGAAACAAGATGGGATTGGGAGGGAGACAAACCATAAGTGACTCTTAATCTCACAAAACAAACTGAGGGTTGCTGGGGGGAGGGGGGTTGGGAGAGGGGGGTGGGGTTATGGACATTGGGGAGGGTATGTGCTATGGTGAGTGCTGTGAAGTGTGTAAACCTGGCGATTCACAGACCTGTACCCCTGGGGATAAAAATACATTATATGTTTATAAAAAATAAAAAATTAAAAAAAAAATCTTGGGGGAAAAATAAAAAGACTCTCTCCCTCTGCCTGCCCCCATCATGCTCTCTCTCTCTCTTTCAAATAAATAAATGAAATCTTTTAAAATACTTTAATAAAGTAAAAGTATGGGGGGAAATGCCATGTTAATACTAATCAAAAGAAATATAGAACAGCTATATTAATATGAGATGAAGTATATTTTAAAACAAAATCATTACCAGAAATAAAGAAGGTTCTTTCATAGGGAAAAGGGGTTCGATTCAACAGGAGGATATAACAATCCTAAATGTGTATGCCCCTAATAACAGAGCTTCAAAATAAATGAAGCAAAAACAGAACTTCAAGCAGAAAGAGAAACGTCAACAATTATAATTGGCGATTTCAACACTCATTTCTCAAAAATTGATAGAATAAGTAGGCAGAAAATCAGCAAGGATACATAAGATATGAACACTATCAACCAAATTGACCTAAGTGACATTTATAGGACACTCCACTCAATGAGTACAGAATATACATTCTTTTGAAGAGTGTAAAGCATATTTACCAAGACTGACAGGCTATATTCTGAGACATAAAAGAAGTCTCAAAAATTTTAAAAGAGTCCAAGTCACACAAAGTATATTCTCTGACTACAATGAATGTAATTTGGAAACCAGTAAGAGAAAGATCTCTGGAAATTTCCCAAATATCTGGGAACTAAATAATAAGCTTCTAAAAAAAATCCATGGAGAAAAGAAAAAATCAAAAGGAAATTTAGAAAGTATTTTGAAATGGATGAAAATTAAAAGACAATATAACAGAATTTGTGGGACACCACTAAGTGCCTGTATTAGAAAAGAGGAAAGGTCTTAAATCATTGATTTTCAGCTTCCACCATAGGAGGCTAGAAAGATGAACAAATTAGGCCCAAAGTAAGTAGAAGAAAAGAAATAATAAAGATCAGAGCAGAAATCAAGGAACTAGACAAGAAATTAGAGAAAATAAATAAAGCCAAAAGCTGGTTCTTGGAGAAGATCAATAAAATTGATAAATTTCTAGCCAGGGAACATCAGGAAAAGAAAGAAGACACAAATTACTATATGAGGAATGACAGAGGTGATAGAACTACAGATTTTACAGATATTAAAAGGATACTAAGGGAATATTATGAACAACTTTCTGACACTAAATTTGACAACCTAGATGAAATGGACAGTCTTCTTGAAAGACATAAAATACAAAAACTCACTCAAGAAGAAATAGGTACTGTGAATAGCCCTCCATTAAGGAAATTGGATTTATAGTTAACTACCTTACTACAAAGATAACTTTAAGGCAGGATGACTTCAGTGGTGAATTCTATGAAACACTTAAAGAAGTAATACTGATTCTATACAAAATCTTCCAGAAACTTGAGAAGGATGGAATACTTCTCCATTAATTCTATGTTTCTTATCATCATTACCCAGATAACAAAACCAGAAAAACTCATAACAAGAAAACTACAGATTAATGTCTCTCATGGATTAAAAAAAATTTAATAAATAAAATCTAACAATATATTAAAAAAAGAATACATCCATGATCAAGTGAGGTTTATCCCAGGAAGACAGGGTTGATTTACCATTAGAAAATCAAGCAAAGTAATTCACCATAATAATAAATTAAAAAAAAAAAAGAAAAACCCCATATGTTTATTTCAATAGATTCAGAAAAAGGATTTGATAAAATCCAGCATCCATTCCTAAGGAAAACTCTCATCAAGCTAGAAATAGAAGAAAACTCCCTCACCTTGATGAAGGGTATTATGAAAAGCCTACAGGTAACATAACATTTAACAGTCAATTATGGAATTATTTTCCCCTAAGATTAGGAGTAAGACAAAGATGTCTGCCCTTATTCAACATTTTACTAGAAGTTCTAACCAGTGTAAAAAGTCAAGAAAATGAAGCAAAATGCATCTAGATAGGAAAGGAAGAAGTAAAACCAACTTTATTTGCAGATAACATGATCATCTATGTGGAAAATCTAATGAGAAATCTACTAGAACAAATAAGTGACTTTAGGAAGGTTTCGGAATACGAGATCAATATGTGCAAATCAATTTTATTTCTACGTACTAGGAACAAACAATTGGAAACTGAACTTTTAAAACAATACTATTTATAATTCAATGGAAAAGGGAATAGTATTTTCAACAGATGGTATTGGAACAAATGCATAGCCACATGCAAAAGAATGATGTTGGTCTTCTTTCTTATGGTATATATAAAATTAACTCAAAATAGATCATAGACCTAAATGTAAGAAGTAATACTATAAAATTCTTAGAAGGAAACAGGTGTAAATCTGTGTGCCCTTGGATTAGACAGTTGTTTTTTAGATATGACACCAAAAGTAAAAGCAACCCATGGGGTGCTTGGGTGGCTCATTGGGTCAAAGCCTCTACCTTCAGCTCAGGTCATAATTCCAGGGTCCTGGGATAGAGCCTCAACGTCGGGTTCTCTGCTCAGCATGGAGCCTGCTTCCTCCTCTCTCTGCCTGCCTCTCTGCCTACTTGTGATCTCTGTCTGTCAAATAAATAAATAAAATATTTTTTTAAAAAAGCAACCCCCTAAAATAGATAAATTTGGACTTCATCAAAATTAAAAACTTTTGTGAGTCAAAGGACACTATCAAGACAGTGAAAAGACAATGCACAGAATGGAAGAAAATATTTGCAAATCTAATGTCTGATAAGATTCTACTATCCCACAATATATAAAGAATTTTTACAACTTAACAATAAAAAGAAAAATACCTCAAGTAAAAAATGGGCAAAGGACTTGAATAGACATTTCCCCAAAGAAAATATACAAATAGCCAAACAGTACATGAAACATGATTAGTCATTAGGGAAATGCAAATCAAAACCGCTATGAGATAACACTTCACACCTATTACAATGGGGCATAATAAAAAAATGGAAAAGAAGCGTTTGGGGGAGAGATTAGAACCCTCGTATATTCCTGGTGGGAATGTAAAATGGTACAGCTGCTGTAAAAAAGACTCCAGTGGTTCCTCCCAAGGTTAATCATAGACTTACCATATGACCAAACAGTTCCATTCCTCAGGATATACATCCTAGGAGAACTGAAAACACTTTCACACACACAAAACATTTTGTACATAAAGCTCGTAGCAGCATTATTTATAACAGTCCAAATATGGTAGCAACTCAAATGTCCATCAACTGATCATGGACAAACAAATGTAGTATATCCACACAATGGAATATTATTCAGCTGTAAAAATGAGGAAAATACTGGAACATGCTGGAACATGCTGCTACACAGATGAACTTTGAAACATTATGCTAAGTAAAAGAAACCATTCATATTATAGGCTTCCATTTATATAAAATGCATGGAAAAGGCAAATCCATAGAGATATAAAGTAGATTAGTGGTTTCCAGGGGCTGGAAGAAGGGGTGAAATGGAACTGACTGCTTATAGATATGGAGTTTCTTTTGGGGCTGATGGAAATGTTCAAGAATTAGATAGTGGTGATGGTTGCACAATTTAGTGAATATACTAATAGCCACTGAGTTGTACACATTAAAATGGTCAATTTTTAAATATATAATCTCTATGTCCAATATGGGGCTTGAACTCATGACCCCAAGATCAAGGGTTACATGCTGTACTGACAGGGCTAGCCAGGTACCCCTAAAATGGTGAATTTTATGCTATATGAATTATATCTCAATTTTTAAAATGGGCAAAGGCTTTGAATGGCTATTTCTGCAAAGAAGACGTAGAAAAGGCCAATAAACACATTAAAAGATGCTCGATATCAGTAGTCATTAGGAAAATACAAATCAAAACCACAGTATCACTTCACATCTCTAGGATGTCTAAAATTAAAAAGACAGACAATAAGTTTTGGTAAGATGTGGAAAAATAGGAACATCATATGTTGCTGGTGGGATTATAAAATGGTACCTCTGATTTTGGACAATAGTTTGGTGTTCCTCAAAAGGTTAGGCATAGGGGTGCCTGGGTGGTGTGGTCTCTTGGTTTCTGCTCAGGTGGTAATCTCATGGTCATGATATCAGGGTCATGAGCTTGAGCCCTGCGTGGAGCCCCACACTGGGCTCCATAGTCAATGCAGAATCTGCTTAAGATTCTCTCTCCCTCTCCCTCTATCCTTCCCCCTCACCGCCTCTCTCAAATAAATAAATAAATCTTTTTAAAAAGGTGCTTAAACAGAAAGACCATAGGACTCAGGTAAATACTTGTAGGCATATCCCCAAGAAAACTGAAGACATATATATATATATCTATATATATATATATATATATATACACAAAAATTCGTACATGATTGTTCATAGCAGCATTTTATTTTGCAATGGCCAAAAATTAGAAAAATCCTACTGATGGATACAACACTATTAATGCAAACAACAATGTGAATGAATCTCAAAATAATTTTGCCAAGTGAAAGAAGCCAGCAAAGAAGAAAAATGCCCATTGTGTTATTCCATTTATATAAAATTCTAGAAAATGCAAGTTATATAGTAACAGAAAGCCCATCAGTGGTTGCCTGGGGATGGGGGACTGGGGAGCGGATGAAGAGATGGATTACAAAGAGTCAAAAGGAAATTATAGGGAATGATGGAAATTCGATGGTGGTGATGGTTTCACAGAGGTATATATATATGTCAAAACTTAGCAAATTATACACTCTTTGTACACGGCATACAAAGCGTGCAGGTTTTACTATATGCCAATTATACCTCAATAAAACTATAAGCAAAAAAGGAGGAGGTCTTTGAACAGATAAACTGCAAGGTCCTTTCCAGCTCCAGTTCTGTGGCACCCATTAGAGGGAATATTCTTGAAGCTCTGTATCAAAATAGGGCTTCGTACTAGAATACCCAAATCATTGAGACCAAACAGGGGATTTTGCTTGGATTATTCAGAGACATGCCTTTGTTTTTCACCTTTCTGGGACACTGTAGACAGATCCTTAGAGCCCAGTGGAACAACAGAGCAGGGAAGCGCACCGGTAAGCCAGTGGGAAGACATCCAGGTCAGAAGAGGAAACTGGGGAAATGACAGCTTAATGAGCTCCACTCTTTCCAATTTCTTTAAGTTTATGATTCAGAGGATCGGCTCGCCATGGACATTCCAGACCAGTGAGGTACCTTAGGTCCTTGAATGCGTAGACACCCCATGGGAGAAAACAATGGAAGACAAGATGGAAATGAGAAATGGCCTTTTTAGGTCTCCTGACCCAAATGCAAGGAGCTAAGAGGATATGGAGGAAGAGGTGGAAGTGTCCCTTCCCTGCAGGAAAGGAGATTATGACTTGATGGGGTCTGGGGAAATCAAATGTAAGAAACTAAAGACCTGGAATGTCAAGCCTCCAGAGATGCCTTTTAGATGGACGTGCAAGAGAAACAGAAGGAAGGGGGTGATACTCTCCCCCGTCCCTCCTCCCTCCGGTTAGCAGTGAAAGCCAAGAAGGCAAGGAAGGAAAAGAATGTAAAGCCAAGGGGCACACTTCAAAGTCATTTGTCAGCTGGTAGCTCCCTAAGCCAGTGCTACGGCTGATAGATCACCTCGTGGGAAGCACCGGTGAAGATGGACTCAGCCCAGGAGGCTCTGTTGCCCTATCCTCGGATTGCACCTGGAGGAGATGCTGGAAAGGAAGACAGTCAAAACTCCAAAGACCCAGGGTGACTCCAGGCAACATTTACACCGAAGGAGGGTGGCATTTTCTTTTGATCCCAGAGGGTGATATGTTATGAGCCTCAAGTCTGGAGCAGGGAAATTGAGTGTTCTTGTAATTTCATCCTATACAGCAAAGCCACAGAAACCCCTCCCATTTGGAGGAATGTAGACATCAAGTATCATACCTCATCTCCACCCTCATTTCTCCCACTGTGCCTACACCCTGTGCAGTGCACCTCCCCATCCCCGTGCCAAAACTGGTTATATCAGCCAATAGCATAACAATTCCTTAAATTAGTAAGGCATCTCAAGGTTTATAAAGCCCCTTCTCTGTTATTTCATTTTGATTCTTATTCAACCCCATGACATAGGCATGGTTTCTCTCATTTTTTAGGAGAGGAACTTGAGGGATCAGAACACAGATGTTCAGACTAATCCATTCACTCCCCATTCATATATTCATTCAAATCATGACGGGACACCTACCATGCATCAGACAACTGATTAAATGCTGAAGACATAGTGATGGGACCAGATAGCCACAGTCCTTGCCCTTGTGGGGCTCAGTTTAGTTAAGCTGGGGAGAGGACAGAGAGACATTTATGCAACACAAAGCTAATTGCAAACTATGAGAGATGCTATTACGGGGGATTCTCAACCAGTCTGGAGGCCAGAGGAAGCATCTCTTGAGAAAGAGTTATTTGACCTTAGAGTTGAGCTGATGGATGATGGGTGTTCGCCAGGAGATGATAGGGTGGGGTAGAGTGTTTTCTAAGAGGAGAGGAGAGTACTGGGAAGGCATTGTGACAGGAAGGGATATAGCATTGCAGACAGAAAGAGGGTGAGAGGTAAGAGGGCAGTCTGGCAAGGTGGGCTGGGGCTAGATTATGCAGGGCCTTGCAGACCATGGCAGAGAATTGGACCTTGATCCTCAGAGCCATGGGGGTCTACAGAAGGTTTTCAAGCAGCATGAGGCCAGCATGACCATTCCAGTTGCTGTGGACAATGACATGTGAGAAATGACAAAAACTGAATGAGGATGTAGCAACAGCAACCTACGTGAGTATACAGACTCAAGAGAGATTTAGAGGTAAAATTGACAGAAAATTCATGCTCTTTTGATTTCCAACACTCCAGGGGTATGACTGGAGGTAGTGGGGCATAGTGGGTTGAGTGGTGGTCCCTCCCAAAGTAGGTCCACATAATAAACCTTGGAAACTGTGAATGGCCTCTTATTTGGATAAAAAGTCTTTGTAGATGTAACTAAGTCAAGGATCTCTAAAGGAGAGCACCCTGAATTATCCAGGTGGGCCCTAAATTTAATTGTAAGTGTCCTTATAAGTGTGAGGCATAGGGAGATCACACAGCCAGAGGAGGACAAGATTATGGGATGGTGATAAGCCCCAACAAGGGAGGCCTGGAGCCATCGGAAGCTGAAAGAGGCAAGGAAACATTCTCCCCCAGGGACTTCTTGATTTCAGACTACTGGCCTCCAAGAGAGAAAGAGAGTAAATTTCTGTTGTTTCAAGGCATCCAGATTTTTGGAAATTTGTTACAGTGGTGTTGGGAAAATAATACATGGGATTTTTCTGTAAAATGGCTACTTTTCTTTTTCTTCCTTTTCCCCCTCCTGATGTGTTAAAGGTTGGTACACTATTGTATCTTCTCTTTATGTGTTCAGGAAATGTATGAAAGACAAAGAAGAGAGAGACCAAGAAAATCTCAGTCTGTGATTAGAGTTAGGACATGTGTGATGATTGGTACCAATCTCTGATCATTTGGGGGGTACAAACTTGGATTTGGGATGGAGCAAAATTGACCCAGATTATCCCTCTGACTTTAATCTCATTATTTCAGAGCTCTAAACCCATAACCAAACCAGTAGAGACTCAACACCTAGTCCCCAGCAGTCTCTATTCTGGCTCAGTACACAAAGGTACCAAATTTGAGATCAGATAACATCCCACCTGATTTAAGATAAGATTTAAGATTTAATAAGATAGCTGGAAAAGTAAGAGGAAGAAGGGTTCCATGGCCCACTGGGCCTTGGAGATAAACCTGCTCGTTCAGGAGTGGCTATTCTAGGGCCACTCACAAGGACCTTACTGCCTGAGGAAGGAATTTGGATGCTTCCCCTGGGAGACTAGAGTATTTATAGACCCCGGAGGGGAGGCAGGATGGAGGCCCCTGGGAGACGTCATAGAGGATGTGCAGAGGAAATGAAATTGCTCTGAACAACCAACAGGAGGAACAGGGACCTGAGTGACTCTGAGACAGTCCAAAGGATCAGAGGGAATTGGGCAGGAGGCAAGGAAAATGGGGCAACTCTATGGGGCTGGAACGGCAGCAAGAGCAGAGCCATAGCTCTTCACCTTCTTGGAGGATCTTTATTAGGACCTATTTCATTAGTAAACAATGATCTTTTTGAAGACATTTGAAAGACATGGCTGCTTATCTGAATTCTATTGCCGTAATATTTTTCAGGAACGTGATTATTGGTGTCGAATGAGCTACGTCTGTGAGGGATCTTCTGTTGTTTCTTAAGAGAACTGGAGAATGTATATAGTTTGCAAAGAAGTTGGAAGACACCTGTAAGTGGAATAAGCGTCCCTGGGACATTTGGAGCCCCTCTGGAAGTGGCTGCCAGGTATCCCGTGGAAGGGTTTAGCATGCAGTAGGGCTCAAGTGCAGTGACGAATACTGGGGGTGTAAACATGGGTAGGGCAGTTATGTTGCAACATGGCTATTTTTCTCATTTTTCCAAAAGTGATAACTTATAATGGTTGGTATTTGACTTTGTGCACTTGGGGAAAGGGCAAGTGTGAGAGACAAGCTCTCCGCCTATGGGCAGAGTTAGGATCCAGTGATGATCAGGATTAGGAGTATTCGGACACCAAGGTAAGAAGAGAATCACACAGCTAGATGCAGAAGAAATCATAGCCAAGTCCAACAAATCCCAACAACCGGGTTTTTGTTGTTGTTGTTGTTGTTGTTGTTTTGTCCTCCAAATGGTCATGAAGGTCTTTTGATTCATAGACTAGGTTCCAGGCTAGGTTCTGCATAATTAACACCATGCTCTCTGATTAAAACCGTCCCACCCCCACAACAGGTAAGTTAATCACTGAAGATGTCTTAAGCATCTACTCTATGGCAAGAACTGTGCTTGTGGCTCTAGTGGATAGAGAAGAGTTAGAAAGCTCAACTCTGGCCAATAGAATTCCAAAGACAGATACTTAATAACAAGACGGTGAACATTCATGTTCTCTGCTGGTGCTTAACCAAGCAAAGATCATTTGTCATGGAGCTGGTTAGTGGGGCATCAAGTAGCAGCTAGCCTTTTCTGCTGTTTTTCAGGTTCCCGTTAAGTAGCTTTAGAGGCTCTTCTTAAATACTTAAATAATGTTGCTGCTACTGAATTTCTTTGCTCATTAATTTAGCTTATGTCTTTTTTTTTTAAACATTTTATTTATTTATTTGAGAGAGAGAGAGAGACAGTGAGAGAGAGCATGAGTGAGGAGAAGGTCAGAGGGAGAAGCAGACTCCCGGTGGAGCTGGGAGCCTGATGCGGGACTCGATCCCGGGACTCCAGGATCATGACCTGAGCCAAAGGCAGTCGCTTAACCAACTGAGCCACCCAGGCGCCCTAATTTAGCTTATGTCTTAGGGACCAAACTGGATAAGTGATATTGAAAAGACACAGCATGATGAGTACTCCAGAAGAGCAGGGTTGTGGAATGAGGGTTGTGTGCCTAACCACAGAGTTCGGAGTGCCTTTACAGCCAGCCAGGGCTCTGCTCAACCAGGGAGTGGGAGCTCTCTGCTGGGAAGAGATACAGGGAAAAGCAGGAGACGGGAGTTACTTGGATTTAGATCCTCATCCTGACTTGGCCATCAGCTTTCTGGTAACGGGGGGCAAGTCACTATTCCCCTGTGGGCCTCAATTTCTCCATCTGCATAATGAAGGAGTTGGGGCTTTTTCTGTTATGAGATTTCTCTGATTGATTACTGGCCAGACTCATCATTCTCCAGATGTCCTCTCTCACTGTACTTTTTTCCCCCCACTGTAGTTTTTACAGTACTCAAGTATTAACAACCACTACACAACTGGGGGTGGGGGACATTCACATCTTTTTGTTATTGCTGCTAACTGTTGATATTGATCCATCTAAGAACCCACTGGACAAGTCGTGATGATTTTGCCCAAATAAAAGTATCCAAATCAGGACATGATATATATCAACAGATGGATGGATAAAGAAGACATGGTCCATATACACAACACAATATTACTCAGCCATCAGAAAGGATGAATACCCAACTTTTGCATCAACTTGGATGGGACTGGAGGAGATTATGCTGAGTGAAATAAGTCAGAGAAAGTCAGTTACTATATGGTTTCACTTATTTGTGTACCATAAGGAATAGCATGGAGGACATTAGGAGAAAGGAAAAATGAAGGGGGAGAAACTGGAATGGGAGACAAACCATGAGAGAATATAGACCCAGAGAAACAAAAGGAGAGTTTTAGAAGGGAGGGGATGGGTGAGCTTGGTGATGGGTATTGAGGAGGGTATGTATTGCATGGAGCACTGGGTGATATATGCAAACAGTGAATCATGGAACACTACATCAAAAACTAATGATATACCATATGGTGACTAACGTAACACAATTTAAAAAAAAGAAACCCAGAGTGATTATTAATATGACTATACAGTCTCTGCATTCAATGAACAATTATTGAGTATTTGCTTTGGGTGAGACATAGTGTAACTATCTCATAGTATTTTTAAGACATAGATACAAATACCTATGAGAATATATAACATTTATATAATGTTTGCCTTACTAGGAGACCCAAGCACTGTATCAAGTACTTTATAGGTATAGATTCATTTAATTCTTCCAGTAACTCAGGGAGCTAGGTAATGGCCCTTTTTCCAGATGAGGACCCTAAGACTCAGAAAGAGCAAATAATTTGCCCCAAGTCTGTAAGTGACAGAGCTGCCTTATTCCAGAACCCATATGCTTAAGCCTTATGCTTCACTGCTTGCTTGATTCAAGACTGTGTGAGTTCAGTGTTATAAGTGCAAGTAAAGTGAGCCTCCAAGATGAGAACAGGACACTTGGAGAGTACAATTCAGGAAGGTCAAGAAAAACTTTCTTTTCAAAGGTTCTGGACCTACCTTAGTAGCTTTTGCTGCTTGTTCTTTTGTTTCAAATTCCACAAAGGCAAATCCCTTTGGATCCAGTAGATTTATAATGTAAATCCAGTAGATTTATAATGTGATATACTTAATGTAAACACCAGTACCACATCTCCCAAATACTCTTTCAATCCAGCTGTGATTGACATCTTTGGGAAGTAATTCTTATGATAAATTAGAAGCAGTGTTAAATATACCAGCACTGTTTCTCAAGGTCAATACATTTTTACTTGTAATATCTTTTTAAAGTATAAATTAATTGTTATATAGGGCTCGAGATGTGAGAATTTGCTTCTTAAAGCTCAGTGAGAGAAGAGCCTTCAGTGAGGGCTTTGAGGTTAGGCAGGTCTGGGAAAATTGCTTAACCTCTGTAATCCTCAGTTGCCTCATCTGTAAAATGGGGATGATAAGGAATAGGGCTACTTCATAGGTGTGATTCATTCATTTAAATGAATTAGCACAAGTGAAGCATTGAGAACCGTGCTTGACACACGGTGCATGGTCAATACATTTTAGCTATATAAGCATTATCATCATCATCTTTGGGGACCGGCGAAGAGGAATGGGCTGGAATGGGATTGCACTCTGGTTTCACTGGCTGGATACAGGTTAAAAGTAGGGTTGTAAGTTGCCAAAGGTAATCCCTTTTTGTGTTGACTCTGAAGCAGGATGAGCTCTATTTAGAGCAGCTAAACGAAAGTCACTAAAGTGTCCCCTTGTTAGAAAGGGTGAAACTTGGGCTGCCTGGGTGGCTCAGTCAGTTAAGCATCTGCCTTTGGCTCAGGTCATGATCTCAGGGTCCTGGGATCGAGCCCTGCATCAAACCCGAATCACATCGGGATCCCTGCTTAGCAGGGAGTCTGCTTCTCCCCCTCCCTCTGTTCCGCAACCCTCCACCACAGCTGTGCTTTTTTCTCTCTCAAATACATAAATAAGATCTTTTGTAGAAAAGGTTGAAGCTTGATATTACCCTAGGGTAGGACATTATCTCCCAAAGGTCCCCATTAAAATGTATATCATACCTAGGAGGCAAAACCTCAAACCACTATCACACATTAACTCTCTGAGTCAAGGGCGTTCATCAGACTAGCACCAGCAGAGATTGGTGCCTTTGGGGAATAAGACAGTGAGCAGCTGTGATGGCTACTAAAAAGACAGGTGTGGATGGAGCCAAGCAAAGACAGAGACTTTCCTTCTTGATCAGTTTCAAGAGGCCAGAGGCCAGAGCCCTAAATGGGAGGGCTATGTCAGGAAGAAGAAAAAACTAACATTGAATGAGCAATTACCAGGGACCATGCTGCTAAGTTCTTTCTTTGCATTATCTCATTTAATCTCGCAAGCATAATAAGGTGGGTACTATTACTACCCTCATTTAACAGCTGAAGAAATGGAGTTTTAGAGAGGTTAAATAACTTTCCCAAGGTTACACAGTTAATGAATGAGATTGGGGAGGTGGAATTTGAATTCGGTTATTTGAAATTCCAAAAGCTGACTTCTTTCTAAGAGAGCACAGTGCTCGCTCAAACCCAAAGGACAGAGAGCTGGGTGAGTCCACGGAACAGCAGCAACCAATGGTGGTGATGGTGACAGGACACTAAGCAATGTTGAATAGCTTGTACACAGCAGTGATGAGGGTGACAAGTCACAGAGTGGCTTCATGCAGGTCGGTTATCTCAGTAATCCACTGAGTCCTACCCCTGCCCCCAGGATTGTCCCTGACTTTGATCGGAAACTGAGTCTTGCCCCTGACCCAATCTTCACGTGCAACAATGCACTTCACAGCTGCTTGCTGCCTCAGGGCAGGAGAGTGAGGGTGGTTTCATGTACCTCCTCCTCACCCCTGAAGAAACACCTTAAAACACTTATTTGCTGATATTAACTCAATAGTCTCATTTTCTTGAACAAGTGAACAAAGGCACCATGGAGTTATGCCAACAGTTATTTCTTCGGCAAGCAGTTTCCAAATGCCAAGTATGTGCTAGGCACTGTCTTAGGTACAATCATTCCCGTGACCTTAAGTCTGGTGAGTGGAGACAGATATGAAAACCGGTCCCTTGAATATGACATTAAGAAATATGGGATCCCGTGGGGGTTTCAGAGTGAGCAATCAGAGTTGCATTCCTTGTCTTATGTGCCTCAATTCCAGAAGGTATGCTGGTGGTGGACCTTCTTCACAGCCCCATAAAGCATGGCATGCAAATACAAAAGTGTTCCCAACTCATCGCAGGAGTCACTGCCAATGAAAGGTACAACCATAGCTGTTATGAAGAGGGCGAAGCCTCTGCAGGCAAGAGCGGTCTGAGAAAGGAGGAAGATAAGATCTTGGATCCAGGACTGGAAAAATGGCTGCAATTTGGTTAAATGGAGAGAAGGGTTAGATTAAAAGATGATTCTCCCATGTGTTCAGCTCTTTATTTATTTATTTTTAAAAAAGATTTTATTTATTTATTTATTTATTTGACAGAGAGAGATCATAAGTAAGCAGAGAGGCAGGCAGAGAGAGAGAGGAGGAAGCAGGCTCCCCACTGAGCAGAGAACCCTATGTGGGGCTCAATCCCAGGACCCTGAGATCATGACCTGAGCCGAAGGCAGAGGCTTTAACCCACTGAGCCACCCAGGCACCCCATGTTCAGCTCTTTAAATCTTGCTTTTAAATGCATGCCTTCTATTTACTGAGTGCTGCTTGCCTTAAATACTATTGGTGTGTTTTCCTATTTTTTTCCCTTGTGTATTTTGAAGATTAGGTAAAGTGGGGAAAAGGATTATAGAAAAAGGAAGAAGGTGCTTAACCCAGCACTGTCGATAGCACTTTCAGCAACAATTGGAAGCTTCTATTCTGTGCTGTCCAATTCAGTAGCCACTGGCCAAACATTGCTACTAAGCAATTGAAATGAGGCCAGCGCCACGGAGGAAATGACTTTTTCGATTTACTTCAAATGTTATTCATATCTACCATATTAGAAAGTGAATCTCTAACCACTTGGCAAATAACCCATACACACCCTAGTAAAGGTGAGATTAAATAGAAACGCTTCTATTAACCTAGTGTTGAGGGCAAGCCACGTTTGGGGTTGCTTGGGCTTGATCAATCAGGGGATGGAGGGTCACGGTTCCTAAAAACGACCCTACAAGGGTTTATTCCCCATTTGCACGTGACTTCAGGTATGTTATCTCATTTAATTCCCTAAAAACCCTGAAGAGGGGAGGGTGGAGATGATCATCCTCATGAAATTCAGTAAGTAGATGACACTGGCAAGGTCCTACACCCCATAAGAGTGGAGACCAGAGGCCAGGTGATTTTCCTCCTGATTGGAAGCCTCTTTCCAGCAGGACAGCACCAGGGGAAATGATGCCATATTACAAATGCCCACTGCTCACAGCCTAGGCCTTATGGATGATGAGAGGTGCTCTGTGTCACATGTCTGCCTTTTTCCTACTGGGCTGTGGCTTATGGGGCCATCGACAATTAATAGGAACTCTGTTTTATTCCCTTCCCACTGCCTTGATTAAGACAATAAGAATGTTTTGAAAAGTTCATTTATATATTCATAATTATGTACTGAGTACCAGCCCTGTCCCAGTTGGTGTTCTGGTTCTGGGGCTACAGCTATGAACAAAGCAGAGCTCCCTCTCTTGCGGAGCTGACAGTTTTGTTGGGGGGAGACTGACAATAAATAAATTGCGTACATATTAGATGGTTTCAACATTTCAAAAATATTTAAAATATACCAGGGCCTCTCACATTGTCTGTGGCACACATACACACTGTCCAATGTACTTTTGTGTGTAAAGCTGGACCTCCACTTCCAGAATCTGCCTGGCTAGCTGAAATGAGGAAACACCTTTTGATGTAGTCTTTTAACATGTGTTGAGTGCCACCTATGTGCAGTCTGATACTAGGGACTTTGGAAAGATGCCGAAGAATGAGAAGACAAGGTCTTGTCTTATGGGCTTCCCAGCCCGCTGATACAGGCATTCCCTTCCCTTAGGAGCTCCCAACCTGTAAAAGCTGACAGTCTAGCTTAGGAAAGCTACAACTTCAGGACCCAGTTACAAAGGGGGAATCCCAAATAGGGGCAAAATGAATCCAGTCTAGACTGTTCAGAGTTGGGTAAACTGTCCACCTCATGATGACGGGGAACATGAAATGGGACACCCTAGAAGTTGCTGCTTGTCCCAACAGTGAGAAGGAGCCCTGGGCAGAGCGGGGAGAGGGGGAAGGCAACCCTTCCTGGATTACCGTCACCCAGGCAAGTCTTCTGGATGAGATGAGATTTGAGGTGCTATTGCAAGAAGGAAGAGCTGGGAGGCAGGATGGGGTGGAGTAGGCATTCCAGGTAGAGGGTGCCTCCTGGGGGCCCCTGGCAATTAAGCAGTCTTGGGCACAAGCCTAAACAGTCACCCCCAATACAAACCCAGCCAAAGATGGGGATGGGGAAGATGCAGAGGAAAAAGGAGGGTCTGTGGAGGGGGGGGGGGTCTTGGCTGGAGTGGCAGCGGCAAGGAGCCGGTCAGAGGTGGAGGGGATGAGTGGGGGCAGCCTGGGCCAGGTCCTCTCTGGAGCGCCCAGGTTCCTTGACAGCCCTTAAGGAAGGGAGGTGAGAAAGGGTTAAGTGTGCCCCTCCACCGCCCCAAATGCTTCCTGTGTTTGAAATCCTTCAGGTCTCCGAAACTTTCTGGCCTCTGGCCAGGCGGGCATTGTCCTGGGAGCGGTTGTGGGTTGTCAGAGCGGCCGTGCCGCCTTTGTTGTGGGGCCACCTCGAGGTTCCCTCTCGCGCCCAGCCTGGGGCTGCAGAAGGCGTGCTGGGAGGGGGGCGGTGCGGGAGGCTCGCTCCCTCTCCCTCTTCCTGCCCCCCCCTCCAGGCCTCCCGATGACCACATGACCAAGTGGGCTCGCGGCCAAGCCACAAGCTACAAAATGCAGCCCCTGGAGTGAGCGGGGAGCATTCTCGCTGGCATTCTGGGCCACGGGCAGCTGGAGCCTCGGCCGAGCAGCCAGCGTCCTGGAAAGAGCTTGCCGCGGTCCCTGGAGCTGCTCGCGGAGGCCCGCTTGGCCGCGCTGCCCCGCCGCAGGAGAGGGAGGCTGCAGCAGAGGCAGCGGCGAGCGGGCGCGGCAGGCGGCCAGCCCGCGGCGCAGCCGGAGAGCCACGCGAGCTCCGCGCCCGCACGCACGCACGCACCGTCCGCGGCTCGCGCCTTTCCCAGCCTCGGGGCGCCCGGCCTCCCCGCCCCCTGGCCCGGGCTGCGGCGGCGCGGCCGAGGAGCAGCATGAATCTGCGGCGCTGCATGCAGGCGCTCCTGCTGCTCTGGCTCTCCCTGACTGCGGCGTGTGGAGGTGAGTGCGTGCCCCGCGGCTCGCCCGCGCGCCCCTCGCCGCTCTCCTGGACCGCTGCCCACGCGCTCCCTTCCCTCCGCCCCCGACTCGCGAGCTCTCAGCTTCCCGGGACCCGGGCGCTAGCAGAGCAGGAGCAGCCACGCGCCGGCTGCGCCGGGCCGCGGTCTCACTGACAGGGCGTCCCGGGCCGGGGACCGGGCTGGCCGGGGCGACGGCTGTCTCCGAGAGGGGGCTCGGCTCGGTCTCGGGCATCACCCGCCTGGCGCCTTGCCCCTCCGGGCGGCCCCTTGAAGTCCGAGGAGGTCGGGGCCGCGGGCGTGCGCCCAGGGTCCCGCGCCCTGCACCCCACGTGGTGGAGGGTATGTGCCTGGGGGGAGCATGTCCCGCTCCCCACGAATCAGTGGAGGGAGCCTGACCTGAGCCTGGGGTCTGGCCTCCCGAGTTGAAGCTTGTCCGGCCCCTGGAGGTTAGGGGCCGCGCGCCGGTCGCGGGGCGCGGGCCACTCGGGATGATGTGCCAAGATGCAGACGTGACACTTGTTGCATAGGCAGGAGCGCGCGGCGGGGGCGGCGGCGTGGAGCCCAGCTGTTGCTCCTTTCAGCCCGCATGGGAGCAGAGGCAGCCTTTCCCGGGGCCGAGCTGGCAGGGCCGGGCCAGGCTGGTCTTCTCTTCCCTTGCCCCAAGGTCTTTTCTGGTCTGCTCTCCTGCTCCCGAACAAGAGGTCCTCCCCACAGACTCCGCGCTTCCCCGGGCCCTCCTCCTTGGATATCCTGGCTCCAGCCTTTTACTCAGCTCTGGCACAGACACGCTTCACCTTAGGTCCCTTGTCTCCAGGCACCACACGAGGAAACATATGCCTGACTTGACACCTCCATGCAATTCTGTGAGGGGAAGACCATTCTCCCCCACCTGCACCACACCCCCCTCACCTGGCATACTTGGCACTGGTGCTCCCTTGCCCTCCCCAGACCGGGTCCCAGCAATGCCTTGGCAGCCCCAGCCCAGGCTGCCTTCCCCCTGTGTGTCAGTGTCTCCTGAGGCTGTCAGCTCCTACCTCCAGCTTCCACAGTTCTGTGATCTGGCTGTCACTGCTGCCTGCCTGGCCCCACACAAGGGGAAGGCCAAGACCAGGTGGACAAATGCCAGTGCCAGGGCTGGAGTCACAGAGAGGTGGGAGCAGAGGGAAGGAGAGGGCAGTGCAGTTTCCTAGATGAAGGGCATGGGGCCCTACTTAGTTCAGACTCTCCAGAGCAGGAGGAGGATGGCCTGCAGCCCAGGAGCCGTGGAAGGGCCTGGTGAGCCTCCACTTCTCTCTCGGTAGGCTGCCTCCTTTCTCTGCTCTTGCCTTTCGGAAGGGCCTTCACCCTGGGAGCACAGCCTGGCTTCTCAGGAAGGTGCGTCGGTTAGCTCTGGCACCCCCTGCCTTTAGCTAGCTGTCCAGTGGTCTTCTTCAGCGCCCAAGTGCTGCAGGAACCTCTTCCTTGGTAAGAAGGGAGCAGCCTTTTCCTCAGAAACTCCTGTCAGGCAGGTTAACAGAGAGCAGAAGATAGGAATGAAGAACACCATGTGGGCTTGCCCTTCAGGTGCCTTCCATCCAGTGCAGTTGGCAAGATGAGACACCCACAGGACACCACCACCAGCAAACAGTCCTAAGTGGTACCGTCAGGGAAGAAAGAGTGGGTACAGAGAGGGTGTCCTGGAGGAAGCTGGGGCTTTCTGATCTGCCTACTTGGGGCTCCCCCAGAGGTTATGGGGAGACCCTTGGGCAACTGACCACTACTAGGATGCTTTAGGGGTCCAGCTGGTAAAGGGGACAGCTAGTTTCAAGGGAAGGGAACACTGTGTTTGGTGCAGACCCTGTCACCTCTTGCTTTAACTCACCCTTCTTTATTCAGTCATCTACCTTTGTGCCCTTATTTGGTAAATTTATTGCCCTCACCTTTTGCTTAAGCCTAGCACTGGACACTGGGCTCTCCAACGTTCTCCCCCTCGTGACATCTCTAGGAGCCAAGGAGAGACACTTTTGTATAGGTGGCCACCAGCCAAGGATCCAGGTACTCATGTCCTGCTCCTCCTGCCTCCCGTCCTGGGTCAGAAACAGGGGCCCCAGAACCACCTTGCCCTTGGCCCAGGCTTGCATGCTCTCCCCAGCCAGAGTCTCCAGTCAAAGTCCCAGAGGCCCAGGGGGTGCCTGGATGGCACAGTCGGTTGAGTGACTGACTCTTGTTTTCACCTTGGGTCATGATCTCAGGGTCCTGAGATTGAGCTCCCCACCCCCCACATCAGGCTCCACGCTCAGAGAGGAGTCTGCTTGAGAGTCTCTCTCTGTCTCCCTCTGCCCCTCCCACTCTTGCTTACACCTCCCCTCTCTAATAAATAAATAATAAAAAAAAAATTCCCAGGCCTGAAAACCTTGCTTCCTCCACAGTGCACTCTGTCCTGACTTGGAATGTCTGCGCCTCCTCCCTCACCAAACACACACAAACTCCTCCACTGCTTCCTGACCTGAGATACACCTTGCTCTTCTGAGTCTGAGAGCTGCTGGGCCAGGGCCAAGTGTCTCTCTTGCTCTTATCTGAACACCCCTCTGCCCCTCTCCCTCCTTCTCCTCCTCCCCTCCTCAGCCCTGGCTCAAAGCCTGCAGTCACAGTGCTAGTGTAAGGACAGCCTAGTGTACCTCACCCTCTCGGGGAGGGGGCACCTCGACTCCATCCCAGTTCCTAAGTACTAAGCACTCTTGTAACCTGAGTCAGGCCTCTGGGGCAGAAGACTAACGCAAGGGAAGTGGAGGGCCAGGCTGCCAGGGCGTGACATGTCCAAGGTCAGCGAAGCTGGCATGGGAAGATAGCTCAGGGCACTGGGGTGGAGGGCTGAGCAGTCCAAGGACAGATGCCTCAGCAGGGAGAGACCTGCAGCGCCAGGAGGGGGCATACCCAGCAGGGTCCCCCCACCAAGCACTCATGAGGGCTTTTAAAGCAGTCACCAGATAGACTAGATGGTGAGAGGAGAAGCAGCCGTGTCATTCCTGGTGAGGCTGGCATGTTCCTGAAAAGTCACACGTACCTCTTTGTGCGCCAGCAGGGCTGGAGTTCAGGCCTCGAGAAAACCAGTCCCTGTTCAGCCCTGCACGCAGCTCTCAGTGCAGAGAGGCCGAGGCTTCATTCTGATGGTGCTTCAGAGAGCAGGGGCTCCAGTCCCTCTAGGCTTCAGATTCTTTGGGGGATTGCCCCCAGCCTCTGTTGAAGCAGCACATGAGTTAGAAGAAAATATTTAAGTGCACTGAGGATGGCCCCCATTTCTGAAGGGCGGTTCTGTTGTGCAGCCAAGACCTCCGCACTGATGTGAATCTACAGCCTCTAAAACGGACAGGAGAAAGCCCACATTTCAGGTGTCAACTTATCGTAGGGGAAGCCAGATGCAGAATCAAAAGCAGAAGGAAACAAGTGGGTGGTGGGACCAGGGTGTGGGAGGAGCTGCAGACCTCTGGCTACAAAGAGGACAGTGAGCCCCCCGCCTAGGAGGTGCAATGTGCCGCGGCCTTCTGGGTGGCCCTTCTCTAGGGCCTGGCTGAGTGCTCAGTCAGCTCAAGGTAGTTCTTCTCTGCCGGCTTGGAGTCTAGATGTTTCCCTGGCCGGAGTCTGAGCCACCATCCCCACTCCCCATCCTGGTTTTGGCCTCCCCCACTTAGAGCCTTTTACCCCAGCCCTCCTTCCCTTACTGCCACCAACATTCACAGTCCTGGGTGCTGAATATTTGGAGGTGATACCCTACCCATCTGGGCACTCTCCATGCCCACTCTACCGCTGAAGCCATAATCTGTGTCATCGGCCCACACCCACTCCGCCCCTAGCAGTCAGGGGTCACAGACTCAAGAACCAAGGCCTCACACGATCGAGGCCCCTAGGGTCCTTCCCTCCACCTGGCCACACCTTCAGCACAGTCCTTCCTGCCCTGAGTGTGCCTTTGGTATGGGACTCCTCATCAGCATCATTCCTACCCCCCCACAGTGGTCAGGGAGGGCCTTGAGGGGACCCCCAAAACATAGGGCAGAAGCTGTAGCAGCTGAAGTCAGGGGTGGGGTGCTTAGTGAAGGTTCTTCCCTCCTCTCTCCTTCCCTGGCTCAGCCCTTTTGCAAATGGCTTTATGACAGACAAAAGTTGCCTCCTGCCCCACTGCCCCAAAGTGTGAACATAATTTATGTTTTCATTCTTGTTACGTGGTAGGTTTTAATTCTCACTGGGGGAGGAGCTGATGCATTAACCCACCCCAACCAGAAGCACAGAAATGTGGCTGGTAAACAGTAGGGTCCTAACAGGCCTGTGACTTTTCTTGGAGAAGTCGGAGTGGGGGACTAGAGTGTGTGCATGTGTGCAGTGGGCTTGCATGTCTGAGACAGCAGCAGGCCCCCAGAGCCTGTGTGGGGAGGGCCCAAAGGACAAACCTCGCCTGCTTTTGGCCCAAGAGGAGGATAACTGCCTGGAAATTGTGTGCAAACGGAGGAGAAATCACTAGAGCCAAGGAGCCAACAGAGGAACCAAAGCATGGGGATGCTGGAGGAAGGAGGAGGGAAAGGAATAGCAGCCAGGGGTATGACTGGGGGACTAGCAGCCAACGGGTGGTGATATGGAAACTGTGAGCTAGTTGTGGGGATGCCCGGATGGATGGAAATGGGGCTTCAGGGGCCGGGATATAGCTGAAGGCGAATCCAGTGGTGTGGGAGGAGAGAGCATGGGATTTGTGATCAATGACCTCAGAAGCCATATTTCACAGGTTCCCTGCAATCCGCCTTCTGCCCAGCACCATCTCACCTCCCTCTTCGGCCTGCTTCCAGAGCCCAGGCTTGTTTCCAGAGCGCAAGCTCGCCTTCCCTGGCTGTGCTGCTGCCTTTGTGAGAGCCAGCCCAGGTGACTTCTCCCTCACTGCACCCAAGAACACCCAGCACCACTCGGGTTCCATTGTCAGGGCTTGGCCTGGCATCGGGAGCCTTCTCCTCCAAGCCAGGTGTGGGCAGATGTAGAGCAGAGCGCCGGAAAGCTGGAGAGAAGCCACCAGGAATCTAAATGGCAGGAATTACATCAGACACGGGGTCGGGTGTGATGTGGGGATGAAAGGAGATAAGGCACTCGGTGGGGGAAGGTGCCAGCTGCAGGAGCTCACACTGCTCCTGATGACCAGACTCGCTGCCTCAAGTGACCATTCACTCATTGGTTCACTCATCCATTCAGATAATATTTCTTGGCCTCTGAGAATATATGAATAGAACCCAGCTTAAGGCACACAGAGACACAGGGTCAGAGACAACCCCCCACCCCCACCCCAGCCATGCCAACAGGGAGATTACAGGGATCTCCCTGTGATCAGCAAGGGAGCCTCAGGAATGCCAAAAAACTGATGAGATGTCCAGGGGTGAGGGATGGGATCTCAAGTCCTCAAGGGTGGGTCACCTGCAGATCGAAGGATGTCGGAGGACAATGACATGATGTTCTGGATTTGCTGTAGAATACTTCCACAAAGGAAAAAAACAAAAGGGATAATGAAAGCCTCTGTGAAACCACCTGGATAACTGTCGAATCTGGGTGATGGGGACATGGTGGCAGGGGATTCATTTCATTGTATGTGTGAAATGTTTTCAGTGTGTCCGTTGCCAGGGTACAATGGGGAGTTTCTTCTTGCTGCGTCCTGACCAAGTGCAGACATATGCCCCATACTCTACCCACATGTTCTAAATGAAGAACATGTTTGTGCCTGCCAGAAACATGGTAGAACTGCCAAAGGGATGTAAAGTCAGCTCCATACATTGCAAGATGTGAGTAGTAGGTTTTGGCCCAGGCCAGTGTAAAAATGGCAAACTGTTCACCAAGATGGAAGGTCAAAGCAAAGAGAAGCCTTGAAGAGGACTACCTCTGCCCATTCGCATCAGCCCTCTTGGCTAACAGGCTTTCCTCTTCCTGCAGGGCCCCTGCTGCAGCCTGCTGATGGCAAGGGGCTGGAGGAGGGCAACGTCCGCCACCTGGTGCAGCCCAGAGGCTCGAGGAATGGACCGGGGCCCTGGCAGGGCGGTCGGAGGAAATTTCGCCGCCAGCGGCCACGCCTCTCCCACAAGGGCCCCATGCCTTTCTGAAGCAGGTACTTGAGCCTTTGGTTAATGGGCAGCGAAGGAGCAGGGGAGGGACAGCCTGGAAGGAAGGTGACTCTGCTGCGTCTCGCAGGCCAGACACCCACACCAAGCCCTTCCAGGCCCGCACGGAACACTGGGGCTTACGGAGCACCCATCTTCCCCCTTCGTTTTATGGACTTGGAGACCAAGGCCCAGAGAGGGGCTTGACACCTGGGGCTGATCTCCTGACTCCCCAGGAATGGGGTGCCAGCTCCCCTCCACTCTGCTGCCTGGGGTTGGGCAGGCTGGCCCAGTTGGAGAGTTCTAGAAGTCCTGGGGGGACCTTGTTGAGCCAGAGAAGAGTGCCTCAGGGTATCCTACTGGTGTGCAGGGTGGATCTTCATCAGAGTAGGGGAGGGAAGCAGAGTGCCTTGGGGGACAGCAGGCAGAGAAGAAGAAGAGCGCTGCCCAGAGCCACGGGAAAGAAAGAAAAATCGAAGGCAGTAGCAGAGAAAGCAAGGCCTGAGCCTGCCCCTGAGGCCTGGCCTGCTCTTTCACCTCTATACCCCCGACAAAGTGGCACCAACTCAGGGACCTTGGGCTTTAGATTCAGGGTTGTGGGAAGAGGAAAACGAAAGCTATCTCCTTTCCTTTCCCGGCTGGTTCCTTAGACCTAGGACATGTCGGTGACTTCTTCTCTGGTCATTTTTGTCTCTTTAGGACTGAAGGGGCCCCTGAGTGCCCGTCACCTGCGAATCTGGCTACTCCATAGATTGGTCTGCTTCTCTGGAGCCCTCACTTCCATTCGCCTCTCTTCTCACACCTGTCCTCACTGCTGATGGTCCCGACTCTTCTCACCCACCAGCTTCCCCGAATGCCGTGGACCTGCCCCTAGTTCGGATGGTTCCCTTTCTTTCCACGGATCCATCCAGCTCCTCTTCCTGGCCCTTCCCTGGACTGACTTTGGAGACCCAGCACTGGAAGGCTGGCCTTCTCCCCGGCCCTCCCCTTCCCCTAGTCCCCACTTGTCCCTGCCCAACAACCCAAGCTTTGCCCAGCCCTTCCTTCCCTCACCAGGGCTGGGTGGGGAACATTCCCTTCTTCAGGGGGCTCCAGCAGGTCCCAGGCTTTTGAGTCCAAGGGACCCTTCACCCTTCAAGGAGGTGCTGGTTAGAGGGGCTGGGGCATTGATTGGGATGCAGACAATGTGCCTTGGGGAGCATTGGAATGGGGCTCAGTCCTCTGGCAAAGGGGAGTGGGAAAGCATTGGAGAAGAGGAGGACTAGCTGCTGTGGCCTTTTCCACATGCCATGTTTGGCTTCAGGAAGAGGTGAAGGAGAGGGGCCATGAAGTACTTTGTCACCTCTCTGTGTCTCCTAACACTGTCCCCCACCTCACCCCCCAACTCCCTCCCTCCCTTGCCCGCTAGTTCAAGCTCTCACTCAGGAGATGGTTCTATACCCTCCCAGGAGCAAAAGCCAAACAAGATGAGGTTTTTTTTGCCAAGAATCAAAGAATGTCAGAGCCAAAATGAACCTTGGTGATCACTTAGCTCCGCCTCCTTATGCAAACTCATGTAAAACCAGGCCTGGAGAGGGACAGCAACCTATTCTTATTCGGGGTCACCGCACAGTCAGAATGAGGACCCAGGTCTCCCCACTCCCACTTGATGATGTCCTCTTCCCTCTTGATGATATCTTTTCAAAACACATTGAGTGCCTTTCCCGTGGTTGGGGGGCTGGGGGTAGCTGGGAAGGGAGGGGCAGGCCAGCTATGAACTGCCCCATGGTGGTATGGGGACCCAGCTGCTCCTGCCTCCCTGGCCTGCCCCTGCTGGTCCATCCCCGACCTGGGCTGAAAAGGTCCCTGGCCAGCTGCCCCCTTCCCGCAGTGCTACCAAAGCCCGTGTGTTCTCACAGGGACAGCTCAGGTACTGAGTCTCCCATGCCAATGCCAATCCCAATACTGGTTTTTGCTAGCCAGGATGTAGCCTTAAGTAATTGGACTCGGTAGCCTTCCCTTCACGTTGACTGGACTTTCTTTCCCAGTGGCCTTTCCTTAGGGGAGGGGCAAGGGGGAGAAGAAGGAAGGGAGGGAAGGAAGGAGAGAAGGAAGGAAGGAAGGAAAGATGGGAGGAAATACAGGTCTGAGCAGGCTTCCTTCTCAGAGGCCTCCCAGGAGGGAGGAAATGGGAGACCAGAGCCTGATGGCCCACCTATGTATGTGTGGGGACAGGGGGAGTCAGGGCCCTCCGAGTCCCATGGTAACCCCGACGTCGCCTAACCGCCTCTCCCCCTCACTTCCGCTGCTGCTGATGCTGCTGCTGCCGCTGCTGCTTCAAGGCCCACCCTGAGGAGCTGGGCTGAGCACCCGCGTCCCCCACAGCCCTCAGGCTGGCAGTGGGGGCTGGCCAGGGTCCAGAAAGCCTCGTCTGCCACTGATGCCCCCACCAGGGATTGGGTCTTCTTTTCCCTCCTCCTTTCTGCGTCTCCTGCCTCAGCAGCTGTCCAGCCAGCCCCGTGGGTTAGGGGGGAAAGTTGGTCACGTCCAGAGACACAGGGCAGAAGAGAGCAGTAGGTGGCTGGGGTCCTGTCTTATTTAAAATGATTGTGTATGATTCTTATACTAATTTATACAAAGATATTAAGGCCCTTTTCTTTAAGAAATTGTCTCCTTCCCATAATTGTGTTCACTGTGTTTGTAAAGATTGTTCTGTGTAAATATGTCTTTATAATAAAGAGTTAAAAGCTGACAATTCACCCTTACTCTTGAAGATCATGTTCAGGAGGGGCATTTCTGTCCCCCAAGGTCCACAGTTGTCCCCGTGCCCATATACTGCCCTTGCACGGAGGTAAGTGCCTACATCCCAGATTGATTCCAGGTCAAGTGGCCTCAAACTACTTGGCCACAAACTCATGAAAGGAACCTCTGTGCTTAATGACCGGTTCCCATAACGTTCAGTCCACTTTTAAGTGTTTGGGCATCTGTTTGGGTGTCCTTTATTTTCTTCCTTTGGTGTCATTTAAAGCGTTTTACAAAGCAATTGGTATAAAGACATTCTGGTTAAAGGTGGGATTCCTACTCAAAGCTGTTTTATATCCTTGGTGGGTGTCTTCTCATTTTATCTACTTTTGAACACTTTCGGGACTTTTTAGTCAGGTTGCCTTTCCTGAAAATGGTTATGTTTCCTGCAATAAGTACACTTGGTAATGACTTTGTATGTATCATTTTATGTTTCACAAAATAGAGCTGCTTGATAAATGAGAAAGCCTGAAAAATAAAATGCAAGGAGTTCAATACAATTCTGCCCCATCTGTCTCACTTCTTCATGCTTGCTGTCGAAACGCCAATATCTTGCAGAACAGAAAGGAGCATGCGTACACGCTAATTTGGTTAATCAACTCATTAGGTGCACACAGGCATACACAAAAGCAGAGCGAGAAGAAGACGGGCGTGATCAGAAAGGTGCATTCGATAAATATTGTGGAATATTCTACATACTTGGCAGGTATTTGGTGCTAGAAATACAGAATTTTAAGAAAGAGTCTGCAAACAAACTTGTTAAAAAGCTTGTTTAAAAAAAACTGTTCAATAGGAGATAAAATAGAAAAAGCCACACACAAGCATATAAAATAATCTCATCATTGACAAAATGCTGCAGATTGTGACATAGTGATTTAAAAATATGACATTATGCTGGAATTGCCTCTTAGGAAAATTGGTACAAAATGCCTTCTTTCAAAATTACTACTTTGACTTTTAGGCAAACTGGTCGTCAGAATAACTGGTTAGGCAGAGAGGTTTAGGTGGGCTGGCTTTATGCTGATTGGCCTGTTACCTCCCTCATCACCCCCAAAGCTCTAATTTTACATGAACCAAGGAGAAGGGGGTGGTGGCAGGGCTGGGGAACTTAATACCCACCCAGAAGTGTGCAGCTTCCAGAACTCTTTCTAAAAATAACTCTTTTTTATCATCCTAACGACTGGATGGCACAGTCCCTGAGCCCCATTTTACGAGTGAGAAATGAGAAAACGAGCTCAGAGAAGTGAAGCCAATAAGTGAATCTAGAATCTGGACTTCAAATTCTAGAATGCAAATCCTTTCTATGGTCCTATAGAAGATCCCGTAGAGGGAAGACTTAAGTACAAAGTGTGTTTGGTATTCTCAGTAAGTGCCAAAGATCTAGACGGCATGCTGTGGACTGGTGGGATCACTAACACCGGCTTCCAAGGCCCGATCATATCTGGTTAAGTTGGCAGGAAGATGGTGGGCAGTGGAGGTGGGGCAGGAAGGGGAGCAGCCACCAGGGTCCTCTGGTCGAATGTACCAACTGGATGCTAGTGAGTGACTGCGAGTCTGACCCTGGGACAGAGAATGAGGGAAAGATAATTAGGTAATTAGACACCAAACCAAAAGAAGGCAGGACATATGGGAAATATATCTTGGCCAGATAAATACGGTAGGATCAGAGTAGGGGGTGGTTTTGAAAATGCAGAGGTAAGAAGGAAAAGGGGTTCACTTAACTGTTCTGGCCTGTAAGTCCTAGACCAAGAGGTTGAAGGGTGGGGTTCAGGGACAGAGCACTTGGAAAACAACAGTATTGGGCACCTGGGTGGCTCAGTCGGTTAAGCGGCTGCCTTCGGCTCAGATCATGATCCCAGGGTCCTGGCATCAAGTCCTGCATCGGGTTCCCTGCTCCACAGGGAGCCTGCTTCTCCCTCTGCCTCTCTCTCTCTCCCTGTCTCTCATGAATAAATAGATAATCTTAAAAAAAAAAAAAACCAACAACAACAGTACTTCAAATCCACCTGGAAAACTTTAGGCAGCTTCTGAAATGACAGAGACCCAGACCCAGACTCATGGCTTCTCAGGCCCGCAGGTGTGTGTAAAATGAGCACTAGCCCTCTGGAGCCTAACATCTCAGAGTCTCCCACAGCCCCCGGCTGACTTGCTACCACCAGCTGGGGCTGGGCTCCTCCACTGTGGTGGGAACTATGGGGCCTGGCCTGAGCAGCCATTCAGAAGTGCTTATATAACTTTCTTTTTCAGGCCTAAAGGTTAGGTTATTCAGCTGAAATTTCTCAATCCACAGTTTCTTTCTGACCAGAGTGAGCTCAGGCCAGCTAACTGTGAAAGGGACTGGAAGAGAAGACTTAACTATCTTCTGCTCCCAGCTCCAGAAGGGGCTGCAGACTCAGCCAGGTTTTTCTGGAACCTTCAAATGAGAGGCCCCTCCAGAGATCCTTTGAAAAGCCCATGTTCCTGATGTAACTGGCCAGGGCTCACAGAGGGAGCCCAGCAAGGGGGCTCCCTCATTGTTGCTGTGGACTTCAGCCAAAGGCCAGAGCTGCATCCAGAGTATTTCCTTGAAAGTTTGAAATCAGGGGTCAGAACACTTTTTCTATAGGGACGCCTGGGTGGCTCAGTGGGTTAAAGCCTCTGCCTTCGGCTCAGGTCATGATCCCAGGGTCCTGGGATCGAGCCCCACATCAGGCTCTCTGTGAAGCAGGGAGCCTGCTTCCCTTCCTCTCTCTCTGCTTGCCTCTCTGTCTGCTTGTGATCTGTCAAATAAATAAAATAAAATCTTAAAAAAAAAAAGAACACTTTTTCTATAAAGGGCCAGATAGTATTTCAGACTTTGCAGGGCCATTCCATATCTGTCTCGACTCCCCCAGTCAGCCGCTATAAAAGCAGCCACAAAGTGTAAATGAATGGGTGTGGCTGTGTTTCAACCAAACTTTCTTTATAAAAACAGGTGGCAGGTCACAGTTTGCCGAACCCTGTCTCAACTCAGCCCTTGAACCCCTGCTTGCGGCCTGAAGAGAAGACTGACATTCTACAG
Organism: Lutra lutra; assembly: GCF_902655055.1. Classification (NCBI taxonomy): domain Eukaryota; kingdom Metazoa; phylum Chordata; class Mammalia; order Carnivora; family Mustelidae; genus Lutra; species Lutra lutra. The sequence goes on from NC_062296.1 coordinate 21,169,105, forward strand.
CACGGTCTAGAATGAAGGGAATTTAATAAACTGATTATGAGCTGGCCTCTGTGCCATGCTAATCTGATAATAATCATACTGACAAAGGGCTTTCAGTGGAAGGGGAAGTGTGGGTCAGAGCAGGGTTCAAATCCCAGCACTACTATTCACTTATCTTTGAGAATTTAAAGGCAGCATCTTGATCTCAGTGAGCCGTGTTTCCAAATCTGGCGGGATGCTCTGCCGACTTTTCAGTGCAGTGGTCAAGTTTGAATGAAATGACGCAAAGAAAGTGTTGGGCACTGTGCCCAGCCTGTGGTACAAGCTTACTAGTGGGAGTTCATGTTATCTCTGCTAAACCTCACCCTACCCTGAGAAGTGGACAGGGCAGCCATCATTATCCCCCATTTATAGATGGGGAAACAGGCTCAGGGAAGTCAAGTCCCTTGCTCAAATTCACAGAGCCATCTGGTTCTGTCTTCAGCTGGTGTCACCTGCCGTGCCCTCGCTAGGGGTCTGCTTCCCCATCATTATTGCTCCTCGGCCCCTAGGAACTTTCAGTATTCCGGACACTGGACACTGGAAGGGCCTCCCCAGGGACAGAGCAGGCCCTCAGCATTTTCCCCTGTAGCAGCATTAGTTGGGAAAGCTCCTGAGCTAGGATTTCCAAGCCAGGCTCATGCTCTAGGAGACTTGCCTGTCCCTTGAGTTTCTCTCTATATGAGGCCAAGGGCCCAGAAACCTGAGATCTAGTCCTGAATCTGCTTCTGCCGAGGGCTTGCTGAGTAGCTTGGCAAAATCTCTCCTTGGTCCTTTCTGGGCCTCTGCCTCCTTACCTGCCCAGGCCTCCTTGAAGGTATGGGTGAGTGAGAATCACCCATTGTGAATAAGGTCTTATTGGGGGTCCCAGCCAACAGTGAGAAAATCCAGGGCCTGCCACAAAGACCTGTAGGGAGGAGCTCTGGGAGAAGAAATGGGCATATAGCTGGAAATGGGAACCTTGGCCAGTGAGGAAGGTTACCACTGGGTTTGGGGGGTCTGCACAAGCTTCCCTTGGTCCCAGAGGCTGCCATAACCTCCATTTCTTATTTCCCTCATTGTTCAAACAAAATGCTTTGGTTCCCCCTGGGTGCTAAGGAATAGGCAGGCTGCAGCCTAGCCAGCCCAGTGGCCTGAAACTAAAGGTTTGGCACTCTGGAGCCTAACCTCAGCTTGGCCAGTAACTGGCTGTGTGACCTTCAGCAGGTTAGTTCATCTTTTGGTGGCCTTCCAGTACCCTCTCATCACCTATCATCATAGGTCAGGAATTTCTGTCCTCCCCACCTCAGACATATAGAATCATAGAAGAGCAAAGCTGGCAGGAGGTCATTCAGTCCCCTGAACTCCTTTGATTTTCGATGAAGAAAGTGGGACTCGGTAAAGGAAAGTGGCCCACTTTGAGGGGCACAGCTAGAGGGTGCTAGCAAACATTCCAGGAGCCCTTCCTATGGGCCTCGCACTGTTGGCACTTCACCTGTCCTGACTTGTCTCCATCGCAGGCCCATTCTCTAGCTGAGGAACCGGAGGCATGGAGAGGCTAAGTCCATCTGAGGATCCTCTGTGATGTGTAAAAACGAAAGAGAAGGCACTTTAAAGGCGAAGACAGTGTTGAAATGCAAAGCATTCAGTCAAGGGCAGCTGTCACCTCTGTCCTGGGACTGCAGAAGCACTGTGTCTACAGAACCAGGGGAAGGTTCACCCCCTCACCAGCCGCAGAAGCCCAGGTTTCCAGAAAGGCAGTCTCTGGCTCTCTCCCCAGCAGGTGTAGGGACAGGGCCCAGTGACTGGGGCGTAGCTATGAGGTTTCATCCCCCTGTGCGTGGGGTCCCAACCTTTCTCAGAGCCTAGAGTTCTCTCACCTTCTTCAGAGAACTCCCAGCTCCTCAGGTGTGGGCAAGGTGGAAAGATATGGAAAGATTTGTGAAGCAGAGGAAAGAATTACACAGGGGTAGAGAGGGGCTGGAGGAGGGGTCTCCTGAGGGAAGGCTCACCATGCAGCCCCTTCGCCTCCATCACTCAGAGATCTCAGACACAGGTTTGGCCAGGAGTTGCAGTCTGATTTCTCTCCTTCCCACCCAACTATGGACGAGCTCCCAGCTCAGCTCCACAGCCCTCTTTACCCCATCCCCTCTCCCAAACTGCCTGTTAAGCTTTAGGTCCCATGTCTTATGCAAGTTTCCCCTCAAGCTGCACCAACATTTTCAGAACCCAAGCATAAGAAAACCCCTTTTGGCCTGCCCCTACCTTGCGTGTGCGTGAGCCACAGTGGAGGAGGGGCAGTGAAGAAGACTTGCTCCTTGCCTCACCTCTGGGAGGCTGAAGGGAAAGGTGTGCGGGGAGGGTGGGACAGCCCTTGTTGCCTGTGGCTTCCACAGTGCCCTCTGTACCTCTGGCTGTTCCCCTGGCCCCAGCAGGAACTGTACAGCAGGGAGCTGCACACACAGCTCTCAGGAAGCAGAAGCTGCGAAGGCATCAGCCTAAGTCCCCCACCCCACCCTCTTCCCGGTACTTTTCTAGTCTACCCAGGCTTCCCTTCCTTGGCTCTCTGCCTCTCCAGATTCTCTCCATTCTTCAAGTGCCAACCAAGTCAGCCTTCCCCAGGAAATCTTACAGGATGCTCCTCTACCCTGAAGGTCACAGCAGGTGATGCCCGGATGGGAACCTAGGTTTGTCTCCCTCCTAAGCCTGTGTGTTTGCCAACCATACACTTTCTTGCCAGACTGAGCATGGCTATAACCGCAGTGGAGGTGATGATGCCCATAGTAATGATGACCAGGGAATATAAGATTGTGCCTCCCAGCGTGGGATCTGGAAAAAACCTTGGCTCCTCTAAGTACTAAGCCTGGGTCACTCCACCCTTCCAGGCCTCAGTTTTATTGTATCTACAATCGAAATAACAATCCGTAGCTTCCTCACAGGCTTGTAGTAAGGCTCAAGTGAAGTGAAAATGAAGTTAAAATGTTTCTGAAGTTAAATGCTTGGTACACTAGACAGCTCTATGCTTGTGTGAACTGGGAGAAAAATGCCTACTTTCCAGCTTGCCTGGCAAAGTGCTTTGTCATCTGCAAAGTGTCGTAGAAATTCATTTCCCAACACTCAACACGTGCTTGAGCGCCTACTATGTGCCACATTCCTTACAACCTGGTGAGGGAGGTCTGATGTCATTCAAAAATCACAAGGCGTGTCTGACAGTGACTGTGGTAAAGGCTCTGGGGAAAGCACAGGACTCTGAGAAGTTTCTCACAGAGAGAACTCAAAGTCTCATTGGGGAAGGGGTTTGGAGATGCTTCCTTGAGGAGAAGTGGGAAGCTGAGACCTCAGGGTGAGTAGAGGTTAAGCAGGAGAAAGGGAATTAATTCCTGGCAGAGGGAGCATGCTGCTTGAGTCCAAGCAGGTATGATTTACTCTTAAGCCCATTTCACAGACTGGGTGCAGGCCCTGAGAGGGGCTGTGAGTTGCAGAATGAAAAGTTCCACTCAACTCCTGTGTGCTGGCTGATTCTCGTCCAGGCTCTTCGCTGGGCAGAGTTAGAGCAGGGACCTACCATGGTATCTAAGGCATCCTCTTCCCATAACTTGGTCAATACTCTTATCAGTTTTATCAGCTGTGGGGTGGGGGGGGGGACCGAGACTCCCACCCATCAGCGCGGGGCGCTGGGTGTACCTGGGTCAGCTTGCAGGCTGGAGAGGCCCTCTGAAAATTTCTTAGATGTTCCACTTTCCTTTTGCTCTGCCACCCTTTCTCTTTCGAGGTCTCTTAGTCTCTGGGTGAAATTCACTGTGACAGGAGAGGTTGCCCCCTGCTGGCTGATCCTGGGGACTGCAGGGACTTCTTACTGCCTGAGCCAGGCCTTGGCCCAGACCATTGAAGGAAGCTCTTGAGCAGGAAGTGTGAGGGAGAGCAGACCAAGGTGGGTGTGGGGGAAGGTGATCGAAGTTAGTCAAAGCTGACTCTCGGTTGCCTCTGCTGAAGGATTCTGAGCCTGTGAATGATTCTGTGGGTGTGAATGTATGTCCCATGATGTAAGAGAGTGTGAGGGGTGCAAGGGTGTATCTATGAGTCATGAATGTAGGTGGGCTGTGTGTGTGTGTGAACACTGCCTGGGGCAGGTGTGTATATCTGATCCAAGATGTTCACTGTACGACGCTAATCATGCTTGTGCATGGGGTATGGGTGGGGAAGGAAGAGAAGTTGCTAGCCAAGGGCACCAAGGGTAAAGTTATCCAGCTTGTGGTTTCAAAAGGCAGCAGCTGGCCCTCTAAGTCCAAGCCAGGCCCTGTTTGCATCCGTACTGGATGGTCCTAGGCTGTCTGGCTCTCAGGCTGTCCCAAGGAATATTTCTTTGTCCCTGCCAGACTAGCGGGTACACACCTGCAGGGTCCCCGCCCTGCTAGCGGGTACACACCTGCACCCTCACAGCTCCTAGGGGAAATCTCCTAGCCTCTGGAGGCAATAAGCAAATCTGATTTCTGCGTGTGCTCATGGGAGAACCCTAAGGGAGCGCCCTGCCCCAGCCAAGCCCCAATGTAAGACCTCTCTGCTCTTTTCCTCTGTGTACTAATGTAGGCTTTCTGGGTGTTTCTGACCTGCAAACATTCTGATCAGTCAGTGCTGATCATGTCATGCTGATTATTAGGGAATTTTAATGTTACCCCGTCCACTTCCCGTACTCCTATATATATATATATATATTTAACCTGGAGCTTCAGGAGACCATGACTTAGTTCTCAAGCCTGAAAGGAAGGTTGTGTGGTTGGTTTTTGTTTTTTGGTTTTTTTCAAATTGCCCCCTCACATGGCATGAAAACATTCGTCCATCTTACCAGTCTCAGCAGGCAAAATTCCTTGGTGAGCCCATCAGCCATCAGTTAAACACTGGAGTCACTAGGTTGGGTTCTGAAGTATCAGATCAGAGTCTAATAACTCCCTTGGACTTTGCCCAAAGGTCCAGCTTTCTGAGTAAGCTCAGAGGTAAGGGAGCTCTGGAGGATTCAAGTTCAGGTTCAAGTGAATGCTCCAGAGCAGGCCTAGCCTTGTCCTCTGTCCGTGGGTGAGACCCACCAGCCACACCCACAGCATTTCTAGGAAACAGCTTCTTCCGCTCCCTGGGCTTTGGTGTCAGCTCTTCCTGAGAGAAATGCAAACTGTGGGAGCTGTGTTCCCGCAGGTGACTGCTGGGTGGAGCCCTTCCTCTGCCGGCCCCATGACTTGCCCTTACCAAGGGGTGATAATTGTACCTCTTGAACTGTCTTGAGGCTCAATGAAGACACTGAATCCTAATGCACTTTAAGGTGCTCCCCTCAGCCAGCTCCCCAGTTGGGCAGTCTCACTCTTGCCAGAATCCCTGTTTTTATATCTGGGGTGCTCAGGTATATTTGTAAACAACAATCATACAGAATCCCAGTGCTGGCAGAAACCTCTGTTCAGCCATTATTAGATCAGACAAGTTAGTATTTGTTGAGCGCTTATTATATTCTAGGTACTGTTCTAAGTTCTTTACATATATTTTCCTCACTGAATTCCCACAACAATCCCAAGAGGTAGAAACTCTTATTATCCCCATTTTACAGATGAGGAAACCGAGGCTCAATGTGACCATAGCTGGTCAATTGGGACAAGATTTGAGGCCTGGAAATTTGGTTCCAGAATCTGTGCTCTTAATCATTGTGCTCTATGATTTCTACACGGTCTTCACTGGACAGTTGTTTTGCCTCTGCTTGCATACCTCCAGTGACGGGGAGCTCCTCACTTCTCAAAGTAGCCTGTTCTAGCTGTAGTTGCTAGAATCTTCTTGCAAACCTTTGGTGATCCAGACCACAGAAAGATCCCAATTCCCTGAAGACTCAAGCATGGGGTAGGCTAAAAACGGAGACACAGAAAGCAAATATTTTCCCTGGACCCTGACCCCCCAACACACACACCCAGACCCTCTGATCCCATTTCCTTTGGCATGCCCACACCTTCTCCTCCTATGGAGATTGAAGCAGGAAGTAGGATGGTTCCCCCACCTCACTATTCGTCTTCTGTTGAGGAGAGTGAGTGAGCAGGTATTCCTATAGTTAGAGCCCAGAGCATATACAGTGCTCATTGTATTAACAAGTGATCAATAAACGCTGAATGAATAAATGGACAAGTGAATGAAGGACAGACTCACAGCCTCCTTTCCTGCCAGTCTCAATCTCCTGGAAGAGTTACTTTTACATTGTGCTTTGAGATCCTTAGAAGCAGCTTTTCCATGGTAATAAAGCCTGCCACTCTTCAGGGCCAAATTCTTTCCTGTCTCACTGACTCTGAACTCGCTCCAGAAAAGATCCTAAATTACCTTCAGTGTCCGTAGAACGGGTCACTGTCAATTGGGAGACCTGTGGAGTGTGCCCAGCCATGAGTGCATCCCCCAGCGCACATCTCCTCCGGGAAGTTCCCGGCTGATCGACCTTGCCGGGGTTTCCATGGTAACAACACTAAGCTAATGGGTTGCCAGGGTGATGGTGCAGCTACTGCTAAGATTGCACGGGACCGGACCACACAGGGCCATCCAGTTGAAAAGAGGCTAATAACACCTTTCTGAGTCTCCATGACAACAACACTCCAGCACCGGGTAGGCTTTGTCCCAAATGCAGATTAGACCCCCACCTTCCACACTCAGCAAGGACACCCTGGGAGGCAGGCCACTGGCCCAGTATCCTGCTGTTCCCTCCCAAGACGAAGCGCTAGCCAGGGCTTATTCCCCCTCTGAGGCTCCCTCTTGACCCCAGGCCCCCTCGCCATACTGTTCTTCAGGGTGTTTGGCTGAAGCAGGCTGGGGTTGGGCAGTTCAGACTGTCAGGGAGAAGGGCTGAGGCAAGAAGAGGGCTCAGGCTGTTTGCCACGGAAGAAAATGGAACTTTGGGGCACCTTTAGGGGGAGGAGCATCTCTTGGTAGGGCTGGTCCCAGGCCACAGGGCTCATGCTCTCTGGAGTCCAGGAAGCAGCCAGGGGCCATCTCCCCCTAGCAAAGCCAGAAGGATGGGGCCAAAGTTGTCAGACTACTTGTAAAGCTGTGGCACATATGAATTCCATCAAAGCAGGATCTGGAGGCCCAGAGCCTCACCCATTCAGTTGTATCCCTCTCCCCCACCACAGTGTCCCCTGAAACACCTAGCCTTCTGCGTAACACAATCTGAAAAGCCTCTGGCCTAGGCCAGTCCCTCACAGTCAGGATGGAGAGGCTAATCGAGGACCAGAGAGGACAGGGGACTTGCCCAATGCCTCACAGCTAGTCATCAGTATAGCCAGCACTAAAATCCAGGACTTTCATGCTGGTAGGGCCACTACCAATAAACCAGGAAGTTATGAACTTCCAGGTGATCTTTAACTCGGGCTCTTCGAATTCCCAAGACCACTGGGGCTTCTGTCTTCCTACCTATTCATGGGAAGTTTATAATAAGGATCTGGAGAAGAGAGCATGTTATATTGTAGGGACAGGCAAAATGTTTAGAATGGACCTTCTGGATTGACATTTTTGAGCACCTACTATGTGCTAGACATTTTGTCAGAACATGCATTCTGTGCTAGGCATTGTCTTATTTCTTCCTCGTAACAAGCTAGTTAGACAGGCATAATTACCTTCATTTAGCAGATGTGAAAATGGAAGCTTTGGGGGTTAACTGAAGCTTGGGTCGATTAAACATTGAGCATCTCTTCACGGGGAGGCCTCCTTACTAGCTCCAGCAGGGGATTCTGGGATGAATGCTGACCCATAACCTATCTCTGGAGACATTGAGCTGAAGCAGGTGGATGCATTCGAAGCATTAAAGATCCCTGATCACCTGCCCCACCCGCACTAATCTCACATCTAACTCTGCCCCGTCAGGGACGACTGAAGGGCACATTCAGTCTTGAAGGCCAGACATGTTATTTCTTCATGGCACACAGCTGCTGGCCACAACAGGCAGAACATCTTGAGTTGGAAGGGGGGTGGGGAATGACTCCCAGTTGCCATGGAAACTCAGGGAAAGGTGTCAGAAATGCCACATCTGTCATGTGGAAGGTCTGGGGCTGTACCATACAGAGCTACGGCCCCACTTGGTGGGCCTGGGGGATGTGGCCCCCTTTTGGCTGTCCCCAGGACCAGCCCAAGTGTGTGGGCTCTGGGGAGAGGCTTTCCAGGACTTGACTGGGCCTCAAGGGGCACTGCTCTGTCAGGTCACACAACACTTTCCTTCTCCGCCTGCTGGCCGCACACTTCTCCTCCATTGCACATCCTCCCACCTTCTTTGGAGATTCTTTGTCTTCTTCACGTGCTCCGCTGCTGTGACTGGGAAGTGCACCAGACAGGGAGTCCAAGGGCTGACTCTGGGTCCTAGCTCTGGGACTCACTCACTTCACTGGGCCTCAGTTGTCTTCTCTGTACACTGGGCTGGGGCGGGAATCAAACAAGACCTCTGCTGAAAGAGTCAAGTTCTTGGGGACACTTTCCCTGGCCCCCTAGACCTGTTTCGGTTTGGCCCCTCTTTGGGCCTCCACACCCCTCTTGCTTCCCCCCATCCTGCCACAGAGTAGCTGTTTGCTAGTTGCTCTCGTTCCTTGGACTGTGGGCTGTGTGAGTGCAGGGACAAGGCCACCCCGGACCCCCCTGCACAGCCACAGAATAGGTGGCTCACAAGTGTTAAAGGAATAGAGATGGTGCCAAGAAGTGGCTCCGGTGCTTCTCCTTTTCTTTCCCAACCTTCCCGCCCTGGTTCAGTTTCCTTAGGACCCCTCAGACCCCTGCAGAGGTCTGAGAGATTCATGTCAAAGCCTTCATTGGGGCTAATGGCTTAATAGGCCTTTTGTTCCAGCACCTCGGGCCTCACAACACAGAGGCTGTCTGGAAGCACGCGGGACATTGGCAACCCCAAACTGGGCCCTGAGAGGCTGCCACCAAGCCGGGGTAGCTTCGAGCGAGCTGGCCTTTGACTAGCAGGGGCAGCAGCTCTACTCCAAGCTGATCTATAAAAGGGAGGTGCTGATGGCCTCTGCCTCACAGGGACCTTGTATGTCAGTGCTGTGTGTGTGTGTGTGTGTGTAATATTGGTTGGCACTGAGGAAGCACTGAATAAGAATTGAAGGGGAAAGTAAGGGGGCGGTCTTCATCCTAAGTAACGGTGGGGTTTCCCTCTAACACCCTCTCATGGCCGCCACCAACCCCCCCCCCCACTGCCGCCCAGCCCCGGTGTCTTGTCAGAGTTGGGTCCCAGGAGAAGAAAGCCCACCCTGGCTGTTCCAGTCTCACTGATTTGGACTCAACAAGACCCCATGCTGGGCAGTTTTCTCCCCCTGTGGCATGGTCCTTTCCCCCACCTCTACAGGACCAATCACTTTCCTTTAGTTATGATGTGTTTGTTAAGCACCTACTGCATGCCACTCCCATGCTTTCTCAAGCACAGCTTGGATCAGTTCCTTAGAAGTCTCGTTCAAACAGTGGCCCTTCCCCTCAACCACTCAGTTGCTCTGTGACCTTGGACCAAACCCCTCCTTATTTTGTACCTTAATTTCCTTATAGAAAAAAACCCGAGGCTCTAGAAGGTCTCTGAGAACTGAGCTCAGGTGGTTCCAGATGACCAGTTGTCATTAGTTCCTTGTCCCAGGGTCAGGGTGAGTTGTGTGTGTCCTGGGTGGAGCTCACGAAGGGCAGGGCTTGGGTTCCCTGCCTGTTGGGAGAGACACAGCCCCAGGTCTCAGGGTGATCCCCTGGAGAGGGGCTAAGACCATGCTGGGAAGGGGGGTGTGGCCCGAGACAGGGCTTCCCAGAGGGAGACTGCCATCTCTCCAGTGAGTTTCCAAATGTTGCCCAAAGCTGGCTGGCCTCCAGCTGAAAGGGGAACACAGGCCTTGGCGAGGCTGGATCAAAGCAGCGGCTCACGGGGCTCGACAGCTGGCTGGAGAGCCAGCAGCACTGAGTGGCGAGGAGAGGAAATCATGGGGACAGCTCCTCCACAGTGAGAGCCGGCTTTCTAAGCCACAAGCCTCCCCCAAGGGGCCTTGTTTGGCCCACATAGACTCAGCAACTCTCTGCCCACGCTTCCTCACTGGGCCTAATCAGAGTTCTGTGGACCATGCTGCACAGGGGCTCCCCCACATCCCCCTCACACAACAGCCCCCCAGTTTGAGTTACAGCCCCTTGACAGTCAAAGAATTCTCACTCTGTTCCACCTGTAGTGTGCTTTGCTTTCACTGAAACTGCAGTCCCTCATTTAGTCCCCTCGGGGTGAGAAGAGGTTCCTCAACTTTGCAGGCACAAGGGAGCCAAGGTTGGTTCTTGCTTGAACAATGCAAGAGCACGCTGAAAGCGCTGCGGCCTAGTGAGGAGCCAGCCCGGGACTGGAAACACCTATGAATACCGGACTTCTAGTCCTGACTCAGACTCTTACTGGCTAGATGACCTCGGGGAAGCCACTTCCCCTCTCTGTATATATTTCCTCCTCCATACAATGGGGATGATGCGAGAACCCACACAACCTCACTGGGTTGGTGTGGGAATCAAATCAGAATGTGTATGTAAAAGTACTTTTAACCAACTGTGTGCTATATAAATACTCAGCAGCAGATGACAAGATGCCCTGCCTCTTCTAGGAGTCTGGCTCCACGCTTTCCCTTTCCCTCCACCACCTGTAATGATCACCTCCCTGCTGGCTCCTTGCCTTCCCCTTGGCCTTCAAATGTGCTCAGAGCTTCAGTCCGTCCACTGACATACACCAGCAAAGTTCTGAGACAAATGGTCTCTGCCAGCTGCCTTTATCTTCTCTTTCTGTAGCCCATCCTCTTACTCCTGCTCTCTGGTTTACATACCTTCCCCCCCCCCACTCCGCCCACCTCCCCCTTCATCCTCCTTGTGTCTCGGCCAGACATTTGATCCCACTGATCCTGTGCGCACCTAAGTCCTCTGGTTTCTGTGGTAGGCAGCCTGAACAAGGGTCCCCACAATCCCCACTTCCTGGTATCCCCACCCTCATCCAACCCCTCCCTGGAGGGTGTGGACAGACCTAGTGACTTGCTTCTCACAAAGAAAATATGGCAAAGGTGATGGGTTGTCATTTCCAAGGTCTGATTGTAAGACTTTGACTCCTGTCTTTCTCGCACTCTCTCAGCATCTCTCGCTTGGACTGAGGAAGCTGGTTGCCTTGTGAGCTGCCCTGTGGTGCATTCCACATGGCCAGGAGCTGAGGGTAGCTGACAGCAGGACCTTTGCACTTGCTATTCCTTATCCCAGAATGTTCTCCTGAATATCAGCACTTGTTTATTTATTGTTTTCCTTTCCCCGCACTAGAATGTAAGGAGGGCAGTGTTTTTGTCTGGTGTGTTCTCTACTGTATTCACAGTGCATATAAGCCTGGTATGTAGTAGGGGAGGTGGGGCCAGTTTTCATCCAGAAAGTTTTACCTATCATGAAGAAAGGCTTTCTGGAAGAGTCTCAGTCCACACCCACAGCACTTCTGCTTTCTCACAGTGAAAGCAAAGCACACAAAAAATGGACTGGGTGCGGGCGTATGTATGAGAGCATGTGTGGAGCTATGTGGAAGTGGGTAGGATTGGGAGTAGGGAGTGTGTGTGTGTGTGTGTGTTAACTGTGGAGTAACTGTGTGTATGTGCTCAGGAGGGAGAGGGGAAAGATAACTTCCTGGGGCCTTTAGGGTGAGCCCAAGCCCCTCAGATTCCATCTTTGACCTCCAGCAGGTGTACTTGTGGCTCAGTGTCCCTTGAGGAGCCAAGAATGGTGGTGACTCTTTGGACAAGCATCTCTGAGGAGGTGGGGGGAAGCTTCAGGCATTTCCGCTCCTGAGCCAAAGGAATGCTGGAGAAGTCCTGAGAACAATGGGGAGCTGACAGCCCCTCAGTGGACCTGTGACGTGCGGACCCCGAGAGGAGTGCACAGCTGCCTGCCAGAACCTGGGGCATGGGACAGGGGCTGGCGGGGATACAGAGGAGCCACGGAATCCATGAAGGAGGAAGCCGGAAGCAGCTGGGGATGACACTGAGAGGCATTTCCCGCCTCAGGATGCCCTCCCGCTTTCTTCACTGCCGCTGCAGCTGCAAAAGCAAAAGACTCAGCTTCCCTCTGGCCCCAAGTGGCTGTCCTACACATTGGGAGCTCAGGCCCCAGGCAGCCCCACTCCCAGCTTCCCTCCCCGGTCCCCGAGGGCGGCAGGCAGCTCCTCTGGGTAGGTGCCCTCTGGGCCTAAAGGGAAGCTTTGTGAGTTTCAGGTGATGGTCTGCAGATCTTACCCTGCCTGCCCACAGGCTGGTGCTGAGGGCACTGCGGTCTGGAAGATCGCTGGCCCAGCTCCATCAGCCTCCACATCTTCCTGAAGTGCCTCAGTGACCGGCACTGGGCCCCAGGCAGGTTGAGGCCTCTCATCTGGAGATCCTATCCCACCTCGGTACAGTGTTCCCAAACTTTTCAATCTTCTTGGCACCACGACACACTCTGACATACTCAGATTACGGGGACAACTACCTCCCCAACCCAGATGTGTAGTAAGCATGGCTGCACGTATTAGTGATGCTTCATGGTGACTCCAGGGTTGTGCCTAGAGAAGACGGGGATGGGGGTGTGTGCAATCCCAGCACGAAGCTATAACCCCATGTATACCGGACCAGCTCAATGGTCCAGGGACAGAAGCTCCGCAGAGCCTGAAGACCGAAGAAGACAACACACTTCAGAAAACACGCGAGAGATATTCAGACACAGGGAGTCCTTCAGTGAGAGAGAGAGAAGGGTGCTGAGAGATCCTGTAGATCTCCACTGTCCAAAATGGTCATCAACAGCCCCATGTGACTATGGAGCACTTGAAATGGAGCCTGTGCAAAGCAAGGCATGCCGTCAGTGTAAAACACATCGTAGTTTGAAAACGTAATATAAAAAAAGAATGTCAAATATCTCATTAATAATTTTCAAGTTGAGTTTAGATATAAATGGCAATATTTTTGATATGTTGAGCTAAATAAAATATATCATTAAACATATAATTACAAAAGACACTAATCTTGATTGTGGGGAGGGTTTCACAGATGTATATATATGTCAAAACTTTAACTGCACACCTTAAATATGTTGCAGTCATGTCAATTATACCTCAATAATGCTGTTAAAAAATTCTAAGTAGATCCCCCATTGCTACCCAAGAAGATAAAAAAAGAACTAATTTCACCTGTTGATTTTTTGTGTGGTTCTTAGAAAATTTATTTATTTGTAAAGATTTTATTTATTTATTTATTTATTTGAGAGACAGAGAGAGAGAGAGAGTGGGGTGGGGGGGGCACAGGAAGAAGAAAAGAAATCTCAAGCAGACTCCCTCCAGAGCATAGAGCCCAACCCTAAGATCATGACCTGAGTCAAAACCAAGAGTTGGATGCTTAACCGACTGTGCCACTCAGCCACTCCAGAAAATTTATACTTACGTGTGTTGCTTGCATTGTATTTTTATTGGATGGGACTGATTTAGTGGTTAGAGTTCACTTTACAGACCATGAAACTGAGGCCCAGAGAGGGGAAGGAGCTTGCTCATATAATGAGATGGGGAAGATTTCGTTACTCAATGGCAAGAATGTACAGGGCAAGAACTACCTATGTTGGTTAAAAACAACAACAAAAAAACCACCTTAGGTTCTGGAGGAAAGTGATACCTACCCCTGACCTTCACACAGTTAATAGGTACCAAGGCTTCAGAAGTGGGTGAATTTGTCGTAAACTCAGAAACCTTGAAGGGAAAGGGTAAGGAACAAAGGGGAAGAGGGACAGAGGAGCCAAAGAAATGAAGAAACTCTGTGTGTGATGTGACCCTTTCCCCAAGATTCCATCCCCCAAAGACCTTCAGTAAATTCTGCTCTCCTTTACTTGGTGGGAACTGAGGAAGGGTCAAGGTTTCATGCTTTGGTCAATGCAGTGAAAGTAGGGACCATGCCCTGAGCCACAGAAATCTGGGTAGCAGAGGAGGCCACAAGAATATAAATCTTATGGGGCTCCTGGCTGACTCACTTGGTAGAGCATGCAACTCAAGTTCAGGGTCATGAGTTCAAACCCCATGTTGGGTGTAAAGCCTACTTAAGAAAAAGAATATAAATCTTTTCTATTCCTCCACCCCAAGAAATTCACCAATACCTGGGACAGGGGTCTTGACTTGCACAAATCATGGAACAGAGGTGGAGGGCAGCTCATTATAATGTTGTTTAGATCTCAAGGGTCATGAAAGACTCTGGTAATTCATGGACCCACTAGCATGATCAGAAATTTAAAAGCTAAGAATATGATCATAGTGATTGTTGCTTTATTTCCCTCCTTCCACCCTTTAATTCAGCAACTGAACCAAAAGGATTAAGGATGCCTCTACTACGTTCAAGGCCAACCACCAGCCCCACCATGTTAGGTGCTGTGAAATATACAAAAAAATCTTTGGTCACTTGAAGCCCACAGAGAAGTCATTTCAGCAAGAGATGGATAAGCAAAGAACAAAGTCAAGAGAGTAGAGTAGTTAAAAGTATAGAAGGGTGCTTAGGGCTACCAAAGAAACAGCTCAGTACCCTGGTAGGACCCAAGTCTAACTTCATTCGATATGGGCCTGGCTCAAGGAGGTGCTGGATGTGTCCATAATCCCTGACCAGGAGGGAAAGAAAATGGACCAGGAGGCCCAAGATCAGCAGGAACTGGGTCAATCATGGAAAGAGGACCAGTGAGCTGCATTTTGGGGGAAGGAAATGCGTGACATTTGCTCTGAGTTCTGGATTGATCTGACTGTACTGTAGACAGAGAATCCCCGGATGAGAGTGGGCATAAAGGTGCCCAGATCCAGTCCATTGTGCCTTATGGCTACTCTCAGAGGATGACATGGTGGGGACAGCTTGGTGCATCCCTTCACTCTGTCCTGTTAACTGTTCCCCAGCCTTGCCAATGCTCACAAGGAAGACCTGATCAGAGGATAGAGATGGATCTGCAGGAGCCAGCACCACTGTCACACACATGACTAGCTGGTGATGAGTCCCTCGCCTTCCCCTGGAGAAGCAGCCAAGGCTGAAGAGTGGCTGCACTGTCCCTTTGGATCCTTTTCAGTTCCATCCAATCGTTTCTTAAGCATCCACTGAGCACCTATCACGTGTAAGGCCCTGTGGAAGAGAATGGATCCCAGCCCTCACGTAGCTGGTACCTGTGCATACATTGTTACAACACAAAGTGGCTAGGTGTTCCCAGGGCAGATCCAGCTAAAAAGCTATGAGAAGTTGGAAGAGAGAGAGAGCATTTCCACTTGGGTTGTCAGGATGACTTCATAGAGGAGGTGGCATTTGAACTGAACTTTGAAAGGGGATAGGATTTGGATATCAATTCCTAACACTTTATTCAGTGCTTACTAAGTACCAGATAGTCTTCCAAGTGCACTAAAAATTGTAACTCATTTGGGCAAACCACAATCCCATGAAGTAAGTATCATTGCCACCCCCATTTAACATTACGGAGGTGGAGGCACAGAGAGATTAAGTCACTTGCCCAAGGCCACACAGGTAGTAGATGATGGAGCCCAGAATCAAACCGAGATAGAGTCATGCTCATACCACTGCCTCTTGGATAAGCAGAAACAGGGTGGGCCCAGTGGTCCAAGCAATAGCATGAGCAGAGAGTCAGGGATGTGAGGAAACATGGCCCCCTCATGGAAAGCAGAGGTGAGTCTGTCAGGGCTAGAGTGTTTGGTGTATCAATGGGAGTAGGCAAAGATGAGGTAGAAAAGGAAGGTGGTTTCAAGCTGGGTTTTCAGGCACCTGAGGGTAATGTGTCTTAGGGAGCTTTGAGGGGTGTAGTAGTGGCCATCACCCCAGGCCTGACTCCAGAAGGGAGGCATGCCCCTCTGAATCCAGGCCCAGCTGAGCCAGTATTGCCCATTTCCAGGAGGCCTTGCTAAGCCCCAGTGGCAGCCACTAAGCTTTGAGGTGAGTGTTCATTCAGGGACAAGAATGGAAACTCCATCATGTTTACCACAGGAAATACCACTGCATCAAGAGCCACCCCCCTTGGGAGGCAGGTTCCATTCCTGTTTTGTTTGTTTGGGGACTGAATGTTGTTATTCCCTGCTCTGCCTGTGTTTATGTCAGGGAATGTTTGCTATCAAAAAACAAAGTCCAGGCAGTGCCCCTACGAATGCAACAGCCACAGAGCCCTTCGCTCAGGCATTTCCGGGCGCTAGCTTCCACTAATGGATTTCTCCATTGAACAGCATCAAAGACCTCCTCTTTTGGCGTCCCTCTCATCTTAAAGGGACTGGTGCTGAGAGGAAGTCATTTGACTCTGGAAGAAAAGCAGTTTCTAGACTTGGCATCCTTGCCTGTCTCCAGCCTGGGTGAAAAGTGAAATAGGCTTGTTTCCAAAACCCCAGCCATCAGGAGCAGAGACCCCCCAAGCCTGGACCCTCACACCTCCTCCCCCTGGGGAAACATCCACAGGAGCCTGCAGGGCTCAGGCCTTGGAGAATAGCCGTAAAAAAGCGGATCTTACTAACCAGTTTTCAGAACAGAAAGCAGGAGAGGTGATACCACAAGCTTCCGATATGCTCACCTTTATTTTGCAGATGAAAGAACTAAGACTCAGAAGAAGGGAGGACAGTCATGACAAGGAGAGAAGGGAGAGAGAGTAGGGGGAGTTCTGCAGAAAATCCTTCCTCTTCTTCAAGCCCGAATCCCATCTCTTCTGCTGTGGTCCTCACTGTTCTTCCCTTCTTTTTGGTATAAAATATGGGTTGCATAGTTTCACACTAGGCTATGTAGCAACACCCCTGGGCTTCCTCCTTCCCTCCTGCAGGAGATGACACTCTCTTTCAGCTAGGGCAGAAACCAAGGACTCATCTCCCCCCTCCCTCCCCCTCCTCTTTCCCCAAAGCACCCAACAACGGGCCATGTCCCGTGGGCTGGTAAGACATATTGGTATGATCCAATGAGCCTCCCCATTGACATGAAGGATTCACTGACCACTGAAGCCAGTAGTGACTGAGGACAGGAACTGGAGAGTGGGCAGGTGGTGAAAAGAAGACAGAAAAGATAATAGACAGAGTGTCTGACAAGGAGGGGAAACTATTTCTCAAGAAAAGGGGGAGAGTCATGACACATTGCCAATGGCCAAAAAGCTGAGGAGGGGAAACAGAAAATTGGTGACCCAGTTATGATCTCTACAGTGCTGATACCCCAAGCCCTGTCTTATGCACAGCTGGAAACTCGTGCCTTGCTCTGCTGGTGGCCTTGAACTTGCACTCAGTTGTGCCTCTAGCGCAGGTGTGGGCATAGGATTTGCAGGTGTGATTGGTGCACTGAGCCAGCGACACTCTCTGGCCTGGACCCTGTGGGACCCACAGCAGGTGCTCACACACCCAACTTCAAGGTCTCATGCATGAGGCAGCTGGATTGGAGGCTGGGTGAGGAACAGAGCCAAGCTGATCACTGTCTGACTAATTTCTGTATTCTTCCTCCACATTCTCCTGTACCTAGTGCAATGACTAACATATAGTGCATGCTCAGCAAGGCCTGGCTAATTACAGTAATCACAGAACACCTGCTATATGCCAGGCACTGTGCTAGGCACCTTACAAAGATGATCTCATTTCGTCTTGACAGTCCTATGAGGAAGGTATTGCATTTTTAGCCCCATCTTACAAATGAGAAAAATGCATGCTCGGTGAGGTTAAAAATGACTTGTCTGAGGTCACAGGACAAGTTCATGGTTGGACTAGTACTCAAGTTCAAGTCTATCTGATACTAGACTCAGGCTAATAACTCCGTGTTATACTGCCGAATGAAAGAAACCAGAATCCACAACTATAACCTCATTAGTCCTATGCTGAAGCAAAAGACATGAATTGATGAAATGTGAGGGTTCTGAGATTCATCCCCCTTTTGCAATGCAGACACGCACCCACACATGCACACACGTAGCAGGCTTTGAGAACATCTTTTTTGTGCAAATGTTACAGCCCCCAGCCAGGGAAGTAATTCTGTGAAGCACAGGCTGATGAGGGTTTGGGGGAGGGGGAGGGAGGGCCTAACCCAGGGCTGGCTTCACACTGGAAGTATAAAGCCAAAAGGATAGACAGCAGCTGATGTTCTCAGCAGGGAACCAATAAAACGCTAGGGAATGGGGTTGCCCCTTTGAGACCTTGGGGAGCCTCTTGGGGTGCTCCTGCTGCCCCTTCAGTGGCAGGAGGGGCAAGAGGGTAGGATTATTTCAGCACAGCAACTTCTCAAGCCCTAGCAGGATGGGCGGGTGGGTGCCCTTGGTCTGAGCTGCTTATGCCAAGCACCTCCCAACACCTGCAGATCACAGGAACTGACTTGAAAAGAGGAGATCCAGGAATGCCTGGGTGGCTGAGTTGGTTAAGCATCTGACTCATGATTTCACCTAAAGTCACAATCTCAGGGTCTTGGGATCGAGCCCTATGTCAGGCACCTGCTCATGGTGGAGTCTGCTTGAGGTTCTCTCTCTCCCTCTGCCTCTACCCACTGCACTCTCTCTCTCTCTCTTTTTCTCAGAAATAAATGCATTTTTTTTTTAAAAGAGAATATCCACCTCTGAGGCCTTGGTAAGCCCTCATGATGCCCAGGGCCTCGGGCTAGTCTCTAGGAAACAGGAATTGCCCGCATCTCTCCGTCTTTGCTCACTCGTCACTTTCTCAGTAAGGACTCCCTCAGCCACGCTATTTAGAATTGTACTCATACCCCCTTTATGCTTTCTTTTTCTCCAGTAGCATTTATCATCAAGTGACATTTTTTACTTATTCATTTTCTTTGCTGTCTGTTACATGGTATGGACCACAGAGGCAGGGGCCAGCGGGGTGGAGAGGGGAAGGGATGGGTTGGTTTGCTGGCTGCTGTGCTCCGGTACCAAGAATAGTCCTTGAGAAGAATTTGTTGAAGGAATGAATTCACTGATTTCAATTCTTTTTGAGCACTACGCAAAACATGATGATATTCCCCACTGTCATGCATCCCTAGCCACCCCTGAGGGGAAGGCATGGCATTTGGGAGCACAGCCACTAAACTGGCCAGTAGGAGATCCTAACTTAGAACAAAGAAAAACTCTTATAAACATGACTTCCCTGCCAAGATCAGTTACTGCAACGGTCACTCTTGAGAAAGGGCCTCAGTGACTGAGGTTCAAAGCTATTCAGTTGCATACAAAATCAATGAGACAATTCAGAAGTGCTCTGGGCACACATGCAGGTCTCCTACAGCATTGTTTGTTTACCATGACTATCAGCAGACAGGATCTAAACTGCAGTAGAGGTTGATGTAGAACTTCCTAAGCAACCTGGGTCAACAACAACCACAATAGAAACAGGGGAATTCCCCCGATACTGACTAATAATAGCTCATTTCACACTCAAAGGCTGTGTGACCTCGAGCAACTTACTTGACCTCTCTGAGCCTCAGTGTCCTTGTTTGTAAAAATGGGAATAATTATGGTGCCTGTTGCATGGGGCCACTGTGAAGTTTAAGTGAGTTACTAGATGTAAGGTACTTGGAACTAATGCACGGTATGTAATGAGCACTCTGTAAGTGTCACATGTTATTTGTATTATCATTTCTGGATAGTGAGTATTTCTAGGAGAGGATCTATATGCCCCCTCCCCCCATGTCCAGAACAAAATATGTAAGCACATTGTGTTCGTTGTTACTTCTGTTCTCAGGATGATGACGATGATGATGATTAGGAGTAGGGCTGGTATAATTACTTGATTTCTCTGTCTTTCTTAAGAACTGTGAGCTCCATGAAGTCAGGCAGGGACCACGACTTCCTAGAACCCTAGAACATAGTAACTCCTAAACTTATACACAGTAGGTATTCAGTTGACTCTCATACAACCTTCACCCAGGCCTTTGCTAACTCTTCTGCTACTTTAGGACTCAAATATTCCTAAATATGAATCAGCAGTGCCCCTCCCTCCTGGGGGGAGGGGACAAAGGATATAGAGACCTCAGTCCCTATTTTCCCTGAGGAAATTCATGGTCTAGTACGTCCAGCCCTCAGAAATCACTTCCAAGTCATTAATGAGCAAGTAATTGAAACAGATAGGTGCAGACTGTGACCATTGTTACCAAAGAAATAAATTGGGTGATGATAAAGAGTATATGTGTATGTGGGTGGCTGGGGGAGAAGAGGGAAGACTTTGACTTTAAACGACTAGTAAGACTGCTATGAGGTGGTGGCATTTGAGCAGAGACCTGAAAGATGGAAAGGAAGCAAACTGCAAAAATCTGGGAGAACATTCTGGGTGGCAGAAACAGCAAGCACAAAAGCCCTGAGGCACCAAAGGGTTTGGGGTTTATTGGAATACAGTGTGGGCCAGCATGCCTGGGTTGTTAGGCAGAAGGCTGAGGCTGCAGAGGCAGGTGCGGATGTAAGCCATAGTAAGAGAAGCCAGTGGAGAACAATCCCAGATGACCCAGAGCCTTCCCTAAAACAACCATCAAAACATTGCACAATCATCCACAGTCTATTGGAAAAAAGGAAAACGTGGCACCCAGTCACACATTTCCCCATGATGGTTATGGACATTTCCGAACATCAAAGCCTGTCTATTCTGGACTTCACCAATTCCAACGTTGAACGAGTCCACACAGAGGCCAGGCTATGATGTGGTGGGTTTGCTCTACTGCCTCCCAAATGCCACCAGATAAAAGCAGAGCTTATCTGTTGAAAAGAACAGACTCTCCAGCAAGTTAGAAATCAACCATGGCTGTGCAGCTCACAGAGCAGGCTTATTTAGCCATTAAAGTAGGTTGCTGAAGACTCTGACTTGGCCGCATATTATTAGCCTTCTTCATATTGACATTAGTGGAAAATGATTTTTAAAAAAATTTATGTAGGCTCCATGCTGGGCGTGGAGCCCAACGTGAGGTTTGAACTCACAACCCTGAGATCAAGACCTGAACTGAGATCAAGAGTCAGTTGATCAACCAACTGAGCCACCTAGGGGACCCCAAAATGATTAAAGAGCTTTGATGGAGGGATATTCAATATATCAATTTTTAAAATTGAATCAAATCTTGGTCTCTGTGCAGTTCACTGGAACTTCCTGAGCATCTGTTGGTATATCTGTGATGAAACATTTTGTTTACATCCTGGGCAGGACATAGTAAACTCAAAATATACCAAACACAAGGACGAGCTTCCTACCCTCCCCTGCTCACCCCTGAAAATTTTGTTCAGAATCAGCTTCTAGGTCTTCGTTCTTGGAACATACCTGGTAGATAGTCCAGGCCGTGTCTTTTTCATCCTTACATCTTAGAGCTGTTCTTGTGACCTTCAAGACTTTTCTTTTCCAGCAAAGCCCAGCCCAGAAGAGAGTACATGGCAAAGATCATGCTCAACAAATGCACATTTGCTCCCCTACGTTTCCCAGCCTCTCTTCTAGTTAAGTTTGAGCCGCGTGACTAACTCTGACCAGGGGGGAGTCATCAGAAGTAGTGGGCAGCATTTCTGGGCTGAGAAAGTTAACAGGTGGTATGTACTATGACCAAACTGCATCCTCTCTCCCAAGTTCATATGTCGAGGCCCTAACCTCCAGTCCTCCGGTGTGGCTGTATTTGTGTTAAGGAAGTAATTAAGATCGAGATCAAACAAGATCATGAAAGTGATGTCTGTCTCTGTTTTTGTCTCTGTCTCTCCTCCCTCTCCCTCTCTCCCTTCCATGTGAGGATGCCTGTGAGAAGGTGGCACTCTGCTAGCCAAGAAGAGAGTCTCACCGGAACTGAATTGCCCAGCACCTTGATCTTGGGCTTCCTGGCATCCAGAGCTATGAGAAAATACATTTCTGCTGTTTAAGCCACCGCATCTGTGGCATTTTGTCATCGCAGCCCAACCTGACTTAGACACATGCTTCTTCATCTCTCTCCTCCCTGCTATGGCGATCTCAAAGATCACATGTTCCAGATAGCTCAGCTTGTTCTGTGAACAAGAAGTAGACTTTCCTGTGTTAAACCACTGAGATTTCAGGGTTTCTGCATTACTATGGCATAACCTAGCCCATCCTGCAGAGAAAAGGACATGATATATATACCATGTTAGTCCAGACACCTTAGGGCCAAAGCAGATGAGTGCCACCAGCACCATTGAGGCCTGGGTATTCACACAGATGCAAGCTATTCTTCCTGGGTCCTGGGATTCAGCCCACGATGAAGATGTCAACAGCTCAAGGAATCCATTGAGGTTTCACATAAGAAAGCAAGAGCTCCAGCTGCTAAACATTGTCTCCAGGAAGCCCCCACTGAAATGCATACCAGTTCCCTTCAAGGGCTCAGTCATTTATCCTGTGACAACCAGGAGGCACTTTTTTAAAAAACATTTTTTATTTATTTGACAGAGAGATCACAAGTAGGCAGAGAGGCAGGCAGAGAGAGAAGGGGAAGAAGACTCCCTGCCAAGCAGAGACCCTGATATGGGGCTCAATCCCAGGACCCTGAGATCATGACCTGAGCCAAAGGCAGAGGCTTTAACCCACTGAACCACCCAGGCGCCCCATTTTTTTTTTTGTGGTAAAAAAATTTATACTTAGATTTAGCCAGCTGGACTCCGTTTAGATGATCCCAATTCTGTTGGCCACATCCAAAGCATCACAGTCAAGAGCCAAACACATCCCTTCTTCTCTCCATCGGGCCTGATTGGCATGTTGACCTTGGCCATGTCGGTGTCACAGAGCTTCTTCCCAGCCTGTTTGATCTGGTGCTTGCTGTCTTCTGTTTTCTTCATGGCTGACTTGGTAGTTGGGGGAACTTGATGATGGCACAGTGGTCAGGCTTGTTTCTTGTGGGGGCTCTCTTTTGAGAATATTGAGCTGCCTTCAGAGACACAGTGTCTTGGGCCATTGGAAGGTAGGTGATGCATGGATCTTCTTTTTTTGTGTGACTGTGGACACTTTTCAGGCACCACTTTCTTGGCCTTCAATGCCTTTGCTCTGGCTTCAGCTTCGGGTGGGGCTGGGACTTCCTTCTTTTCCCTTGGCACCATCTTCGTGAAGAAAGGAGGAGGCATTTTGTTTTCTTTTTTCTTTTTTAAGATTTTATTGATTTGAGAGAGCACAAGCAGGCAGAGCAGCAGGCAGAGCAGCAGGCAGAGGGAGAGAGAGAAGCAGGCTCCCCACCGAGCAAAGAGCCCGATGCAGGACTCGATCCCAGCACCCTGTAATCCTGATCTGAGCAGAAGGCAGATGCTTAACTGACTGAGCCACCCAGGTGTCCCAAGGAGGCATTTCTTAAGGACTGATTTCTCAGGGAAAGGGATGGGCCCGAGGTCTCAGGGCCATGCTGGGTCACGAATTAGAGGCAGACTGCACAGCTTGGACCGAAGCGATCCCTCCCTTACCTGTGAGGGATTTGAATTTCACTGGGAGCAGGAGGGTCATTTCACTCCTCCAGGTGCCCTGTGACTTCTCACTGGTATGCCCCTCTTGCTCTGGCTACCCATATGACCATCTCTATAAACCATCCATGAGAGAGGATGGAAGCAAACTTTGGGGCCTTGGTTTTTCTTTTTTGTTGTTTGTTTGTTTTTAATGCTTGAAAGACTTACCTACAAGCATCTCCTCCCATCTGACCTCCCAAATTCTCCTTTATCAAAGCCAAGTTCAAGCCTTGACCTCTCCTATGAAACCTTCCCTGACTTCCCCTTTCCACTGTCATGTCTGCTGATCTTTTAATAGTAACTATAACCAACACTTATTGTATACCATGACGTACTAAGCTCTCTAGTAGCTCACATTTCTTATATTGTATCTCATCTGATCCTCCTGCATCCCAAGGGAGGTGTTATCATCCCTACTTTACACCCAGGGAAACCGAGGTTCAAAGAGGGGAAGTGACCTACCCAAAGTCCCACAGTTCATACAGGGCAAAGCTGGATCCCAGGCCTATCAGATTCTAAGATCCCTACTATAAACACTACTCTCTCCTGCTCCCAACAGCTCATCCTCCATTATTATATGTTTTGAATTGCTCCCCAATCCCCATAAGCTCTTTGAGGGTAGGGACAGTTTTTTCTAACTGGTTAATAATTAATTAGCCTTTCTCTTTTGACCAGAACTTTACAGTTTATATAGGGCTTCTACATACTTGGTGTCATCTGATCTTTACTACATTCCTGAGACATCTGTGTTATCCTCAGCTACCAAATGAGAAGACAGAGGCTCAGACAGGTCCATGAGTTGCACAAGACACGCATCCAATGAATGACAACCAGCTGCTCTTTTTGCTGGCCCAAGGCGCCACTCGCTTACGAATTGGGCACCAGCTAATCCCTTCCTCCTCTCCTGGCATTATGGTGTTCTAAGCCTCATTTCTGTCCAGTTGAGAATAGCTGGGCTCCATAAAAGCACTCGTTTTATTTCTGATCCTTGGGATTTGGAGCGGAGTTGTAAAGTTGACAGCCAACAGGATGTGAGTGGGATTTCTCTTGTAGGCCTAGAACTGGTTACTAGGACCTAAAGCTGAGGTCAAATGTCAGATGAGAACTGCTAAGGGACTTCCAGCAGTGGGGGGCCCCCACTCCACTGCTCCCAATCCCCTCCTGCCCCTTCTATGTAAGCAGAAAAGGGGGGCATCATTGGGATCAGGAAATTTGGGACTGGTACTATAGCTTCTTTCTCCCCCAGACCCCAAGCCAGGTAAGGGGGTTCCAAGAGAAAGACATCAAGATTGGGGGGTCTGTGAGGAGAGGACAATGGCACCTCATTCCTGGTGGGACGTCTGCTTGCATGGCAGACTCATGCCACTTTCCGCAGATCAAGTGGCTGCCTCAGAAGGTAGTGAGGTTTGAGCTGTTTTACCTTATCCTATCCAAGAGGACTGGCCACTGGGCAAGGGGACCCTGAGGGCAACGGCCTTTGGGGATACTGCCGGCAGCAGGGGTGTGTAAGTGTGGGCATGAGGGCAGGGGGCTTGGTTGGAAGAAGTAGTGGCTGACTAGTTTCTCCCATATCAGGAAACTCTGAAGTGGGGTGGCCTCCAGACACCTCCCAAGTTGGGGATAGTGACCGAAGACAGCGTGGAACACTATCCCTGAGCAGCTGCCATCAATTTGAACTGTCTTCAAAGAGCTCCTGCAGGGGCGCCTAGGTGGCTCGGTGGGTTGAGCCTCTGCCTTCAGCTCAGGTCATGGTCGCAGGGTCCTGAGATGGAGCCCCGCATCGGGCTCTCTGCTCAGCCGGGGAGCCTGCTTCCCCCTCTCTCTCTGTCTGCCTCTCTGCCTACTTGTGACCTCTCTCTCTCTCTCTGTGTCAAATAAATAAATCTAAAAAAAAAAAAAAAAAAAAAAAAAAGAGCTCCTGCAGCCCCTGCCTCCTTGTGGCCCCTCTGGTCAGGCTGGCCAGGCAGCCAGATGGAGAACAAGGTCTCAGTTCTCAGCGCTATGCCCAGGGCCAGGGCTATGGAGAGGCAGGTGAGGCTCTCACTGTCAGGTGCTTACCCTGCCCTTGCCCGGCCCTGCAGTGGGTGAGCGCCTCCCTAAATTCTGCGCCCTAGGCACCTCACCTGCCTCACCTCCATCCTAGTCCTCTTTGTAGCTGCCACGAGGCCTGGGCTGGGTTCCCTGGGATTCACAGAACCTTTCAGGTCCATGAAGGTATTCTAGGCTTGGGTGCTGAGGAGCTAGGGATCTGGAGCTAGCAGGGCAGCCAAGTTCGACTGGGATGGGCAGGCCGAGAACAGACAGGCTTTCCCAGAGGGGAAAAGGGTGTTGGGGGCAAGCACCAAGGAGGCAGCTTTCTGTACCACGCCCTAACAAGCCAAACAAAACTGAGGTAATTCTGCCCCCTGGTGTCCCCTTCTGTCACTGCAGTCACTGCCCGTGGCCCATCTAAGTTTCAGGACATTTTTTCTAAGTTTCAGGACATTTAGCATCACTTACATTCATTCATTCAACTATTCGTTTGTGCCTCACGCACTTATCGAGTGCCCCACTCTGGGCTCAGCGCTGTGCCGTACACTGTGGGTACAAAGACGAATAGTACAGAGACCCCTCCTTGCAGGGTGCTGTAGTCTAGTGGGGCAGATAGACACACCAAGAGATCATCCTGGTGCATTTAAATAAGTGCTCTGTTCAAGATTATGTGGCACAAAGGGGGACTGCTTGGCTTAGGGGAAGCAGGGGACATGGCAGGAAGAGCTTGGTGAGAAGAGGTGGGGGTTGAGTTTGCTGATTGACTGAGTTCTTTAGGTGGCTGAGGGAATAGTTAGAGATGGGTATATATGAAGGCATGGGGTCCCATGTAAGGACTATAGAATGTTCCATTTGCTGCAGCCGTAGTGTGCGTTTGGAGGGACAGGGAAAGATGAAGTTAAGAACTGGCTGGTGGTCAGGACTTGGAGGGTATCGCGTGTCATATGGAAGGCTTCGACCTGATCCCTAGGTGATCAGGAATCCTTGAAAGGCTTTGAGAAGGGTAGTGACATTGTTAGATTTGAATTATTGTGAGTTTATTCCAGCCACTTTGTAGAGAATGTGTTGTAGAAGTGTAAGGCTGGGGAGGCTCTTGGGAGGGTTGCCAGATGTATAAACAAAAGAAAAGAAAACAGGATGCCCACTGAAATTGGCATTTCAGATAGACAACAAGTTTTGGTAAAATTCTATCCCAAATATTGTATGGGATATGCTAAAATTTATTCTTTATGCACTCAAAATTCAAATTTAACGGGGCATCCCATATCTTATCTGGTAATCTTATCTTAGAGCCATCAAGGAGAGATGATGGAGGTTTGGACTAGGGCAGAGGTAGTAAGGTTGGATAGAAGTTGAAAAAATTCAAGAGGTATTCAGGAGATAGAAATGAAAGAACTTGGGGATGACATGGATGAGGAAAAGTGGGAGGGAGGTGTCAAACATAACACCCAATCTCCTGATTGGGCTGTTTGCTCTGTGTTGGGTCCTCTAATCGCATCTCACCCCAATTAACACATACCCTGGGGTCAAAGTTCCTTCCTAAAATATCTCAGAGAACCTCCGAATCCAGGAGCCAAGACAGCCTCCAAAGCCCTGTCTTCTCCTGCTCTGGCTGGCCTCCTGCCTGGATCATTTCGGTTCCACACCTGCTTGATTCTGCATTTTGGTCTTAACTCTTGCTTGGTCCAGCTCATTGCCCATGGTCTGGTGCCTGGAATCAAGCAAGGGCTGCTTTAGGCCTCTGTTCTTTGCCTCTGCACACCTCTCTTTGCAACAGCTAGCATGAGGTGCCCAGGCCAGGCCTCCATGACTGACTAGAACAGATTCTTCCTGCCGGGGAGGGAATTCCCAAACATTCCCAGACCACAGATTTCCCCTAGAGGCTTTCTCACCCCCTAGGGCTGGGGCTTGAAGGTGGCCTGCTTTCTCAGAGTCTCTTGTGACCCAACAGTGCCACTTAGTGGTCCCACAGCACACTGCAGCCCAAGGTGAGATGGGAGACTGCTTTGCAGACCACTGGGAGAGCTTCACATTCCTATCTCTCCCCTGGCAGGGCACATGGGTCCTGCTTCTGCTGGTGGTTATCCAGCCATGATACTCCTCAACTCTTACGAATCCGAGCAACACATCCGTTTGGTGGACCTGCTGGTACAGAGGTGGCCCAAGATGGCATCCAAAGAACTGAACAACTAGGCCTTGAGGTCTCTCTCCGTGGCTGGACTCAGGAAATTGGGCTCCAGGTTGAACTGATCATAGTCTTCAAATTTCCAAGCCTTCCATATTTGGTAGATGCAAACCTGGTATCTATCTAAAAGTAGCTGTGTTTGCAGTCCCTCCCACACCTGCTTGTGGACATTCCCACCCGGAAAACTAGAGGGGCAGAGTGGGTCCCACAGTTGGGTTCTCCATGGTGGGCAAGTTGCTCGCCAAACAGTGGGCCCGGCCACTTTCCAGCATGCCACCTCCCTCTCTGGGGTACAGCCAGTCAGAAAGAAATACCAAGTGCCCCTCTTTCCTCCACACCAGAGTCTGTGAGTGCATGGCCAGAGCCAGCATTCTATGCCCTCCACCTGGGGAGCTGAGAGACAGCAGGCCTCAGATGACCCTGTGGGCTGTAGCACAAGGCTGGTCTGGAGTAATTGGAAAGGTCTTCTAAGGAGACTGGTTCAGGAAATGCAGCTCCTCCCTTGCCCTCTGACTCCAGGAACTTGTCATGAGGGCCCGGGGACACACCAGGCTGTGTCACTGAGGCTGAGATGATCACTAACCCACTGCTTGTATCTCCCACACCATCTGACTAGAGATGGTGGGCCATCCCCAAAGAATGGCATCCCCTCCTAGCACGTTTTGGTCATCAGCCTTTGTCATGGCCCCTGGGAAGCCTGGACCTTATTTTCCTGGGCCTACGACTTTGGAGAAATCTATAATTTATCATGGAACTCATCTGTAAAATGGGAATAATAATAATACTCACCTCATAGGGGGGTCACCCAGGCTACATGAGTTAATATACATAAAGTGCTTCATTGTTTGTTGTAATTACTACTTCTTAGGGTCTGAGCTTGGGCCCCTGCCAGGATATTAACACAAACTTGGGTCCAAAGTGCCTCCAACTTTCTCCTTCTCTTCCCCTTAGAGACTCCGGTTGTTGAGTTGAAACAGGAATTGCTTCATCTTTTACATGGGCTTTGAGTCTTCCCAAATGAGGACCTCTGGAGGTTCCGTGGATCAGGACAGGTGAGGCGACTGGGGAGCCCATCATCATGGTCATTAAGTCATGCAGCTCCCCAGCAATCTTTCAGTAACTAACGAAAACAGCTGGCCTGACCTCCTGGCCTGATGGGCTGTGGTCTGCTTAGGCCAACGAGATATGCTCCTGAGGCTTCACCTTATGTGAGCCGCTGGCCTGCTCCATCCTACTGTCTGCTTTAGCCCCATTTCCTGGCTGGCTCTGAGAGAGTCACGTTTGAGAAGCCCAGGGTGGGTGCCTTCTGTCCAGCCAAGGGCTCTACCTGCTGCAGACCAGCTCCATGATACCCAAATTCCTTGCAGTCTCTGAGTCCTACAAGGTGTGCCACCCGACCATCCTGTCAGTGGTCTCCCTGGGCAGGGCAGGAGTTTCTCAGTCCCTGACTGAGGGGCATTTGCCTTGTTTAAATGCAAGCTTTGGATCCAGCTGTACTTTCTTCTGAATGGTTGCCTGGTTGTCCCAACATGGCTTGTTGAAGAGTAAACACTAGAATCACATCTAGCACAGCGAGCGACTCATGCAGGGAAAGCATGTAAGGACAGAGACTGAGGGAACAGCAGATTCACAATCCCCGTGCAGCTCACGCTCTGTTTAGGTATGTGCTCGTTGAGTGGTAGGAGACTGAAATCCCTGCACTCAGTCATTTTTTTAAATCTCTCTTTTTGTTCTGAGCATATATACATAAATTCCTAGAAGTTAAATGCTACAGCTACATGATATGTACTTACTATCAAGGCCAACCTCCAGGTTTGTGGGTGTTCTGTTAAGAAGCCCCAGCCTCCAGTGTTGGGGGCGGGGCTCATACCACCACAGTCTAAAGCAGGAGTCAGCAAACCTTTTCTGTAAAGGACCAGACAGTAAGTATATTAGACTTCGCAACCCACATGGTCTCTGTTGCAACCACTCAACACTGCTTTTGCTATGCAAAAACAACCATTGACAACATATAAAGAAATAAGCACGGCTATGTTCCAATAAAATTTATTTACAAAAACAGATGGAGGGCCATAGTTTGTCAACGCCCAAGAGCACCTGAGACATAGTTCTACAAGACCTGTCTGAGGCAAATTATACAAGAGTCACACAGGAGAGTGCTATATCAAACATAGGGTCATTGAGAGTCTTCACGGACATCTTAAATGGAGCCTTTCTGGCTGGGTAGGTGGGCAGGGCTTCTGGCTTAGGTTCCTCAATAGTATGTCCTGTGCCCGCCTTCACAGAGCAAGCCATCCTAGCATTCTAGGTCTCCTAGATTATCACTAGATTAAGTCTAAATCTCAGCCAGGGCCGCTTCACATAGGTATTGGTCCCTTGCCTGCACCAAGCCATTTGTGTTAGCTCACTGGCTGATGCCAAGCACACCACCAGCCAACCCTGTGCCACCCCTTGCCCTGCCTGTCTAAGGAGAGGAAGACATGAGGACTGCCAGGGTGAGATGGAGCTGACATTCACTGAAAACACAGGAAGAGAAGGAGGTTTATGGGGGTACAGTGAGTTTGGTTTGTGATGTGTTGAGTTTAAGATGGCTGTGGGACATCCAAATGGAGATATCCAGCAGGCGGTTTCATATAAGCATTTGATTTACCTGAATTCAAGTCTACTCATGCTGCCAAAGAAAGAAAAGATGATGATGGAAAGTATTCTAGTGATTCCACCTGCAACTGAGCTTGGACTGGGGAAAGAATGTGAGACAAAGAAGAAGGTCTGCGGCTCCTTCAGTGAGTCCCAGTTCTTCCATGGCTATCATGGTATGACCATCTGTCTGGGCGGATATGGGTCATGCATTTAAAGCTGCTGTTGTGGGGTGCCTGGCTGGTTGGGTAGAGCATGAGATTCTTGATCTTGGGGTTATAAGTTTGAGTACCATATTGGGTGGAGAGGTTACTTAAAAATAAAATCTTTATCAAAAAATAAAGCTGTTCTTGTATGGGGTGTGTGTGTGTGTGTGTGTGTGTGTGTGTGTGTGTTGCTTCCTGGGACCATTATTTCACTTTGGGATATTTAAGGGATTTTTCTGGGTATATTCCATTTTTCCTGAAGTAATTGTAGAGTATGCTGAATGGGATGTGATGCCACTGTAAATGTGTCTGAAGCAGAAGGTAGCGGGGAAGGACACTGCTTCAGAATTTTGAGATTCACTAGTGGATAGGTGGCAACAGCAGACAGAGGAGTGAGTGTGGTTTTCGGAGCAAGAATATGGAGTAAGAAGAGAAGCGGCCCAAGTCCAAGGCCTACAACTTAGGATGTGCTGTCATTTACCAACAGGACCAGGGAGGGAGATGAGCCTGTGACAGAATGGTGGGTGAAGTGGGAGAGAAACCAGGAGTTTTGGTCCTGGCACTCTGGTGGAGGAAGTGTTCCAGAAGTGTGGAAGTGCTACTGAGAAGTTAGAGAAGGTGAGGGCTAAGAAATGGCCTTTGGCTTTGGAAACATGGTGGTTATTGGTGACCTTGATGAGAGTGGTATCAGAGGGAAGGGCCAGAAAGGGTAAGGGGTGAGTGGAGGTGAAGAAGTGGGGACAGTAAGTGGAGACAACTCTTTTAAGTGTGGCTGTTGGCAACAGATTGTTAGAGCGGGAACATGCAGTCCTGGGGAGAAGCAAAGGAAATACCTCCATTTTCTGCCACCATCTCATTTTTCCTAGAACCTTGCCCCAAAGACTACAGTTTTTAAGGGCTGCCATAATGAAGTACCACAAACTGGGTGGCTTAAGCAACAAATATTTATTCTCTACAGTCCTAGAAGCCAGAAGTTCCATATCAAGGTTGGCAGAGTTGGTTCCTTCATAGGGTTGCAAGGGACACTCTGCTCCAGTCTTCTCCCAGAGCTTCTGGTCATTTGCTGGATGTCTTTGGTGTCCCTTGGCTTGTAGATGCAGCATCCAGATCTCTACCTTCATCCTCACATGACCTTCTCCCTGTGTGTCCCTGTGTCAAAATTTCCCCTTTTTATAAGGTCATCAGTAATACAGGATTAGGGACCACCCTCCTCCAAAATAACTTGTTTTACTTGACAGATTACATCTACAAATAAGGTCAAAATGACAGGTAGGAGGTTAGGATTCTAACACACGAATGGGGGTGGGGGACACAATTCAACCTATAACAAGCCTTTTGGTCTCATTCTTTCCACTTCCTCTCCAGTTGTCTGCCCAGAGATTATTCTGTTCCTTCCCATTCACATCTGTGCCTTCCCTTCTTCTAGCTGCTTATCGCTTCCATCCCTCCTTCCCTGCTTACCCCTCTCTGAAGAGCTGACTCATCAACTTTCTGCAGCAAGAAGACTTCCCGCCCTTGTTGAAACTTTCTAAATAACTTGCAACACTGAGGGATGGTGAAGGAAGAAAGAGAGGAAAGTGATATTTAATTCTGCCTGTTTTCAGCAAGATGGAGCTGAAAGCTCCATGGCCTTTAGATAATTTCTGAGAAACTGTTTTTGTTTTTGCTGACTTTTGAGGCCGTAAGTAAGAGATTGTAAGGAGAACAGTCAATAAAGTTCCTCAAAATAGAAAGAAATTATCATGAAACCAGAAAAGTAACTGCAGCTTCAAATACAGTTTTCCAACTGGGAACACTCTCTTCTGCCACCTACTGGCCACAACTACAATCACTAAATGATCCTTGCTCCTGGGAACTAGGGTCACCATTAGAGGTAGAGGGGTGGCCCGTGTTCACCAAATGGCCCTTGCAAGTGTGCTTTGTGTCAGGATGTGGTTTACAGCCTCATGCCCCAGGGAGCTGTGAGGCTGGCTGGATGGCCCCTCGGCTGCCTGATGGCGTGCTGGTCTGACGTGCCAGAAGCTAGAAGAAGCTTGCAGATGCTGGGGACAGAGCAGGCCGGGGGTGTGAGGGAGTGGTATGGAGTGGGCTGGGCTCTGTGCCCGAGAGGCCCTCTCCAGCTGCCTACAAGCCCGAGAAGGACACTGTGTCTGTTCATTCCAACACACAGACGTTTCTTTCTTTTATGAAATAATGTTTTCTTTAATCTTTTTCTGATATAAAAAAGTAACGCATGCTCATTGTAAAACATTTAGAGAACCAGACAAATATGAAGGTAAAAAAATAATTTAGGTTGGCACTGGAGGATGGCTTGGGGGACTTTACCATAATCTCCAACAGCACCCCCAAAGTCTCTCCAAATATACATGCAGTTTAAGGAAAAACTCTGCTTGCTATGCAAAGACAGCTTCCAGTTTCAAGACAAAGTCACTAGCCTCTTTCTGAATGGCTTCTAAACCTTCCTTTATAGACATTCTGGAGCCACCACAGCCCCAAATCCCACCACCCAGGGGTAACAGCTAGTTATAGAATGGAGCATCGACTTCCACTATTTTTGTGCCTATGGCTTATTTTTTAAATTTTACTTTTTATTGAGATATAATTGATATATAACATCATATTAGTTTCAGGTGTATTTGCGTATATTGCGAAACGATAACAGTAAGTCTAGTTAACATCCATTACGACAGAATTGCACATTTTTTTCTTGTGAGGGGAACTTTTAAGATCTACTCTTAGTGAGGCAAACCGTAAAAGATTCTTAACAATAGAGAACAAGCTGAGGGTTGCGGGAGGGGGAGCTGAGTGGGGGATGGGCTAAATGGGTGATGGGCACTAAGAGGGGCACTTGTTATGCTGAGCACTGGGTGTTATACTAAGTGATGAATCACTAAATTCTACTCCTGAAACCAGTATTACACTATATGTTAACTAATTTAAATTTAAATAGAACCTTGGTTAAAAAAAAAGGATCTACTCTTGTAGCAACTTTCAGATATATGCTGCAGAATATATACAAATATATGCTATTTTTTATTTTTTACCATTTTACCATTTTTTAATTATTTACCATGCTATATGTCACATGTTTAATTTTTATGTATTATCTTTATATCTGATTTCTTAAATTTAGGGACATTTGGTACATATCTACTTAGAAGCCTGCTTTTCTGCTCAATGTTACCTCTTAGCATTTTCCCTGTCCCAATTCCTCAGCAACATTATTTGTAAAGGCTGCATATTTTATCCATAAAATATATAACGTGTTTACCCATCTTCTGGTTCTGAAGGGTACATAGATTGATGCCAGATTTTGCTCTAATAAATAATGCTAGGATGACCCTGTGTGGACTTAACCCTTTGTGCTCCTCTAGGGTCATTTCCTAGAAGCAAAATTGCTACTATGAATGTTTCTAGGCTCTTAATACATGACCACATTGCTTCTAGGAAGGTGATACTCATTTACCCTTTGACAAACAGCAGACACGTGTGTTCGCCCTCCCCTCTGCCAACACTGGAGTTGTAGATGACATGGATTATTGGATGCTAGACTTTAGACTAGGTGCTGGGGATACCACGGTAAGGGAAATAAACCATGGTCTCTGCCTCCACACTCACTGACCCAGTGGGAGAGCGGCCTGATCCAATAATGAATGTGTAAATCACACTGTGATGATGCTCTGGCGGAGAGTGTAGCATGGGAATAGTTGGCTCTGTGGTGAGAGGGGGCTGAGAGCAGTCAAGGAACAAGTCCATGTAGCTGAAGCGGAGAGAATGGGGGTGGTAGGATGTGGGCGGAGGCTGGAAGTCAGTGGCACTCAGACCTGCAGGGCCTTGTGGGTCCCAATTCTGGGGAGTCACTAAATGGCTTTAAACAGAGGGGTGATGTGATTAAATTTATCTTTGGAGACTCACTTACAAATTGTTTTTAATTCTTAAAATTGTGGTAAAGTAATGAAATTTACCACTGTAGCCATTTTTAAGTGTATGATTCAGTACTGTGAAATATATTCATATTGTTGTGCAACAGATCCCCAAAATGTTTCCAACTTGCAAAAGTGAAACTCTATACCCATTAAACAACAACTTCCCATTTCTCCCTTTCCCTAGCCCCTGATGGTTACCATCTACTCGCTGTCTATAAATTTGACAGTGCTAGGTACCTCATACAAGTGGGCTCGTACAGTACTTGTCTTTTTGTGACTGGCTTATTTCACTGAGCATAATGTCCTCAAGGCTCTTCCATGCTATAACGAGTCAGAATTTCCTTCATTTTTAAGGCTGAATAATATTCCACTGCATGCAGATACCACATTTTGTTTCTCCATTCATCCGCCTATGGACACTTGAACAAATGGACACATTTGTTATTGTGAATAATACTGATATCAAAGTGGGTGTGCAAATCATCTGTTCAAATCCCTGTTTCCAATTCTTTTGGATCTTATACCCAGAAGTATGATTGATGGATCATATTGTAGTTCTAACTTTTTGAGGAAACTTGAGTATCACTTTTTTTTTTTTAAGATTTTTTTTTTAATTTGACAGAGAGATCACAAGCAGGCAGAGAGGCAGGCAGAGAGAGAGGAGGAAGCAGGCTCCCCGAGAGAGCAGAGAGCCCGATGCGGGGCTCGATCCCAGGACTCCGAGATCATGACCTGAGCCGAAGGCAGCGGCTTAACCCACTGAGCCACCCAGGCGCCAGTGGGTATCACTTTTTAAAAGCTAATTCAGCAAGGCTGATTTTGTTGGTTACAGAACAAAAGAAAATAGAACTGGTTGGCTGTTAAAAGCTGTTAACTTTTTGGACGACACTAATATAATTTACCAAGTACCCTGTACACACCCACAAGTGAACTTCCCTCAAGTTAATAGAGCTCAGTATGAATAATTAAATGTATTCATATTTCAGAAACACCTATTGTATACAGACTTGTGTCTTTAAGTGCTTTGAAGGACAGTCTTTATTTATTAACAAAATACCATTGAGCACTGATGATATTTTCAGGCATTGTGGGGAAATCCAAAATATGCCCAGCTTGATGATGCTTCTAGTCCCAAGATGGGCAACAACACCTTTTCTGTGTGGTGTGTTAAAACAGTGGTACAAAGGGAAGGTTCTAAGAGTTCAGAGGAAGCAGGAGTTGTGGGAATAGACTTCCTGGAGGAGGTGACATTTGGGCTTGATAGGGTTTGGGCAGGTAGAGTGGTGGGGGCTAGAGTTCCAAGCGACTGACACAGACTGAGCCCAAGTGGAGTTTAGGGAAGGTAAGGGCATGATAAGGTTAAGACTGGGAGTTTTGGCCAGAGAGGTGGGTGGAAGAGACTAAGGAGAGCTTTAATAACAGGCTGAAGAACTGGAACTTCTGTGATAAGTGGAGGCTCAGGACTCTGAGGGGTTTTGATGAGGGGAACGACATCAAAGCATTACATTGGGAGGATTAGTCTGGCAGTGATGTGTGTAGAATAAACTGAAAGGGAGCTGAAAAATTAGTCAGAAAGGAATTAAGCAGGACACGCCAGGCCTGAGGTAATGAGGGTTTGAATTTGGTGGTGGGCCTGGGAAGTAGGCAGTGGAAAGGAGGAAAGAAGGTGTCAGATGGACGAGACTATGAACAACCTGAATTTGGCCCCATGAGAATGTCCCATCACACCCTTTCTCCCCTCCCCTCCTTCCTTCCCTCCTCCTTTTCCTTCCCTCTTTTCTTCCTCTGTCTTTATAAAAAATATTATGTATGTCTTATGATGACCAGTTCAACTTATTGTGGTTTCCTTCAGAACCTTGCATAGTGGCCTACACTTACAGGTGCTCCATAAATATTTGTTGAATTGCAATTGGTGACTGATTAGAAGTGGGCCAGGGCCCCAAAATAATCAAAGGTTCCAGTCTGGCTGATGGGAGAGAGGAAATGCCAGGAGAAGTTGGTCAGGGTCAGAGTCAGGTTAATTTGACCTACCAGCAGTTCATCTGGCTGATGTGAAATCTTGGGATGTAGCTTGAAGAGAGATTTCAAGGAGCATCCCCACATTCATCCCCACTCCAGCTGGGCAGGTACTAGCTATATGTAAAAGCCCAAATTTTGGTCTGGGGTCATATTCTGGTCTGCCACTAGCCAAGTACCAAGCTAAGTAGTGTTTCTGAGCCTGTTTTATCCAACTATGAAAGGGGGATAAAGTAGTCCATAATAAAGTCATTGTCAAGGCTGAAAGTGAGGTTAATTGTATTAGTACAGCATCTGGAGTAAATGATAGCTGTAGTTGTTTGCGACTATTATTGTTATTAAGGAGAAGCATAAATCATGAAGTTCCAGAGTGAAGTCATCCATGGCTTCCTGTTGCCTGTAGAATAAAAGGCAGCCTCCTTCCCAGGCTCCACAGGCTCTGCCCACCTCTCAACAAACACCCCTACCCCCACCCCACTGTGTTCTGTCTGTCTCCTGAACACAGCAAGCTGCTTTGCTGCCTTAAAGTCTTTGCATTTGCTCTTTCCTTTGCTTGGAATGTTCTTTGCCAGATCTTGTATAGCTGGCTTTTTAGGGGGGCAGGTGCCTATATACTGTGCAATCATCATTCAAATCAAAATATGGGACCTGTTGGTCTCCTGAGATTAGGTCTTAGTAACCATCATCTCCTCAAGGCAACCTTCCCTGACCAAGTCTGCTTGCTGTGCCCTCTGGCACGTCACCCTGCCTTATACTCTCCAGAGCATTTGTCCTACTCTCCAGTTACCTTGTGCATTATTTCCATCTGCTTTACCCCATCCTGCCCCATGGTGGCTATATCATCAGCACTTTGAACAGCGCCTGGCACATATGAGGCCTCAATAAATACTTAAGGAATGCTTAAGGAATACTTGAAGATGCAAGGCAGGGGGTGGGGTGGGGTGGCGGTGGTGAATGATGGGAACAAGTCCAGTGAGAGTGGGAAGAGATGGACTCAACGCACAGTGACAAGAGTTAGCCTAGGCAAGAAGGAAGACCACTTACTTCTGACACGGGTGGGAAGGGAGAAGGATGAGGAAAAGCTGTGACATTTTGATTTGCAGAGCAAGACTTTGAGGGTTGCTTTGGCTAACCACTTTGACATTTTCACAAAGTAAAGGGTGTGGCCACCTACTGAGAGCGGAAGGGCTGAGGAAGAGGTCTGGGCCTTGAGGCCCGTGGAAGTTTTGGAGTGATTATACTAGCTGCTGTTTATTTAGCACTTGCACAGAAGGCACTGTTCCCGGCCCTTGAAATGTACTAGCTGATACCATCTCATGATGATCCTATGAGGAAAGGTACTATTATTACTTTAAGATGGGGGTAACTGGGGTGCCTGGGTGGCTCAGTTGGTTAAGCATCTGACTCTTGATTTCAGCTCAGGTTGTGATCTCAGGCTTGTGAGATCAAACCCTCCGCTGGGCTCCATGCTTAGCACAGGGTCTGCTTGGGATTCTCTCTCTCCCTCTGTCCTTTCCACCAACCCCCGCTTAAACAAACAAACAAACAAACAAACAAAATGTGGTAACTGAGGCCTAGAGAGGTCAATATACTTTTGCGCAACTTTGGACACCTAGCAGTGGCACAGCTAGGATTTGAATCCAGGCAATCTGATTGTTGGAGCCTATGCAAAGAACCACAGCAATTTCCTGTCTCTCAGTCCCTGAGGCGCAAGTCTATGAAGGGTCCTCAAGAGAGGAAGAGGAAGACTGTGGAACGAATGATATATGTAGGCCTACAGCTATGCCAGGAAGCCCAGGAATGGAGGTGCTGGGGGTGGTGATGACTTTGTTAGGCTTGGCAAAGTTGGAAGCCGAGCTACTCTGTTTTTTTTTTTTTTTTTTTTGGTTCCTGGGCTCAGTTCAAGTCAGTCTTCCGTAAGCATGAGCCCCCCCTTTTTTAAAAACTATTTTATTTATTTGTCAGAGAGAGAGAGCGCGCACACACAAGCAGGCAGAGTGGCAGAGAGAGAAGGCTTCCCGCTGAGCAAGGAGCCCAATGTGGGACTCAATCCCAGGACCCTGCGATCATGACTTGAGCCGAAGCCAGATGCTTCACTGACTGAGCCACCCATGTGTCCCAAGGAAGCTTAGCTATTCTTAAGTGCCCAAGAGAGGTGGTTTCTGGGTAGAGGAAAGCAGCACATGCAGAGGCCCTGAGGTGGCAAAGAGCTTAGCTAACTGGGAGGAGTGAAAGGACAGTGTCAGAGTATAGTGTTGGGGGCAGGGGAACGTTACTGGTGAGCATTCAAACATTCTAAGATATGGTGTAGGCACTGGTATTTTTTAAAACCCTGGGTTATGTGCCCAGGGTTAAGAACCACTGATTTAGACCAGTTTCCACGTAATACTCATTTGGGGCCCACACTTGGAGAAACATGCTCTAGATGACTCTAGTGAGTAGCCAGGGTTGAGAACCACTCATCTATACTGAAGATGGGGAAGTGAAAGGCACAAAACCACGGCTTCAAAGTGTGATTGAAGAAAAGGCAAGCCCCTCTTGTCTACCTGGGGGCCTGGGGGATAGGAGTAGCTCCCACAGGACAGACAAGGGAGAAGGTTAAGTAGCATTGGCTGGGTAAGAATCAATTCAGGTAGGAGCAGCAAAAGTGGAAACTGGAGGGAGGATTTATCTACAAAGCAGAGAAAGAAGGGCCAGGAACCAGGCACCCAGGGCAGGGCGGAGCAGGATAGGAAAAAGCAAAAGGAGGTACCTGGGGGGATGGGCAGACTGCAAGTGTGGTTCCTGAGGCTCAACAACAGCCAGGTATCACATACCAGTGATGGCCGCTCGTTATGTGTCCTTTAATTTACACCTCAGCCCTACTTCCCAAACGTGCAGGAGAAGGCTGAAATATGGGAGTATAGACGGTGGCACTGTGGTGTGTCTGTGGTGGAGGGGGAGGGCAGCGGAGTAGGCTGAGCATGGGGTCTTTTATCTAGTTGACAGGATTAACGTCAAATGAAAAGACAGAAAGCCTTTGGCAGCTGCGAGACAATCAGTGAAATACACAGGAGAGCTAAGGGGCGCAGGGCAGAGGCTAAGAGCTACACAGCACCGACTACATACAGGGCCTGCCACGTCATTTCTTTTTCATTTAATAATGCAGGGCCTGGTAGGCCATGGGAAGTTTGGAGTTTCTTCTAAATGCACTGGGAACTCACTAAGGAGTTTTGAAGAG
Source organism: Lutra lutra (assembly GCF_902655055.1). Lineage (NCBI taxonomy): Eukaryota > Metazoa > Chordata > Mammalia > Carnivora > Mustelidae > Lutra > Lutra lutra. Next base: position 21,208,729 of record NC_062296.1, read on the forward strand.
GGAAGTGAGGAGATGTAGTTAAGTCATCAAAACAAGTGCTAGGGGGGTGCCTGGGTGGCTCAGTGGGTTAAGCCTCTGCCTTCAGCTCAGGTCATGATCTCAGGGTCCTGGGATCGAGGCCCACATCGGGCTCTCTGCTCGGCTTCTCCCTTCTCTCTGCCTGCCTCTCTGTCTACTTGTGATCTCTCTCTCAGTCAAATAAATAAATAAAAATTAAAAAAAGAAATTAAAAAAAAAAAAACAAGTGCTAGGCCTGTTCCATTTTATAGGCCAGGAAACTACAGGCTAGCCAGTCTAGGGTCACACATGAGGAGGAAGTGGCAGAATCCAGAGCGAAGATCAAACCTCTCTGAGATGAATGGTGGCAAAATGTTAACAGGTGGTGAGTTAAGGGTATAGGGTGTTCACTGTATCCTTTTGACTTTTCTGTATGTTTGAAAGATTTTGTAATAAAACGTTGGAAGAAAGAACTAGGTCTAACACCAAAGTTTAAACTCTTTTTTCCCACTCTGGCATGCTGTCACTAACCTAAGTGACCTTGAGTCCCTCCCTATCCCTTCTAAGCCTGAGTCTGCCTGTGGGAACAATGAGATTGAGTTAGATCACTAAGGTTCTCTCTCCCTAACACTTGGTGATCCCACTCTGGCTGTGTGTAGCTGTTAATTATTAGGCTACACCAAGAGCCAGGTCATCCACTTGCCCGGTGGTCTGAAAGACCCAGTGGTTCTCCTGTAACAGCAGCCAGGGTTGCAGTTTGTCACCTCTGGAAAGGTCGTCACTGAGGCTGCTCTGCCAACATTGCCTGCTGCTGTGTAAAAAATGCTGGATGTCCGTTGTCTCTGTCTGCTGGGGAGAAATCTCTCTCAAAAGGAAACACCTTCCTCTGCCAAGGCTTCGGGTGGGGCTAAAAAAACTGTTTATGACAACACTGAATCAGCACATTCATCAGGGTCAAGCTCATAGTCAGACGGAACTGGAAGAGGGCCCTGGTTGCAAAGAAAGCTCTAGCTGAGGCCTCTGGTCTGAAAGGGAAGAGAACCAGAATGGAGATCGGCAGGGGAATAAAAGGCACCAGGCTCAAATTAGGGGTTTCCTCTTAAATGTTCAGATTAGAGCCCCCCCCAAAAGAACTAAATTTATGGACTTTGTCCCCCCAAGAGGTAATAAAGGTTCAAAACTGATTTTCAAAGTTGCAAAATGAATCCTGTGAAAACAGGCTCTTTGTAGGGAATGTCTAAACTGCTGAGGCTATGTTGGCAAGGACACTGGGTTCTCCTAAAATATGTATGTTGGGGTTTGTTGGATTTCTGGGGGTGGGATGATCATGAATCTGACCCAGGGTGACATTTACATGCATAAAGAATCAACATCTTTTTTTCCTAACAGTGTTATTTTGTTGCCTGAATCCCCAGGGTTAAGATAAGATACTGGGCTGGCCTCTGGAAGCACTGTGACTTCTTTCTTAGCCTCTGAAAATACGTGGCTGCTTCTCCCATCCAAGGGCAAATATACTGAGATTTCTTGTATTTCCCTGTAAGGAAATGACACAACAGTCATAGCTGTGAGGACCGTAGTCAAGTGGGACCCAGTGACCTAAGCCTCCCTCCTCAGTTCTTCCTTATCAAGATCACACTGATTTTTCACACAACATATATTTATTCAGAAAAAAAATTTGCAATAAATTATAATAAAAAAAGATGACACAAAATACAGAATACCACTAGCAGCTTTGCTTAGTGACCAAGACATTTCTGGGAAATATAAGAATTACAGAGTAAGAATCAGAAAACAGTGAAAGGGAAACTAATGCAATGTCACCATGTGGGTTCGAACCATTTCTTCCCTAAAACAATACAGATGCAGAGTTCTTCTCTACCAGCTGGATCTGAACTCCTTACTTCAGAGGAGCTATGAAATAAATAACGCATTAGAGTTACTTAGGAATTAGAGGTTGGCTGCTGGAGTAGGCACAGTAGGGGAGCAGATTTCTTACACCTACTCTATTTCTGTCTCCCCTGCCTAGAGATTGTCTCAAACCCTTAATGCTGTATACATCCCAGGGCCAGAGCTGGAAAAACACAGAGGCGGTAAACAAATTTAGTGTATTTGCCTCATGAACAAAGAGCTAGGACGCTGCAAACAGTCCCCACCAACCATATCCTTGACCCAAAGATCCCAGGTTGGCAATACACTAGACAATGTGCCCAGGACAGGCATTTCCCTGTCTTTGCGTTACGACCTTGCCCCAGCTTCTATAATCTGCCTCTCCCATGATCACTTTCTGGCCTAGTGGAGATGACAAAAGCATTCTGCTCACAATCTTCCATTAATGAAATTCTGACCTATCAGATCTGCAGCTATTTGGCACCAGGAACTTGACTCCTAGTTTCATAACTCCAAATCAGGAAAGGGTTTAACCAGTATATCACAGGATACATACCTTTTCTTCCCCTACAGAACTCAACTTACGAGAGATGGGGGGAACTGAAGAAGCATTCAGCAGTGTTGTTTCCCCTGGCTCTCTCCTTCAGTGTGCTAAAAGAGTCAAGAGTCAATGCCCAAGACCAGACACAGAGCCCGTACATTAGGCTCCTTGGCTTTAATGTTAACAGTCAAGAATGAGTTGATTCAGGGTGGTTTTAATGAAAGACATCCAGGAAGAAGCCAACTGCATCAGGCAGTTCTGCAGTAAGTGGCTGGTAGCTGGTTTGCCAATCATCACAGAATAATTTAAAAAAAAAAATGCTGCCCCACAGAGCTTGAGTAAACGAAAAGCTCAGAAGGTTGCCTTGGGTGGGAGAGAAAGGGGCTTCGTTGGGCTCACTGCACAGTCTCTTTTACGTAACACTGGATAAGGAGCCATGGGGAGCTGGTCATAGAGCCCAGAGCCAACCCTGGTGAGGGAGGGGGCAACAGCTGCCCCCTAGTATTTCAGGAGACCAGAGAGGGGTTCTAAGGATTATTCACAATATCCTGCTGGGGGAAGGAGCAGTATCGCCAGAGAGGCCCACCTGAGGTCCAGACTGCCTTTTTGACTGTGATGCAAGCATTGCTCTGGAGGTGGATTTCTAAGTGAGGAATGGGTCCCCCAGACAACCAGTATTAGTTCTCATGTAAAATTTGATTAAGAACAGAAAGGGATGGTAGAAAGTAGGATCTGTCAAACACGAGTATTTTCACTTCTGAAATGCTCAAAGTGCTTCCACTCTGACTGTGATTCTCTCACATCAATGGGATGTCATCTCTAGTAGTCCCTAAACTTCTGCTAGGAAATGTGGTCTGGGACAAGAGAATACGGTTCCACTCAGTGAAGATCCATGAAAAGGCCAATGTTATAGACATACAGATGCCACTGTAGTAGAAATGCACAAATGCATGTCACAACCACATGTAGATGGTTAATTCACCGTTGGGGACATTCGAGGAGTCACTAGCTTCACTCAGACTTCCTTTGACGTAATAGAACTAGTGGAGTGGAGTGCAAAGGGGTGATATGGGAGGGGGTTGGGCAAAAGTGCTTTAGACGAAGGACTGCAAACGAGTCTGAGCTACGCACGTAGTGCTTGTAGACCTAGAACAGGAACATCTCAGAATCTAGGCCTAGGGCGCTAAGGACAATCATGATAGCTGGGCAGGAGGGCAACAAACACATCCCCAGGTAAAGGAGTGTAAATACAGATCTCTTTGCCTTATAAAGAGAGAACACAAAAACACCAAAATATGGTACCTTTGGCTTGGCAATATAAGTCTAAAAGTATTTTGCTGTGTAGGATATGGTAAGGGAGCGATTAGGCAACTCTCTTCCTCTTGCACTAGAAACAACCTTTTCATGCCAACAGGCTCAAAATTCTGCAACAGACCCTTCCTGTGGCATGACTTTTCAAATCATTCTGAAATACTTGGTGCCCAAGATCTTCCACCTCTAGAATCTCAGAGAGTACTAAGAGGAAAAGGCTTATTAGTCTTCATCGCTTTCAAGAAATACCAGAAGGAACTGGATAGCACGTTGACGGTCACTTGGAGTCTGTCTTGCCATAAGGTTGGGTGGAGGCCTCAGGAGAAGACTAGTGAAGAGAGTGGCTAGAGGGTGAGAGAAAGGAAAGGGGAAAAATCTTTGTTAGACACAACCTAAGCAAAGCCTCAGGGACGGGAACTGGGGGACCAGGGGATGAGGGCAGTGGGCCATGTGCCTGGATGTGAAAGCTTTCCCAACAAGCCCACCCTCCTGCTCATGTTGCTATTTTCATGAAGTACTCTTACCGATCATGTTTTCGCTGACGTTGTTGTATTTAGAGAATTTTAAGAGTTCTCGAAGGAATGCCATCAAGTAATGGAAAACATTTCTATGGCATCTTGGAAGCTGGGAAATCACCTGTTTTTAAAAAGAGGAGGGCGGACAGTGGGGAGAACAAGTGAAAGAAAGTAGTAAGAAGAGCTTATAGCTGCCACAGTAGTTTATAATCCAACCCATACAGGATCCCATTCATTTGTCACAACTCTCTTTTATTTCCTCATGACTACCAGAGTACCTGCCAAATGAAAACTTCCAAGTCAGAATGGTCATACTGTTTGGTCTCTGTACACTCAATGACCAGGCCACAGTCACATGTGTGTTATGGTCATCACACATTCACACATATACACCACCTCACAAGCAGGTTAGTATTAATCTGGTCTTTTCCATCTCCTCAGACAAGTAGCCACGGCATCTGCCAAGCTCAATGGTTTTCTCTGTAATGTCATTTAGCATGGATGGGAGCTCCTCTCAATATTCATTAGTCTGATTGAATGGTATTCTCAGCCACTGTGCATCAAAATTATTTCAAGACTGAGGGGCGCCTGGATGGCTCAATGGGTTAACCCTCTGCCTTCGGCTCAGGTCATGATTTCAGGGTCCTGGAATCGAGCCCCACATTGGACTCTCTGCTCAGCAGGGAGCCTGCTTCTCTGCTCTCTCTCTGCCTGCCTCTCTGCCTGTTGCTATCTCTCTCTCTCTCTCTCTCAAATAAATAAATAAAATCTTTAAAAAGGGGGGTGCCTGGGTGGCTCAGTGGGTTAAAGCCTCTGTCTTCGGCTCGGGCCATAATCCCAGGGTCCTAGGATTGAGCCCTGTGTCGGGCTTTCTGCTCAGTGGGGAGCCTGCTTCCTCCTCTCTCTTTCTCTCTGCCTGCCTCTCTGCCTACTTGTGGTCTCTGTCTGTCAAATAAATAAATAAAATCTTTTAAAAAAAATCTTTAAAAAATTATTTCAAGACTGAAAACAAACACCAAGAAGGGGCAGCTGGCTGGCTCAGTCAGTGGAGCATGCGACTCTTGATCTTGGGGTTTGTGGGTTCGAGCCCCACACTGGATGTAGACATTACTTTAAAAAATCTTAAAGAAAATATTTTATTCATGTATTTGTCAGAGAGAGAGAGAGGGAACACAAGCAGGGAGAGCAGCAGGCAGAGGGAGAAGCAGGCTCCCTGCTGAACAGGGAGACTGATACAGGACTTGATCCCAGGACCCTGGGATCATGACTGGGCTGAAGGCAGGCACTTAAGCAACTGAGCCTTTTAGGTGTCCCTAAAAACAGAATCTTAAAAGAAAAAAAAAAAACACCAGGGGGGCTCCGGGGTAGCTCAGTTGGTTACGTGTCTGCCTTCAGCTCAGGTCATGATCTCAGGGTCTTGGGATCAAGCCCCGTGGCAGGCTTACCACTCAGCAGGGAGTCTGCTTCTCTCTCTCCCTCTGCCCTGCCCCCTCGCTTGTACCCTCTCAAATAAATGAATAAAATCTTAAAAAAAAAAAAAAACACCATGAAGACAAAAAGGAGAAAGGCTCACAAATGTCACAGATCCTTCCTGGTAATGTCAGCCAGAATTCCACATATGATCAGCTTCACCAATTCAATGCCAGAGTAGAGGTATCTGCCCTACTCAATAAGCCAGCTAAAAAAGTGTGGCAAATATAACGGGAAATAACACAACCTAAAATTTAAGAGTTCTAACTCTCAATGTTGGTGTCCTACCATGAGTGACAGATTCAAACCCATCCTACCATATCTAAAAATTGATTTCTCTATGGGGGCATTTGCCCCAGATATATCCTTAGAGCAGTAAAACTCACCTGTCGGCAGTTCTGGGGATCCTGAGCAGAGTCAAGGCATCGCTGATACAGCTCATAACAGATGACAGGCTCTGGCAGGGCTTCCAGGAAAATGAGCAGTGCTTCAGCCACAGAGTGATTACTGCCAGCTGGATTAACTTAAGTCAAGGGAAAGGGGCTCCAGGAAAACGTCCACACACAGACCCGATTTGCTTTCTTCCTCCAGCTCCCTCAGGGACATTTCCTTCCTATTATTCAGGGCACACTGATCCTAATTGGGATTTGATATTTTATTGGTCCAGGTATGCTGCAGGTGAGTTGTTACAGAATTGACCAAAGACTCTTGGGAGGTTTGGCTCAACTCGAGTCAGGGGAATATGGCATGCAGAATGACATTTACACTGGATCAGTCCTTGAAACTAGTCACCAATGTTTCCCATCCTCTTCCATGTCCTAGTGACAACAATGTGGTGGCAGGAGTGATCAAGGGCCTGAAGCAGAACAGTACCAGTGCTGTGGGTCCTGTGTTCCATGTTTATTAAAAGTCATTGTTACCTACCCCTTGATTCCTTTCAGTAAGAGTCTGAGACAAGAGAGAAGTCAAAAGTTCCTGAAAGGAATTGAAAAACAACTGCAGAGTCAATGGTTACCTTATAGTAAAAGGCAGTTCCAAAGAAAGTAAAGATGGAAACACAAAACTCAAATGCAGGTGGGAAGGAGAGTTTGGTCAAAAATTCTTCATCCTGGGGCACCTGGGTGGCTCAGTGGGTTAAGCCGCTGCCTTCGGCTCAGGTCATGATCTCAGAGTCCTGGGATCGAGCCCCGCATCGGGCTCTCTGCTCAGCAGGGAGCCTGCTTCCTCCTCTCTCTCTGCCTGCCTCTCTGACTGCTTGTGATCTCTCTGTCAAATAAATAAATAAAATCTTTAAAAAAAAAAAAAATTCTTCATCCTATTTCCTAAGCCTTTGTCCAAAAGGATACGGATTGTCTCGGGAATGCTAGTATCCAGACAATCAATGATCTGCTGTAACTCCTCCTGCATTCCAGGGGTTTGGAACAGGTCCTCCTACAGAGAGGTCACAATGAATGGAACAAGGCAAGATAATCAGCCCTAAGTTTCTGAAGACACCCAGGGATCAAGAGAGTGGCAGGATGCAGATGGAAGGGTAACATGCGCACTCATGATTAGGAACAGAGGTGTGATAATGGCATCTTTTCCATTTATCATCTGCATAATCCACACGAAATTTTGTTTCAAACCAGAAAATGATCTTCAAAGGTTTTAGCCTGTACTTGAGATGGAAGAGGACTAGATGCCTAGAGTGGGAGATGAGGTGTCCCCACTTCTAGCTTCCTGACAAGTAGAAGGCAGAGTCCAAAGAGCTGAACCACATTCAGATACTGATACTAGGGAATGCTAGGGCAGGGGTAAATGGCATGCCCATACCAAGCCTTGCCTTTGAGTTCTATTACTCTTCGGTAGGTAAGAAAACATTTTCCTTCAATTTAGTCCCAAGAAATTTCTCTATCTGGGGGGTTGGGTTGGAGGTAGCTAGCATTTTAAATGGGATTAAGAAAAGAAAACCAAATTAAAGAAATGGGCTTGAAGTTTGCTTTGGACTTTAAAATCTGCAATGCCTATGTGAGACTGGAAGCAGGCCTTACAGACTGAGGTACACAGTGGTCCAGGGAAAAGTCTGTGTAGCCAGTAGACAGGCGTGCTTGGTTTGGGCCTGGCTCCACCATTACACTTATGCTGTGGTCTTAGTTGAATCACTTAGTTTGCAGGCTTCAAGTCTCATATCTGTAAATAAGGATACTTCCATCTGCCCAGATGACCCAATAGCGCTGCTCTGTGAATGTAGCTTGGAAAAGTTACAAGCCCTATTCTGAAATGAGGTATTATCATTTCCTACCAGATTCACACACCTTCCAAAGTTGCAGGGCAGGCCCACAGTCACTTACCTGGTGACAGGCATATTTGAATAAGTGATCTACCAGAAGCCAGATCTCCTTGGGGACCTGAAGGGGTCTCTCGCTGGCACCTTCATCCAAGGGAACCATCTGCAGAAGGGATTTCTCCTAATAGATGAAAAAGGAGATTCAAAGAGGTCTCAGTAAAAACTTGTGTAACTTATCTCCTTCATATTCTGCTTATGTAGGTACAATGTGATCTTCATAAGATTTTTTGTTTTTTTTTCTTCCTGGGGACACCCCTGGTCAGAAGGCACTCGATACAGAATCCCACAGTTAAAGGATTTCCTTCCTCTTCTAGATGCTTAATAGTGAAGCATTCCATTTGGGTTTATTATGTTCATCACATGAGCGCTGGGTGCACTGTGTACTGTAAACCCTCTCAGGGGTGACACGAAGAATGAGCACTGCAGCAGTACCGGCACAGCGGAGTGCACAGGCTGCCCGAGACCTAGGGACCGTTCCAGCACGGCAGCCTATACAGTCCTCGGAGAGGGCAAGTTTTTGTTGACCTACGATTCTCTCAGGTCTTACCACAAATATTACAGTTTTCATTGCTGATTTAAATGAGGCTCTCTGGTCCTCAGAAATTAAAGACAATTCTCCACATTACACCTACATTCATGAATATTTCAGGCTCAATGGAAGGTCTAATCTTAAGGCACTAAAACTCATAACCCTTAAGATCCAAAAATAGTAAACCAAATACAGCACACCAAGAGCCAGAAATACTGTGAACAGTTCAGGGTCTGAGTCCAGAAGTTATTCTTTTTATTAAAAACTCAGCAGAGATTTCTCCAGTCTGTGACCTTTTTAACGTATCCTTCTAATTTCTTAGATTCTCCTGAAGAAATCTAAGAGAAAAACCCCAAAGTGACAACTAAATCTGAACTTGTAAATGGCTGGGGAAATAAACTCAATTATCATATGTTTATATAGTCAAATAGAAATTACATTAAAAAGTGTCTGCAACAGATTAAAAGTCATATGAAAGCAGCCTTCAGAAAAATCCTAGTGGAGAAAATGGTGACCATTTTTTGGGATCTTCTCCCCCTTTCTCCAACTCTGGCGTAAGTTTATACATTGTGTACTTTCAAGTTTAGGAAACTCTGTATATTCTATCCTCAACCCCCAACCACGTTGCCTTATGGAAAAAAAAAAGAAGTGTTTCACTACTTCCAGAGACTGTGTATACTAGAGCAGAGCTGAGGGCTCTGCTTAACATTATGTTCTTCAATAAGCACTGGTGACCTTTTAAAGCTGCTGTACCTTTCTAAGAGAATGAGGAAGAGAAAAGAGCATGACAGTCCGCTGCTGTTTAAAATCTAATTTCTTCACATTCATTTTGCTTCCTTTCTTTTTTCCCCTGGGATTCTATCACTTGATATTCATGTTCCATGTAGCTGCCAGAATTTCTACCAGTGGCTCATCCACTAACTTCTTTCTGGTTGCTAGTATTAAATCCAGGCAGACACATGGTGTCTGAACCAAAGCACTGTCCATAATGCACTCTGCTCATTTTCTGAACCAAATGCAACACATGTATAGATTTAGCAGATGCCTCCAAACTTACCATATATAAGTTATTCAGTACTGATTCATGTACTTTTTAAAATTCAACATCCAACTGACGCTTTTCTTGTACTAAGGCATTAAGGCAATACAAGGCAATTTCATCTCACTGTCTGAGATGAAAAGACATTATGGCCTGCTATTAACAAGGAAGAGCTGGAAAGCAGAACCGCCTCAATCCTTAGCAGTTTAAAAAGGTTAATAAAATGTCAGTAGGTTATATACATCATTCACTATGCATTTTCAAACTCATGTGTGATAATACGAAATGTCATATTTGTGTCTCTAAAGTCTAGAGAAAGATCATGCACAAGAACTAATTAAGAAAGTATTATTTCTTGTGCATGATCTTTCTCTAGACTTTAGAGACACAAATCTTTCTTAAAAGTCCACAAATTATCCTGAATTCTAATTTTCAAAGGGAAATCAGGCACACTTTGTTTTCTTTCAATGAGACACATGTGGTGCCTGATAAGCCCACAGTTTGAAACCATAGTGCTAAAAACTAAGGCAGAAAACAGTACACCACCCCCATTATCAAAATGCATTAAACTCCACCAAATGGGGATATCACATTAGATACTATGTGACAGTGCTTTAAGAATGTTTTTCAAGCCCACGTTTCTCTACTCGATAGGCCTGTATGGAGCCAGACACCCTCCAGCCTGAACACGGGAGGTGGCCCAGCACTGCACTATTGCTTTACTAGCTTCCTTCACTAGGTATTCAGGAGACCTGGGTTCCAGTCCCCTTTGCCCAACACCCCTGATGTCAGGAACAGTAGGACTTCAGTGAGTGTTTCAACCTTCCTGGGCCTTGGTTGTCTTGTCTAGGGACAACAGTTAACTGTTAATCAAGCACAGGAAACACATAACCACCAATGGATTGCATTACCTTTTCTAGGAAGCTGTCTTCTTCCTGAGAGCAGAGCAGGAAAAGAAAGTCATTGACACTCAGAAAATTATTTGAATTAATTTACAGAATTAGAAACAGATCAGTATTACTAGAACTCACTAGCTTACTAGATACATACACTTTAAACACCTTTAAATTTTTCAAATAAATCATTATTGTTGAAAATGGAACATGTTCTCATATGTAAAAGTTCTCTATTATACATATTAAATTTTCATGCAGTTTATTGAGATTATCACTCAAGAAACATACATGTGCAGTCCTAGACTTTTGTGTCCCTTGGCAGCTGCCAGCTGACCTGGCCAAATGCCCAGTGGTGGCTCCTTTCCACATGCTGCTTGGAGCCAGGCCCTGCTGCTACACAGTGCAGCTTCTTACCTCGTCCTAATGCTACCCGAAGGACGAATGGGAGTCCAACAGTGGCCATTCAGAGGGAGACAATCGGCTTCTCTCCTCTCTACTGCCATTCCTCTCACCTTAGTTGGTCCCCTAAGCAGTATTCCACACTCCTAGCCCCATACCTACTCCCCTCTTCAAAGGACCCGAGAATCCCCAAATATGGAGGCCCATCTGAATTGTAAATTCATTTCATTTCAGACTTTGTGGACCACAAGACCCATCATTAACCCCTATCATGTTTTCTTATAATGTATAAGACAAAAAAGAAGCAAAGGAAAGGGAAGAAGGCACCTTTTTAATGGTCTCTGTCTTTTGTGCTCTTATTACAATCCAGTAACGAGCACTACAACAATAACTACTGCCACCATTTAGTGGGCACTGCCTAACGTGCTCATGTACAGTGTCATTTAGTCTGCACAATGTGCAAAGTAAGTATTATTCCCATTTTATAGATGAGTAGGCTGAGGCTCTGAGAGGTTAAATTATTGCCCAAGGTCATACTACTAGGTATTAAGTGGCAGTATCAGGATTAGAACTCAGGTCCGATGGACTCTATAATCATTACCACCATGGTCTCCTACACAACTCAAAAAGTACAATTTGGCTGCTTCCTAGGCAGAGAGGCAGGGGAAAGCTGTGAAAAGGACAGTGAGAAACAAAGCACCATGGTTAGCGGAGAGAGCACTGGCACTGGTGGTAGACAGTCCTGGGTTCAAATCTTTATTCTGCCCCCAATTAATTTTGTACAGACATTAGGCAAGTTACTCAACGTTGTAAAGCCTCAGTTTCCTCATCTCCAAAACAGAGAGAATAATATGTCCTTTGTAGGGTCAAGGAGGCAGCCTAAAATCCAGGCATGGTAAGGCAGTGGAGTGCAGTGTATGAGCACTTCCCAGCCACTGCCAATTGGAATCCTCCCAATTCTGCCATAGGCCACCAAGAACCTGAGTATAAAACACATTTCTCAGGTCTGACAGTAAAAGAAGAAGTCCTGATCTTACTATGAAAGATGTGCAGGAGGCTGGAGGCGGGAGAGTATGTGTTCCCTGTTCCAAATAGCAATGTTAAGTGCATTTCCCCCAAATGACTGTTATAGATATGGTGGGTAGATATTTTAGTATTATTAGATACATTATGAATTAAACAGGCTCTTGTAGGTTTACCTATACTTCTAAATACCACATATGAGATTAAAAATAATCAGAGTAATATTGCTTCATAAAATATATGATATTTATAGTATTCTAATTACAATATTTTTTAATTTAAAAGTTAAATTCTGAGTGCCAAATATCCAATTTAACACAATTTTGGAGAACAACCTTTTTAAAAAATTTAGGACTATTTATTAAGAAATTGTAAAACCTGCCTAACAGACTTCTCTATTTTTCCTCCCATGAATACATGCCACATGACATGTTGAGTAAAACTAGGCAGCTTTCATATACTAACCTGTTAAATCAGGCCCTCAAAGAGGTTTTCTTCAAGCAGTGACCATCTACTAGTGCAATGCATGTCTTTGGGGAGTGGTGGTGGGGGCGGGGGAGGATGAAAAATGAGGCTATATAGAAGAAAACGATATAGTCCCTGACTTGGGTTTGCAATTGAGTTGGGGTAAGAAGTCCCAGAATTTATAGCCTGATATTATAATTCACAAATATGGGTTCTCAATAAACGGTTAATAGGAAAAACAAACAAAACAGGGGTTCAAAGGAAGGAGATAGCTTTCAGATGGGGTGATCAGGGGACTTTTTACAATGGAGATGGGACCTAACTAGCCCTTAAAAGATTCATAGGATTTTAAAGAGTGCAGGCGGGGTTGGGACACTACAAGTGGAAGAGGCAAAGATAAACACAGGTTCAGAGAAGGTAAATCCCAAGGTGAAAGTAGGGAAAAGTCGGTCATCTGTTCTGCAGGAAGCATGGGGGGGGGATGCTGAGAAAAGTAGTGGGAAATAAATATGAAAAGCAATGTTGAAGTCAGACTTTGGGGGAACTTGAATGACAGGTAAAGCAATATGGATTATATTTAGCAGGCATAAGCAAGCTGCTGACTACCTTTAAGGAAGTCATAGGCCCCAAAGCTGTATTACAGGAAGATCAGTCTGACAGCCCTGAATAGGAAAAATGAAAGGGTAGTGATAGGGGCAAAGGGAATTGGTTTTGTTGTTATTTTTTAAAGACAGAGTGAGAGAGAACACACAAGCAGGGGGAGCAGCAGGCAGAGGGAGAAGCAGGCTCCTGCTGAGCAGGGAGCCCAATGCAGGACTAGATCCCAGGACCCTGGCATCAAAGATCTGAGCTGAAGGCAGCCGCTCAACCAATAGAGCCACCTGGACGTCCCAAGGCAAAGGAAATTCTTAAAAGGCTATCAAGGTAGGTAAAAAAGAAGTAAACACTTTAACAATGGGAAAATAATATATTTTTTAAATGAATGGATTAAAGAGAAAATTCTGAAAGAAGAATCAAAAGGACTTTGATTAGCTACTGGTGGAAAAGCAGCACATTTACACTGAGAGTTTACTTCTCTGGCTATAGGCATAGAGTAGATGTAAATAACATTTATCTTAACACTAGGATTGATTCTGAAAATACAAACACCACTTAGCCTCCACTCATAAACAGCACACTCCTAAGGTAGTCCTAAGGTTGCTGATAATCACTTGGTTCAACTGACCTGCCCACTTTCTGCAAAAGGCTGTGTGTTGCTCACATTTAAAAAAGGAACCTAATTCAGGATTCCCCAGTGGGGCAACCATGGCATGCTACAAATGCATTGCAAATCATTATTCACTCCAACATTCACCCGTAGAGGAATTTTGCCAGTAGTAAATGCAGTTAAAATAATGTAAAAGAGTCACTTAGAGGCAGATTCAAATTTAAAAATAAAAAGCAGAAAAGTGAATGGATATCAAAGTTCTAGAAAGGATCAGTTCCTATAAACTATAAAGAGAAGAAACACAAACCATATACCTAACAGGATAAGAAATGAGTGGTTGGGGGGCACCTGGGTGGCTCAGTGGGTTAAGCCTCTGCCTTCGGCCAGGGTTATGATCTCAGGGTCCTGGGATCGAGCCCCACATCGGGCTCTCTGCTCAGCGGGAAGCCCGCTTCCCCCTCTCTCTCTCTGCCTGCCTCTCTGCCTACTTGTGATCTCTCTCTCTGTCAAATAAATAAAATATTAAAAAAAAAAAAGAAATGAGTGGTTGGATCAGTAAGATGAAATAAACACCTAGTGAAAAGATCACTAGGGACAAATTAATTACCAAGCTGTTATTGTTGTTATTTCAAACTTTGATACAGTTCTCCAAATAAACATGTCCCCAAGCAAATATAGTCTGTCCACCCATCCTTCAACCTTTCTTGTCTCTGTATCTACCAGCAACACCTTTAACCAGATCTGGTAAGTTCAAACCTGGTCTCTCCATTAGTCCAATCTATAAGCAACACCAGACGATTCCTCAAAATATGTCAATTTACAACCTCATACTACTCATAAAAGGCTTCTGATAGTTGTAGATGCCCTGTGGCTCCAGCACAAACTCATCTGTTGACTTTGAGACTCTATCCCCTGCTCTCAAACCACCCTAACAGCCTCACATATTCTTTTCTTTAATCCTCACTCTTCCCAGGGAAATCTTACTATTTTTCATATATGGTCTTTTTGTTTTCACCTTCTAGCATTTATTCATCATGTCCCTTATACCTGGAAGAACATGCTCACCCAATACGTTAATACATATTTCTTTAGTACTTGGACTTGACTCAAAATACATCTATGATGAACCCCAAATCACTTTTCTAGTCCACTTTATTCTTATGTGCTGAATTTGTTTCTAGTTATGTTAATGTTACATAAATCAAATTTTCAAAAAGCCAAAATAGGCTGGTTCTGACATTGATCTTCATAGAAATTAGCGGTCATTCAATAAGCTTTTATAGCATATAAGGCTTGAGTAAATGGCACAGGAATCTATTAATACAAATTACAAGCTCCACAACTCTCATTCTAAATTCCTTGCCAAAATATTGATTTACCAAACACACTGGACATCAGCTAGTAGAGGTAGTTAATGTTTAGATTACATTTAACCAAATTCCCTATTAACTTCGATTTAGAATTTAGCCGTATTGTATACATAAGCAAACTTTCATCACCACTAAATTACAGTCCCTGAATAAACTCCATAGTACTTTGTATTCAATGTGTAATGAATAAATATTGATGACTCCAAGCTAGTTAATATGCTAGTTAATAAGCCAGAAAAAAAATCTATCTTTATTCTGGAAAAGAATAAAGAAAATTACAAATAAATTCTCCTCTGTTTGCCATTTGTGCTAATTCCAACTATGCTAGTAGGGGCAAAGTCACTGTCATTGAGAAGGGCAAGAAGAATGAAAAGGACTTGTGCCGGTTATTTCACTCCACATTTGGCAGGAAGAGGGTGTGGCACAACAATCTTTCTGAAATAGTACATGGAAAGTCGACGTAGGCACTGAACTCACTTCTGGTTTCACCAAAATTTTAAAGTAAATAATATAATAGAGGATAATAGGTATCATTATTAATAGCATCATCTCATAGGATCTGAAATATCATTCTGGGTCTTAGGACAAATATGAACAAACCTAAGAAAGCATTGCAGAAGGTCAAAATCAAGTCAAAACAGAGTGGGAAGATATTACAAATGGGGTACAGATAATTTTAGATTTCTTGTTTATTGCCCTACACTAATATGGACAACTTCATCATCAATGAGATACAGGAATTTAATAATACTGAAATGTGACAGGCTGTGGAAAGAAATCAGAACCCTATATTCTGCCTTCAGCTCAGGTCATGCATGATCCCAGGGTCCTGGGATCAAGTCCCACATTGGGCTTTCTGCTCAGCAGGAAGCTGGCTTCTCTCTCTCTCTCCTTTGTGTCCCCACCCTCAAATAAATAAATAAATAAAATCGTTTAAAAAGGAACCCTATATTCTACAAAATTAAAAGAATAAACAGGGACCACACACATACAATTTAATAAGAATTTCATAATTTCATAATGAAAAAATTAACAGGGTTCTATTTTTTTAAACCTTGAATCATTTGTGTAGGAAAAGGGCTTCCTACAGACCCATTAACTCCACTAAAGGTTTTGGCTACTACTTATTCATGGTCAAACAATGAATTACCTGATAACATTTTAAACAAAACAAAACATTTTCACGCTGGTTGAGCCTCCTTCCAGTCATTCTGTTTAAAACAGGACAATTACAATAAAGGGTATCATAATGCCACTGCCAACTTGGACCAAAAATAAAACTAGTTTCCGGATTATAGGAAATAAAGTGAAAGGAGGAAGTATGAAAGGATTAAATTTAAACAGTTACCAAGAGGAAACAGACAAATTTAGGAAATGGTGGATCCTTGACTGGGCAACTGTCCTGGACTCTAAAAAAAGTCAATGTCATTAAAGAAACAAAAGGGGAGAACTGTTTTACTCTAAAACAGACTGCAGGGGCACCTGGGTGGCTCAGCTGTTAAGTGTCTGCCTTATGCTCAAGTCATGCTCCCAGGTCTGGCTTCCTGCTCACTGGGAAACCTGCTTCTCCCTCTACCCACCCTCCCACCAGCACCACTGCTTGTGTTCCCTTTTTCGCTGTCTCGCTCTCTCTGTGTCAAATAAATAAATATTTTAAAAAACAAAAAACAAACAAATAAACAATCTGGGGTGCCTGGGTGGCTCAGTGGGTTAAAGCCTCTGCTTTCGGCTCAGGTCATGATCCCAGGGTCCTGGGATCAAGACCGCAGCAGGCTCTCTGCTCAGTGGGGAACCTGCTTCCCCCTCTCTCTGTCTCTGCCTGCCTCTCTGCCTACTTGTGATCTCTGTCTGTCAAATAAATAAATAAAATCTTAAAAAAAAAACAAGCTGCCTTTAGCTCAGGTCATGATCTGGGGGTCCTGGGATGGAGGCCTCTGTCGGGTTCCCTGCTCAGCTGGGAGTCTGCTTCTCCCTCTGCCCCCACCTACCCCACTTGTGCATGCTCTCGCTCTCTTAAATAAATAAATAAAATCTTTTAAAAAATAAATAAAAGAGACTGCAGAGACGTCACCAAAGGTATTATATGAACCCAGATGAGATTCTGGCTTCAAAAGCTACCGAAAAATTCTTGAGACAACTGGGGAAACTGAAATGTGGAGTGGCTAGTTTTCTTAGGCATAATAATGGTATTGTGCTTATAAAGAAATTGTCTTTTTTCTTAAGAGGCAGGCTAACGTGTTCACCAGTAAAGTGACACATCACTACTTCATTTCAAATGGTACGGCAGAAAAGAAAAAATACAGATCTATATCTATAAGGAACGTGAGTGTTCACTGTATTGTTCTTTCCATTTTTCTGCATATTTGTCACTTTCATAATTAAAAGTTGGGAAAAAGAAAGCTGGGAAACGGTGTTTGGGATGGAGGGAAGGGGGCAGGGAAAAAAGGAGAAACTTCATTTGGAATATATCCTAAATGGTGAAATACTAAATTTGAAAGACAGAATATAGTGGGAAAAGAGAAAACAAGTATTGTAAGAAATAACAGAATGTAAGGATGTGAATTTCTGAAGAAAATGGTTCTCTCTCAAACAGAGGTAATACACCCAGTCATGAGGGCTCTAGGGAAACAAGTATAATTCCAAGAAAGAATGCTGGGACTGGACTCAAGTGTTTTAATCTACCATCTGAGTCATAGCTAAAACAATTCTATGGCAACAGAAGAGATCACATTCAGACAAGCCAGCAGCCTGCCCGCTGGTCTGGCCCTCCTTGTTGATGATAAAATCACTGCTCTGGCGAGGCTGAAAGGATCAACATGATTACTAATAGAAATGATAAAGTATGGCTGTCACGTCACCTCATTTTCTTCGGTAAAAGACCAAAAGTATGCTTTTATAGCCCAAAGAGGTCTGCACTCTTCAGGTGCAGGAATATTTTCATTTAGAAGAAACGTTCTTAATAGGATGAACCTGTTACTAAATCAGTTTATGTTACTGAAGATAAGCGTTTCTTCCATAAGGAAACTGATATTAGAGCTTGGAATCAGGGAGGGGAAATCCTACTCCTTCCCTTTGTTAAGTGTGTTCTAATAAACATGCCGCAAACTCCAGGGCACATTATAATCATCCAGAATGCTGATAAAATGCAGGTTCCTAAGCCCTGCGCCCTGGGACTGTGATTCTATTGCCAGAGATGAGTGGGGGTGGGGAGAGAATGTGTACTTGTTCAAGGACCCCTGCAGGATTCTGAGGCAGGTGCTCTGAAGTTCACTTATAGGTCTGGGCTGCAACACGTAGCCAAGTTTGGGATTAGATATGATGATACAGTGAGGAGTTATTAGACTAAGAATCAAAAAGTCTGGGGGACAGACTTGTCACTAACTTATTCCATTTTGGGCAAGTTCTTGTCTTTGTGCCTCGGCTTTCTCATGTGTTTAATGAGGGTAATACTGCTGCCCCCAGTTACTGTATCTTGCATACATGCTAATGTATACAAGAGTGACTCAGAGTAGGAAGAGCATAACAATTAAGCATTAGATCTTTGAGAAGGGAGCCTTTAATCTAATTCAGTGAACTTAGTATTACATATTATATTCCTGACGAGAGCCAATTACTGATTGCTCTCTTCGCTTTCCTTTTAGGCTTAATCTAACGCAAGTAGTGCCAGAGTAAGGTGACATTCTTGCTCTTATTTATCAACTGACAATTCCACCAACCCCGACCAAAGAGAAAGCACAGAGACAATGAGGATATCCCTTAAGTATTACGAAAATTACATCTAGAGGAGGTTCCATATCTTAGAATGTTTCTTACCAAGTCTATGAGTTTGGTGACGGGAACTTCTCGGATTGGTCTTTTCATTCGGCACAAAGCCTCTAAGGATGTACCAAAACAACTTGGGAGGTAATTTCCACTAATGGTCAAGAAGTAATCTTTGCCTCGATCCAGGTGAAGGACTAGAATATCTTCAATCTTATCTTCCCCTGAATTCAGGATGGTCACAGAGTCTTTGCTGACATACACATCAAGGGAAATGTCCACTGTCTCATCTGAAATTTAAGAAATGACACATGGTAACAGAAATTTCTGATGGAAGAGCAAAAGGGAGATGAGAACCAACAGAAGTAGTGTCCTCTAAAAAATCACCAAGTGATGGAGGAGACACTGGACACACAAAAGAGGTCTCCCCAGTATAATGACAGTGAAGGTAAGAGACATGTGGTTAGAAAACAAGAAGTTAAACAAAGGGAGGCATGGGAGTCATGGGGAGATGATACATTGCAAGCAGAGACAATGGGAAAGGGACAACTCACTTGGCTCCAAGTAGCCCTCAAAAGGTTCAGCCCGAAGCCATGGCTTGCAGTACTGGCTGTCATTAAGTTTAGGGATGAAAGAAAAATGGCAGGGAACCTGTCCATTGTTGCTGATCTGGAACTTCTCCTTTTGTAGTTGCCGAAACTTCACATTCTCAAACACAAACTGGGGAATAACAGACAGACACAAACATGCATCACTAGTAGGGGGAGTATGTCAGTTGGATTATTCCATAGAGAATATGAATAAAGAATAAAGTAATTATTAACCAGGTGTGCAACTGCTGTATGCATTCACCAGCTGAGCCAGCTGGACATGATGCCCTCTCATTTCCTGTTGTATTCACACCAGCGGAGGAGGAATTACACAGCTCTTGCTACTTCTCTAGGCTACTCTAATGGTTCCTGAGAACCTAAGAGGGTAACCCAACCTTGGGTCAGGACATCCATCCCATGACCAAGTAAGCCCTGGTTCCTGACATATGAATTAACCAGCAACTCTGAAATATTAAATAAGAGCAGCTAACATCTGAGGGTGTACTTCATGCCAGGAGCTGTTTTAAGAGCTTCACACATGTTAACTCGTGTAATCCTCACAACCACCCCTTTAACCAGAAAAGGAAACTGTGGCTCTCAGAGAGTTACACAAGTGCCTCTAAATGACAGTGCTTGTATCACTGGAGGCAGTTTGACTCTAGCACACATGGTTTTTACCACTTTGCTGTGCTGCCTCCTCTACCAAACATGGTTTCCCCCAGACTAACCACAATGGGCAGTAGATAGGGAAGCCATGTATTTTTGCTCACCTCCCTCCTGCTGAGTTCTAAGGAAGGAAGGAAGTCATTTTCCATCCTGTCCATAATCCGTACAATATCTTCAAACACTTTCCGATACCTCCGTTCATCCACAACCTTCACCTGAAAGAAAACAAACCCTCTTTTCAGTCTTACATGCTCCTAGCTCATCTTCCCTTGAGATTACCTAATAATTTAAAATGGGTTGTTACAGCAATCATTTAAAATAAACTGTGGTGCAAACAACATCCTCAAACACTTTCTGAAATATCGCTCTATCCACAACTTTTACCTCAAAGAAAACAGATCTTATTTTAGCCTTGTGTGCTCTCAGCCTGAATCTCTAAGAGTCTTTTTTTAAAATGTCACTAAAACAAATATAAATTAAAGTAAGCATTAGAGCATACCCACTTTATGGTAAAGGTATGGCTAATTGGTTAATTTCCTGGAAAAGTCAAACCTCTGTACTAAGAAGCTTGGCGGTAATGTTTGGGAAGAACATTTTCTTGCTCCACTGTTATTTGGTGGTGGGGGAAATGTGACAATTGTGGTAGAAATTATTTCTTGCATTGCACAAAATAAGTGTCAAAACATAGCTAAGTACTGTTTCTAAAAATGATCACAAAGCATTAAAACAGCAGAAAAAATAATTAAACCATTTAATTATATTAGCTGCTATGCACAATGCCAAGAATAATAACGTCAACACACAGATTATATAATGACAAAGGCATGTCAGTAAATAGATCCTATGGCCATTTTAGAAAATAGCCAATACAAAATGCCCTAGATTAGAGTAAAAGCATGACAATGGACAAACAAATCATTTCAACTAATAGATCAAAAAACATCTCCCATAGCACATTCAGGCTTCCTGATATAGCTGTGTTTTTTTTTTCACTATTAAAACTTCATACAAATCAGGGCGCCTGGGTGGCTCAGTGGGTTAAGCCACTGCCTTCGGCTCAGGTCATGATCTCAGGGTCCTGGGATCGAGTCCCGCATCGGGCTCTCTGCTCAGCGGGAAGCCTGCTTCCCTCTCTCTCTCTGCTTGCCTCTCTGTCTACTTGTGATCTCTCTCTGTCAAATAAATAAATAAAATCTTAAAAAAAAAAAAAAATCCTTTAAAAAAAATAAAAAAAAAACTTCATACAAATCAATGCCAAAAATGCACATAATTAACATAGCATTTTAACTTATTGAAGTCCCAGTTTCTTTTTAGAATAGGAAACTTCACAAATTCAACGTCAAAAAAAAAGGACTGATGCATGTAGAAGAAGTTATAAATCAAATGTGGAAAATAAGAACATCAAAGCTGAGCCAAATATCTCAAAGACTGGGAAGGTCTTATGTATCTAAACCATAACACTTAGAAAACTGAGGAGCAGGCAATCACTAATGTCACCAGAGTCCACACTACAGTATTAGGTTAGGAGAAATGTTATACTTTTAAAATATTCTTGGGGCGCCTGGGTGGCTCAGTGGGTTGAGCCGCTGCCTTCGGCTCAGGTCATGATCTCAGGGTCCTGGGATCGAGCCCCGCATCGGGCTCTCTGCTCAGCGGGGAGCCTGCTTCCTCCTCTCTCTCTGCCTGCCTCTCTGCCTGCTTGTGATCTCTGTCTGTCAAATAAATAAATAAATAAATAAATAAAATATTCTTATAAAATTTTGCAACTTGTTTTTTATAAGGTATTTTACATGTCTCATCTTTTCACAATAACCTGCAAAGCTACCCAAGCAAGTATTATTCTTCTGATCATTGAGTAGATCGAGATACAAAAGATCAACTAAGTTGCTCCCTGCTACAGTTAATACCAGAAGTTGTATATGGACCTCTACTGCCAAGACCCTTTCCAAAATACCAGCTACACAACAGAATTAATTCAGGTAGGTCTTAAAAATACAGATGCCTTGGCCTACTGCAGTTTTTAAAAGCTCTCTATGTAATTTCTATGTCCACCAAAGTCAGAACTAATGCAATATATCCCATTACCAAGTACCAGGGTGAAAACCCAATCTCAGCCTAATCTCAGCCAGCCCACAGCAAGTCTTCTAAAGTTAACTGGCCATTGAGCACTTGGTTCCTTTGTTAACAGTCACTGATGACAGTGGTGGTAAAAATATAATGTGTTTTTTAAAGCCTCTAATCATAGCATCCCCAAGAAACCAAAATATGGGGTGGTTACTAAAGGAAATTTAAAATCTTTCCTCAGTGGGTTATCATGATCATAACCCTTAATGGCACATCAAGGATAATGAAGGGGAAGAAAACATAGAATGTAATCACCACCTGATATACCCACTTTAGAAAAGGAATTACCAACAAAATTAGGAATTAAGAATGAGCTAGATGATCAATGAGCAAGATCTTTCTGTAATGACATGGATAGCTCTCCAAGACACACTACTGATTTTTTTTTTTTAAAAGCAAGTTGCAGACTAACACATACAGTATGAGACCATCTATAATATTTGTACCAACACATAGAAAAATACTCTATTGTGTATGGGTCAACAGAAAAACATATGCAAAAGTCTAGAACTGTGCTGTTCAAGATAATAGCCAAAAGCCACATTTGGACATTTAAATATACATTACTTCAAATTAAATAAAACAGAAAATTCAGCTCTCTCAATCATACTAGCTATGCTTCAAGTGATCCAGAGCCACCTAAAGTTAGCAGTACTGTACTGGACAGTACAGATCTATAACATTTCCATCATCACAGAAACACCTACTGGACTGTGGTCTATAAAGATATAAATTCATAACGGTAGTTGGCCTGGCTGGGAAGTGGGGCTTTTGGGCAAAGGTGGGAGTGCGGGATAGAACAGGGATTGAAGAACTCCAGACTTATCTGTAAATTTTGCTTATATATTTTTTTTTATTTTAAAGAAAAAGCACTTTTGAATTCCTGTGCAATTTAACTAGTATTAAAAACTAGAAAGGTAGACCTTTATTAAAGATACACAAAAATACACAAGAAGCATGGAAAATTTTTAAATATCCTGCTGGGAGCTCTGGATTAATATGTGTAGAATTTTACAAATATTCCAAAGTTCTGAAAAGAAATACAAACAAAAAAGCCAAGCATAGCTGATTAAACCAAAAAGGTTAGTGTCTGGGGAAAGACATCCTTTTAAAAATGGATCAAGAGAGGGAGGGCAACTGGGTGCCTCAGTAGTTAAGCGTCTGCCTTCTTGGCTCAGGTCATGATCCCAGGGTCCTGGGATCAAGCCTCACATGGGGCTCCCCGCTCACAGGGAGTCTGCTTCTTTCTCTCTCTCCCTCTCCTATTCCCTCTCTTGTCTCTCTGTGTCAAATAAATAAATAATATCTTAAAAAATGGTTCAAGAGAATTAAAATGAAGAAAACAGGGCAGACCACAAGTACAAACAAGAAATTAGGTGGGGTAAAAGTAGTTATCTAAAGGTTTATCTAGTTAATAAGTTCTTTGGAACTATAGAGGCATTATGGGGTTAGTGGAAAGAACACCTATAGGCTTGGGAGTTAAACAGACAAGATTTGAATCTTAGCTCTCCTTCTAGGTGAATGCATGTAAAGAAGTTATTTAATCTCATCAGTTCTCCATTTGCTCATCTGTTAAATGAGAAATATTTAACTCAAAGTACTGTTGTGAGGAGTAAATGAGATGTGTATAAATTTTTCATTACAGTCCCTGGCACATACTAGCTACTATTTGAGAAATACTTACTATTATTTTAAAATTTCAAAATGGACAAAACTCAAGTCACAACTGCCTCGATAAAATTTAGATTCTGTTCTGAGACTAAGAACTAATTCTATAAATAAAGGAAATACCCCAAAGTCATTCCCCTTTAAGACAGGAGTAGGACAAGACATGTTGGTGATAATCTGAAAAGCCAAAAGAATCAAATATCCATCTATTATGTTCTTCACATGTCTCACCTCATCAATCCTCATAAGTAAGTACCATTGTTATCTCCATTTTATAGAGGAGGAAACTGAGGCACAGGGCTGTTACATATGTTTTCCAGGGTTACAGACTTAGAAAGTCGTTGAACTGGGATGCAAATCTAAGCAGTCTATCTCTAAAGTCCACCCTATCAAGCACTGCACTTTATAGATTCTGACAGATTACAGGACTGGAGGTCTGGAAAATCTACAAGAAATAATCTAAATGTACTAGCTGTAATAAATCAGTAAGATCCTAAGACATAACCTACATACCATTAACATGCAGCTAAAATATACAAGTGAAAACAAAAACTACTCACATCGGAGACAAAAAAATTAAATATCTGGCCATCAATCCAGCCCAGGATGCAACAGTTAAAGAAAAATTTTAAAACTTGTGCTCCTGGGGGCGCCTGGGTGGTAGTCGGTTAAGTGTCTGACTCTTGGTTTCCGCTCAGGTCATGATCTTGGGTCCTGGGATAGAGGCCCATACCGGACTCCACACACTTGGCATGGGATCTGCTTGGGATTCTCTCTCTCTCTCTGCCCCTCCTGCTCATGCTCTCTTTTTCTCTAAGATAATAAAGATATCTTATCTTATCTCTAAGATAAATAAATCTTTTAAAAAATTTAAAACTTGTGCTCCTGGACAGCAAATTTCACTAATAGTATGGCTGACAACATGACTTTTAAGGTAAGATACAGAAGTGGTTGTATGCCACCCAGTCAAATGCCTTTGCTCCTGCTGTCCCCACCCCTTCACCTGGAACCTCTCTCCCAGGGCTTTCCTTCCTTTTTATCTGATGAGAGGCTACTCATCCTTTAAAACGTAGCTTCCAATTCTTCCTTATGTATAACAACTTTAGTAGGAGTCTAAGGTTACCACCCAGCCATTATGCAGCATAAGAAACATCTGTGTCACTAAAAGGCCTAGCACATTAAGAAGCATATGGACGGCATTTAGGAGGATTGAGGGCACTAATTTCTCAATGTTGCAAATGATTATTTGGTTATGGTAACATTTAGGGCTCACTGAACTACTGAACTGTTTTGAGTCTAAACGATGTTCTAAGAATACCTAACACACACACACACACACACACACAAACACAAATAAACGAACAAACAAGTGTTTACCCCAATATGGAAGAGGGCGCTAACAGGCTTGTGGTCACTGGTTTTTAGTTCCATATGACTCCGGTAATGAAGCTGATTAACATTTGTTCCTCTCCAAAGAATCCGGTCACACCAGGCTGGAACCCGACATTTCCCACTGCAAATAAAGAAAGACATTTAAAGGGAACATACCACACAATAATGTAATACATACCATACTGGTTCAGACCTGGGTTAAGTCCTTTTTTATATGCTTCTCCTTTCCTAATGATCCCAACTCTAATATTCCCTATATTCCCTATATAATATTCCCTATATTCAAGCTCTATAAAGGGCCTGTGTCTGCTTGTTTGCCACTGAATTCCCAACCTCTAGCACATTATCTTGTGCAAAGTAGGTGTTCAATGAATAGTTGTTTAATGAATGAATAAACAGTGCTTCCAAAATCCACATTACAACTTCAACAACACTGTCCCAGGGGAAAATATAATAACTTCTTCTTAAAATATCCTCAGAAGGTCAGGATTATATTCAGCACTTTGCTCAATGAACTGCAATGACATTTCACAGAGACAGACAACTAATAAAAATCTAAAAATCCAATCCTATATTCCAAGACTGGGCTTAATTTCTGGAGATAAATAATAGTAGAGATTTCTCCTTTAAACCTAGATTTTCATGAAAGTCTAGCTTCTTCAGATAGAGATGAACTAACTAAGCATGCAAGTCTGAACATATAACAGCCCACAGATTACTAAGGTTAGGGACAAAACCTATTCATCATTATATTAAAATAAGCAACACCTTGTACACCTGATCCAGAAGTGACACAAATAAGTTCTTATCAGTAGCTATTCAATTGACTCTCAAATCAGGTGAGTGGGAGAAACAAGGTGAAGTGCATAAGCTCTGCCAGTGTCACTTTTCACTTGCTGACCAGCTCCCCCAGGACACAAGGATACAGACTCCTCTCCACCATACCCTAGTGCTCTGAGTCTACAGAAGCTGAATATGCCCAGGCATTTTCTCTTTCAAGCTTCTGGGCTCAGCCAGATAGGAAACGAAGAGATAGCAGGTAGAAGACAGTTACCAGGAACATAGTGACAGGGGCGCTTTACTGGGGGGAATTAGGAAATCAAAGCTCTCCTCTCCCACCAGACAGTGGTTCTTAGCTTTCTCTGGCAGTTGCCGAGGTTGGGCCCAGGCATCAGTATTTTTTTAAAAAATTTTTTTAAAGATTTTATTTGACAGATAGAGATCACAGTAGGCAGAGAGGCAGGCAGAGAGAGAGAGAGGAGGAAGCAGGCTCCCCGCCGAGCAGAGAGCCCAATGCGGGGCCCGATCCCAGAACCCTGAGATCATGACCTAGAGCCAAAGGCAGAGGCTTAACCCACTGAGCCACCCAGGTGCTCCCAGGCATCAGTATTTTTTAAAGTCCCCCCAAGAGATTCTAATGGATAGTCAGGGCTGAGAACCACTGTGTTGGAAGAACCTATCATGGTTCACTTTCTGGTGATCTGAGCTGAGGAGCTGAGAAACAATTTGGGAAAAAAAAAAAACCATTCAGAACAGGATAATCTGTAAGGAAATAAGGGTGGAATCAGGAAGGTAAAAATCTAAGTCTGTTTAGATGACAGAAATAAGGCACTGCAGGCAGCCCATAAAACTTGAACAGCTCTGTCACAGAAGAAGTAATACTTTCTTCAGATAAGCTTACCTTTAAGTTCACATGAATTAAAAACTCTTCTGTAATAGCACTGAGCCATTAAGTTTTTATATCCGCTTCTGGCGTAACAGAAAAAATTCCTAGCCCTTCACCAATGTAGTCAGACAGAAATAAAAGCAAGCCTGAACCCATTCCAGGAGGAGGGTCTTATTACTTTACCTGGAATCCCATCGGTCTGTTTTAGAGTCATACTTATAAGTGGGGATAAATTTGATTTCACCTTCGGTGAAGTCAGCAAAAGCTTTTTTCTGTGTGCGCTGAATATTTAGCTAGAGATGGAAAGAAGCATCACGTAAGCAGGGTAACACCATCTTAATACAAGTGATAATCAGGTTGATCATCCATTTCTGACTAGTTCCACAGCCTTTCCAACTATCAGATACATAAATGAAATTTCTGTACCTTGTGAATTAAAATCTTGCCATTCCCATAGCATCTAAACTCACCCACAGATAGGATGCTCATTATGAATACATTGCTAATTTTTTATTGCTAACAGTCAGCGGGTAGAATGGCAAAATGAAATATGAATAATCTAGAGTTCTCCCAAACGGGACAGGAACCATCTAGCAAAATTTTAATTTAAAAACACACATACACACAAATGTGTGGATAACTCCAAAAGCCAAATTCAGTGAATTTGGACACATACACACGAATGAATGGATAACTCCAAAAGCCAAATTCAGTGAATCGTTACGGATCATTCTGAAAGTTATCCTCACTCAAATACTTTACCAGAATTACATAAGATTCAGAATTTATTCCAACTGTACCCCTTTGGAAGCATGACAGAGGAAGAAATGTAAAGAAATCCACCAGCCAACCTCAATACGAAGAAAGATACAGCCAAAAAAGGCTCACTATAAAAAAAAAACCATTCAACTACAGAAATCCTAAATTTTTAGTATGTCTGAAGGTCAAAAAGGCTTACATAAGGATTTAAAGACATTAAAATCAAATCAAAACATTCTCTTCCTCCATAAGCAGCATTCAGTTTTAGCAACCAGTATCTAGAAGCTGAAGTAAAAATTCAAGTCATGTGCCAGGTTCCAAGGCAAATTTACAGAAAACTAGGTTCCTGAATATCCAGTTTTATATAAATGTTACTGAACATTGCTTTTCCCACAGGTTTTAACATTGATAAGCCAGATAGCCCCAACTTCTCAATCAGTTCCCATTAGACCACAGTCTGTGTTATTTATCCCAAACTTCTCTTCCGTTCTTCCCAATCTCCTCACAGGGCCTCCCTCTTTTACCTCCACACTGCTGCTAAGCCTGCCAAGTAATCACACAGCAACTTTCCCTGTTCCATCTGCCAAACCACATCAACATAGCTGAAGGCCCACTTCCTCCAGGAAGTACTCTCCAATTAACCCCGCCCATTCTCCACCTTATTTATATGAATCTCTGAAATCTCTTCTTGATAAAGACAATGAACAAATGTTGTATTTACTTTTTATCTCTCCTGTTCCTATCCAAGCACTTCATAAAAGCACTACAAACCTCGTGTGTATTACTAGTCTTATGTTTTCTCAAGACAATGAGACCTTTCCATCTATTCCTAGACTAAGACACACCTGCCACACACATATCTCATAAACCTAGCAATACTGTCTGCCATTTAGGAAAGTACCTATAACATGAAAATTTACTCACCTGGTCAAATTTCAAGAGTCTCTGAAGGTCATTTTTGTTAATAAGACTCTTCACTTCATTGGCATCAGGCATACAAAGTCTATAGTTCAAATCTCCCAACCAGATGACAACACTGAAGATCAAGAAATACATAAATAGGAGTAGCAATAATTAGCATAAAAAGAGAAAATGGAGAGAAAAAAACTAGGTCGATTATTGATAAGGATTCATTTATCACTACCTGAGACAAAGGGTTTAAGCTACAACTTATCCTTCAGAGTGAAGTACTACCAACACCTGAGAAGGCCCAGGGATTACCAAACAGGCGGGAAGATAGGCATTCCATACATGAAGAACAAAGATAGGGAAATAGAGTGTTATGTGTGGGATTCAGAAGCCAAGGAGTTAACTGCCTAAAAGAAGCATGTAGTTTATTTGCTGGACTAGTGCCGAAATTTTGTCTGGCTGCCTGCCAGGTCTCCAGGGGAAAAGAATCTGAACATTTTCTGCCTCTCTGAGCCCTGACATTCTGCAGGCTAAGGTCTGCATGGTCTGAATGACAGCTCTCCCAGTCAGGACCCTAGCAAAAGTAGGTCCACAGCTCTCCACTATAGCCAACCTGCCTATCCCTGCCCCAGATCCACAGTCCAAGTCGCAGACAGGAGGAAGACTGGCTTGCCACAGGATTCTCAAGCTCCCAATCACGGCAACAGGCCCCTACATGTGCTGAGAGCCCCCAAGGGGAGACCCTGAAATTACTACACTAAAAGGGATTCTCCTTGTGAGCTATCCCAAGTCCTGAATGGGGTCTCTTTGGCAATCTAAAATGCAACATGAAATTTCTGGAATTCTGAGGAAACAAATTTAAGGAATTTCAGGGCAACTGTTTATTTTTTTATTTTTTAAAGATTTTATTTATTTATTTGACAGACAGAGATCACAAGTAGGCAGAGAGGCAGGCAGAGAGAGAGGGAGGAAGCAGGCTCCCTGCTGAGCAGAAAGCCCTATGTGGGGCTTGATCCCAGGACCCTGGGACCATGACCTGAGCCGAAGGCAGAGGCTTTAACCCACTGAGCCACCCAGGTGCCCCAGGGCAACTGTTTATTAATGTCAAGGCCTTGACTTTTTACTACCATGATACAGAATTGTATATGATCCTAATTGTTAAGATAATATGGAAACAGGCTAATATCACTACCCTTCCCTATTCTTTCCTCAATTACCCCACTCTGTTGATGCTAATATCCTAAATTATCTTTTGTTTTCCTACTAATTCCCATCTCAAACCACTCTCAGAATTTCAATTACCATTATTAATTTCTTGACAATTATTCATTTCCTACCACCCAATCCATCCCTCAACTGATTTCTGCTTCTATCCTTAAGCCCTATTCTCCATGAACCTTTCTCCCATATTATTATATTGACCCACTGTTGTCTAAATCTCCATTGCCCCTATTCTTAATGATTCACAGCCACTAATAAGAACATACATATACATATACATATACAGTACATACGAAATATATACACTAATATGGGTAATGTAATACACAGACACACACACACATACACACTGGCTTGGAAAGAGACCCACAATAATAGGACGATATAGTCCTATGTAATAAGTGTGCATGTGTTTGTATGCATATAGAGAAAGCTCTAGAATAGCACTATTCACAGGAAATAAAATGCATGTCACAGATGTAATTTTAAATTTTTTAGTAGCTGCATTTAAAAAGTAAAAGAAACAAGTAAAAATAACTTTAACAATAAATTTCCTTTAAGTCAATATATCCAGATTATCATTTCAACATGTAATCAATATTGAAAAACCGAGGTATTTTACATTTTTCCCACTAAGTCTCTGAAATCCATGTGCAGTTTATGTTTACAGCAATCTCAATTTGGTCTAACTACTTTCAATTGTCCAATAGCCACTTATGGCTGGCTGTCACAATGGACAGCATAGTTCCAGGATACACAGTGAAATGTTAATATCAGTTTCCTCTGAGAGACTGGCTGGGAGAGCAGAGTGATTTCTACTTTTAATTTTCTTTAATTATATTTACAATGAACATTTCTATTTTATAATAAAACACAATAAAAACTGACTCCAACTGACAGACACCTCCAGCATTACTCTTATATGGCCACTAATAGAACTAATCTTACCTCTGATAGCAAATCTGATTTCTCTGCCTCAATGAATCTGCTATTCCTCAAAAACCCTGTCTTCTTTGTGACCCCAATCCCTAAATGGTAATCCTTCACTCTTCACAGTTTCCTATCCATTTAATCTCTTCTCAGCCCCACTATTCAAAGGCAAAGGAGA
Source organism: Lutra lutra (assembly GCF_902655055.1). Taxonomy (NCBI): domain Eukaryota; kingdom Metazoa; phylum Chordata; class Mammalia; order Carnivora; family Mustelidae; genus Lutra; species Lutra lutra. The sequence goes on from NC_062296.1 coordinate 21,239,566, forward strand.
TTGAACCACTCACTCATGTTTCATGATGTTCAGCTGTGGAAGGGTCTGATTTGGGACCACAAAACTCATACGTGCACAGATGTCCTTATAATCTTGATTCCTTCTCTCAAAGTCCTCCACGTGGGCAGCCAGGTGGGAGTTGACAATGCAAAAGGTAGTGTTGTGAAATACAAATCTCACAGCTACCCCACCTTTGTTTCCCTGTTAGCAAGAGTAATTATTTACAGTTAGTACAAAGACACAACTAGCAGTTAAACGTTAAATGGACATAAATAATAATCAAGCTCATTTCCAAAGTAACTTGCCATTTTCCCCATGATTCCAGTTCCAACTGTTTCTGTAGCAACATCACGGATATATCGCCACTGGTCCTTTCTGGCAAATATGAGGAGCATCATCCCAACAAGGCGGACTAGTTGAACCTACAAGTTCCACGGAGTTAGAAAAGGTTCATGTTAATACCACTCTTTGCCACACATCTTGCCCAACAACTGATTTTCCACCAGGAAGATATTAATGATGCTCAAATATGAATCCAAATCCTCTAATTTCCCAGTGGACCCCATAAAAAGGAAACAAAATTTCTCTGGGCAAGCTCTTATCTGACTCTGACTAGCAGGAGTTAAAAGTCTCTGGGGACATCAAGTACACTCAGCTCTAGGATTCATTATTTTAAACACTTATAAACCTACCAGGAGTTGATAGCATTAAAAAAAATCAAATAAAACCCCTATCCCAGCTTGTTCCTTTTGCTTCTCCTTCTTAGTTTCTGATTTCCAATTTCTTAAGAAATTAAAACTTATAAAAGAGCAATCTTTTAAAATTTTTTTTTATTTTTTTAAAGATTTTATTTATTTATTTGACAGAGATCACAAGTAGGCAGAGAGGCAGTCAGAGAGAGAGAGGAGGAAGCAGGCTCCCTGCTGAGCAGAGAGCCCGATGTAGGGCTCCATCTCAGGACCCTGGGATCATGACCTGAGCCGAAGGCAGAGGCTTTAACCCACTGAGCCACCCAGGCGCCCAAGAGCAATCTTTTTTATTCTGATTATTTTTAGTCTGAGAACTAGAGCTAGAAATATGTCTGAAATATGTGTTAAATCAGTGACCTATATGAGAGGAGTAACACCTTCAGGATTTTTACTACCTATATCAACTGTCAGAAGAAGTAAATGAAAAATATTCAGATGACTACTTTTAAAGAGCTTATATGGTAGCCATATAATTAAAATAACTCTTCTGGTAGCCTCTACCACTTGCTTTCTAAAGACCAACAAATTGCCCTACCTTGCTAAAGTCAACTCTACTTTTGATTTATAACAAATTTTAGAACTCATTTAAATTCTACAACACTTCTTGCTGATTCCACAGCATACCCTATGCACCCACATGCTTCAAACTACTTTTCTATAAAGCATCCGGTTCTGACCATGCCAGCGAACAATTCTGATCTTAAACTCTTACTGTTACCTTATAAGTAATTATTTTAAGCTAATTATCATTCTGAGAATAAAATTCTTCTTTTCTCTTAAAACCACCTAAATAATGAAAACATAGGATCAGAAAGCTCAGGAAAATTTTTTTCTAGAAAAATAGGTGTAAAGAATTAGTCTGTCCATTGCAGTATTACACTCAGGGAAAAAGCCAATTAAACCATTCTTTTGGAACAAGTTATAGATAACAGAATAACTTATAGGGAGTTCTATTCAGTTGTATATTAAAAAAGAAAATGAAATGCAGCTTACTTTTTTATACTTGGCTTTGGAATGCAAACCTCTCTCTACAGCCATGGACCACTCTTGTTCTTTCACAGACTCAAAGTAGAAAAAGGCTTCTGTGCTCAAGTCCAGCTCTTGGAATCTGAAAAAAACAAGAAGACATGAGATCTATACATCTCCCATAATTATCTCTGTCTGAGATAATTTCCCATTTTCTGAGACATTAGGTGAAAAGGGAATGGGGAAAGACACAAATTTTTATAGAACTGCTCTATTGATCCAGGTGATCAGTAAGGACAAGCAGCTTTCTTTTTCAAAAGATCTTCTATATGTATATGCACCAGCTATGCAAAATAAATCTTAAAAAGGGGGCGGGGGCACCTGGGTGGTTCAATTGGTTGAGCAGCTGACTTTTGATTTCAGCTCAGTTCATGATCTCAGGGTCCTGGGATCCCTGCTCAGTGGCTAGGCTGCTCAAAGATTCTCCCTCCCCCTGCTCCTCTCCCTGCCCCTCCCCGGGCTTATGCACTCTCTCTCCCATAATAAATCTTTTTTTAAAAAAGTATATGCAGGGGAGTCGTGGGGTGAAGGGAGGAAAAAATGAACAAGAGGGGACCGGGGAGAGAGACAAACCATAAGAGACTCAATCTCAGGAAACAAACTGAGAGTGGTGCCTGGGTGGCTCAGTGGGTTAACCCTCTGCCTTCAGCTCAGGTCACGATCTCAGGGTCCTGGAATTGAGCCTCGCACTGGCAGCCCGCTCTCTCCTCGGCAGGGAGCCTGCCTCCCCCGCCTTCTCTGCCGGCCCCTCTGCCTACTTGTCATCTCTGCCTGTCAAATAAATAAATAAAATCTTTTTTAAAAAAAGGAAACAGGGGAGCCTGGGTGGCTCAGTGGGTTAAGCCTCTGCCTTCGGCTCAGGTCATGATCTCAGGGTCCTGGGATCGATCCCCACATCCGGCTCTCTGCTCGGTGGGGAGCCTGCTTCCTCCTCTCTCTTTCTGTCTCTCTGCCTGCCTCTCTGCCTACTTGTGATCTCTGTCAAATAAATAAATAAAATCTTTAAAAAAAAAAAAAGGAAACAAACTGAGGGTTGCTGGTGGGGGGTGGGGGGAGTAGGGTGGCTGGGTTATGGACATCAGGGAGGGTATGTGCTATGGTGAATGCTGTGAATTGTGTAAGACTAATGATTCACAGACCTGTACCCCTGAAACATATAATACATTATATGTTAATAAAAAATTAAAAAATTAATTTAAAAAATATGCATAAGAATCTTGTCAAAGATCAATGTCAAAAAAACTAATCTTTACTTTTATAAATCTGACATTGTCTTCCATAGAAAAATTAAAACAGTATTGTCTCCAAAAAATATACGCAAAGACTATGTAAAACATAAACAAAAAACAAAAAACCTCCATAAGGGACAACAGTGGAGCTTTGTTTATATATTCTAGGAATAGTCACTGTTGGACTTGACCTCAAGTCTGTTTCTATTAAGAATGCAGTTTTCTTTGCATTTTGATGTTTCCTTTCACTATTTCAGGTATCATTCCTTTCTTATCTCATAAATTTAACCCACAAGTTAATTCTCACATATAGTCTAAGGTCAGTTTTTACCAAACAGTTAAAAAAGCAAAAGGAGAACAAAATGTCACGGAAACTAATACCAAATATATAGCCAAAAGGAAATTCCAGATGTGTTCTTTACCCAATACAGTAGATATCAGGAGGATTTGAATCACAGTTCAGCCAAGGTTCCAACTCACTATCTGGAGACTGGCCATTCACGTTCCACGTTCCAACAAAAAATCTAATACACAGCACAAAGAAATTATTTGAAAACGAGGGTTAAGTATGAACCATTGAAGTTCTCTCATCATTTTCATACAAGGGTATGTTCACAATAAACCAACATAATTTCTCAAAATGTTCTGCTATACATATAAGAAATGCTTTCACATGTAGAACACAAAGGCAGTGGGCTTAATTCTCTGAAGTTTACATTAGGTGAACCCACAGAAAGGAACCAAGTCTCTATTTTAAAAATGCAAAGTTAATTGCTCTACCACATTTCCTCTCAATTAAACTCCACCCAAACTTATACTTGGAGAGCTTGTGAATGGGAAAATGTTATTTCATGCTGTAAATACATCTAATGTGGATAACTGTTCCATAAGGAGCTGTAACTGAATCCAAAAACTCACTTCCTGAAGGATTACAAGGACATCTGTGTAGGAAATTCTGTTGAGGCAGATACAGTATTAAGGGGGATAGCAGAATATAACTGTCTTAACTGTTTACACACAAAAATAAGCATCATGGGGAATATGAGGAACTACAGGTTTTAGCATAGGAGATACGGTTATAATTGAATTAGGACAAATGAGGCACACTGGGATAGCAGATGGGACCAGAATCTTGGACTATTAAGGGTACGTGTTGTTCACAAACAACAAAGAGAGGTGTTGCTGCTTTGCACACCGGAATATACGCTAGGCCACACCACACACATTAGGTCCAGAAAAGATACCAATAAGTAAATGTGAAGTGAAAAATATGATACAGAGGAAAGAATCCAAGACAGACCTCTCAATCAAGAGCACTGGATGAAATTTTCTGTACTTAACTTACAAAAGTAAGTAAGTTAAGCTAGTGGTAAGAGCAGACATTGATCTTCTAATATTGGTGAGAAAAAATTCAGCAGGACAGAAAGATAAATACACTTGCTTAGGGAATGTGCTAGGGGATAATTCTCTTTGGTTTGGTTTGGTTCTGAGTGGCTAGAACCATTAGTAGACATAGTATCATTAGTAGTTAGAAAATGCAAGGGAAATTGTAGCATTTGTGTTATTTTGTACATTTATGTTATTGACAAATATAGAGACAGGGGCTTGAGCCAGCTGACCATTCCTTTTATTATGCTTTGATTATTAATTAAAATAATTAAAATTTTATTATTAAATTAAAATAAAAATAATTTTAATAAATAAAATTTATTAAATTAAAATAATAATTATTAATTAAAATAATACCTTAAAAAAACATATAGCCATTTGTATGCCATACCTCAGTAAGTAGAAGAGAGACTAACCTGAAATTCTGAATGTTGACATATTCTTTCTCTCGCTTTGCCAGGATATGTTTGATGAGGCCCTCCCGCTGTCCAGCCTGGGTATTTGGCACAAAGAGCTTCCGCATAGTGTTGGTCACTTTGGGCTGTTCCTTGTTAGAAGCTTCTTTGTCACGTGGAAGCCTAGCAAATAATGAGAATTTTAAAAGTGAAACTGCCTATAATAAAAAAAGTCTCCTAAATGGGAAACATGTTTTGACACAGGACTTACATTCTATTCACTGAAGGGGGTGGTGGAGGGGGTTCCCGATGAATCCCTGTAGGATGATTTTGTGAATTAATTTTCTTGTCCAAATTCATAGATGAAAAATTATCCTCAAATCCAAGAAGCCCTAGTACACAGAACCCAGAGTCAAAGGGGGAAAAAATAAAGATAACATCCATTTATCCAGGATAGACAGAGCTTTTCTTTGATCAGTGGTATTAATTTGATCACTATTTGCTCAATGGCATTACCAAATAGAGAGGTACCATAGGGATACCCTGAAAGACTTGACATACTAATTAGAACAATAACAAGTTATATTAATTTGGAATCTGAATATTAATAGCTAACATTTACTAAAGACTTAGCATAATGCCTGTTTGATATAAGGGATTATATCATTATCTCCTTTAATTATCATAAAGACCCATGAAGCCAGTACTATTAAAAATCTTCCCATGTTACAGAAAAAGAAATGGAAGCTCAGCATTGTTGAGTAAGTTGACCAAGGTTATACATTACTATCAAGTCACAAAATTGGGGTTTAAACCCAACCAGTTTGGCCCTGGAGCCTGCAATTTTTACCACACTGCTAAGCAGGCTCCCAAGGAGCTAACATGCCACAGAAAGGATCAAGAATGAACATCAGTCAATGGGCATGGACTCAGTAAAACCACTCCATAGCAGAAAGTGTCTGGGATTGACATTGTCTTATCTGTCCAGATGAAACCTATTTACTCTGCAATGATCAAAGGAACCAGGCAAAAGAGAATCTTTTCAGTACCTGAAAAAACAGAAGGTTTGTCCTTAGTGTCTAACTTCTGGTACCAGCTAGATGAGTCCTTTTGCTCTGGAACAAGAAGTTGTGACTGAGCTAGAGAGATAAAAGTCATGGTCAGAAACAGGGGAGCCCTTCACTGAGCCGGATTTATCATAATCAAAAGCAATTTACTCAGCGCTCCTCAAATGCAGGACCCAGCAGCACTCTTAAACGTAAAGGAAGAGACAAAGAGAGTGAGGGTAGCTCTGGGATCATCTGGGAGCAGAAGGAGGATGATAGTCTTCAGTAAGCTGTCCATGCCGTGACACTGAAGACTCTGGAAAAGGGCTCAGTGTCCTTATAGCTGAATAGACTTGTTCCCTAACCTAACCCTCGGTTCATTCCTGAAAGCGAAAAATCAGCACTGAAGACTGCAGGGGTGAGGTACTTTGCTAATGGCTGCTTGCCTCTGCATCAGCATGTCAGAATTTCACTGCCATTCAAAGAGCAGAAAGAAAACTTCTGAGTCTTGACTTACCTTCCTGAGCAGCAAGGACCTCCGAGAGGAACTTCAGACAGTGTTCCTCATCAGGGATTTCAAAGCGCCGCTCTCTGGTCCGATCTCCCTGAATCCGAATTTTGCAGCCACCTCAAAAGAAGTGAAATCCACACACATCTAACTATGGAATACATGCTTTCTTGGGGTCATACTCTCAACTTATCAGTTGAGCAGGAGAAGGTCCAGATCACAAAAATTCTAAGACCTCTAATGTAGGAAACATGCCTATAGGATCAGGGGATTGGGTAGGTGGGTAGGGGAACAATACGGGGTGGAAATCTAAAGGGCTGATGAACCGTGTCAATTATAGTGATATGATTCATACTAAAAACAGTTTTCCTATGTTCTGATATAGCTCCCCAATGTCAGTGCAGGGACCAAATTCTAACAAAAGATCACTTTCCCAACCACCCTCTTCCCATCTCCCAGTTGGAAATTCCTACCATTTCAAATCCAGATTATATAGTAAGAATATCTGAAGCATAAAGGGAATAAAGAAAACAAGATGGTTTGCTCCTGGGTATAGACTGTACTTAGGCAATTGAATTTACAAACTAATTTAAAAAGAAAAGAATAGTGGGATTGGTTTGAATTATTATGAAAAGAAGCATCTATACCTCATTACCCCAAGTAAAAAGTGCATGTTTTGAATAAATGTACAAAGCAATATAATGACCTATGACCAGGAGTGGTCTGGTTCAAGCATAGCCAATTGGAAAATAGTATAATTAGCAGCAAAGTGATCTAGGACATTAGTTTCTTTTGTATATAATATACTGTCTCCCTTTTTCTGGTGCCCTAGTTATATGTATCAGTCATCTGGATATGCTAATCCAGGAAACCTATGTGCTTGTTTATATTCTTATTTTAACTGATTTAGTACATATATTGCTTTCTCATGCCCCTGGAAACCGTAAGTTCCTTGAGAGCAAGAAGTGGGGCTACACATACAGGTAATCCAATACAACACTTATGATGAGCTCCTAGGGTTGTCTGGGACTGAAGGGCTTCTCAGGACTCAGGACTTTCAAAGCTAAGACTGGGAAAGTCCCAGGCAACCCAGGATGATTGGTTACTTTACTGGCAACAACGCTGTCAGACTTCACAGAGAAAAGGTATTTAATAGACAACTGTTGAACCAGACTCCCTCACACTTGTAAATGAAAGTGATGAGAAAATGAAATGAAAATCCTAGTTTCTTATGTTGGAAATCCACTTCTGAATCTCTTCCCTTTGCATTTCTTTATGTTTCTATCTTCATAGATTTAGTGATTAGAAGAAAAGAGATAAAAAAGAAAAATGTGAGAAAGAAGGCACCCAAGTGAACCACAGATAAGAACATTAGTGAGGGTGTTACCATAAGGAGAAGCAAAAACAAAGGGCATGAATAAAGGCTGTCAATTATCACAGCCTTGAAGATAGAGGGAAAAACTCCTTTGGGGCACAAACAGTCCTCCCTTTCTTGGATACTTTATATAAAAAATAGAAGAAAATTAAAAAATAAGTTTCTATCTGATATAAACTTAAACAAGAATACATAATCTCTCTCCCACAGTCCTTGAAAGATATATTTTAGCAAATATAAAAAATACACTGACTCATTTAACAGAAAATTCCAGAAATTGCTTACAAAATAACACTGGATACTCTCTCACCATGTTGCATAGGAAAGAAGACAAATATTACCCCATGACCCAACCTTCTACTATTTTTCCTTCCAAAACCCCCTAGCCTCTCTATAATCAACAAACTTCTCTGAACACTCCCTGTTCTCTCAGTAATTCTCTCAACAATCTCTTAATCTCTCAGCAATTCTCAATTATGGCTGCGTTAGAATTACCAGAGACATTTTTAGAAAATGGACATTTGGGTCCCACCCCAGCCCGATGAAGCAGAATCTCAGAGGGTGAGGCTCAGGCAATCTCTTAATCTCTCAGCAATTCTCAATTATGGCTGCGTTAGAATTACCAGAGACATTTTTAGAAAATGGACATTTGGGTCCCACCCCAGCCCGATGAAGCAGAATCTCAGAGGGTGAGGCTCAGGCACTGGTAGTTTTTATAATACTCTCCAAGTGAGGGGCGCCTGGGTGGCTCAGTGGGTTAAGCCGCTGCCTTCGGCTCAGGTCATGATCTCAGAGTCCTGGGATCGAGCCCCGCATCGGGCTCTCTGCTCAGCAGGGAGCCTGCTTCCTCCTCTCTCTCTGCCTGCCTCTCTGCCTGCTTGTGATCTCTCTGTCAAATAAATAAATAAAATCTTTAAAAAAAAAAAAACACCTCTCCAAGTGATTCTAACATGTATCCAAATTGAAAATCAAAGAGTCACCTGTGAAGCGGCTGGTCCCTGGATGATGTTTATGGTCTCTCACACCCTATGGAATTTAAGACTGCTGTCCTTATTTGTCCTAATGCCATCTCCAAACCATTCCCTCTTCTCCCTCAGGACAAATCCTTTTTCCTTTTAGGTTCACCCATTGGATTATACCAACTTTTTCCCTTCTCTCCTCCCTCTATGAGATCATGTACCATCCTCCCTACAACTTCTGAATCTACAATTCAATACCCAACTCCTAAGACTTTCTCTCCACTCAAACTCTTGCCTTAAATTTGGATTCCTTACAAATTAGTGTAGAAAACACAGTCAACATCTTCCACTTCCTCATCCAATGACCTTGGCTCACCATCTCAGCCACCTGCTCCTTCAGTCCCTACTGGGATTTCCCTCAGATATACTCTGAACCTTTTAATCATAGAAACCATCACCTCATAAATCTCTAATTGAAATATCCCATTCTGACCTGTTACTTCCAGCTTACTTGCTCATATGGGAACCTCCAGCCGACTGATCCCCTCTCTACTTTCTTACCATTCGCTAACTCCTGCTTTCACTTCCTATTTTGTCAAACAGATGTCATCATTAAACTCTGTTGCAAAAGTCCAGACCTGCCTTATCACCCTGTTCTTCCACAGCACCTACTGCTCACCATCCTGTTCCTCCTACCTGGTTAACTTTCAACCCTCAGAAATCCAACTGTCTTACTCCAGAGGGAGTAAACAAACATACACATACACCCCATTATAAAATGACTGCTAACCCCAACTGGGCCCTCTATGATAGGAAGTCATCTAAGTTTCCAGTCAACTAGTCTCCCACTACTATCTGGGACAACCATTTCACACCTCCTCAATTATCCTTAATTTTTGGATCCCCTTTTCTCAAACCCTCTCATTCCAAGTGGATTGCTTCACCTCATGCTTCAGAGAAAATGGAAGCCATCACATGGAAACCTACGTATTTGTACTCAAATTCTCCTTTCCATTCTAAGGAAGAGGAGTCCTCCTATCAAAGGCCACCTTCTCTTTGAATTATAATCCCTCCAATTCTCTCAGGAACCTTACATGCACGATCATTTCCTAGAAACCTCCCCCGAATATCTTTAACCTCCCTCTTTCACAGGCGCCTTCCCATTAGCATTAAATTGTATTCCAAATCCTATTTTATTATTTTTTAATTTCATTTTATTTTATTTCTTTTCAGTGTTCCAGAATTCATTGTTTATGCACTACACTATTTTAACAACAAAAAACCTTCCTAGACCCCGTATTTCCCTCCAACTCTAGTCTATCTCTACACTCCCCTCGACAACAGAGTTTTTTTTTTTAAGATTTTATTTATTTGTCAGAGAGAGAGAGAGAAAGAACAAGGAGGGGGAGCAGCAGGTGCAGGGGAAAGCAGGCTCCCTGCTGAGCAAGAAGCCTGATGTGGGACTCAATCCCAGGACCCTAGGATCATAACCTGAGCCAAAGACAGATGCTTAAACGACAGATGCTTAAACGACTGAGCCATCCCGGCATCCCTCACAGCAAAGCCTTTAAAAAAAAAAAAACACAGTCACTACTTACTCACGTCCTATTTCTCACATGAATCCATTCCAATATGACTTTGGCTCCCACAACCCTTTTAAAATATCTTTGTTAAGGTCACCAATAACCTCCAAATTGCTAAATCCAACAGATCCTCTTCAGTCATCTTATTTAGACCTATCAGCAGAAATCAATGGTTAACCATTCCTTGAATAATCTTTTCGAAAGGCTTCTCTGATACTATACTCATCTAGTTTGCCTCTCTCTGATCACTAATTTTTTAGCACCCTTTGAGGTATTTCCTCCTCTATCTACCCTTTTAAAAGCAGGGTTCCTTAGAGTTCAATCTAAAACTTTTCTTCCCATTTTCTATCAGCATTGTCCAATAGTAACCAATAATCACATGTGGCAAATGAGTACTTGAAATGTTAGTAGTATGACTGAAGAAATGAACTTCTCATTTTATTTCTAATTAATTTAAACAGGTACATGTAACTAGCAACTACCATATTTGATAGCACAGCTCTATGTCCAGTTGCATCATCTCTCATGGTTTCAAATACCATCTATGTGCTAGTGGCCCAAACCTTTCTTTTGAGCTTTGGATGCATACATTCAACTGTCAATTTATCACCTACAGTCAAATGTCTCAAATCTCAAACTAAACATAACTAAAACTGAATTCACAACCCCCTCAAAGGAAAACTTAATCCTTCCGCAAAGTTCTTATTTTTGCAAATGGTACCATCATCCACATTCATGCCAGTAACCTAAGATTCATCCTTGACACTTCTCTTCAACTCACTCCCTATGCCCAAACCAATCTCTGTTGATTTAATCTCCAAAAACATTTATCAAATCTGTCCACTTCTCTCCATTTATACTGCCACCATGCTCATATTCTAGATCTTAAAATCCTTTTTTTTTAAGTTCTTTTAAAGATTTTATTTATTCATTTGACAGAGAGAGAACACAAGCAGGAGGAGCAGCAGGCAGAGAGAAAGGGAGAAGCAGGCTCCCTGCTGAGCAAGGGGCCCAATGTGTGGCTCCATCCAAGGACCCAGGATCATGACCTGGGCTGAAGGCAGATGCTTAACCAACCGAGCCACCCAGGGACCCCAAGATTTATTTTAGAGAGAGTGTGTACATAAGCCAGGGGGCAGGGGGAGGAGGGGCAGAGGGAGAGGGAGAGAGAGAATCTCCAGTAGACTCCCCACCGAGCACAAAGCCCACTCAGCCAGATCCCATGACACTGAGAGCACAAACTGAGCCAAAATCAAGGGTCTGACACCCAACTGACTGAGCCACCCAGATGCTCCTCTAGCTTAAACTCCTAAAACAGCCTCCTAACTGGGTTCCATGCAAATGATGACACCCTGGCATAAAATCCTTCATATTCTTCCCATTTTTTAAATGTAAAAATCCAGATTCCTTAACATGGCTTACAAGATCTTACTGGATCTGGCCTTAGCCCATCCTAACTTGATGCCTAAGCCTTGTTCCAATCACCCTGGCCTTCTTTCACTTCAAAGAATGTGTCAAGCTACTTCCCCAATTGGGGGCCTTTACATATGTAGTTCCATTTACTTTTCTCTCCCCTATTTTTACCTCTGTCTTACTTAGCCCCTCTGGTCTCAATTTAAATGTCACTTAAAGAGGCCTTCCCTGACCACATCACGTAATTTAGTTAACTCTCTTATAAACTCTGTATTTCTCCTTGAGAGCATTTATCAAAACTGCAACTCTGTAAGTATCTATACCTATCAGTTCCAAGTCTGTTGTTCTGTACTGACTGATGGTATAACATGACTATATTGCTTTCTGATACATCCCTAGAGCCTAGCACAGTGCCTAGCACATAAAGGGTATTCACATTTCATAGAAAGAATTAATTCACTATAGGCATATAGTACCAAAAAGCACAGAAGCAAGAACAAAAGCAGGAGCAGCAATCTTATCTATGTTGTTCTCCACTGATTCTGCAGCACTTAGAACAGTGCCTGGCAAATAGAAGGCACTCAACAAGTATTTGTTAAATAATGAATAGTAAGGGAGGATTTAATATTAGGAAATTAGTATAATATAGTCCAAGAGGTCAAATAAGGAATAATAATATAATCATCTCTATAAATAGTATAAAGACATCTGATAAAATTCAATATACATTTATGATTTTAAAAACCACATAAACTTGAAATAAATGCAGTTTCTTAATATGGTTTTTTAAAAACCCTATCAAGTAAATATGCAATCATGTCCTCAACAATGAAGCACCATCTGAGGCATTCTTACTGAAAATAGGAGCTAAACAAGAATTATCATCATTATTTAATATTGGTCTTAAAATTCTCATTGGTAAAATGAGACATGAAGCAAAACTAATAGTTACAGGTACTAGAAAGGAGACAAAATTATTATTTGCAGATGATTAAGGCTGTCTATCAAAACCAACAAAATAAACAGCACCCCCCAAATTTTAAATATATTTCTATAAAGTGACTGGATAAAAGATAAATATCTAAAACCTGGTAACTATTAGTACAGTGATACACCATGTTCCTTGACGGTGTCTTAATTTTATAAAGGACTTAATTTAGTAAAATCTGGCACATACTTATGGTGAAATATTAGTCATTAAAAATCATGTTTTTAAATAATTTTAAATGACATGGAAAAAGCTCACAATATAAAGTTAAATGAAAATGCAATATAGAAACTACATATAAAGATTCCAATCATATAAAAACATAAAAGACTGGAAAGTGACACATAACAGTGTTACCTATAGCAGTGATCTCTAGATTGCAGGAACATAATTTCAATTTGATACTTCAAAGTTTTCTGAATTTTCCAAATTGTACATAATGAAGATATAATTATTACCTCAATAATAAGAAAAATATAAAATGTTTAATACCAACATCTAGACAATGGGAAAACATATTTACATTAAAATCAGGCCTGCCTAACAAACCCAGGGCCTCCCTCCTGCACATACTATATGCTTTAAAGGTTTATGTATGAAGCGCAAAGATCAAGACAGAATCTGGTTTCCTTGCAAATATTACTAAATGGGCAGAAATAACAAAGGATTTTATTCAAGTGGTTACTGATCCTGCTATGATCCAGTAACTCGAACCCAGGACAAAGCAACACATGGCTAATTTCTATGTAGGAAAAGGCAAAAGAACTAATGCTATAAATAGGTGTTTATAAGAGAAAAGGCACAGCTCAGTTTAACTTTTCAGCTTTGGCTCAAGTATCTATTTCTACGGGAACAGGACATTTTGGCATCTTATTTTGTCAGCAACGTCAGTCACTACTGAACTGCCTTTGCTCACATTTTGCTCTTTTAGTGCTGTTTCTGTCTTCTCCTTTGTAAACACAGTAAGATGTAGATAGTAAGTTATTTGCTCTCTTGGATACCTGCAGAAATCAGCAGCTGGGTTTATTTAGCTTTTTAGAACCAAACCTTAAGACTTCTAAAATCCACGACCAAAGAAAAGAATAATAAAACCCAAATCAGAAAAAGTCTAACTGAATTATTCAATACAAATTAATGGTAGCAAGGACAGGGACTGTTTCTAAACAAAATTATGTATAACCCATAGCCTCAAGGTAAGGGCTGAACCCCACTCATCCAAGGACTCAAGCAAGAGATAAGGCAACCAGTTTGATTTACATGCATGTGGTCACAAACGCCTTTCCATAGCAACCACTGAGTAGTCAAGGTAGCATTCAAGTGCCCGTTTTCTCCTCCCCATAACACAGCACAATTTGATGACAAACAGAGAACAGCTTGCACAGAAAGTCAATGACGATTTGCTTCAAACAGATAAAAATGAGAAAAGTGAAACAGTGAGAAGGAAGACTGTGTTCTTTCGGATGAAGGGATGCCTTGAGGGGATGGAGCTTAAATGAAAGACCAAAATTATTTTAAGTTAAAAGAGGTAGCCTGAGACAAGCAATCAATCAAACTGAGTCCCTCAGTACAAGGGGGACTCTATGGCCTCCCAAAATGATATAACGAATAAAGGAAACCATTATGATTTAATATGCAAAAATAAACAGTGAATGAGGAAAAAAAAATTAAAATATAATAGCAGTTAAAAAACAAAACCACTGGGTGGCTGGGTGGCTCAGTGGATTAAAGCCTCTGCCTTCGGCTCAGGTCATGGTCCCAGAGTCCTGGGATCGAGGCCCGCATCGGGCTCTCTGCTCAGCGGGGAGCCTGCTTCCTCCTCTCTCTCTGACTGCCTCTCTGCCTACTTGTGATCTATCTCTCTGTCAAATAAATAAATAAAATCTTAAAAAAAAAAACAAAAAAACAAAAAAAAACCCACTGATGCCAAAAATACTGACGGCTCAAAGAAGTTCAGCATTAGAGAAGCAGATCACCTCTTCAACTTTTTAAATTCTTGCCAGCCACCTGCTTTTTCTTATGTTTAGACTAAAAGTTTTTAGGGGGCAAACTTAACTTGTATGGCTCCCTTAAGAAAATGAAGAATACAGGATAAAATGGTAAAATCAAAATGTGCCCCAAAAGGGGTCTTAGTGGGTATTCAATTAAATATATGTTGAGTGAAAGTAAATTCCATTCAGAATGGTACTCACTGTTTGAAGCTATATCAATCAAAAGAGTTTCTTCTGCTTCTGAGGGAAAAGAACAAAGAACAGGATCAGGGACGAGAAAACCATTCATTACAACTAAAAAAGGTATATGCCCAAGTAAATAACTGTTTCTCTCAGTCACCACTCCGGGGTCTTAGAAAACATTTTAAAAAATCCTTTGCTTTTTTTGGTTAGCATTTTTAAAAATGGATTTTGGAAGCACTAGGTTCTAAAGATTATAAGCAATTCAACTAAAAGAAAACTAAACTGAACAAATAACCATATGGAACACCTCAAACCAAATTAAGGAACGGCAATAGTAGGCAACATAAACATGTTAATTCAAGCAAAGATGAATTTAATTCCCCTCAACTATAACATACTGATTTAATAGAATCTAACTGTGTCACTTAGTTAATTCTCTTTTTAAAAACGGTTTTATTTTTATGTGATTTCTACACCCAACATGGGGTTCAACACCGAGATCAAGAGTCAGTCATGGGGCACCTGGGTGGCTCAGTGGGTTAAAGCCTCTGCCTTCGGCTCAGGTCATGATCCCAGGGTCCTAGGATTGAGCCCCACATCGGGCTCTCTGCTCAGCGGGGAGCCTGCTTCCTTCTCTCTCTCTCTCTGCCTGCCTCTCTGCTTACTTGTAATCTCTGTCTGTCAAATAAATAAATAAAATCTTTAAAAAAAAAAAAAAAAGAGTCAGTCATATGCTCTACTAACTGAGCCAGCCAGGTGCCCCTAGATAATTCTTATAGAAAGCCAAGGTGCACCTGGGTGTTTCAGTTGGTTGAGCGTCCAACTCTTGATTTCAGTTCAGGTTATAATCTCAGGGTCATGGGAATGAGCCCCACATCTGCATCTGGCTCCATAGGGCTCTGTGGGCTCCGTGTGTGGGGCTCCCTCCACCTCTGCCCCTCCCCCCACTCTCTAAAAATTAACAAATTTTTAAAAATCTAAAAAAAAAAAGAAAAAAGCCATGGAAGTGACTGTAAAGGCCCAGAGGTGAATTACTTACTTAACTCAGATTTTGTCTCTGAAAACTTCCCAGTGATCTCATTTCTTCTGCCTCTGCCCCATTTAGGATCAGAGAATACCTTAAGCTCTTGACCTTCAGGCTATAATTAATACCTGAGATCTGGCCTATCACACCCAACAAGGAAGTATAAAACAGGGCAAAGCACAGTCTCCCAAGTTCAGTTCTATTTTCTCCCAGCTGGCTCTCCTGGACTTCCTTCCTTCCTTCCAGTGTCTAGATGCAACCCATCTCTTCTCTGACTTCCCTGGATTTGGCCAACAGCACCTGTAAGACCCTCCTGGCTAGTTGAACTCTGGGTACTGACTCCTTAGGATTAGCCTGGATCTACCTTGGCCAGATGGAGTAGTCTCAGCCTTTTCTAGATCCCTCACAAGCCTGGATTGTATATTTGGTCCCATTATTCAGCTACTACAGTAGCTACTCTAAGTAGTTGTCTGATATTAAAAAATAGCCTCAATATTCTCATTAGCATGAGACTAGCAAGGGACAATAGTGCATCAAGACATAAGTACTATAAATTTCTCACTGTTCTTCAGTAACTTTAATTATTTAAAACCAAGTATTGGGGTGCCTGGATGGCTCAGCTGGTTGGGTATCTGCCTTTGGCTTAGGCCATGGTCCTGGGGTCCTGGGATCAAGCCCAGCATCGAGATCCCTGCTCAGTGCGGAGCCTGCTTCTCCCTCTCCCTTTGCCCCTCCCCCTGCTTGTGGCTCTCTCACTCTCTCTCTCTCTCTCTCTCAAATAAATTTTTAAAAACTTTAAAAAAATAAATAAAAACCAAGTATTTATAGACTTATCAAAATAGATGCAACAGGTTGGGAAACAGAAAGGGTGTAAAAACAAGGAAGTAACGGTTCCTTTTGTTATGGGGAACTACGATGTGTGTACACACATATTTTCTTAGATTACAATCTAACAATCGACCATTTCCTATTAAAAGGAATACTAAGAGAAATAATGTAAAAAGAGGTTGTAGAAATAGTACAAAAAGGTACAGAGTTAATAGGATGCTAAAACTTACTGAGGTCATGGCTTTTCACCTCCTTAAAGGGCTAGGCATGTAATAAATGGTACTACACCCTGAAAAGTCAAATGACCATAGCAACTTACTGTGGCATGCAGATGTCTTGTTCAATATGTCCCTCTCACACAGTGCAAGCTAAATGGCTATGATTTCATTTTTCTATACAATGTGGATACTATTCATTGTAGGTTTTTTTAATTCTTAATATATATTTTCTTAAAAAGTCAGACCCATTTAGTATTTCTATTTACAGGAATAAATCCTAATAAGAGATATACAAGGAGCTTTATGTACAGAGATATTCATCACATTACTATTTAAACTAGCGAAAAAAAAAAACCCAAATGTCAAACATGGGAATAACTACACTATGGGCTATTCATAAAATGGCATATATATACCTATTAATAGCATGGAAAAGCAATCAGAATATGATGGCATAAAGAACACACAAAAAACTGCATATAGTATGAGTTCTGCCCACCCTAAAAGTTACATGTGTAGAAGAAAAAGAAAATGTTGGGTGTTTATCTCTGAAAGATAGGAATATACTTATTTGCTTTACACTTTTTCTGTCTTTTCAAACTTTCTACAGTATATGCATTACTTCTGTGATAAAAATAAGATTCTATGAAACTTAAGAAAAAAACCTATGCAAGGTAAGATTCAAAAAGCTACAGTTGATACAGAATGCTTCTTTCTGATGACGGCAATGAACCCACTGGAAACATAATGCATTTGTTCTCTAGTAATCAATTTCCCTTCTAGAGCAATGTGAGATAACAGAGGCAACAGCTCCCACACAAATCTCCCAAATTTTGGGTCTCACTGTAGCAGATGAAACAACAGATTTTCTGTTCTTTGACCCAAATTTGCAGGCAGGAAGCCAAATATTTCCTCCTTGGGAGTCAATTTTCTTATGATTCACCGATGTCAAGGTCTGAGAATCAGCACAATTGAGTGTAAGGTATTAAAATCTGGTAAGGCTTGTTGCCAAATGTTTTAATTTCGAATAGTGTGGGGAGAAAGTGATGAATGTGTGTGAATCCAAGTGACCTTGATACTTTACAATGAGCAGTGTGTTTGTTAAAACCAAGAATGTCATTTAGATCCAAACATAGGTCCATAAGCATAAAAGACTACCATCATAGGTAACAGACTACATACACCTCTAACCCCCAACGAGGGAAGCAGGTGATTGCATTTCAGTACAATCCTTCAGCACTCACAGACAAAGCATCATCTCAATAGTAGCTTAGTAATATTATTATTTTATGCAAAGAGTAATACATTTCATTTATGTGCAGTGACAAATTTAAATATGTATGGTATTACACGATGCAATAATGACCAGGGAAAAACACTGTAAAACTAGTACCTTGAACACATCTGAAGTGGCTATTTATAGGAATGATATCTTGAACATGCTGTTCCTTCTCGCACAACTGGATTATTAACCTAGGAAACAGAAGAATGCATCAAGGAATAACTACTGAAAAACTCAAACATTTAACAAAAAATATATTGCGTGTGTTACACAAATCTAGTCCATATTTATTAGACTTACTGCATCTCATTCCCTGGATCTGAGCATTGTGACAGCTAGAAATTGCTCTAGATCTAAGAGGGTATTAGTGATGATCAATATCTGAATACCACACTGTCCTCTGCCATAAAGAATATATAATAGACTATGTCCTAAACACAGCTTATGATCTTAAAAACAAGAATTATAGTGCATACACATTTATAGTATGCATAGCAGAGTGAAGAGTAGCTAAGTGTGAACTCCATGAAGGCAGACTATGGTTGTCTTTTCACCATAGTATTTCTATTTTTTTTTAGATTTTTATTTATTTATTTGACAGAGATTACAAGTAGGCAGAGGAGACAGGCAGAGAGAGAGGAGGAAGCAGGCTCCCCATCGAGCAGAGAGCCTGATGTGGGGCTCGATCCCAGGACCCTGGGACCATGACCTGAGCTGAAGGCAGAGGCTTTAATCCACAGAGCCACCCATTCACCATAGTATTTCTAGTACCTAGCATAGTGCCTAGAACTTAGCACTCAAGTTTGTTGAATAAATGAATTAGAAATTTCATAGATAAGCCTTCAGATTATATTCTCATGGCTTTTTCCAAACAATGGTTCTGTCTCTTCAAACAAGTAAATAGGTTCATGGAGAAGTACGAAGAGGTGTCCAGCCAGCTGGATCAGTTAAAACAACCCATGACCAACAGGGTAGCAGATATCACAACCAGGGCTTTTACATTCCTTGTGCTTTCACTCTGGCTTCCAACTTCATGCTGGTGTTTCTAGGTAAACAGGACTGAATTTGGCCCCCCAGTACGAAATGAAAGACTTCTAAATGTATTTCTACGTACTCCTGAAATATTAATTTTCATTTACTACTTATTCTTAGTGGCCCAGAATCAAGGGATGACCTATTGGTAAGCAACCATTCTGAATATCTCCTAGTTTCCCACAAATCAAGCAGTCTTCAGATGGTACTTTTTGCCAGAAACACTCTTCTTTTCTTCCTGAGACCTAACTCAAATATCACCTCCTCTTAGCAGCTTCTCTTAATTGTCCAAAGCAGAACCAGTACCCTAATCCTCTTTGTTTACCCCTCTAATAAAGCACAAACACCCTCCATTGCAGTTATATTTATTTCCCTCACTGATTTGAACTCCTTGAAAACAAAGACCTTATCATACTCAGTTTTGCTTCCTGCCTAATATAGATGCTCAATACTGGGTGAATAAATGAACCAGTTTAACTAAACTATAAACAGATAAATTTCTAAGCATAACTTGTTCAGCCTCTGACATTAAAAAGTGTCCTTGTTTTAAGGGGTTTTATTTCTAGTTTGTTGTCTTTTGGGGGGACTTGTTTTGGCTTTATGAATTTTTATTTCAAATGTGTTAACTTTAAAGGAGATAACATGGGGAAAGGAATTGCCTAGACAGAACTAAGTGGAAATAAAATATTAATGCTATCTTTCTGCTCTGATTCTGCTTACCTAATTTGCAAGGTTCCTATTTTAAGGTGATTAGAGGAATATGGGGCAAGCTCCTTTTTAAAAAAATATATTTATTTGTTTTAGAGAGAGAACATGTGTGCATGAGTGGGGGGAGGGGCAGGGGGAGAAGGAGAGAGAGACTCTCAAGCAGACTCCCCACTGAGCGCAGAGCTGGACATGGGGCTCAATCTCAGGATCCATGAGATCAGGACCCGAGCCAAAATCAAGAGCTGGATGGTTAACCAACTAAGCCACCACCCAGGTGCCCTTGGGCAGGCTCCTTTCAGCCTGCAAAGTTCGTAAGTTGAGCAGAAAGTTCTATAAAGCCAAATGAAGATCAGAAACTAGATAAAGACTGACAAAGCAAGAGTGAAGGAGGAAGAGCTGACTTTTGGGAAAATGAACACAAACCAATATAATCTCAAAGAAATGAAGATGAGAAATAAAGTGTTTGAGGGGTGCCTGGGTGGCTCAGTGGGTTAAAGCCTTCGGCTCAGGTCATGATTTCAGGGGTCCTGGGATCAAGCCCCGGCGTCTGGCTCTCTGCTCAGCAGGGAGCCTGCTTCCCTCCCCTCTCTCTGCCTTCTTCTCTGCCTACTTGTGATCTCTGTCAAATAAATAAAGAAATAAAAATCTTAGAAAAAAAAGTAATAGAGTGTTTGACATTGGCAGTAAAACTTTGACTGGACTGTACTGTGAAAAGCCATTATGAAGGTGCACCTGGTGGCTCAGTTGGTTAAGCGACTGCCTTTAGCTCAGGTCATGATTCTAAGGCCCTGGATCGAGTCCTGCATTGGGCTCCCTGCTCAGCTGGGAGTCTGCTTCTCCCTCTGCCCCTCTCCTGGCTCATTTTCTCTCTCTCTCTCAAAAATAAATGAATAAATAAAAATCTCCCAAAAAAGCCATCATGAAACAACATGAATGGACCTTGAGAGAAATATTATAAGTAAAATAAGTCAGAGAAAGACAAATACCATATGATCGCACTTATATGTAGAATCTTAAAACAAAACCCTGAAATCACAGATACAGAGAACAGATCAGTGGTTGTCAGGGGTACGGTATGGGTGAAATGGATCAAGGGGGGGTCAAAAGGTACGTATTACCAGTTATAAAATAAGTCATGGGTATGTAATGTATAGCATGGTGACTACTGTCAATAACACTGTATTGTATATTTGAAAGATACTAGGAGAGTAGATCTTAAAAATTCTTATAAGAAAAAAATCTGTAACTGTGTGGTGATGGGTATTAGCTAGATTATGACCATTTCACAATATATACAAATATTGAATCATTATGTTGTGCACCTGAAACATATTATGTCAAATATATCTCAATTTAAAAAGTGCAACCTCCTCAAAATCCATGACAAAACAAAGATAAACTTGGAATTTAAGTCAATTCCCCAATATCTACTATGTGTTAGCCACTAAATAAATTGTAGCAATAGGGCTAAAAATAAGTATAAAAAATTCTTCTTAGGGGCGCCTGGGAGGCTCAGTGGGTTAAAGCCTCTACCTTCGGCTCAGGTCATGATCCCAGGGTCCTGGGATCGAGCCCCACATCGGGCTCTCTGCTTATCAGGGAGCCTGCTTCCTCCTCTCTCTCTCTATGCCTGCCTCTCTGCCTACTTGTGATCTCTGTCTGTCAAATAAATAAAAATCTTTAAAAAAAATTCTTCTTAAATGTAATCATTACTTTCAGAACAGGAAGATGAAAAGTAATAGGTATATGGCAAAAAGAATGGAAATTAGAATTTGGTAGTTGTCAAACAGAAAAGTAACAGATTGTGAATATGAACTCGGCATTACTAAGAAATACTTTGATTAGTTCAAGGAAGGTTAAAGATGAAACAACACGTTGCATCATAATCCATTTTCCTTGAAAAAAAAAAGAATAGTGTTTGAGTCCCTATTTCAAAAAAAACCTCTTATTTTTATTATAATTTTACCCTCTCAACTAAATTTCTCCAGTGGTTGACAGGAGGAACCACAGAACTAAAGGTTATAACAGGCTTCAAGTTCTAAGAGAAAAAGCCCAAAAGTAAGAAAATTACTTGGAAGAAAAGTACTTGGAAGAATGCAAGTCAGAGAAGGTACCCATGAGACAAGAATCTGAGGATTACAGATTATATGACAGTATTAGGTACCAACAAATGATTTCAAAAGAAACTTCTCAGTGTAACTCTGAAATTCTACATGGGTTCACATCTCAGGTATGTTACTTCCTGTGAACAAGTGACTTAATCTCTCTGTGCCTCAGTTTCTTTATCTAGAAATGGAGGGATGATGATGAGACTATTATAATTTCACAGTAAACCTCACAGGATGGTTAAATGAACTAATTCATGGAAAGTACTTAGAAGAGTACCTGGCACATACCAAGCCGTAAAGTCTTAGTTGTTGCTATACCCTCGTACCTTAAACAGAAATGGAACATAAGATTTTGATTTATTTGTGGAGAGGACACAAATAGTCAGCAGAGCTGCCACTCCATTTGTTTTTTGTTTTTTTAGATTTTATTTATTTATTTGTCAGAGAGAGAGAGAGTGCAAAGCAGCGGGAGCAGCAGAGGCAGAGGGAAAAGCAGGCTTCCCACTGAGCAAGGAGCTCAATATGGGACTCAATCCCAAGACCCTGGGATCATGACCTGAGCCAAAGGCAGTCACTTAACCAACAGAGCCACCCAGGTGTCCCCCACTCCAAGTTTAAAAGTTCTTCTAGTACAGGAGGCCAGATGACACGAGGAATTATCTCGAGGCCAGCTGCTCACTTCAGTATTAGCTAACTACAGCTCTAAACCTATCAAACCAAGGAACCACATCCTATCTGTGGTCATTTCAACAGTGTAGCTCTTTTATTTAATCCTCCTAATTATGTTTTTACAGAAGAATAAACAGAAGTACAAAAAATTTACTGATTTACCCAAGGGTCACATCTTTTCACCCATTCTAGCCTTTGGAAGTGGCAGTGGTATTCCACTCTTCAATTCACTTTTCTATTGAATTTACTATTAAACTGGTCTTCCAGGGTTTGCTGAAATCTGGGAAAAGCAACATGAATTTACCACACCAACAGAGCTGACCAAACGGGACCTAGGGAAAAGCTACTTCATAAGCCCAACTGACATCCAGTTAGAGTGGCACCAAGAGACTCAGAAAAGAGAAGGCTAGGTTAGTGGGAATATCCTCTGTGTAAATTAGACAGCACAGACACACACTGGGTCTGAGCAATCTAAAAGCAGAGATTGAGAAAAACTGGTTTTAGGCCTAATTCAATGTTGGGAGAAGACAAGATTTGAGTGATCAATGATTTTTAAATTCTGATGTCAAGAAACCAATGAACAACCAAGGAAGGTGGCTTGGGCACACAGGGACAGGGCCCATGATATGTACTGGTCACCATGGACACTTTTAAGATGTGGCATTAGTGGAAAGGAGTGAGATCAGCAACTATAGTGATAGCTTATCAAAATAATCTTTTATTCAACAGTGTTTACTGAGCTTCTAAATGCAAGGCAGAATGGAAGGTTAACACACACTGACAAACTGCCAAATGTTTATATTTCTACACATTTCATTACTTTTTCTATCAGTCAAGTCAATAAGTGAGGCAGTTACTGGTGTACACTAAACCATTACTGAATTTATGATTATGCCTTCAAGCAAGTGGAATAGGGGGTGGGCAGACTGGAGGAACCAGTTGAATGCGATTAAGAAAAGGCACTTCTGGGGCGCCTGGGTGGCTCAGTGGGTTAAGCCGCTGCCTTCGGCTCAGGTCATGATCTCGGAGTCCTGGGATCGAGTCCTGCATCGGGCTCTCTGCTCAGCGGGGAGCCTGCTTCCTCCTGTCTCTCTGCCTGCCTCTCTGCCTGCTTGTGATCTCTCTCTGTCAGATGAATAAATAAAATCTTTAAAAAAAAAAAAAAAGAAAAGGCACTTCTGTAAGGCTAACAAGCCTTTCTATAACACTTTTACTTTTTGCAAACCATTTGAGCATTTATTATTCTTCCAGTTACAACTTCAAAGTCCATAAGGTAAAGGCAGTTAATGTTTTTATTTAACTGTTGAGGACACCAAAGCCCAGAAAACATTATTGACTTGCCCAAGGTTACACAACACATGTCAGTTGCAGAGGCAGGAACTAAAAACCCAGGCTTCCTGCTTCAGCGCCCGCCTGTTGAGTCCTTCCACTGAACCACACTGCTAGGAGCGATGAGGCGGCTTGGAAGTTGGGGACAAAGCCCCATGCCTACAGCACTCGCACTTCACACCTGGGCCTGAACCTGTTGCCCACGCAGCCTCAGGGGGAGGAGGGTGGGTGGCTTGTCGCGGCTTGGGGTTGGGAGGTAATGGCAGGCTCCCCTCCTCCGTGGGAATCAGGTGGTTACTTACTCATATTGCCCGTTCCTCTGGGCTAGC
The DNA here is from genome assembly GCF_902655055.1 of Lutra lutra. Taxonomy (NCBI): domain Eukaryota; kingdom Metazoa; phylum Chordata; class Mammalia; order Carnivora; family Mustelidae; genus Lutra; species Lutra lutra. Next base: position 21,263,924 of record NC_062296.1, read on the forward strand.
GTCAGGGCGCGGGGCTCCCGCAGAGTACCCTTCATCTCCATACCCTCGATAGTATGCAGGCAGTAGTCAAGGGTCTCCTCTAAATGAGCGGCCAGGCAGGGGTGGCGCGGTGCGGGTTAGAGGCTCCCATTCCTCCGCCCGCCCTCCCCACTGCCCAAGGCATCGCCTCCCGCGCCGGCCCCCTTCCCCCGGTCGGCTCGGCCCCGGCCCGACCGCACCCCAACCTCTCCACCGCGTTCCACAGTTCCCCCGACCCCCCGCCCGCCCGGCCCGGCCTTCCCTCCCCCTTCCCTCAAGCGGATACAACAAGGGGCTGTGCTCCAACCGGGAGCCGCGGCTCCATCCCGGCGGCCTCCGGGCTCAGTGGGGCTGCGGACTGCGGGCGGATCCGACGACACTGCCTCCCGTGTCCTCACCCACAGTCCTCAGCTGCGCGTCGTTTGAGGAACAGCACTGCGCATGGAACAGGGAACCCGGAGCCGGGAGCCGGAAACCGGGAGACGGGAGCCGAGAGCTGAGAGCCGGGAACAGGGAGCCGGGAGCAGGGAGCCGAGCCGAGAGCCGAGAGCCTGACCCGAGAGAGAGCGGCGTCTCGCGCCCCCGCCAGTTTTCCAGGCCGCCGCAGATTTCGCCCCCTGCGGCCAACCAGCGGAACTGCAGCGAGAGACCCGACGGACCGGGGGCGTCTCTACCACGTCCAGGGAGGATTGCGTTTTAAATGCTGCCTGTGACACAAGAATTGTTCTGTGGGCATCAAAGGTTACCATAGAAACAAAATACAGCTATATCTATGAGAGAACGCAAGTGTGATGGGCCGATAGGACCTACATCATCCAGTTAAAAAAAAATCGTTATTACAGTGATAACGCACTTGGTGGTTATCCTACCTCAAATGTTTTCCCATTCCCCTTCTTCCTTCCACCACCTAAATCTTTAGAAAGATCCCCAAAGCTCAGACCTTTATTCTTCCGTTGCGCCCCCTCCAGGTAATCTCTAAGCAGGCAAAGACCAAATACACTTCCCGGGTCCAGACCCCGTGCCCAACATATCCCACTGGTTAACACAATACTGGACCACAAAACTAACTCATCATTTTACACAGTCACTCAGGCTTGAAACTTCTAAGCCATGTGCTTTCCTCCTTACTCCTAATTTCTCTGTATCGAACTGGTCAACAAACAAGCATTATTAATATTTTCTTTGGAATTACTTTCAGATTCCTTGTTTTCTCTCCACTTGCACCCTCATCATTTTACTGGTACCCCTTGTGATCTCTCCTTTGACCATTTTACTCTGTTGATAATCATAAGAACATTCTTCCCGGAATAATGTTTCAGTTGCATTTTTTACTTGCTCAAGAATCTACAGGGGAGCCTAGGTGGCTCAGTCATTAAGCATCTGCCTTCAGCGCAGGTCAAGATCCCTGGGTCCTGAGACTTAGCCCTACCTCAGGCTTCCTACTCAGCAGAAAGCCTGCTTCTTCCTCTCCCACTCCCTCTGCTTGTGTTCCCTCTCTCTCTGTGTCTCTCTGTCAAATGAATAAATACAAATCTTTAAAAAGAAAAAGACTCTATAGTGGAGTGGATAGCAAGACTGATTTTAAAGCTGTAGTAATTAAGAGCATGTGATGTAGAGCTGGTCGGACCCATAGAACAGAATTCAGAGCCCCAAACAGATCCACACACAAATATGGAAAGTTGATATGCAACATACTGTGGCATTTCGAATCAGTGGGAAAAGAATGGATTATTCATCCATATATAAAATTATCAAACTAGATCCCTACCTCATACCATAGAGGAGAAATTCAATTCCAAGTGGATTCAAGATCCAAAGGTGAAAAATCAAAACTTCATGACTTTCATAAGAAAATAGGAGAATATCGTTATGAGCTTGGAATAAGGAATAAGAATGACTACTTAAGAAACCAAACAGCACAAACAATAAAGGAATTGATAGATGCATTTAACTACATTAACTTTCAAAATGCCTGTACTTCAAGACAACATAAACAAGTTAAAAGACAAGCCACAGACTAGGAGAAGATATTTTTGATACATTTAACTGACAAAGGACAAAATATGAGGCTCTATACTTCTAGCTGTCATCACCTTACAGAATTGTCTCCCACCACTCTCTGCAACATATTCTGCCTAGTCACACTGCTCCTTGTTATTCCTAGAACTTTCTAGGCACACCCCTGCTTCAGGGCCTTTGCACTTGCTGTTTACCTGCAATTTCACCTCCTTTGGGTCTTTGCTCAAATGTCACTTTCTCAGTGAGGACTTCCTAGATAACTTTATTTAAAATTGCCATTCAACAATCTCCTTAACCACTTTCACAAAAACATGCCTCTTCATTCATCCTCCATGTTCATTTTTTCCCATAAAAATTATCACTATCCATTATTTTATCTATTTACTTGTTGATGTTGTCTGTTATTTACCTTCCTTCCCCCACAAGAATGTAAGTTCCATGAAGGCAGAAATTTTGTCTGTTTAGTTCATAGCTACAGCCCCAGAACATATAACCATTCTTGGAACAAAATATATACTAGAGAAATTTTGATTAAATTAATTAATGAATGAATTAGTGTTCAGAATGTATAAGACCTCCTATAAATCAGCGAGAAAAGGAAAGAAAAATTGATAAAATACATGAATAAGCAATTCATATTCAAAGAAACCCAAATGGCCAATAAAGACATGAAAGGATGGGGGTGCCTGGCTGGCTCAGTCAGAAGAGCATGTTGACTCTTGATCTCAGGGTCATGAGTTTAAACCCCATGAGCCCCATGGTGGGTGTAGAGATTACTTAAATAAAAATTTCTTAAAAAGACATGAAAGGATGTTTCACTTCATTACTATTCAGAGAAATTGAAAACTAAAACAATGAGGTAGTATTTCACAACCTTGGTATGGCAAACTTTAAAAATTCAGATACCACCAAGTGTTGTTGAGGACATAGAACAGATGAAACTCTCTGATCCATTGCTAAAAGGAGCATAAGCTGTTAGAACTGCTAGGAAGAGAAATTTGACATGGCCTAATAAAGTTGAATATGTAATACAACTCAACCCCGAAATTCAATTTCCAGGTATAGACCCAGGCAAAACTCTAACCTTTATGCACAAGAAGACATGAAAAAGAATGCTCATTGAAGGGGTGCCTGCATGGTTCAGTCGGTTGGGCAAAGGCTCTTGGTTTCAGCTATATCCTGATCTCAGGCTCAGGATCTCAGGGTTATGGGATTAAGTCCCACATCAGGCTCCACGCTCAGTGCGGAGTCTACTTGGGATTCTCTCCCTCTCTCCCTCCCCCCTCCACTTGCAGGCATGTGTGCTTATGCACTCTCTCTCTCTCAAATAAATACATAAATAAAGTTTTTTTAAAAAAAGATTTTATTCATCTATTTAACAGACTAAGATCACAAGTAGGCAGAGAGGCAGGCAGAGAGAGAGGAGGAAACAGGCTCCCTGCTGAGCAGAGAGTCTGATGCGGGGCTCAATCCTAGGACCCTGGGATCATGACGTGAGCCGAAGGCAGAGGCTTTAACCCACTGAGACACCCAGGCGCCCCCATAAATAAAGTTTTTTTTTTTAAAGATTTTATTTATTTATTTGACAGAGAGAGATCACAAGTAGACAGAGAGGCAGGCAGAGAGAGAGAGAGAGGGAAGCAGGCTCCCCGCCGAGCAGAGAGCCCGACTCGGGACTCGATCCCAGGACCCTGAGATCATGACCTGAGCCGAAGGCAGCGGCTTAACCCACTGAGCCACCCAGGCGCCCCCATAAATAAAGTTTTTAAAGAGAATGTTCATTATAGCATTATATGTTCTCTCAAAAAAAAGGGAAGCAAATTAAATGTCCATCAGCAGGTGAATGGACAAATAAATCACCATGAATACAGTTAAATACTATTTTGAAATTCAAATGAATAATCTGAGCTATGTATTAACAGAGTTAAATCTCAAAATACAATGTTGAGTAAAAAGAGCAGAACATGTGCAGTAGTCTACTTATATAAAATCTGAAAATATTATCTGTTGCTTATGGTTACATAGATATAATAGTAATAGTATATAAAACATGATAGGGCATAATCATCACCAAATTCAAGTGGATTGAGACTGGGGAGAGGCATACAGGGAATATCAATTATATCTATAATGCTTATTTCTTTAAACCCATTCTGAAAGTTAATGTTGCAAGATTCAATAGAACCGGGTAGAGGGTACATAAATTGGTTATATTATATTATGCACATTCCTGTTTTTGAAATTGTTAGCAATCAATGAAAATTAAAAACAAAGAAGTAATATGTAGGGGAAGGTTAGCAGTGTCAAATGTTGCATGGAAAAATGAGGATGGAGAGACTTTTTAGATGTGTCAAGGAAGTCACTGGAGACCACCATGTAAGTGGCTTCAGTAAGTAGTGAGGATGGGAACAAGATGATAGGGAATTGAGAAGGGACTATATTGTGAGGAATGGATTCCAGGTACTGAAGAGGCTTGAAAATAAAAAGGAGTGAAATACAATTTTAATTTAATTAATTAGAAGAGTCAGAAATTCTTTTATTTTTTAAAAGATTTTATTTATTTATCACAAGTAGGCGGAGATGGAGGCAGAGAGAGAGAGGGGTGAAAGCAGGCTCACGCTGAGCAGAGAGCCTGATGCAGGGCCCGATCCGACGCCCCTGGGATCATGACCTAAGCCGAAGGCAGAGGCTTTAACCCACTGAGCCACCCAGGCGCCCCAGAGTCAGAAATTTTTGACAAAACCTGAAGCCATTTTAAAGCAAAGGGGAAGGGGCTAGGAAAGAGGGAAACATTTAAGATATTAGAAGATGGAAACAGAAAAGTTCTAAGAAAAATCCTCAGGGGCGCCTGGGTGGCTCAGACAGTTAAGCATCTGCCTTCAGGTCATGATCTCTCTGTCCTGGGATCCAGTCTTGCTTCCGGCTCCCTGCACAGTGGGGAGCCTGCTTCTCCCTCTCCCTCAGCTCGGCCCCCATATCATGCTCAATCTCTTTCTCTCTCTCAAAGAAATAAATAAAATCTTAAAAAAAAGAAAGAAAATTTTCCTGGTGATTGGGAAAGACGAGGATCCAAGGTACAGATGGAGGAATCAACTTTAGGGAAGAAGAGAGAGATTTCTTCCTCCAAACCTACAGTATCCTCAGCATCTAAAACAGTGCCCGACATATAGTGGGGTACTCAAATATTTGTTGTAAAGAATAAGAGGTTGTGAAAAAAACGGAAATATATTGAGATGAGGACACTAAAAACTGTGGTCCCTCACAGGGCAGATGACTTTCTCCAAAAAAAGTAATGAGTGTTATAATACTAATACCAGTAATAATCCTGGTGGCTGATGTTCAATAGTTGTGTGACAGACATTCTCTGCATGGATTTACATACACACTTTCATTCAATCCTCCCTAAATCCTTGCAAAATACTAATATTATTGTTTCCATTTTAAAGGTGAGAAAGCTGAGACTTGGAGAGGTTTAGCAACTTGCCCATTAACTAGTAAATGTCAAATTTAACATTCAAACTTAATGTTTGTTTGACTCCAAAGTCAGAACTTTTTTTTTCTAAAGATTTTATTTATTTGACAGAGAGAGATCACAAGTAGAGAGAGAGAGAGAGAGAGGAGGAAGCAGGCTCCCTGCCTAGCAGAGAGCCCAATGTGGGACTTGATCCCAGGACCCTGAGATCATGACCTGAGCTGAAGGCAGAGGCTTAACCCACTGAGCCACCCAGGCAGCCCCAAAGTCAGAACTTTTTAACCAAACACAATATGCTGTTCATTCAGTATTAACATTACTAACAATAAGTTTTCATTGAGAACCCTCTGTGTGTCAGGCATTATGGTAACTGCTCTACCTGAATTATCACATTTAAGTTAATGAAACTGAAGTTGAGAGAGAGGGGTTGGGAACTTGAACAAGGTGGAGGAAAAGGGAACAGGCACTGTTGGAGAATGACAGTGAATCCAGAAAAATTAAGGGGTTTTAGAGGAGTGCTGGGTGGCTCAGTTGGTTAAGTGTCTGACTTTGGCTCAGGATATGATCTTGGGGTCCTGAGATCAAGCCCAAATTCCAACTACCCACTTAGTGGGGAGTCTGCTTTTTCTTCTCTCCCTGCTCCTTCCCCAGTCATGCACACATGCACCACTCTCTCTCTCTCTCTCAAATGAATAAATAAAATCTTTTTTTAAAAATAAGGGGTTTTAGAGCAACAGAGCGAGCCCAGTTGGAGGCAAATAACCTGAATTTCCGTAGCTGTCCAAATGAGCAAAGGTCTGTAATTTTCTTTGTCAATGCTTGGCAGATGAAAAGCAAGAGTAGAAAAGATATACTGAAAAGGTGTACTAAGCTTGGGAATTAGTATAGCAGGCAAAGCAGAAGTCATGGAGTGAGGGAGTCTGAAGCGGTAGTTGTGATATGCTGGAATAGCTGATCCTGGAGTCAAAGTGAGGTAAAAATATGTACCCCCTCAGCCTAGGGTCAGCAGACAGAAGGAAGGCAAACTTGACCAATGTAATCATGCCTACGTCTGACCCAGCAGCAAATTATTGTATATTTGAAGTCTCACTTCAGGGACTATGCTTACTTAAGAGCTTATGTAGGTGTTAAATAATTTTTGTAAGTTGGCTAAAATCATTATTTTATCCACAACCACCTTCTGACTTAGCTACAGTTGTTAATGGTACCACTGTTTAACTTGTCACCCCAGTTTAAAGCTTCAGGTTTATTGGTGAACTTGCTTACCTTCATCTACAGTACCTACTAACTCAAGTTTTGTCAATTCTATAGTAAATTCCTGAATGTATACCTCTGATTGTTCTCACCTATCATCATTAGATGACAATTTGCCTAACTAAAGGTCTTATACCCTATACTTGTATTTTTTTTAAGATTTTATTTATTTATTTAACAGAGAGATCACAAGTAGGCAGAGAGGCAGGCAGAGAGAGAGGAGGAAGCAGGCTCCTCTGCTGAGCAGAGAGCCTGACATGGGGCTCGATCCCAGGACCCTGAGATCATGACCCGAGCTGAAGGCAGAGGCTTAACCCACTGAGCCACCCAGGCGCCCCTCTATACTTGTATTTACATACAAGAAACATGCAGTGCAAAGAGTTGAATGGTCGTTGAATAAAATTCAAATAAGCGAAATTCTAGCTTCAAGAAAACACGAGTCTCACCACCTTCACCACCACCACAAACACAAAACACACACATACACACACACACACACTTAAGTCAGTGCACAGTGCTTATTTTTTTATTAGAAAACTGTAACTAAGAGCTTAGAACTTAAAGGCTTTTTAGAGACAAATTAAAAAGTGAGATCTTAAGGAGAGTATAAAATACTAAAAGAAAATGGGAAAACTAAAAAATAATCATTTAATTAAAGGCTACAAAACATAACATATCAAGTTCATTAATTATTAAATTTTCTATTTATTAAAAAATTCAGTCTTTGAAAACAACTTTTAGGTTGGATCTTCTCACTTCCCAAGAATGTCCAAATATGCATAATGATTATGGAGAAATCACAGCCATCATAAATTAAATTAGTTATGCACAGACAAATAATTTCAAGAGCAAAATTACAAAAGCCCTTTCAAAAATTTATAACAAAAATATAAATATTTAATGCAGAATGTGGATGCATTTTAATATGTTTAATATGAGGCTGGCTGAAGCCTTCACAAGTGAGAAAGCTTAGGGCCTGTGAAGGCAGAAACAGGCCTGCCTAACACAGATGAGGCCCGGGAAGATTTCGCATCAGTGAGTCAGCAGCCAGAGGCTGAAAGGCAGGCTGGGCAGAGGTATAAATGATTCACAGATTTTTAAGTCACCACTAGTTGAAAAGCCTCACTTTTCATATACACAAATCCAATACAGATACTGCTTTCCATAAAAAGCAGCATAAAGAAGAGTTCATTTTTTTTTTTACATATTTCCATTTATACTTTTCGTTCCTTATAGAATTTGGTACTTGCTACTTAATTCCTATCCTAGGTGGTTTCTTCATTTCCTTTGACCTCCACCTCTATTTCATTCTCTGAGGTCAGACTCTCCTTTCTGCTTCAAGAATCTCATAGTCGGGCGCCTGGGTGGCTCAGTGGGTTAAGCCGCTGCCTTCGGCTCAGGTCATGATCTCAGGGTCCTGGGATCGAGTCCCGCATCGGGTTCTCTGCTCAGCGGAGATCCTGCTTCCCTCTCTCTCTCTGCCTGCCTCTCCATCTACTTGTGATCTCTCTCTGTCAAATAAATAAATAAAATCTTAAAAAAAAAAAAAAAGAATCTCATAGTCAGCTCTGGCATTGAGCACCCAGGCCTACTTTCCTTCTCCCCTCAGAAATTGGAGATGCTGAACCGAAAGAATATGGAGTTAGCCTGGCATTTAAGGCTCCAAGGATTCTGCCCTGAACATATCTTTCCAGTCACTTCCCAAGATCACTGTTTACAAACCTTATTTTCTACCCAGCATTTTCCTTAAGAACTGAACACATGCAGCAGTTAGTAGCAATCAGACGGGTATGCTTGTGATTCAGGTACTCCACTGATCATTCGGCTGAATACTGCTGACATGTTATCTTGGTCTTGACCTTTATAGAGTGTTCAATTTTTTTAATGGTCATAAGCTGTTTAATATATATCCATAAAAAATCAAAGAGATGCTGATGTTGAAATACAGACCATAAAAATGATAAAAATTCTACAAGTTCTCAAGGTGATACTCATCAGACCCATAAGCAGCATTTATCTGATCAAAATTCTTACATGGCATGTAAAGATTTCTCTAGTACACACTTCAAAAACCCTAAAAGAGAAAGTAGAGTTATGGCTAAATTCAACTGAGTTTTTGTCTATTTGTGACATTTAATCTACACTGTGATAGATCTAGTGGGATGATCTATGAAGATTACCTAAGCTCCCCTCTATCCTCAATCCTGTGACCCTTCTCAAGGCAAGCAGTGGCACATGAGGCTGGTCCCGCCTCCAACACAGTTGTCATGAAACAAGGGCAGAACATACTATTGCTTTTCAGGTTATTGTTTTATGTCTCAGTCCAGGGTGTAAGAGATTTAGGAAGAAATCTTTTTGGGCAAGATGTGATATGTTACTTAACCCATCCCTCTACCCTAGTAGATAAGAGCCTCAGAACTGAGAAGAAGAAGGCAAGTAGAAAAGGGAACTTAGAAGATAGGATCTTGGGACACCTGTGTGGCTCAGTTGGTTAAGCATCTGCCTTCAGCTCGGGTCATGATCCCAGGGTCCTGGGATTGAGTCCAGGTTGGTCTCCTTGCTCAGTGGAGTCGATTTCTCCCTCTACCCCTCCCTTACCTTGTGCTCTCTCTTTCTCTCTGACAAATAAATAAATAAAACCTTAAAAAAAAAAACAGAAGATGGGATCTTGTGGTCATGATGAGGGGAAGCAGCATTGGGTAGCCATTAGGGACACAGTAGGGACTATGCCATTAGAGGCCTGCTGGGGACTTGCCACCCCCCCCTTAATGAATGGCAGTAGGGACAGATGAGAGGGTGACTGTATAACCTAAGGGAGGCTGGTGCAGAATATATTAAGAACCCAAGAAGTAGACACCTCCTCCCCACCACTGCTATTTCAGTCTTGCATAAACTCTACAGTTCCAAATCAACATGAGGGGCATGAAGAAGGGAAGAGATAACTCTGAAATCTGAGTTTAACATGAAATCTCTCACACACACACACACACGCACACCATTGAATTGACTGAGTTCATGTGGATAAGGCTAGATTATTCTCTGCTCTCAGGAAGAATGGTAACTTAGACGTAAGTCCAGATATAGGCAGTGTAAGCTCCAGAAGCTTGTCTGTCTGGCTATGGCTATGCACCAAGCACTGTAGCTATTTGATAGGTATCTGTGGAACATATAATCATCCCTTGCAGAAAATAATGCGTGATTTGGAATTTTCCTAAGGGTGTTAAGCATCAAAACAAGTTGTGAAATACTGCTTTAAATATTTGACTATTTAATTTCTTGATCACATCCTACTACTTCCATCTTATTAATGGTGTCTTTTCTCCAACTTTCCCTGCAACTATACCTGCTGAAATCCTCTCTATTCTTCAATGCTCACCTCAGATGGTCGTCTTTGAAGCTTTTCTTCTCTCAGTCCTCAGCTGGAAAAGAATTCTCCCTCTCCTGAACAACCGTCTCTGTGTATCTCTTATAGAACTTCTCAAGGTCCACCTTGTATCATATTGTTACAGAACAAATAAGCACAGGATGAGCTCTGATCATTGTTATCTTCACTTCCCTGCCACCTCTGCAGCACTTTACAGTTATACTTTTTTAAGTAAATGTTTACAAAACATTTTTTTTACATTTTTCCATAGTATGCTTATTTTCCTTCTTTTTAAAAAATTTTAAAAATATTTTTATTTTTTTTTTATTTGAGAGAGAGGGTGAGACAGAGAGCGCAAGCTGGGGGAGAGGCAGAGGGAGAGAGAGAGAAGCAGGCCCCCCACTGAGTAGGGAGCCCGATGTGGGGCTCAGTCCCAGGACTCCGGGATCATGACCTGAGCCAAAGCCACCCAGCTGCCCCTATTTTTCCTTCTTTTAATGAACATAAAATATATATGTACAGTTTAACAAATGATTATAAAGTGAGTGCCCATGTAACTTCTATCCAGGTCAAGAAATCAAACACCGTTCGGGAGCATGGCTGGCTCAGTAGGTAGAGCATGTGGCTCTTGACCTCAGGGTCATGAGTTTGAGCCCCATGTTGGGTGTAGAGATTATTTAAAAATAAAACCTTTAATAAGAAAAAAGAAAAGAAAGCAAACGTTGTTAGCGGTTTGGAAGACACCTCCAAACCAGAAGCCTTTCTCTCGACCACCTCTTCTTCTTCCACCCAGAATTAAACCAGGGCTGGTATTGAGCCCGCATACTCTGATGAGGTATAAAAGCTTCTGTCTATTTGGATTAGCCAAGGTTTGTGTCATAACAGCTGTTAAAATTTTTGAAGATCATTCCTGTACATAACCACTATCTTGACTTCTGTGTTACCCTTTTTGTTGCTTTTCTTTATAGTTTTGCCAATTACAGATGCAGCCATAAATGCCTTTGCCTGTCTTTCAACTTTCTATGAATGACCTCATGCAGTATTCACTCTTTTGTGTCTTGCTCATTTCACTCAATATTATGTCACTCATGTAGCTGTATATAACTATCATTTTCATTGATGCATAATATTTCATTGTATGAATACATCACAATTCATTCATTCTCCTGTTGATGGACATTGAAATGATTTCAAGTATTTGGCTATTATAAATAAAACTTACTATGGACACTCTTGTATATGGGTTTTGGTGCACATATGATTATTTTCTAGGATATATTATCCTGGTGGAATTACTAGGTCAAGGTGTTGCAAGCTGGGCTCTCCAGAAACAAAAGCTGAGATGGAGTATTGAGTGCAAGATGTTTATTAGGGACTAACACTTGTGGAAGAAAGGTGAAGGAAGTAGGATTGAGCAGAGGAAGAAGATGAACTGTGATATAAGTCTGACAAAGCTGGTGTGGCTTAGTCGTTAAGCATCTGCCTTCAGCTCAGGTCATGAACCCGGGGTCCTGGGATGGAGCCCCGCATAGGGCTCCCTGCTCAGCGGGAAGCCTGCTTCTCCCTCTCCCACTCCCCCTACCTGTGTTCCCTTTCTTGCTGTGTCTCTCTGTCAAATAAATAAATAAAATCTTAAAAAAAAAAAAAGAAAGGCAAATTCCTAGCCACAACCCGAAATTATTGATTCAGAAACTCTGGGATTGGGGCAAGCTACCTGAGTTTTAACAAGCCCTCCAGGTAATGCTGATGTGTTCAAGTTTGAGACAATTGGTCTAGGCGCTGGACAAGGACCTAATCCATTTTCTTTGCAAGCCATCATAGTCCTTCATGTTTTGTTCTACCCATAGTGGGCAAGCTATAAGTATATATATATATATATATATATGCCTTCAAAAGTATTCTATAAATATATTTTTGTGCATGTGAAATCTGGCCAAAATAGACACTAAGTCAAAATTAGAGGAGGAAAAGTGGGAGAAACCACAGAGGGCAACATAAAACCTGAAGGATATATGTGGAGGGTGAAGGGCACAATGAAGGCTAGGGAACCAGCCCTGGGGCCTCTTTCCTTCCACCTCATTTCATGCAGCCTTTTAACAAACATGAATCAGGTATGGTACCTGTCCTCAAGGAGGTCATGTTTTATGTAGGGAAGTGTACTGATCCTCTTCTCCCTCATTTACTGCTTCTCCTCAAAACTTACCTTTGATGAAGTGTAATTGCACCAAATTGTTGACCCTAATAGATGGTAATGAACAGAAAAAATTAACTTGGCGAACAACAGTTTTGCTTTATTCTCACTTTAGTTCAGGACTGACTTCTAGACTGACTTTCTTATGTCCTAGCTTTTCCCTTGGCTCAGTCTGAAGCTCAATGCATCACCTTGCTTTTTTTCTTCTTGTTAACCACCATCCATTGCATGCAAATGACATGCTAAGACAATGTTAAATGTTTTACATGTATTTTTACATTAAATCCTCATAAAGTCACTCTGAATTAGTTTTTTAATTGTTATTTTAATTCCAGTTAGTTTTGAGTTACATATTATATCCATTTTACAGATGTAAATCTGAGGCTTAGAGAGGTTAAATAATTTGGTAGCCTTTGAACTCCAAGTCTTTCTGACTCAAGAGGCCTAAGTTGGTAATAATTATGTTATTCTGCTTCTAATAATATTCACCACGTGCTTTTAGCAAACCCAAATCAGATTACTTAGCATGTGTTACATATTTCAGGGCACACTTTGGTGTACAGAATTCCAGGTTGGGAAGTGTTTAAAAGATCGACTATGTCTTTTTTCAGAGCCAGGATTTGTGTAATAATTTTAATTTTTTTTAAAGATTTTATTTATTTGACAGACAGAGATCACAGGTAGGCAGAGAGGCAGGCAGAGAGAGAAGGGAGGAAGCAGGCTCCCTGCTGAGCAGAGAGCCCAGGCTCCTTCCCAGGACCCCAGGGTCATGACCTGAGCCGAAAACAGAGGCTTTAACCCACTGAGTCACCCAGGCGCCCCTGTGTGATAATATTTAAGAGTAGAAGAATTCTTTTATATACAATTTAAAATGATAAAGTCAAAAATAGCTCCTTAACCAGGTAACATTGTAAATAGCCCAGTAATTCATATTCCTTCTCTTATTTTACACATTAAATAACTACCTTGTGTCTTTGGTATGAAACTGTTCTTTCCCTTTTTTGACTCATCCTGTCTACTAGTTCCTACTCCATCTGTTAGAGATTATTTCAACCTGTCTAGTTTTGAGCAATATTTTTCAATTAATCTTTAAAATGTTATTTATTCACTGTATAAGTATAAACACCTTCATCAAGGAAAATTAGAAATAATAGAGGGACAAAAATAAGGAAAAAAATTCATCCATAATCCCACCACCTTCCTACAACTACTGTTAACATTTGGAGTAGAACCTTTGAGACCTTTTCCTTTGTGGAAATCTATTTGTGTAAACAGTTTCTTCCTTTCTTTCTTTCTCTTCAAAAATGTGATCATTCTATTTTTTTGCTTGGCTTTTTTCACTTGACAGTATATTAGGGACCTCTGTCATCACGACTGCAAAGGGACAGGGAGCAAGAAGGTCACACATTGGCTCTTACACAACTGGCCTAAGAGAGAGACATTAATTTGAGAATTTAATTAATTAATTAATTAAATTAATTAATTTGAGAATTTGCCATATTGACTTGCCTTGATGAAAATAACCTAGAAAATGGGGGGAGACACATGATTATATAACGTGAAGCTATAAAAATCCGAAAGACTACTAATATAATATGGAGTGATCTCCACTAAATGTGGAGAATATGACATAGCCAGCTTTTTGGTGTAAAAATGGGAAATACAGCCAAAAAGAATACTGAAGTGGCTACTTGTTAGGAGCAGGAAAAAGATAAGGCAGTGGTGCAGTAGAGATTTTATGAATATATATTTTAACATAATTTCGACTATTAAGACTCAAATACTTTATTTTTTTCAAATACTTTATATACACATAATGAAACAAATAAAATGAAAAACTAGAAAAATGGGGAAAAAAGATGTTAGCAGCATATTTGCATGCCAACAGATATGTATTTCCATAATCCTTCATAATGATTGCATAGTATTCCATTTATGAATGTTTTGCACAACATTTTGCAAACAATTCCTCTTGCACATTTCTATTGTTTCAATTAGGTTTTCCCCAACCCTGCACTGTGTCCTGAGTCTCATCACTCTTCTGAGATTTTACTTTGGGTACAGGCCATGCAAGAATCCCAAGTTATTCTCTAACCTCCGCCTTATAGCAACTTTTCTGTGGAGCTAAAGCAATTATCTGGCTGTGCATACTACCAGAGCCTTAAGAGTGACAGTGTCTCCTCATAAATCCAGAGGGAACACTATGGAGACAGATGGCAGAAATATTTTTCAGTAATTTTCCCAATATGATTTCTACTGTCAAGGAGGAAGCCCTGTGAAGAACAGAGAACTTAATAAAGGCAAAGTGGAGGGGCGCCTGGGTGGCTCAGTCAGTTGGGTGTCTGCCTTCAGCTCAGGTCATGATCCCAGAGTCCTAGGATTGAGTCCTACATGACTCCTTGCTCAGCAGGGAGCCTGCTTCTGCTTCTGCCTGCTGTTCTCACTGCTTGTGCTCTCTCTCTTGCTCTCTCTCTCTGACAAATAAATAAAATCTTTAAAAAAAAATAAAGGTGAAGTAGAAAGATGAAGTTTGGAGCCAGCTGGTCTGAGATTTGAATCTGGGTTTGTCACTCACTAGCTGTGAGAACTTAGATAAGTTATATAACCTCAGTGTCCATTTTCTGATCTGTAAAACAGGGATCATAACATTTATTTAATAAAATCACCAGGAGGATTAGCAATATCCTACGTGAGGAACCTAGCACAGTGCTTAAGAAATTGTGGATGCACACTAGCCATTATGATTACCTTTTCCTTAACACACAGAGCACCAAGGAAATATCACATTTTCAGAAATTCCACTATCATAAATGTCTTCAAGAAAAATGGTGAGAAAGCTTACTGCTGTGAATAGAATTGTTACTATAGTTGTAAGCAAGATACTGTGACCAGAATCCCTTGTACCAGCTTCTGAACAACATTGATAAGTGGAATTACAATGTAGTTTTAAGTCATACTGTGGTTTCAATGTAAGAGAATGAACACCACGTCTTTGACCTTGCCTTCATGAACTTTATAAAAGTACTTAAATCACCACTGCACATGCATTCTGGCAGCTACTGACAAGTTTGGCTATACAAAAATGACTATTGAATAAATTCTGCAATATTCACAACCTGACAGAATGGATATATTGTTCAGTAGAGTAAGATTGGTCTTGAGGTTCTCAAATATGGCCCCAACGTCCTCTATAAAAGTTTGCTTTGTTCTCCTACCTTCCTGGAGTATAGCAATTTCAAATGAAAAGACAAAATAGGAGGAAGTAGTAGCAGATAGAGCAAGGTGTTGAGTAGGTTCAGAAATGAGGTGACTCTTGTTGAACAGAGTCTATAGATCATGAATTTTAGGCAGTTTTGCAAATAAGGATAGCACATGCTCTGTAAATAGCAGCTGTTGCCACAAGCCAAAGGGCAATATTTACATGAATCCTGAAGCAAGGTCTATGGACCAAGCATTGACCTTTCCAACCAAACGCACTACTTGGTAGCTGTTTCAGCGATGTCATGGTGCAAAAGGAAGGATCACATTATACATACATGGAAAATAGCCAAAATACAAATATGTTCTGTCCCCCAAATTAATTTCTAAATTTTTTTTGGAACTTGTAACACATTTCCACAGAAAAGCTATTATAAAGAAATGTGAGTTTCCCAGATGTCCTCGTAAAAGTACATTTAGCTCAGGATGTAACCAAAATACCCTAGGATTGGCAATGAGAAATACAATGTAACAAAGTATTTTCACTAGCAGGAACACACTAGTACATAACAAGTATTTACTGACCCCCTTTTCATTTGAAGCCCCAGGCAAGGAAAGATGAATTCTATCCCTCATAGCTACAGTTTGGTGAAAAAGAAATCTTCCATCCTGCTTGTCTAAAAGTATCCTTTTCAAGTCAGGTAGATGCACGCATTGCAGCATCCTTCTCTTTTAGTCCTTCCTGAACGGAATTAATGACTTTTAATGACTGAGGAGACAGAACAGGTGGTGGGGATGGGGTAGGACATCTAACTGGAAGTCTCAAGCTTTTGTTTGGAGACAGTTCAAATTCTGTAGCTCATTCCTTAATACATCTGCACATTTAATAGAAAAAACAGTGTTTTAAGTGATCAGTTAAGTGACTTAATTCCATCCCACTTTTTGACTAAGGTTGATGTTCCAGAAATATGAACCATTGTTATATGGAGAATCCCTATACCCATTGTATAGTACACAGGTGTACTTCAGGATGGGAAACAAGGGCAAATGATAAGAACATAATAAAAGTAAATCAGAGCAAAGCTAGCACCACCATTCTCAGTGACACACTCCTTCAGTCACCAGTGTCTTGCTCTTTTCCTCTAAAAACTTCTCTGGGTAAAACCAGTCCCTGGATGGGACCTCACACTCCTTCACGCTAAGGTCTAAATGACCGATAGAAACTAAAATGTCACAAGGATTTTGCATACTAAGGAGTGGCAGGTTTAAAACAAAAAAGAATTTAGGCTACTATCCCCAGGAAAAAGAGATATTTGGGGGACAATTGTGTGCTTTCCTCCCATTCACAGAAATCATACTTGATTTTAGTTGGTAATTTGTGTTGAGGGAAATTAATCATGATTTCTCTATACTTTGAAAAGCATTTGGTTCATTTTGGAAATTACAGATTTTGTGATCCTTGTTTGGTCTGCTATTTTTGATGTGTTTTCTGTCTCTCCTACCTAATGACTGAATATTAAAAACTAAGATGTAAATCTTCCCATTTTTGATCAAAATAAATAGAAATAGAAACAATAATATTTAATAATTGACATTGCATACTGTTCCACCCTTTACAAAATTCTTTCATATCCATGATCACGCATATTATTGGTGTTTAATTACTACTTAAAAACAGGGGTACAAAAGGAACACACACCAATAAACTCACAGTAATTCAATCCAATTACTAATATTGGGTACCTACCATGATTTGCCCCAGGTTCTGTGAGGCCCTTCACTTTGTCTCCCTGCAGGAGTTTTAAAATTCAGTAGTGAAGGCAAAAGAAGGGCTCCTGCACGTTGGCCATCTGAGAAGTATCAGAGTTGCAAATAGAGCAATATACATAAAACCGGAAAGTCACGCTTTGCCTTGTAAGAGAATGTTTGCAGCTGCAATTAGGAGATTCAAGGAGTTCTTCTGCAGAATTTATAAAGGTGGGAATAGCACCACCAATCCCTCTTTGGAGACCTGGGAAAGGGCAGTCCCCGGAGGGGTTCTGGGCTTTGCAAATGGTGAGAAAGACCTTTTGCAGTGCAGTTACTAGCAGAGGAAAAGTTCTTTGTGCAAGAAGATGAGAGCGCCTCGAGGTACAAAGAGCAGATTTAAGGGAAAGAGGATTCCTTCTGCACACATCTGCGAGGGGAGCTCAGGCTGACTGTTGGGGGCGTGTGGAAAAGGAGATTTTTAGGGAGCCGCGGGCTTGTGGGTTCCCGCCTCCACCCCAGTCCGCGCCCCACACTCAGGCAACAGTTGGTCGTGCGGGGCCGGCCCAGGCTCTGGGTGGGGAGGGGGAGTCTCGCGATCGTTGAGGGGGGGTGGAGGAAGGGGGGAGGGTGACGGGGGGAGGCCATGACGTAGGGTGGGTGGACGGAAGTGGGGCAGGGTTGAGGGTTATTTAAAGAAGGGGGGGCTGAGCGAAGGGGTTGGAAGCGGAGTGATTCCCCACCCCTGCTCCATCTAGCTCTTTCCAGTGCAGCCACTGCCGCCGCCCAGGAGCCCTCGTCCCCTTCCTCGTCCCCCTTCTCATTCCCGCTCCAACGCCATGGAGCCGGACTCCGCTGCAGTGGCAGCCACCGTGGCACCCGCTAATGCGACCGCCACAATCGTGGTCATAGAGGACGAGCAGCCGGGGCCATCCACCTCTAAGGAGGAGGGAGCGGCCGCCGCGGCCACCGAAGCCACCGTGGCCACGGAGAAGGGCGAGAAGAAGAAGGAGGTAAATAGGAAGGGGGTGTGTGTGTGTGTGTGTTAAACAAATCCTGAGTCGGGCCCCTCCGAGGGGCCCAAGCCCTGACCTTTCGGCGCCGACAGGTACCGGCGGAGCTCCGCGGGGATGGGGGCCGAGGGCGCGCTGGGGGTGGGGGGCGGCGGAACAGTCTAGCATTCGTTCCCCTCCCCCTTTCCTCCTTGCCGCCTGGAGGGCGGGGGCGGGGCTGGGCACGGGCGCGGCGCGGGGTGGAGGGTGCCCGTTATCCCTGGAGCTGGGGGTTTGGAGCCCCTCGACAGCCCCCGGCCCCATTCACATTCCCGGAACTGGGGTAACAGGGTGGGGGATGGGGCTGTGCAGGAAAAAGCCTCCGCCTCTCCCTCTCCTCTCGCTCTCTCCCTCTCCCCCCCTTCCCGTCGGCCTCTGCCTGGGAAATCTGGGCCCTTCAATCCCACACCTGCGCAAAAGGGGTTCTGCTGGGGCTTATTTTTTTAAATTTGAATTTTAAGGTGCTGGTGGTTGGGAGGGGGAGGACGATAGGAGAGGCTTGTTTTTTTGAATGGTAATGTCGGCCTTTTAGGTGGCAGCAAAAAAATCATCCCTTGTTCGTTTCGTCCCCGCCTGCTGAAGCGGGGCTGTCACCCCGAGAAAATGAGCTCTCCGCGTCCTAGCGCCCCCCCCCCCCCCGCAATCCAAACCCCAAACTGAGGAATCGTGGACGCTGGCTTAGGAAAATTTCCAACGTGTGCACCCTCACCCTCTCCTGCCCCGCCCCCGACGGTATAGTGTTTCACTCCAGGGCCACCCAAATGGTCCCCCAATCCGGCCTCAAGCCTTCCAGGCTTCCGCCTCCCTCTCCTAGTGGGCGCTGCTGGCTCCTGGACACACGCAGGCTTTTTATTTTTTTATTTTTTTATTTTTCTTTAACCCAGCGTCGTTAGGATGAGCTGCTTCTAACATACGTAAGGGAATCGCTCAGACACCTTATTAAAGCCAAATCCAGAAAATATGTATTATTTCCATAAGCCATATCTCATGTGGACCAAGACATTCAAATGGAACTATGAAACACGTTCAGAATTTGAAATAAAAAATAGGATGGGACATAAGGATTGTTGATGTATAATAAAATTGTGGAATGGATCGTTTATGGGTGGATTTCTTTCCGTTTATGAATAGACATATCACAATGAAAAAAACGGTAGGTAATTAAAATTATGCTTTAGAGATCTCAAGTGGCTTTGTCTGAATCATTATCTGATAAGATACGACCAAATGAAAAGCTTTTGAGGGAAAGTAACACCTTTTTGCCGTGAATTAGAGTGATTTTAAATGCAGCAGTTGTTTAAGTGACATATTTTACTGTTAGAAGGTTGACTAAACAGAAAGACAATTGTAGTGTTAAGTGAAAACCATAGGAAACATGCACGTTTTAAGATCTATGTGGTACTTGGATCAATAAGACAATATTGTAAGGATGGGTCAAATGCCAAGTGTCAATACAAAATCACATATCGGAGAATTCAGACACGAGTCTAGGTGCTTTTTATTCCCTAGACTGGGCAGATGTAGGGGCTAAACTGTCTTTAATATGGCAGTGAAGGTTGCTGAATTTCCAGATTGTGTAAATTTTTTGAATTGTGAAAAGATTGGGAGTCATTCAAAAACCCGTGTAACAAACACTGAACTGATACATATCTATTCATGAGCTGGGTAACCTCGTCAGAAATTGCCCTGATAATACCTCATTCGTCTGCTCGGCTTAGGGAAATGAGGTGTTGCATGGCAGGAACTTTCTGAGTACCTGAAGTTTATTACTCTAGCCACCAAATCTTTTTTATTTTTCCTGAAAAAGCTAAAGACTACTAAAACATCTACTTAAGTTCTTTCATTTGAATCATTCCTTCAAATAAAGTAATTTGGCAAACATGCCCCCCAAATCTGAGTAGATTGCTCACTCCCTTGACTCCTTAAGTGATGTACTGAAAGTGCAGATTAACCTGTTCCTCATGTTCATTAGTTATTGTGCTCTGGAAGTGATATAAAGGCATTTGAGATGCAGGAGGCTGTTTCCCCTCAATTAAATAACCATTTCCCAGACATTTCCAGTATTGTGTTGATTCTCTTAACGATTTTTCTCTCTCCTCCAATTGTCAGGCTGTTAGCTATCATTCTTTAAACACTTCATCTACTTGATCGGAAAGAATTTATAATAAAGGACATAGATGTTACAAAACCATAAAACCATTTAAAACTGTAAAAATACACAGAGACAAAAGTACAAGCGATGCAGTAGGTAGAGGGAAATCATTACCCCTGTATGATAAGGAAAAGGGATGTTACTGTGGTGGACTCATGTTTTAGTCCTGAGCTTCTGCCATCCCTTCTTGCTTCTTACATTGTGCCTTCTTCTAGTGGTCTTTCCCATGTCATTTGCTGCTGCTTTTATTCTCGGTAGTATGGCAAGCCAGATTATCAAACTTGCTAGAATTACATATCAAATAAAGAAAATATCTCTGAAGAAGTGCATCTTGTGATGCGTAATATAGATGAGATTTTGTAGATTGACCTGTGACATTCAGCTGCAGAAAGGTATTTTTGCTTACCTTCTGGTTCTTGAATTTACTTGGTTTAAGTGAGAGTTGGATAACCTAACTCTGAAAGTTGGAGTTGGTGTTTTTGGTAATGAAAGCATCAGGAAAATGGTCATGGTCTTTAAGACAGGGCATCTTGATGACCTTGTGGTATATTCTTATGGCATCTAAACTACCAGATAATAAAATCCATAAGAAATTCATTAGATTATTTTAGTCACTTTTTATCTTGTGTGAGAAGTGTACTTTTGAAAATGTACAAAGGAGATTTAGAAGGTAGGTATTTTAAAATTTGTTGTGGAAGATAGTGTCAATTAAGTAATTACCTACAGCTTTTAATAGCACTGCTCAAGATTAGGAATTTTAATCAGCATATAATTAAATTTTATAGTATTCTACCACAAGGTAGGCAAGAGTATTGAGTGAAATTTTTTCTAATTAAAGCTTTAATTTTTCTATGAGTAAAATCTATGTCCCACATTATTAGATATACACTTGTGTATATGAGGGGAAGTAATTTTGACTGTTTTAAAAGTTGAAAACTGGACTTTATATAGCTTTTCAAGTAATGGTAAAGGTGTGTGTGTGTGTGGTTTTTTTTTTTTTTTTTTTTACCCAGTTTTTCTTTACTTGTTGCTTTGAAAATAAAATCAGATTTAGAGTATATGTGACAGTTTGAAAGTGTAGGGTTGAGGGAATTTTAGCAGTTTTCTGTTCTTGCCCATCCAGGATTATATTAAAAACACCCCACATAGACGATATATACATATGAGGTGCTTAAATCAAGATGGCTATTATTTGGGTTAAGAATAATTGAACAGTACCTGATCAGTGCTTCAAAGTAGAACTCTGACAAGGGTCAAATTCCATAATCTTTGTTTGGATTTTCTCAAAATAGAAATTTCAGTAAATGTTGGAAGACATACTCATTAACTATCGGAGTCATGTCTTTCTTACATTTAAGATCACATTCTGTTGATTTAGAACCTAAATTTTTGGAAACTGGTCGACAAAAAGTCATGATAAAATGGACAGAATTTCTTTAGTGTTCACAGATAGATTTGTGTTTTGATTTGTGCAGTCTGTGTTAAAACAAATGCTCTTGGTTCTGGTACTAAGGGGTAGATTCGTGTTTTTATTATTTTATTTCTCCATTTCTTACAGGAAAGGAGGTTTATTTTATATGCTTATTTGTATTTACAAGGACAAATTTATCTTTACAAAGGATGGCGTGCATGAAATAACCCTCCAGATAATTCCAGTATTTTTAAGAAGCTGATTTATGTCAGTTTTCACTAAATTACAACTTTTTAAATATCAAAAGTTAATAGTTGATAGCCTTGAGAAACTGCTTCTATGAAATGCTTATGTAATATGGTTGAAAATACTTTTCTTTCCAGTTGGAGAAAATTAACATAAACCAAAAGTTAGAAACTGTACTGTTTTATTATTTAAATAGGAATGAACACATTGCATTACATTAAAAAGTTTAAATGTTCTGATTGGAATATGAAAACAATAAAACGTGTCTTTTCAGGAACAGAAACCACAGCCTTCTTCTGAGAGTCTGGCTTGTTTCCGTTACATAAAGAAGTGTTTCTGAGAATTAATATTTACTTTCCTTGAATTTTTTGGTTTGTGGTTGATAATATTAGCATATTCTAGATTTTGAATCTTCTATTCAATGGTCATAGGCTTTTTTATGCTTTAAATTAAAAAAAGGTGAAAAAGGTCAGTGTTTCACCTTTTGGTGTTTAATTAATGTTATTTCTCTGGCTTTAACAATTCAGATTTTTTCATTGGACCTCAGCTGCACAGAACTGGATTAATTATAAGCCCTGCTTCATGACATGCTCTCATCCTTGGTCTATGTGTTGTCCAGTTTCATTTATTTATTATTTAATTACTTTCGCTTTCTTCAGATGCAAATGTTGACCACTTTTAAGATCTTGCTTTGTAATTTGATGGCTTATTTTTTTTGAAATTTTAGAAAAATGTTTCTTCATTTCAACTCAAACTTGCTGCTAAAGCTTCTAAATCTGAAAAGGAAATGGACCCAGAATATGAAGAGAAAATGGTAAATATATTCTTGGGTAGGATAGTGAATTACCATATTTGTTTTTTTTCCTTATTGAAGAAACTCAGTCTTAAATTAGTTTCACCGTAGTTGATTTTTACAGAGGAGATGTGAAAGATTGAAAAAGTACCAGTGTATGTATAATGAATACAGGGTCCTAGATTTTAGAATTGGAAAGTAATTTAATATATAATCAATTATAATGGATTTTTAAAAAAAAATGTTTTATTTTTTTATTTGAGAGAGAGCACAAGCCAGGGGGAGGGGCAGAGCAAGAAGGAGAGGGACAAGCAAACTCCCTGCTGGGTGGGGAGCCTAATGCTGGCCTTGGGGCTTGAGGCTTGATCCCATGACTCAGAGATCATGACCTGAGCCAAAGTCAGACACCCAATGAACTGAGCCACCTAGACAGCCCCATCATAATAGATTTTTATTGAATAAATGAATCTCTTTGTTTTCACATGAGAGAATAAAGATCAGAGAAACTGTATGGACTAGTTGGGAATAGAAGTCACATCTCTTCACTTTTGTTAAGTGCTCTTTATCCCATAATAGGATTTTTTAAAAGATTTTATTTCAGAGAGAATGCAAGAGCGCGTGAGAGGGCGCAGAGGAGAGAGAGGGTGAGGGAGAAGCAGACTCCCCATTGAGCAGGGAGCCCATCCGAGATGATCCCAGGACCCTGGGATGATGACCTGAGCCGAAGGCAGATGCTTAAGCAACTGAGCCACATAGCTGCCCCCAAGATATTTTTTTAAAGATTTTTTCATTTATTTGAGGGTTGGGGGAGGGAGAAGGAGAGAATCCTCAAGCCGACTCCCTGCTGAGCCCAGAGCCTGGTGTGAGCTCCATTCCAGGACCCTGAGATCATGACCTGAGCTGAATCAAGAGTCAGACTGACTGTGCCACCCTGCCACCTCCATCATAAGTTGTTTTATGCTAAAAATACTGTCTCCACTAAGTGAACATAATCAGTGGCACCATCAGTATGGCTGAAAGAAAGCAGGTCACAAAGCCAGACATTTTTTTTTCTTCTTCTCTTCTTGCTTTGGATATATTAATGTTACACATTGTAAAGCATGTAATATAGTAATACAATTTCTGGAGGAAAGGAGATTAGCCCAATACCTGGAAACATTACATATTTAAGCAGTATAATCTCAGTTTTGCCCACCTACTGCTTTACCATAGATTTAATTTAGTTTTTAATTAAAAGAAATTTTATTCATTAAAATCCATATTTTAGGGGTGCCTGGGTGGCTCAGTGGGTTAAGCCTCTGCCTTCGGCTCAGGTCATGATCTCAGGATCCTGGGATGGAGCCCTGCATCGGGCTCTCTGCTTAGTGGGTAGCCTGCTTCCCCCTCTCTCTGTGCCTGCCTCTTGCCTACTTGTGTTCTCTCTCTCTCTGTCAAATAAATAAGTAAAATCTTAAAAGATAAAATCCATATTTTAGCTTTCATTTTAGTTGGAACTGAACGTTTTGGTTGAGGGGTTGTTTTTGCAATAATATTATAAAAATAAGTTGAAATGAAGTCTATTTTTTGGCTGTTCATAGTGATTTTACCAAACTCCATGCCTAAATGTCTAAGGTCATGTCTAATGCAGACAGTTAATGTTTTAACAACTCTAAAAACAACATTCCAGTGAGGGTAACATAAAATGGAAAAGTTTGGCCTCCTTCCAACTTCTGGTCTGAATGTACTTGTCTAATTCTTGTGTTTATGTTAAAGAACTCTTGTACTTTTCTGGTGTTATTAATTATGCAGCCTTCATTAGCAATCAAATATTCTCTTTCCTGTGGTCAGAAAGTCATTGGGAATTAAAAAATCATTTTCATTTTTTTCTTTATCTAGAATGATGTATATATCTTTTGGTTTTCTAAGATTTTTTATTGAAGTTTTATTTCATTAATGTGGTACAAGTTATATGTCCTTTTATAATTTATTGAGAAATTATAAAACATACCAATTTTTAACAGTTAATATATATTAACTATTTTTACTTACATGTGTGTATATATTTTTCCTCCAAATTCTGCTTTTTATATTATTAGCATAAAGTACAATTTTCCAGGGGCACCTGGGTGGCTCAATCAGTTAAATGTCTGACTTTTGCTCAGGTCATGATCTCAGGGTCCTGGGATCAAGCTCCACATTGGGCTCCATGTGGGGAGTCTGCTTGTCCTTCTGCCCCTCTCCCCACTCTTGCACTCTCTTTCTCTCTCTCAAATAAATAAAATCTTTAAGAAAGTGCAATTTTCCAGATCACTGTAATTGAAGGGAGAAATATTTATTACATTATTTTACCATGCATTCACAGTATTTTGAGATAAGATGATGCTGTATTCTAAGATATTAATTATTCCTAGATGCATAGCTAATAATTTATATTTCTGTATTTAGAATATAGTTTATATTATGATGCTTTATTTTGTTCCCTAGGAAAAGAAAATCATTATGTTTTGGAAAGAATATTTGCTTTTTGGTCCTGATTCTTTAAGCAGGGTACTTTTAATTGGGACATTTACTGCTGTTAGATCACTTGGCTTCTCTCCAAACTATCTGAAAATGTCATTTTCAAATTCTGCTTACTAGCTATGGGAACTTGGGCAAGTTAGTTACCCTCTCCATACTTTACTTTTCTCATCTGTAAAATGGAGATAATATTAGTACCCACCTCATAAGTTTACTAAGAAAATTAAATGAGCTGTATGTTTAAAGTGCTTAGAACATAGTACAAAGTAGCAGGGCAATATAAGTGTTTGTTAAATAACTTCGAATAAGAAAGAGAATCATTACTTGTTCTTTTGTTTTGTACATTAGAAAGCAGACCGAGCAAAGAGATTTGAATTTTTACTAAAGCAGACAGAGCTTTTTGCACATTTCATTCAACCTTCAGCACAGAAATCTCCAACATCTCCTCTGAACATGAAATTGGGACGTCCTCGAATAAAGAAAGATGACAAGCAGAGCTTAATTTCTGCTGGAGAGTATGTTGGCATCTCTCTCTACTTTATTCCCTCTCTTTCTCCTGTTCCCACCTGTCCCTCCTCTTATATTCTCATTCCCTCTTTTCTTATTCAGTATAATTCTGTATTTAAAAAATAAGGTTATTGTCAGTATAAATAAGTTTTGGAAGCAACAATTTTTCATCACTAGAAATCAATAAAAATGTATGCTGGGTCTATCAACTTCTAAGCAAGACCTTAGAACTCACTTTTGTTTTCATGACAGACATTAACAGTGACTTAATTGACAGCTTAATATTTGGGATGAATATAAAGGTATTTTTTTCATTTCAGCTACCGCCACAGACGCACAGAACAAGAAGAAGATGAAGAGCTACTCTCAGAGAGTCGGAAAACATCTAATGTGTGTGTTAGATTTGAGGTGTCACCTTCATGTAAGTATCTCATTATGTTGGTGTTTTTTTTCTAGTTTGGTCTTAGAAAAATTATACTTGATTGTATTTAAAAAAATGTTTTATTTATATATTTGAGAGAAAGAGCACGCATGAGAGAGCACGAGGAAGGAGGCAGAGGAAGAAGCAGACTCCTCACTGAGCAGGGAGCCACAAAGGGGGCTCAATCCCAGGACCCCAGGATCATGACCTGAGCTGAAGGCAGAGGCTTAACCAGCTGAACAACCCAGGCACCCCTGTACTTGACTGTATTAATGAAAGTATGAGACATCTTGATTTCTTTTTCAGATGTGAAAGGAGGTCCACTGAGAGATTATCAGATTCGAGGGCTGAACTGGTTGATCTCTTTGTATGAAAATGGAGTCAATGGTATCTTGGCAGATGAAATGGTAAGGAGTCGATAGCTAAAAGCACAATATTGGTTTTCAATTTTTAAGTAAATTTGAAATACCTGAGCTGTATTGCCTGCCCCCCCACCCTGCCTCCGCCCTGAAGGCTAACTGCTTTATTTAGTTACAATGTAAAAGGCATTTGTAATGTCTCGAATTGTTTCTTTAAGTAACCTCAAGAACGTGTACTTTCACAGGCTACAAAATTCTTAGTGCATTTTCCCCATGTGGTTTAAAAGACCTCCTTGTACTTTTGTTTTTGTTTGCACTTTGGCTTCCAGGAAACTCAGAGCCAAAATGAATGCCAAAATGGAGACCCTGTGTGACATAATGGCCAGCCCATTGTGCCTTTGTGTCTTTTCCTATTCTATACCTTCTAATCTTGCCTTGGCCCTTCTTTATTTCTATTTTATTATTAACGTTCCATGTTTTCATTGTAGGCCACCTGAAACCTATTTTCTTTGTAGGTGACCTGAAAGCCTTTTGGTAATGAGGTGGGGTATATAAACCAAACACTAAATGAGTGGATGAATAAACCAAACAATAAATGATGAAAGTGTGAATGAATGAATATAAGCACCTCAATATGTGAGCAGTCAGAAAGTGAATAGATAGAATAAAAAGAAGTAAAGTGCAATGTTGAGTCCTGATATAGCAGAGTTACCAGGTAGGACCTGGGAAATAAGGAATGATGGGTATATAAACAAAATGACCAAAGAGAAAAAGTAAGGCATTTAAGATGCTAATTCAGCAGATTAGGGGAGTACATGAAGGCCTAGATTGGTATTTTAAGGCCAAATGAATAAGATAGGATTAAGGGGGAGGAGTTCTAGATCTTTATGACCCAGTGATACTCATATTTATGTGACTCTGGAGCCATATTTGCAATTACTCTTATCCAGAAGAGCCATATGAAAATTTATGGTCTATAACATGTAGTGTAGTAGTTGATCCCATAGATGCTGAGGAACTGTTAGATGTGTGGCAGGAGGTCCTTTAAATCAAGGGTCTGTAGGTCCTTATATTTAGTATTCTGGGTTGGAGACTACAATTAGCTCAGAGGAGGAGGAGCTTGGTTAATTGGATAACAGAAAGACTGTGATTACTTGCCCCAAGCTCCTCTTGGCTGCAGGCTGTCTAAAGGATCTAAAGATCCTTCATACTGAAATTATGCTGACACCAGATACTTTTTAATTATTGAAAAAGGGAAAGAGACTTTAATAAGGGGTATAGAAAATTTGGAAAAAAATCAAGAAAAAAATTGAAAGTAAATCATAATTATGCTACATAGAAATAATCACAGTTGACATTTTGGCATATTTCATTTAGTATTTTAAGTCCAAATGTATTTATTTTTTATAGTTGAGATCATATTTTACATATAATATGATCTTCTAATTTCTTCACATTCACACATATTTTCTACATAATTCAAATATTTGTAAAAATAATTGTTAATTCTATAATAATTAATCTTGGGAAGTTACCATAGTTCTTTTCATCTTCTCCCTTATTGCAGGTCATTTGGATGGATGTGTAGTATATATATTGTATATTTAATATATATGGGTTAATATATATGTACATATGGTATGTGATAATACTGTTTTGAGAGCCCTTGTAATTTAGTTTTCCTGCACCTTTCAAATTATTTCCAGAGGATTCCGAAAAATGGAATTACATGGTAAAAGAATTTTAAATATTTTAAGGTTTTGATGCATCTCATTAAGTGAAACATTAGATGGGATAAACCCTATAAAAATAGTTTAAGTCTGGGTTTATAAAAGCAAATATATACCTTGCATAGAGATAAAGCCAGAAACTCTTTTAAAAGGCCACACATCATAGAACATCATTCCCTTTCTTATCAGTTAGGTGGTGGGTTTGTGGCGTTCAGTATGCTATTTTTTAAAAAAGTTCACCAGACCAGGTGATCTCTAAGGCCCTTTCTGGCTGCAGAGTTCTTTTATGTTCTATTCTTTTATGGTTCCATAGGTCTTCAAGGGTGTGAGGTACAAGTACAGAGAGCCACAAGTCCCTTGAAATGCATAGTCTGAATATTTCATGCCTGGGATACAATAATGTTGGGAACAATGGGAAAGAAAAACTAATATCTAAGCAGGCTGGTAAAGGAAATGAGTGTGAAACATATACACAAAATTCCTAATTTTGCCTCTAGAAAAAATTATAAAGTAGACTGTTTGCTCCTTTAAGAGGAGTAACAAGAGCTTTCTAACTGCAAGTCCCCTGGTTTCTTTTTGTACACACAGTAAGAACAAATTGGAATTGTTATTCACTTAAAAAAACAAAAGTCTTTAAATTTTTCCCTATGTGACATAGTTGACAAATGTCTTTTGTAATGTTATTACTAATAAAATGTTTTCATTAAATAAACATGGATTTTTTTTCTTTGAAATGATAATGCAGGGTCTTGGTAAGACTTTACAAACGATTGCTTTGCTTGGTTACCTGAAACATTACCGAAACATTCCCGGACCTCACATGGTTTTAGTTCCAAAGTCTACTTTATACAACTGGATGAATGAATTTAAACGATGGGTCCCATCCCTCCGTGTTATTTGTTTCGTCGGAGACAAGGATGTGAGAGTAAGTGAGAAATAGGCTTAAAGAGGCCATCAAGAATAACATCATTTCTGGGGTTAAGTTGTATGCTATTAACCATAAAAGACATTGAAGTTGACTGCTACTAGTAAATAACTCTATGTTAGGCTCTGTTGTAAGTGCCTTTTATATATTAATTAATTCTCACAACACTCTTGTGAAGTAGATGTGTTGCTTATTAATAACAGACAATCCATTACTTTTTAAAAAAAATTATTTATTTATTTGACAGAGAGAGACACAGGGAGAGAGGGAACACAAGCAAGGGGAGTGTCAGAGGGAGAAGCAGGCTTCCCTGAGAGCCCGATGCGGGACTTGATCTGGGGACTCTAGGATCATGATCTGAGCTGAAGGCAGATTGTTAAACCAACTGAGCCACCCAGGCACCCTAGGTACTTGGTCTTTGTAGCTGAGTTTCTCCAGAACTAGGACCAGTAACTGGAAGCCAGAATGAAACAGAATTAACTTGAGTCTAAGAAAACGACTTTGACATTAGAATAGACTAGAGGGAGAAGCAGGCGACCCTGGGATCACCACCTGAGCTGAAGACACACGCTTGACAGCTGAGCCACCCAGGTGCCCCCAGACAATCCATTACTATGCTTATCTGCATTTAATTTCAACTAGGTCATTAACCTCAGCATTTTTGAGTTGCATTTTGAATAACTTTTTATAAAAAAATTCTTTATCTACGGTGTGTCTTTTCAGTGACTCTATCATTTGTGCTGTTTTGACACCAAAACTGTAAATTTGCATCACTTAATTTATGTTTAAATTTTTCACTTTTGACTTTGACTTGGTATATACGTATACCTGTAGTGTGCTTGGAATCTTTTCTATTTGTACAGAGAGCCTTGTGTTTTGTGTTTATGCATAGACACAACTTTCAGTTTTGGTCTTTGAATAGAAAAATACATATCTGCATACATTCTTAGATATTAGAAATTCTGGGCTCTTGCTTAAATTATCCATTTGTCAATCTAGTAGGCTACAATTATTTAGGACTGTAGAATTAATCTAAAAGAAATAAATTATGCAAAAATATCAAAATGAATAATCAGCTTAGAAAGCATATTATTAAACTTTGCCTTTATGTTGTCTCCAGAGGACATAGTTTAAAGATTTATTCTCTTTTACATATTTAGATAGGTTATCAAAAGATATCCTCAAAAGAATGGTAACATAGGGGTGCCTGGGTGGCTCAGTGGGTTAAAGCCTCTGCCTTCGGCTCAGGTCATGATCCCAGGGTCCTGGGATCGAGCCCCGCATCAGGGCTCTCTGCTCAGCGGGGAGCCTGCTTCCTCCTCTCTCTCTGCCTGCCTCTCTGCATACTCATGATCTCTGTCTGTCAAATAAATAAAAAATAAAATCTTTAAAAAAAAAGAATGGTAACATAATGAATTATGTAATTTTATTCTTATCATTTTGTTTGAAGAAAAATTACTTAAATTTATTTAAATTTAACTTATAAATAATTTAAATATTGAAATAATGAGCTCATAAATTTAGAATTACAGGCTTGATTCTTCCCTATGCCTAATATTTCTCAGTGGCGAATTAGTCACTCAGAGCTCGCTCTTATCACCGCTGTTCTTTTCTTTTTTCCTTTTTCTTTTTAAGATTTTATTTATTTATTTGAGAGAGAGACAGTGAGAGAGAGCATGAGAGGGGAGGTCAGAGGGAGAAGCAGACTCCGCTTGGAGCTGGGAGCCCAATGTGGGACTCGATCCCAGGACTCTGGGATCATGACCTAAGCCGAAGGCAGTTGCTTAACTAACTGAGCCATTCAGGCGCCCTCTTTTCTTAAAAAAAAAAAATAAAAGATTTTATTTCTTTATTTATTAGAGAAAGAGAACACGAGTGGCAGGGGGAGGGACAGAAGGAGAGGGAGTAAGAGAAGCAGACTTCCTGCTGAGTAGAGAGCCAGAAACAGGGCTTTATCCCAGGACCTGGAGATCTCAACCTGAGCCAAAGGCAGACACTCAGGTGCCCCTCACTGCTGTTCTTTGATGTAATACCACTCCTTATAAAACTTTACATTTCTAAAGTACTGATTTTTGGCTGAAATTATTTCTTGAAGATCATAAACAAAAGAGAAATGTGCTATGCTTGTGTTTTCATGTGTCTCAGTAAAATTGTCAGTTGTTTTCAACTACATTATATGGAATCCAAGGATTTCATGAAATACCTCTGTGAGTTTTGAAGAAAGAGTGGATGTATTTAATTTGTGGCTGTCCTATCTCTACCCCAGGGGAGATTGGAATTTTACTGGCAGCTTCAAAATTTTTTAACCTTGAAAACCAATCTTCAAAGTCAGTGTTTTTCATATTGCCACTTGTTAATATCGGGAATTCATGTTGGTGGTGACAACAATTTTTTATTGTTTTTTAAAAGATTTTATTTATTTGAGAGAGAGAGACAGTGAGAGAGAGCATGAGCAAGGAGAAGGTCAGAGGGAGAAACAGACTCCCCGTGGAGCTGGGAGCCCGATGCGGGACCCAATCCCAGGTCTCCGGGATCATGACCTGAGCCGAAGGCAGTCGCTCAACCAACTGAGCCACCCAGGCGCCCCGACAACAATTTTTTAAAACATTGAGATACAATAGAATGGAAAATGGCACAGTGTTTCACACATGGTGGGGATATGTACTGCTCCTTTTTTTAAGGATTGCAACCTAAACTATAATTTGACTGTGGGCCATGGGCAAAAGAGTTTGTAAACTGGTAATTATTAATAACATAAATAATGTACTATATTCAACATTTAGAGATTGATGTCAGTATGTATAGGGAAAATCCAGATTATTACTTATAGACAGATTTTGAATCTTGGTGCCATATGGGATAGATATATTGGGTCTTTATAGTTCCTGGTCTTTTGTAAACATTTTATGAGGTCAATATTTTATTAAAATTGATGTAGATTATAACAGGTATTTGATTGAGTTGGGTAATTCTTAGTAAAACTGTTGATCCAGTTTGATGCTAATGTAGTCCTGAAGTATATAGAGGTATGAATCCCAAGTAAGGTTTTTATATATTTTTTAAGTAGGCTCCACAACCAGCATGGGACTTGATCTCATAACCTTGAGATCAAGAGTTGCATGCTCTACCAACTGAGCCAGCTAGGCACCCCCTAACTTGAGTTTTGGCCCCTTCCTTTTCTACTCCAGAGGCATCAAAGATCTTGGACATGGAAACAGGAGATCTGGTTTTAGTTCTAGAGTTGCCATTGACTGTGTGATGTTAAGTGACTCTTGAAGGGCCTTAATTTTGTCATAAGTGAGAGCTTTTGGATTATATGATACTAAATATTCTGTCACACAAATTCAAAGTAGGGGTAATTTAAATTAAAAGTATGCATATGTTTCATGAAACTATAGGAGGAACCATTAAACTGAGTGTTTTGCAAAATCAAAGAAAGATAAAATGTTGGCAAGACTTTACAGTCTGGCACCCTGGTTCTTTTTATGTTGCTTCTAATTCCCTAATGTCTTAATTAGCTCTTTAAATATGACCACTTCCCAGAGTGCAACTGAGACCTCTAGAAAGACCTTTTTTGTTCTTTACTTTAGTCCAGGTGATCCTTTTATATATATGGGCATTCAGTAAATATTTGTTGAATGAGTCCACAGTGTGTTTGGTGCGTAACTGACTTTATGAAATAATGAGTTTGCAGTGAACAGTTATTTTGTTTATGCACTGTAATTTCAGATTTACAGTACTAATCAGAACTTTCTCAATATAGATTTGGCTGCTCCCTGTTAACTTCTGTGGTTTTATTTTGACCTGTAACATCTGGAATTCAGTTTGTACAAGTTGAAAATGCTCAGTCAGCTTGGCTACTATGTTGGCCACTGCCTGTGAAGATTTAAAAATAGTTCTAAATAGTCTCACTGTTTTAAATAGTCTCCTGTACTAGATAGAGCAAGTCCCCTTTATAAAATCATATCTGTAGCCTCAAAACAACATCAAGAAGTTCACAAAAGCATTGATGGGCTTTCATAACCTTAACAAAATATGTGACTCATTCCTGCTAGAAAGGGAAGGAACATATTAAGAGATTTCAAAAGGTTGAAATCACTCATGTATATTAAGTTCCTTTCATTTGTTAAATCTGTGTTGGTAATCGTTGGTAATGCTTGGCTCTTGGTAAGAACATGGTTTTCAGAAGGCAGTTTACTTTGCCCATTTCTTTTTGGACTCTCTGTCCTATGAAGAGAGCCTAGTAATGTAGTCCTCTTCTGGTGCTAAGATTTTCTCTGGTTCATTGGATATGCTGTAGTCATTTTAGGGAAGCATTTGCTTCTTTTGTTAATGAATATATTAACATGTCATCTAGATAATTGCCCACAGATGTGTCTTTGGGCCTTGGTTTTTCTATCTTTATTTTTTTTTAAAAGATTTTATTTATTTATTTGACAGAGATCACAAGTAAGCAGAGAGGCAGGCAGAGAGAGAGAGGAGGAAGCAGGCTCCCTGCTGAGTAGAGAGCCCGATGCGGGGCTCTGGGATCATGACCTGAGCTGAAGGCAGAGGCTTTAACCCACTGAGCCACCCAGGCGCCCCGGTTTTTCTATCTTTAAAATGGATGAGACTAAATGATTCCCAAGTCTCTTAGAATTATTAATATTCTCTTGATGTTTTAATTCTGTGACCATCTTATCAGTGTGTTTTAATATGAGGAACTTTGTTTTGCATTAGGCTGCTTTTATTCGTGATGAAATGATGCCAGGAGAATGGGATGTTTGTGTTACTTCTTATGAGATGGTAATTAAAGAAAAATCTGTATTTAAAAAGTTTCATTGGCGATACCTAGTCATTGATGAGGCTCATAGAATAAAGAATGAAAAATCTAAGGTAAGCCAGTTTTCAATATCATTGTTAAAGTTTTCTTTTAACTACCATGTCTGTTTGTTTACTTCTGTGTATTCAGAATTAAAAAGGGTTGGAAGATTGTGATTTTATTCACAGAATGTGAATGAAAATTAGTTTAAAAAATGTTTTAAAGTTTAAATTATTGAATATGAGGCAAATGAAAATTGAGCACAGTTTTTAACATAAAGAAAATTAAGTGTTCATTTGCTATATCTGTTGCAGCCTAACTCTGTTGTGCTACAGTATTTTAATATTTTGGTAATATTTGGTGTACAAAAGTTATTTGCATTGATTTGGCCTTTATTGAGGAGCTTACCAGCTTATGTGTATTCATAAGGATTAGAAAAAAATCATTCCTGGAGTTATCTGATTTCTGTGAATTAGAGTATGGTGTTAATTTTGAAAAATATCAATATTTCTTGCCATTCAACTCCATCAACAGTAGGAAAAGCATCAGTTATTACGATGAACCTCTCTTTGGATCACTGGGCTACTTTGGGAGAAACAGGGACAGAACTGGAGGAAAACCACCAGGTGGATGATACTAATTTCAAATTGAAAATAATACCCAATAAAAAAAGATGCATGTTAGAGAATAATTGTTTGAGTGTTATAAAAATGTGCATTTTTATTGATAAGGTTGTTGTTCGTTTATGCTTTTGTGCTTTGATTTTCATAGTCTCATATTTAGAAAGTTAATCTAAGATAGGAAAAATGGGTGCAGCTCTGGTGTTTAGAAACTGTCACCAGGCCAAGTTAGAACTTGGCTAGGTATGTAGATGAACATGATTGGCAGGGAGAAGGAGATATTATTGTGTAAAGTGACTAGCCTGGATTCCATGGAGTTTTGACTGTTTCTGTGGACCCAAAATGGAGAAATACATTTTTTGAAGTGAGGGAGGGGTCTCAGGTATGACTATGATTTGCATTCTTGTAGGTGTAGAAATGCCTAGAATATTTTGTTTAGTTGTGATTCATTATGGCAGTGTCACCTGAGCTAGGATATTTTTCTATAGAAAAATAATTTTCGAGTTTTGCTTTATTCAAAACATGGTTGGATAAAGAACTGAATTTTGAGAATTCTAATAAATAAAGTAATGTTAACATAACTATTATTTTTCTAGCTTTCAGAGATTGTTCGTGAGTTCAAGTCAACCAACCGCTTGCTCCTAACTGGAACGCCTTTGCAGAATAACCTGCATGAACTCTGGGCTTTACTCAACTTTTTATTGCCTGATGTTTTTAATTCTGCAGATGTAAGTTTAAGTCATATGTTTTAAATATAATTTTCTTATGTTCATAGACATTTGTTTTCAAAGCATAGAATGTAGATTGAAATTTATAATTCTTTTTCATTTTTAATTCTTTATCTGTGTGCTTCAGTTTTCTCAGAAAAAAGAACTCTTAAGCACAAATATTTTAAATGGGGTTATTTAGAGGAATAATATTTCTTTTCTTTGAGATTATTCTGCCTGTTAAACTTTGCCTATATTGCACTACTGTCACAACTTCTGAAATGAGATAGGCTGAGTTCATAATTGTAAATTCAAAATTTTCTTTTAATTAAATTGGAAAGGCTTTCTATATACTAGTTTGGCAGGTGGAGTCTTTAAAATGGTCTTTGATTATTGTAGTCATTAATATTAGGTGAGTACTAAAGAGCTCATAATTAATGATTTAATGATTGAATTAATGATTCAAAAAACAACATTTTGTAAATGTGTGACCACATTATCATTAAAATAAGGTTAAGTTAGTGCAGCAAACTGAATTGAATGATGTAAGGACTTTGGAGCCTTATTTTCCTCATTACTGATATTAATTGGTAATAAAAAGTACCAAGTTCAGCTATCCATTGCTTTATATACCTTATCTTGCTTTAATTTATTTTTATTGTTTAAAATTTTTGTTGTCATTATGTGCATATATTCTTACTCCTACTCCAAACTCTTTTTTTAAAATTATTATGGCATGTTAGTCACTATACAGTAACTTTTAACTAGATGTAATGGTACTATGGTATGCGGAAGCCTAATAAAAGTCTTTTAAGGAAACAGTGCTGGTGGAGTTCAAATTTTAACTCCCTCAGTATTTTAGCTATTTTTGAGAAATAAATAATATTGACCATCACAGTAAACATATTTTTGAAAGTGTTTTTGAAATGAAATACTGTTGTATCATTGTACAGGAATTTATACAGTATCGAGTTTATTAAAACAAAAACAAAAACAAAAACAAAAAACCAACCAACCAACCACCTGTGTGCTTACTGCAGCATTTTCACTCTTCCACAGGACTTTGACTCTTGGTTTGACACTAAAAATTGTCTTGGTGATCAAAAACTTGTGGAAAGACTTCACACAGTAAGTAATAGATAAGAAAATTTAGTAATTAAATATATATTCCAAGCTAGAAAACAAACTGCCATAGAATCTGAACTTGTAGGTTTACCTCTTGGCTCAGTCTCACTGTGTCTCCCTCACAGTCATTCTGACAGCCTCTTTGGGAAATGAATTCTGCTCTCTTTTTAGCCTGTCTAGGAAATAGCCTTTTTGCTTTAGCTCTCCTGCATGGATAATGTGGTCCTCTCCAGTAGAGGCTGTTCATATTCCCATACCCCACAGGTCCTTAAGATGGCATCCGTATTTTCCTAGTTCCCCAGTGCCACTTGTAAGCCACTAGTTCTCCACCATCATGCATAGAACTCGTCCTTTAAGGTGAAGTTATCTTGCAGGTCCCCCTTCCACCCTCTTCTCTGTCATCCACTCTTCTCCAGGTGACCCCTCACATTCATTAAATACCAGTTTTCAATTCTTTGATAACAACTTCTTGTCTCCTTTTTTTAGCTCTTTCACTCATGTTACTCCCTTCTGTACTTATTCTGTTACCTTACAGAGACCTCCAGTCCTTGGATCCCTGCTTTTTCTCATCCATCACCTTATTTCAGACTTTACTTTTTAAGTAATCTCTATACTAAACATAGGGCTTGAACTCACAACCCCAAGATCAAGAGTCGCAGGCTATACCAACTGAGTGAGTCAGGTGCTCCTGTTGTTATTTTCTTCTCTATCAATGAGTCCATTTTCTATCACTGGAACCACGCTTTTGCCAATACTCCCAAACTTTCTTTTTTTCTTGTCCATCTGCCATTTCTTCCTGGAAGCCCAAAACCATAATACTGTAACGTCTCTGTCATCTGGGTTAGAATTCTGCTTCTACCACTTACTAGCAGAGTGACTTGTTCTGTACTGAGGCTGTTCAACACTGATAAAGAAGAGTATACAATTGTACATGTTGGAACAACTCCAGTTTCACATTCTATAACATAAGCTGGTGTTTGATGGTGTCAGCAATCCTTGAACATGGCCTTCTACAGCATTCTTTCCCAATTCCAGTAACAGCTGCTTCAGACCTTTCCCAATCACCCCAAGACTTCCATCCCAGATACTCTCTGTCACCCCTCCTTTTTCAGTAAGTTACATCATTATTTTCTCAAAGAAAAAGGAAAAGTTATTAGGTAGGAACTCCTTCAAGGAAATCCAGCTTCCAAGGATATATGCCTCTGTGTTACCTTCTTTCTGAAGGGAAGAGGTATTTTCTTTGGTCAGTAGCTAAGTCTTCTGACATGAACCCTGGATCTCATTTCTCCCTGTTTCCTTACGGGACCTTTCCCCATAATTTATCCATTTTACTGACTGATTTTTCTAGCTCTCACTCTATATTCACTCTTTGTACTAACATGTAAACATGCTCAAGTATGTGCTGTATTATAATCCAAACTCATACCTATACACACCCACCCTCATGCATGTACAAAATAGTACTCTCTTCACACTGTGTGTCTCTAGCTGTGATTCTGGTGTCTTCCCTTGATAGCTAAGCTTCTTGAAGAAGTGGTTTATTTTCTCCATCTCCACTACCTGATCTCCTATTTACTCTTGCGTCATTGACCACTGGCTTCTATCCATCCTACACAACTGAAACTTATCTTGGAAGGTCTTTAATCATTTTCCAGTTGCTGAATTCAGGGTACACTTTTTGCTCAGTATTTTGGCTTCTCTGTACTGGTTAGCACTTCTAACTTCTCCTGCATGAAACCCTTTCTTACCTAGTTTCTGGTAGGAATTGGATTCTCTTCTTGGATATTCTCTTACCTTTTTGGCCACTCATATTATTCCTCTTTATGGGCTTTTCTTTTTCAGTCTGCCCCTGAAAAGTTAGTGTTTTGTAGGGCTTTGTCTTTGACTTTCTTTTTCATATGTGCTCTCCCTGGGGATCCACTCCTATGGTTACAGCTACCACCTATCTACTTATAACTCCCTAATTTATCTTTCCATTATTTCTTGCCTGGTTCCTGTATATCCTACTGCCTTCTAAGTCTTTCTCTCTAAATATCTCACAGGCAGTTTAACTCATAAGGAATCTCTCTTGGACAATTTTAAGAGGCCCAAACCAGAGATCAGAAGTTGTCTTTCACTCTTTCCTTTTCCTTACCTCCTATAGATCTCTAATATAGTGGCTACTGTTTACTAATGTCTACTGTGGTTAAGCTCTACACAAATACTACCATAAATTTTCACAGCAGCTTTGGAAATAGGTATCATTATCCTCATTTTAAAATGCTTGTAATAGACATATACCATAATTTTTTTTTAATGAATGGATTAGGAAACAGACTCAGAAAAGTTCAGGAACTTGTCCAGGCTCACAACAGCTAACCAGGGACTGAGCTGTTTGTAGAATCAGCTTGATCTGATTTGAATTTGACTTCTACCACTTACTAGCAAAATGACTTCAGTTAAATTAATAAAATTGAAGGGTACCTGGGTGGCTCAGTCATTTGGGTGTTTGGCTCTTGGTTTCAGCTCAGGTCATGATCTCAGGGTTGTGAGACTGAGCCCCACTTTGGGCTCCTCATTGAGTGCAGAGTCTGCTTGAGATTCTCTACCTCTTCCTCTGCCCCTTCCCTTGCTTGTGCTCTCTCTTTCTCCCTCTAAAAGAAAGAAATAAATAAAATCTTTAAAAAAAGAAATAAAATTAAAATAATCACATTTCCCTTAAAGATTTATTGTAAGGATTTAGTACTCTGGATTGTAAAGTTCATAATGCACCGTTTGCCACACTGCACATACTCTACAGGTGATGGTAGCTCTATTATTTTCCTGTGATAGAATTTGTCTCTCAGGTATATACTGATTATTTCATCTTTTTTCTCTAGTCATCCATATCTTCCTTAATATTGAACCATTATCTCTTAATTCATATGTTTAACTATTTTGAAATGGCCTGCATTTTTATCTCACTTATAGAGACTCTCTGATCCATACTCTGACTTAGATTTCCTCTAAGATTCAAAAACCTTATTGTTTCACTTAGTGTAATACCTTCTGGGTCCATTCATGTTGTTACAAATGGCAAGATCTCATCCTTTTTATGGCTGAGTAACATTCCATTGTGTGTGTGTGTGTGTGTGTGTGTGTGTGTATGTAATGTGTGTATATATAATATATATTCATACACACATATATACACATGTATACATATATATACATGTGTGTATGTATGAATATATATATACAAACGTATATATATATATAGACCATATCTTCTTTATTCATCTGTCAATGGATACTTAGGTGTTTGCTTCTATATCTTGGTTATTATAAATAATGCTACAATAAACATAGGGGTGCATATATGTTTTCAAATTAGTGGTTTCATTTTCTATGGGTAAATACCCAGGAGTGGAATTATTGGATCACATGGTATTTCTATTTTTATTTTTTTGAGGAACCTCCACACTGTTTTCCACAGTAGCTGCACCAATTTATATTTCCCCCAACAGTGTATGAGGGTTTCTTTTCTCCACATCCTTGCCAGCTCTTGATATTTCTTGTCTTTTTTTGGATACTAGCCATTCTGATAGATGTAAGGTGATATCTCATTGCAATTTTGATTTGCCTTTCCCTGATGATGAGTGATGTTGAGCATCTTTTCTTCATGTGTCTGTTGGTCATCTGGATGTCTTTTTTGGAAAAATTTCTGTTACCATCAAAATTATTTCTATACAGAATAAAGAAGCAAATGTTGTATGACAGTAACCTTTTTTTTTAAAAGATGCTTTCGTGCTTATTCAATACTCAATTATCTTGTTGTCTTACATTTTAATGTATTTTGTGCCATCAAATTATGAATATCTAATTTAGGGCCCCTGTTCTGATTTTTTAATGGGCCATTTGTTCTTTTTTATTGAGAAAATTGGCAACTGGTATTGATAGTGTTTTTCAGGTTATGCATTGGGAAGTAAATTTTGCATTAGGGTGCTGTGGTTTAAATATTAAATATCTTACAAACTTTTATAAAAACTATCACTTTTTTAGGTTTTAAAACCATTTTTGTTACGTCGTATAAAAACTGATGTAGAAAAGAGCCTGCCTCCTAAAAAGGAAATAAAGATTTACTTGGGACTGAGTAAAATGCAACGAGAATGGTAAGCTATTTTATTTCTACTGGAATTCATTTATGTGTAAGGATTTATTAAAATCTAGCTTTGTAGCTTTCTCCAAAGCTAAATTTAAAAAAAATTTTAGTTGTGCCTTTAGATCAAAATTTACATTTTCTATTTAAATAACAAGTTAAGTAGTTCAAATATTTTGATAAAATATTGGTATTCACCAAAAATATTCATTTTATTCAGCCTTTGGGAAGGAGCATGGGCTTTGAGTCTATAGAACTGTAATTTGTATTTTTAAAATATTTTTAAATTTAAATTCAATTAATTACATGTTATTGGTTTCAGAGGTAGAGGTCATTGATTAATCAGTCTTACATAATACCCAGTGCTCATTATATCACATGCCCTCGTTAATTATAAGACCTGTATTTGAATCACATGCTTTGCTCCTTTGTAGCTATTTAGCTTGGGTAAATTATATAACTTCAGTTTCCCTTCTATAAAATGGGGATAATAGTACTTAGTTTGTGGAGTCAATGTTAGTGTTAAAGAGGCTAATGTCACTTGCACATTTTTTTGGTATTCTTGCTTTTTCCATCAGTGCAAGTAGTAATAACGATAATAATAAACATCAGTAAGATGGTGTGGATTGAGTAGTGATTGTGGATATTATAAAAATAGACGCTGAATTGGTTTGATAAATACAGGCAAAGCGGGAAAATGACAAGAGTAGATACAAGGAATCATAAATTAGACATGCTTATGTAATAATGCTGCTAAAAGAAGCAAAATGTTGTGGGGCACCTGGGTGACTCAGTTGGTTAGGCATCTGACTCTTGATCTCAGCTCAGGTCTTGATTTCAGACTCATGAGTTCAAGTACTGTGTTGGGTATGGAGTCTACTTAAAAAAAAAAGAAGAAAAATGTTGCTGATATAAACAAAATTAGATCACTTATAATATGTAATGACTTCTCTACTATTGAAACCAGTATAGGGTGGTGGTGAAGAGTATATTTCTCTAAATTCAGACATAAGATCAAACTCTGACTTTTTCCCTTTCTGTGGCCCTGAGTAGGTTGTTTTACTTCTCTTACTACTGCCTGAATTTCCATTCGTAAAGTGGGGGTGATTCTAGTACATACCTGGGAGTTGTTGTGAAGATTTAACAAGATGATTTATATAAAGCCCTTCACATGGTACCTGGCACTTTCACTCAATACAAGTTGGCAGTTATTATAATTAAATATTAATCACTGTTCAGGTGGATACATAGGTCTATTTTTACCTGGGTAAAGGTCAACAAAAGAGAATGAAAAATGTTTATGGATCAGAAAAAAATGCCTTATGAAAATTAGGTATAAGAAATTGTGACTATTTTTAGTTCAAACAAGTAAAAGTTGGATGCTAGCTTTCAGCAAATATTTAGTTATTGAATAA
Organism: Lutra lutra; assembly: GCF_902655055.1. Taxonomy (NCBI): domain Eukaryota; kingdom Metazoa; phylum Chordata; class Mammalia; order Carnivora; family Mustelidae; genus Lutra; species Lutra lutra. Next base: position 21,306,063 of record NC_062296.1, read on the forward strand.
TTAATTATCAGATATGGTTATCTGAATAGTTAATCAGTTGATAGCAATTTGTAGCAATGAATAAAGCAGGAAGAAACAGGTTTGTAGGCAACATACAAGTTAAAATGTTCAAGAGTTTCTTAGTTTTGCTGATCAGATTTAGTCTCAAAATTGAATTTGTTGTTTATCCTAAATAGGACTCTATGCTGATCACCAAAGGCATGTTGCTTGATGGCACTGAACTTTTTTTTAGATTGCTATAACTTTTATTATTACAAACAGTGCTGTGATGAACATTATTCCACTTACATTGCTATCTACAAAGGACAAAGTTGCAGATGTAGAATTTTCACATTTTAAAACTTTTTATCTATCTTGCCAAATTGCCCTTCAGAAAGAGTGTACTAACATATCCATGTCAGTTTATAAGATCTTCCTATTTCACCACATGTTCTCCAAAACTATTTTTTTACTTTTTCTTTTCAAATTTTTATTTAAATTCCTATTGGTTAATATATAGTATAATATTGGTTTCAGGAGTAGAATTTAGTGATTCATCAACTACATATAGCAAATGATTAATTATAGTTAAAAATTTTAGGTATACAAAAATCCTGATGAAAGATATTGATGTGTTAAACTCTGCTGGCAAGATGGACAAGATGCGACTCTTAAACATTCTGATGCAGCTTCGGAAGTGTTGTAACCATCCTTATTTGTTTGATGGTGCTGAACCTGGTCCACCTTATACCACTGATGAGCACATTGTCAGCAACAGTGGTAAAATGGTAGTTCTTGATAAACTGTTGGCCAAACTCAAGGAACAGGGTGAGTTACAAATCTATACATTAACATGAAATGACTTTTTATATTAGTGCCTTGTATATGAATAACATTTTCCATATCATCATTCTTTCATTCATTCACTCCTTCAGCAAATATTGAGTACTTACTATCTGCTAGGAATCGTCTTTGCCTTGGACAAACTCACAGTGTAGTGAGGAGGAACAGTTGTAGTTTGTTGTGATAAGTGCCATATGTTGAGAAACTGAGAGTTGGGGAAATCTTCAAAAAAGCGACATTTGAAGTGAGCCTGGGAGAATGTCTAGGAGTAAATCATGGGAAGAATGAGAGGGAAGCATTTCACAGGACAATGAAACAGAAGTGTGAAAAAAGGGAATGCGGAGTTTATAGTATTTGGGGTAGAGTGGCTGTTGATGAATCTGGAAAGCTGGATGGGGCCAGATTATGAAAGGCCTTTTCAACATGCTTTAAGTGTGGACTGTTTAGAAGGTGGGGAGGAAGGTTTGTTATAGAAGATTTTGCTGTGTCAGCTGACACAATCAGACTTGTATGTTTGGAGGAGAACCTTTGAAGCAGTACGGGACTTCTACTGAAGAAGAGAGTTGAGAAACAGGAGACTAGTTGGGAGACTATTGCAGTAGTCTAGTGAAAGGTTGTGTGTACCGATCACATCCTCAGGACAGAGAAAAGGCAGACTTTAAATCATCTCAGTATGTGTGGAAGGTTTTGAAATCCTTAAACATGCACAACTCAGCAATGTATAATTCTGTATAGCTTTCCTCGAAGGTGTATGTGTATGTGTTTCATGAAGTGTTATGTACTATATATTTATATTACATGTGAAGTTTGCTTATGTGTTTGTAATTTTCAGATTAGTTTTTATACAAGTTGAATAACTTGCTTTTTTGGGGGAAATGTTTTAGGTTCAAGGGTTCTCATTTTTAGCCAGATGACTCGCTTGCTGGACATTTTGGAGGATTATTGTATGTGGCGTGGTTATGAGTATTGTCGACTGGATGGACAAACCCCACATGAAGAAAGAGAGGTGAGGAAAAGAAAATAAAACTTCAAAAATTAGAGTTCACTTAAGCCATGTTTCTCATTATTACGTAGTTTTGAACTTTGGCCTTTTAATAAAATAGCTAGGTGCGTTGAATTTCTCCCTAACCCCTCTCTGTCTCTCTCAGTTCTTCAGTTTGGCTTGCATTATACTGACTCTTTACAAAGCATCCTTTTCAAGGTCTTCAAAGACACCCTTACTTATCTAAATGATACTATACCATTAGACCCTTAACTCTTCTAACCACTGCTATCTCTGACCTTCTGGTTACTGTTTCTCATTCTACTCTGTAATCTCTGATTCTGCCATTTTCTTTTCTTGATTTGCTTCCTACAGTAGACCCTCGCCATTTGTGGAGTTTAACAGTTGAGATTTTTCCAGTTTATGAGCAACCCTAAAGACTCATGAAACAATAATTTGTAAAGGAAATAATCTCAGTGTTAGATTTTTATAAAACCGAAATTGGACAACATAGGTATAGGTGCTTATCATGCATTTGTATCTTGGAATACCAAAAGGCTGGTGTATAGGACTGAGTTACTTAGCCAGTGAGAAAGGCTACCTAGCACCCAGTGTCTTTCTCAAATTTGGGAGTGCTTACAGATCTTTAGATTATCCCTCACGAATGTCACGGGTCTAATGTTAAATACTTTTTTGCGGGGAGGGCTTTGCTAATTTAGCTTCACTTTTCTGTGGTCCTTCAAGGCTCTGTCTTTGGTCTCTCTTTTAAGTCTATCTTCATGCTCTGGGCAAATATTGTGATTTCATGGTATAGTGGAAAATGCATTGAACTTGGTTTCAGAAGACCTAAATTTCAGTACCAGCTCCAACACTTTGTAGTGTATGCAAGCTATTTAATTCTCTGAGCCTTAGTATCTTTATTATCAGGGTAATAATAATACCTAGGCCTCTTTTTTGACAATATTGTGAGGATTATTGGGTATAATAGATATGAATGCAGTTTTTAAACTGTAGTGCAGAATATACTACATGTCATGAAATTGCACACGGGACTTTTACCTCTCAGCTTTAGGGCCCCATTTCAGGCCGCAGGCTCAGTCCATGTCCCTGTCCTTCTATAACTTCAGTGAGCACTCTGTCCCTTGTGTGCTTCCTTATTGAAGCTTGGTTGTAGCATAGGATAAGGTCCATAGCAGGCATACAGGCACTTTTCATATTAAGGGTTTACCTGCTATCCATTTTGGGGAATTTTTTTTTAAGATTTTATTTATTTATTTGACAGAGAGAGACACACACACACAGTGAGAGAGGGAACACAAGTAGGTGGAGTGGGAGAGGGAGAAGCAGTCTTTCCGCTGCGCATGGAGCCTGATGCAGGGCTCGATCCCAAGACCCTGGGATCATGACCTGAGCCCAAGGCAGATGCTTAACAACTGAGCCACCCAGGTGCCCTAGGGAAATATTTTTGATAACGTTTACAAATAGGGGGTGTTTCAAAGTTTGCACTGGTTCCTGCTCTATAGTAGTTAACTTTATCTAAAATTGTAACTTGAAGCTTGATTGGCTTTTGCTGATTTATTCTTCAGAATGGGTTTCTCCAAATCCACATTAAGCACAAGCCATACCGTGGTATTCAAAATGACCCTTTTTCCTGGAATGAAGATGTTACTAAGGCAGAAAAGTAGGTGCTTTCTGACCTCAAATAGCCAATTTACATTTCTGACTGATCTCCCTGCTTATGAGCAATGTGGACTTCACCAAATTATACCCAAATTTTTCTGGTTTCTTAAAATTTCAAATAATTTCTCCCTTCAGAGATTTTGAATTACCTATGTTAACTTTAGGTACAGCAAAGTCAGAGCTGTTATTTTATTTTCTTAATTTTGTTCGTTCTTCCTTTTTTTTTTTTTGAAATGCCCCACTTTTTCCATTATACTGTTGTCCACATAGTCATTTTGTCTATTTTCCTAGTAAGAAGGGGAAGCCACATTTGATTCCTTACTCTAATTATTTGCCAGCAATTCCTTTTCAGTAGTTCTCAGATTTGCCCTTTCTTCATTGCTACAGCTAAATTCAGCTAGCTGAGTCTCTCGTCATCCTCTGACTCAGTTCCTATAACCTTTACTTAATTGGCTTCCTCACTTTTATAGGGAAAGGATCTAACATTTGTCAAGCAATGACTCTAAGCTAGGCAGTATATAGTTCCAATTGAATTCTCCTAGCAGCTCAGTAAAGTATAATTTACTAGTATCATTTTTTTCTACTTGAAACTGTCTCAGAGAGGTTAAAAGCTTGCTTAGAAACACATATATAATAAATGGTAATGATTAACACCAGGTTTTTGCTATTTCCTCTACACCAAATTGCCTCTCACTACACCATGCTGCTTTCTGTACTGTGCCCTCTACATGCTATATGGACTGTGGCAGTGTCACCTTCTCTGCTGCAACTTTTGACCATGCCATTCCATTCATTAAAAATTTGACTTCCTGTATTTTCTGATCATAAAAGTAATATATGATTACTGAAGGAAATTTGCAAAATAAAAGTATGTCTGGCCAATCTCTTTTTGTATATATAATTTATATAAGTAAGCTGATATTATATTACATATACTATATATAAAGTTTGGTAACATTTTTACTCAGCATTATGTTGTTCTTTCCTATACCAATAATAAAATTTATTGTAAAAATAATTTAAATATATTACATCCAGTGGACATACTATAAATAATCTGTCTCCCAATTGTTGATCATTTAGGTTGTTTCCAATTTTTCACTATTATAAATAATGGTAAAGTGAAAGTCCTTATACATAAATCTTTGTGCACATTTCTGATTATTTCCTTAGGATAAATTCCTAGAAGTGGAATTACTGGGTCAAAGGGTATGAACATTTTTAAGACTCTTGATGCATATTGCCAAATTGCTTTCCAGAAAGGTTGTACCAATTTCCATTCCCTGCAGCAATGTATGAGAGTGCCCGTCTCACCGCCCCCACGTCAACATTGAGTATTATAATTTTTTAATCTTCAAAAAATGGTATTATGTTTTAATTTACATTTATTTGATTACTAGTGAGATTGAACATTATTTTTGTATTTATTAGCCATTCGTATTTGTTCTTCTGTGAATTGTCTGTTCCTTTTTTCCTGTTTTTTTTGTTCATTCTTTTATTGGGGTCTTAGTGTTTCTTTCTAATTAATTTTTATGAGCTCTTTATATAGTAGGGATATTAACATCCCATTAATTTTAAGACTCTTTACTAAATATCCCTGGATTACCTTATTGAATTTCTTCATTACTTTCCTGTTTGCCCCTTGTCACCATATGGAAATAAATCTGCTTAACCTCCCCTTTATCCAGTTCTCTCATTCACATTTCTGAACATTTTTCTTTCTCGGTTGGTCTTCCAAACTATACCTTCTTTGTTAATCCTATGTAAACTAAAGGGAATGAAGTTGAGTTAGCTGACATTTTATCTCCTAGATATTTTTCAGCTCTCCCTCAAAATATTTTCACTGTTGTTGCTTTAAATAATTTAAATGATTTATTGCTTGCCTAGTTAAATTTGTCTATGCGATTGTTCTGAGTTTGTCTCTATTGATGTAAGCTTCTAAATATTAGGAACTTTATGTAATATAATTTCTACAGCAAGTCACACAGTACAGTATATAGATATATGCTTAAGTATTTTTGAGATGGAAGAATATCATAAAGTGGGCTTTTGAACATGTATGTTAAAAATATTGGTGGTGGGTATTAGAGAGGGCACGGATTGCATGAGCACTGGGTGTGGTACAAAAACAATGAATACTGTTATGCTGTAAATAAATTAAAAAATGATTAAAAAATACTTCTTTCTTAAGGACTCTGTTAATATAATTTTATTTTTCTTTGTTTTCTTCTATTTCCTGTGTCAATTAAAAAAAGGAAGCAATAGAGGCCTTTAATGTTCCTAATAGTAGCAAATTCATCTTTATGCTGAGTACCAGAGCTGGAGGTCTTGGAATTAACTTGGCAAGTGCTGATGTGGTTATATTATATGATTCAGACTGGAATCCACAGGTTGATCTACAGGCTATGGTTAGTAATCTTTAATTATGTCAAAAATTTATTTTAGCTGGGCATACTACTGTTATTTATGAGGCACAGACGTAACTTATGATAAAAGGGCAACAACAATTTTTGGGAGATTTTCTAGAAGTTAAAATAGATTATCTTGGAAAACAAAGATGCTGTGCTATTAAAAAACAAAAAAGGAAACTAAAACAAATGCACACACCCCAAATCCAGCTACAGCATTTGTGTGTCTATTTTGGCATTTATCATGAAACAGAAATGTGTTTTCCTATTACTGAATATTGAAGAGGACATACACATATGCCTTAATGAAAAGGGTTAAAAAGTGACCTGTTGATATTAATTCTTCTGGATAACTAGATATCTTAAAATCCTCAGCACTAAAATTGGGAGAGGTATTTCAACTTTTGTAATAAAACATTTTGGATGAGGAAATAAAAAGGTAAAAAGGAATATATTCCAGTAAAACATTTGATATCTAAGGACACCATTGGAAAATATCCTACCCTTTTTTTAAAGACCGTTGAAGAAGCTATTTCTTTTACCTGTCGTCATGCTGTCGTTTATTGAATTAGAGCTACAACTTCTGCCAGTGTGACTCATATTTTGAGATGAAGAAAAGTAATTTCAGAAGTACAAAGATGCAAAATAGCTATGCACTCAAAAACTCAACAATTAATGGGATAAATTACTATTTTTGGAAGCAATTAAAGTCATATGTTAGTGAGGCATAGCTTTAGAAGTCCTTCCTTTTTAAAAATTTTATATATATTTATATTTATATTTTTTGGTGCTGAAACCTGGGAGGGAACTCCCCACCTTCCCCTTTTTTTGGTAACAGAATTAAAACATTGACCATCAGGACATTTTAATTTTTTAATTTTTTTTTAAAGATTTATTTGCATTTGTAGAGAGAGAGTGCCCACATGTGTGCACATGCATGAGTGGAGTGAGGGGCAGAGGGAGAGAATCTTCAAGCAGACTCCCTACTGAGCATGGAGCCTGATGCGGGGCTCAATTTTATGACCCATGAGATCATGACCTGAGCGGACACCAAGAATTGGACACTTAGCTGACTGAACCACCCAGGCATCCCAGGACATTTTTAAATCAAAATGATTTTTTTTTAAATTTTTTTTATTTTTTTTTTAAAGATTTTATTTATTTATTTGAGAGAGAGACAGTGAGAGATAGCATGAGCAAGGAGAAGGTCAGAGAGAGAAGCAGACTCCCCGCGGAGCCGGGAGCCCGATGCGGGACTCGATCCCAGGACTCCAGGATCATGACCTGAGCCGAAGGCAGTTGTCCAACCAACTGAGCCACCCAGGCGTCCCTCAAAATGATTTTTTATCATTATTTTAGCATGGTACTGAGCTACCTGTTTAATATGACTCAGTAGAAGTAAGTCCCAGTAAGATATAGGGTTACTAAACTGGAAAACTTGTTAATAGCACTTCATTTCATTGAAATTGTTGGAGTATATCTTTCATGATTTACTGATTTGAGTTTGAAATTTTAAATTGTGTAGAGGTGTTGCATTCTCATTTAGTGTGCCTTGTTGAAATTGTTACTGAGCTCTAGTGTTTTTATATTTAGTTCAAAGGCTGTTTTGAATCTTGCTGCTTTGCTTTGTTTTTCTCACCTGCCCTCCTCCCTTCTTCCATTTGCTCTAGCAGCTTCTGTGTTTTAAAAACACTCCCCCTAGCATTTTTTGTATTATCAGAACTTACCATCTGTCACCTTTACCAACTATAAACCATAGGACTAATTCTAGACCACTATATAATAAAGATATTAATATACCATTGATTTTTATTACTTTTTATTATATATCCCTGAATTGCCTCCATAAGCAGAAAGAACTTTTGCCACCATAGCAACACTTGCTAACTACTTTGCCCCTCACAAAACTACTTGATAGTGTGGGAGATGTTTGCATTTAGTGGCTTAAAGTTGCTTAGTAAACTCCCTCTAGTCCTCATCTTAAAGGGGCTTTGGCTGTTGCCTTTCTGGAAGTTTTCTATTTCTAGCATAGTATAATACTGGCAGATTTTTTTTTTTTTTTGGGTCACAGGGACCTCTAGATATAACTTTTTCTTGGAAAAAAAAAGATTCTACTTATTTGACAGAGAGGAGAGAGAGCACAAGCAGGGGGAGTGGCAGGCCGAGGGAGAGGGAAAAGCAGACTCCCTGCTGAGCAGAGAGCCAGAAGGAGCCTTGATCCCAGGACCCTGAGCCTCATGACCTGAGCCGAAGGCAAACGCTTAACTGACTGAGCCACCCAGGCACCCCATAGATATTCTTAATATTCATTATCCTTCTTTAACAAGTGGCATGTCTAGAGAGCTCAGAAACTAATTTTATATTCAGAATTTTATAGCATATTGTGGCTGTACTATATATTTTATCCAAAATACCCGATATCTTATATTAGGATTCTATCTTCTAGGATCGAGCACATCGTATTGGTCAGAAGAAGCCAGTACGTGTGTTCCGTCTCATCACTGATAATACTGTTGAAGAAAGGATTGTAGAAAGAGCAGAGATAAAACTGAGACTTGACTCAATTGTTATACAACAAGGTAATTATACATGTAAACTTAATTCGGTGTTTTTGTCCCAAAAACACATGGAATTTTCTTTAAAGGAGATTATTTTTATTTTTTTAAAGATTTACTTATTTATTTTAGAGAGAGAGCAAAGCATGCGTGTTGCGGGGAAAGGGGTAGAGGGAGAGGGAGGCAAGCAGATTCCCTTCTGAGCCAGGAACCCAATGTGTGGCTGCAGCCCAGGACCCTGAGATCATGACCTGATCCGAAATCAAGAGTTGGATGCCTAACCAACTGAGCCACCCATGCGCCCCAAGGAGATTACTTCTAAAGTTGACTAAAATTTGCAAACTTACAGGAAAAAAGTCAGTTTTTAAAAAAGTGCTAATTTAGATCTGTTTAATTTAAAGCCTTGCATTCAATATATGGAATAGATAGCTGAACATCACTAGCTTATAGTTGAATGCTAGTGGCATGTCTCCTGAAGTACCTGATATTATTTAGCAGGTAAAATATCTTGTTAAAAATTTTTTTAGGGGCACCTGGGTGGCTCAGTGGGTTAAGTCTCTGCCTTCGGCTCAGGTCACGATCTCAGGGTCCTGGGATCGAGCCCTGCTTTGGGCTCTCTGCTCAGCAGGGAGCCTGCTTTCCCCTCTCTCTCTGCCTGCCCCTCTGCCTACTTGTGATCTCTCTCTCTCTGTCAAATAAATAAAATCTTAAAAAAGTTTTTTTAAAAGATTTAAGACTATTTATGAGAGAGAGAGGCACTTGTGTGCACGCGCGCGTGCGCGCGCACACACACACACATATACACATACATATGCATGAGCTAGTGGAGGTTGGAGAAGGGCAGAGGGAGAGGGAGAAGTGGAGCCTGATGGACATGAGACTCCATCCCAGGACTCTGGGATCATGACCTGAGCTGAAGGCAGACACTTAACTGACTGAGCTACCCAGGCACCCCTAAAATTTTTTTAAACACTTACTAGAGAGTGCCTGTTAATAGAAAAAAAATTTGATCTGAAAAATGAATTTTGAAAATGAAAAAGATGTTCTGTTCTTCTGAGTTTTAACTGAATTTTATGGAAGAAAACTCATATTGAAATAGAAGGTATGGTAGAAGAAAAACTTGTAGGTATATTCATTAATAAAACTTCATTATTTTTTTAAAGATTTTATTTATTTATTTGACAGAGTTCACAAGTAGGCAGAGAGGCAGGCAGAGAGAGAGAGAGGAGGAAGCAGGCTCCCTGCTAAGCAGACAGCCCGATGCAGGGCTCGATCCCAGGACCCTGGGATTATGACCTGAGCCGAAGGCAGAGGCTTTAACCCACTGAGCCTCCCAGGTGCCCCAATTAGTAAAACTTTATAGCTCACTAATTTTCTCTGCTTATAGAGCTTTACTTATGGTTAAATGTGATAGAGTCTGATTAGAACTATTATGCTATTCTTTCTCTGAAATATAATTGAATGTACACAACTTTTATTTTTATTATTAGGAAGACTCATTGACCAACAGTCTAACAAGCTGGCAAAAGAGGAAATGTTGCAGATGATACGTCACGGAGCCACCCATGTTTTTGCTTCTAAAGAAAGTGAGCTGACAGATGAAGACATTACAACTCTTCTGGAAAGAGGGGAAAAGAAGGTCAGTTTTAAAATGGCATTTGTTTTCATGATGAATTGCTTTAAAATCAAAGTACTTCAGCATGCTTAATTGGATTTGTGTTGTTTCAAATGCATGTTTCAAATGACTTCTATTCTCTCTAAGGATTTGTAGATTTTTATTCAAAGGTAGTTTAGGGTTTTTTAGTTTAATTTTTGGTAAGAAAGATTAAGAGCTAGAGTTTAAAATTGAATGACCTTATATCTCATGTTTATTGAAAATAATGTTGGTATTTACTTGAAAGCCAAATAAATTTCATGTTCAATCACATATATCAGGACCACATTTTCACAACATACTGGATTACATTGCATTAACTGAAAATCTTTTGTGAACATTTCATGAAATACTAAAGCGTTATTTATTAAAGTGTAATAAACTATTTCAGAATATTGTAATTTTGCGTTAAATTTACTTTTTTTTTTTACAAATTATTTTGGATAATTTCAAACATAGTAAAAGTAGACAGAAAATATGATATGGCTACATCTCCAGGGATAAAAGATTTTAAAGAAAGCCTAGTTGAGAATACTTGAATAACCACTTAAATATTTAAAATACTTGGAGCAAGTTAAATTTATATTCATTTAATGTTAGCCTTGCATTCTTACCTTATAAATTAACAGAATGGGTATTTCATGTCAAACCTGACTTTTAAAAAGATAGAGAGCCCACAGATTTTTATAAGTAATTCAGTGATAATTTTCTTATTTCAATGCATTGAACTGTAGACTGCAGAGATGAATGAACGCTTGCAGAAAATGGGAGAGTCTTCTCTGAGAAATTTTAGAATGGACACTGAACAAAGTTTGTACAAGTTTGAAGGAGAAGATTATAGAGAAAAACAGAAGGTAACTTTTTACCCTCAGCCATTAGACTCTCAAATTAGCAATTCTTCCCATAACTATTATTAAAAAACACTGACGGGGTGCTTGGCTGTCTCAGTTAGTAGAGTGTGTGACTATTGTTCTTGGGCTTGTGAGTTCAAACCCAATGTTGGAGGTTTGAACATTGGGTTTGGAGGTGGATTACTTAAATAAATAAATAAAATTAAAATAATAATAAAGTAAAAAAAACCCCACTGGCACTTACCTACTACAATGTTCTGCTATGAAGTGAAATTTGATGTAGGTCAGATTTCATGCAGTTGCTATCTTTAATAAATTTTGCTGGATGATGATGATGGTGATTACCATCATCCTTCTCATCACTTTTGCTGCTGTTGCTGCTGCTACTATTGTTTTTGAGAAACAGGATAATATTTAGGTGGAATTCCTGGATTTTGAAGCTGAAATCCCAACTGTCTCACTAGTTAGGTGACTTTGGGTACTCATTTTTTTCCACTATCAAATGGAAGGTATAGTAATATACTGCATGGACAGCAAAGATCCTTTGAAAAAAATGGGAATTTTATTTATTTTGTTTGAAATTATGGCTATAATTAAAAATTTTAATTTTTAAAAGAAATAAACTTTGAAAATGACTTTATTACAAAAAATAGTACAGAGTTCACATATATTTTTCATCCAGCTTCCCCTAATGTTAACAATTTACATAATCATAGTACATTTAAATTAACATATTTTCTCCCTAACATTCTTTCCCTGTTCCAGGGGATACAATCCAAGATCTCACATTGCAATTTTAAAAAATAGCTTTATTTTTAAGAGCAGTTTTAGGTTCACAACAAAATAAAGTGGAAAAATTAGAGTTCCCATATCCACCTGCCCCAAATAAACATAGCCTACTACACTCTCAATATCTCACATCAGAGTGGTACATTCGTTTCAATTGAACCTACATTGACACATCATTATCTACCCCCAAAGTCCATCTTTTATGTTAAGGTTCACTCTTGGTACTGTATATTCTGTGGGTTTGGATGAATGTGTAATGACATGTATCCACCATTACAGAATCATACAGAATAGTGTTACTGCCCTAAAAAGTCCTCTGTGCTCTGCCTATTCATTTCTCTCTCTCTCTAGCCTCTTACTTTCCATAGTTTTGCTTTTTCCAGAATATCATGTAGTTGGAATCATACAGTATGTAGCCTTTTCAGATTGGCTTCTTTCACTTAGGCATATCATATGCATTTAAGGTATACTTTCATGTTTTTTTCATGGCTTGATAGCTCATTTCTTTTTGGTGCTGAGTAATACTCCATTGTCTGGATGTATCACAATTTATTCATTCATCTATTGAAGGACATCTTGATTGTCTCCAAGTTTTGGCCATTATGAATAAAGCTGTTATAAAAATCCATGTGTAGGTTTTCGGGTAGACATCGATTTTTAACTCCTTTGGGTAGATGCTAAGGAGCATGATTGCTGGCGTGTATGATAAGCTTGTGTTTAGTTTTGTAAGAAGCTGCCAACACTTCTTCCAAAATGGCCATACCATTTTGCATTCCCATGAGCAATGAGTGAGAATTCCTGTTGCTCCACATTCTCACTAGCATTTGGTGTTGTCAGTGTTCTGGATTTTGGCCATTCTAATAGGTGTGTAGTGGTATCTTCTTCTAATTTGCATTTCACTGACATAAGATGTTGCGCATCTTTTCATTTGCTTATTTCCATCTGTATGTCTTCTTTGGTCAGGCATCTGTTCAGGTCTTTTCCCTTTTTGTAAAATCAAATGGTTTTCTTATTGTTGAATTTTAAGAGTTCTTTTTATATTTTGGTAACAGTCCTTTATAAGATGCAGCTTGCAAATATTTTCTTGTCATTCTGTGACTTTTCCTCTCATTCTCTTGACGCACATTGTTTTTTTTTTTTTTTTTCCTGGCTGTGTCTTCTTAGGCTCTTGAAATTTATGTTAGTTCTCAGTCTTCCTTTGTCTTTCATGATCTTTATACTTTCAAAGAGTATTGGTCAGTTAGTTTGTAGTTTGTCTCTCATTTTGGGTTTGTCTGACATTGTCTCATGATTGGATTGAGATTATATATTTTTTGGCAAGAATGCCATGCAGGAATGTTAAGTCTTCAGTACATCTTACCAGGGAATAGAAGATGTTGTGTTGTATTACAGGAAATAGTAATCTTGTCACTTAGTTGAGGTGACGTCTGCTGGGCTTCTTTACTGTAGAGTTACCATTTTTCCCTTTGCCTTTGATAAATATCTTGGGGAATACATTCCTCAAACATATACCCACTGATTTTAGCATGTGTTGGTAGCATTTGCCTGCAACAGTTATTATTGTGGTGTTTGGCTAATAGTAATTTTGTATTTCTTTCATTCCATCTACATTTATTAACTGGGATTTTTCTGTAAGGAAGACCTGTCTCTTCTCATTTATTTTCTACTCATTTATATCAGCATGGACGCAATGGATATTTATTTTATTTTTTTGAGTTATAATACAATTTTATCATTGTTTTGTTTGCCGAAATTGTTCTGTAAAGCTGTTATATTTTTAACTCACAGAAATGAATTTTGTTAAAATAAGAAAGCTTATTTTTGGATATTGATTTTACTGAAGAACAAGAGGTGAGCCATTTTAGTTCGCATCGCAACTAGTATGCTGATAATGCTTTGTTGCTATCATTATATTTGGTAGTTTTTAGTGTCTTGACTTACATCTATCTAGTTGTTCTATCTATAACCTTATTTAGACTGCTTATGTTTTATTCTGATGAGGTGAACATGATGATTTGCATGAAAAGGTAGAAATTGTTTTTGAGATCTCATTGTGTGATACGAATTTTTAAAATTTTACAGTTCTTTCTATGGGGTTATTGGTATTAAGAGTGTTTTATGAAGTGGAAAAATATTAAACAGTGAAGAGTCTAAAGATTGGTGGAACTTCTAATCTACGTTCTTAGAGTAAATTAGACTTACTAAAATACTTGTCTATGTCTAATATTGCAGGTTTCTTGTGCTTCCAATTCCAGTAAAATAATGTACAAATATAGAGAAATTTTAGTAATAATTATGATTACTTATATTTTTACAATTGAATGACAAAATCAGATTTAAAAATATTCTGACTTGACATTATCTTTTATTTCTGGCTTTTCATATTTTCTAGATAGGTTCTTAAGATAGATTCAAATTATCCTTTGAAGAGAATTGAAACCTACAAAAATATTGTTTATACATAAATCATGGGAATTACAATGAGGTAGATTTTCATATAGGATTTGTTGAACCAGTTGCATTATTTTATAACCATGCCTGGTAAATTAAGTCATAATGACTGACATTGATCCTGAAGAAATTAACCTGAATTAGTTTGTATTAATGTACTCTTATCTAAAACAAACTGATTCAGCATGATTTAGTGTATTTGAAAGTTTGAGAATTGGCCCTAAAAACTTATTCCAAATTTGAATACCTAGACCTGCACGTAAGTATGGGTTAAATGGCCAACACATTAACTTAACTTAAATTTGACTAAGTTAACTTTAATAATTACTGATTTTTTTTCATTCCAGTTGAGACAAATGACATAATGGTCATTGGTAAATTATCTTTTATATTTCTATCCTCTCACATTAATCCATTTGAGGGAGGGAACAAAACTACTTTCAGTGCTCTGAGTATTTTTTATTTTATGTAAACTCACATTTTACTGTCTATCTCATAGATTCTTAGAGTTAAAAGAAACTTAAAGGTCATTTAGTCTAACCTTTTTGTAATTAAGAAATCCCATCTATAGGGCATTTATCCAGCCTCTATTTGAATATGGTCATACTGGGAATCTACCTCCTTTTGGGAGAGTTCATTTCACTGTTTTATATTTTTTCGTTCTCAGAAAACTTATTTGACTTATAAGTTCCTTGATGGAAGAGATTATTTCATTCAGCTTTGTATCCCTGACATTGACTTGTAAATAATACAATTAGGTACTTAAGACATATTTGTTAAATTATGTCGAGTAGCAATCTACTTTCCACATTGGTTTTAACCTTATGGATCAACAGAGAACTGTGTTCTTTTCTAGTTGATACGCTTTTACATATGTGAGTGCCACGATATGTCCGTTTTTAGTCTACTTCTTTGGACACTGTGAGAGTGTGTAGGTCTCTAACCATCCTAGTCATCTTAATTTATCATCCACTCTTAAACTATGGTACTAAGGTTGGAATTCCATCCTTAGATAAGATCAAATAGAGTGGGATCATTAATTGTAGATTAGTGGCCTCTTTTGTGTGCAGGTACTAGGATAAGCACTGTGAAATCAGGAAAAATACCTGAACTGGAAAACCATCCTTATAGACTCCAGAATTTTGTGTTGTCAGTTTAGTCTATTGGCTTTTAAATTGTATTTTCTAGCTGATATTGGGGTAGAGTTTTGTAATGCTACCTAATCATCATTGTTCACTCAACTTTGGGTGTTTAATAATAATTTAGATTTAACTCCTGGCAGTTTATCTAATGCCTTAACTTATGTTGTCACATTTAATCCTCAAGATAGGTATTACTCTTCCCACTTCACAGAGGGAGGAATTAATCTTCCCCAAGTTATACAACTGGTACAGTGGCAGAATCTGGTTTCAAATTCAGGTCTTTTCTGATTCCACTGACCTTTTCCATAGCTACCTTACCAAGACCTTATTTCAGTTTAAAATTTCTCTTGATTTGAAGGGACATATGCCTGTTGTGTTGATATTCATCATTTATTCCTTTCAGCTACTTTCTAGTTCATACACTTAACTCGGTTACCAGAGTCAATGTTAGTCTTCTATATTAAATACTATTTATTTCTCCATAAAATACTAACCAGATTGTTCATATCTTCTCAATTACTAAGGAAGAACTAAGTTTTTAATAACAACTAAACTTACTTATTAAAAAAAGAAAACAAAAGCATCCTTGCACCTAAACTTGGCATATACAGTACAGGGTTTGGAAATTGGGATGTAAAATTGTGACTTCTAAAGTGTAAGTTTTGCTTTTTCTGAATGGCTTTAGTTTTTCTATGCTTCTACAACCTTGATGTGTTTGATTTTTAAAAATGTTTTGGAATAATTAAATTCCTTGTTCTTATGTATAGCTTGGGATGGTGGAATGGATTGAACCTCCTAAACGAGAACGCAAAGCGAACTATGCAGTGGATGCCTACTTTAGAGAGGCTTTACGTGTCAGCGAGCCAAAGATTCCGAAGGTAAAACATTATGAGGCCAGTTTTTATGTTCTACAGCAGAATTCTCTAGTAACATGGTCTGTGATTTGGATTGACTTACATTAATGCAACATTATAGTCCTTAAAGTACAACAGTGATGTATAAAATTACTTGATGTGGCCCCACAACATAAAGGGATGTCATTGTATTTATTTTTCTATATATAAAAGAAATAGTAAAAGAAATATGTTCACTTCATGTATTGAAAACAAATATGTATGTAATGCATTTTTCTTCCATAGGCTCCAAGACCTCCAAAGCAGCCAAATGTCCAGGATTTTCAGTTTTTCCCACCACGTTTATTTGAGCTCCTGGAAAAGGAAATTTTTTATTATAGGAAGACAATAGGCTATAAGGTAATTTTTCAAGTTTTTATTTATTTAACTTATTTAAAAATTTTTTTTAGATTAGTATAATATAATCTTTTAAGCTAATGTAATCTATAAACCAGACTAGAAAGCATTCCATTTTAATGTAAGAGAACATAAAAGTAAATCAAAATAGTGATGTTTCTAAAACTAAAGAGGAGGGGCACCTGGGTAGCTCAGTGGGTTAAGCCTCTGCCTTCCGCTCGGGTTGTGATCTCAGGGTCCTGGGATGGAACCCTGCATCGGGCTCCCTGCTCAGTTGGGAGCCTGCTTCCCCTGCTTTCTCTGCCTGCTGCTCTATTTGTGATCTCTCTCTCTCTGTCCAATAAATAAATTAAAAAATATTAAAAAAAATTAAAGAGGAGGTTTAATTAGGAGTCAAGCATTAAACTACTAAATCACCAGTAGGAGCATCACAGAATGGGATTAATGGAGAATTATCCAATATTTCAAAAATCATGATAATAACATATATTATTGTAATAATGCTAAATATTTGAGTAGTGAAAGAATGTGTAGAAAGAACAATAGGAGTATGTTTAATTAGAAGTGAATATATGATAGATGACAGGAGGTTTTTAATCCTTTTCCTTAAAATGACCAAGGAACAGTACTTTTGTATTTATTGTTCTTGGGTTGATGAAAGCCCTATTAGTAGTTATTTGATTGTTGCCACTTAGGTGTTCATGATGAGTATGATAATGAGTTCTATCATTTTAAAATGATCTTTTGGAAATGAAGATTCTTATTTATATAGTTAGGTAAGAACCTGTTTTTAGTGAGGGGAATGTTTGTCACCCTAAAGGTATCATACTGAGAGATTAAGCATACCTGCTTATTTCTATATGCTGAAATTGACTTTCCAGTGAATGGGAAGGGATGACCAAAGGTGTAAAATTCAGTAGTAAAAACAAAATTATAAAAATATTAATACTATTATAATTTTATGAAGTTTTCTATTTTATGAATTGGACGCTGGGATCGAGCCCCGCATCGGGCTCTCTGCTCAGCGGGAAGCCTGCTTCCTCCTCTCTCTCTGCCTGCCTCTCTGCCTACTTGTGATCTCTGTCAAATAAATAAATAAATAAATAAATAAAAATAAAATTTATTTTGTGAACCTTTATCACAAGTGGAACAAACCCCACATATTTTGATTAGTAGCTGTAATGTGCCGAGAAAAGCTTCATGTGTATCAGGTACTTAACTCATTTGTATTTTGGAACTAGAGTGGATCTCTCAGTGTCTATGTCCAGAGTGAGAGCATTACCATTTGAAATGGAACAAAAAAGGGTTTGCTTGCTATTTTTGTACCAAATTTCAATATATACATAAACAGGAACAAGAAAGTGAATATAAGTTAGTTATAATCTCTTAGGGAGATACAATTACCTTTGAATGTATTTAACCAACATGACTGGATAAAGTCTGTCTTTGGAAGTTGTCGAAGAATAAAAGTACCATGGTTGAACATTCAGACCAGGAATGAAATCACTTTCAAAGAAAGTGAAAATGGTCATATACCAGAAGAAACAGGAAATTGTAGATCCAAAATAAAAATGAAAATAGTAAAAGTTAATAACGTAGTAATATTTCATGAGATAAATAAATATGTATTATCCTACTAAAAGTTATACAGTTAGGTTTAGATCATTATTTTGTTACTTTTGTAGATTGCTATTAGTGAGACTTAGAAAAATTGAAATGTTAAGTCCAGTTAGTCAACCAAATATCTGTGTAGAGCATTTTATGACTTATGAAATGCTTTATTACATACGTCATTGATTTCTAACAGCCCTGTGAGATAGGTGTTATTATCACCTCCATATAAGAGGTGAGGAGACTGAAGGTCGGAGAGGTACTCGTTCAAGGTCACATAGCTAACAGGGATGCTGGTCTCCACTCCAGTTTCTCAGTGTTCAAATGTTATGCTCTTTCCACTCAGACATTCTGTGCTATTTCTGCATGTGACATAGCCCTGCTTCTTTTTGCAGCCCTAAATAAGGACTGTGTTTATAGTGGTGTGACATGTTGTTTGGGAGGTGAGCCAAGTAGTAGTCAAATATCAGCAATAAAAAAAGTCTTCTCTGCCAATATGACTATTTATGCTCCTTCTTTGGAGATTCTGAGATTCTGTTTCCTGCCATAGGACAGCTCCCACTACATCCTGGCCACAGCTCTGGTTTTAATTCAAGCAGTTCCTTCCATTACAGGCAGTTTGTGGTTAGGGGTGAGGTCTCATAATCACAGTTGAATGGTGGCCAACTGGAAGGAGATGGAAGAGAGAGAAACCTTAGAAGGGGGAGGAATGAAGGGACAACTGCAAAAGGTGACGAGAAGGAGGCAGGTGGAAGAAGGGAGAACAGGGATGAATGAGGAGAGGGAAGACGACATGGAGTCTATGCGATGGCACCTGACTCTTTTCTCTTCCTCACCTCCCAGAGATACATGACAGGAGAAGGGTGTATGAGTGAAACAAGGGCTGTTTTTCACTTAATCCATACTTGTTGAATACTCCTCTGTGTCAGGTCCTAGGCCATGCATTGGTGATAAAGTAGTGAAGAAGACAGACGAGGTCTCTCAGTGCATGGATTTTGTGCTCTAATGGAGGAGACAGATAGTAAGCTGATGCCACAGAGTAATGACATTATTTGTTTTCTGTGCCTACAGAGGGTGCTATGAGGGAGCATGACAATGTGTATCTAATGTGGATTGGGAGATCAGGGTGATGGTCCCTAAGGAAGTGTTATTACATTGAGATCAGAGAGACACACAGGAATTAATCAAGGGAAGTGTGGCAGAGAAGAGCTCTGGCAGGGAGACCATAGGTTGTATTAGGAAGGACAATGGCCCCTTCGGAAACGGAAGGCAGCCCAGTGTTGGTAAGGAGGGAGAGGGGTGAGATGAAGTTGGTGAGTGAGTGGTCAGACCATCTGAAGTGTTGAACATTAATTGTAGGTCACATTAATTAGGTTGAACTTTAGCTCTAGAGCAAAGGAAAACCACTAAGGTTTTTTTTTTTTAAGGCAGATGGATGAGTGGGTGGTAAGATACTAATAGCAGATACTTATTTCGTCCTTACTTGTGTTGCTTTCTGTTCTGAGTTCTTTCAAAAGATTAGCTAATTATCCTCATAACAGCCCTGAAATGACATCCCTGTTTTATAGATGGTGAAACTGAGGCACATAGAGGTCGAGTAATTTGCCCTGGGTCAAACAACTTTTAAATGGTAGAAGATGATCAGATTTATATTTTTAAAAGATCACTCTGGCTGCAGTACAGAGAATGATGAGTTTATACAGGAAAACCAGCTAGGAGGCTGTTAAAGTGTGAAAAGATGAGAGAAGATGGTGGTGGCTTGGAGTATAGTGGTGTGGTGGTGGAAGGAAAATCCACCCCCTACCACTCTACTAGCCTTGTGTTCTCTTTAGCCTCATTTTGGGTGGTCTTTGTATCATCTTAAACTTATCTTGTGCTCATATATATGCGTATCTAGCTGAGGATTTATGAGACAGATTAAGAGTACATTCTGGATGTTGGCTCTTTCTGAACCTTGTCTCTTCCATTCTTTTATCAGCGGATGCAGACCTGAGCTAAGGTGGGTGCTTTAATTAGGTAGGTGTTGGGTTTGAATTCAGAGTAGAGACAGATGAGCATGGCATGCTAGTCATCTGCAAAATCTGCTTTTTTGTTTTCAGGGATGATGTGATATTGATAACTGTTATACATATCTTCTCGAAGATACCTGATGTTTTTTTTTTTTTCCCACTATAGCTCCAGAAAACTCACCAGAACCACAGTGTGAGTGGAGCAATAGTTTATTCTCAGTTGAACAGAATTGATACAGTGCACTTACCTGGTATTCTCTATGCATAGTTAGGTTCTCAAAAAGGGACTCCTTTCCACCCTCTGCTTAAAGGATTGCTAGCTCAAAGGAGAGAGGTGTAGTCTTAGAGCTGGGGGTGTTATGGTGTATGGTACTGTTCTGTCAATTTTGAGTCCCCATAGCCTTACTTTGTAGTGATTTTGGGTGGGACAGCAAGGGGCTCAGTACTTTTTTTAAAAAAATAGATTTTATTTTCATTTATTTGAGACAGAGAAAGAGAGAGAGCACGTGTGTGCGTGCACGTGCACACACACACACA
Source organism: Lutra lutra (assembly GCF_902655055.1). Taxonomy (NCBI): domain Eukaryota; kingdom Metazoa; phylum Chordata; class Mammalia; order Carnivora; family Mustelidae; genus Lutra; species Lutra lutra. Next base: position 21,326,804 of record NC_062296.1, read on the forward strand.
CACACACACACACACACAGGAGTTGAGGGGAGGGACAGAGGTAGAGGAAGAAGTAGACTCCTAGCTGAGCAGGGAGCCTGACAAGGGGCTCAGTCCTAGGACATTGAGGTCATGACCTGAGCCAAAGGCAGGTGCTTAACCTACTGAGCTACCCAAGCACCCTGGGCTTGGTACTTTTGAAGCACTTGGAAGCACTTGGAAGCACTTTTGAAGCATTTTTCTCCAGAGCCTGCTTATTTGCATTTTTATTTTCTATTTTGTTTTCCCTCCCTCATGTCTTAACACAGCAAGGTCACAGCTATATTGCTCATGATAATATCTAGAAATAAAGAGTTTTGTTTTATTTGAGGCTGAGAAGTATTGTTTGTTTTGCCCTAACCACTTGGTGGATAGCAGTGCATTATGTGTCAATTCTCCTGGCTGTCTAAGCTTTGACCTTGTTGCAAGTTAGACACATTTAGCAGTTTTAATGCTCTTGCAACTTAAAGGAGTTAATGTATCTAATCATTGTGTTCTATTGGAAGAGGATGACTTAACTGAAATTTCAATCGTAGAATTTAAAAATCCAGAGGATCTAGAAGTCCCTTGAATCTAAGACCTGGAGTGAAAGGCTTTTGCCATATTTGAAGCGAAGAAAGTTGTAAAACATTTAACATTTTTCTTCATAAAAAAATTCTTTAGGGACAGATAAAAACATTTGACAAATGGAGGAAGTTTCATAATCTTTGTGAGTTTGGGTAATGTGCCATTGTGAGCCACCTGTCTGCCGTGGTGGAACAGTATAGTGTGTGGATTTCAGTTTGTGTGCTGCCACATTTAATTCATTTTTCCATGTTTCTATGAAATGTTTGCTAAAACTTGTTCTAGCCAAGACCAGAATTTTCTTCTCACTTTTCCATGGAACATAGCTCTTAATTGCAAATTCCTTAGTGTCTGACTAGAAATCCAAGTAATCATTGAGTTGTTTCCTTTTGAAAGGTAACTGATTAAATTGTGGCTGTATTAAGTGTTGCTGGGGGCCATCAGTAAGACATACAGTATGAATTCTTGAGATAGCTTCTAGGTATCTCATTAGTATTGTTGGTCTATAATTTGTCTACTTGATTCTTTTTTAATAAAAGATTTTATTTATTTATTTGACAGAGAGAGATCACAAGTAGGCAGAGAGGCAAGCAGAGAGAGAGAGAGAGAGAGGAGGAAGCAGGCTCCCTGCCGAGCAGAGAGCCTGATGTGGGACTCGATCCCAAGACCCTGAGATCATGACCTGAGCCGAAGGCAGAGGCTTTAACCACTGAGCCACCCAGGCGCCCCTGTCTACTTAATTCTTACATAGCACTTTGAAATCACTCCAGGAAGTTTAATGCCGACAAGAACCTCATGAAATAAAAAATGAACAGCTTTTAAAAATGATGAATATTAAGAAGTTTTTTTTCTTGTGGGAGGAGGTACAGGAATATAGGAATTTTTTTTTAAAGATTTTATTTATTTATTTGACAGACAGAAATCACAAGTAGGCAGAGAGGCAGGCAGAGACAGAGAGGAGGAAGCAGGCTCCCCGCTGAGCAGAGAGCCCGATGCGGGGCTCGATCCCAGGACCCTGGGATCATGACCTGAGCCGAAGGCAGAGGCTTTAACCACTGAGCCACCCAGGCGCCCCGGAATATAGGAATTTTGAGTCATTTCTAATTCTAGAAATTTTACCTGTTATGTATTTGAATTAAAATAGTTAGCATATCCTGGTGGTGGGTTTTAAGGAGGGCACGTATTGCATGGAGCACTGGGTGAGGTGCATAAACAATGAATTTTGGAACACACACACACAAAAATAAAAAAATGTTAAAAAATAAAAAAAAATAAAATAGTTAACATAAATTGATGAAGTCATTCTAAAGTTTTGTTGTATTAAAAATATGAGCAGTGGATGTGAAAGTAGTAGTCTGCCATGGAGCCTAAAAACTAATGGTATAATATAATATAATATAATTTTGCTTTTATTAAAGTTCAAGGGGCAATTTTTAGTATTGGGGATATCGACATAGGAGTAAACAGTTTATTTTATGTGGGTATGTTTCTAGGTCCATCTCTGTTTTCTGGCATAAAGTTCAGTGTTTATGAAATGCTTTGTTAAAATATGGTTTGTTGGACATGAAGTATTTGAAGCTATTTGATAGAGAAATACCTTAAAATTAAAGAGGTTTTCCTTCAGTTAACATTTGAAGCCAAAGTTATTTCACATACCAGCAAGGGTCTGTTAAACTTTTAAAGCTATGCCTATAATTTTTTCCAAACATTTTGTTATGAAAAAATTATTAACATACAAAAATATTGAAATAGTTGTACAGTGAAATCTATATACACACCACTTACATTTTCCAATCAACATCTTACTGTATTTGCTTTGTCTATTATTTGTCTATTCGTCCAGCCTCTAGCAAATGGATATCCAACTTTTTTTTTAAAAAAGATTTTATTTGTTTATTTGAGAGAGAGTGAGCGAGAGAGAAAGTATGAGAGGGGAGAGGGTCAGAGGAAGAAACAGACCCCGCTGAGCAGTGAAACCCTATGCAGGATTGGATTCCAGGACTCTAGGATTATGACCTGAGCTGAAGGCAGACACCCAACCGAATGAGCCACTTAGGCACTCCTGTCCAACTTTTTAAAATGCATTTCAGAGTTGCAGACATAAGTATATTTCACCCAGAAACACTTCAATGTGCCTATCATTAGCCAGAGTTCAATATTTTTTTGGATTCTTTTCTTAAGGTAAAATTTGCATATAATGAAATGTATAAACTTTTAAGTGTTTCATTCAATATATTTTTACAAATGTATATGTTGACATAACTGGAACCCCGAGGAAGATCTCAAACATTTCTGTCACCCCAGAAATTGCCTCTTCCCAGTCAATATCTAGACCCACTCCCCAGATACAACCACTGTTGTGATATTTTCCTTCATAGATTAGTTTCTTCCCTAGAATTTCACATGGAATCATACATTATGTGCAAGATATCTTTCCCTTAACATAATGTTTTTTGAGATGCATTCATGTCCCATTATCAGTGGCTCATTCCTTTTTATTGCTGAGTACGATTCCATTGTAAGGCTATACCACAGTTTCCTTATCCATTCTCATGTCGGTGGACATCTGGGCTGTTTTATGGTTTTTGGCTATTATAAGTAAAGCTGCCATGAACATTTTTGCAAAGGTCTTTTTATAGATATATAGGAATGGAATTGCTGGTGTGCCTCTAATTTAAAAATTGAATTTAGTTATTGAAAAAGTTACCCAAGAAAATAAATATAAAAGATAAAAGTTATTTTTAATTATGCTTATCACTAGCCTGCATTTCATTTTTAATTTATACTTTCTTTTCCATTTCCATTTGTTACCATCCTAGGCCAGGTGGTCATACCTCATTTCTAGATTATGACCATTAGCTGGTTCTCTTACGTCTAGTTGCTTCCTTGCTTCAATCCATCCAGCACAGAGCTTACAAGTGAAAACACTATGTTTTAACACTATGAAAAATCTCTAGTGGTTGCTGCTGTCTACTATATAGCTTTTTTTAAAAAGTAGGCTCCATGCCCGGCATGGGGCCCAGTGTAGGGCTTGAATTCACAACACTGAGAGCAAGACCTGAGCTGGGATCAAAAGTCAGATGCTTAACCGACTGAATCACCGAGATACCCCCACTGCTGTATAATTTCAAAAGCCCCTGTAAATCTATCTCAACCTGGTCTTGTTTCTACTCCTTTTCAATGTAAACCCTGTATGGTCCTTCTTGGCTTTGCTTTCACCATTTTTGCTCATACTGTTCCAGCATAGAATGTTGTTTCCATCTTCTCCATTTCCCCAAGTCCTTAGACTTCAAAATTCCACAACTAGGTTGTGAGCTTCCTGTAGGCAAGGATTATGTCTACTGCTTTTATATTCCAGTGAATACCTGTCATAGTGCTATGGACACAATAGACATTTAATCAGTACCTATTAATTTGATTGTGTGGTACTTATGATTGCAAATAAATGTGTTTTTTTCAGTAATTCTTTTAAACCCAGTTAGTGGGGTTTATATTAAAAAAACTACTGGATGCAGTCGTTTTAAAAAATATTTTTTTTCGGGATGTCTGAGTGGCTCACTTGGTTAAGCGGCTGCCTTCGGCTCAGGTCATAGTCCCAAGGTCTGGGGATCGAGTCCCACATCGGGCTCCCTGCTCCTTGGGGAGCCTGCTTCTCCCTCTGCCTGCTGTTCTCCCTGCTTGGGCTCACTTGCTCTTTCTTTCTCTCTGACAGATAAATAAATAAAATCTTTCTTTCTTTTTTTTTTTTTAAAGATTTTATTTATTCATTTGACAGACAGAGATCACAGGTAGGCAGAGAGGCAGGCAGAGAGAGGAAGGGAAGCAGGCTCCCTGCTGAGCAGAGAGCCCGATGTGGGGCTCGATCCCAGGACCCTGGGATCACGACCCGAGCCGAAGGCAGAGGCTTTAACCCGCTGAGCCACCCAGGTGCCCCCAAATAAATAAAATCTTAAAAAATTTTTTTTTCAACTTGCCATGCTATAGTTTCAAACTCTCTGAAAATGTATATCAATTAGGGAAGTGTACTCTGAAACATAACTACATTGTAGTAAAACCATGACTATCTGATATCTCTAGGGAATGAGTTGTTTGTGGTAGGTGTACATATCAAACAGTGGAAGGCTAATGTCAATCCTTTTCATGTTTAATGGAATCCTATAAAATATATCACACATGTTATGTACCGGCTATCTTTTTTTTTAAGGATTTTATTTATTTATTTGGCAGAGAGAGATCACAAATAGGCAGAGAGGCAGGCAGAGAGAGAGGAGGAAGCAGGCTCCCTGCCGATCAGAGAGTCCGATGTAGGGCTCAATCCCAGGACCCTGATCATGACCTGAGCCGAAGGCAGAGGCTTAACCCACTGAGCCACCCAGGCGCCCCTGTACCTGCTATCTTAAATCAAGGGTGCTACATTGTTACTGCAGGTGCACATAGAAATGGTGTGAGGCTTTGGCCTGAGTGACTTAGTTTGTCACTGCCTACAATGAATGCTGTTCCATATTGCTGAACTGTAATGGTTGTCTGTGTTCACTGTGACACATGGAACATAGGGGCCACAGCTTTGAGATGCAGGTGAATGGCTTATTGCCTACCTCTTTGGAGAGCTGGGTTTCTGTCCTCAGTCTTTTGGACTTGAGCTCTCTTCTCAGTTGGCAGTGTATTTGTAGTTCTGTATCTAAAACACTAGAGTTTCTGTTGGTCACTGCTACTGTAGCTTTTTCTCTTGACTGCTGGTTCCATCATAACTGTTTGTGTGCTCTGCTACCCTTTCCCTTTTATATATATTCTCTATTTTTTTTTGGTTCTTCATTATATTCTCACTTATTCCAGTCTTTACATTTTATGTGAAGATGCTCTCCCTTTCCATACCCTGGCAGGCAGTAAAAGCACTTCTTTCTTTTTGCATTTTGACCTGATGAGAGCATTGAATACATACTTCAGGTGCATTACACTGCTCTCTCCTGGTCTGTATTGCCAGGTGAATATGGGCACTTTCTATACTGCAAAACTTTTTGTTTTCTTTTTTTTTTTTTAATTTATTTATTTGAGAGGCAGAGAGAGAGCATGAGAGGGGAAGTCAGAGGGAGAAGCAGACTCCCCATGGAGCTGGGAGCCCGATGCGGGACTCGATCCCAGGACCCCGGGATCATGACCCGAGCCGAAGGCAGTTGCCCAACCAACTGTATACTGCAAAACTTTTTGTTTGTTCTGGGCTTGAGATTTTATTATATAATGTTGGTGTTGGCATAATGACATTATTGTTACTACCCTGTATTACAATATTACAATGATGTATTTTGTTCCACAGTTATAATTATTTTTTAAAATATTTTATTTATTTATTTGTCAGCGAGAGAGAGCACAGGCAGGCAGAGTGGCAGGCAGAGGCAGAGGGAGAAGCAGGCTCCCTGATGAGCAAGGAGCCCAATGTGGGACTCGATCCCAGGACGCTGGGATCATGACCTGAGACGAAGGCAGCTGCTTAACCAACTGAGCCACACAGGCGTCCCCACAGTTATAATTAAATCTAGAATATAATGTGGCACTTAGCAAGGGGTTTAACTCTAAAATACCATGCAGATGGGACGCCTGGGTGGCTCAGATGGTTAAGCCGCTGCCTTCGGCTCAGGTCATGATCCCAGCGTCCTGGGATCGAGTCCCACATCGGGCTCCTTGTTCTGTGGGGAGCCTGCTTCTCCCTCTGCCTCTGCCTGCCACTCTGTCTGCCTGTGCTCGCTCTCTCTCTCTCTCTCTCTGACAAATAAATGAATAAAATCTTTAAAATACCATGCAGCACGTTTAAGAATGGTTTTTATCTTGGTGATATCATTGTACTAAGAATGTGGAGAAGATTATATGTCATTCTGGTATGATTTTATATTGTTTACTGTTGAAATAACTCTAAGATTGATATATAAATATACACCCTCAATTAATTTTTCTCAACAGTTTACTTATAATTCATCTCTTGATTTATAGGTCCCAAGGAATCCCGATATTCCAAATCCAGCTGTGGCTCAAAGAGAGGAGCAAAAAAAGATTGATGCAGCTGAACCTCTTACACCAGAAGAGACGGAAGAAAAAGAAAAACTTCTTACCCAAGTAAAATATTTTAAATGACTGAAGTGTTTCTAATAACTAGTAGAAAGAAAATACAGAACACATTTACCTTTTATTGTATGGGCTGATTAGACACATCAACAATACACAGGGCTATTTTGTAAACATACATTTACATCAGCTATTCCTATTTTTTATCCTGTTTATAGAATACACCCATTTGGAAATGCTAGGAAATACATAAATGCAAAATATAAGTGTCAGTTATTTCTATGAAGACATACATTTTATCAATTATGTTAACCATGTATGACTCCTGATAAGCAATAAGTACTAGCATATTCTTGGAAGTTTACATTTATTTTATTGATTGTAAACTGTCCTCTGAAATTATACTCTACTAATCTTTTATTTATGGACTAATTTCATAATTCTCAAAATTCCTTTTATCCTGTCTTGGAAAGAGCTTTAATGTAACAGTGAGAGAGTTCTGAAACTTTGTAAGGTGATTATTGTATAATTAAAAGCTAATAGTTACTAAATAGGGAACGTTTTCATTTGAACAAAATAATGCTTTCTGGTCATTGTGGCTTTAATAAGTCTTATGAGTGTAGAAATAATATACAAATAATCTATAGAAGATGAATAATCCATAGGAGATAAAAAAAAATTATAGCTTAAAAGACTTTTGCAAGATAGTAAACAAACACGTATACTGTATGAAACCACCTTAGTGTAGAAAGATGCCAGCAAGATTTATTTATTCAACAAATTCTTTTGAACAATATGCAAGGCACAGTGCTAGGAAAGTTGCCACATTAATTATTGAGAGATAGTTTTTGTATTTATATCTTATTTATTACATAGGTCTTTTCTTTGTTATGATGTGTGATTTTACTGAATGAATTTTTACAAATTATATTCATAAGTTTTTGAGCCAATGCCTGGAAGTTGTAAAGTTTAGTTTGCAAATGTAATTGCAGTTGGCCGTTAGGACTTACTGCAGAATAAAATAAAACATTTAAATATTCATGTTTTATTTTCACAATTTATTTCCTGAACATAGAAATAAAGCTAAGGTCTTAGAATGCTACTTGGCTTGCAGTATATGGTGAATGTATACTATATTGTAAATATACAATATCAACTGAGGAATTGCTCTAGTTTGTAATTAGAAGTAAAATCAATTTTTTTGCCCCTCCTAGTAGTCGAATTCACCTTTAAACAGCTTTCTCTGGTGACTTAAACAATCTTCTAAAAAAATCATGGCAGAGATACAAAATATGCGGTCATCTGAAATCTTCATCAGCTAAAGAAAGGCTTGGGATAGAGTCTTGAACAGCCAGGGATATCACATTGTTATGGGTTTGGATATAAGGAATGGAAAAAAAATTCTTGGTTATATGACTTCACAGACATACTAATAATACCAAAGAGATTTAGGACATGATTGGTTAAACTGTTCTGTTTTTTAATAAAGAAAGTGAGTGGGATCAATAATATTCTGTTTATAGAAATTCTCTTTATGAATACAATTTTGAATAGAAATGATTTATTCACAGCACAGTTGATCCTAGACAACATGGGAGTTAGGGTGTTGACCCCCTATGTAGCTAAAAAATTTCCTGTAACTTTTGACTTACCTAACATCCTACTGTTGTCTGGAAGCCTTACCTATAGCATGAACAGTTGATTAACACATATTTTGTATGTTACATGTATTGCATACTGTGTTCTTACAATAAAGTAAGGTAGAAAAGAGAAAATGGTATTAAGAAGATCATAAGAAAGAGAAGATACATTACAGCACTGCACAGTATTTATTGAAAAATCCATCTATAAGTGGGCCTACACGATTCAAGCACATGTTCTTCAAGAGTCACCTGTAGTTTGGAATGATGTGAAGAAGAGCTACACATTTTTTTCTGCATTCTTATTTTTTCCTCTGTGTTTTTTGATCTAATGCGATCACATTCCTTTCGTAATTTACATGGGGAACAGATCTTTGAAAAAAACTGTTTAAGTACTAGAACATCAGGGCTTCATTATTTGTATTAGCATTTTTGTATCATTGCATTTGTATTTTAATGTAGGCATCTATTAAATATGGAATTAAAAACTGCACAATATCTTGGAACTATAAATCCGTTCATAGTACTTGGAGAGAAGTACATTCTCTTCATGATAGAAAAGCAGTTATTTTTATAGCACTCAACTTCTCTTTCTAAAAAAAACCTGGGATTTTGTAAGGAGGGGGCACTTTAAGTCTTTTAAACTATTTTTAATGTATCATTGTATAGAAAGTAAAACAATAGTTGGGTTTGCTAATTTAACTTGTATTGATAATGCTTAATTTCTGTTCACAGGGATTCACAAACTGGACTAAGCGAGATTTTAACCAGTTTATTAAAGCTAATGAGAAGTATGGAAGAGATGACATTGATAATATAGCTCGAGAGGTAGAGGGCAAATCCCCTGAGGAGGTCATGGAATATTCAGGTTTGTATATGACCTTAAAGATAGTATTTAATTGTAACCTTATTCATTTCTTTAGTGTCAATTTAATTGTATCATTGTTCAGAGATCTTCTAAACTTTTACAAATAAAGTGGAGGGCAAATCCCCTGAGGAGGTCATGGAATATTCAGGTTTATATGTGACCTTAAAGATAGTATTTAATTGTGGGGCGCCTGGGTGGCTCAGTGGGTTAAGCCTCTGCCTTCGGCTCAGGTCATGATCCCAGGGTCCTGGGATTGAGCCCCGCATCGGGCTCTCTGCTCAGCGGGGAGCCTGCTTCCTCCTCTCTCTCTTTGCCTGCCTCTCTGCCTACTTGTGATCTCTGTCTGTCAAATAAATAAGTAAAATCTTAAAAAAAAAAGATAGTATTTAATTGTAACCTTTTTCATTTCTTTAGTGTCAATTTAATTGTATCATTGTTCAGAGATCTTCTAAACTTTTACAAATAAAGTGTAAGTGAAAATATAAAATATAATTGTATTTCCACAAAAATGGAAATTATCTAATTATCTAAATTATCTAATTATTGATTAGAATTAGATATTTAGAAATCATCTAAAAATTATCTAAATGGACTGCTATTGTCATCAGTAGTTAGCTAATAGAGATAAGTAAAGCCCTAATGAAACAAAGGTAGCTATTGAATGAGCGTTGAAAAATTTAGTTTCCCACTTTCCCATCTCTGGAATTTGGTCTTCTGGGCAATTCAAATCTGAGACTTTAGGTTCAAAGGATTGACTTAGTGTCTTTCTAGGTCATCCTTGAAGTAGAAAATTCCTCTCAGGCCATTTTATATCCTCATACACATATCCTCAGAGTTCCAGTCAACTCCAGGCAGGTCATGTACATTCCATTAACTTGGGGCAAGCTGGAATAGATCTAAAAAGCCTGGTTGAATAAATCTTTTGATTGGCTCTAGAGTCATTTCTCTTTCTTACTCAGCTGTGTCTTTGGTCTTGAAGCATATGGAGTTAATATTAATTCCCATGTCACAGCACATCCAACCTCAGGCTTCTGAAACAAATCTTATTAAAGATAGGTAATTATCTCTAGCAAGTTTTCTATATATAGGATAGCAAGTTTCTAACTTCCAAATAGGTTGAACTTTCACATTTAGTCTGAATATGAACTGTTTAGAGTCTAGAGCATTTTTTCTTATGGAAGCAATAATACAAAATAGGTTTAGGTTTCAGTGTTAACCTCTCAAAGCCTATTTAGCTTAACAACTGGAATTCTATGTTTTTTTAGTGATAAATAGCAAGGAGGAAACGTTATAGTACTAATAATTACACCAACAATTGACACAAGTTAGGGATAGCTTTTAATTTATCTAGAGTGTTAGTGCTTGAAGAAATCCAGGTTCTTAGAGAAAAGATGCTTTTTATTTTAGAAATCTGAAAGGGTTTCTGGTGATTACCAGGGAATTTTGAGGCTGATTATATTGAGTTTTTATTTCATATAATATCAAATTTAAGAACTACCTTTTCCTTGATTCCAGCATAACATTACTATTACTCTTAAGTTTTATCATATAGTTTAGGGCATTTGGGGTCTTAGAGAGGGCAAAAATAGATGAGAGAGAGAAATTCTAGTAGCAAGAATAGAATGAAAAGAGTCTAAGAGAGATTTTGTGCAGAGAGATTTTTCTGAAATAGAATTTTCTTTAAAATAGCATCAGTGTGTATGAAATTGTAAGAAAACAAGTGATTAAAAAAATACCATGTCAGATGTTCTGGTGGCATGACTACCTCAGGACAGCTTAATTAGGGTCATGTCAGAGGGTAGGGAGATTAGAATGACTTTATGTAGCTTGTTGTAATAAAAGAAAATACAATTGGCTGTTTGTGGGTATATTATACATAGCAGGCATTTATATGATGAGTGAATAAGTAGAATGAAAAATGAACAGAGGTGCTTATGAAAGTCAGAGAGTGCCAGTTCCTCATGTGATGCTGAGATGGGTGGTTAATGTCCAGTGCAAAGAAGAAAATGGCCCACTAATGTACCAATTCTGTGCTCTTGGCTGGATGTTTCCCCCTCAAATTTCTATGTTGAGATCATAACCCCCAGCGTGATGGTATTAGCAGATGGGGGCTATGGGAGGTGATTAGGTCATAAAAGTAGAGCCCTCATGAATGGAATTAGTGCCCTTATAAAAAAGACCCCAAAGAGCCCTCTTGCCTTTTCCACCATGTGAGGACACATTGGGAATACGGTCATCTATGAACTAGAGTGTGGGCTCTCACTGGACTTGGCATCTGCCAGCACCTTGATCTTGGAACATCCCAGCTTCTATAACTGTGAAAAATAAATGTTTGTTGTTGAAGCCCCACCCCCACAAAAATAAATAAAAGTCAGAGAGCTCTAACATTCCTTTTATGATAGGCTCTAAAAATGAAAAGTTTGAGAAGGTAGAGTATGGTATTAAAAGGTCTTTCACTGAAGTCATAACGTGTGACATAATACAGCCAAATTATTTAAAACATACATAAAATTTGGGTGACTTTGTTGGGTGTTTTTGTTTTTTGTTTTTAAGAGAAAAGGCTATTTTAAGTACGTTTAGAAAGCAAGATACAGGTCATTGTAAGTATAGTGAGTGGTTCCAAAAGTAAAGCAAAAGTTTTGGTAGAAATTCTTCAAAATTCTTAGGAAGTTTGAGTGATCTGTTGATAATGGGTTTCATTTTTTAAAAGATTTTATTTATTTTTTATCTGACAGGCAGAGATCACAAGTAGGCAGAGAGGCAGGCAGAGAGAGAGGAGGAAGCAGGCTCCCTGCCGAGCAGAGAGCCCGATTCGGGGCTCGATCCCAGGACCCTGGGATCATGACCTGAGCCGAAGGCAGAAGCTTTAACCCACTGAGCCACCCAGGCGCCCCAGTGGGTTTCATTTTTGATTTTGCATGCTGGGAAACTATGTTCTTTAAGTTTATATGGTCACCCTCTCTTCTTTTTATATGTTTGGTCCTTTCTGTATCACGTTTGAATGAACACATAGCTTAAATTAGTGTCTGTAGTATCTTTTGAAATTCTAGTCATTTGGTGTTGATGACTAAAAATTCCATATTTCATGAAAAGAAATACATGAATTCTTTATTTTTTATTAATTCTTTGTTATCTTTTTTTTTTTAAAAAGATTTTATTTATTTATTTGACAGAGGGAGATCACAAGTAGACGGAGAGGCAGGCAGAGAGAGAGAGAGAGAGGGAAGCAGGCTTCTTGCTGAGCAGAGAGCCCGATGTGGGACTCGATCCCAGGACCCTGAGATCTTGACCCGAGCCGAAGGCAGCGGCTTAACCCACTGAGCCACCCAGGCGCCCCTAATTCTTTGTTATCTTAAAGAATTATTAAGAATCTTAATTCTTTGTTTTACACCTCCTTGGATTCATTTGCTTAAGATGGTAGTACAGTTACTAAAAAGTAATAATTCTGTTTTTCAGCTGTCTTTTGGGAACGTTGCAATGAATTACAAGACATTGAGAAAATTATGGCTCAGATTGAACGTGGAGAAGCAAGAATTCAACGAAGGATCAGTATCAAGAAAGCCCTGGATGCCAAAGTACTATGTTTCATAATTTTCAAATTATTATTAGACTATTTTAATTGACAGGATGATTAGCTTTGAGTTATTGCACATTTAGCTAAAATCACTATTTTGTTTAAATGTACAGATTGCAAGATACAAGGCTCCATTTCATCAGTTGCGTATTCAGTATGGAACCAGCAAAGGAAAGAACTATACTGAGGAAGAAGATAGATTCTTGATTTGTATGTTACACAAAATGGGCTTTGATAGAGAAAACGTATATGAAGAATTAAGACAGTGTGTACGGAATGCTCCTCAGTTTAGATTTGACTGGTTTATCAAGTCTAGAACTGCCATGGTATGTATTCTTTTCTTACTTATTTCCTTCAACTTTTTATCTTGAAAAATCTCAAATATTGTATATTCTTCATTTAGATTCTCTAATTGTTAATATTTTGTCCTCTGCCCAGATATGCACTTAACATACATACATAGAATCTATATATACATATAGAATCTGTATTTTATATTCAGAAATACAGGAATATATCTATATTCAGAAATACATACCTGTATCTGGTATTCATAAATCTACAAATCTAGATTTCTGAGCCAGTTGAAAGTAAGTTGCAGACATCATGAGTGTTCATCTCTAAATACTTCAGCATTTATCTGCTAAAAATAAGGACCTTTTCTTACATAACCACAATAGCTTTATCCTACCTGACAATGTTAACATTGATTCAGTAATGTCATGTAGTATACAGTCCCTGTACAAAATTGTCCAGGTGTTCCCAAGGTGTCTTTCAACTCTTTTTTTAAATTGATCCATGCAAAGTTCACATATTGCATTTAGTTGTTGATTCTTTTTAGTCTCTTTCAATCTACAACTTTTTGTTTTTCTTTTTGTTTTTTATGACAGCGGCTTTTTTAAGGTGCCTGGGCTTATTGTGTTGTAGAATGTCCCATATTAACTCATTTGCTTATTGTTAAATTTAGGTTAAGCATTTGGGGCAAGAATGTACATAAGTGATGTGTACTTATCACATCACATCAGGAGGCACGTTGACATAGGTTGTCCACTCTTGGTAATGCTAAGTTTGATCACTTGGTTAATCTGATGACCACCAGAGCTTTAAAGGTACCTTCCCCCTTTGCAATTAGGCAGGTGATACTTGAGATGGTGTGAATGACCTAAGGATTTGTTTTTAATGAGAAGGAATTTTTGCTTAACTTGAATCTTTAAAAGAATATGATACAACAGAGAATAATTAAATAGAAGAGCTATTTTAGCTTTGTGCAATTTACTTCATTACTTTCTGACATGAATTGTGTTCCTGTTAAATTCTACTGCTGCTTGGACAGTGTTCAAATTGATACTGAATACTTTTTTAAGTGCAGCACATTTTTAATGTTAGGATTGTCAGTGTTTTGTCAGCTGAGGTAATTAAGACAAAATAGATTTATATAGCCTAAAAATTAAAAGCACCAGAAACAAACAATTTAAACAATGGACGTTTTATTTTAGAGAGGTAGAGAGAGAGGTGGGGGGAGAACAAGGCAGAGGGAGAGAGAATCTTAAGTAGGCTCCATGTCCAGTGCTGGAGCCCAACGTGGGACTTGATCTCACAACCCTGAGATCATGACCTGAGCTGAAATCAAGAGTTGGCCGCTTAACTGACTGAGCCACCCAGGTGCCCCTGAACAATGGACATTTTAGGTAGTTGGTATCTATCATAAGTGTTTTCTTGGCCTAAAGTGTGAATAGGGGTGTGAAACAGTGCTTAATACTTTATTTGATTCATTTTATATTTTCGGTTCAAGCTGAATAAAAGGAAAAGAAAAATCCAAGTTGCTATATTGAAGACACTAATTTGGGTAGATACTTTATAAGATAAAATATTTCTTAAAACTTGAACATAAATTTAGAGTGGTCTTGGATTATTAGAATGTTTATGGAATACATAATGCTGGAGAGCTAGCAAACACTTTGGATTAAGCCAGGATTCAAAAGGAACTAGAGAAATTGGAATGATGGACAGGTTAAGTCTCATAACATGACATTTAATAGGGATAAAGTTATTTATTTATTTATTTATTTATTTATTTAGAATGTGTAGAAGAATATTTATTTAGTTAGTTTGTTAGTTCAGTTAGCCACTGTATGGTACAAAATTTAAAGTGCTATGCTTACACAAAAGAATATGAAGAGGTATATATGTTAATAAGATATAGTAGGAAGATTGAATTAAAAATAAAAAAGATAATCTGTAGCATGAAAAGCTGATGTTTGAGATGGGAAAGAGTTGCTTGACAGGGTACTTTAGATGATTGAAATAGATTATTGAAGAACAATGTAAATAGCTTTTCTATTATCTTTGAAAATGAGCTTCTATTTTGACTGAAGACTTTGGCAGTGAGCTAGTTGGCCTTTTAAGGTATCTTCTAGCACAGTGCATTTATTACCATGTTTAGCAGAGAACTCCTTTGAAAAGCCGTGAATTTAAAAATTTTGGCCATTTGGAGTTTTATGTGTGTAATGATCTAATGTAGAGCAGCATCAACACCTTGTAAAAGACAAATGCCTACCTGCGTTTGTCAGTGAATCGTGTTTTAGTTCATAAGTGCCCTTTTATGTGATAGAACATTTGCTGAATTTTGAGTATTATTTCAATGATATCTTACTCATTTTTTAAAAGGTTGAGAGTTTAATGCTGTTTTCAGTTTCTAGAAACATTAAAGTAAAGCAGAGGATGAAACAGATTCAAAAGTGCAAGAAAAACCTTACATTATTTGTAATAAGAACATGGCTATAGAAACACATAACTTTATTTTATTTTCTAAGAAAAAACCCTGGTGTATATTATTATCAACCACTAGATGTCTCTGAACTCCTTTGTAAAGATGCTCATTTTCCTGTGTCTTCTACAAAGCATTTACTTCTTTCTTTACCAAGAGATTTAAATCTCCAATGTATATTTTCCGAAGAGCAGATATTAACTAATTATGTGATTACAGAGTGAAACCTTTATTTTGTCTGTTAATAACGAAGATACCTTTGTCCTTCCATGAGGTGGAATTTATGATTTCTAAAGAATCTGTAAGAACATATAATGGTTTATTTCATATTTAAATATTTTAATCCAAAGCTTTTTGTTTGTTAACTTTTCTGTCATATTGTTTTTATTTCCCTCCTGGTTAGTGGATAAGTTTTGTTTGTATTTCTGGATTTAGAGTATAGGTAATATATTTTAGAACATGCATATAGTTAGACTTTTTGGAATATTTCATGGCATTATCAGTCACTTAGGAATTAAAGGAATGGATTATTAATAATT
This sequence comes from Lutra lutra, assembly GCF_902655055.1. NCBI lineage: Eukaryota > Metazoa > Chordata > Mammalia > Carnivora > Mustelidae > Lutra > Lutra lutra. The sequence goes on from NC_062296.1 coordinate 21,342,828, forward strand.
CTAGGTGATCCCTTTGCCGTCTTATTTTATTTTTTTTTTTTAAAGATTTCACTTGTTTATTTGACAGAGAGATACACAGCTAGATAGGGACACAAGGAGCGGGAGCGGGAGAGGAAGAAGCACACCTCCTGCCGAGTAGGGAGCCCGATGCGGGGCTTGATGTGGGGCTCGATCCCAGGACTCTGGGATTGTGACCTGAGCCAAGGCAGATGCTTAACAACTGAGCCACCCAGGCGCCCCTGCCCTCTTATTTTAAATAATTGTTCTTGTATAGTGAATCACATGCACAGTCTAGGAAGAGGAACTTCCTCTTGAAAAAGACAGTTGTATTTTCCAAAGTTAATTTGTTTGATTGAAAAATCCTATCTTAGAACTACAAAGGATGTAATTTCATACATTATGTGAGTGTGTCACTGTGTTCAAATTAAAATCTTACTGAGTAAACTTTAAACAGCTTTACTAAAGGAGCTGTCTTTAAAAAACATAGTTTTCTTAAAGGTGACTCTTCTTTCCCAGAGACACCAATAAATAGTGTGAAATACTTTGGGAAAAAGTGAGAACCTTGATAGTTATATTTTATTCAGCCATTTCAGAGTACTGAATATGTGGCTTCTGACTTAACTAACAGTCTTATAGTGCTTAAAGGCATGAACCTCCACTTCTAAATATGTCTCACTTTGAAAGCCTTCAGCTAAAGTACGAAGATTTCTTTGAGGCTGTTCTCCATTTAAAAATGCTGGCTATACAAAAGAGAAAATGAGTTTTAGTTCTATTTCTATGTGCTAAAAGGATTGTGATTTTTTTCTTTGAGGACTTGTGTGGTCTTTAAGTAAGTAATCAGTCGCTATTGAGCTTGCATAAGCAAGTAGGAAGGATATGATCAGTTTAGATTTTTAAGCTCAGAGCATGTGAATCGCCTTACCATTTTCTTGCTAAGAAAGATATTTTATAATGGGGTCTTAATCTTAGGACTTTCAAAGATCAGAATTAAAAGGACTTTACTAAGTGACTATTAGGAAATGATAATACTCTGTGTTTATATAGTATCCTTTATGTAATACTTGCCAATCTGTTTACTAACATTAGCTCATTAATTTTTTTTTGCCATTCCTTTTAGGGAGTGAGTTTTAGGGTATTATCTCCATTCATTTAGTAACAGACTTAATGTGACTGGGAGATTTGAAAAGAATCTGAGAGATTCAAAAGATCTAGCACGTTATTCAAGTTTATTGGAAAGGGCATGTGGAAGATACCCAAAGTTTAATCAGTAATTCCTTAGACCTGCTTAGGTGCTTTTAAGGACTTAGAGGAGAAAAGGCAGAATTTTAACTCTCTGAGATGAAGAACATTTCTTGATATAACCATTTATTGCATCCTTTGCAGGGTTGCTTTGACTTTTGATTTTAGTCAAAAAACATTCTTGCCTTTTAGCCTCTGAAGAGTTTTTTCTTTCCCCTCTCAGCCATCTCAAGAAGCTGTGTGCTCATTTGCCCGTAGCCATGTACCTTGGAGTTGAATCAAAGTATTAGTAATGAATTGTTTACAGTTACCCTGTCTTAGGTACTTAAATGAATTTTTCTGATAGCATCTCAGAGAAAGAATTGCACACGGTCATATACAGTGTAATAAAATTCCACCTTATTACTGTTTGTTTTCAAATCACAACTCTATTATTAATCAAAGTGTTCCTTATTTAAAATTAAGACAATGACATTCCTCATTAGAACTGTAGGAGAAAAAAATACTTTTTAGAAAATATTGCTATAGCTTTTTATTAGCTTGCTTCCTTTTTACAGATTTATCTATAGCAAATCTTAATTAGGTTATTAGTTTGGGACATATTTTATAAATTATCTGTCCAATTAGAGAGGATTTTTTAAATAGATACTTTAGAAAAATGAAAGTCAAATTCAAAAATTTCCAACTTGTTCTGTAGCCACAATAACACTTCTGTGCTTATGCAACATAGTCTAGGAAGTTTCATACAGAATGCTGCTTGTGACTTTTTATTTTATATATTAGTACTTAATTGTGTGTTAATAGCCAATGTTGATATCTTAGAGCATTACAATGAAATACGAAAATATGATTTAATATACTATTGGTAAAATTGGTAAACTGTAAAATATATTGATGGCTTATTCTTGACTATAGTATTATTAAAATATGAAAAACAAAATATATTTATGCTCATAGGGGTAGTGTTCCTCATGCATCTAAAAGAATAAAATGTTCCTTTTGAGCCTTAATTTTAAAAAAGGTTCTATACGGAGGCTGTATAGGAGAGGTAGTGCTTACCTTTGCCTTGAGGGTTAGGTTAGAGGAACTGCTTCCCAGAAGAGGTCCTTCTTGGATCTGAGTCTTGAAAAACTAGGAGTTGGCCATGGGACTACATTCCAGGTTGTGGAACCATCATATGCAAGGGTATAAGCAAGCACAGCATATTCAGAAATTGCAAGTAGGTTAGTATGGTAGGGTGTGAGTAGGGAAGTCTTGGGAGATGAGGAAATAGTGGGCTGCCAAATTATGAAGGGCCTTGGCTGCTGTTCAAAAGTCTTCCGTTATTAGTCTATAGGAAATGGAGGGAGTCATTGAAAGGCTTTAATAGGGCAGTGACAATGATCAGATTAACATTTTAGAAATACTGTTCTATGGAAGTGGGCAAATGTCTACCTCAGTTACCACATAAGCTGATAATTTCCAAATTTGTATCTTTGTCTTTCCTCTGTTCCTCCACGTTTTCCCCTTCCCTTGGCTAATATATTCACCATCTGCCCCAGAGTCTTTTTTTTTTTTAACTGCTGCTCTCTTAACCTTCAAGTACAATTAAGTTATATCTAAAGGGACCAGCAGGACACCTTGCACAAAGTAGACATTTAGTGAATAAATGAGCATGGAACTTTCATGCTTCAGTTGGCTTCTATCTCATAAACTCCTACAGTTGGATCAGATTTAGATAGAAAGTAAAGAAATCTAGCAATGAGTTTGAGTTCTTTTCTTTCCATCTACCTTTTCCTAATGATTGTCTTTGTTTGGCTGTCATCCCTGAAGCTTTTATTATTTCATAAGCTTGAATAGCCTATTATAAATATGTGTTTTTATTAGCAACTGTAGTATTGGATTGAAGACTGAACTGTTCTAACAGTCTGAAATACGATAAATGCACTAACGGGAGTCCGTTTTATGTATTTTACTTATGTGTTTTCTTGTGAAGAGATGACAATAACATTTTATAAATAATGATGTGTAAATGGCATCAGTTAACTAAAAATATCATAACGTTGATACTTGTTTGAGAAATATAGAATATATTTATTGGGCTATTAACTCCCATTTAACTGCCAGCATGCTTGGGTCCTAAGATTCTAATATAGAATGCTGTTGCTTTTTTTTAAAGTATGATAGAGGTTCAAAAGTGACAAAGAACCTGGAAAATATACCACAGAATATACAGTTGAAGGTATTGATTCTTAAAGTAAAGCTAAGGGAGTTAACAAAAGAGCAAAGGAGAACAACACCCATTTTGTTTTACTAAGAAGTGTAGAAGAAAATTCTGACTTTATAGAACTACCTACAAATTTAGAGATGCAAACGTGGAGTGCAATTTATTTATTTATTTATTTATTTGCCCTTGTTCATTCACCTGCTTTTGACTTTGAACTATATATAACAGGCACAGACCTTCTGTCATTCAGACTTAGGTAGGCTTAGTGTCTAGGAATTTAGTACATAGGAAATGTAATGTGGAGCCTCTTTAATCTCTTTCAATAAGTCACTTCAAGTCTACTGATGCTTTCTGTGCCTTTTTTTAAATTTTTTTTTTAAGATTTTATTTTATTTGACAGATAGAGATCACAAGTAGGCAGAGAGGCAGGCAGAGAGAGAGAGAGGAGAAAGCAGGCTCCCTGCCGAGCAGAGAGCCCGATGTGGGGCTCGATCCCAGGATTCTGGGATCATGACCTGAGCCGAAGGTAGAGGCTTTAATCCACTGAGCCACCCAGGCGCCCCACTTTCTGTGCCTTTTGAATTGATGTTTTGAAGCTGAGTATTGGGGCAAAGGATGTTTGAACTTGGTGCCTGGCATGATTGATATTCACTCCACAGTAAGGGGCAATGCTGTTTATTGCAAACATTTCATCATTTATTAAGTAAAGGTAGAGATATATATCCTAGTATTCAAAAGTTGGAACTTGGATGACTTTGCGTTGAGTAGAATAACAAACAATTAGAAAGGTATGGAAAACGGAGGCAGCATAATTTGTTTAAAGTAAATCTAAAGACTACAGTTTGAAACAGGGTTTGCCAAACTACAGACCCCTACCCCGACCTGTTTTTCTATGGCCTATAAGCCAAGAGTTATTTTTACATTTTCAAATGGTTGGAAGAAAATTAAAAAGCTATTATGTGATATGTGAAAATGATACAAATTTCAAATTTTTTGTATCTGTAGATAAGGCTTTATGGGAACACAACCACACTCACTCATTCGTGTATTGTCTACAGCTGCTTTCATGCTACAGTGGCAGAGCTGAGTAGCTGTGACAGAGACTGTGTGGTCTGCAAAGCCGAAAATATGTACTATCTGGCTTTTCACAGAAAAGATGTGTGCTCTGGTTAAATGGAGGATGGGTAAAGGGAGAGCTCTTTAGCCTAAAAGAGAGGTGTTTGGGAGGTCTGGTGGTGATTGTGGTGGTGGCCTGAGAGCTGCCTTGTAATATCTGAAGGATTGTCATACAGAAGAGGGAACCAGTTTGTTCTCTGTGACTACAAAAATTAGACCTAGAACCCATTGTGGGAAATATAAGACAGTACTGCATTAGGGAACATTTTCAACTTGTCCAAAGGTGGAATACACAGCCTTGGGAGGTAATCTATTGGTAGTGCCATCATTGGAAGAATTCAGAAAGACCAGACAACTAACTAGCAGAGACCTAGTAGAATGGATACAGCATCAACTTGAATGATTTTTAAAGATCCTAATCTTGAGAGTCTGTGACTTTATGAACTCATGCTATTGAGAGTCTATATCAAGGGAAGATTTCTGAGTACAAAATACATCTTTGATTACATCACCAGTTCTGCTCAAAAATCATTTAATGAGATCCTTTTGTCAGCTAAATTCAGTAAAATTCCCAAGTTCTTCACTGTTAGTGTCTAGGTTCTTTGCCCTTTGATCCAAACTTAGCTTTATCACTCTTACCTTGTACAGTATCTCCCAAGTACTGCCCTGAAGAAATTTGTTTAACTTTTTAAAAATCCGGTATTTCCCACATGTGTATGAACACAATACTTTTTTTTTGGCACAGATACTAACATCAGTTTTCCATTTGTCATTTTCTTTTTATTTTTTGAAGATTATATATTTATTTGAGAGAGAGAGAATGAGAGGGAGAGAGAGCATGGAGGAAGAAGGAGTAAAGGGAGAGGGAGAGGTAGAGAATCTCAAGCAGACTTTATGCTGAGCACAGAGCCTAGCACAGGGCTTGACCTCATGGCCCTGAGATCATGAGCCAAAACCAAGTGAGACACTCAACTGACAGAGCCCCCCGGGCGCCCCTCCATTTGTCATTTTCTCACCCTCTTCAGTTCTTTTTTTAAAGTTTTTATTTATTTATTTGACAGACAGAGATAACAAGTAGGCAGAGAGACAGGCAGAGAGAGAGAGAGAGGAGGAAGCAGGCCCCCTGCTGAGCAGAGAGCCCAGTACGGGCTTGATCCCAGGACCCTGGGATCACGACCTGAGCCGAAGGCAGAGGCTTTAACCCACTGAGCCACCCAGGCGCCCCATCCTCTTCAGTTTTTTATTGTTTTTTGCATCCTCTCTCTTCCTCTTGTGTGCTGTTTTTCTTCCTCCAACTTCATTCCTAAGTCCAGCATTGATTGGGACATGGCAAAAGATAATTAGACCACAGAATTGTGGAAACAGAGACCACAAGAAACATTCCCTGTAGCTCCAGGAATATAAGAATATAAAGATGTACATGAATTTAGAAGAATATGGGTGTGAAAGGAGAAATTGTATAAGGTGAAGGTGCTTTTGACATAATGAAATTTTTCAGTCACTGAGTTATTCAAAAAGCGAGTCACCATTTTTATTGATAATCTGGCCTTTCGCCTTGTAATTTCTGGTTTTAGCTAGTGTTCTGTTTATGATACCATCTGTTAGTGCTTAAGCATGTGAATAAAAAATGGGGTTGGTATCTGTAAGGAAAGGTGACATTACATATGCTAGGAAGGTAACATCCATACTCTTCCATTCCTTGGTGCCTTTCTCTTGAGAGGGTATTTTTCTGTGTCTGGAGTAGTTAGTGACATGTTAAAAGGAATGAAGATGAGAACTTATTATACAGTCTATTTATAATCATTTGGAAATGTTCTACTTCCCTGAATATGAGACAGTCTCAAAAGTATTAGTTTTTTCCTCTGAATCGTCCTATATGAACCATGAACATGTATCTAAAGATATCTGCAGTCACTGGCAACTATTACTTATTGAGAAGAATAACAGCCAGAGGGTATAGCTTAATGATTCAAGAATCAGCTTTACATAAAGACTCTATCTAGTCTCCCTAGAAACCAACAATCAAATCTTATCAGGGCCGACTTAACCCTTTTTATAATAGATAAATTGGATAACATGCTGTTTAATTTGTATGTGTGTTATTGAATGAAGCTATGAAGAGTATTTGGTCTGCATATTAAAGATACCACTATTGTTTTGGTAAGTAAGGATGTTATTTTTCCTAAATTATTTAACCTTGGGTAATTGGGGATGCAGGAGATACTTGAATGTGCCAGTGTATTAATAAATAGTAATTTAAAAAAAAAACATTAAGGAGAATTTGTTTTTCTGGGTAGACTATCTTTGGTTTTCTGCCTCCTTTTGGGCTTGAAATTTTAGAAAGTAGAAAATGCTTGGATAGTTGATAATCTTTCCATATGTATCATTTCCTATGTTGTATGTCATTTTTTCTGGCTTATAATTTGAAAGTTAAAACCATTTGCCATTTCTTCAAAGCACATAGGTTGCCCAGGACCTAAATGTTCATTGCAGAAAATTTGGAAAATACAGTCTAGCATGAAAATGAAAATAATAGTTTAGCACTTGTCCTATGTTCAGAGGTAGCTGCTGCTGACTATTCATAATGTTGTAGTTACTGTTCTCTTGATGTTTTTCTGTATACATATATACTGTAAGATGAGTCTGTGTATTCCATTTTCTCTTTTTTAAAGATTTTGTTTGAGAAAGTGAGTGAGAGAGAGAGAGAGAGAGAGAGAGAGAGCACAAGTGGGGGAAGGAGCAGAGGGAGAGGGAGAAGTAGACTCCCCACTGAGCAGGGCCCAACATGGTCAGGACTCAATCCCAGGACTCAGTCCCGGGACTCTGGGATCCAGACCTAAGCTGAAGACAGATGGCTAACCGAATGAGCACCCTGGTGCCCCTCCACTTTGACATGATCAGAAATTTAGTTCTCAGTATTTCCCGGCTAAAAATAATAGTTCTCCAAACATTCTTTTGTAAATTTTTGTATACATCTCTTCCTTCCTTCCTTTAAGTTTCTAGGAGTGGAATTGTTCAAAAGAGGAAATTTTTAAAATGCTCTGTTGATATCCCCAAATTGCTTTCTAGAAAGGTATAGAGTTTTTAAAAAATATTTTAGTGACCTCCACACCCAAGGTAGGACTCAAACCCACAGCCCAACATCAAGTGTTGCATGCTTCACCAACAGAGCCGGCCAGGTGCCCCGGAAAGTGTAGCGCAGTAGTCCGTTTGGGATGCCAAACAGAATACCACAAATGGGGCGGCTTAAACAGAAGTTCTCCCACAGTTTTGGAGACTGGAAGCCCAAGGTCACAGTGCCAGCAGGGTTGGTTGGTGGTGAGGTCTTTCTCCCTGGCTTGTAGATGGTGCCTTCTTATTGTGCTCTCACATGGTCCTTTCTCTGTATGAGTGTAGAGAAAAGTATCTCTGGGTGCCTCCTCCTCCACTTGTAAGAACACCAGTCCTGTTGGGTTAGAGCCCTACCCTTACAACCTCATTTAAGTTTTATTACCTCCTTAAAGGTTTTATACTCAAACATAGTCACACTGTGGGAGTGTTAAGCTTAAGCATATAAATTTTGGGGGGATACAATGCAATCTGTAACAGGCAGTAACATTGGCATCCCATCATCAGTGAATGAGAGTTCCCGTATCCCCATCTTTTTTTAAAATGTAGATTTTAAACTTATCTCTTTAAAAAATTTTATTTATCTATTCTTATATTTTCCCCATATTTTTGTTGGGGTTCTTAATTGCCAATAAATGTACATTTTCTTCGTGTGTTTAGCTATTTTGTATGTATCAGACATTTTTGCTTATACAGAAAAGGAACTACACTTTAAAATGTTATTTATCTATGATTTATCTCTAAACACAGCTGAGTATACAGGGTTAATATGTATGAGTACCTATATTAATGAATCATATGTTTAATGCTCACCATACATTCATGAAAACCGTTTATAGTTTGGATGCATTGATTTGCTGGCAGTGAAATACAGGTAGTGGCAAGGTTAATGCAAAATCTTTTCAGCTGTTGTTTGCCTTGCATTAACAAATGCAGCAGCGTTTCCGAGATATGCTCCTCAGAGCTCTAATCCCTCAAGACATCCTGTAAGAAGAGATTTCTGCTGGTTCAGTAGCTTTGGGAACTGCTTGCAACCTGCATCTCCCACCTAGTGCTTGACAGTGCTCAGCAGGAAGTTAAGTCTCTGAGAAGCCCTGGAGTAGAGAAATCTGTCTGACATTTGTAACCTGAATATTTCCAAAACTTACTTTGGCAATAGGACCTTCCCCTCTTTCCTGTTTATGTGACTTTTGTTACCTTTTAATTTTGAAAGGATTCACAGGAAATTATACAGAAATATATAGGAAAGTCCTATTTACCCTTCACCAAATTTTAACCAATGGTAACATCTTACATGACTGTATTACAGGGTCACAATTAGGAAATCCATATTAGTACAATCCATAGAGCTTATTCGTATTTCACTGGTTATACATGCACTCGTGTGTGTGTGTGTGTTTCAGTGCAGTTTTATCACATGTAGGTTTTGTGTAATCAGCACCACAAAGACTCCCTTATGCTGGTTCTTTATAGTCACACGCACTCTTCCCCCCTGTGCTAGCTCCTGGCCACCATTGATAAGTGCTCTATTCCTAAACTTTTGTCATTTCACGAATGTTCTGTAAATGGAATAATATGGTAAATAACCTTTTGAGATTGGCTGTTTTCACTCAGCGTAATTCACTTTAGGTTCATCCAGGTTGTTGTGTGCACCAGTAGTTCTTTCCTTTCTATTGCTGAATAACATTTTGTAGTATGGATGGACCACCTTTTGTTTACCCATTCACCCACTGAATGACATTTACCCCTCCTCATCTTTTTGGTGGGATCTATTAATATCCTGTATGAATATTGTTCTAAAGTATACCAACTTAAGAAATTCTGTACCACAGAAATGATGCCATTAAACAATTACTACTTTTTAAAGATTATGTCTCAGTTGCAGAAACTAAAACTCTTTTATTATCTGGTTTAGGAATTCCAGAGACGCTGTAATACTCTGATTTCATTGATTGAGAAAGAAAATATGGAAATTGAGGAAAGAGAGAGAGCAGAAAAGAAGAAACGGGCAACTAAAACTCCAATGGTAAAATTTTCAGCATTTTCCTAACTTTTAGGTAGATCTCATTTTTTTTTACATAATTAAAATGCCTATATTATGTTTAATGCCACATGATACCTATTATAAAAACTGTTTTTATGAAGTGCTGATTTGTTTTTGACAGAAAAAGAATATGCTACAACTGCATTCCCTATTTGTTTGTAGAACATATGGTTAGGAACTCCCTAGTAACAGGGCTCAGTATTTAAAAAAAAAAATTCCTCATGACTTTAAGCAGAAGTATAATGCAAGTAAAATCCTTTGAATTGAGACTCTGGTTGTCGTGGGGGAGTAGGAGAGGGGTGGGGGGATGGGATGGGGCTGAGGCTGAAACTGGGAGTTCTGATTTGATCCAATAAGTTTTCTGATCTTTGTGGAACTATGAGTATAAATGAGAACTTTGAGCAGACAGCAAAGCTTTATTTGGTTTACTTGGTCATAAATTAACTGTCGAATAATAAGATGACTTGATTTTAATCTAGTCAGGTTGCCTTGTATAGCTACAATTTAAAATATTCTTTAATAGATCATTTTATTTGAGTGTGGTTAAATAAACTACCATATTTCATCAAGTCTAAGATGGCTTCCTCTTCTAAGACAGCATTATTTTGTGTATTGCCAAGTAAAACTGCCACCAAGTAACTAATTTGTCATCAATGGTAAGATGCATCCTGATTTCAGAGATGCCAAGGTGAAAAAGTAATGCACATCATAGAACATATGAAATATGGTATTTTAATATCTATCATATGGTTTTAAAAAGTAATACATTCATAAATAGCATTTTGTCCAGAAAACTTTAAGTATTAAGTAGTTCTTTAAGATGAAAGTACATTTATAGTACCATCTGTAAGTAGACATTTGCTGACTATTTTTGATGGGTATTTTATGTCTTTTCTTAAAAAAAAATCTTTGGAGGTTATTTTACATTGGGTTATATATTTTGTTGGGCTATATAGAACATTAACTGTGAGTATAACATTGAAGTGAATATTCATGTTAAAATTTTTTTTTAATGCATTTACATCCTAGATTTAACATTGTTGGGCCATTTAAAAATGTGCATATTGGAGCAGAACATTAAATCTGTTTCCATTTTAGTCACAGAAAAGAAAAGCAGAGTCAGCTACTGAGAGCTCTGGAAAGAAGGATGTCAAGAAGGTGAAATCCTAAAGCCTAGAAATAAAGTTTTAAATGGGAAACTGCTATTTTCTTGTTCCCATCTTCAAATGCTAATTGCCAGTTCCAGTGTATTCATGGTACTCTAAGAAAAATCTCTTTGGTTTTGATTTCTTGCATATTTTATATATTTTACAATGCTTTCTACCTGAAATGTGTAGCTTTATATTTTATGCATTCTAGTATTTTTGTGTACTGTATTTTGTGCATTTCATGTCTTCATCAAAATCCTCTCAGTCCTTGTTCTTTTTGAAGCTTGTGCTGAGGTTTTAGCTTTTCTATGTTTTATATGCCGCTGCTTTGAAAGAGAACCTAGATTCTATAGCTGTATTATTGTTGTTTCATACTTTAAATTTATATGGCTGTGGAAAAATGAATTAAAATGATTTGAGGAGAAAGACTTTTTCACTTCTTTGTTGCTTTCTTTTCTATTGAGTATGGGCTTGTATGTGTTACTGCATACTGTGATTAGCATAATAATTGTTTCTTTTGAGGTCATCTAAATATTTTTTTCCTAAAGGAATAAAGGGTGAGAACAGAAAAATATTAAAAAAAGAAACCCCTAATATTTGATACTGTGCTTGCTGTCAGTATGCATTACATTTAAATTATTCTCTAAATATTCAAGTGGGAAAATATAATAAAGAAATGTCTATAAGAAATTTAATTATTTCCTGTGTTTTGTGCAGTAGAAACATAGTTGTGTTTATTGAATTGCATTGCTCACTACTGTGTATTTGGTTGAAAGTTAAAGCTTTGCTTGCTGAATTGTGCATGATCTTCTGTCCCATAGAGCCAGTTCGGAGGAGTCTGGGTGTAACATGTAGATTTATTAACAACTAAGTTAAGAGTACAAAATAAGTGCTATGCATGTAGAAGAAGGGGGTCTGGCTTCTATAGGAATACAATTATGCTCGGATAAGAAACAATTTCAAAGTGTCAGAGGTTTTATACACCAAGAATTTAGTTCTTGCTCACACTACAGATTCCACACAGGGCAAAAGGATATGAGAATGGGAGAAGACCTGTTCCACCCAGTCACTCAAGGTTCCAGGCTGACTGAGGCTTCAACGTTTTGTATTGTTGCTGTACCATCTGGAACATGTGGCCTTTTCCGCTGCTGCTTTAGGAGAAAGGCTGAAGAATCTCATGTAGGTTCTTCATTACCTAGGCCCAGACATGGGACATGTGACACATGTCCCATCTATTTATATTTCATCGTCCTAAAGTAGTCACATGGTCCTGTGTGTGTGAAAGATGGCTGGCAAATGTAGGGGAACAAGCGGAATGTTTTACATTACTGCCTCTGCCACAGGGCCTGTTGGCTCAGGAAAGAACCTGTGTCTCTCACATGGAACTGTTAGCATGTGATCAATCAAAATCAAGGTCAGGTTATAAGGGAACAGGGAAAATGGATTGGAATCTAGTGTGAAACACATAGCAAATAAGCAAAGTTGGGAATGCAGGACAGTGATTTTAATTATCAAAACAACGTTTGGATCACTAAAGAGTTGCTCGCACCCTCTACCAAAATCCTTTACATTTCCTATCCGATTCTATCTCCGGCAAAAGTTGGGTAGCCATGAAATTCACACCCTCAGTCTTCTCATAGGGGTTCTGACACCTAGGAATCGATCTAGAATGATAATCCACTGTCTGCTGGACTCTTCCAAGTCTTCATTCATTGTCTAGATTTCATATTTCTTACTGCCATGCTTCTGGTTGGATTCCTTTTACTGTTTCTATTCTTAGGACTTAGAGTCTTATACTCTGTTGGAAGTTGGGGTGAAATTGAGTTGCTATTAGGCAATGAAGTCAGGATGATACTAGGTCAAGGGACCAAGAGTTACCCAAATCTGTCTTAACTACCCTTTCTGTAAGGTCCACAAAGAGGTGAAGGTAAGCAAAGTAATATTGCAGTACCTGGTGCTTTGACTCCAAACTTCAATCCAGAGCTCTTAAGCCCAAAATAAAACCTTGGAATTTTCTACTCAATGAGATTTAAATGGTGTAGTTACCTGGGCTAGAGAAAATGATACCTGAGAGGGTTTTACTGAAACCCCCAAGTTTTATGTACTGAAAAGTGAGAAGTGTGGACTCTGATCAATCAGCTCAGCATTTCTTTTCTTAGGAATTAAGATGTAGGGTGGGAGCTGATACAATTAGGATCTTTAAACTTCTTTCGTGGAAATTTGACAATCTCTGCTTGTTCTTTCCCTGTTAACCCAGAGGGGTTAATAGCTAAGCTGTATGTCACTATCTGCTTTAGGAGAGAAAATCTGAAGGTAAGTTCTTCCAGCCTTTTCATGGGGCCATTTTCCTGATCTGTATCATGACTCTTAGGAGACTTTCTTGGACCAAAGAGAAGTGAAATTCGACTCTCCAGGATGTTCAATGAATGCCTCTGGTGTCGTCCTCAGAAACTTGTGAAATGGTTTTATCCAGGACATTAACATAAAGATCGTACTATATTTAGTGAAAAATTCACCACCTACTCTATTCCTTATCTTAGATTATGTACAGCATTGTTGTTGAACATAGCCTACCAAGGAGGCCCATGCAGTGAACACCAGATGATAGCACAGTCCAAATAATACAATGTTGGGGATACAGAATGTCCCGAGTCTGTATTTGAAACCTCTTATTGTCAGTTCTCACAGAGAAATTAAAGTATGATAGACAATTCAAAAGTCCTGGGAAAGAAATCCCATTTCAAACAAGGGACTGAGACTGATGGGGTAGTAGCCCTAGACCTAACTGCCCTGTTGGGGAGAAAAAGCAGGACATGTAGTTTACCAGCTGCTTGGAGGCCAGGGGAAGCAGAAGAGTGTGCTGTTTTCATGACAGTCTTGCAAATGTATAATGATCCAGCCCACCAGCAAAAATGGTCCAATCATTGTATGAGAATCCGACCCTACCTGATTCCTTATTTGCAGAATGTGCAAGAATGGAAGTGAGTAGAAGAACAGGGACCCTGAGTGGTTTTCTTCACTCAGGACCTCTGTAGAGGACAAGAGGTGAATAGGTTTTTCAGTAATCCTCCCACAGAGGCACTTGGAAAGCATCTGTCTTGATCCACTGGGTACTCAGGCTCTGATTTCCTTAGAACCAAAAGAAGGTGGTGAGCTCAGTAATCTCTCATTTGCCTAATAGCCATTTGTGTCTCAGTCTTTAATTGCACAGCTGCTTTATCTGCTGGCTCCCTGGCCTATGAGTGGTTATGCTATATGGAAAATCTGGGTACTTGTTGCATTATACAATTCTCCCTTGAAATATGCCCCCAAACTTGATTCATTGTCTGAGACCTCCCAGTCAAGAGAAGGTATTGCAGCTATCTTAGGTGCTGGGTGTTTGGTTTGAAAAGCCTGAGCTCAACTGGTGAAACTATCTACTGTCACCAAAATAAAGTGCTGTTCTTTCCCAGTTACTGACAAAGGTCCCCACTGTGGTCTGTGTGTCCCTCCTCTCTGGTGCAGTAGCCAGTTCGGATTCTTGTGCCAGTTTCAAGGCCCATGGCGGTGCTGGTGTCCACATCACTTTCTCTGTAGCTGTTCTTACCAAATCCTGAACTCAAGTTGTCATCAAATTTTAAACTTCTATCAGTATTCTATTCCATGTCTCCTTCATTTAGTCTGCCTAAGCTATCCTCCCCAATTGACAAGGGATAAAATTTTTCCTGTGGTTAAAATACATGTAGCTAATGCTGTTTGTCATGTCCCCTATCCCTCAGCCTTATCATTTTTGTGTACTCTAGCTGATTTGAACTGCCAGTATCTCTTTGTCTAAGGGCTTTGTCTGAGGACTCCATCAGAGGCCTTGGAAGGTTTTTCTACCCTATGTATGATAGGCTGGGGAAACCCAAATTAAGACACTCACCTTGTGTACATAGTTCTTATCCTTCAGTTATTTCATTAAAAGGTATAGAGTGTTTAAGGAGAGTAATGACAGTATATCATTTATCTGTTCTTAGAAGGTCTACCCCTCTGTGGACACTTAGTAGGTGATAGGATTACATCAAGATATTCTACCCTGGTACAAAGTGCTGGGTTCTGATTTCTCTCTGTAAACAAAGGAAACTTTCTCATATAACCAACAGTTATGGCATTGGGAATTATCATTAGGCAGAGGTTAAAGGGTTCCCAAGCTTTTGGTAAGGCCAAAGCTAGTGCCCAGTCTATGGTCTCTGGAAGTGTTCTCCATGCTAGTTGGTGTCCCTTTCCTGTAGCAGTGGTCCATTTAGATAATTGGACCAAGTGTTGCCCTTTCTCCCTACACTATGACATATAGCCAGTACAACAGTATGGTGGTACCAGGCTTTTTCACCTGTTGGCCTAGTGACCGGATGATTTGTCCATTTCCTGATACATTGCTTCCCTACTGGGGAGAATTTCATCTAGGCCATTGTGGTCAGATTCAAGCTGTGTATTTTCCCTGGCTTTCAGCCTTGTCTTCCATATTGCCAAGACATGCTTTGTTAATTTCTCATCATGTTCCCATGAGATAGATTTTAGAAGTTGTTCAAATAGTACTACCAAATTTTGTGGTTCATTTTTGAGGATTTCTATTTATGGAAAATTGATGGTGTCATGTAGGTGCAGTTATCTACCTCCCATCATGAATACAGTTTTGAGCTAATATATTTCCTTTAGTGATAGAGATCAAAGTCTGTTTACTATATCTAAGACAGTAAAGATCTTTGCATCAGGTCTTGTCTTATCTAGAATATTTGATATGTGATCATCATCATCATCAGTTGGGATTGATACCTTATTCAATTCTTTCCTAGAACCCAACTATAAGTCTCCAAATGCCATTTAGTTTTTGTACTGGCCATATGAGGGCATTGCTAAAATATGATAATTTACCCATTTTTTTCTGATCACCAAGTATTCAATCTACTCTTTCTCAGTATGTGTTGGGTATATTGTTCATGGTTAGGTAGATGGACTCCCATACCTTTGTGAGAGATGATTACAATTACATCTGGTTATGTTTTTGTAGGTATGTCCTTTTTTCCTTCATGTATCTATCCTGGTTTCTAAGGTCTTAAGTTTTATTCTTTCTCTTCATTTCTTAATTCTTTCCTAGGTTGCCCCCCCATCACAACTAAAACTCAGAGTATCTCCTGGTTAAGAGTTTTAAAATACCCTGTAATTATTGTACCTGCTGACTAAGGGCCTACCACTATTTCCAGGCCAACCCATTTCTCAAAGCCAAGGCATTCTGGGTACAGGCATTACTTAATATCTTTTTGACTTTTTTCTTTCACTACATTTTCCTCTCCACCTCAGAAAGTCTACTTTCACTGTGAAGCAAAGGCCTCAATTTCTTTCTTATTAGTGAATTCTAATTCACTGATAAATAAATAAATAAATTCTAATTTAATTCACTAATAAATAAATAAATAAAATCACCTGCAGTGATTGTATCCACACTCTGAAGCCTCTGAAATCCAAAACCATAATTAGACATTTGACCAGAGCTCGCTGAAGATACCAGATCAGGAAAGCCATTTCAAGGAATGTATTTTCTCCTGAATAAGCCTTGCAAATGACTAAGGGTTATTTTTGTTACTCTATCCCTTTATCTTCTTTCCACAAATTTGTAGAGTAGGATTTAGATATTGCTCAAATCAGAGTCAACATGAGAACATATGGTGGTGAAGGGACTCTGAAAACTTTAGAGAAGGCACCCCAGAATTTCATCTTGCTGTCATTCTTTCTTTATCCCTGGATGCAGGTTAAAACATGATTAAGAGAGTTTGGGCCTGCCATCTAGTTGGCCATGTGACTATTTATATCTACCAATCCAATAGGCCAAAGATGCTTATTTTAGGAAGACTTTAGGACCTTGCTCTTCCTGTAATTTGAAGTCTACCCTAGCTCCTAAAGTGAATATTTGCGCCAATACCAGCACCTGCCTGTTACACATGGGAAATTATATTCTGGGCCTACAGAAGCAGTACTTCAAGGTGGAGGACTGAACCTCAGTCTCTTTAGAGGGACTTTGCTCTCCAAATGTCAGTTCCTGGGACACATACTTGCTTTGTCTGCTGAGATCATGCCCATGTTAGGGGTGGAGGTGAGAGGCAAGTACTGTTAAGGGATGAAATTATGATGGTCATAGGCAGGGGGACTCAGGAATACTTAAATTCTGCCTTGACCTTACCACCTCAGTGTGTTCCACAAGGGATTTATGTACATAAAAAGAAAAGAAACAAAGTAGCATATTAACTGGGATTTTGGTTCCAAACCCCAGTTTAGTAGGCTACTGAGGTGTGCTTGAGCACAAGGAGATTTAGGGTAGAGGCTGCCTGGAACTCAGAACCAAAGTAAAGTGAATTGTTTAGCATTTCCTTTAAGCCAAAATCAAATCTCAAAATTTGCCATTCCAATGAGGAAAAAATGTCACAACTACCAACTCCAGAGGGAATGAATCCAGAAAGAGGCTTTCTTTCTCTATGGGATTGTTTAGATTCCCAAAGCTCTACCCATTTAGAAACTCTGGTTCAAAAAGTGTTTGGGAATCTTACCCATCAGTTCAGCGCTCCTCCTACTTGTGTAGGAGGATAGGGAGAGGATCACAGAGGAGCTTTGAACCCCTTCCCCTGGAGGCCAGTATGAACACTATACTTATACTGTTTCAATGCTTAACTTCTATAGTCAGGTCAAGTCCTACAGCTTGTGGTTGATACATGTTGATACATGGCTGGAACATTGACTAATACAAAAAGTATTACAAGAGGTACTGTTACAGAAGTGGTACCGTTACAGAATGCAAACTTGGTAACTTCTAACAAGAATCGTACCACCTATGTGGGATTTCTTATCACCTATCATATTTTGTGATTATTGGTGAGACAAAATTTGTCAGTGAATAATCGTTTACAATACAACAGTGTCACAGTATTTTGAGTCTTCTCTTCTGGGAGAAAGGTCATGTTTGCCAGTCATGATAGTAGGAGAAAAAGTGATGCTTTTCATATGCTATTATAAATGCACATTTACTGCTAAAATTTGAATATGCATCGATTATGTTTTTATTTTTATTTTATTTATTTATTTATTTATTTTAAGATTTTGTTTATTTATTTATTTGACAGACAGAGATCACAAGTAGGCAGAGAGGCAGGCAGAGAGAGAGAGAGGAGGAAGCAGGCTCCCTGCCGAGCAGAGAGCCCGATGTGGGGCTCGATCCCAGGACCCTGGGATCATGACCTGAGCCGAAGGCAGAGGCTTTAACCCACTGAGCCACCCAGGCGCCCCGGATTATGTTTTTAAAAATCTATTTTTATTTTGTAATTAAAAAAAAAAAAACAGTGTAAACTGTGTGTGAATAATTTGCCTGCCATAATTTTCCTCACGTGGAAATCTTCCACAATGTTATGTAGGTGCTGGAGCATAGCAAGCTGCACTGCCCAAGCCTTGTAGAACTGGAACTAGTGATTGTCTCTCCCAGGATACAGATTTTAGAATTAATACACTGAAGGAAACATTTGGAAGTATATTCAGAATTGTCAGCTGCAGCCTTTGAAGACAACTAATCTTGGTTTTATTTAGGTTCTGTATCAGTTAACTTTTCTTGCATAACAAATCACTCTAAAACTTGGTGGCCTGAAACAAGCATTTATTTTTATTTTTATTATTTTAAGTAATCTCCATGCCCAACATGGGGCTCAAACTCCAAACAACCCCAAGATCAAGAGTTACATGCTCTACCAACTGAGCCAGCCACATGCCCCAAGACAACCATTTAACTTGCAATTCTGTGGGTTGGCAATTTGGGTTGGGCTCAGGTAGGTAGTTCTTTCGTCTTGACTGGGCTCACTCATGTGTCTTTGGTTAAATTTTGATCAGTTAGGTGACACTGGTTGTGGTGGTTGACTGATTGTTGGCTTGGTCAGTGGGGGTAAGACAATATTTCTTATTGTCCAGTGGGTTAGCTTGGCCTTGTTCACATGGTAGCCTGGCAGGGTTCTAACAGAAAGAGCAAAACTTGCAAGTCTCTTGAGACCCAGGCTTAGATTCCACACACCTTCTACTACATTCTTTTGGTCAAAGAAAATCATAAAGCCAGACCAGATTCAAGGGATAGAGAAATTGATTCTACTTCTAGATGGGAGATGCTGCAAAATTACATTGCAGAAGATCTGGATATAAGATGAGTGTGAAAGGGAATCTATCACAGGCTCCTTCTGTTAAGGTGTCCTGATTTATAGTTAGTGTGTGACTTACAGTCCTCTAGTAGTATCCCAAATGATAACATTTGAGTCCTGGTGTGCATAGCTCAGTGGAAAAGTCCAGAGTCTATCACTTAGAGCCTTCCTTCCTGATATGTTTTTGAAGGGTACAGATATATTTTATTTTTGACTCTGTTTTAAACTAGTAGTCTTTTTGATCTAGCAGTTTGGACCCCCCATCTATTTTGGTCCCAAGAATATTTGGACTCCATGTTTCTGAGTATAAGCAGTTTTATCACAATCATGCTAACAGAGATAGAGACTGCTAGTTGCTTCCCAATATATATCTTCTTGCTAAGTAATAAGAACATCTATTTTCAGTTTTTCCACACTGCCACTTGGCTAAAAGCCTGCATTACCCAGCTTCCTTTGTAGTGAGGTAAAACATACAAATTTTAACTTAAGACATACAAGTTTTGACCAATGAGATGTAAAGACAAGTAACATTGCAACTTTTGGAAAGTGTCCTGAAAAGAAGTTTTCTTCATCCTTTCTTCTTTCTTCCTGGTTGGGATGAGGACTTGATGGCTGGAGTTCAAGCCACCATCTTGAATTATATGAATGCACATCAAGGATGGTGTAGCAACTGTATAGAAGGAGCCTGGGTCCCTGATGACCATGGAACAGCCTTCCAGTCCTGGGGTGCCCCCACTTCCAGACTCCTTTATATTGAGAAATAGTTTTCCATCTGTTTAAGGCGCTGTCTTACATTTTGTTGTTATTAGTATATGGAACTCTATCCTAATACCCCAGTATTGATGATATTTTATTGAGCAAGCTTTTGTTGAAACAAACTCCCTTAAGCCAACTAAAGTCCTTGATGAATTTTCTAAATTGTAAGGTAAACGATTTCCACTTTTTTCCATTTGTAATTTTATTCTACTGAATATATTTTCATTGGGATTGCTTAGTTTCGTCTTAACTTTATAGTAAGGGTTTGCCTTATCAATAAATTCTTTTTCATAGTAAACTTTACTTGGCATTGTAAATTTTTGATTTGTGGATATGATTTTCATCAAGGTCTGGTTTCCCTGAGTCAAAATTTACAGATCTTATTTTTTCAAGAATGTGTGATTTTTCTGTAAAATTACAGCCAATAACAAAATTTATCATGTGCAGTTTCACCACTTTTCATGTTTTTCTATGGTGGTTATTTCCACCAAATCTACATTTTCTCAGGTCAGTTTTCAGAGTGGCCAATGTTATAAATGACATGTAGTTTTTAGTTTTATGTTTCTAATAAATTTTACTATGTGCATATTTAGACATTGACCATTGTATTTGTGTTGGTTAGTTCTACCTGCTATATATTTTTAAAAGATCTTATTTATTTAAGAGGTATATAGAAAGAAAGCATGTGGGGGGAGGAGCAGAGGGAAAAGGACAAGTGGACTCTACACTGAGTTCAGAGCCTGATGTGCGGCTCTATCCTATGATCTGAGCCAAAATCAAGAGTTGGACACTTGGGAGTTCCTGGGTGGCTAAGTCATTAAGCATCTGTCTTCAGCGGAGTTCATGATCCCAGGGTCCAGGGATCGAGACCCACATCGGGCTCCCTGCCCGGCGGGAAGCCTGCTTCTCACTTTCCCACTCCCCCTGCTTGTGTTGCCTCTCCACTGTGTCTCTCTCTGTCAAATAAATAAAATCTTTAAAAAAAAAAGATATGGACGCTTAACCAACTGCACCACCCAGGCGCCCGCCCCTCTATGTGATATATTTTTATGACTTGGAAATTGATACTAATTTCTTGGTGATTCCATGAGGAATTTGTGAGCAACTCCCCTCAGATGTTCCAGAATTTTCCCATTCTTCAGACTAGATTTGTGCTATTGCACATCCATACTTATAAATATAAGTGATCTGATTCTGGCAGTCTCTTTTAGTGCAATCCTAAGTCAAAGTTGTAATTACCATTACGTTATTTATTTATTAACATATAATGTATTATTAGCCCCAGGGGTACAGGTTTGTGAATCATTAGGCTTACACACTTCACAGCACTCACCATAGCACATACCCTCCCCAATGTCCATAACCCAACCACCCTCTCCTTACCCCCTTCCCCCTGCAGCCCTGTTTGTTTTGTGAGATTAAGAGTCTCTTATGGTTTGTCTCCCTCCCAATTCCATCTTATTTCATTTTTTTCTTCCCTACCCCCAAACTCCCCACTGTGCCTCTCCAATTTCTCATATCAGGGAGATCATATGATAACTGTCTTTCTCTGACTTATTTCACTCAGCATAATACCCTCAAGTTCCATCTACGTCATTGTAAATGGCAAGATTTCATTTCTTTTGATGGCTGCATAGTATTCCATTGTAGATATATACCACATCTTCTTTATCCATTAATCTATTGATGGACATCTAGGTTCTTTCCATAGTTTGGCTATTGTGGACATTGCTGCTATAAATATTCAGGTGCATGTGTGCCTTCAGATCACCACATTTGTATCTTTTTTTAAAAAATTGTTATTTCTTTTCAGCATAACAGTATTCATTGTTTTTGCACCACACCCAGTGCTCATTGCAATCTGTGCCCTCCCTAATACCCACCACCTTGTTCCCCCAACCTCCCACCCCCCGCCCCTTCAAAACCCTCAGGTTGTTTTTCAGAGTCCATAGTCTCTCATGGCAAATACCCAGTACTGCGATTGCTGGGTCATAGGGTAGCTCTATTTTCAAATTTTTGAGGAACCTCCATGTATTTTCCAGAGTGGCTGACCAACAGAGTGGGAGGGTTCCCCTTTCTCTGCATCCTCGCCAGCATTTGTCATTTCCCGACTTGTTAATTTTAGCCATTCTGACTGGTGCGAGGTGGTATCTCATTGTGGTTTTGATTTGTATTTCCCTGATGCCAAGTGATGTGGAGCACTTTTTCATGTGTCTGTTG
This sequence comes from Lutra lutra, assembly GCF_902655055.1. Taxonomy (NCBI): domain Eukaryota; kingdom Metazoa; phylum Chordata; class Mammalia; order Carnivora; family Mustelidae; genus Lutra; species Lutra lutra. Next base: position 21,364,848 of record NC_062296.1, read on the forward strand.
GCCACCTGGATGTCTTCTTTGTAGAAATATCTGTTCAGGTCCTCTGCCCTTTTCTTGATTGTATTGTTTGTTCTTTGGGTGTTCAGTTTGATAAGTTCTTTATAGATTTTCAACACTAGCCCTTTATCTGATATGTCATTTGCAAATATCTTCTCCCATTCTGTTGCTTGTCTTTTGGTTTTGTTGACTGTTTCCTTTGCTGGGCAGAATCTTTTTATCTTGATGAAATCATAATGGTTCGTTTTTGCCCTTGCTTCCCTTGCTTTTGGCGATATTTCTAGGAAGAAGTTGCTGCGGCTGAGGTCGAAGAGTTTGCTGTCTGTGTTCTCCTCAAGGATTTTGAAGGATTCCTGTTTCACGTTGAGGTCTTTCATCCATTTTGAGTCTATTTTTGTGCATGGTGTAAGGAAATGGTCCAGTTTCATTCTTCTGCATGTGGCTGTCCAATTATTCCACGACCAATCTTTGAAGAGACTCTCTTTTCCATTGGACATTCTTTTCTGCTTCTTCAAAGATTAGTTGACCATAGAGTTGAGGGTCTATTTCTGGGCTCTCTATTCTGTTCCATTGATCTATGTGTCTGTTTTTGTGCCAGTACCATACTGTCTTGATGATGACAGCTTTGTAATAGAGTTTAAGTCTGGAATTGTGATGCCACCAACTTTGGCTTTCTTTTTCAACATTCTTCGGGCTATTCTGGGGGTTTTCTGGTTTGATATAAATTTTAGGATTATTTGTTCCATTTCTTTGAAAAAAATGGATGGTATTTTGATAAGGATTGCATTAAATGTATAGATTGCTTTAGGTAGCATAGACATTTTCACAATATTTGTTCTGCCAATCCATGAGCATGGAACATTTTCCCATTTCTTTGTGTCTTCCTCAGTTTCTTTCATGAGTACTTCATAGTTTTCTGAGTAGAGAGTCTTTGCCTCTTTGGTTAGGTTTATTCCTAGGTATCTTATGGTTTTGGGTGCAATTTGTAAATGGGATTGACTCCTTAATTTCTTTTCTTCTGTCTTGTTGTTGGTGTAAAGAAATGCAACTAAATTTCTGTGCATTGATTTTATATCCTGACACTTTACTGAATTCCTGTATGAGTTCTAGCAGTTTTGGAGTGGAGTCTTTTGGGTTTTCCACCTAAAGTATCACATCATCTGCAAAGAGTGAGAGTTTGACTTCTTCCTTGCCGATTTGGATGCCTTTAATTTTTTTGTTGTCTGATTGCTGAGACTAGGACTTCTAGTACTATGTTGAATAGCAGTGGTGATATGGACATCCCTGCCGTGTTCCTGACCTTAGGGGAAAAGCTCTCAGTTTTTCCCTATTGAGAATAATATTCGCTGTGGGTTTTTCATAGATGGCTTTGATGATATTGAGGTATGTACACTCTATTCCTACACTTTGAAGAGTTTTGTTCAGGAAAGGATGCTGTTCTTTGTCAAATGCTTTTTCAGCATCTATTGCGAGTATCATACGGTTCTTGTTCTTTCTTTTATTGATGTATTGTATCCCATTGATTTGCGGATGTTGAACCCACCTTGCAGCCCTGGAATAAATCCCACTCGGTCATGGTGAATGATCCTTTTAATGTACTGTCGGATCCTATTGGCTAGTATTTTGGTGAGAATTTTCACGTCTCTGTTCATCAAGGATATTGGTCTGTAATTCTCCTTTTTGGTGGGGTCTTTGTCTGGTTTTTGGATCAAGGTAAGGCTGGCCTCATAATAGAGTTTGGATGTTTTCCCTCCATTTTTGTTTTCTGGAACAGGTTCAGGAGAATAGGTATTAATTCTTCTTTAAATGTTTGGTAGAATTCCCCTGGGAAGCCATCTGGCCCCAGGCTCTTGTTTGTTGGGAGATTTCTGATGACTGCTTCAATCTCCTTACTGGTTATGGGTCTTCTCAGGTTTTCTATTTCTTCCTGGTTCAGTTGTGGTAGTTTATATGTCTCTAGGAATGCATCCATTTATTCCAGATTGTCAAATTTGCTGGCATATATTTGCTCATAATATGTTCTTATAATTGTTTGTATTTCTTTGGTGTTGGTTGTGATCTCTCCTTTTTCATTCATGATTTTATTTATTTGGGTCCTTTCTCTTTTCTTTTTGATAAGTCTGGCCAGGGGTTTATCAATCGTATTAATTCTTTCAAAGAACCAGCTCCTAGTTTCATTGATTTGTTCTACTGCTTTTTTGGTTTCTATTTCATTGATTTCTGCTCTGATCTTTATGATTTCTCTTCTCCTGCTGGGTTTAGGCTTTCTTTGCTTTTCTTTCTCCAGCTCCTTTAGGTGTAGGGATATGTTGTGTATTTGAGACCTTTCTTGTTTCTTGAGAAAGGCTTGTATCGCTATATATTTTCCTCTCAGGACTGCCTTTACTGTGTCCCACAGATTTTGAACTGTTGTGTTTTCATTACCATTTGTTTCCATGAACTTTTTCAATTCTTCTTTAATTTCCTGGTTGACCCATTCATTCTTCAGAAGGATGCTCTTTAGCCTCCATGTATTTGGGTTCTTTCCAAGTTTCCTCTTGTGATTGAGTTCTAGCTTCAGAGCATTGTGGTCTGAAAATATGCGGGAATGATCCCAATCTTTTGGTACCAGTTGAGACCTGATTTAGGACCGAGGATGTGATCTATTCTGGAGAATGTTCCATGTGCACTAGAGAAGAATGTGTATTCTTTTGTTTTGGGATGGAATGTTCTAAGTATATCTGTGATGTCCATCTGGTCTAATGTGTCATTTAAGGCCTTGATTTCCTTGTTGATCTTTTGCTTGGATGATCTGTCCATTTCAGTGAGGGGAGTGTTAACGTCCCCTACTATTATTGTATTATTGTCGATGTGTTTCTTTGATTTTGTTATTAATTGGTTTATATGGTTGGCTGATCCCATGGTAGGGTCATAGATATTTAAAATTGTTAGATCTTCTTGTTGGAGAGACACTTTGAGTATGATACTGTGTCGTTCCTCATCTTTTATTATAGTCTTTGGCTTAAAATGTAATTTATCTGATATAAGGATTACCACCCCAGCTTTCTTTTGATGTCCATTAGCATGGTGAATTGTTTTCCACCCCCTCACTTTCAATCTGGAGGTGTCTTTGGGTCTAAAATGAGTTTCTTGTAGACATCATATTGATGGGTTTTGTTTTTTGATCCATTCTGATACCCTGTGTCTTTTGATTGGGGCATTTAACCCATTTACATTCAGGGTAACTATTGAGAGATATGAATTTAGTGCCTTTGTATTGCCTGTAAGGTGACTATTAGGTATATTGTCTCTGTTCCTTTCTGGTCTACTACTTTTAGGGTCTCTCTTTGCTTAGAGGACCCCTTTCAATATTTCCTGTAGGGCTGGTTTGATGCTTCCAAATTCCTTCAGTTTTCGTTTGTCCTGGAAGCTTTTTAATCTCTTTTTCTATTTTCAGTGATAGCCTAGCTGGATGTAGTATTCTTGGCTGCATTTTTTTCTCATTTCGTGCTCTGAATATATCATGCCAGTTCTTTCTGGCCGGCCAGGTCTCTGTGGATAAGTCTGCTGCCAATCTAATATTTTAACCACTTTATGTTACAGACTTCTTGTCCCAAGCTGCTTTCAGGATTTTTCTCTCTGTCACTGAGACCTGTAAGTTTTACTATTAGATCATGGGGTGTGGACCTATTTTTATTGATTTTGAGGGTGTTCTCTGTGCCTCCTGGATTTTGATGGTTGTTCCCTTTGCCATATTAGGGAAATTCTCTACAATAATTCGCTCCAATATACCTTCTGCTCCCCTTTCTCTTACTTCTTCTTCTGGAATCCCAATTATTCTAATGTTGTTTCATCTTATGGTATCACTTATCTCTTGAATTTTCCCCTCGTGGTCCAGTAGTTGTTTGTCTGTCTTTTGCTTAGCTTCTTTATTCTCTGTCATTTGGTCTTCTATTTCACTAATTCTCTCTTCTGCCTCATTTATCCTAGCAGTAACAGCCTCCATTTTTTATTGCACATCATTAATAGCTTTTTTGATTTCATCTTGGTTAGATTTTAGTTCTTTTGTTTCTCCAGAGAGGGCTTTTATTTCTCCAGACAGGGTTTCCCTAATATCTTCCCTAATATCTTTTTAGAGCCCAGCTAGCACCTTGAGAATCGTGATTCTGAACTCTAGATGACATATTACCAATGTCCATATCAATTAGGTCCCTAGCCTTTGGTACTGCCTCTTGTTCTTTTTTGTGTGTGTTGAATTTTTCTGCCTTGTCATTTTTTCCAGATAAGAGTATATGAACAGGAGAATAAAATACTAAAAGGGTGGCAAAGACCCCAGAAAAATGTATGCTAACCTAATCAGAAGAGACCCCAAATTGGGGGGAGAAAAGTGGGGGAAAAAGAAGTTTAAACAAATTAAAAAAAATTTTAAAAATATATATATTAATATGTTTTTTTTTTAAAGATTTTATTTATTTATATGACAGAGAGAGATCACAAGCAGGCAGAGAGGCAGGCAGAGAGACAGGAGGAAGCAGGCTCCTGCTGAGCAGAGAGCCCGATGCGGGACTCGATCCCAGGACTCCGAGATCATGACCTGAGCCGAAGGCAGCGGCTTAACCCACTGAGCCACCCAGGCGCCCTAAAAATATATATATTAGACTGGTGAATAGAACAGAGCCATCCACTTGATTTTGGGTGTATTTTGGTGTCTTAGAAGAAACTACCTCCCAAAATTTTAAAGAAAGAAAAATATATATATACAAAAATAAGGGTAAACACCATGAAAGGATGGAATTTGACTGTGAGGATGAAAATTTATGAAAAAAAAATCTAAAAATGGAATTGATAAGTTGGTTGGAAAAAGAAAGAAAAAGAAAGTGGAGAAAATTTACTCAGGCTGGAGAATAGAACAAAGCCCTGTGCTAGATTTAGGGTATATTTTGTTTCTATTTGAAGAAATTGTATTCCGAAAATTTTTAGAAGAAAAAACCCTATATGTATACGAAAAATAAAGGTAGATACAGCGAAGGATAAAATATGTCTATAATAATGAAGGTTTAAAACGATTTTTTAAGGAAAGGTATTGTTAAGATAAACTACTTAAAAAACGTTAAGAGAGGAAAGAGGAAAAGTTTAAAAAATTAGAATAAAAAAATAAAATTAAAAAAATTAACTTTGCAAGACTAAAGAATCATGGGGAGAAAGCCATGAATTCCATGCTTTGCTTTCTCCTCTTCTGGAATTCCTCTGTTCTCCTTGATCAGTGAGCTTGGTCTTGGCTGTATGTTTTTGCTAATCTTCTGGGGGAGGGGCCTGTTGTAGTGATTCTCAAATGTCTTTGCCCAAGGTGGAATTGCCCCACCCTTGCCAGGGGCCAAGATAAGAAATTTGCTTGGGTTCACTCTCGGGAGCTTTTGTTCCCTGAACGCTTTCCGTTGAGCTCTGGAGGAAGGGAATGAAAATGGCGGCCTCCCAATCTCTGGCCCGGAGGAGCCGAGAGCTCAGTGCCCCACTCCTCAGTGCACCCTTAGAGAAAAGTGCTCAATCACTCCCATCTCCCTGTTCTCCAGCTGTGCTCCGAGCTCACCTGGCCTGTGACCAAGTGTTTCTGTCTCTGGCACACAGCCCCATTTGGAGTCTCCAAACCCAGCAGATTCCTGCTGCTCTGCTTTTCCTGTGGATGAAGGTGAGTCTTCCTGGATCTGGCACTTGTGGGTTCTCTGCTCAAAGAGCAGTGGCCCGAGTATGCCACAGATCACAGTTTAAGGTAACCCTGAGCTGAGAGATCGCTCCTTGGCTCTGTTTTGTAGTTTGCTTCCCTGCTCTGATACCTGCGAGCTCTGCTACATTCAGACACCCCCAATCCTTCTGTGACCCCATGGGACCTGAGACTACACTGTCCCCACAGGGCTCCACTCCTGCTTAGCCTCTGGAGTGATGTCCCTCAGTGGAGCAGGCGTCTGAAAGTTCGAATTTTGTGCTCCGTTGCTCCACCGCTTGCTGGGAGCCAGCCCCTTCCCCGCAGGCTATCTTCCTGTCACTTCGGGTTCACTTCTCCACACTTCCTACCTTTCAGAAAGTGGTCGATTTTCTGTTTCTAGAATTGCTGCTCTTCTTCTCTTCGATCTCCTTTTGGGTTTGTAGGTATTCGGAATGGTTTGATAACTATCTAGCTGAAGCCCTGCGACATGATGTCATCTCAGTCTGCTACTCCTCCACCATCTTAACTCTTCCCTACCATTACTTTAAATAGGAGAAAATGTCATAAAACCCCAACCCCCCAAATTGACATCAAGTTTGTTAAAACACCACAAATTTCCATTAAAATGGACTCAAGTGGTTTAATAATTAATGTTACTCATAATACAACCTAATTAAGCAGTTTCTTATAATATAATTATAGCTATTAAACTCTTTGCAGTTATTATATTTTCAATGTGTAAAACTCTGTTACCACCCCCCCCCAATCATCAGTATGATATTGAAAGTTTATGTCCTTCAACCTTTAATGCAGCACACACACATACAACTATGGAAATAAAATAAATCAGTTGAAAGAATACATTTTAGGGGTGTGTCAATGACCTTCAACTGAAGTCCACCGTGATTACACCTGTAGATTAACAAGTTGGGCTTATTATTACTTGTAGGGAGAGAAAATACAAACCATGGGGAACCATGGGTCTCTCACTGAGAGGATAGTAGGAAGAATCTATTATGGGATTTGAGCTTTGGTTAGGTGATTAGGGAGGGTCTAAGGAAATGAGGGATCCTTCTAGATGGGATGCTCTCAGAAATCAGGGATGGTTCTAAAACTAGGTTCCTCAGTAAAATCTTATCTATCTATAGAGAGGATGGACTAGAGAGAGGATAAAGCTGTATTTGGTAAAGAAGTAGCGATTATTCATTTTAGCCAGGGAGAGTGGTGGTTAGTATTTTGCTGGGGGTACAGTGACCTTGACTTTGTGCTTAAGACAAAATTATGAAGTGGCTTTGTTTCCTCTCATATTCTCATGTTCTCAAAGTAACATTTTTCGGAGTTGATACAAGAAATCGTTAATGTCCAATGGGAGAATAACATGACTTAGCTGTGACCATCAAACCAGCTTTTGGATTTCAGGAGATGGCTTTTTTCTTTCTCAGGCACCACACTTCAGGTCGACATTGCTATAAACTAGCAAAACAGGAGTATTCTGAGAAGAAGCCTTAATGCAACGTGTGCCAACCCTATAAGTGGGAAGATCAGCATGCAGTGTTTTTCCTCTCATGGGCTCAGCTACTTTCAAGGTGTCAAATCCCTATTTATACATTCAAAGGAATTTCTTATAAGTTGAAGTAGAGGTATTAAATTCCTAGCAAAGTTGAGTTCTAATGTGAATGGCTCCACTCTGGGTGGACGAAAGAGCAAAATACAGAGGAAAAATGTTCTCCGGGTCAAAATAGGCAGTGAGAGCAAAATGTCCTGTGTCTCTGGGAATGCCCCCAAGTCCTATATATTTATGCAGGTTCAGGGCTTGGTTCTGCTACTCCTCTCTTGGCACTGGCTCTGAACCCAGGCAAGCCTTATCAAGGCTGCAGACTTCCACCTTGGCTACCCTAAGTTGTTTGCTTCAGGACAGGCTTTTATGCCCCTTTTACTGTCATTGAACTTGGCAAGGTTTTTGATCCCATGATTGCTCCTGTTGCCATTGCCTTACTGGACTGGGCATTGTCACTTGTTATGACAGAATTGATTGGTCTAGGGCAGAACACTCCCGCTCACATCACTTCTCTGGCCTCTTACTGTGGTCCAACCCAGACCACCACTGAGTAAAAGTGCTCTAGCAAAAACTGGTCTGGAATTAAAACACTTGAGCTCTTTAGAAACATTAACTTTTCTTCAGGACACCAGAAGAGATGACGTGTGATTGGTTGCTGGGTTTGCCACTGCACAGATCCAGTCCTGTTTCTCTCTGACTACCTGGCTTGGGGCAAGGGCTGGCTCACCAGTGCCATCTCTTTCTACTCTCATAGTGATTTTATCTCTGAAATTTTGTTGCTCTTTCTGCCACTGAGCTTTGACCAGAGTCAAAGAAATTCTGACAAATGTCATTAACTTACTGTATTTATCCAAAATATATTTATTATTTATTCATGTGTGCCTTTATTCACTTATTCTTCACTTATTTGGACGTTAGGATAAACTCCTGGGAGAAGGAATTGTAGCCTTGACCGCTTTTCTGATAGAATGCCCTTTAAGCTTAGCATCACTAGGACTGTCTTTCTCTGTCTCTTTTGATCTATATTTCTCTGTCATTATCTTTGTCTCCCTCATTGACTGTGTTTCTTTCATCTTGTTAAAGTCCTCACCTGCTTTTATACTCAAACTAATTTAAATAGCACTCTCCTCAGGCCTTGTAAGGACACCAGCCAGCAGGAATCCAGGCAGTTATGCTTTCCATCTTTCTTCAGGACTACATGAAGTCTCTCATTGTCCTTGTCGTTCCCTCTCAGTATCTCTGCTTCTCTACGTGTCTTAGCCTCATTGGATGGCCTACTGATATTATTTCTTGAAACTCCATGCTGTCCAGTATATTTCTGCTTTTGTTGTTGCTTTGCCTTGCCATGGTCCTCCATAGATCCTTCTCTCCTTCAGGGCATTTTTGATAAGTGATGATTGTCATTTCTAACTACAGTCTTCAGATTTTTAAGTGGGAGAATTGTAGGGGTATAGATCATCTTCTGCATCAGGTCGCATTGTAGGTAACTGGTTTAACTGAGTTGACTGCACCTGGGGCAGAGGCATACCCTGTGGCTAAGGGCAAGGTCACGTGATGTTAAACTCGGCAGCATGAGCAGCAGAGGTTGCAGGCTGGCTGTGATTTGTATCTCCTTATAGTCTGGTTCTTGCCCATTGGTATATTAACCTTCCTCCTGTATGCTGTGCCAAATTTGTCTTTGCCTAAAACAGTCTACCAGTTATGCCTCAACCACAAACACCTGCTCCCCCACTTGCAGGAGAAAGACAACCCAGTTTTATCTAGAAGTAATGAGAAAAGATCACATTAAATGTTGTTTATCAGACCCAGTGTTCATAATCTTCAAATCTTCAATTCCTGGGCCTACCTATGGTTGTTTATTCAGAGTATATATTTCATACTGCAGCTGCTTGGGTGTGGTGAATTATATACTGCTATCAGTAGGCATACATTATTGCACAAAAGTGCATTCCTTGGTCAGCAAATCTGACCAACTGGAGAATCTGCATCTGGGAAGATTACCCCTAACATGCTTTATGAGCAGCAGTAGTCCACTTCCAGGTGATACTGGCACTCTGGGCAAAGCCAGCTTTGAGGGGTTGGTTCTCAAACTTGAGCTTGGATTGGAATCACCTGGAGGGTTTATTAAAACAGAGAGCACTGAGCTCTACCCCCAGAGTTTCTGCTTCAGTGGGAATTTGCATTCTAACAGGTTCCCTAGTGATGTTGATGCTGAAGGTCCAGGAACCACACTTTAAATAAAACCCCCTATTCTAGGGTGATTAAATCAGGTCTTTAGTTGTCAAGCAGAAGTGGGGTTTTGTTGGTAGTTTCAATCCAGGAGAATTTCTCTAGGATATCTGTCAGTCGTGTTATTGGGAACCCTCAATTTTGTTTTGGCTTTTTAAGTTTTTTTTTTTTAGGTTTTTATTTTAATACCAGTCAGTTAACATACAGTGTTATATTAGTTTCAAGTGTACAATATAGTGATCCAACTATTCCACACATTACCTACTGCTTGTCACAAGTGCCCTCCTTAATCTCCATCACCTATTTCACCCATCGCGCCCCCACCCCCAGTCCCCTCTGGTAACCATCAGTGTGTTCTCTATAGTTAAGAGTCTCTTTCTTGGTTTGCCTCTCTCTGTCTCCCCCCCTCCTATATTCATTTGTTTCATTTCTTAAATTCCAGATATGAGGGAAATCATATGGTATTTGTCTTTCTCTGACTTATTTCACTTAGCATTATACTCTCTAGTTCCATTGATGTCATTACAAATGGCAAGATTTCATTCTTTTTTATGGTTGAATAATATGCCATTGTGTATATATACACACCACATATTCTTTATCCATTCATCAATCAGTGGACATTTAGGCTGCTTCCATATCTTGGCTATTGTAAATAAAGATATAAAAATAAGGGTGCATGTAACTCTTTGAATTAGTATTTTTGTATTCTTTGGGTAAATAGTACTGCTATTGCAGGACTACAGGGTAGTTCTATTTTTAACTTTTTGAGGAAGCTCCTTACTGTTTTCCAGAGTGGCTGTACCAGTTTGCATTCCCACCAATAGTGCATGACAGTTTCCCCTTTCTCCACATCCTTGCCAAAACCTGTTGTTTCTTGTGTTTTTTATTTTAGCCATTCTGACAGGTGTGAGATGATATCCCATTGTAGTTTCAATTTGCATTTCCTTGATTGTAGGTGATGATGAACATCTTTTCATGTGTCTGTTGGCCATCTGGATGTCTTCTTTGGAAAAATATCTGTTCATATCTTCTGCCAATTTTTTAATTGCATTATTTGTTTTGTTGAGTTTGATAAGTTCTTTATAGATTTTGGATACTAACCCTTTTTCAGATATGCCATTTGCAAATATCTTCTCCCATTCAGTAGGTTGCCTTTTAGTTTTCTTTTATTAACATATAATGTATTATTTGCCCCAGAAGTACATGTCTGTGAATCATCAGGCTTACACATTTCACAGCACTCACCATAGCACATACCCTCCCCAATGTCCTAAACCAGTCACCCTATCCCTACCCCTGCACCCCAGAAACACTCTGTTTGTTTTGTGAGATGAAGAGTCTTATAGTTTGTCTCCCTCCCTGGTCCATTTTTTTTTTCATTTTTCCCTTCCTTCCCCCCACTAACCCCTGCCTGGCCCCCCAAATTCCTCATATCAGAGAGATCATATGATAATTGCCTTTCTCTGATGGACTTATTTCACTTAGCATACTACCCTCAGTTCAATCCATGTCATTGAGAATGGCAAGGTTTTTTTTGGTGGCTGCATAGTATTCCATTGTATCTATATACTACATCTTCTTTATCCATTCCTCTATTGATGGGCATCTAGGTTCTTTCCGTAGTTTGGGTATTGTGGACATTGCCGCTATAAACATTCAGGTGTACATGCCCTTTTGGATCACTACATTTGTATCTTTAGGGTAAATACCCAATAGTGTGATTGCAGGGTAATAGGGTAGTTCTATTTTCAACTTTTTGAGGAACCTCCATACTGTTTTGCAAAGTGGCTGCACCAGCTTGCATTCCCCCCAGTGGTGTAGGAGGGTTCCCCTTTCTCTGCATCCTTGCCAGCATCTGTTGTTTCCTGACTTGTTAATTTTAGCCATTCTGACTGGTGTGAGGTAAATTTTGAGTTTGATAAGTTCTTTATAGATTTTCAACACTAGCCCTTTATCTGATATGTCATTTGCAAATATCTTCTCCCATTCTGTTGCTTGTCTTTTGGTTTTGTTGACTGTTTCCTTTGCTGGGCAGAATCTTTTTATCTTGATGAAATCATAATGGTTCATTTTTGCCCTTGCTTCCCTTGCTTTTGGCGATATTTCTAGGAAGAAGTTGCTGCGGCTGAGGTCGAAGAGGTTGCTGTCTGTGTTCTCCTCAAGGATTTTGAAGGATTCCTGTTTCACGTTGAGGTCTTTCATCCATTTTGAGTCTATTTTTGTGCATGGTGTAAGGAAATGGTCCAGTTTCATTCTTCTGCATGTGGCTGTCCAATTATTCCACGACCAATCTTTGAAGAGACTCTCTTTTCCATTGGACATTCTTTTCTGCTTCTTCAAAGATTAGTTGACCATAGAGTTGAGGGTCTATTTCTGGGCTCTCTATTCTGTTCCATTGATCTATGTGTCTGTTTTTGTGCCAGTACCATACTGTCTTGATGATGACAGCTTTGTAATAGAGTTTAAGTCTGGAATTGTGATGCCACCAACTTTGGCTTTCTTTTTCAACATTCTTCGGGCTATTCTGGGGGTTTTCTGGTTTGATATAAATTTTAGGATTATTTGTTCCATTTCTTTGAAAAAAATGGATGGTATTTTGATAAGGATTGCATTAAATGTATAGATTGCTTTAGGTAGCATAGACATTTTCACAATATTTGTTCTGCCAATCCATGAGCATGGAACATTTTCCCATTTCTTTGTGTCTTCCTCAGTTTCTTTCATGAGTACTTCATAGTTTTCTGAGTAGAGAGTCTTTGCCTCTTTGGTTAGGTTTATTCCTAGGTATCTTATGGTTTTGGGTGCAATTTGTAAATGGGATTGACTCCTTAATTTCTTTTCTTCTGTCTTGTTGTTGGTGTAAAGAAATGCAACTAAATTTCTGTGCATTGATTTTATATCCTGACACTTTACTGAATTCCTGTATGAGTTCTAGCAGTTTTGGAGTGGAGTCTTTTGGGTTTTCCACCTAAAGTATCACATCATCTGCAAAGAGTGAGAGTTTGACTTCTTCTTTGCCGATTCGGATGCCTTTAATTTCTTTTTGTTGTCTGATTGCTGAGACTAGGACTTCTAGTACTATGTTGAATAGCAGTGGTGATATGGACATCCCTGCCGTGTTCCTGACCTTAGGGGAAAAGCTCTCAGTTTTTCCCTATTGAGAATGATATTTGCTGTGGCTTTTTCATAAATTGCTTTGATGATACTGAGGTATGTACCCTCTATCCTTACACTGTGAAGAGTTTTTAAAAAAAATTAAAAATTTTAAATTATTTATTTTTAAAAAATATTTTATATATTTATTTGACAGAAAGAGTGAGATCACAAGGAGGCAGAGAGACAGGCAGAGAGAGAGGGGAAAGCAGGTTCCCTGCTGATCAGAGCCCGATGCTGGTCTCCATCTCAGGGCCCTGAGATCATGACCCGTGCCAAAGGCAGAGGCTTAACCCACTGTGCCACCCAGGTACCCCAACACTGTGAAGAGTTTTTTTTTCTTCTTTTTATATTTCCTTTTTTTGGGTAAGATTTTTTTAAATTTCTTTTCAGTGTAACAGTATTCGTTGTTTTTGTACCACACCCAGTGTTCCATGCAATATGTGCCCTCTCTAATACCCACAACCTGGTTCCCCCAACCTCTCACCCCCCACCCCTTCAAAACCTTCAGATTGTTTTTCAGAGTCCATAGTCTCTCATGGTTCACCTCCCCTTCCAATTTCCCTCAACTCCCTTCTCCTCTCCATCTCCCCTTGTCCTCCATGCTATTTTTTATGCTCCACAAATAAGTGAAACCATATGATATTGACTCTCTCTGCTTGACTTATTTCACTCAGCATAATCTCTTCCAGTCCCGTCCATGTTGCTACAAAAGTTGGGGATTCATCCTTTCTGATGGAGGCATAATACTCCATAGTGTATATGGACCACATCTTCCTTATCCATTCGTCCGTTGAAGGGCATCTTGGTTCTTTCCACAGTTTGGCGACCGTGGCCATTGCTGCTATAAACATTGGGGTACAGATGGCCCTTCTTTTCACTACATCTGTATCTTTGGGGTAAATACCCAGTAGTGCAATTGCAGGGTCATAGGGAAGCTCTATTTTTAATTTCTTGAGGAATCTCCACACTGTTCTCCAAAGTGGCTGCACCAACTTGCATTCCCACCAAAAGTGTAAGAGGGTTCCTCTTTCTCCACATCCTCTCCAACACATGTTGTTTCCTGTCTTGCTAATTTTGGCCATTCTAACTGGTGTAAGGTGGTATCTCAATGTGATTTTAATTTGAATCTCCCTGATGGCTAGTGATGATGAACATTTTTTCATGTGTCTGATAGCCATTTGTATGTCTTCATTTGAGAAGTGTCTGTTCATATCTTCTGCCCATTTTTTTATATGATTGTCTATTTTGTGTGTGTTGAGTTTGATGAGTTCTTTATAGATCCTGGATATCAACCTTTTGTCTGTACTGTCATTTGCAAATATCTTCTCCCATTCCGTGGGTTGCCTCTTTGTTTTGTTGACTGTTTCCTTTGCTGTGCAGATGCTTTTGATCTTGATGAAGTCCCAAAAGTTCATCTTTGCTTTTGTTTCCTTTGCCTTTGGAGACATATCTTGAAAGAAGTTGCTGTGGCTGATATCGAAGAGGCTACTGCCTATGTTCTCCTCTAGGATTCTGATGGATTCCTGTCTCACGTTGAGGTCTTTTATCCATTTTTTTTAAAAGATTTTATTTATTTATTTGACAGAGAGATCACAAGCAGGCAGAGAGGCAGGCAGAGAGAGAGGAGGAAGCAGGCTCCCCGCCGAGCAGAGAGCCCGATGCGGGGCTCGATCCCAGGACTCCGAGACCACGACCCGAGCCGAAGGCAGCGGCTCAACCCACTGAGCCACCCAGGCGCCCCTCTTTTATCCATTTTGAGTTTATCTTTGTGTACGGTGTAAGAGAATGGTCGAGTTTCATTCTTCTACATATAGCTGTCCAGTTTTCCCAGGACCATTTATTGAAGAGACTGTCCTTTTTCCACTGTATATTTTTTCCTGTTTTGTCGAAGATTATTTGCCCATAGAGTTGAGGGTCCATATCTGGGCTCTCTACTCTGTTCCACTGGTCTATGTGTCTGTTTTTATGCCAGTACCATGCTGTCTTGGTGATCACAGCTTTGTAGTATAGCTTGAAATCAGGTAACGTGATCCCCCCAGTTTTATTTTTGTTTTTCAACATTTCCTTAGCGATTCGGGTTCTCTTCTGATTCCATACAAATTTTAGGATTCTTTGCTCCAGCTCTTTGAAAAATACCGGTGGAATTTTGATCGGAATGGCATTAAAAGTATAGATTGCTCTAGGCAGTATAGAGATTTTAACAATGTTTATTCTTCCGACCCAAGAGCATGGAATGGTGTTCCATCTTTTTGTGTCTTCTTCAATTTCTTTCACGGTTGTTCTGTAGTTCCTCAAGTACAGTTCCTTTACCTCTTTGGTTAGGTTTATTCCCAGGTTTCTTATGGTTCTTGGTGCTATAGTAAATGGAATCGATTCTCTAATTTCCCTTTCTGTATTTTCATTGTTAGTGTATAAGAAAGTCACTGATTTCTGTACATTGACTTTGTATCCTGCCACGTCGCTGAATTGCTGTATGACTATGAAGAGT
The DNA here is from genome assembly GCF_902655055.1 of Lutra lutra. Taxonomy (NCBI): domain Eukaryota; kingdom Metazoa; phylum Chordata; class Mammalia; order Carnivora; family Mustelidae; genus Lutra; species Lutra lutra. The sequence continues at coordinate 21,379,959 of NC_062296.1, forward strand.
TTTAATCAAGAAAGGGTGCTGTGCTTTGTCAAATGCTTTTTTAGCATCTATTGAGAGTATCATATGGATCTTCTTCTTTCTTTTATTAATGTATTATATCACATTGATTGATTTGTGGATGTTGAACAAACCTTGCAGCCCAGGAATAAATCCCACTTGGTTGTGAATAATCATTTTAATATACTGTTGGATCCTATTGGCTAGTATTTTGATGAGAATTTTTGCATCCCTGTTCATCAAGGATATTGGTCAGCAATTCTCTTTTTTGGTGGGGTCTTTGTCTGGTTTTGGGATCAAGGTATTGCTGGCCTCATAAAATGAGGTTTGAAGCTTCCTTCTATTTCTATTTTTTGGAACAGTTTCAGGAGAATAGGTATTCATTCCTCTTTAAATGTTTGGTAGAATTCCCCTGGGAAACCATCTGGCCTTGGGCTCTTTTTTTGGGGGTGGGATTTTTGATGACTGCTCCAATCTTTTTACTGGTTGTGCTTCTGTTCAGGTTTTCTATTTCTTCCTGGCTCAGTTTTGGTAGTTTATATGTCTCTAGGAATGCATTCATTTATTCCAGATTGTCAAATTTGCTGGTGTATGGTTGTTCATAATTTGTTCTTATAATTGTTTATATTTCTTTGGTGTTGGTTGTGACCTCTCCTTTTTCATTCATGATTTTATTAATTTGGGTCCTTTCTCTTTTCTTTTTGATAAGTCTGGCCAGGGGTTTTCAATCTTATTAATTCTTTCAAAGAACCAGCTCCTAGTTTCGTTGATTTGTTCTACTGTTTTTTTTTTTTTAAGATTTTATTTATTTGCCAGACAGAGATGACAAGTAGGCAGAGAGGCATGCAGAGAGAGAGAGAGAGTGGAGGAAGCAGGCTCCCCACTGAGCAGAGAGCCTGACGCAGGGCTTGATCCCAGGACCCCGGGATTATGACCTGAGCTGAAAGCAGAGGTTTTAACCCACTGAGCCACCCAGGTGCCCTTGTTCTACTGTTTTATTGGGTTTCTATTTCATTGATTTCTGATATGATCTCTATTGTTTCTCTTCTGCTGGGTTTAGGCTTTCTTTGCTGTTTTTTTCTCCAGCTCCTTTAGTTGTAGGGTTAGGTTATGTATTTGAGACCTTTCTTGTTTCTTGAGAAAGGCTTGTATTGCTATATACTTTCCTCTCATGACTGCCTTTGCTGTATCCCAAAGAATTTGAACAGTTATGTTTTCATTTTCATTTGTTTCCAGAATTTTTTTCAATTCTTCTTTAATTTCCTGGTTGAGCCATTCATTCTTAGTAGGATGCTCTTAAACCTCCATATATTTGAGTTCTTTCCAACTTTCCTCTTGTAGTCGAGTTCTAGTTTCAAAGCATTGTGGTCTGAAAATATTCAGGGAATGATCCCAGTCTTTTGGTACCAGTTGAGACCTGTTTTTTGACCCAGGATGTGATCTATTCTGGAGAATGTTCCATATGCACTAGAGAGGAATCTCTGTTCTTTTGTTTTGGGATGGAATATTCTGAATATATCTGTGATATCCATCTGGTCCAGTGTGACATTTAAAGCCTTTATTTCTTTTTTGATCTTTTGCTTAGATGATCTGTACATTTCAGTTGGGGGGTGTATTAAAGTCCCCTACTATTATTTATTAATGTTGATGTGCTTTTTTGATTTTGTTCTTGGTTGGTTTATATAGCTGGCTGTTCTCATGTTAGGGGCATAGATATTTAAAATTGTTAGATCTTCTTGTTGGACAGACCCTTTGAGTATGAGATAGTGTCCTTCCTCATCTTATTATAGTCTTTGGCTTAAAATCTAATTGATCTGATATAAGGATTACCACCCCAGCTTTCTTTTGATGTCCATTAGCATGGTAATTTTTTTTCTACACCCTCACTTTAAATCTGGAGGTGTCCTTGGGTCTCAAATGAGTTTCTTGCAGACAGCATATATATGGGTCTTGTTTTTTTTTTCCATTCTGATACCCTGTGTCTTTTGATTGGGGCATTTAGCCCATTTACATTCAGGGTAACTATTGAAAGATATATTTATTCCCATTGTGTTGCCTGTAAGGTGACTGTTATTGTATATTGTCTCTGTTCCTTTGTGGTCTATGTTACTTTTAGGCTCTCTCTTTGCTTAGAGGACCCCTTTCAATATTTCCTGTAGGGCTGGTTTAGTGTTTGCAAATTCTTTTAATTTTTGTTTGTCCTGGAAGCTTTATTAATCTCTCTTTCTATTTTCAATGGCAGCCTACTTGGATATAGTATTCTTGGCCATATAGTTTTCTCACTTAGTGTTCTGAATATTTCATGCCAGTCTTTTCTGGCCTTCCAGGTCTCTGTGGATAGGTCTGCTGCCAATCTAATATTTATACTATGGTATGTTAGAGACCTCTTGTCCTGAGCTGCTTTTAGGATTTTCTCTCTGTCACCGAGACTTATTATAAGTTTTAATATTAGATGATGGATTGTGGACCTAACCTATTTTTATTGATTTTGAGGGGGGTTCTTGTACCTTCTGGATTTTGGGGCTTCTTGCCTTCACCAAATTAGGGAAATTCTCTGCTATAATTTGCTCCAATATACCTTTTGACCCTCTCTCTTCTTCTGGTATCTCAATTATTCTAATATTGTTTTGTCTTATGGTATCACTTGTCTCTTAAAATCTCCCCTCATCGTCCAGTAGTTGTTTCTCTCTCTGTTGCTCAGCTTCTTTATTCTCCATCATTTGGTTTTCTATATCGCTAATTCTCTCTTCTGCCTTATTCATCTTAGCTGAAAGAGCCTCCATTTTTTATTGCACCTCATTAATAGGTTTTTTCATTTCTTTTTTTAAAACATTTTTATTTATTTATTTGAGAGAGAGTGAGAGGAAGAGAGATCACAGAGGCAGAGGGAGAAGCAGGCTCCCCGCTGAGCAGAGAGCCCAATGTGGGGCTCAATCCCAGGACCCTGAGATCATGACCTGAGCCGAAGGCAGAGGCTTAACCCACTGAGCCACCCAGGCACCCCAGGGTTTTTTCATTTCAACCTGTTTAGATTTTAGTTCTTTTATTTCTCCAGAAAGGGATTTTATTTCTCCAGAAAGGGATTCTCTAATATCTTCCATGCTTTTTTCGAGCCCAGCTATTTCCTTGATAGTCATCATTCTAGTTCTGACATATTAGTAATATCCATATTGATTAGGTTCCTAGCTGTCGGTACTGCCTCTTGTTCTTTTCTGCCTGGTGAGTTTTTCAGCCTTCTTGTTTTATCCAGATAAGAATGGATGAATGAGAGAACAACATACTAAAAGGGTAGCAACAACCCCAGAAAAATATACACTAACCAAGTCAGGAGAAACCCCAAACTGGGGGGAGATGAAAGGAGGAAGAAAAGAAAAAAAAAAACCATACTAGACTGGTGAATAGAAGAGAGACAGACACTTGATTTGGGGTGTATTTTGGTCTTCTAGAAGATGCTACCTCCCAAAATGTTAAAGAAAGAAAAACTTATATATATACCTACATATGTATATATATATATATACATACATACACAAAATAAGGGTAAACACAATGAAGTTTTGGAATATGACTGTAACAATGAAAATTTAAAAAGATTCTAAAAAGAATTCATAAGAAAAGAAGTTGGTTGAGAAACGAAAAGAAAGAAAAGGAGAAAGGAATATGATCAGGCTGGAGTCAGAACAAAGTCATGTGTTAGATTTAGGGTACATTTTAATCTTTTAGAAAAAATTGTATCCCAAACTTTTAAAGAAAAAAAAAATCTCTATGTGTTAAATACAATGAAAGGATAAAATGTGAGTATAACAATGAAAATTTAAAAAGATTTTTAAAAAGGTATTGATAAAATAGTTAAAAACATTAAAATAGGAAAGAGGAACAATTTTAAAAAATAGAATAAGAAAAAATAAAATTAAAAAGATTTAACTTTGAAAGACTAAAGGAACATGGGAAAAAAGCCATGAATCCTATGTGCTGCATTCCACTAGCTCTGGAGTTCTGCAGTTCTCTTTGATCAGTAAACCTGGTCTTGGCTGGATGTTCTTGCTGATCTTCTAAGTGAGGGGCCTGTTGCAATGATTCTCAAATGTCTTTGCTCAAGGCAGAACTGCCTTGCCCTTGCCAGGGGCCAGGCTAAGTAATCTGCTTGGGTTTGCTCTCAGTAGCTTTTGTTCCCTGAATGCTTTCTGTATAGCTTTGGAGGACAGCAATGAAAATGGCATCCTTCCAATCTCTGGCCCTGTAGGAGTGTAGAGCTCAGGGTCCCACTCCTCAGTGCACCCTCAGAGAAAAGCAGTCCATCCCTCCTGTCTCCCTGGTCTCTGGCCATGCTCCGTGCTCACTGGGCCTCTGACCAAGTGTTTCTATCTCTGGCACATGGCCCCATTTGGAGTCTCCAAACCCAGCAAATTCCTGCAGTGTGCTCCTGAGCCACTTGTCCCAGAAGAGGAAGGTGAGTCTCCTCAGATCTGCTGCTTGTTGGGTCCCTGCTTGAAGAACAGTGGCCCGACTGTGCTGCAGATCATAGTTAAAGTAACCCTGAGCTGAGAGCCCACTGCTAGGCTCTAACTCTGCAAGCAGCTTCCCCGGTCTGATATCTGGGAGCTCTGCACACTCAGACACCCCTGATCCTACTGTGACCCCACGGGTCCTGAGACCACACTGTCCCTGCAAGGGCTCCACCCCCTGCTTAGCTTCTGGAGCGACATCCCTCGGTGGAGCAGCCTTCTAAAAGTTCTGAATTTGTGCTCCACTGCTCTCTCACTTGCCAGGAGCCAGCCCCTCCCCCGATGGTCTATCTTCCCAAATGTTGCTTTGGACTCACTTCTCTGCAACTCCTACTTTCCTGGAAAGTGGTCGATTTTCTGTTCCTAGAATTGATGCTCTTCTTCACTTCCCTCTCCTGTTGAGTTTGTAGCTGTTCAAAATGGTTTGATAACTATCTAGCTGAACTCCGGGACCAGATGATATTTAGGATTTCTAAATATCATCAAAGCTCCTCAGCCATCTTGCTCCTCCCTCTCTCCTTTTAGTTTTGTTAATTGTTTTCTTTGCTGTGCAGAAGCTTTTTAGTTTGATGTAGTCTCAATTGTTTATTTTTTATTTTGTTTCTTCTGCCTCAGGGCACCTATCTAGAAAAAAAGTTGCTACGGTTGATGTCAAATAAATTACTGCCTATGTTCTCTTCTAGGATTTTTATGGTTTCAGGTCTCACATTTAGGTCTTTCATCCATTTTGAATTTACTTTTTGTGTATGGTGTAAGACAGTGGTCCAGTTTCTTTCTTTTGGATGTTGCTGTCCAGTTTTCCCAGCACCATTTATTGAAGAGACTTTTCCCCATTATAGATCCTTTCTTGCTTTGTTGATGATTGATTGACCTTATAATTGTGGCTTTATTTCTGAGTTTTCCGTTCTGTTGGAAGCCTTCCATCTGTAAGCCCCAAACAGAGGTCTCTCTGTATTCTGTCCCTCCTGGCACCTGGATCACCAGCGTTCTTCATGTGTTGATTGTGATGCACATACTCCCTTCTGCGATTAACTGCTGCCACTTCTGTCCAACCCTAGTTGCTCCCTTCTTTTGTGTATGTAATGATAACTTTGTCATCATCTTTCCCATTCTCATTTCCTGCCAGGAAAGGACTTACTCCTGCTTGTATCAGTCTTTTTGTGTTTCCTAACTCAAAATCCTAAGACTGGGAATCTGATTGGTTGGCCAGGTTATCTTTTTGTGTTAGGCCAAAAAGCGTTGCTGGCTGGCCTCTGGTTTTTCAGTCCTTGGATTGTGAGTCCACACTGAGTCCCACTGGCTATGGTCTGTCTTGGTGGCTGTAACCAGTGAATGTCTGAGTCATATGGTATATAACATGGTAGACTGGGCAGCAGGGTTTAAGCGTAGGGTAGTTAGGCCAGTGACTTGGGTTGTGGCAGGCACTAATGGATATTTTAAGTATAGAATATTGACTGGCAGGATTAGTTTTCAGATGCTACCTATGATACTGGTTATTTTTCAATAATATAGTAATATTTAATAAAATATTAAAATATAATGTACATTAAAATATATTAATGGTAATTATTTTCTAGCTGGTACAGCTGTACTGATTATTAAAATACTGAATACCAAAAAAAAATACTGAATACCTCCTAGTGATAAGTAGTTTTTTTTCTGAGCCTCTTCAGTGTTTCTCCCACCCCTGCTGACTTGACCTCTCTCTCAGAACGCCAAGATCTTCTTACTACCCAGCAACTAAAGAGTTAATTTGTGGTATAGCAGAGGACTTCAGGCTTCTGTCCCAGGGTTAGGGTTGGCTTTCATTTTGATTGGCCTAGTGCCACAGTGATTATTAAATATTTTGAATGCTACTCCTGTGACTTGCAAGGAAAGAGGATTCAAAATCCATATTGCAGAAGGCACATGTACAGTATTTTCTCTGTGTACTTGTGTAAATATAGTTGTAACACATTTTGTAGTTCAGTTGATTTATTTCAAAGCAATTTCAATGTGTCTTTCTCTAAGTTTTGCATTTTTAAAAATGTTCACCACTTATTATGTAAAAAAGAAGAAATCAGGTCTTTAAAAAAGCATTTTTAAAGTGATACTCTTTCCCTAGGTTCACTCTTCTATTGCCAGAAAAATTAATTTTGGTCACAAATCAGAATGAGTTGGTAGCCTCTAAGTTAGTATTATATTCTAGTAAAATTGACCTATGGGGGGGAAAATCCCCTTTCCTTTACAGAGAAGAACTGATTTCACAGTAGAAACAAATTTATTAGAATCTCCTACAGGGCTGTGATGGAAAACAACCTAAAAGTAAACAAAGCATTGTTGAATCTTTTCATTCCTGGTAGGGATTTAGCATGATGTATAGTGTCTGGCCATCATGCTATGCAGTGCTGATCCAAGGACTAAGTAAATAACAGGATTCAGAATGAACATATGTTCATAGAACATACTAGGTCTTAAGCTAGAATTCGGCTGATACTAAAATGTGTAGGATGCAAAGTATTGCCCTGAACTTTCTCAGAACAAAATTACATTTGGTTTATTCTTCAGTAGTTGAAGTGTGTTTGCTGAAAGAAACTACATTATGTAGTTCAAATTCAAAGAATGCAGACTTTTAGTAATTCAGAGGGAGTCAGGAACATTATTCAAGAATTGTCTCCTTTTGCTGACCCCTTCAATATATAAAGTAATAAAAATGTCTTACTCAGATTTATTATGATATGAAGCGTGACTCTAAAGCAACACGACTATTTTTTGTATGTGACTTGTGGAATGAGGGTGATTACTCTAGAGTCATAAACAATGGTTATTCCTTTTGGGGAAAGTAAGTAGTCTAGTGAATAGACATTTGATTAGAACTCAGGAAACTCAGACTCAACTTCCACACTCCTGGGCTTTGGAGACAGGGAGAAGCATCATGGTATAGTGAAAAGAGCACTGGTTTTGGGACTCAGAATCATCCAGGGTCTAGTCCTAGTTTCTCCACTTACCACTTACAAGCTATGTGGGGGTAACCTCTCTGAGCATTAATTTGTCCATCAGTAAGGTGGGGATGATCTATTCAGGGCTGACATTCAGCTGATACTTAGCCAGCATGAGTGGAGCAGTTGTTTATTGCTGGACTCTGTTCTGATTGGGCCAATGTCTACTCTGACGGATGGATGCCCATACAGTACCGGTTGTTAAATATTTTGGCTATTACTCTGAATAAGCCTCAATTGGTAGGGTTATTGAGAACATCAAGTGAAATATATGTGAAGTTCCTAAAATACAATTACTTATGAAATTTTAGTTTTATATTCTTCCTTTTTTTCTATAGAAGTTTTAAAAAACATGTTTTTCAACTTAAATAAAGGAAGAGAAAATGCCTGACACTTGTTTTTACTGTGATGTTAAGAGAGTAAGGGGAACTGTTTATATCTTATATTTATTCAGGTTCCATTAAGCAAACGTTAAATTCCTACTCTGTGAAGGGTCTTTGATGAGTTCACCATCTAGGAAGAACAATAGATGAATAAACTCTGATTTCAACCCAACAGTTTTAAGAGTTAATGTGAACCTGTAAGTTTCCTTTGTGCAAATTTAATAAGAAAGATTTCTTCTGGGCAGGTACAGCCTAGCTTGGCAGCTGAACTCAGGATGGACTTCAACTCCCAGTTACTCTCCACTCTGTGTGCCTTTATGCAGTGCACAAACTGCACAGTTATATACTATGGCCCTGAGAACTGTTACAACAGAGTATAATATATAGTGTAGCCAAAAGCTATAGGCTTAAAATGGTGGGAAGGACTGAGTTTTGCCAGGCAAATGGCATTTGTCCAAATTACAGATGAAGGAGGAAGCTATAGGATGTGTATAAAGACGAAGATATATGCAGGAGTGGGAGATAAGGGGAATAGTGAATATTCCTGCCAGATCATTTGTTTGTACTCCTTGTTTGAAGAAAGGATGCCAATGGAAGCTGTATTTACAACCCCTCTAAACAGTTTACCATAATTACAGTTAAATACTAGAATAACTTTTTGTGTAAGTTAATGTTTCTTCATTGTTCTGGGATTAGATAGCGTGCTTCATTTTATTTTTTTAGTTTCTTGAAAAAGATTAATTTAAGTAATCTGTACATTCCACATGAGGCTCGAACTCATGACCTGAAATCAAGAGTCACATGCTCTTCTGACTGAGCCAGCCAGGTGCTCTGGAAGCTTCCTGTTTTAAAAATTTCATTTATATTCAAAAAATTGTTTTTAGTTGATGAGAACACACTGTCTTCTAAGGTTAATTATTTGAGGTCCTTTAGTTCTTTTCTATTTGGCTTGTGCCTAGACAAAGATCAGTGATCAAAGGAGGCTAGAAGATTCAGTGAGACATTTTTTTAAAAAAGTCTAGAGACTTTTATCATTGAATTATGAATCTATGTTTGCTTCACAGAATATTACATCATAGACTTATAGAGCTTGGAGATTTTTGGAGACCTTTGAGCCGAATCTCATTTCAAAATGACTTTATTGTTCTTCTAAAAATGAAACATGTTCATTATTTTAAAAAATTTAAACAGTTCAAAGTAAAAAGTTGAGGGCTACAACCACCTGAATTCTTACCACCCTGATACACACACCATTAATGTGAGGTTAACAGCATTCTAAATATCTCATTGTGGATAGATAGGTGATAGATGTACAGAATCAATTTTTTAAAAAAAATTTGTATCCTATTATACATATTTTTATCAAAATTACTCAATGTACTGTTACTAGAAATTAATGCAATACAAAGAAAATGAAGAAACTATACACTTCCAAAAAATATTTATTCCCTAGAAGGTACATCGGTTTCTAATAGATCCCTGTATGATTGAGGGGAAAAAATTGATGTTAAAAAACATCAAGAGGTTGTTACTTTTTTCACCTTGTTTTAATTTTAATAGTGTTGATTGACTCTCTGTTTTTTCTTCTCCCCTTCCATAATTTATGCTTTATATAATAAAATTTATCACAATGTCAAGTTTATACATTTATTTCATGTTCTAGTAATTTATTAGAAATTGTGTTTGACTGCTAGTTACTAGAGACCTGACTATAGTGACTTAAACACATAAAGATTTAGTCTCACATCTAAAGGAAGATTGGAGGTAAGGGTCATGACATGGGCAGGGCTCCATGAACTCATTAGGAACTTAGTTTCCTCTATCTTCTTCCTTTACCATGTTTAGTATATGATTTTCATTTTCAAGGTCATAAGGTGGCTTCTGGAGTTCTAGTCCTTGTGTTTATACTCCAAGCAAGAAGCAGGAAGAAGGTGGAATAAGGTAAGAAAGACCCTTTTAAACAAAATGTGCTTTATTTCATAGTCTTAATTTTTTTAAAGTAATCTGTATGCCCAATGTGGGTCTTAAATTCATGACCCTGAGATCAAGAGTCTCATGGTCTAATGACTAAACCAGCCAGCTGCCCCAAAAAAGACTCTTTTAGAAGCCCCAAATACCATTTATATTTCATTGCCTGCCACAGGCCCCTGCCATCTCTAGGGGAGTCCAATAAATGTAGTGTTGTTACTCACCATATTACCTGAGGTAGGAAGTCCCCATAACCTCAGTTTCCATAGTTGCTTGATTTTAGCTTTATATTTACATTGATTTAATGCCTGGACCACCAGTACGTTTTAACAAGAATGTCTATTTATAAGTTTATTTTGTATATTTCTTGCCTGAATGTATTGTATCCTTAAGTACTTCTTTCCAGAATGGTCTGTGGGCATTATATTACTTACTGCTAGCTTGGTTGCCTTCCTAATCCCCAGGCATTTATTGCCTTAATCCTCTCCTTAGGTTGTTCCTGTTTTTTAAAGATAGTACAACATCTCTTGATTCCATGGATATCTCACTTCTGGAGCCCTTCACCTTGCTGCAATCTGACTTGATTGCTCCCCAGTTCTAAAGAACAGCAATCATCCTAGGACTTCTCTTCACTGAAGTTCTTGGGTGGAGACACTTGGATCTCATTTTCAGATATGTAAAACTCAAAGTTTATCTCTCACACATTCTTTCTTAGGAAGTTACCTGAGGATCTATTCCAGCAAGAAAAAGTAGTAAGCCCAAAAAAAAAAAAAAAGACACTATTTTCATTCTATTCTTATACTTGATAGATAACTTTGTAGAAACAGAATTCTCATTTGAGAATTTGTTCAGAATTTGGAGTCATGGTTCAGTTGTCTTCTTGAGCATCTGATGTGGCCGATGAAAAATATAATGTGAGTGTGTTTCTTGTACCTTTGTAGATGAACAGTTTTGTAATCTTTGGATGCATTTAGCAAGTTCTCTTGATTTTTGGCATTCTGAAATTTCACAATGATGCGGCCTGTTTTGGAGTGTTTTTTATTCATTGCACCCAACATTGAGGGGAGGGGGGACCATTTGACATAGAAACTCTGTTCTTCACAAAGTTCCATAAAATTATCTTGTATTTTTTGTTCTGGTAATTTTCTTTCCTTCTCCTTTCTCAGTTCTCTTTTATGAAACTCCTGTTAATCAAATTTGGAATTTTTGTGTTGATTCTCTATGTCTCTAATCTTCTTGCTCGTATTTCCTATCTCTTTTTCTCTTCTATTTCCTGGGAAATTTCCTCAGCTTTATGCTCAAACTTGTCAGTAAATTTTATTTTGAAAGTAACACTTTATTTTTATTTAGTTTTTAAAGATTGATTTATTTTTAGAGGAGAGAGAGAGTGAGAGAGTATAAGAGGGAGTGTCAGAGGAAGAGGGAGAGAGAAACTCTAAGTAGACTTCATGCTCAGTGTAGAGCCAGATGCGGGCTCGACCCCATCACCTCCAAGATCATGACCTGAGCTGAAACCAAGAATCAGATGTTTAACTGACTGCGTCACCCAGGCACACCTGGAAATAACATTTTAAGTATACACAAACTTTTTCTCTGGTCCTTTGTCATAGCATTTTGTCCTTGTTTTAGGGATGTAATATCAGAGTCTCTCTGTGGATGCTATTTAAAATTGCTTTTATTTCTCAAACTTCCTTTGGCTATTTGAGGTCGTTTGTGGTTCCATATGAATTTTGGGATTGTTTTTTCTATTTCTGTAAAAAATGCCGTTGGAAGTTTTATAGAAATTGCAACGAATCTGTCAATTGCTTTGGGTAGTTTGAACATTTAAGCAATCTGAAAAGCTCAGGGAAAGACATCTCAATTCTCTGGAATTCTTGTTGTCAAAATTACTTGAAATCATTGGTTGAACTGAAAACAAGATTTTGCTCTGACAGCATTGACAAGGATTGTGGACAACATTCCCCTTCTACCAGACTTCTTGTGGTTAATTTCATAACATGTCTCTGGGTAGATAATCCTCTTGATAGGAGCAGCTAGAGTAGAGACACTTGAGCTTTACCATCAGAACCTCTCTAGCTGTAGATAATTCAGATTCTCAGAGCCTTGGTTTCCATCATCTAAAAAATGGCGCTAAGTCACACTTTACTTCACAGCATTATTGTGAAGAATAGGTTTGGCACTTAGTAAGTCCTCAATAGATGTTAGCTTGTTAAACTCCAGAGACTATATTTTAATCACTGTGTTAAATTATTAGTGGGAAAAAATGGACTGTTATGCACGTTATGCCTATACATACTTGTTGCCTGGGAACTTTTTTTAAATACAGAATGTCATATAAGTAATATATGTATAGTAATTTTTATTATCATATAAGTAATTTTCATTATTTATTTAAGGAGAAAGAATTCTTACTACTAATTGGCATATGGTATTATATTACTTTTAGATATATAATATATTGATTCAACAATTCTATAATTACTCAGTGCTCACCATAAGTGCAGTCATCATCTGTCACCATACAATGTTATTACAATATTATCAACTATATTCCCTGTGTTGTACTTTCCATCTCCATGACTTAGTTATTTTCTACCTGGAAGTTTGTACCTCTTAATCCCCTTTGTCTATTTTGCCCATCTCCCCACCAATATCCCCTCTGGTAACCACCAGTTTGTCCTTTGTATTTAAGAGTCTGTTTTTTTTTTTTTTTAAAGATTTATTTATTTATTTATTTATTCGAGAGAGAGAGAGAGAGAGAGAGAGATTACAAGTAGGCAGAACAGCAGGCAGAGAGAGGGTGAAACAGGCTTCCCAATGAGCAGAGAGCCCAATGTGGGTCTTGATCCTGGGACCCTGAGGTCATCACCTGAGCCGAAGGCAGAGGTTTAACCTGCGGAGTCACCCAGGCATCCCTGTTTGGGTTTTTTGTTTGTTTATTTATTTGTTTTATTTTAAGATTTTATTTATTTGCCAGAGAGCAAGAGAGCACGAGTGCATGAACAAGGGAAGCAGCAGAAGTGGAGGGAGAAGCAGGCACCTGAGCCTAAGGCAGATGCTTAGCTGACTGAGCCACCCAGGCATGCCATTTGTTTAACTTCTTAAATTCCACAGTTTTTTATTGAAAAAATAAAAAACCTCTTTTATTCATTATTGCCCCATTTGTTGTAGATTAATTGACCATTTAAGTGTGGGTTTAATTTTGGGCTCTCTATCCTCTTCCATTGGTCTATGTATATAGTTTTGTGCCAGTACCATATTGTTTTGATTACTACCACTTTGTAATATATCTTGAAATCTGGAATTAGGATACCTCCAGACTTGTTCTTTCTTCTCAAGATTGCTTTGACTCTTTGAGGTCTTTTGTGGTTCCAAACAAATTTTAGGATTATTTGTTCTAGTTTTGTGAAAAATGCTATTGGTAGTTTGATAGGGATTGCATTGAATTTGTAGATTGCTTTGTGTAGTGTGGACATTTTAACAGTATTAATGCTTTCAGTCCACAAGCATGGTATGTCTTTCCATTTATGATGTCTTCAATTTCTTTTGTTGTTGTTGTATTCATTTTCTTTCGACAATGTCTTATACTTTTTGAAGTATAGGTTTTTCACCCCTTGGTTAAGTTTATTCCTAGGTATTCTTTTTTGATGCAATTACAAATGTAATTATTTTCTTAATTTCTCTCCCACTTCATTATTAGTGTATGAAATGCTGACGATTTCTGTATATTAATTTTTTATCCTGCAACTTTACTGAATTCGTAGCTTTTCTTTAAATGTTTGGTAGAAATTCCCTATGAAACCATGTGATCCTGGATATTTGATTTTTGGGAGTTTTTTGATTACCAGTTGTATTTCACTACTGTAATTGTACTGTTCAGATTTGCTATTTATTCCTGTTTCAGTTTTGGAAGATTATATGTTTCCAGAAAGTCGTCCATTTCTTCTAGGTTGTCCTATTTGTTGACATATAATTTTTCATAACATTCTCTTGTAATTCTATTTCCATAGTGTTGATTGTTATGTCTCCTTCATTTCTGATTTTGCTAATTTGAGTCCTCTCTCTTTTTCTCCTGGTGACTCTGGCTAAAGGTTTATTGGGGCACCTGGATTGGCTCAGTCAGTTAGGTGTCCAACTTTTGATTTTAGTTTGGGTCATGATCTTGGGTTCATAGCATTGGGCTCTGCACGCAGCAGGCAGACTTTGAGATTCTCCCCCTCTCCCTCTGCCCCTTATACCCCACTCACAGGTGCATGCTCTCTAAAGTAAATAAATAAATCTTTTAAAAAAGGTTTATCAATATTGTTTATCTTAACAAAGAACAAGCTCCTGGTTTCATTAATCCTTTTTATTTTTTTAGTCTCTATTTCATTTATTTTGCTACTATATTTACTATTTCCTTCCTTTTACTAGCTTTGGGCTTTGTTTTTCTTATACCTTTAGGTGTAAGGTTAGATTTTTCTTGTTTCTTTGGGTAGGCCTGTATTGCTATGAATTTCTCTCTTAGAACTGCTTTTGCTGCCTCCTAAAGATTTGGGCCATTGTGTTTTCATTTTTGTTTGTATCCACGTACTCCTTTAATTTCCTCTTTGATTTCTTCATTGACCCATTTGATGTTCAGTAGCATGTTGTTTAGCCTCCATGAGTTTGTGTTTTTTTTCCAGTTTTTTATCCTTGTAATTGATTTCTGTTTTCAGACCATTGTGGTTGGAAAGATGTTTCTTTAAAAAAATTTTTTTTATTAACATATAATGTATTATTAGCCTCAGGGCTACAGGTTTGTGAATCGCCAGGTTTACACACTTCGTAGCACATACCTTCCCCAATGTCCATAACCCCACTAACCTCTCCCCCTGGCAACCCTCAGTTTGATTTGTGAGATTAAGAGTCTCTTATGGGGGATGCCTGGGTGGCTCCAGTTGGTTGGACGACTGCCTTCGGCTCAGGTCATGATCCTGGAGTCCCGGGATCGAGTCCCGCATCGGGCTTCCAGCTCCACGGGGAGTCTGCTTCTCTCTCTGACCTTCTCCTCGCTCATGCTCTCTCTCACTGTCTCTCTCAAATAAATAAATAAAATCTTTAAAAAAAAAGAGTCTCTTATGGTTTGTCTCCCTCCCAATTCCATCTTGTTTCTTTTTTTTTCCTTAAAGGTTTTATTTATTTATTTATCAGAGAGAGAGAGAGAGAGAGAGAGCACAAGCAGAGGGAACAACAGGCAGAGGGAGAGGCAGGCTCCCCACCAAGCAAGGAGTCCAATGTGGGATATGATCCCAGGACCCTGGGATCATGACCCAAGCCAAAGGCAGATGCTTAACTGACTGAGCCACATGGGATTCCCCATCTTGTTTCATTTATTCTTTTCCTGTCCCCCAAACCCCCCATGTTGCATCTCAACTTCCTCATATCAGGGAGATCATATGATAATTGTCTTTCTCTGATTGACTTATTTTGTTAAGCATAATACCCTCTAGTTCCATCCATGTCGCAAATGGCAAGATTTAATTTCTTTTGATGCCCGCATAGTATTCCATTGTAGATATATACCACGTCTTTATCCATTCATCTGTTGATGGACATCTAGGTTTTTTCCATAGTTTGGATATTGTGGATATTGCTGCTATAAACATTCAGGTGTATGTGCCCCTTCGGATCAATATGTTTCTATCTTTAGGGTAAATACCCAGTAGTGTGATTTCTGGGTCATAGGGTAGCTCTATTTTCAACTTTTTGAGGAACGTCCATGCTGTTTTCCAGAGTGGTTGCACCAGCTTGCATTCCCACCAACAGTGTGGGAGGGTTCCCCTTTCTCTGCATCCTCGCCAGCATCTGTCATTTCCTGACTTGTTAATTTTAGCCATTCTGACTGGTGCGAGGTGGTATATCATTGTGGTTTTGATTTGTATTTCCCTGATGCCAAGTGATGTGGAGCACTTTTTCATGTGTCTGTTGGCCACCTGGATGTCTTCTTTGCAGAAATGTCTGTTCAGGTCCTCTGCCCATTTCTTGATTGGATTGTTTGTTCTTTGGGTGTTCAGTTTGATAAGTTCTTTATAGATTTTGGATACTAGCCCTTTATCTGATATGTCATTTGCAAATATCTTCTCCCATTCTGTCAGTTGTCTTTTGGTTTTGTTAACTGTTTCCTTTGCTGTGCAAAAGCTTTTTATCTTGATGAAGTCATAACAGTTCACTTTTGCCCTTGCTTTCCTTGCCTTTGGCAATGCTCCTAGGAAGAAGTTGCTGCGGCTGAGGTTGAAGAGGTTACTGCCTGTGTTCTCCTCAAGGATTTTGATGGATTCCTTTCTCACATTGAGGTCCTTCATCCATTTTGAGTCTATTTTTGGGTGTGGTGTAAGGAAATGGTCCAGTTTCATTTTTCTGCATGTGGCTGTCCAATTTTCCCAAACCATTTGTTGAAGAGGCTGTCTTTTCTCCACTGGATATTCTTTCCTGCTTTGTCGAAGATTAGTTGACCATAGAGTTGAGGGTCTATTTCTGGGCTCTCTATTCTGTTCCATTGATCTATGTGTCTGTTTTTGTGCCAGTACCATACTGTCTTGATGATGACAGCTTTGTAATAGAGTTTAAGTCTGGAATTGTGATGCCACCAACTTTGGCTTTCTTTTTCAACATTCTTTGGGCTATTCTGGGGGTTTTCTGGTTTGATATAAATTTTAGGATTATTTGTTCCATTTCTTTGAAAAAAATGGATGGTATTTTGATAAGGATTGCATTAAACGTATAGATTGCTTTAGGTAGCATAGACAATTTCACAATATTTGTTCTGCCAATCCATGAGCATGGAACATTTTCCCATTTCTTTGTGTTTTCCTCAGTTTCTTTCATGAGTACTTCATAGTTTTCTGAGTAGAGAGTCTTTGCCTCTTTGGTTAGGTTTATTCCTAGGTATCTTATGGTTTTGGGTGTAATTGTAAATGAGATTGACTCCTTAATTTCTCTTTCTTCTGTCTTGTTGTTGGTGTAAAGAAATGCTACTGATTTCCGTGCATTGATTTTATATCCTGACACTTTACCGAATTCCTGTATGAGTTCTAGCAGATTTGGAGTAGAGTCTTTTGGGTTTTCCACATATAGTATCATATCATCTGGAAAGAGTGAGAGTTTGACTTCTTCCTTGCCGATTTGGATGCCTTTAATTTTTTTGTTGTCTGATTGCTGAGACTAGGACTTCTAGTACTATGTTGAATAGCAGTGGTGATATGGACATCCCTGCCGTGTTCCTGACCTTAGGGGAAAAGCTCTCAGTTTTTCCCTATTGAGAATAATATTCGCTGTGGGTTTTTCATAGATGGCTTTGATGATATTGAGGTATATACACTCTATTCCTACACTTTGAAGAGTTTTGTTCAGGAAAGGATGCTGTTCTTTGTCAAATGCTTTTTCAGCATCTATTGCGAGTATCATACGGTTCTTGTTCTTTCTTTTATTGATGTATTGTATCCCATTGATTTGCGGATGTTGAACCCACCTTGCAGCCCTGGAATAAATCCCACTCGGTCATGGTGAATGATCCTTTTAATGTACTGTCGGATCCTATTGGCTAGTATTTTGGTGAGAATTTTCACGTCTCTGTTCATCAAGGATATTGGTCTGTAATTCTCCTTTTTGGTGGGGTCTTTGTCTGGTTTTTGGATCAAGGTAAGGCTGGCCTCATAATAGAGTTTGGATGTTTTCCCTCCATTTTTGTTTTCTGGAACAGGTTCAGGAGAATAGGTATTAATTCTTCTTTAAATGTTTGGTAGAATTCCCCTGGGAAGCCATCTGGCCCCAGGCTCTTGTTTGTTGGGAGATTTCTGATGACTGCTTCAATCTCCTTACTGGTTATGGGTCTTCTCAGGTTTTCTATTTCTTCCTGGTTCAGTTGTGGTAGTTTATATGTCTCTAGGAATGCATCCATTTATTCCAGATTGTCAAATTTGCTGGCATATATTTGCTCATAATATGTTCTTATAATTGTTTGTATTTCTTTGGTGTTGGTTGTGATCTCTCCTTTTTCATTCATGATTTTATTTATTTGGGTCCTTTCTCTTTTCTTTTTGATAAGTCTGGCCAGGGGTTTATCAATCGTATTAATTCTTTCAAAGAACCAGCTCCTAGTTTCATTGATTTGTTCTACTGCTTTTTTGGTTTCTATTTCATTGATTTCTGCTCTGATCTTTATGATTTCTCTTCTCCTGCTGGGTTTAGGCTTTCTTTGCTTTTCTTTCTCCAGCTCCTTTAGGTGTAGGGATATGTTGTGTATTTGAGACCTTTCTTGTTTCTTGAGAAAGGCTTGTATCGCTATATATTTTCCTCTCAGGACTGCCTTTACTGTGTCCCACAGATTTTGAACTGTTGTGTTTTCATTACCATTTGTTTCCATGAACTTTTTCAATTCTTCTTTAATTTCCTGGTTGACCCATTCATTCTTCAGAAGGATGCTCTTTAGCCTCCATGTATTTGGGTTCTTTCCAAGTTTCCTCTTGTGATTGAGTTCTAGCTTCAGAGCATTGTGGTCTGAAAATATGCGGGAATGATCCCAATCTTTTGGTACCAGTTGAGACCTGATTTAGGACCGAGGATGTGATCTATTCTGGAGAATGTTCCATGTGCACTAGAGAAGAATGTGTATTCTTTTGTTTTGGGATGGAATGTTCTAAGTATATCTGTGATGTCCATCTGGTCTAATGTGTCATTTAAGGCCTTGATTTCCTTGTTGATCTTTTGCTTGGATGATCTGTCCATTTCAGTGAGGGGAGTGTTAACGTCCCCTACTATTATTGTATTATTGTCGATGTGTTTCTTTGATTTTGTTATTAATTGGTTTATATGGTTGGCTGATCCCATGGTAGGGTCATAGATATTTAAAATTGTTAGATCTTCTTGTTGGAGAGACACTTTGAGTATGATACTGTGTCGTTCCTCATCTTTTATTATAGTCTTTGGCTTAAAATGTAATTTATCTGATATAAGGATTACCACCCCAGCTTTCTTTTGATGTCCATTAGCATGGTGAATTGTTTTCCACCCCCTCACTTTCAATCTGGAGGTGTCTTTGGGTCTAAAATGAGTTTCTTGTAGACATCATATTGATGGGTTTTGTTTTTTGATCCATTCTGATACCCTGTGTCTTTTGATTGGGGCATTTAACCCATTTACATTCAGGGTAACTATTGAGAGATATGAATTTAGTGCCTTTGTATTGCCTGTAAGGTGACTATTAGGTATATTGTCTCTGTTCCTTTCTGGTCTACTACTTTTAGGGTCTCTCTTTGCTTAGAGGACCCCTTTCAATATTTCCTGTAGGGCTGGTTTGATGCTTCCAAATTCCTTCAGTTTTCGTTTGTCCTGGAAGCTTTTTAATCTCTTTTTCTATTTTCAGTGATAGCCTAGCTGGATGTAGTATTCTTGGCTGCATTTTTTTCTCATTTCGTGCTCTGAATATATCATGCCAGTTCTTTCTGGCCGGCCAGGTCTCTGTGGATAAGTCTGCTGCCAATCTAATATTTTAACCACTTTATGTTACAGACTTCTTGTCCCAAGCTGCTTTCAGGATTTTTCTCTCTGTCACTGAGACCTGTAAGTTTTACTATTAGATCATGGGGTGTGGACCTATTTTTATTGATTTTGAGGGTGTTCTCTGTGCCTCCTGGATTTTGATGGTTGTTCCCTTTGCCATATTAGGGAAATTCTCTACAATAATTCGCTCCAATATACCTTCTGCTCCCCTTTCTCTTTCTTCTTCTTCTGGAATCCCAATTATTCTAATGTTGTTTCATCTTATGGTATCACTTATCTCTTGAATTTTCCCCTCGTGGTCCAGTAGTTGTTTGTCTGTCTTTTGCTTAGCTTCTTTATTCTCTGTCATTTGGTCTTCTATTTCACTAATTCTCTCTTCTGCCTCATTTATCCTAGCAGTAACAGCCTCCATTTTTTATTGCACATCATTAATAGCTTTTTTGATTTCATCTTGGTTAGATTTTAGTTCTTTTATTTCTCCAGAGAGGGCTTTTATTTCTCCAGAAAGGGTTTCTCTAATATCTTCCATGTCTTTTCTGAGCTCAGCTAGCACCTTGAGAATCATCATTCTGAACTCTAGATCTGATATATTACTAATGTCCGTATTGATTAGGTCCCTAGTCTTTGATACTGCCTCTTGTTCTTTTTTTTTTTTTGTGTTGAATTTTTCAGCCTTTCCATTTTATTCAGATAAGAATATATGAAGGAGCAAATAAAATACTAAAAGGGTGGCAAGGACCCCAGGAGAATGTGCTTTAACTAAATCAGAAGAGACCCAAATTGTGGGGTACAAAAGGGGATAAAAAGAAGTTGTAAAAAGAATTAAAAAAGGAAAAATAAAGAAAAAATATAAAAAAGAATATATATATATATTAGATTGGTGACTAGAACAGAGTCACCCACTTAATTCTGGGAGTATTTAGGTCTCTTAGAAGAAACTACCTCCCCAAATTTTAAAGAATGAAAAAAATACACACACACACACACACACACACACACAAAATAAGAGTAAACACAATGAGGGGATGCAATATGACTATAAAGATGAAACTTTTAAAAAATATTTCTAAAAGATGAATTGATGAGATAAGTTGTTTGGGATAATAAAGAAAAAGAAAGTGGAGGGAATTTGCTTAGGCTGTAGACTAGAACAAAGTCCTACGCTAGTTTTAGGGTATATTTTGATCTATTACAAGAAGTTGTATCCCAAATTTTTTAGAAAAAATCCCTATGTGTATACAAAAAATAAAGTTAGATAGAATGAAGCATAAAATATGACTTTAATAATGAAGTTTCAGAAAAGATTTTTTTAATGAAAGGTATTGTTAAGATAAACTAGTTAAAAAATGTTAAAAGAGAAAAGTGTAAAAGTTAAAATATTTTAGCTTAAGGAAAAAAATAAAATTAAAAAAATTTTAATTAACTTTGAAAGACTAAAGAATCATGGGGAGAAAGCCATGAATTCCATGCTTTGCTTTCTCCTCCTCTGGAATTCTGCTGTTCTCCTTGGTAAGTGAACTTGGCCGTGGCTGGATTTCTTGCTGATCTTCTGGCGGAGGGGCCTGTCATAGTGATTCTCAAGTGTCTTTGCCTGAGGCGGAATTCCACTGCCCTTACCAGGGCCCAGGCTAAGTAATCTGCTCAGTTTCCCTTTGGGGAGCTTTTGTTCCCTGAATGCTTTCCGTTGAGCCCTGGAGGTCGGGAATGAAAATGGCAGCCTCCCAATCTCTGGCCCGGAGGAGCCGAGAGCTCGGGGCCCCACTCCTCAGTGCACCCTTAGAGAAAAGCGCTCAATCACTCCTGTCTTCCTGGCCTCTGTCTGTGCTCTGAGCTCACCCAGCCTATGACCAAGCATCTCTATTTCTGGCACACAGCCCTGCCTGGAGTCTCCAAACCCAGCATATCCCTGCACTCTTCCAGGGGGGTCTCCCTGGATCTTGTGGGGTCTCTGCTCACAGAGCAGTTGCCTAACTGTGCCATGGATCACACTTTAAGGTAACCTCAAGTTGAGAGCTCACTCCTCAGCTCCGTCTCTGTAGCCGGCTTCCCTGCTCTAATACCTGCGAGGTCTGTGACACTCAGACACCCCCGATCCTTCTATGACCCCACGGGACCTGAGACCACACTGTCCCCACAAGGGGTCCACCCCCACTTAACCTCTGGATTGGGCCCTGAGACCCTGCTTTCCCCACGTGCGCTTCACTCCAGCGTAGACTCTGATGTCCCTCAGGGGAGCAGATTTTTAAAAGTTCTGATTTTGTGCACCATTGCTCCTCCACTTGTTGGGATCCAGCCCCTCCCCCAGTGGTCTATCTTCCCGTTGCTTTGGATTCACTTCGCATGTCCTACCTTTCAGAAAGTGGTCAATTTTCTGTTTCTAGAATTGCTGCTCTTTTTCTCTTTGATCTCCTGTTGGAATTATAGGTGTTCAGAATGGTTTGATAAACTATCTATCTGATCTCCTGCTAGCTGATGTCATCTCAGCCTGCTACTTCTCTGTTGTCTTGACTCCTCCCCCGGAAAAGATATTTCATATGACTTCAGTCTTCTTAAATTTATTGAGACTTGTTTTGTAGCCTGACATGTAAGGAAAGTATTCCATGTGTACTTAAAACGAATGTGTATTCTGCTGGTTTTAGATGAAATAGTCTCTGTTAGGTCCGTCTGGCCTCATGTGTCATTCAAAGCCACTGATCTTTTTTCTCAATTTTCTGTCTGATCTATCCATTGATGTAAGTGGGGTGTTAAAGTTCTTTATTATTATTGTATTACTGTCAATTTATCCCTTTATGTGTGTTAATATTTGATTTGTGTATTTAGGTGCTCTTATGTTGGGTGCATAGATATTTAAAATTGTTGTGTGTCCTCTTGTTGGGTTGATCTCTTTATCACTATGTAGTGCCCTTTGTCTCTTGCCACAATCTTTGTTTTGAAGTCTCTTTTGTCTGATATAAGTATTGCTGCCTCAGCTGGTTCTTTTTTAACTTCCATTTGGATCATATTTGTTTTTCCATTCTGTTAAGTTCAGTATGTATGGTTTAAAGTGAGTCTCTTCCAGGCAACATATAGATGGTCTTCTTTTTTTATTCAACTCAGTCACACTATGTCTTTTGATTGGAGCAGTTAGTTTGTTTACATGTAAAGTAATTATTTTTTTAAGATTTTATTTATTTATTTGACAGAGAGAGAGATCACAAGTAGGCAGAGAGGCAGGCAGAGAGAGAGGCGGAAGCAGGCTCCCTGCTGAGCAGAGAGCCCGATGCAGGGCTTCATCCCAGGACCCTGAGATCATGACCTGAGCTGAAGGCAGAGACTTAACCCACTGAGCCACCCAGGCACCCCCAAATTCTTTAAGTTTTAATTTTAATTCGAGTTAACATAAAGTGCTATGTTAGTTTCAGGTGTACAATATAGTAATTTAGCACTTCCATACATCACCATGTGCTCATCACAACAACTGTACTCCTTAATCCCCCTCATCTGTTTCACCCATCTCCTCTCCCCTCCCCAGCAACCTCCTCTTTGGTAACCATCAGTTTGTTCTCTCTCGTTAAGAGTCTGTTTCTTGATTTACATCTTTCTCTTTCTTTTTTCCCCTTTGCTCATTTGTTTTGTTTCTTAAATTCCACATATATGTGAAATCATATGGTATTTGCCTTTCTCAGGCTTATTTTGCTTATACTCTCTAGCTCTGTCCTTGTCTAGCAAACAGCAAGTTTTCATTCTTTTTTATGGCTGAATAATATTCCATTGTATATTTCTTCTACTATTTGGAAGTTGAAATGATGTGCTCTGAAAAATTGTGTTAGATGATGCAAAAACTGATCCAGTAAGATGAACACAGTGATTTGACCTCACAAAATGAAAGTCAATAATCAACACGTGTAACTTAAGGTTTAAATAGGCATGTGTAAGTTGATAAATAATATAAAGTAGCTATTATTTTAATTGTCATTATTTCAGCCCTTCTATCTTTAATTCCCAAATTCTTTCATTTTCAGAAAGTAGTCAACTTGAGCTATCAGACCTATAGGCTGAAACAAGTACTATGACCCATTGTTTTTTTTTTTAAAAAGCTTTTAATGCATATACAAACATGTTTGTTTTTTTAAAGATTTTTATTTATTTGAGAGAGAGGGTGTTTAAGCAAGAGAGCACAAGTACAGGGGAAGCAGCAGAGGAAGAGTGAGAAGCTGACTCCTCATTCAGCAGGAAGCAAAGCAGAGAGCATGATGTGGGGCTTGATCTCAGGACCCTGAGAGCATGACTTGAGCTGAAGGCAGCCGCTTAACCCACTGAGCCACCCAGGTGCCCCTAGTCTGTATGTTTTTATTATAAACTCAAGGTTGTCTTTTCTTGGGTGTTTCATACCATGTGGTGTGGAGGTATTTCTAAGTAATTGGTTTCAATTCCATAAGAACCTTACCATAAGAATCTTACCAGGTGTGGACCAAATTTTACGTTAATTTATTGTTGTATTCTATGTGAATAATGTTAATGGGGGCACACCCATGCAAAAATGTGCCACATACTCAGAATGTTACTTCTGATGGAGGAATTTATTTTCAATCTGTAGCTCCCAGGAGCCCGTAAGTGTCCTTGATGATGTTTCCCTGAGATGATGGGTGAAATTGTTCCAATCTCTTTTACAAAGAATGAGTAGATTTTGAGGATCCTAATTTTAAAGAGGAGTCTCAATTCCAGTTTTCTGTCTTATGTGGGCTTAAGACCACATTTCTTGCCCCCTTAGGAATATTAATGCTCCATCTATGTTCAACTAATAAGGTCCTTATTTTAAATAAACTCAATGCAGCATACATTAAGTTAGAGGCATCTCTTTACCAAATGATTACTTACTTGACAGAAGGTTCCCCTCTAAATTTCTTCTAAATAACAACTCATGTATTATATTGAAATGTGGTTTAATTTGTAAAAATTGTATCTCTTTAGCTTTGCACAACACTCAACAAATACTTGCTCAATGAATGAGTGACTTTAAAATAAATTTAAAACTCACTACTGTAGCATGAAATTAAAAATGCCATTTTATTAAAACCTACAGGGTAAAACGTTTTGATACATATTAGCAGTAGTAAGTTAGAAAACCTTAAGTGCAAAGGCAGGCTATTAAATAGAAACCATCATGAGTTGCCAAAAAGACAATGACTGACCCTTAGAAGAGTTCATTATTTTGAAACTAAATAAAAAACTGTTTCCTGAATATTCAGCCTATGAAAAAGCATTCTGCTGGTTTGTGATGATCTGGGAAGGTAATTTAAACTTCACATGAGGCTATGTATTGAAGAAAAGACACTTTTTATGGCTGGGGCACAATTCAGCAACTGATACATACTCCATTTCTTGAGCTACAAAGGAGTTTGCCAGTGTCAAGAGGGTCAAGTGACTTTTCTTGCAAAGAGGAAGGACCACAGGAGAGATAAAAATAGTTTAAAAAAAGCATAAAGGAAGCATAAAGGAAAGGCTTTTATGTTCCAAATCTTTAAAACATAGAAAGGGGATTGGGAAACTATTTTGAACACATTCTGTGTTATGTAAGTATCCTGTACATTTTTAATAACGAAGGGCATGTCAGCATGAGATTTCTTTAATGTATATCAAAACCAATGGTTTACAAACTACATAAAGTATCTTTGAATACAAGCCAGAACAAGAACTAGGACAATGCTCTTTATTTGGTTAAATGAGGCTTAGTTGTTGGCATCACATAAGTTATATTAATACAATGCTAGAAAGAATGTTCTGCATTTATAAAGTGTAAGAGAACAAATGGAGTTTAATTCACAACTGTATTGTGTCTTAGAAACTATGCTATGTCTCAGTTCATAGTCCCTACAAGGCTTGGGGAATGATTTCATGTTCCTGTAGGAGCTAAGAAGAAATGGGGGTGATTTTAGTTCCAGCAAGATTTTAAGATGAACAAAAGAGCTTCAAGATGGACAAAGTTGATTTGTTTACAAAATATTTCCCTAGTTTTTATTAGTGTTACTTGAATTTGGGGCCCCATGCTGACATTTCAGAACTGTAAAGTTAATTAGTTCTATTAACAGTGGGACTGTCATCCTTGAGAGGACATTAGTGATTATGTAACCCAATTCCTGCATTATTTTATAAATGGTAAAATTTAGGCTCAGAGAGAGCTAGTGACTTGCCTTATGTCATCCAGTGAGTCAGGAGAGAATTGGGACAAGAAATTTAGCTCTCTTAATTATTTTTGAAATCTCCTACAAGTTGAAACACTTTGGGTTGTTTTATTTATTTTTAAATAGCTGTATTGTTTTGCTATGGGTATCATAACAAAATTCCACGAACTGGGTGACTTAAAACTATAGAAATTTATTGTTTCACATCTCTGGAGGCTAGAAGCCTGAAATCAAGGTATCAGTGAGCCACGGTCCCTCTGAGATTCTGGCTGGAATCATCCCTTGCTTCTTCCTGTCTTTTTGTGGCGGGTATCAATCCTTGGTGTTCTTTGGCTGGCAGATGCATTACTCCAATCTCTACTTCTGTTGTACATGGCATTTTCCCTCTGTGTCTTTGTTAAAATTTTCTTCTTTTCATAAGGACACCAGTCATGTTAAATTAGGGACCAATGTAGTGACTTCATCTTAACTTGATTAAATCTTGATTAAATTTATAAATAAGGTCCTATTTACCAGTATTAGGGGTTAGGATTTTTACATATTTTGGGGGGAGATACAATTCAACTCATGATATCAGTTTTATTCATATATAATTTACATATCATACAATTCACCCATTTAAATTTTACAATCAATTGTTGTTAGTATATTCACAGGGTTGTGTAACCATCATCACAATTTGATTTTAGAATTTCCATTCTAAAAGAAACTTCATATCCATTAGTAGCCACTCTACTAAAAGAAACTTCATATTCTAAAAGAAAATTTCATATCCATTAGTAGCCAATCTCTATTTACCCTTTCTCCCTGCCCCAATCCTAAGCAATTAGTAATCTATAATATGCTTTTTCTGGACATTTCATATAAATGGAATCATACAGTATGTCCAATATAACTGTTGTTTCATTTGGAACAATGTTTTCAAGTTTGATTCATGTTATAGCATATATCAATACTTCATTCTTTTTTATGGCTGAATAATATTCCATTATATGGATATACGAATTTGGCTATCCTTTCATCAGTTGATAGACATTTGTATTTCCATTTTTGGGCTATATGGATAGTGCTACTATGAACATTTGTTTGAAAGCTTTTGTGTGGACATATGTTTAGGTTCCTCTTGGGTATATAATTATGAATTGCTGGGTCATATGATTACTATATTTAACTATTTGGGGAATTGCCAAATGGTGTTCCATAGTGGCTGCACAATTTTACATTTCCATCAGAAATCTATGAGGTTTCCACTTAATTCACATCCTCCTAAACACTTAGTACTATTCATCTTTTTTTGAGATTTATTATTATTTTTTAATCATTTTTTAAAATTTATTTTCAGCATAACAGTATTCATTGTTTTTTTGTACCACACCCAGTGCTCCATGCAGTCCGTGCCCTCTCTAATACCCACCACCTGGTTCCCCCAACCTCCCACTCCGCCACCTCTTCAAACCCTATGGAGTATTATGCCTCCATCAGAAAGGATGAATACCCAACTTTTGTAGCAACATTGATGGGACTGGAGGAGATTATGCTGAGTGAAATAAGTCAAGCAGAGAGAGTCAATTATCATATGGTTTCACTTATTTGTGGAGCATAACAAATAGCATGGAGGACATGGGGAATTAGGAGAAGGCATTTGGGGGAAATTGGAAGGGGAGGTGAACAATGAGAGACTATGGACTTTGAGATTTATCTTTAAGTAAACTCTTTACCCAATCTTTGGCTTAAACTCCCAAACCTGAGATCAAGAATCACATGCTGTACCAACTGAGCCAGCCATGCACCCTTGTTCATCTTTATTATTATATCCATCCTAGTGGGTATGAAATGATATCTTATTGTTTTATTTATTTTTAAATTAAATTTTATTTTTTGTGTTCCATTGTGATTTTAATTTGTATTTCCCTAGTGACTAATGATGTTGAGCATCTTTTCATGTGCTTAGTGGCCATTTGTATCTTCTTTGGAGAAATGTCTATTCAGATCTTTTGGCCATATCTTTTTTTTTTAAGATTTTATTTATTTATTTGACAGACAGAGATCACAAGTAGGCAGAGAGGCAGGCAGAGAGAGAGGAAGAAGCAGGCTCCCTGTGGAGCAGAGAGCCCGATGTGGAACTCGATCCCAGGACCCTGAGATCATGACCTGAGCCGAAGGCAGTGGCTTAACCCACTGAGCCACCCAGGCGCCCCTTTTGGCCATATCTTAAGTTGAGTTATTTTTCTTTTTATTGGTGATTTGTAAGAGTTCTTTTTATAGTCTGGATACAAGTCTTTATTCAATATATAGTTTACAGATATTTGCATTCATTCTGTTCTTTTTTCTGCTTGTTTTCATGGTATGCTTTGAAGCACAAAAGTTTTAAATTTTGATGAAGTCCACATTATTTTTTGTTGTTGTTGTTGGTCATGTTTTTGGTGTCCTAAGAATTCTTTGTAAAATCTGAGGTAATGAAGACTTACATCTATGTATCCTGAGAGTTTTATAGTTTTAGCTCTAACATTTAGGTCTTTGATCCATTTTGAGTCAATTTTGTGTAAGATGTGAGGTGTGGTTTTTTTTTTTCTTTTTGCATTATGACTATCCAGCTGTCCCAGCATCATTTATTGAAGGGAATATTTTTCCCAACTAAATGGTCTTGGCACCCTTATTGAAAATCAGTTGATCTTAGATACATGATTTTATTTTTGAACTCATGATTCTATTCTTCTGATCTATATGCCTATCCTGTGCTACTACCATACTGTCCTGATTACTGTTGTTTTTAGTAAAGTTTTGAAATCAGGAAGTGTGAGTACTCCTACTTTTTTCTTTTTCAAGGTTGTTTGGGCTATCCTGGGAAGCTTGCAGTTCCATATTAATGTTAGAATCAACTTGTCAATTTCTACAAAAATGTCAGCTGGGATTCTGATAGATTATGTTGAATCTGCAGATTAATTTGGGGAATATCGCCATCTTTATGATAGGAAGTCTTCCTATCTGTGAACATGGATGTTTTCCCATTTATTTAGATCTTTAATATCCTTCAACAATACTTTGTAGTTTTTCAGAGTATCAGTTTTTCATTTCTAATTAAAAAAAAGATTTATTTATTTATTTGGGAGAAAGAGAGAGAATGAATGGGTGGGAGGAGCAGGGGAAGAAGGAAAGAGAGAAAGAAACTCAGACTCTGCAGCAAGCATGGAGCCTGATGCTGGTCTCAATCACGCGACACTGAGATCATGACCTGAGCCGAAACCAAGAGTCAGATGCTTAACTGACTACACCACCCAGGTGCCCCAGTTTTTCACTTCTTTTAAAATTTTTTCCTAAGTATTTTATTCTTTTTGATGCTAATTGGAAGTACACTTGTTTTCTTAATTTCAGTTTTTGATTGTTCATTGCAACTGTATAGAAATACAATTGATTTTTGTATATTGATCTTATATCTTGCAGTCTTGATGAACATGTTTATTAGTTACAATGGATTTTTAGTGGATTCCTTAGTGTTTTCTAAATATTAAGATTCTATATTATGCAAATAGAGATAGTTTTACTTCTTCCTTTCCAATATGGATGCATTTTATTTCTATTTTCTTGCCTGATTGCTTGGCCTAGAACCGTCAGCACAATGTTGAATAGAATTGGTGAAAGTGAGCATCCTTATCTTGTTCTGACCTGAGAGAGAAAGACTTCAGTCTTTCACCATTGAGTATGATGTTAACTGTGGGTTTTAGTTTTTGTTTATGTTTTTAAAAATTTATTTCTTTTAGAGAGAGAGAGAGCATTTGGGGGCAGGGCTAGAGGGAGATGGAGAGAGAGAATTTCAAGCAGACTCCTTGTGAACATGGAGCCTGACACAGGGTTCCATCTCACAACCCTGAAATCATGAACTTAGCTGAAATTAAGAGTTGGTTGCTTAACTGACTGAGCCACCCAGGTGCCCTGAGCTGTGGGTTTTGAAGCTCTCTTTCAACTTGTCTTAACTGATCTATCCAACTTTTCTCCCACTACTGACCTTTGCATGCCTGTTGCTCAACTCCACAATCCCAGCCTTGTTTACAAAAACCCAGTTGTCTAATCTGTATGTGTATATATATATATATATACACATACATACATACATACAGGTTATTTAGACAGGTGAAGCAGGCTTCCCACTCAGCAGGGAGCCAGATACAGGGATCCCAGGATCCTGCGATGACGATCTGAGCTGAAGGCAGATGCTTAATGATTGAGCCATCCAGGCACCCCTAACCTAGATATTTTTTAATCTTTTCTTTACATGCACAATTTTTTAAAAAGATTTTTATTTATTTATTTGACAGACAGAGATCACAAGTAGTCAGAGAGGCAAGCAGAGAGAGAGGGGGAAGCAGGCTCCCTGCTGAGCAGAGAGTCCGATGTAGGGCTCAATCCCAGGACCCTGATCATGACCTGAGCTGAAGACAGAGGCTTAACCCACTGAGCCACCCAGGTGCCCCTACATCACAATTTTTTTTTAGATAAAACTTTTTATTATTTTTATTATTTTTTATAAACTTATAAACATATAATGTATTATTAGCCACAGCGGTACAGGTATGTGAATGACAGGTTTACACACCTCACAGCACTCACCATAGCACATATCTTCCCCAGTGTCCATAACCACACCACCCTCTCCCTATACCCCTCCCCCTGGCCACCCTCAGTTTGTTTTGTGACATTAAGAGTCTCTTATGGTTTGTCTCCCTCCCAAGCCCATCTTGTTTCATTTATTCTTTTCCTACCCCCCCAAACCCCCCACGTTGCATCTCTACTTCCTCCTATCAGGGAGATCATATGATAGTTGTCTTTCTCCAATTGACTTATTTTGCTAAGCATAATACCCTCCAGTTCCACCCATGTCATCACAAATGGCAAGATTTCATTACTTTTGATGGCTGCATAGTATTCCATTGTATATATATACCACTTCTTCTTTATCCATTCATCTGTTCATGGACATTTAGGTTCTTTCCATAGTTTGGCTATTGTGGACATTGCTGCTATAAACATTCGGGAGCATGTGCCCCTTCAGAACAATATGTTTGATACAGCTTTTAGTTTTTCTTTTTATTTATTTATTTTTAAATTTATTTTCAGCATAACAGTATTCATTGTTTTTGCACCACACCCAGTGCTCCATGCAATCCGTGCCCTCTCTAATACCCACAACCTGGTTCCCCCAACCTCCCACCCCCCGCCCCTTCAAACCCCTCAGTTTGTTTTTCAGAGTCCATAGTCTCTCATGGTTCACCTCCCCCTCCAATTTCCCCCAACTCCCTTCTCCTCTCTAACTCCCCTTGTCCTCCATGCTATTTGTTATGCTCCACAAATAAGTGAAACCATATGATAATTGACTCTCTCTGCTTGACTTATTTCACTCAGCATAATCTCTTCCAGTCCCGTCCATGTTGCTACAAAAGTTGGGGATTCATCCTTTCTGATGGAGGCATAATACTCCATAGTGTATATGGACCACATCTTCCTTATCCATTCGTCCGTTGAAGAGCATCTTGGTTCTTTCCACAGTTTGGCGACTGTGGCCATTGCTGCTATAAACATTGGGGTACAGATGGCCCTTCTTTTTACTACATCTGTATCTTTGGGGTAAATACCCAATTGCAGGGTCATAGGGAAGCTCTATTTTTAATTTCTTGAGGAATCTCCACACTGTTCTCCAAAGTGGCTGCACCAACTTGCATTCCCACCAACAGTGTAAGAGGGTTCCCCTTTCTCCACATCCTCTCCAACACATGTTGTTTCCTGTCTTGCTAATTTTGGCCATTCTAACTGGTGTAAGGTGGTATGTCAATGTGGTTTTAATTTGAATCTCCCTGATGGCTAGTGACCTACATCACAATTTTTTAAAAAGATTTTATTTGAGGTGGGGGAGAGAATGAGAGAGACCACATGAGTCGGGGGAGGGGCAAAGGGAGAAGGAGAAGCAGATTCTCTGCTGAGCAGGGATCCTGACATGGGGCTTGATCCCAGGACCCTGGGATCATGGTCTGAGCTAAAGGCAGATGCTTAACCAACTGAGCCACCCAGTTGCCCCTACATGTGCTGTTTATTTTTGCTTCTGTACCCATTGCTTATATGGTTACAAAGAATGCCCTATTTCTTTCAACAATAGGGCATTCTTGCCCTATTGTTAAGACAGTTAAGACAAGGTGAAAGAGAGCATTCTAGCTCATATACTTCCTCTGGATGAAGCTCAATTTGCCAAATCATTGCACCACCACCTCCTTAACAGATACAAGTGGGTACACATACATATGGAGATATACACACATTATGTGATTTCCTGACTCCTCATTTTCCTGGGTGCTTGAAGCTAATTTACATTTTGTTTCAGCTCATACCACTTTATAAATATTCTTCTGTTATTTCAGATATCTTTGTCTTTGTTCCTACCAACTGTGCTGTAGATTTCTATAGAGCAAGGAGCAGCAAAGTTATATTTTAATATTATCTACAACAGGGTGCAACACTAAGGCTTATAGGAATAAGAGGTCTTCATGAAAGCTGACTGACTTCAGTCAAAAATTTTCCCCCAGAAGGACCCCCAGTTCCTTATAGGCCACTATGACAATCAGACTGCCTAGATGCCACTCATACCTCTGTCAGTGCCTCATTTCCATTTCTAAGCCATTTCTCTTCTCCTCTTATATTGGCTGAGTTTCAGAAGGAGATAATGGGCTCCATCAATTTTTATAGCTTAATGAAAGTCTCAACCATGTTTACCTGCTTTCCTTCTAGGGTAAATGCATCACAAGCCAAAGCAAAGCCATTCCCAAAGCCCTTGTTTAGAAAATGTATGATTTTTATATTGTCCCCATTAAAGCAGTATAGTCTACTAGCTATGACCTCAAACATGACCTTCTTTAGAAATGAGTACCTCTTAGCTTGAAATATTTATTCTTAAGGCCAGGCCCGTGCTGGGGTTTGAAGGTTTGTAACAAAGGTCCTAGGTTCCTGAGCACAGTGCCTGCTGTTGTTTTCTTTCCTGTGACATTTGCCTGTGTGGTTTTTGGTGCGTGTGTGTGTGTGTGTGTGTGTTTATGTGTGTGCTTTACTGCAACTAAAATATTGACATCTCCCTGCCCCACCCCATCAACTATGGCAAATGCCATAGAATGAAAATCTTTTGCAATAAACATTACACAGATGTCAGAGTGTTGGGCTTGGTCTTGCTGCATTAACAGCTAAAAAGACAGGCAGCATACCAGTTTTAGGAGAAAAATGGCTTTTATTAGGTACTTGCTGAGCATGTAGCCTGTGTCAGGCATGGGGCGATAGGCAAGCAAATACACTGTTGCTGCTCTAGAGGAGTTTACAGTCTCACTGGAGTGATAAGACTAACATGTCTCAAACAGAGAGCTATTAAGTTAGAGATAGTGTGTGATAGTTGCTAAAACAAAGGCAGAGTTACATACTGTCAGTGTGACTTGGAGTCAGTGAAGGCTTTAGAGAGAAGGTGAGCTGTTAAATTAATTTGGAAAGATTTCAATGGAGAGAAGTATGAAAGGGATTCAAAGAAACTAGCATGGAGTTGACAATATAAGGAGGCCAACGATTAGGGTTCAATATCTATCAGGAACCGTTTGGAGACAGTAGTAGTAAAATAAGTATAGATTGGAGTGCATCTTGAGTAGATAGAATCACAGAATGTCAGAGCTGGAAGGGCTAATATTGCTAATATCATTAGTATTCCAGCTAGAGCTGGAATTCCTAGTCCAGTATCTAGTTCCTACAGTTTTCATTAGATTCTTTTTAATCCATAGAGTTTTTTTTTCTTCAAATAGAATCTTATGTAAAGAAGCCCAACATGTAAAGCATATAAAAGCCAAAGCACTTTAGTTGAATTTAGGTAAGACCAAGATGAACCCAATTCCTACATTTTAGGAGTGAGACAACTGGGATACAGAACAGAAAATTATCTCCATGTCATTAAATCCAGGGGACACTTAGTCTACATCTTACCTGGCTCCTCAGCAGCATACTACATTGTTGACTACTCCCTTTTGCTCAACACATTCCTTTCTTATTCTTCTATGATATAACTCTTCTGATTTTCCTCTTACTTCCTAGTCTTTCCCTCTCAGTATCATTTTAAATGTTGGATTTCTTGGGACTTGAGAGAATCAGCCCTTTTTAATTTTTGCCCTGCATTCTCTGCCTAGGCAATCTTATTTGATAGCTTCAAGTATATTCTAAATGATGGCAGCTCTCAAGTTATATTTTCATCCCAAGCTTTGCCTCTATTACTGATTAGGTGTCTCTACTGGGATATACTACATGTGCTACAAACTCAAAATTTCTGAAACTAAACTCATCTGTCCCTCTCTACAGTCCTTCAAGTTTGGACAGTCTCCTGTGCATTCTTTACCCCTGTGAATGACATTGCCAACCACACACTTTCTTATGCCCTAGATCAAAGACTCATCCTTAACACCTTTTTTTCTCCTCTTTTACTTTCAATCACCAAGTCCTATTCATCTTATCTCCTAGGTATCTCTCAAATCTCTCCATTGTTCTGCATTTTCTTCACTGCACCAGACTACCACTCCCTTCCAGGCCACCATTATTTCTCATTGTCTCCCGGCATCTACTCTTTCCCCATCCTCCAGTCAGTTCTCTACATTATAGCTAGCGTGTACCTTTTAATGCATAAATCTGATCATGTCACTTCCCTGCTCAAAAGCCTTCTGTGGTTTCCCATTGCCAAAGGACAATGTCTAAATTTATTACACATTTTAGAAAATCTTTTATGACCTGGCATCTGTCCACTTGATCAATTATATTTTTTTTTTGCCCTACTTCTTTCTCTTTTACAATGATAGCCTCACAGTTCCGGCCTGTTTATTTATAGTCGACTTGAACTAGAACTAAAATCTGCCCACATCCTGCCAGTCTAACTTATTCTTCTGGTTTTAGCTGAAATTTCACCACCAGTGGAAAGTCTTCCTAACTCCACTCCCACTCCCAAGTCCAGAAAAAAATCCCTTCATTATAGTTTCACAGCAACTTGAGAGGTTAACCTCTTACAGAATGCATCACATATTATTGTAATTGCTGTAATTGCAGTGAAGGCAAGGTCCATCTTGCCTATGACTATATCCTCAGTGTGTAGCATGGTGCCTAAAATATAGTATGTTCTTAAAAAATATCTGCTGAAAGAATACATGAGTAAATAAATCACATCATACATCAGAGCTTATATACTACCTTTCAAAAAACTTAACAAGATATAGTGACAATGCTAAACTTTGCCATAATTTCCCCATTTTACTTTGTTATTTGATGTCTTCCTGAAGGGATACACTTTTAGATCTCGGAAAACCTTTGCAAACATCAAGGGCATGATTATATATGATGATTAGCTATTTGGTCATGATGATTATGGCTGAAAATCTTGACAGTTACCTTGTGGGGAGGGCCTTCCTTTTGACTTGTATTTATGGTTACCTAACTTCTGCAAAGATTCATTGGGGGAAATTAAAAAACAAAAGATAATTTAAAAATAGGAGATGACACATTTTTAACTTATATAGCCAACTAAGACACAGGCTGTCTTCTTTTTCAGGTATTTGTAATTTCTAAACTTCAAGGTATTTTGCTGAGAAGGGTCTATTTTCTTTATGTTATGGACATGCTGACAGGAGGCTGGAACACAGGAAAACACAGATGAGAAGTGAGAAACCATTAAAGGCCAATTCAGCAAGTGATGTTTCAATCTCATGAACTTCTAAATTCTATGAATTTCATTTTTAATGAAGAGGGGAAGCCAATTTCAAGCCCTGGGGAAAGAATGAATCTTGCCTTTTCAACTGCCAGGCAGGTCAGCAGGGTTACAGGGCATCTTTCTGGTCAGGACTCTCTGACCTCAGTTCCAACTCTTAGACAACAGTTGCTGGCTGAAAGATCTTCTTAGATTCCTGAGCCTGTGGTCTACAGTAAGGAAATCACTTCATGGCTGACAAAGAAGTGGGTCCTGCCTCCGGCTCTCCAGAGAAGGGCAGATTGAGTATTCCAACTCATTCCAGATGCCATGTATTCAAAATTCCTACCTAATACCCAAGGTAGCCTGCTGCCCTTTAAAAGACAAAAATCAGCCTCCAGCCCAGTTAAATAACATGTGAGTTGAGCTTAGGTGCTTCATGATGCCAGACTGAGCAGCTTAGAAATGAGAAAGCCTGCCTCCTCTGATGTTCTCCTATCTGCTCCCAAGAGATTTTGTTTAGATGAACAAAAAATAATACTGAAAGAGAGAAATTATGCATTATGTGGCACCCAGAAAGTCATTAGATAGGTTCAGAAAAGGTATTTTTGGAAACACTAAGAAAATGGTCATAAGTACGCTAGCTTTTATAGACATTTTGAGTCTTCTAGGAATCCAGGACCCATATAATCTCTTCTGTTGTCCATAGTTCCTAACTTTACCTAAAGCCAACTCTCCTCAGAAGTGCATTGTACTCTCAGTAATTTCTTACCTGGAGCAATAGAAAGCTAATATACTCCAGTCCCCCATTGCCTTTCAAAACTTCCCAATCCTATTTTCTTGAGTAGGGGACTATATTATTTCCCAAGAGATGTTGTAACAAAGTACCATGAACTGGGTGGCTGGGAAAAACAGAAATTAATTGTTTTAGTTCTGGAGGCCAGAAATCTGAAAACAAGGTGTCAGCAGGGCCATGCTTTTTCTGAAGGTGCTAGTGAAAGATCCTCTTCCAAGCTTCCCTCTTAGTTTCTGGCAGTTTCTTGGCTTCTGGCAGCAAAATTTCAATCTTCACATGGCAGTCTCCTGTGTGTATGTCTGTTTCTTCACATGATGTTCTTATAAGGATGCCAATCATACTGGATTAGGGCCCCACCTGACTTCCATATAACCTCATTTTAACCTAACTAATGACATCTACAACAGTGTTATTTCCAAATGCGGTTATAGTCTGCGATACCTGCAGTGCTGCAGGGTGGAGAGGTGTTTAGGACTTCAACATATTAATTTTTGAGGATATAATTAAATCCATAACAGATTCTGAATAGCTCAGTGAGACAGGCAGTGACTTAAAATGGTCCATTATCTCTGTAAATATATTTATATTTCAAAAGAAGCCTTTCAATGAAAGTACTGACTGAGGAGAAAGGCCAGGAGACCATCATTCTGGAGACTTGGGTTCCAGGACGCCACCCAGTTTATAGAACTCCAGAGATAGTGGGCGTCCTTGGAGTCAAAGGCTTAGTATCTTTAGGCAGGAAAGAAGGAATTTCAGGAAAAAGACTAAAAAATGGAGTGTTACTGTTTAATGGGTACAGAGTTTCAGTTTGGGATGATACAAAAGTTCTGGAGTTACAAAGGTGGAGATGGTTGCACAACAGTGTGAATGTACTTAATGCCACCGAGCTGTGTACCTAAAAATGATTCTAATGGAAAATTGTTCTAATGATGAATTTTATATATATTTTACCAAAATAATTTAAAAAATAGAAGCAAACAAGAAAGACACCATGTGACTTTCCCTGAAGTCAGAGTT
Organism: Lutra lutra; assembly: GCF_902655055.1. NCBI lineage: Eukaryota > Metazoa > Chordata > Mammalia > Carnivora > Mustelidae > Lutra > Lutra lutra. The sequence goes on from NC_062296.1 coordinate 21,417,016, forward strand.
GTGGGTGAGGAAGGAGAGTAAGGCCCATAGTTGGGAATGAAAGTAGAGGGCAGAATCCTAAGGGGGTTTCCAGTCACCATTGACTCAGAAAGGAGCCAGGAATTATAGACTAAGGATGGTGACTATGGATCCCTGTGATGTTCTATAGCTTCTGTAATGCCTCAATATTGTTATTTTATTAATAAATAGTAATGGTGATAATGAATAGTTGTTGAACACTTACTATGTACCAGGCACTCTGCTAAATACTTTTCATTGTCTAACTCACTTAGTTTTACCTTTTAAAGATTTTTTTAAATTTATTTGAGAGGGAGAGTAAGAGCGAGAGCGAGAGAGAGAGAGAGAGCATGAGCAGGGGTGGGTGGTGGAGGGGGAAGAGGGAGAGGGAGAAGCAGACTCCTTGCTGAACAGGGAACCCAACCCTGGGCTTGGTCCCAGGACCCCAAGATCATGATCTGAGCCAAAGGCAGATGCTTAAATGAGCCACCCAGGTGCCCCTAATTTAATTTTTATAACATCTATCAATATAGTACTATTATTATTGACCATTTATTTGAAGAAATTAAAGGTCAAGATATTAAATAATTTGTCACCAAGTTCACATAGCTGGGAAGTGGTGGATTTTTTTTTTTTTAGATTTTATTTATTTATTTGACAGAGAGAGAGAGATCACAAGTAGGCAGAGAGGCAGGCAGAGAGAGAGAGGAAAGCAGGCTCTCCACCGAGCAGAGAGCCTGATGCGGGGCTCGATCCCAAGACCCTGGGATCATGACCTGAGCCAAAGGCAGAGGCTTTAACCCACTGAGCCACCCAGGCGCCCCAGAAGTGGTGGATTTTAAGTCAGTATTGGCAATTTATATAGGAAATTGTCCATTTCAGTTAGGCCTTCATTTTAGCTACAAATCAAGACTTTTTTGGTGTTTAAATTATAAAGTAATTCTTAAGAAATTGTAAATTATACAAGTAATATATGAATACATTCTATAAAAATAGAGATATTATTTATTATATCTTTGTTACACATAATTTCTACCTGCTTTTTCTGGAAGCAACCATTATTATCAGTTTGTTATATACTTCTGGAAATTTTCCTTTTCATTTACATGTAAATATTACTTTCTTGAAGCTTTGATAGAATACGTCAGTAAAACCACTGGGATTTTTTGGGGGGGTATTAGAAAATTTTGGTTACTAATAAAATTTCTTCAGTGTTTTTTGGTCTATTCAACATTCCTTGCTACTCTTGGGCTGATTTTGGTAATTTGTATTTTCCCTGAATGTGTCCTTTTAATATTTTTAAGGTTTCACATTGATTTTTATTAGTTTGTCCATGGTATTCTCCTGTAATTGTTAAAGTCTCTACTTTATTTCTAGTTATGCCCCTTTTGTGTTCCTGATATTGCTTATTTTGCTATGTCTCTTTTTAAAAATGATATTTTCTGAATTTTAGTTTATACTATTTATAATATTTTTAATATATATACTCTATATATTATTTATACTTAACTACTTCAGAGTATTCATTTTTTATTTAGTTTTTTGAGTTTTGTTTTATATTTATCAATGTATATTTTTATCTGTATAATTTTTTCATTTTACCTTCAGTAGACTTACTGTTTTCCTTCTATTGTATTGAGTTGACAGCTTAGTTCATTTATTTTCAATCTTTATTTCTAATATGTACAGGGAAGACTAAATTTATTTTTGAGTACTATTTGGCCACATCCTTAAGTTTTTTTTGTAATTTTTATTGAGGTATAACATATATATAACAAAGTAAACAAATCAAAAGTGTACATCTCATTGAATTTTCTCAAACTGAACACACCTGTGTAATTAACACCCTGGTCGGGAAACAGAAGCTTACCAGCATCTCAGAAACCCTCTTGTGCCCATTTCAGCCATCACCAACCCCCACCTTCAAGGGTAATCACTATTCTAATTTATAATGGTGTACAGATTTACTATTGCCTGCTTTTGAACTTTATGTGAATGGAGCAATATAGTATATACACTTGAGTCTGAATTTTTTCACTTAATATCATAAGATTCATCCATATTGTTGTGGGTAATGGTTCATTTTCTTTGCTGTGTAGCATTTCATTGTGTAAATATACAACAGTTTATCCATTCTATTATTGATGGATGTTTGGATTGTCTCCTGTTTTTTAGCAATATCAGATAATTCTGCTTTGAACTGTCTATACATATATTTAGGTAAACATAAGCAGGAATTTCTGCTGGGTATATACATAAGAGTAGAATTCCTGGATCATAGGTCATGTATGTATTCAGCTGTTTCATACCAGTTTCCTGAGGTATTTACACTCAGTGGTGTATGAGATCTTTCATTTTCTTGTGCCCTCACCAACATGCTTTTTTTTTTTCATTTTAGCCATTCCAGTGATTGGGTAATGGTGTTATACTGCTGTTATTATTTGTGTTTCCATGATGATTAATCAAGTTGTGCACCCAGTCCTAAAATTTTGAGTTTGGTTCTATTTTAGCTTATGATTCGTATTTTATTTTATTTTATTTTATTTTTTTGAATTTTCTTTTTTTTTTTAAATTGTGTTATGTTAGTCTCCATACAATACGTCATTAGTTTTTGGTGTAGTGTTTCAAGATTCATTGTTTACATATAATACCCAGTGGTCCATGCAATACCTGTCCTCCTTAATACCCATCACTAGGCTAACCTATCCCTCCACACCCTCTAAAACCCTCAGTTTGTCAGTCTTTCATGGTTTGTCTCCCCCTCTGGTTGCCCCCCTTCACTTTTGGTTTCCTTCTCCTAATGTCCTCCATGTTATCCCTTATGTTCCACAAGTAAGTGAAACCATATGATAATTAATTGACTTTCTCTGCCAGAGTTATTTCACTCAGCATAATCTCCCTAGGTTCCATCCATTTTGATGCGAAAGTTGGCTTTCATCCTTTTTGATGGCTGAGTAATATTCCATTGTGTATATGGACCACATCTTCTATACTTGTACTTTAATCTAAGACTCATTTAGAATTATGTACTTTAAATTTTTCCAGGTATAAAGATTTTAAAAAAACTATCTTTTTTAGATAGTCAACCAAGTAGTTGATTACTAATTTTGTTGCATTGAGAACAATGAATGCAATGTAGGACATTATGTTTTTGGAATTTGTTATCTTCTTATGTTCTAATAAATAATCATTTTTTAGTGAACAATTGTGTATGTTTAAAAGAAGGTGTATCATTCTCTTTTGACTACAAAGTTCTATGTATTGTTACTAAAATTTTATTATTAATTTTTGTCTATTTGATCTCAATTTCTTAGAGAAGTGTGTTGAATTCTCTTATTGTGGTCGTGATTTATATAAAGTATGATGTCTTATTGTACATTATCCATTTATATTTCTGTATTTTGATCCTCTGTACATAAGTGCAGGAAGGTTCATAACTTTTATCTTCTTGGTAGAGTGTTCTCTTTCTTTTTATCAAAATGGTGTTTCTCTCTTGGTCTCTGAATTATTTTTGCCTTGAATTTATGTTCTGTTCACTCTTGATATTGTCACACTGGTTTTCCTTTTGTTATCATTTGTCTGTATTATCTTTTTCTAGCTCTTTATTTTCAATCTATATAAGTCATTTTGTTTTAAGTGTGTCTCTTGCACATAAAATCTAGTTGGATCATTTTTACTGTATTTATTATATTTTCTTTTTAAAAATTTATTTGTCACAGAGAGAGAGACCACACACACAAGCAGGGGGAGCAGCAGGCAGACGGAGAAGCAGGCTCCCCACTGAGCGAGAAGCCCAATGCAGGACTTGATCCTACGACCCATGACCTGAGCCAAAGGCAGATGTTTAATTGACTGAGCCACCCAGCCACCCCAATTTTGTTATTTTTAGAAAGATTTATTTATTTATTTGAGAGATAGATAGAGAGCATACACAGGTAGTGAAGGGCAGAGGGAGAGGAAAAGAAACTCTAAGCAGACTCTGTGCTGAACATAGAGCCCTAAGTGGGACTAGACCTCACCACCCTGAGGTCATGACCTGAGCCAAAACCAAGTGTTGGAGGCTTAACCAACTGTACTACCCAGGTCCCACTTTATTGTCTTTAAATAGATAAGTTTAATTCATTTACATTTATGGTGATTACTGATGTGTATAGTTATTCCTTTCTTCTTTCCCATTATAAATCTATCATGCTTCCACTTGATTTTTTTCCTTTCTAAAGATTTTATGTTCTAAGTAATCTGCACCTGACATGGGACTTGAACGGACACCTCAAAGATCAAAAGTTGCATGCTCCATCAACTGAGCCTGCTAGGCACCCTCCTTCTGCTTTCTGTTGAGTGGATTGAGCTTTTTCATTCCCCTCCCCTCTTTCAAATTGGAAAATTATACACTTTATTTCTATGTTTTATTTAGCATCCTTAAAATTTTAATGTACACATAAAGATGTAATTTTTAACACTGGAATTAGTAAGTATCTAATTCATCTTCCTGAAAAGTTAATAACCTTAGCATGCTTTTACCACCCTCTGCTTTCTATCCCCAATTCTTATATTGATAAATTTAGGTTTGAGTCTCACTACTTCCTCCTGGATTCAATTTTCTTTCTGTAATTCGTCCACAAGTAATTCTTTCAGCATGTGTTTGTGGTTGGTAAAATTTCTGAATCTTTTTATGGCTGAAAATGTCTTTATTCTACCTTACTCTTGACTGATATAATTCTAGGTTCAGAAGGATTTTCCGCTGGCAATACAAAGCACTTCTTGTTTTCTTGCATTCTGTGTTGCAGATGGAAGTCTGATTTCAAAGCGATTGTCATTACTTTCTGATAATCAGATTCCTCTTTCTGTTCATTGGTAGTTTTTAGCACTTTAAACTTGGTTTCTGAAATTGTACTGCAGTGTGTCTAAGGGTGTGTGTGTGTGTGTGTGTGTGTGTGTAATTTATCCTGCTTGACACTTGATGGGCCTTTGTAAAAAAGATTTTATTCATTTATTTGTCAGAGAGAGAGAGCACAAGCAGGGGGAGAAGGAGGCAGAGGGAGGAGCTGGCAGAAGGAGAAGCAGTCTCTCCACTCAGCAAGGAGCCCAATGTGGGACCTGATCCCAGGACCCACTTATGCTTAACCAACTGAGCCACCCAGGCATCCCTTGATGGGCTTTTTCAATCAAAGACTCACTATAATTCCTCAATATGGGAAAAATTTGCCAATAATTTATTCAAATATTGCCTCTTCTCCATTCTCTCTCTCTCTTTTTTTTAAGATTTTATTTATTTATTTGACAGAGAGAGACCACAAGCAGGCAGAGAGGCAGGCAGAGAGAGAGGAGGAAGCAGGCTCCCGCCAAGCAGAGAGCCCGATGTGGGGCTCGATCCCAGGATTCTGAGATCATGACCTGAGCCGAAGGCAGCGGCTTAACCCACTGAGCCACCCAGGCGCCCTTCCATTCTCTTCTTTTAAAACTACTCTTAGACTGACGTTAAAACTTCTGGGTCTGTCCTCTCTGTCTTTGTACTTTCACAGTTTCTATCAGCTTAATTCTTTGGGTTCTCCTGGATAATATCTCAGTTCAATTTTTTAGCTTGCCTATTTGCTTTTGATGAAAATCTAATATGCTATTTATTCTTTTGAGCTTGCCTATTTGCTTTTGATGAAAATCTAATATGCTATTTATTCTTTTGAGCTATTTATTTCAATATTTTTATTCAAGATCTCTAATTAGCTTTAAAAATAGTCTTCAGTTCTTATTCAAAATATTTTATTCTTGTTTTATCGATGTGATATCCTTCCATGCCTCTCTGAGGGAATAAATAGAAGTTTTATGTGAAGTTTTTATTCTAATTTCTCTTTTAATTTTGTTTCCTCTAACTTAAATTCTTTCATTTATTGAGTTTGTTGTTTCTTTTCAGTGGTATGAGTTTTCCTTAAATGTTTGACAATTCTTGCCTCTGTGCAATCTGCTTGAGGGACTAGATGGAAGTTGCTACTGTTTGTTGTGACTATATTAAGGGACAGTAGGACATATTGCTGGCTAAGTACATGGGTGATTATTCTTTTAGATGTGGGTGTTCTCTAGGGGTTGCTAGCCTCTTGAATAGGATTGCCAGATTTAGTTAATAAAAGGATTTCTGGTTAAATTTGATTTCAGATCAGCAGTGAATTTTTTGTGTAAATATGTCCCACATCTTGCACGTTAAAATCATTAAATATTAGAATTTTTACATATTTTAATTTCAGTTAAATTTTGTTTTCAGATAAATAATGAATGCTTTTTTAGTATAGTATGTTCCATGTAATATATGGGAGATAGTTACAGAAAGAAATTCATTGCTTATTTAAAGTTCAAATTAACTGGGTGTCCTGTAACCTGTCTGGAAATCTTACACCTAAAGCATTGCTATCTCTTTGATTTAAGTTCCCAGACTCACTGCTCCTACTTGGAGGCAAACACTGTTGCTGCTATCACTACTGCCTGGCCTGTAGAGGGAGGAGGTGGGAAGGATGTACAGAGCAGATGATGTTCAATCATTTCATAGTTATCCTTAAGCTTTTCCTATTTCTACCACCTGAAGGCATGAAGCATCCTTTTGACTGCTCTCATCTACTAGAGCAGAATTTTACTGCCTATATTGTAAGATGTAGTTTCTCTCTTTAGTACTATTCCACCTGCTTTATGTCTTTCAAGGAGTCCTCTATATTTCAGTAGTTTTGCTGCTGGATGGAGAGACCGAAGCATATGTTAGGTGTTTCATCTTGAAATCCATAATTCTGCACTTTTATTTACTAGATGATATTATTGTTAAGTATTTCCTGGTATGATTGTTAGTTTCTGGTTGTTTGAGGTATTTCACAAGGAAGAAACTCGGTAGTTTTTATCACCCTTATAGCCAGGTTCTAGGGGTGAACAGAACTCTATGGAATAGAATGAAAGGTGGTGTTTGTGAAGGGGAGGAGGATTAAGCCATTTGTGGCAAAGGACTTATGCCAAAGGAAGTAAAGAGATCATGCTTCTACAGGCACTGGAATCCGTGATCTGGGTTTGAACCCCAGTCACTACTTATTAGTTTTGTAACCTTGGACAGGTTATTTAACTCCTCTGGACTTCAGTTTCCTCATATGTAAAAGGGGATATTACTTATTTCCCTGATTCTAACATTTTAACATCTCTGTATTTGATATGTATCTTACAATTAGTGTATGTGATTCATATAGGATTTGTTAAATTGATAGTGAATTTTAAAATCATTGGCATCTTAGAGTTAGGACTGGGGTACTAATATCTGTTTCATAGAATTTTATAAAGATTCAGTGAGGTAATGCATGTGAAGTGCTTAGGTGAGTGCCTGGCACATAAATAAGTGTTCAGTGAGTTTTGGCCAGTGTTTGTGAAAACATAGGAAACTGATCTGGGTTTGAGAATGGATCGTGGGTCTCAAGAGAGGAAAGGCCTTTGGGTACTCTGGCAGTGACAAATAGTAAGAATTTTAGACTTGACTTTAGACAACCTCATTGAGTAATCTTTTGACTGGGGACAGGAGTTGCAAGGGTCCTCTGGTTAGAAAATCAGGCTAGTTTTGCCTGACGGCTCAGCGTAAGTTTATTCTGCCTAATTTGTACTTCCTAGAAGCAATATAGTTACTAATCATAAAGAACTTATGGTTATTTTCTGGACAAGCAACCAATCAGGAACAACTCCCCTTATTCTGGTTCGTGGATCTTCAGTGAAAATCTAGATGCATTTTCATAGGAAGAGAGGCAAAGAATGAACATACTTGTATTCTTTTTAAAGAGTTGACTTCTAACATTGCAGGTGTCACATAAGCCTTGAGCTCTGTGCAGTTGTGTTTGGGATTTATCTGCATGGTATAAAGCCTACCATTCCAGGAATGATTGGTTTGCTTTTGACTTTGTGTGATTCCAATCAATAATTACAGCATGGGTGGTTCAGTGGTAGAATTCTCGCCTGCCAATCAATAATTACACCTATTGATCAAAGGAATACATTCAAAACATTAATTTGCATTGAGCACCTTAACTTCATAAAATGGCAACACTGAGTTGGCTGAAAATGATTTTCTTTTTGTTTTCAAAAGAAAATTCTCAGTGCTTTGGATATCCTCAGTGTGATTCAGAGCTCAAAGGTGGTGAATTAACCACCAATATCACAGAGAAGAAAGCTCTACAAACATTATTAGGGTGCAAGTTGGAATCCTAGTGGAAGTTGTTTCCATGCCCTTTCTAAAGTTTATTTCCTGAGGTAGGGATCTCTCTCTGACCTTGGAAGGAGTTGGACATGAAAAATTTGCCCTGGTCAGTGAGGCAAACACCTTGGCTTCATAAGATGGCTGAGATGAAGGGTGACTTTTCCAGGCCTAGAATGCTCGTACTCCAAGCTGAATTCATTATACTTCCGTTAAGAAGCTGAACAAAGGCAGGTTAGTTCTGCTTCTGGGGCCCAGGATTCCATGAAGCAGTTTCCCAACTGTATTTGGTAGAGACTTAAGGTTACATGGGTGACACTCAGAAGATTCTGGGTGTAGAAGTGGGGGAGGCTGAATTTATGGGATAATTGAGTCTATCCTTATTTTATTATTATTATTATTTTTTTATTTTTATTTTTATTTTTTTTTCAGCCGAGCAGAGAGCCCTCTATCCTTATTTTAAATAATGATTTTGTGTTGTCATTGTCAACATTGTCCATAAATAAACTCACAGTTATAGTCTAGCTTGGTTCTGTGTTTGCTGATGGAACAACCCCCTCAAACACACACGGAGTCTATTTGGCTGATTCCCTTTTTCTGGAGAGTCTCTTTTAGCTTGCAACCAAAGCCTTCCTTTCTTTAACCTGCATATCTGAAGCTGTTTGCAATAGATTGATTGCATTGATGGACCTAATTCTTCATCTCTCCCATTGTAGGTAGTAGGTTCTGTCTCATCTCTGGACTCTGGGCTCAGCCATAACATACTTTGGCCATCAGGATATTAACAAACATGGTGGAAGCAGAGGCTTCCATTTCTTCCTGCTCACTCTTGCATCTATGCTCTTGCTCCCTTGCCTTATCCATGAGAACACACTTAGACTAGACTGCTGATGGTGTATGAAAAACTACCCCTCATTCAAGTTGAGACTGAACTAGATCAACCAATAGCCAGTTGATCTCTAGACATGAATGAGGTTAGCCAAGACCATTCAGCTGACTTCACTTGACTGTAGACATATGAACAAATCTAGCCTAGATGATCAGAACTTCCCAGCTAAACTGTACACTTGAGAGAATAATAAATGATTATTGTTTTGAACTACTGAGTTTTGGGGTGGTTTATTGCATAGCATTATTGTGGAAATAGGTAACAGATACACTACCAAGCACTGAAGCTTGGCTCTAACCAGTGCAAAGCCTTTCCTAGCAACTCTTACAGAAGAGGGCACTCTTTCCTCAAAACTAAAGCGGCGGGGGGTGGGAGGTTGGGGGATCCAGGTGGTGGGTATTGGAGAGGGCACGGATTGCTTGGAGCACTGGGTGTGGTGCAAAAACAAGGAAAACTGTTATGCTGAAAAAAAATAAAATTAAAAAGAAAAAAAAATTACATAAAAGAGGGGACAGTTGGGTGGTACAGTCAGTTAAACGTCTGACTCTTGGTTTCAGCTCAGGTCATGATCTCAAAGGTGACGAGATAGAGTCCCTCATGGGGCTCCATGCTCAACATGAAATCTGCTTCATGTTCTCTCTCTACCTCTCCTGGACATGCTCTATCTCTCTCTCTAATAAATAATTTTTTATCAATTAAATTAAATTAAGCTATATTAAATGCTGTCAGCATTTATTATCTACTATGGTCACAGCACAGTGATAGTTTTTGAAAAGCTTAAAATGAAACAGAGTGATTCCTCCACAAGAAGTGTGCAGTTGTTCTCCATCTTGCCCATTTGTAGTGTCAAGCCTTCCACTTTGCAGGTGCGAAGACAATTAAACATAGTAGGAAGACTAACACAGACATATATGTTATACAAACCAATTATTTTTTAAAAAGATTTTATTTATTTATTTGACAGAGATCACGAGTGGGCATAGAGGCAGGCAGAGAGAGGGGAAGAAGCAGGCTCCCTGCAGAGAGCAGAGAGCCCGATGCGGGGCTCGATCCCAGGACTCTGGGATCGTGACCAGAGCCAAAGACAGAGGCTTTAACCCACTGAGCCACCCAGGTGCCCTCAAAACCAATTCCTAAGAAAACTATTTAAAAATAAATATATCACTATAGGTGATTCAATAAAAAGCTGTCATATTGAGACCGTTTAAAAAAAAAAAAAACCAACTATAGCACTTACTGCTTGGGGTGCCTGTTCAGACTTTCTGATTTTCAGCATTATTTTGGAACTATATTTCATTGACTCCAAGATGCCATTGGTGGAAAAACACACCATTATCTTATGAATCACTGAGAAAAATAAAATAACACGAATATATTACAACATGCTACTCATAAGAAGACACATCGTTATTTTAGAACACTTAAAATGTGTTTCATAGGATTGGTGAAATATGGTAATTAACTCTTCAGAGTTTTATGTCTTATTTCTCTAACAAAATTGTCATTGAGGACAAATATTGGGCTTTAATTTTCTTTGAGGAGCAGCATAGTTAGCATAGCTTTGGAATAAGGCAGACCCTTGTTCAGATTTGTTCACTCACTTAACTAGTGTGAGCTGAGGCAAGTAAACCAAATTTTCTGAGCCCCCAGTTTTCTCTCTATAAAGACAGAGATAACAATTCTTATCTTAAAAGGTCACTTAGAATTTATTAGATCATGTAAAGAATATGGTGGCCATTTAAAACAATGCTTAATTTCTTTGATTAGGTAATACAGGTACATGATAAAAATTTCAAAATGTACACAGGGAATATAGTGCAAAATAAGCCTCATATTCACCCCTGCCCCCAGTCAGTCACTCACTTTCCCTCCCAGGAGACAACCACAACCACCAGTTTCTTGAAAATCTTCCCAGAGATGTTTATAGTAGTCATTTAATGAATATTATTTTCTTTCTGCCTCTTTTGAACCCCACAACACCTTGTAGAAAGCTGGGCCCTTTATAAAGGCCAAGGGACTGATCACTCATTACTGTATAGAACTCTAGATGGAAATGGGTAGTACAGAAAATTGGATTGAATAGACCAGTGTCACATGTTTCTAAGGGAAAAATGTCTGTCAGCCCATCTTCACATAATTGCCTCTTTTTTTTTCCCATGAACACTAAGTGCAGAAAAATTTCAATTAATAGAGGGCTCATTACTTGGGTGTAAGTTAATATAACTTTTACTGTAACTGCCACTTCTTCAAAAGTGCTGAGACAGGAAATGCAGACTTCACTTTACCACAACTGAAAAGCTAGCCAAGCAGAGGAAACCAAACTAATAATACAGCTGATATTGTCAACTGCTATACATACGCAGATAGAGAAAACCCATATTGACATAATAATAATAAATATGTAAAAAAAGTTCATGGTTTACCAATAAAATCATTTACTATGTTGCTGACTTTACTGGAAAATGATGCTTTATAACCATTCTTCCACTTGATTGATACCTAATTAAAAATTCACTAGGTTCAACTTCAAACACAAGCTTTATTAAAGTCACTGCTATACCAATGGAGGCATAATATAATTTAAAACCAAAGCAAGTATGATCATTTATTTAAAGCTTAGAAATAGTTCTGAAAATTGCAAAGTTGCATAAAATCTGTGGCCACATACAGAAAAACAGCAACGTGGTTTGGCGGAAAGAACTAGGGACTCAGAAGGACCTGGTCTAAGCTCTGGCTCCATAGTGATCACATGGCACAGTCTTGGGTAAGTCACTTCTCTCTGGCCCCTAGTTTCATCACTGGTGTAATGAAGACAATAATATCTGTTTTTTTTTTTTAACCTTACAGGATTTTTGTGAGATTCAATAAGATGTTATATGTAAACTAGTTCAATGGTATAAGATAGTACCTTAATGTAGTTTCAAAAACATTTAGTGAGCTCTTACCATGTGCTAAGGACTGCATGGTGCTAAGGATATATAGGTGAACAAGCCAAAATCCCTGCCTTCAAGGAACCCATAGATGGGCTGCCAGAAAAAAATGCTAGTGTGGTGTCATTAGAGTTGCAGATGAAATGCAGGATGCTCAATTAAGTATGAGTTTCAGATAAACAATAAATAATTCCTAACATAAATATGTTCTTAATGTCACATGGGACATACTTATACTAGAAATTATTATTCATCTGAAATTTAAATTTAATTGGGTGTCCTTCATTTTTATTTGCTAAATGTGGCAACCCTATTTATCACACAACAGCAGGATTATGTATAATAAATACATTGTGCAGTGGAGAAATTAATGAATTCTGTCTTGAGGTATTGGGGAAGGCTTCCTGGAGGAGAAGAAAAGAGATGAAAAAGCATTTGACAGGTGAACTTGATTATGTGGGGTAGGGAAAGGAGGAAAGAGCATTTCAAGCAGAGATAAAAGAAGCAGCACAAGGCAAGGAACACCTGGGAGAGTGTAAGAAACTCCAGGCTTCTCAGTGTTGCTGAAATGTCAAATGTGAGGTAGGAAGTTATAAAATATGTAGTCCCTGAAAAGGGATTTGTATGGACTTCATTCATGACTTATGTGAGACTTATGTGGACTTTAAATTGTTTAATCTGTAAACCATAACGAAGGTGGAGAGACAAGCCAAGGAGACTATGGGGTTAAATTTTCTGGATGGTTGGGTGGGTGGATACATTTGACCACAAGGACAAAATATTAGTATTTCTCAATGTAGAGAAAGGATGGTTTACAGGATAGAGATTTTTGTTATCAGGAGTGGGGGTGGGAGGATGGGGAGAAAGAAAATGGAGCTGTTCTCTATGTCAGATCCTAGAAAGGAGAGGTAGGGGCCCTTTCTGAAGTGAGAAGACTAATGAGATAATTTTGAAGCAAATAAACTAAGGAAATGTAGACTTCACCCAGTGGGGAGTACATATAAATTTTATTACCCCAAGGGGTAGTACAGGCTGAAAAGACAAATAGACTAAGTTTAAAAAGTGCTAATAGGTGGACAGAAATCTCAGGGTGTAGCCTAAGCTATAAATATTCAGTTAACTCATATACATCTGGAGGGGTGGACAGGTGGGTAGGTAGGTATTAGTTTAGAGAAGGAAGCAAGGAGTTTGCTGGGCAGGTCAAATGACTGGATAATTGGACTATGGCCTTTAGCCAAGGGTACACTAGAGCCAGCTCATTCTGGCTCACAAGAGCTAACTTAACTTTTCAGGAAATTTTGCAAGCTAATTTTTAAGCAGAGTCATTATTAAAAATTAAATTGTATAAATTAAAATTATATTAAGAACAAATACATGAGCCATCACTTCCTGATTGTTTTATTACATTTTGCTTATCTAACTTCTTGAGACTATTTACTCATATTTGTGTGTGGGAATACTATGTAATGGTGTGCTATTGCATATATTTTCCCAACTCTGTGTTTGGTGACGTCAAGTTGAAAGTTTGAGATAGGCAATAGTAGGAATATTTTCACCATGGAAAACAGCAAATACTACAAATAAGGGCTTTTTTTTCCCTCAGAGAGCTGGTTGCTAAACATTTAATATTTAGTCATTGAGCAATAAAGGGAACTACTCCTTCCCCAATAGGCTGAGTAATGGTAATGTTGTAATTATTAGGTTGAGCCATATAAAATTACTTGTATTCCATCGTTGTGGTCTATAAAAATGATAATTTTATATGGTTCATCTGAATACAAAAATGCACTCCATCTTTTGGGCTAATAGAAAACTTGAGCTAGGGAACACTTGTTTGGCTAGTGGGCACTGGCTAGAATTTCATCTCCCATCTTTGTCTCAGATCTTCTTTTTATTTTATTTTATTATTTTATTTATTTATTTAATTAACATGTAAAATGTATTATTTATGTTTCAGGAGTACAGGTTTGTGAATCATCAGTCTTACACAACTCATAGCACTCACCATAGCACACAACCTCCTCGAAGTCTGTCACCCAGCCATCCTATCACTCCCCACACCCTTCCAGCAGCCCTCAGTTTGTTTCCTGAGATTAAGTCTCTTATGGTTTGTGTCCCTCCTGGTCCCATCTTGTTTCATTTTTCCCTCCCATCCCCCCACTAACACCCACACTGCCTCTCAAATTCCTCATATCGGAGATCATATAATTGTCTTTCCCTGATTGACTTATTTCGCTCAACATAATACCCTCTAGTTCCATCCTTGTCATTGCAAATGGCAAGATTTCATTTTTTTTTCAAAGATTTTATTTATTTATTTGACAAACAGAGATCAAAAGTAGGCAGAGAGACAGGCAGAGAGAGAGAAAGGGAAGCAGGCTCCCTGCTGAGCAGAGAGCCTGATGCAGGGCTTGATCCCAGGACCCTGAGATCATGACCTGAGCTGAAGGCAGAGGATTAACACACTGAGCCACCCAGGTGCCCCAAGATTTCATTGTTTGATGGCTGCATAGTATTCCATTACACACACACACACACACAATCTCACATCTTCCTTATCCATTCATTTGTTGTTGGACATCTAGGTTCTTTCCATAGTTTGGCTATTGTGGCTGCTATAAACATTTAGGTGCACGTGCCCCTTCAGATCATTACATTTGTATCTTTAGGGTAAATACCCAGTAGTGTGATTTGCTGGGTCATAGGGTAGCTCTATTTTAAACTTTCTGAGGAACTTCCATAATGTTTTACAGAGTGGCTGCACCAGCTTGCATTCCCACCAACAGTGTAGGAGGGTTCCCCTTTCTGCACATCCTTGCCAACACCCGTCATTTTCTGACTTGGTAATTTTAGTCGTTCTGACTGGTGTGAGGTGGTATCTCACTGTGGTTTTGTTTTGTAGTTCCCTGATAGCCAGCAATACTGTGCAATTTTTCATGTCTGTTGGCCATTTGGATGTCTTCTTTGCAGAAATGTCTGTTCATGTCTTCTGCCCATTTCTTGAGTGCATTATTTGTTCTTTGGGTGTTAAGTTTGATAAGTTCTTGATAGATTTTGGATGCTAGCCTTTATCTGATATGTCATTTGCAAATTTCTTCTCCCATTCTGTAACTTGTCTTTCGGTTTGTTGACTGTTTCCTTTGCTGTGCAGAAGTTTTTATCTTGGTGAAGTACCAATAGTTCATTTTGGCCCTTGTTTCCCTTCTCTTTGGCGATATGTCTAGGAAGAAGTTGCTGTGGCTGAGGTCGAAGAGGTTGTTGCCTGTGTTCTCCTCAAGGATTTTGATGGATTCCTGTTTTACATTTAAGTCTTTCATCCATTTGGAGTCTATTTTTATGCATGGTGTAAGGAAATGGTCCAGTTTCATTATTCTTCATGTGGCTGTCCAATTTTCCCAACACCATTTTTTAAAAGATTTTATTTATTTATTTGACAGAGATCACAAGTTGGCAGAGAGGCAGGCAGAGAGAGAGGGGGAAGCAGGGTCCCCACTGAGCAGAGAGCCTGATGTGGGTCTTGATCCCAGGACCCCAAGATCATGACCTGAGCCAAAGGCAGAGGCTTAACCCAATGAGCCACCCGGGTGCCCCCCAACGCCATTTTTTGAAGAGACTATCTCTTTTCCATTGGATATTCTTTCCTGCTTCTTCGAAGATTAGTTGACCATAGAGTTGATGGTCTATTTCTGGGCTCTCTATTCTGATCCATTGATCTATATGTCTGTTTTTGAGCTAGTACCATATTGTCTTAATGATTACAGCTTTGTAATAGAACTTGAAGTCCGGAATTGTGATGCCACCAGCTTTGCTCTTCTTTGTCGACATTCCTCTGACTATTCAGGGTGTCTTTTTGTTCCATATTAATTTTAGGATTATTTTTTCCATTTCTTTGAAAAAAGTTGATGGTATTTTGATAGGGATTACATTAAATGTGTAGATTGCTCTAGGTTGCATAGACGTTTTCACAATATTTGTTCTTCTAATTGATGAGCATGGAACGTTTTTCCATTTCTCTGTGTCTTCCTCAATTTCTTTCATGAGTATTCTATAGTTTCCTGAGTACAGATTCTTTGCCTCTTTGGTTAGATTTATTCCTATGTGTCTTATGGTTTTGGGTGCAATTGTAAATGGGATTGACTCCTTAATTTCTCTTTCTTCTGTCTTGCTGTTGGTATACCAAATACAGCTGATTTCTGTGCATTGATTTTATATCCTGACACTTTACTGAATTCCTGTGTGAGTTGTAGCAGATTTGGAGTGGAGTCTTGTGGGTTTTCCACCTAAAGTATCATATCATCTGCAAAGAGTGAGAGTTTGACTTCTTCTTTGCTGATTTGGATGCCTTTTATTTCTTTTTGTTGTCTGATTGCTGAGGCTAGGACTTCTATTACTATGTTGAATAGCAGTGGTGATAGTGGAAAGTCCTGCCGTGTTCCTGACCTTAGGGGAAAGCTCTCAGTTTTTTCTCCATTGAGAATGTTATTCACTGTGGGTTTTTCATAGATGGCTTTGATGATTTTGAGTTATGTACCCTCTATCCCTACACTTTGAAGTATTTTGATCAAGAAAGAATGCTGTACTTTGTCAAATGCTTTTTCAGTATCTCTTGAGAGTATCATATGGTTCTTGTTCTTTCTTTTATTAATGTATCACATTGATTGACTTGCAAATGTTGAACCCACCTTGCAGCCCAGGAATAAATCCCACTTGGTTGTGGTGAATAATCCTTTTAATGTACTGTTGGATCCTGTTGGGTAGTATTTTGGTGAGAATTTTCACATCTGTGTTCATCAAGGATATTGGTCTGTAATTCTCCTTTTTGGGATCAAGGTAATGCTGACCTCATAAAATGAGTTTGGAAGTTTTCCTTCCATTTTTTTAATAGATTTTATTTATTTATTTGACAGACAAAGATCACAAGTAGGCAGAGAGAGAGAGAGGAGGAAGCAGGTTCCCCGCTGAGCAGAGAGCCCGATGTGGGGCTTGATCCCAGGACCCTGGGATCATGACCTGAGCCGAAGGCAGAGGCTTTAACCCACTGAGCCACCCAGGCGCCCCTTTCCTTCCATTTTTAATTTTCTGGAACAGTTTCAGGAGAATAGATACTAATTCTACTTTAAATGTTTGGTAGAATTCCCCTGGGAAGCCGTCTGGCGCTGGGCTCTTGTTTGTTGGGAGGTTTTTTGACTCCTGCTTCAATATCCTTACTGGTTATTGGTCTGTTCATGTTTTCTATTTCTTCTTGGTTAAGTTTTGGTAGTTTATATGACTCCAGGAATGCATCCATTTTTTTCCCCAGGATTGTCTAATTTGGTGGCACATAGTTGCTCATAATATGTTCTTATAATTGTTTGTATTTCTTTGGTGTTGGTTGTGATCTCTTCTCTTTCATTCATGATTTTATTAGAGTCCTTTCTCTTTTCTTTTGGATAAGTCTGGCCAGGGGTTTATCAATCTTATTAATTCTTTCAAAGAACCAGCTCCTAGTTTTGTTGATCTGTTCTACTCTCTTTTTGGTTTCTATTTCATTGATTTCTGCTCTGATCTTTATTGTTTCTCTTCTCCTGCTGGGTTTAAGCTTTCTTTGCTTTCTTTCTCCAGCTCTTTAGGTGTAGGTTAGGTTTTGTATTTGAGACCTTTTTTGTTTCTTGAGAAAGGCTTGTATTGCTATATACTTTCATCTCAGGACCGCCTTTGGTCAATCCCAGAGATTTTGGACAGTTTTGTTTTCATTTTCATTTGTTTACAAAGATTTTTAAAGTTCTTCAATTTCCTGGTTGACCCATTCATTCTTTAGTAGGATGCTCCTTAGCCTTCATGTATTTGAGTTCTTTGTCATTGAGTTCCAGATTCAAAGCATTGTGGTCTGAAAATATTCAGGAAATTATTCCAATCTTTTGGTACTGGTTGAGACCTGATTTGTGACCCAGGATATGATCTATTCTGGAGAATGTTCTATGTGCACTAGAGAAGAATGTGTATACTTTTGTTTTGGGATGGAATGTTCTGAATATATCTGTGATGTCCATCTGGTCCACTGTGTCATTTAAAGCCTTTATTTCCTTGTTGATCTTTTGCTTAGATGATCTGTCCATTTCAATGAGGGTGTTGTTAAAGTCCCCTACTATTATGGCAATGAGGGGTTGTTAAAGTCCCCTACTATTATTGCATTATTGTCAATGTGTTTCTTTAATTTTGTTATTAACTGGTTTATATAGTTGGCTGCTCTCATGTTAGGGTCATAGTATTTAAAATTGTTAGATCTTCCTATTGGGTAGACCCTTTAAGTATGATGTAATGTCCTTCCTCATCTCTTATTATAGTCTTTGGCTTGAAATGTAATTTATCTGATAAAAGGATTGCCCCCCCTCTAGCTGTCTTTTGATGTTCATCAGCATGGTAAATGGTTTTCCACCCTTCATCTTAAATCTGGAGGTGTCCTTGTGTCTCAAATGAGTCTCTTGCAGGTGGCATATCAATGGGTCTTTTAAAAAATCCATTCTGATACCATGTGTCTTTTGATTGGGGCATTTAGCTCATTTACATTCAGGGTAACTACTAAAAGATGAATTTAGTGCCATTGTGTTGCCTGTAAAGTGATTGTCACTGTATATTGTCTCTGTTCCTTTATGGTCTATGTTACTTTTAGGCTCTTTCTTTGCTTGGAGGACCCCTTTCAATATTTCTTGTAGGGCAGGTTTGGTATTTGTAAGTTCTTTTAATTTTTGTTTGTCCTGGAAGCTTTATTAATCTCTCCTTCTATTTTCAATGGCAGCCTAGCTGGATATAGTATTCCTGGCTGTATATTTTTCTCATTTAGTGTTCCGAATATATCATGCCAGTCCTTTTTCCGGCCTGCCAAGTCTCTGTGGATAGATTTGCTGCCAACCTAATATTTCTACCATTGTATGTTAGAGACCTCTTGTCCCAATCTGCTTTTAGGATTTTCTCTCTGTCACTGAGACTTGTAAATTTTACTATTAGATGATGGGGTGTGGACCTATTTTTATTGATTTTGAGGGGGGGGTTCTCTGTGTCTCCTGGATTTTGAGGCTTGTTCCCTTCACCAAATTAGGGAAATTCTCTGCTATAATTCTGATCCCCTCTCTCTTCTTCTGGGCTCCCAATTATTTGAATATTTTTTCATCTTATGGTATCTCTTATCTCTCAAATTCTCCCTTCGTGGCCCAGTAGTTGTTTATCTCTTATTTTTCACCTTATTTATTCTCCATCATTTGGTCTTTAATATCACTAATTCTCTCTTCTGCCTCATTTATTCTAGCAATAAGGACCTCCATTTTTTACTGCACCTCCTTAATAGCTTTTTAAATTTCCACTTGGTTAGATTTTAGTTCTTTTATTTCTCCAGAAAGTGTTTTCCTTTCTCCAGAAAGGGATTCTCTTGTATCTTCTATACTTTTTTTCAAGCCCAACTAACATCTTGATAATCATCATTCTGAACTCTGTTTCTGACCTCTTACTAATGTCTGTTTTGGTTAGGTCCCTAGTCATCAGTACTGCCTCTTGTTCTTTTTTTGAGGGGAGTTTTTCTGCCTTGTCATTTTATTCATATAAGAACAGATGAATGGGAGAACAAATATATATATATATATACATATATATGTATATATATATATACACACACATACATACATACATACACATATACATACACACATATATACGGATTAGAACAGAGCCACACACTTGATTTTGGGTGTATTTTGGTCTGTTAGAAGAAACTGCCTCTCCAAATTTTAAAGAAAGAAAAACTCATATATATATATATATATATATATATATATATATATATACACACACACACACACAAAAGTAAGGGTAAACATGATGAAGGGATAGAATATGACTATAAAAATGAAAATTAAAAAAGATTCTAAAAAAGGAATTGATAAGATAAGAAGTTGGTTGAAAAAAGATTAAAAAGGGAAAAAAAAGGAGAGAATGTGATCAGGCTGGATACTAGAGCAAAGCCATATTCTAGATTTAATTTATATTTTGATCTGTTAGAAGAAACTTGTGTACCAAAATTTTAAAGAAAGATAAACTTATATGTATACAAATGTAAGATTAGATACAATGAAGGCATATAATCTGACTATAACAATGAAAATTATAAAATTTTTTTAAAATTCACTGATAAAGTAGTTAAAAAGGTTAAAATAAGGAAGAGGAAAAATTAAATAGAATAAGAAAAAAATAAAATTTAAGAAATTTAATTTTGAAAGGCTAAAGAATCATGGGGAAAAAAATCCATGAATTCTATGTGCTGTATTCCACTAGCTCTGGAGTTCTGCAGTTCTCATTGATCAGTGAACTTGGTCTGGTTAGATGTTTTTTCTGATCTTCTTCGGCAAGGGCCTGCTGCAGTGATTCTCAAATGTCTTTGCCTGAGGCGGACTTGCACCACCCTTCCCAGGGGCCAGGTTAAGTAATATGCTTCGGTTTGCTCTCTGTAGCTTTTGTTCCCTGAAACCTTTCTGTACAGCTTTGGGGACAGTAATGAAGATGGTGGCCTCCCAATCTCCAGCATGGTGGATCCATGAGCTTGAGGCCTCACTCTTCACTGAGCCCTCAGAGAAAATCACTCCTGTCTCCCTGGTCTCAGCTCCATTCTATACTCACCCAGCCTGTGACTGAGCGTTTCTATCTCTGGCACATGGCCCAGCCCCATTTGGAGTCTCCAAACCCAGCAAATTCCTGCAGTGCACTCCCATGCCACACCCCACCCCCAGGGCGGGGGAAGGTGAGTCTCCCTGGATCTGCCACTTGTGGGGTCCCTGCTTGAAAAGTAGTGGCCCAACTCTGTCAGGGATCATGATTTACGGCAACCCTGAGCTGAGAGCCCCCTCCTTGGCTCCGTCTCTGAAGCTGGCTTCCCTGCTCTGATGCCTGGGAGCTCTGCCACAGTCAGGCACCCCTGGTTTTTCTGTGACCTTGAGGGACCTGAGACCCCACTGTCCTAGTGAAGGTTCCAGCCCCTGTTTAGTCTCTGGAGCAATGTCCCTCAGCGAAGCAGACTTTTTAATGTTCTGATTTTGTGCTCTGGTGCTCCACCACTTTCTGGGAGCTGGTCCCTCTCCCTGAAGTCTCTCTTCCCTTATATCACCTTGGATTCACTTCTCCACATGTCCTACCTTCCAGAAAGTGGTTGCTTTTCTGTTCTTAGAATTGCTGCTCTTCTTTTCTTTGATCTCCTGTTCAGTTTGTAGGTGTTCAGAATGGTTTGATAACTATCTAGCTGAATTCCTGGGACCTGATAAAATTTAGGTCTTCTACTCCTCTGCCATATTGCTCCTCCCTGTCTCAGATCTTCTAATGTACAATTATATGTGGGAGACTCATACCTCCCTCTGGTAGTGATTGCTCATTATCCCCAAATATATTCTCCTTTCTTCATCAACAATAGAACCTCAGTTCTTCAGCTGACTACATAGTCATCAAGAATAATGACTACTTGGGGGTACTTAGGTGGCTCATTTGTTTGAGCATCTGACTCTTTGTTTTGACTCAGGTCATGATCTCAGCATGGTGAGATCGAGTCCCACATCAGGCTCTGTGCTGGGTGTGAAGCCTGCTGAGATTGAGCCTCACAATGAGCTCCATGCTGGCAGTGGAGCCTGCTTAAGATTCTCTCTGCCTCTCCCCACCCTCCTCTCTCTCTCTTAAAAAAAACAAAAAACAAAACAAAAAAACCCCCAAAACACTAAGAATACATTTCCCCGCCACTTTTGCAGCTGAGTGTAACCATGTGACTATGTTCTGGCCAATTGATTGTAAGCATAAGCAGTATGTGCCACTATTAGGAAATTTCTTTAACAAGAAGGGGCATGCCTTTCCCATTCTTTTTCTACTTTCTGCTGGATGGAATGGGAGCAATCATGGCTAAAACCCTAGCAGCCATCCAAGGCTGAAATTATCAAGATGGAGTAACAGAATAGGAATCTAGATCTCTGACATTGTGGGGATATCATACCAATCCTTCTTGAACATGAGAGGAAACTATGCCCCATGCTGTTTAAGTCACTATTATTTCCTTTTCATTTCTACTTTTCCATATAAGATTAATCCTAACCAGGAACTAATGGTTTTGAGAATACAGTGTGGTAATATAATTATCACAGTGCTTGGTCACAGAGCACTTACACAATATATATCTAATATTATTCGGAGCTCACCTTGGTAACTGAGTTAGGTTTAGGGATAACAACTTGGTTTAGGGATAATGCTAGGGTGTGAAGAGAGAGATCATCAAGGGCATTGTGGTGGGTTGACATTCATATAGGCTGTTGCCATATGCCTTTGGGACAAATGTCAGATTTGAGGGAGAGGGGCTCCCAAGTGGTATCTGGAATGTACCAGCACATTCTGGTGTGGTATTTCTGTATGAAACTAAGAGTGCCAATACAGAAGAGGCCTGCTGCAGTAGTGGTCATGACACTAACAGTATCATGGAGATGGAGTGCTGTGACAGCAAATAGTAGTATATTCTTTGGATGGTGAAAGTGTGGTAAGACACAGAGCCTGCCTCTAGGACCTGGTCTCCAGGAACTATGTGGATATAAGGCCTAAGGCAGATGCTGCAAAACAAAAACAAAAACAAAGACAAAAACAAAAACAAAAACAACACAAAACCAAAACCAAAACCAAAAACCACCCTAAGGATACTTTCTCCTCTATCCCTCACCATAGCTAACTTGAGCCAGAAGGAGGAATTTCAGTGGGACTAGAATTCCTCCAATTTTGCAAGTGGGAACTAAGCCAGAGAAGGGGAATTTTGTTACTGTTTTTTCTATGTGACTGTATTTTGTCCTAGGCTGGTGGTCTGGACAACAGCTGTTGCTCATAAATCCAGGAATGACAAGCTGAAAATGAACCATGGAAGGTCAGGATGTTTATATAGACCTATAATCTTTGAAGTCAAGGGCCTGAAGAGTAATTTCCACACTACTGCAGCCTGCTGAAGAGGCACCAACTCCCATCCCCCATTTGAAATTCTGATATAACTGGCTCACTGAGGAATATGAAATTACTAGGGGTATTAACATGTAAAGGGTTCATGTGTTCTGAATATCGATTCCAGCTTTGCTTTGTCCAGTTCTTCTTATTCATAATTTTCTGGTCCTTTTTAGCTGGTCAAATTTAGTCTATTAAAGAGTTCCAATTTCATATCTGATTCAAAGTTTACTCCTTACCCTATTGCTATCCAGATGAGTGGATTAGAGAACTAGGAGAAGATGCAGGGGGCAACGTATTATTCTCCTCTGTTCTTTCCCCTCCTTGTAATTTACCTTCTCTTGTATTGCTTTCTAGCTGTCTGTTAGGGTTAGGGATATACCTCTGGCCTCACGCTGGCTAGATTTGCTTCTAGCTCTTGCTGGTAGTTGCTGCTGCTGTGTTTATCCTCTGTGTGCCCAGGTGGTGTATATGGCTTTTATGGGAGTGATGGCTAGCTTTCCTAAAGCATCCTGTTACTGAGAACTCTCTCAGAGAGGAGAAGCTTGGTCTCTTGCAGTCATTTCCAGAAGTCCATGTGCCTAACCTCTTTGCTGGGTGGGTTGCCATGACTATTGGCCCTGAATCTGCCTGTATAAGCCTCCTGCTCTCCTACTTCATGCTCTTTTACCTGGAGTCACAGAACTGCTGTGGTCCTTTTCTTTGACTTTCAAGGACATCGAGGATCTGTGGTGGGAGTATCATTCTCCCCTCTTCCAGGTTACATTGTGCTACTATCATTTCACATCCTGTTGGGATGTATTGCTCTAGCAAGTTGCCTGCCTTCAGAAATCTCCAGGTGAAAAGCAGGCCCTAGCCTCCATATTAACAAGCACTCTCTTCCTGTAGAGAACCTATATTATACTCCCTAAGGATTTTCACCTTGTTCCAACCAAAGACAAGAGAGTAAGTATACAGAGTCTACACTCTTCGGGCATTCTCCTGAAGGACAAGATTCTAGTCCACTCTTACAGATTCTCTCCAAATCTATGAGAGATTCTCTTGGAGACTATCTCCTATTTTACTTGACTTTGATGGAAGGGAGAAAAGAAACTTTTCCTTTTTTCCACCAGGCTGAAAACTCTAATAAGTTGCTCTTTCACTTTCTCCAGGCCTCAGGGGAGTAGATTGGAAGTGGAGGGTAGTTGAGGATGGTAGATGACACTATGTCCAGTAAGCCCTGGGGAAAATATCTGATCCCATCTATTGGTGGCTCTCTTTAGACCATGAGGTAATTTAGGTGACAAGACACTTCAAGTCTGGAGCTAGAGGCCCTGAGTTCAAATTCTGGGTATTATAGTTACAAACTGTCACTGAGCAGCTTACTCAAATTTTCGCTGCTTCAGTTTTCTCATATCTAAAATAAGGATAATAATGATGTTTACATTATAGGGTTATTGTGAGAAGTAATTGGATTAAGATTTATAAAGTACTTAGTATAGTGCCTGGTATGTAATAAATGTCATGCAAGTGGTTTTTGTTGTTATTATTATTACTTGCTCTCAGCTTTAGACTATAGTCACCAATTTTGCGACAATAATAGAAGTCCCCTTCAACATGCTGTTATATGTGATGGATAGATCATGAAACTGACCTAGGAATAAGGAAGGACATTTAGAATTGCTTATTGTAGCATTTATTAAATTGAGGCTGAGCAAAGAAACATACTCAGTGTTCCTATTTGTATGTCCCACTAGAAAGACCAGGAAAATAATCTTGGGTGGGTCATTGGTCCATCTATTCCTAGTTAGTAAATCAAGAAGGCTTCCCTTCTGGCAGAATAGATGCTGTTTCAGAATATATTCATTCAAATTAGGAGCCAATGCATTCTTAATAAATGCTCCACATGCACTAAAGTGAATTATATGCTGCATAAACTCTGACAGGGTTTTTCAAACTTTCCACTAGATAGAAAAGCTTGTTTTATTAATATATTGAATAACAGCATTCTGTAAACAACTCATACTTTTTAGATTTACTCCTGTTAAAGAATGCCATACTTAAGTGCTTGGAATTGACACTTGGAAATGAAATACTGCTGCAAATAATGGGGGAATTGTCGATGTATTTTATACCTCTCTTCCCCAAATCAAAAGGTCTCATAAATACAGTCTCTAAAAGTGTCGGTGAGGGAGTTAACATAACTGTACAAGCAATAAGGCTGACCTTTCAATGTAATTTATTTTTGATTTGCTCAATCCTTTTTTATTAAAACTAGCACATCTGAAGCAGAATTAAATCCTATTATAACAGGTATGTGATCATATCAGGTTCTCCCTGCCAGCGATCCACTTTATTAAAAGTTACTTTGTTTCAAGGAGGATAACCTGATCAGGGCAGTGGGATGCCTTTGGAAGACTGAGGACAGCAAGGGTAAGGATGATTTTATTTTCCTGTGAGCATCTGCTGTTACCAGAGAAATCAAAGACTATTTATGAGCATTTCTTTTGTGTTTGGAAAGCCCTGGTGGGATGTAATCTTTTCTCTGTGTTTATAAAGGTTATTTCTTTCTGGAGTTATTTTGACTTGGGGACAGGTGGGTCATCAAGCCGTCCTGCATTATGACCCACACATTACTTAGCTTGCAATCATTTTCATGTGCAGTGGTCTTAGTGACCACTGGAAGGGGAAAAGCCTTTGAAATGCTACTTAGATACAGATCCACTTGGTAGAAACTAGTTTTCAGTTTTTGGCCTATGTTAGTATACCTAATGCTACTAGATCTTTATTCTTTTTTATTTAAATTCAATTAGCCAACATATAGGACCTCATTAGTTTCAGATGTAGAGTTCAGTAAGTCATCAGTTGCATGTAACACCCAATGCTCATCACATCTACTAGATATTAAGAAAAAGATTTAGAATTTTAAAAACTATCGTTGAGTGGTTTAACTTGTTTTCTCTCGGTTTCATCTTTTTGTTTCTATATCCTTTTCTCTGCCTAGTCATCTTACTATTCAGCTCAATTCCCACATTTTCCAGGAAGCCGCCCATAGTGACCTCTTCCCTCCTTCCAAATTTGGTCACTTATAGTTTATATCCATCAACTGGCCACTGATCTGAATGGATTTTTCTTTTTTTTTTTTTAAAGATTTTATTTATTTATTTATTTGACAGAGAGAGAGATCACAAGTAGATGGAGAGGCAGGCAGAGAGAGAGAGAGAGAGGGAAGCAGGATCTCCGCCGAGCAGAGAACCCCATGAGGGACTCGATTCCAGGACCCTGAGATCATGACCTGAGCCGAAGGCAGCGGCTTAACCCACTGAGCCACCCAGGCGCCCTGAATGGATTTTTCTTAACTCCCTCATCAATCTGAGAACTCCTGGAGAGAAGAAGTTCAAGCCAGGCTCATTCCTCTGTAGTGAGTTTGAGGAGAAAGAGGGAATGATCAAGGAAAAAATATATGACCACAAGATGGCAGTAACACACAATAATATTTATTTGGTTGCCAAGTAGATAGGTTTTCATGGTGGGGATGGGTTGCATGTAGTGAAGATGTCCCTTGTGGCATGAAACCTTTAAAAGGCTGCAATATAGGGTCCACTACCCAGAAAGGAAGGAGGGAAGGACAGCAAAAAATTTCCAGGGAAAGGAGAATTGAGAGTGAGCTTACATGTCTAGGTAATGTTGCTCAACAGTATAATGGGGATCTTCTGGGTTAGAGAGCTCTGAAGGGCAGCAGTGACTTGTGGGTATAGAAGCAGTAGGCTCTAAATGGCAAAAATCTGCCTATTTGGGCTGTATTTAAAACAACCCGGTATGTAAAGTGGTGCTTGGGTGGCTCAGTCAGTTAAGTGTCTGACTCTTGGTTTTGACTCAGCTTGTGATCTCAGGGATCAAGCCCTACCTTGGGCTCTATGCTCAGGGGAATCTGCTTGAGATTCTCTCTCTCCCTTTCCCTCTGCCCCTCTGTTTACACGTGTGCGCTCTCTTTCTCTCTCTCTCTCTCGTTCTCTCTCAAATACCTAAATAAATCATTAAATAACACAATTAGAAATGTAAAGATTTGAGTTTGGCACTTATTGGTTTTTGAGCTAACAGATCCTAGTCTGTTATGAATAAGTCAACAACATAGGACTCATATACAGAGCTGTCTTTGTCTCATTTATATAACATCTTTTGGGATTGTTAAAGGATGCCACACAATGACTGAAACAGAAAGCAGAATTTATTGCTTGCTTAAGCAAGGGAGAGCTTCACTTTTAAGGTGTAGATTATCTGAGAAATGAAGATGATTATCTTTATGTAGGGTTTTGGAAAAGGTGGAATTCAGGCATTGGTGCATCCCAGAAGCAAAAGTGTTTAGGGACTTCAAACTTTAGCTATGGTAATGTGGTGACTGGAGTGTATCTGCTTTTGACTGGTGGATGTTCCCAGGCATGGGACTACCACTGGTTGGCTTTCACTTGATTACTAGTACAAAGTGTCACTGACAAAAGAAATGGGTTTAAAACTGGCTTTGGGGGTTACTTCTTGTTATGTCCAGAGAAAAAAATCAGTTTTTTTTTTCTTTACAAAATTTTTGTTATTAGCACCTAGCACAGTATTTTGCAAGAAAGGAACACTCAGTAAGCATTTGCAGAATAAATGGGTAGCATATGTGTATCATTTGAAGACACACTGGCTTCTAGTCTCCCCAGCGTTGAAGCGCCTTCCTGGGGTTTAAATGTGAAAGAATAATAGCATCTATCACATGTCTTTATCTTCTGTATTTCCAAACAAAGCACTTTCACAACCATCATCTTACTTGATTCTCTCTTTGCCTTCTGGGGCAGGGAAGAAAAAGAATATTGCTCTCTCTATTAGTAAATGAGAGGTGAAGTGAAATGTCCAAGGTCACAAAATATTGGATTTTTGGATTCCACATTTCTTTGCCTTTTGTAAAGAGAGTGTACAGACCTGTACCCCTGAAACAAATAATACATTATATGTTAATAATAAAAAAAATAAAATGTAGGGCTAACAGAGCAGAGATTTCCATTTGGTGGGCAGAGATACTGGTCCCCTCACTCTCAGATGGGCAGGGCCATTTTCCTTTTCTATGTGTGTCCTCATGTGAAAATGTGGGAAGAACTGCATGGAAGTGCCATTTGGCACATATGTGGGTCTGTACAGATTGTATATAACTCTCTATGAAATAATAACACCTTACATTAGATTGTTATATTAGAGTTTACAAAGGTCAGGGTCTCATTTAATCACACTAAGCCTGTTATGTAGACAGGGTAGGGATTAGTATTACATTTTAAAAATAGAAAAATAGACAGTTTAGAAAACAGAGTAAAACTTTATTTTTTTTCCGAAGATTTATTTAAAGAGAGAGCATGAATAGAAAGAGGGCTAGAGGGAGAAGGAAAGAGAATCTCCAGCGTACTCCCAGATGAGTATGGAACCCTACATGGGGCTCAGTCTCACGACCCTGAGATCATGACCTGGTTGAAACCAAGAGTCAGACACTCAACTTAGCCACACAGGCACCCCAAGAGTGTAAAACTTTAATTTTGTTATTTCAATCACTTGTAATTTTTTAAAAGATTATTTATTTATTTATTTCACAGAGAGAGAGATCACAAGCAGGCAGAGAAGCAGGCAGAGAGAGGAGGAAGCAGGCAGAGAGAGGGGGAAGCAGGCTCCCTGCTGAGCAGAGAGCCAGACATGGGGCTCGATCCCAGGACCCTGAGATCATGACCTGAGCTGAAGGCAGCGGCTTAAACCACTGAGCCACCCAGGCGCCCCAATCACGTATAATTTTAATAATTTTTTAAAAACTAGAAATATAATTTTCTAACATAATTATAATCAAACAACACATTTAATTTACTATCTGGTCATAGCATGAACATTTTTCCATATACTAGTACCACATTTATTACTATCATTTTTAATGCCCATAAAATATTGCACCAAGTGAATACACTATAATTTACTCCTTATGTACTATGATTTACTCTGTTGTTGCTTCCATCTTTCTGTTATTATAAGTTCATTCACAATGACTATACTTATGGGAAAATAATTCTCCATCACCAAATTTTGTGTTACTTCTAGAGTTATAGAAATTTATTTAACTTTAGTTGTTCAATTTTAAAAATTAAAGGTTTGTATACATAGAGACAAATTGTTTTCCAAAAGGCTGACTACAATTTGCACTTCCACCATGAAAGTATTAGAGTAAATTTAACCACAATTTTGTAGGACACATACCATCACCCCCATTTTCCAAATGAAGACATTGAGGCCTAACGTCACACAGTGTTACCAAGCTTGCAATTTGTATATTTAACAAAAGTATATAGTGGATACTATGTGCCAGGCCCTCTTTCAAGCACTTTAAAAATATTAACTTATGGGGCACCTGGGTGGCTCAGTGGGTTAAAGCCTCTGCCTTCGGCTCAGGTCATGATCTCAAGGTCCTGGGATTGAGTCCCACATCAGGCTCTCTCTGCTCAGCAGGGAGCTTGCTTCCCCCTCTCTCTATGCCTGCCTCTCTGCCTACTTGTGATCTCTGTCTGTCAAATAAATAAGTAAAATCTTTAAAAAATATTAACTTATTTTATACTCAGAGAAACATTATATAGTATGTATAACTATTATATTATTTTCTTAAGTAAAGAAACTGAGGCACAGTGAAGCTAAGTAACTTGCTCAAGGTTACACAGCTAGTAAGTGGCAGAGGAGAGATTTAAACCCATGAAGTCTGGCATCATAAATATATAGAAAGAACTGACAACAAAACTGTAAGGTAGTATAAGAGAGACTGAGGATAATGACTTTTGCCCATCAACAATTGACATTACTGGTTAAAAGTGTTTAAGCACAACCTCTGACCAGTTATTGGCTGCTCACTAAGTTATGCTTATCCAGTAACAACCCTCAGGAAGGCAGGTTTAAAAAAGAAACTGAAAAACAGCAGAAACATCAGAAGCCATATACTGTAGGGGAAATTTGTTCCAAGGAATTAGTCTAGGCACATCAAGAAACAAACAAAAAAACAACCAGCAACAATGACCACCTCGGGCAGTATTAGAATTCAGAGTTGCTATAATATCTAATTTAAAAAAGTTATTTCTTTCAACAAAAATTTATGAGACATGAAAGAAGTAGGAAAGTGTGACTCATACACAGGGAAAAAGCAGTCAATAGAAATTGTCTTTAGGGGCCCCAAATGTTCAACTGAGCAGACAGATAGCTGAAAACAGCTATTATAAATATGTTCAAAGAATTAAAGGGAGGGGCACCTGGGTGGCTCAGTGGGTTAAAGCCTCTGCCTTCGGTTTGGGTCATGATCCCAGGGTCCTAGGATCGAGACTTGCATCAGACTCTCCGCTCATCGGGGAGCCTGCTTCCTCTTCTCTCTCTGCCTGCCTCTCTGCCTACTTGTGATCTCTCTCTGTGTCAAATAAATAAATAAAATCTTAAAAAAAAGAATTAAAGGGAACCATATTTAAAGGATTAAGAAAAACATGATTATAATGATTTATCAAATAGAGAATATCAATCAAGAGAGAAATTATAACAAAGAATTAAATAAAAACTCTGGAATTGTAAAGTCTAGCAACCAAAATGAAAAATTTGCTAGAGGGGCTCAACAGCATATTTGAATTGGTTAGAATAAAAAATTAGTCACTTTGGGGATAGATTAATGGAGATCAGGAAGTTTGAGGAACAGGATAAGAAAATGACAAAGAAAAATGAACAGAGCCTCAGAAACCTGTGGGACACCATTATATGTACCAGCATACATATGTCCAGAAAGAAAGGAGAGAAAGAAAGATAGAATAAACATTTGAAGAAATAAAAAGGTGATCACTGAATCCCAAATAGGATAAATATAAGGAGAGCCACAGCCAGAAGCATCATATTTAAACTGCTGAAAACCAAAAAGAAAGAGAAAAATGTTGAAAACAAGAGAAAAATTACATGTCACCTACAAGGCAACCAAAATAAGATTAATGGTCAACATCTTACCAGAAATAATATAGGACAGACAGCAGTGGGATGACATTTTCAAAGCACTCAAAGAAAATATAATTGTCAATGAAGAACTCTATATCCGGTAAAATATCTTTCAAAAATGAAGGCAGAATGAAGAGATTCCCATATAAACAAAAACAAAAGACTGTTGCTAGAAAATCAGTCTTACAAAAAATATTAAAGGAAATTCTTCAGACTGAAAAGGAGTGAGACCAAAAGTGAAAAGAAGTGAGACTCAAAATACATGCAAAGAAACAAAGTACATAAGTATAAAACTACATATATTCTCTGTTTTCTCTTAACTGATTCAGAAGATAATTACATAAAAGACTATAAAATTGTTGGGGTTATAACATATAAAGATGCAACATACGTAATGCCACAAAGGAGAGGAGAGGGAATAGATCTATCTTGGAGAAAGCAAATGACACCAGATATTGACTCAAATTCATAGGAAGAAATGAAGAGTGCTAGAAATGATAAATATGAAGGCTAATATAAAAGACCTTTACATTGTATTCTTTCTCCTTTATTCTCTTAAGTCCTTTAAAAGGTAAAGATTTATAACTCAATAGTTATTACACTGCATTTTTGTGTTTATAACATATATAGATGTAATACATACACCAGTAATGGCACAAAGGAGGGGAGAAAGAAGGGAGCTATATTGGACCAAATTCTCTATATTTCACTGGAATTAAGTTAGTATAAAAATGTAAGTAGATTCTGCTATGCTGGGATGTATATTATAAACCCTAGGATGACCACAAATAAACTAAAAATATAATTAGAAATCATTTTTGGATAAGAATGGTATATTACAAAATATTTACTTAAAACAGAGGCAGTGAGGGAGTAAGAGAGAGACAAAAAAGATACAACGTATAGAAAACAAATAACAAAATGGTAGACATGAATCCTACCCTATGTCTAATAACAATACATGTAAATGAATTAAACATTTCAACCAAAAGGCAAAGAGTTAAACTGGATTAAAAAAACAACAGCAACAAGATCCAACTATAGGCTGTCTGTAAGAGATATACTTTAGATTCAAAGATACAAGTAAGTTGAAAATAAAAGAATGGAAAAAGTAATACAGAAATTATAAGAGGGCTGGGATGGCTTTACTTATACCAGAAAATAGAATTTAAAACAAAAAATATTACTAGAGATAGAGGGGCATGTGATGACAATAAAAAGGTCAATCTTTCAGGAAGACATTAGCAGTTATAAACATATATGCGCCTAAAAACAGAGCTCCAAAATACATCTAGCAAAAACCGAAAGAATTAAAGTGAGAAATAGACAATTCAATAGTAATTTTCAGAGACTTCAATATTCTACTCTTAATAATGGATAGAACAACTAGGTGAAAAATCAGCAAGTTTACAGAACACTTGAGCAACACTATTTACAAATCCTGCCTAAGTGACATCTATAGAATAATCTCCCCAACAACAGCAGAATAATCTTTTTATGCTTAATATTGGACACCTCAGTCTCAGCGCTTTGCAATTCACTAAGGTCAGGCCTGTATTATGCAGTTGAATTTCCAATATTTATGGCTCTTTAACAGGCAGTGTTCCATTTGTTAGTAACATGAGATAAATTTTTTTAAATTATTTCAGAGACTGTTTACATTTCAGGGATCAGTACTCATTACTGTTATAGGGAAGTGACCATGACTGACAGACTATTCTTATATGCTTCTAGCTATAAGGTTGTAAAGTGGGGAAAGCTTCTTCAGATCCAGTGGAAGCCAGTTAATTATAGTTGATACTTTGATTTAGAGTTAGAATCTCATTTTTTTGTTTTTGATTTAAAAAGTATTAATGACAATTTCAGACTAATATAAAAATACTGGGAATAGAACCAGAACCCCCATGTATTCCTTATCTGTGTCCAAAAATCAACACCTCATGATCACTCTTGTTTTATCTGTAACACCCTACCTAGTCTTCCTTACCTCAACACCAAATTATTTTCAAGCAAAATTCTAAAGATTATATTATGGAACCCATTTGTAAATTCACCTGGTCAGGGGATGAAGATGAAAATGTAGATATTAGCAACATACTGGGTTACAATTTAAGAATCCCAGATCTAGTAGATCTAGCCCCTGAGTATTAAAGGATGCTGGGAAATATTTTTTTTTTTGGATCTAGTTTCTTTATCTTTAAAATTAGGAGGATTGGTCTCTGTATCAGTGGTTCTCCACCCTGACTACACTGATCACTGGAGTCATGTGGGGAACTTAAAAATTATGGAGCCTCTTAGGAGTGAGGCTTGGCTTTAGTGTTTAAAAGGAAAAAACCTCAGGTGATTCTAATGTGAAGCCAAGGCTAAGAACCAGTGACCTAGAATGGTCTCTGTGACAGTTAATTTCATGTGTCAGCTTGGTTGAACTATATTACCCAATGTTATTTACTCAAACACTAATCTAAGTATTATTGTGAAGCTATTTGGTAGGTGTGGTTAACATCTGCAATTAGTTGACTTTAAGTGAAAGAGATTATACTTGATAATATGTGTGGGCTCATTCAATTAGTTGAAGGTCTTAAGAGCAAACACTGGTTTCCTGGAGAAGAAGAAATTCTGCCTCAAGACTGCAACATCCTCTCCTGCCTGAGTTTCCAGTTTGCCAGATTGCCCTACAGATTTTGGACTTGACAGCTTTCACAATCATGTGAGCCAATTCCTTAAAATAAGTCTATTTTACATATACATATGCATATACATGTATAATATGTATATATGTATATGTATAATGGCTATACATTATATATAATATGTGTGTGTGTGTGTGTGTGTGTGTGTGTATGTAAATAAAATTGGGTCTGTTTCTCTGGAGAACCCTGATAGTTTTCCTCTGTATTTCTAAGTTTTTCTGGTACCCATTATGTATCTCTTCTGTCCCTGTCTGAAATCTCTCTTTGGTGGTTTAAAGATTTATTGATTCTTGAACAGTTACTATGTGCTAAGCAGCCTGCTTAGAATCTTTCCACTTACATCCCTTGGTTGTTGTATTAACCAAGCTTTCATTGTCAATGTTCATAATAGAGCACTTGCAAAATAGTGGATAATATAACTGTTATTCCTTTTCCCCCATATCTGTGTTAGATTTGTGTTAGTGTCTTAGGTCATAGAACATTAGTAACTTGAAGATAATTTCTTGCCCAAATTATTACTGTTTGTATTGCCTATAGCCTGATTTCTTTAGTTCCAGATGTATTTCTCTTATCCCTGGGGAGACAGGATTATTTGTAGTACACAGCACTCAATAAAAACATGTATGTATAATGAAAGCACAGAGTAAAAATCAATTGCTGTAAATTCAAATTGTACCTCTCCTCTGAAATCTCAAGGGCCCACATAGGGACTATCAAAATTGAAAGTGAACCCAGGAGGTAAGCATTAGTAGGAAAAGATCTAGATCTAGACCCTTGCTACTCATGATGTACTCTTTGGATCAGTAGGCATTGGCATCACCAGAGTGCTTGTTAGAAATGCAGAACCTTGGATCCCCCCCACCAGACCTAATGAATCATAATATGCATTTTAACAAAATTCCCAAGCAACGCATATGCTTATTAAAGTTGAGAAGTTCTGGTCAATTGTGCATCTTTCACATTATTTTAGCTGTCCCATTTGTTGCCAACCACTCACTTTATGATATAACATTTGGGGATAGGGCTCTGACTATAGCCTTGTTTAGGAACTCAAGAAAGACTAGGATCAGAGCTCAGTATGGGGTCATAAAACAGAAAAACAACAAAACTGGCCTTGGAATCAGAGGTACTATCTTCTTGAAAACTGTTTTGTTTTTCTCTAATTCATTACAATTGGTATTTTTTTCCCCCTTCAGTCTAATGATTTCAAGTAATGCCATCCATGCCTCTTTTTTTTAGATTGTTTATGCTCTTTTCTCATCTGTCAAGTACCCTTACCTTTGGTCCAAGTATGGTCCTATGACACACTCAGGCCCACTGTTTTCAGAGCAGACACTTTTGAATGGGGCCAGTGACTAAACTACTGGAGTTCTCCAAGTCCGTTGCAAATCAAAATGCCTCTAAGCAGCCAGCCCCTTGTACACTGTCCCTACTCCCTGATCCTCCTCCCCCAAGGAAGGCTGTTTTCCTGCTTCTGGGATTCCGCCTAGCTTATCAATTGGAGCTTGACATTTGAGGCATTCCAGAAGATCATTTTAAACAAAATCCTTACTCCTAATAGTGCCAGTTAGCCTCAGGAAAGACCAGTTTCTTCATGAAAACTGCCATCAAGTCCTCCACCGGGCCTGATAAGTTGAATCTAGAGATTACCTACTTGGATGGGTATCTGAGTTAGCATTGCATTGGTATCTTTCTGGAGCATACTTTTACTCAGTGTTAGGTAATTTAAATTATTTTTAAAAAGCATAAATGGCTGTGTTGTGGAATGTAATATTTATATAAATTTTTAAGGTAGAAAATAAGACTTTAAAGAAAGTTCTGCTTGTGAAGGGCACTTTAGACAAGATCCCTATATTCATTCAAGCATCTGTATTTACCCTACTATTAAGGGTAGTTGGTTGGCCAAGTTAAGAAAGCACTGGGTATGTCAAGAATTTTGTGAGGTGACTGGGATATGGAGATGATTAAAACCCAGCCACTAATCTCCAGGATCTTGTAATGGGGGCTGTAAAACATTCCCAAGTAGACACTAAACTCCTGGAGAGCAGGGACCATTCTTTAATTGTTGTTATATAAAAAAATAGTTTAATCCTTGTGTAATGATCACCCCATTTAACAAATGTTGGCTTAGCTCCTCACCCTGTGGGCCTGGCTCTATGCTAGGTGCTGGTGATATAGTGATAAATCAGATACAGGCCTATTCCTACGTAGAATTTCTGGTGGGAGAGACAGTCAGTGAAGCGGAGACTCATGAGAGGGGACTGTATGCCTGCTGAGAAGCACTAGAAAAAACGGCTTGTGGAAGGAATGAATTTCATATGGGTTGATAGTTAGGACTGAATAGCTCTAACTTTGAGACATATATCACTTAAAACAACAAAAAGTTGCATTATCAACTATGAAAGGAGATGCCCTTTTGTTACACTGACGTGAGTTTTATGTATGTATATATGTATATATGTAAAGGAAGTTTTTCATGGCATCCCTGATAAACCCAAGATGAACAGCCTGGATTGACCAACCTAGTGGTGGGGAAAGGAAGAGGAGGAGAAAAAATTCTATCAGGAGAAACTGCTCTCTCCCCCACCATGACTACTGAGAAATATGTTCTTCTCTACTGGAAGATTGTTCTGAATTAGAGGGCAAAAACCCCCTCAGTTCTGGCAAAGTGACTCAACTTTCTCAGACTTGCATTTCCTAATCAGTGAAATAATGCTTAACAGGTTTTGCCCTGTCTCCATTATGGGTTGTTAAAATAATCAAAGGAGGGGCACCTGGGTGGCTCAGTCATTAAGCATCTGCCTTTGGCTCAGATTACAGGGTCCTGGGATCAAGCCCTGCATCTGGCTCCCTGCTCAGTGGGAGTTCTGCCTACTTCTCCCTTTCCCACTCGCCATGCTTGTGGTCTTTCTCTCACTATCTCTCTCTGTCAAATAAATAAAATAAAATCTTTAAAATAAAATATAATAAAATCTTTTTGATCAAAAGAGCTAGTATATGTGGAAAAAAATTAAAATGCTAATGTTAGGGATGCCTGGGTGACTCAGTCAGTTAAGCGTCTGCCTTCAGCTCATGTTATGATCCCAGAGTCCTGGAATCAAGTCCCTGCTTGGCAGGGTGACTGCTTCTCCCTCTACCCCTTCCTTCTGTTTGTGTGCGCACTCTCACACTCTCTCTCTCTCTCAAATAAATAAAATCTTTAAAAGAATATATACAGTGCTAATGTTTTATAAGACATTTTTATTTGATTTCAGAGGAAAAGGAAGGGCCTCTGGCCTTCCCCAAACTCTTATCATTTTATGGCTTAAAAACAAAACTTAAATTATCTCTTTGCCATAGGGAAAGTATCTGTTTAACATGAACTGTTTCACAGGTTCTGAGGTGGGAATTTTAACAGAATGAACTCTGTTAATCCTTACAACATTGCCATTTGGTGTATATTACTATCCCCATTTTATGATGAGTTAGCCTGACTCTCAAAGTGATAACTTTCTGAAGATCACACACCTAGCAAGTGTTGGAGACAAGACTGAGTCTTAAATTTATCCCCTTTAATTATGAAGCCATTCTGCTTCCTAAAGTTGATACACACCAAATTACAATTTTGCCTAGGAGAAATGCCAGAATCTCATGCAGCATCAGACAGCTGAGTGTGAATGAATTTAACTCCTTTTCTCAGAGCTGGTTTTGACTGGGGCTAAAAGGTGGTAGCAGAGGGCACTAGATACCACTCAAGGTGAGTGGGGTGGTATTAAAATCTAAGATATAAGGGAAAGGGAAAGGGCATTAAGAATCAGTCAAGATTGGCTTTGAATTCCAGTTCTACTATACAGCTATGTGACTTTTGGGAAGTATTTAGCTTCTTTTTTTTTTTAAATCAGTGATCCTCAAATTTTTATTTTATGTTTATCATATCACATAACTATATGTGCCCAGAGAACAAAATATATCCCAACAACACTGCATGAGATTTAAGGACTCCATAATAAGTATAGGGAATATGCAGATGAATTATCACTTTTTATTAGTTAGGTGTTTAGCTAATTTCAATTAAGTGAGAATAAGTTGAAGAATTTTATGGACTGAGGTGATGTTTCTGATGTCAATATCTGATGTTTTGTTATATCCAACTCTCTGTGTCCTTTGAGCGACTGTCCCTTCAGCCAATCCATGTTATCCTAGTGGGGTAATTAATCATGATTCCCCCCTCCCCATCCCAACCTGGCTATAGTGGTAATGGTATAATCTAGGATGGGCATCTTTTAGTTTCCTATTCATTGATGACAGTGGTGTAGAGATGGGCAACAGATCTAAGCAGGGCTAACCATATGCCTTCTCTAGATTGACTTCTCGGTGCTGAGGTGGATATAAACATTTTTCTATTTGGATTTCTGAACTGGGAGCATATAAATATGGAGCTGTGGGCAGTCATCTTCCCTAGCACATGGAAAGAGTCTGTCTGCAGGATGAACCCAGCACATAGAAGAGATTTGAGAGGATAGAGTATATGAGCTCTTCAGTTCACCTGAGGCAGGTTACCCTTTGAACTTACAAGCTAGTAAGTGTCTTTCCTTCCTTCTTCCCTCTCTCCCTCCCTCCCTCTTTCTCTCTTTCTTTCTTTCTTTTTCAAACTGTTTGAATTGGGTTTCTCTCACATGTTTCTGAAAGAATGATTTATATAGTGTTGTAACATACAAAATGCATATACCACAAATAGTGCTGAATAAATAAAAATATGTAATAGAGGAAATAGTTTGAAAAAATATAGATGTGTTTTCTTATTTACATTTTAGGGTACACGATTTTTTTTTAAAGATTTTGTTTATTTATTTGTCATAGAGAGAGAAGCGAGAGTGAGCACAGGCAGACAGAGTGGCAGGCAGAGGCAGAGGGAGAAGCAGGCTCCCTGCCAAGCAAGGAGCCCAATGTGGGACTCGATCCCAGGACGCTGGGATCATGACCTGAGCTGAAGGCAGCTGCTTAACCAACTGAGCCACCCAGGCGTCCCTAGGGTACACGATTTTTTCTTAGCTTAAGATATCCATCTACTCATAAGGAAATAAGATCGAGAGCAAGATACAAAAGAAAACATTAACCTTCAGCTTTTGACATCCATGATCTAGTTCTATACCAGGAATATAGCTTGAAAACTAGATATTGTTGAGACAATTTTCTAAATTCCCCAAATTTCCACTTTTAGCATATCAATAGCCAGGTGTGAACAGACAGAAGGCATAAGGGGAAGAGTTTTCCCTTCTACGTCTGCACTGTGAGAAAAACTAAGAAGAGCAGGAAAGGGCATATGCATGTCCTAATTTCTCCTCTTCTCTGTGCAATGGGTCCTAAGCAAATAAGGCATGCCTCAGCATACTTAAGTGGGTGGAAAATATAGTACAACAGAGAGAAGTTCTACCTTTTTGGTTCTTTGTGATGTAAGCACTGAATTTAGAGTTACTACATCTGCAAAGGGGCTCCTTTTAGTGGAGAGGAAACATGCAATATACTGCATAGACCAGAGAGCTGGATGAAGGACATGGAAGAAATTCAGAAGAGTCTATATCCTAGTGGGAGCTACAGACTGCATTATTCATACTACATGTGTCAGAGGCTCTTGTTTGTAAAGCATAGTTGTGGTTTGGGCCACAATACAGCTTGGTTTTCCAGTAAACTGATAGAAGACTCTAGAAGAAACAAAGAGTAAAACCATTGGCACTGTCAGTCTGGGTCTGCAGTATGGACTTAATTGGAAGCTTAGATAATTTTTTCCTCTTCCAGTGTCTTATAATGTGAAATTTCTCAGAAAAAACTAACGGTTTTATTTGTAGCATCCCAACTCTTCTGTTCAGAGATGGATTGTTTTTAATCTAATGGGCTCAAAGAGCCAGAGGCTTT
The DNA here is from genome assembly GCF_902655055.1 of Lutra lutra. Classification (NCBI taxonomy): domain Eukaryota; kingdom Metazoa; phylum Chordata; class Mammalia; order Carnivora; family Mustelidae; genus Lutra; species Lutra lutra. The sequence continues at coordinate 21,456,583 of NC_062296.1, forward strand.
GCAGCCAGAAGACTGAGGGTCCTGGTGTCTAGTGGAAGCGTGCCACTTTAAGGCCCTGACTGCCAGACCCTGTGAGTACACAAAGTCCTGGGGTGTGTGTGGGGGGGAAATTTACTGCAAATCAATTCTTCTATTCAGAAGAATTATCCTGCCCTGCTTGGTTCTCATTTCATTTTCAGAGAGCTGCAATTATTTGAGGGTTATTTCTTTCACTGAGTTGAATTCTGTTTTCTTTTTCAACCATGCCAATAGCCCCATGTTATTCTCTGGAGCCACGAAGACTGAGTAATTTATTAAAAATAATAACCCTGCCAAGGTTTGAAGACACTCCTAATGGTTTCCCACTAGATCTTTTCCTGACTTTCTTTAGGTTCCCCAACTAGTTCTCAAAGGCTGAGACAAGGTTCCATAATCATATTGGTTGCTCTGGACACACTACAATTTTGAAGGTTTCTTGTTACATACAGAGCCCAGAAATGAATACAGATACTCCACGTGTATATTGCCAGGTTCACTGAGATTATCATCTCCCTTGATCTCAACACAAGTCTAATGTTAAAGAAATTTATGAAGCCAGAACAAGCTAGTTCTGCTTAAGCCAGTTACAGATAGCAATGACTTTTAAGTCAACCCTAGGGTTTTGGAACTGTAGAGGTGGGGGATGATGGTGGAGGCTGAGAGTCACACTTAACTTCATCCTGTGTTTGACTTTCATATGCCAGTATATTTCTGGTTATGAAAGAAGCTGTATTTCTCATACCGTGGCATGCTTTGCATACAAAATCAGAAAGTCACAAGTAGATTTTTCATTTGTTCAGTACTCACTCCTGACTTTTTGAGCTAGGTTTAATGAAATCCATCTAGAAAATATAAGTCTAATTAACTTTCTTACTCTGGGATTTTTATTCTTATCCAGATTCCCTACAAATACAAGAAAGTCTATCTATACTCTGGGTTCTGGTTTTATACTCTGGATAGCTCTTATATTCCTCCCTCACCCTTTGTCACAGTTATGCTGCAATGCAAATTGAGAAGAACCAAAGGTATACTTAGACAAAACAAGTAGTACTATTTATAACACGTGTGAATCCAGAGAAAACAGGGAAGTGCAGATAGATTAGTAAAGAAAGACCTGTGAATCCTTAGATGGTTTCACCAGATAGTTAATTCAAGTTGGTTATTGCCCTTAACCTTCCAGCTCTGGATTAGGATGCTTGCAATATGATTTATAGTTAGTACTATTTCATGACTCCACAAGATTTTCTCTTTGTCCACAGTGATCTAGTCAGAGACCCTCTACAAATGTCAGGCATTAAGTGTATTACAATGCTAATTCTTTTGACCAAAGCCTGACTTGATTTGGTGGAAAATGACTTCAGTGTATTTGATTTATGGTTCATTTAACAAGTGCTGTAGATGTCAGTACATTAGCGTAAACCTGGTACAGGTAATAATTTTATTTCTAATGAGGTGCTCAACCATCATTCTACTATGAAAAGCAGGACATAGTTCATTGGGCACAGAATACACTCACCTAATCAGACATAAGAAACATGCTAGCTGTACATCACAATAATATTAGGATGTTTTGACTTCTCTGGGACTCTCTCTCCATGGCTGCAAAATGGGTATGTTGAACAAAGGTGATTGCAGCTCTGAATTTTTAGGATTTTATTAGCCATTTTGGGAAATCTCTTTTCTTTAGGACATGTGCTTTGTAATGGACATGGATTTATATTAGCCATTTGTTCTGTGATCTACACCCACTCCCAAAGCCATGACTCTACCAACTTGTCTAACTACTGAGTCTCTTATGTATCTGAGTATCTTGCAAGTGAGGGTACTGACTTCCCATTCCACCAGACTATTTTTCTAAGGATGTCTGTATAGGGAAAAGCATTGCAATACAGATATAGTGTCTCCATCTGGAACAAAGGGCAGACATGCTTATTGCTCATTGTAAAAGATATTCTTTAAGCGCAAGTTCCCTAAACTCAGTGTTCCTCTTTTATAATGCAACCTACTTGATGTGCAGGTGTCATTTGGCCTTCTTCTCATTATCCTTCAGGAACTGTGAATCTGGAACCAATGCAAAAATGCAGATACTCTTGCTAATGTTATTGCTATGAAGAATACATTGTCTGTCATTTCTAATCCAGGAATCTCATATTTTCTACTGGTATCCATGAAACTGTGGCAGGCCAACTTGCTAGAATTTAAGTAGAGTAAAATCTCAGACCCCTCACAGTTCTCCACAAAACCCCCAGTCCACATAGACTTTCTTCTTTTTTTTAATGACATAGTACCTACTCTCTGAATAATCCAACTCAAAATATGTTCTTTTATACAATTGTTTTATATGTTAATCTTATCTCACAACTACATGGTTAAGCACTTGAGATCAGACACCATGCCAGTACTTTTTCTGTCTATCCTATAGCAGCTGGCACAGGAATGGGCCCACAGTAAGGGCTCAATATATGTGTTTGATTGACATTGACTATATGCATGCCAGCTAAGCTAAAATACTTCATAGTTTTTTATTACAGGACTTCTCAGCTTGTGTGTCTTATGGATGAAAACTATAGGTTTCCCTAGAAATAGAAAAGCTTTAATGAGAGATGGAGAAGATATTTGTTTTTCAGGCATCTAGGATGCAAGTTATAGGCCTTCCTTAATCAGTTGATATCATTTGACTAAGGGGTCAATTGCAGAGCTATTCTGAGCCCCATATTTCCAAAGATATGGGACAGTTTGTTGTGCTGGGTTGCTAATAATTGTCCTGGTCTAGGTACTTAACAATTAGAATATAGTTTCTGTGTACAATTGAAGAGCCTCAGGAGGGCATTTATGACAACCCACTGACTTCAGCATCAATGAAAACTCATTTGACATTTGATACAAATCCTAGAGGAGAATTTGACTCCTTGTGAGTGCATTCCCCAAAGCCACATATTTGCTGCTTTTATTATTGTAAGTATTCTATTATTACGACCCATTATAACAAAAGAAATGTCTACCTACACATTTCATTTGACTTATCATTGTTTTCAATAGTCTGGATTACTCAGTTAGTCTAAGTTCAGTTTTCTCTAAGGGAATATGGAGACACAACAGGCGCTCTGCTATTAGTGCTAAAACATTAGGACTCTTTCTTGTAGCTATGGCCCTGAAAATGTACCCCCATTCCCATAATAAGTTTTGCATCTCTGTCTCTCTGTCTGCAGTTATTAAGACTGTAACACACTCTCAATTCAGTCTTCCTAAGTACAACTGATACTACTTTATAACTGTGACATGGTTATCATTTTCTAACTTTAACTTTGCATATCTGGCATTTTCTAACTTTAGTTTTGTAAATTCAGGCTGCTCTCACTTAGAAACAGTTCCTGCTATTTGAATTTGGGTATGCTGCCACCAAGTGGTTACCAGTTTTTTGATTCACATGGTCTCATAATTTAAAAACTATAGGCTGTGTTGTTTTTGTTGTTGTTGTTGGTGTATATGTTAAGATTGGGGTACTGTGATGACCATGAATAGGTGAAGATATCAGGTATCAAAGGGAATTGGGAACAAATCTTCATGAAGCAGCAAGAAGATAGTGAAGAACAAAAAATGAGCTATAACTTGAGGAGAGAATAGGAAAGGTGATCTGAGATTCAGAGAATGAGATCAGGGATAGAAAAGTTGTGGGGAGAGGGAGACAAAGAAATAATAGGACAAAAAGGAAAATGACCCAGAGTTGAGTAAACTTGATCATGGAACCTATCTTTCTCTTTTGTTTCTATAGTTTTCTATGGTTCCTACTTGTTGAGGAGTTTGAATAGCAAGATAGATATAACATCTTGAGCAGAATTATGTCTTGTACATCTTGTACCCTCTTAGTTTCTAGCATAGTGCTGGGCATATAGTTGGTCTTTTAATAAAGGTATGTTGAATGAGTGACCCAAACCTGCAGACTTTGAAACAATATATAAAGGAGGTGTAGGTACTGGCTTGAGGCATAGGGGCAGCTCCAGATGAGCAAGTCTTGATGTCCTGCCTCAGTCATTAAGCTGAGGTCCTGTACAAATTTAACTGGCTCCTATAATCAACCTTCTAAATAATTATAACCTTTTCTAAATCTTCTGAGTAAGGTACCCATTCCCCCCCCCCCTTTTTTTTTTCTCTAAAAAAATCTCAGATCCAAGGCCTTTGAAGTCTTTCATACCTCTGAACCAGTCTGGGTGGTTGGAAACAGAGGATATATGGAAACTATTGCTTGGAGGACATGAGACATAGAACTTATTCCACATTTATAGAACTTGTTCACATTTATAAAGTGTGTAGGGAATGACTGTACAGAGCTTTTAAAAAATGCACACGGAGAGAAAATAGGATCATTCCAAGTAGGATGTATGTTGGAATTAAAGCCCTGGTCAGACACAGTTCTCCAGAAGGGGTTTACACCTTAATAATAATATATATGTCATGTTATCTTTGGCCCTGGCCAACATATGACCACATAATTGTTTTTTAAGGACACACATGCCTGGATCACAACTGTTACCAAATATTATAATTCATGCATATCTGGTGAAATTGTCTCTAATGCTTCCCTTAATGTGGAAATTAAGTCCTTAAGGCCAGTAGTATTAGTGAGCAGGTGTGATGACCTATTTGGCGCCATAAACCTCCACATCTCTAACACAGAAGTCCTCAACCACAGATCTATGTGGCACAGTATAACATCGTGAATAACAGCATGGGCTTTGGAGTCAGACATACCTCATTCAAATTTTAACTCTATCTTATAAGAACTGTTTGACATCAGACAAGTCACTTAACCTCTCTGTGCCTTGGGTTCCTAACATATATAAAATGGGGTGATATTAACTACCTTATATGGCTGTTGTGAAGATAAAGGAAATGACAAAATGCATTTAGTGTGCTTAACAGTTTTTAGCATATAATAAGTACACAATCACTGCAGCTCTTGTATACATTTATTCCTAGAACATAAACTTTAGGAAGTGATGGCCCTGGATAGCATCTTTTCTTGCTCACCACTACATTCTTGCCCTCAGCTTCTGAGACTTGTGCTGATTTCCTGGGCACAGAGACTCAGGCTATCACTTGTCCTACAGACTGCTGAATAAGTGAGAGCTTGTAAACTGAGCAGGATGTCATTTTGAGTCGCCATTGCTCTAATTTTTTTCGACATTTCTGAAGAACAATTGGATTCCCTTCAGTTTTAATTTCCCTCCCGTCCCAGATAAATTTTCTAAATGTCCACTTCCTATTTCCTCGATCAAGGCCAGAGTTGAAAGAACCTGGCCTTTAATCTTCAGCCAGGCTGAGAGCACCATTTGGGACCAAGAGCAAATTGTACTGAAAAACAGCAGAAGCACTGAAATGAATTGTCATGAAATGAGGCTTCAAATGAAAGCACAAGGCAGAACCTGATCCTAATTGACAGTGGAGTTACTCAGGTAAGAGGCCAAGTCCAAATTTCCCATTGCAGAACTTTTGTAATATGCATTCCCCCACCCCCCACCTTCTAATCACCTCCTTCAATCCACAGAAAGTCTTTGGAAGATGGTGATCACTGCGTAAAGGTAACACCAAGTTATTTGACATTTCTTTAAAATCTCTAACCCATAAACTATGTGTAGACATGGAAAGTGTCTAAACCGTGGTACAATTTGAAATGTTCCCTGTGGTAGGGTGAATAATGGTACCCCAAATATTTCCACGTCCTAATCCCTGGAATCCCTGGAATATGTTATTTTATATGCAAATTGAACCTTGTAAATGTGATTAAGTTAAGGATCTTCATATGGGAAGATTATTGTGTATTATCTGGGTTAACCCAGTGTAATCACAAAAGGGACCCAGGAGGAGACAGAGGCAGAGGAGAAGGCAATGTGATGACAGAAGCAGAGACTAGAATGATGCACTTTGAAAATGGAGAAATGGACCAAAAGTCAAGGAATATAGGCAGCTAATAGAAGCTGACCAAGGCAAATGGATTTTCCCTTAAGGACCTCCAGAAGGAACCAGACCTGTCTACACTGTGACTTTAGGACACTGAAACCCGTTTAAGACTTCTGAATTCCAGAACCATAAAAGAATAAATTTGTGTTGTTTCAAGCCAGTCCTCCAAGTTCTCCTAGATATGCTGGAGAGCCAGCTTGCATTCCCACCAATGGTGTAGGAGGGTTCCCCTTTTTGTGCATTCTTACCAACACTTGTCATTTCCTGACTTGGTAATTTTAGCCATTCTGACTGGTGTGAGGTGGTATCTCACTGTGGTTTTGATTTGTAGTTACCTGATGCCCAGTGATGTTGCACACTTTTTCATGTGTCTGTTGGTCATTTGGATGTCTTCTTTGCAGAAATGTCTGTTCATGTCTTCTGCCCATTTCTTGATTGGATAATAATAAGTGAATTGGCTTGTAGAGCACATTGATTTTAGAAAGACATAGGCCTTTTCATCAAAAACACAGGAGGACAGTGAAAACACCATAAAAGACCTAATATAAAGATCTTGAAACCCGTCTGGAGAAAAGTTTTTGGGATGAAATTATTCATTTATTATCTCCTCCTCTCTACCTTCTTCCTTTCAGGTTAGTCATTTCCATGGAACTGTCTTTGACCCTTATGGTTCATACTGATAGATCTTTAACTTGACTTCTCTATAGCGTTTTGAGTAGCACTCACGCTATCCCTGGATTATATGTGACAATGCATTTTTGAGTGTTTCAGCTATATAAATCATGGTCTGCATAATGAAACTCTATTCTCTTTAGCACACAGACTGTGCCTTTCTTTTGTCTCCTCTAGTTTCTGCTATAGCTTTAAGTATATAGTAGTATGTTGGATAATGTTTTAATAAATTATCCCAAGTGAGTGAGTGTGTGTGTGTGTGTGTGTGTGTGTGTGTCCTTATACCTAGCCCTTCCCATATTTAGCAAAGACATCTCTTAAGAAAAAGGTTACTATAGGGGCACCTGGACGGCTCAGTGGGTTAAAGCCTCTGCCTTCGGCTCGGGTCATGATCCCAGGGTCCTGGGATCGAGCCCCACATCAGGCTCTCTGCTCCACAGAGAGCCTGCTTCCTCCTCTCTCTCTCTCTCTCTGCCTGCCTCTCTGCCTACTTGTGATCTCTGTCAGATAAATAAATTTAAAAAAAAAAAGAAAAGAAAAAGGTTACTATAATAGAACGGAAAACAAAAAAGTTAATTCTTAGCCTTTGAATTTTAAAATCCTATTTATAGTTTCAGGAACCAGGACTTTTGAGCTTAAAGAACTTAGAGCATATGCTTTATGACATACACAATAGACTGGAAAAGATACAGGACCAATCAGAGCAGGTTTTTCTCTCCTTGGACTAGATGAAAATTCCATGGGATATGAGAGGAGTGAGAGTTAGAGCAAAGGAGTGAGTCCTTGAGCGAATCCTTGGTAAGTCCCTTAAGAAGGTGTTGTAACCTGTCCCTGTGAGCCAGGACTCAAGTTGAATAAATAATAATACTCAAACAGGTGGGGAGGTGATGGAGAAATATGAGAAAGAGACTGTGCCTTACATCTCCCTGCATAGGGGAAGGCAACAAGCCTTGAAAGTTCCTGCTGAACCCAGCCTGGCACCAGAGCCAGTAGAGTTGGCTGCTTATGTTATATCACAGGAGACGGCTTGAGTGATCTTATAATTCTCTGGATTCTGATAAAGTATGGGAAAATCCAGTGTTTTCTAGGTAGTCACAAAGTGTCCTGAGACCTGAGAAAATGTAAACTTAGGGTTGAGGCGGCACAGCAGTGATCTGAGTACAACTGACTGAGACCTGGGTGGAATTTGAATATCCTCACACAGACAGTCAAGGCCGCAGATGACTGGATTCCAGGATGGACAGAAGAAGACATCTGAAGACTAAATACCTTCTGTTTGTCTTAGTCACAACTCCAGAGATTGTGGGGAGTGCTTGAATTGACTGTGATTAAGTTTTATACTACATGGAGATATGGGGGCTCAAAGACAAAATTATAAAAAAAATTCATGAGCATCTGAATTTGTGAGTTGACATTTATATAAACCCTACCAAGATACTCTATATTTGGTCAACTGGATTGACTTGATGAACCAGAACCTTCCTTCTGGGACCAACATTTAGGGAGAAAATTGAATTAGAAGACAAGAAGCTCCTGCTGGGGTTGGGTAAGTTAGTATGTATTGAAGTGCTCCCTGAGCAGTCCTTACCTCACTATGCTTTTGCTCCAAAACTTTTCAGCTTCTCTAGTTTCAGTAGCAACAATGGTGTTTCAAATACTGAACACTGAAATACCTCTGATTAGTCAAAAGAGGTTCTAGTTAGAGTCACTCAACTACTAAGGCAGGAAGGTGAATTCAGGCATTTCAGAGTTTTCCCATATATACAGAGGTGGAGACAAGAAGAGGTTTTAAAATAAGCGTTGATACTCACCTTTATGTGTAGTTACAAATGTATGACTTGATCATTGATTTTTAGCAGGTAAACAGAACCAGACAGGTTCATATTTTTAACTGAGCTGTAGCCTGAGTATTGCATTTGGAAGGGCCACATTATTTATTAAACCATGTGGGGCTGCTATGATTGCTCTATAGATAGGCAGGTCTCCAGAGTCAATTGGGGTTGTTGAATCACATTCAATGAATGTCCTAGCATCTCAATTTAAGAATCCTGCTATTGAGGGACTCTTCTAGAGTAATCATTTAAAAGCAGTAGCATTAAGCAGCTAACGGTGCTGGAAAATCAATACTGGCATGGGAGAAAACAATTCCCTGCAATGATTTCTATGCAAATTTTTATTCTTGTACCTAATGACAGGATCCACTAATGACTCATAGCTCAAGGAGGAGTGTCTTTCCCAGTTAAGCATGAAGCACATTTTTGCCTCTGTAACCTTGGCACCCACTTGGGAGGCATACTTTCACTGCTGGGAAACAATAGATTAAGGCACAGCAGACTAAATTTCTATGTATTTCTCCTGTGGGAGAGATGGAAGTCAGATAGAAAGAATGACTTTCTGGAGATTGGAATGGGTCCCTGAAAGAACCAGGACCATTCTTTTTTCATTGACTAAGTATTTGTTCATCCTGACCCTGCACATTTAACTGCTCCTTCTCCACTCAAGACAAAGGGAAGCCTAGAAAAGACACCTGTAACTCAGGCCAAACTGCTTTGAGACACTTTCCAGACTCCACTACCTCCCCCTAGCATTAAAACGTGTGGTGGGCATACATTTTACTCTAAAATATGGAGTGAAAGAAGTACCTTCTTTCTTTTATTCTCTAAACATAATTTAATCTAAGAGGCCACACCCCTTCTCAAAATTTGGTTGGAATTCAATCTCAGTCATTATTGAGGTAGGTCTCCAGAGTCATGTTAAGTTACTGGGTATCTTGGAAAATCACTGGGAGTCTTCAGTCTACATATTGTATGGTCACTTCAAGGTTGAGAGGTCTGATGACCCTGGACCCAGCTGAGGAATGGGGGTTTCTATCCAGGGTGGGAGTCCCAGAGTGGCCTCGAGTCTAGCCTTCATTGTATACCACATTGCCATTTTCCTCTGAGGTCTTGTCACCTCCCTGGGCACTGTCAGTGAACAGGGTGCCTACCTTCTACTTGTAGAATCTGTGAAACTCCAGCAGCCCTGCCAGTTTTGAGGATATTTTCTTGAAAGTTTAGTTACCTCTTTATCTGAGGTACCAAACCTCAGAGCCACTTCATTTTAGGATATTGGTTTAGCTCTCTGTCTCATTTTGCATTGGCTTTAGAACACATTCTGTTAACTTTGATCTGAAGCTGTTGAATCCCCAGGTTTCCAGGTCACAAGGCTCATATTCCTCTGGGTAGGCTGTGTGCATGTGTGTCTGTTAGTGTGTGTGTGTTTGTGTTTTTGTGTGCACACGTGCGCACACATGCGCTCATGCACATGAGAATGCACAAGCACTTCTCTGCTAGCACATCAGGGATGGGGTGAGAGAGGGTTCTCATTCTTAATGAATTTTCCCTTTCTCATCATCCTCCCTGTTCTTCCACCCCCTTTCACATAACAAGCTCATAACCATCCTTCAAGTCTCAGTCTCACTCTTTCAGGTAAGTTTTCCATGGCCCTTTACTCTATTTAGGCCCCCATTATACACATGCATAGCACTGTGTAACATTTCTATGTAGCACATGCCATAATGGCAATGAGTTAAGGTGGTGGTTAATATTTCTTTCTCTTATAGGTTTGTAATCTCCATAAGGATAGAGACTAGTCTTTTTTGTTTGTTGTTATGTCTCCATTGATTTGTAATGCTGGACATTTAGAATATGTAAAAGAATATGAAATAAGTAAATAAATGAAATCTTTCCACAGTTGTGAAGTAACAATCCCTTGGTCATTTTCTAATCTTTGTTTTTTTAGACTAATATAGTGGTAAAAGCGTATAGGATGAAAATAGACAATGTATTAACTTATTGTCCAAAAATTTTGGCATAGAGTTTTTATATTATCCTTTTATTATCTTTTTAAACATATATAATATTGGTAGTGATATCTCTCTTTTTCCCTTATATTGCTAATTTGAGCCCTGTCTTTTGGACTTTATGAAATTATGAATTTCTATTTATCTAAAACAACACCATTAAGAGAATGAAAAGGCAAACCAGTGTGGGAGAAAATATTTGTGATATACACAACTGGCAAAGGGCTTATCTTCAGCATATATAAATAACTCCTACAAATCAATTAAGAAACATAGATAAAACCAAATTAAAAATTTTCAGGGACTAACAAATATTTTGCAAAGTAGGGTATTGAAATGGTTAACAAGCATCATTAATCATCAGAGAAATGCAAATTAAAACCGCAAAAAGATACCACTATACATCTATCAGGATAGCTAACATTAAAAAGACTAATACCACTAAATATTGTCAAGGATGAAGAGCTGTTGGAACTCTCATTTACTATACGATTGGAATGTCAACTGGTATAGTCATTTTGGAAAACTGACAGTATCTACTCAAGTTGAATATATACGTACCCAAGATCTAATAAATCTGTTCCTATATGTATATACCAACAGAAATGTATATATGTGTGCACCAAAGTATATGTACAAAACGTTTGTAGCAGCATTATTTGTGATGACACCAAATGGAAAGCAATCCAAATGTTCATCAGCATTGGAATAGTTATGTAAATTGTGGTCTATTTAAATAGTAGAATGTTACATAGCAATTAAAAAGAGCAAACAAAGGGTGCCTGGGTGGTATAGTCAGTTAAGTGTTTGACTCTTGGTTTTGGCTTAGTTCCTGATCTCAGGGTGGTGAAATCAAGCCCTGTTTAGGGGTCTTCGATCAGTGTGGAGACTGCTTGGGATTCTCTCTCACTCTCCTTCTGCCCCGCCTCCTCATGCTCTCTCTCTAAAATAAATTTAAAAAATCTTTTTTTTAAGAACAAACTATATTACACAAAACAACTGGATGACTCCCACAGATAGAAGGCTGAGAAAGAAGTCAGATGCAATAGAGATTCTATTTATATCAAGTTCAAACACAGGCCAAATTACTCTGTGGTGATAGAAATCAGAAGAATGATAGACCAGGAAGAGGCTTTTAGAATGCTGATCTAGTTGTAAGTCCTGAACTAGGTGGTGGTAATATAGGTATGATCACTTTATAAAAATTAATTTGTAAAATTGATATTTATTTTTTGTCTATATGTTACAAGTTAATTAAAAGTTTATAAAAATAAATAAAATAAGGATAAATATATTAAAGAAAAGGGAGGATTACACTGGATGATTTTTAAGGTTCTCTCTAGCTCTAACAGGTTATGATTTTGTGTGGAAATGCTTTGAAATTAAAAACTTCTTTACAAGCATAAGGTCTTTTACTGTTATCAGTGATAGTTGACCTTGAATTCTTAGTGATTTCTTGAGCAAACAATGGCAAAAATTTACTTAAATGTCTATGTATTTATTTACCATTTGAAAATTTAAAGGACCTGCCTGCTTTTCTGGTAATTGTTCATTTTCCAGTTCCTTTGAAATTTTCTGTCAAGAATCTGGATGAGAAACCAGAAACAAATATGGGGACTTATCCTGAACACTCTTAAATTTTGGGCTGGCAATAAATAATGTCAAAGCTTCTAAATACAAGGTTCAAGGTTTAAGGAGAATGGTTCATGATTCTTTTGAGTCAGCTGTGGCTTTGCATTCTTCAGATTATGTTTTCTACTTGAATACATAATGTAACAATGGAAATGATTTCCCCAATCATTTCACCTCTGTTAGGATTCTGTAATTCTAAATCAAGTGAAAATAATGCTAGAAGAATAATAAGATACATTTAACATTCATTTCAAAAAGCAGTCATTCAGGGGCGCCTGGGTGGCTCAGTGGGTTAAAGCCTCTGCCTTCGGCTCAGGTCATGATCTCAGGGTCCTGGGATCGAGCCCCACATCGGGCTCTCTGCTCTGTGGGGAGCCTGCTTCCTCCTCTCTCTCTGCCTGCCTCTCTGCCTCCTTGTGATTTCTGTCAAATAAATAAATAAATCTTAAAAAAAAGCAGTCATTCAAATTGTATCATTTTATCATTGCCATCAGTATCTTTTCCTCAGCCTTGCCAGTAAAACTCAGTTAATGAATCTACCAGTAAAGAACAGTTGATAAAGTACTTTACTTATTTCTAGAGATGAGGCTTTGGCTTCACTGGGGCCACTGAGCTTATTCAAAACCCAATATACATTTTTTTTAACTTGGAAGTTTTTCTCCCTTTGAGATATTCTATTTATTAAGAACTCAACTTTCCTGGTATCTAAATGAAAGTTTCCTTTAAAGGTATATTGCCTTTCTAATTCTTGGCCTGGGGAAAAATGTCAGAAAATTCTTTAAGTCTATTTAGTGAAGTATTTTAAATGCTCATCTTGCACTTTTGAGTGAAGTGTAATTTACATTTCATAAAAGTAAAAGCTGAGCAGCAAGCTGTAAGTAATTATCATATAATTAAATGTCTACTATGAAGGGAATGAAAACGTGAACTCCTTCGTGATTTTCGTGACTGGGTTACGCAATAGCAAATTAAATTATAACTCCTTATCTCAGGAAGGCTCCGGGGAACCTACTCAGGGTTTGAAGAGATACCTCTGAGTTGCCAATATACTTTCAGTAGGAGGCTGAGGCAATCAGTTCACTGTCCAAGCAGACCATATAAAAATGGATTCTGTAGCTTAGGTTTTAGAAATGGAAACCAGAGTGTCTACTCCTTTCAGTGACTTTGAAAACCCTCTTTCCCTGTGTTAGTATTTGTAAATGGGAAATACCACCATGATAATTAGTTATTGCCATGCATATGCTTTATTTTTTTCAAATTCACAAAGCAGTTGGATTTAGGGGTGATAATCAAATGCCAAATACATTTGTAATTAGGTGAAATGCTTCCTCTAATCTGATTTTGTTTAATATTTATTTAAATTATGCACTGAGTTCCTGCTAAGTTCAGGATGTTATAAGGCAGTCAAAGGTTAAAAAAGACATGTTACTTGCTCTGTGGAAGATTATAGTCTGGAAGTGGATAAAAGCTATGCCCACAAAAACTACAGAACAAGGAAAAATTGGATAGTTATCAGAGAATACAAGGTACAGAGGAGATCAGGCGCAGAAGCAATCATTTCTATTTCTGGCTGGATAGAAATGATCAGGTTTCAGGAGACAGTATTTAATCTGGTGTATGAGAAATAGACTTATTATTATAAGAAGAGATATTGAAGAGACTATGAGCAATGATAGATGTGGGAAACCAGCACAGGGACTTCAGGGAATAAAGTAGACTAATTTGGTTACTTATTCAAGAGTCACAGTGGCAATTTATCTAAATTTGTGAATATAACTCTTGGGTTTTACAGATTTTCTCCCTGGTCAAAACATATAATGTGATATTTTTGATTCTTTACATTATTTGGAGCATTAGATACATGTACTGGTATAGTGACAGATATGGATGAAAATGGAGATATGGAGCTGGGTTGCAAAAACTCTTGGTCACCAATCTAATGAAGATAGATTTTACACCAGGAAACATCCAACTAAGAAATCTTATTGATGGACTGTTATGTACCAGGCATTTTAAAAGTCATGTGGAATACAGAGATGAATACCTTTCCTTACCAGAAACTAGTTCAGTGGGGGATATGTGTGAAAAGAGCTGAGGGCACCTATCCTAGACAGGATGTAAAGGGTCAAGAGAGGCATTCTAGAAATGGTAATGTCTGAGTTGAAATATGAAGGAGAATATGGGTTTTTCTGAAATAAGGACCTAGGAAGGGTTTTTCAAGCAGAAAAATGGGAAGAACATTTCAAATGGAGAAAGTATGCAGTCACTGAGTTGTAGAGAGCCTGGAGAGCTCCTGAGAGTGCTAGGCTTGAACCTAGGGTGTGAATTGAGTGGTAAAGAGATGAGGCTGGAAGGATAGGGAGCTAATCATGAAAAGCCTTACAGAAGTTATTGTAGTGATCCAGGTGAAGATGACCAACTTGGAATTAAAAATATAGCAGTGTGGAGGAAGAAGAGGGCATACATACTCCTGAGAGAGATTGAGGGGGGTAGAATTTGTAGGACTCACTAACCAATGGAATGTAAGTTACAAGGTGGAGAATAGAATGTAAGGACGAATTTCAGGCTTGGACTTGGGTGTCAGGGAGAGCCATTCACTTACAGGGGAACCAGGTGGATTAGAAGATTTGAGAGGGAAGTCCTACCTATAGCTAAGTTTTACCTATGTTGAGTCTGAGGGGCCTGTCAGATATTCAAATGGAGATAGTAGCAAAAAGTTGGATATATTATTTGGAGTATAGGAATGTAGTTGGGGCTGCAGATATAGTTTTTTTTTTTTTAAAGATTTTATTTAGTTATTTGACAGAGATCACAAGTAGGCAGAGAGGCAGGCAGAGAGAGAGAGGAAGGGAAGCAGGCTCTCTGCTGAGCAGAGAGCCTGATGTGGGGCTCGATCCCAGGACCCTGAGACCATGACCTGAGCCGAAGGCAGAGGCCTAACCCACTGAGCCACCCAGGCGCCCCTGCAGATATAGTTTTGAGAGTCATAGTAGCAGGAGTTGCAAATCAAATTTAGGATCCAGGCAGGTAGCATAAATGGATGATTCAGGCTGGGGATGATATGAGGTAATGACAAAAAGAGGAGATGTGCATAGGTCCTGCCCAAGGGCACCGAAGTTAAAAATAATCTGGTAAGTCAGCCAAACAACACCCATCTACTTAGCCATAGGAGTTTTCAAGCAGCCAGTATTCCATCTTTGATATAGATCACAATTAGCCATTAAAGTGAATGTAGAGGGACACCTGGGTGGCTCAGTGGGTTAAGCCTCTGCCTTCAGCTCAGATCATGATCTCAGAGTTCTGGGATCAAGCTCCACATAGGGATCTCTGCTCAGCAGGGAGCCTGCTTCCTGCCCCCCTCTGCCTGCTTCTCTGCCTGTTTGTGATCTCTTTCTGTCAAATAAATAAATAAAATCTTAAAAAATAAAGTGAATGTAGAGTTTAGGCAGAGAGTATGTAGAGTATAGGAAAAAGCCAAGGACATAACTCCAGAGGAGAAATATAAGGAATAAACAGATACTTGGGGGCAGAGAGGGGAAAAGAGAGAGAGACAGAGACAGAACCAGGTAGGAATGGGTAACTGTAAATTTGCACCATGCAGGGGAGTGCTAACTTTAATTGAAACCATTTCAGTGGTGTAGTGAGGGCTGAAACCAGATTGTAGTGGATTGAGAATTTAATGGAGGAAAAGAAGTGGAGACTGAATATAGACAACTCTTTCAAAATATTTGGCTGTGAGTGAGAGGTGAACAATTGGGTGATAGTTCAATAATGTTGAATACTGCAGAGAGGTCTAGGAAGCTGAGGCTAGAGAAGAGGACATTGAATTTGTTATTTAGGAGGTTGATGTTCCTCCTCCTTTGAAAAGTTTACCAAATTTTATCAATATATTGCACAATGGCAAAACATTAAATACTAACAAAAGTCTTTCCAGTTAGAAGGGCCTTGCCCATTCTCTCTCTCCCTTCACATCTAGCCTGTCCACTTAAGTCTTGTTTGACTACTCCTTCTAGTAGTTGTTTTCCCTTTGTATAAATAATATGCTTTTATTGATATTTCCTGATACCTAAATTTTAGACAGCATCTACTGACATTCTGTTATGGAATATGAGGATTTAATACTCACTTTATCCCCTGCTCATGTTCTTTTCCCTACATACACACAATATAATTAAAACATCTTTGTTCAAATGAGTTTTTAGTATTTGTCTTAGGATAGCTATGTACGAGTGGTGCACTGTTGAGCCAAGTAGCATATTATGATGCTTATGTCTTTCTGTATAAAACTTTTTGTTCATCCTGGAGTTAACAAGTGCTTCATGTTTTTGCTTAATTAAAAACAATAATTATTTTAAACTTTTTATTTTGAAGTGACTGTACAAAAAAGTTATAAGAAATAATACAGAGAGATCCCATGTACCCTTTGCCCAGTTTCCTACAATGGTAACATCTTGCAGGACTATAGTACAATATCAAAACCAGGATTTTGACATTGATACAGTCAAGATACAGAATATTTCCGTCACCATAGGACCCCTTGTGTTGTCCTTTTATAGTCATCTACATCCCTTCCTTAACTGCTGAAAATCATCAATTTGTTCCTCATTCTCAAATTTTGTCATTTCAAGATTCTTAAATAAACAGAGTAATACAGTATGTAGACTTTTGGGACGGTTTTTTTTTTCTTTTCACTCAGAATAATTCCATGGAGATTTATCTAGGTTGTTGCATGTATTGACAGTTAAGCATTTTTATTGCTGAGTAGTATTTCATGGTATGGATATATCACAATTTAATCATTCATCCATTAAAGAACATCGGGGTTATTTCCAGGTTTTGCCTATTATGAATAAAGCTGCTATAAATGTTTGTGTACAGGTTTTTGTGTACACATGAACATTAAGTCTTTATTTCTGTGGGACAAATGTCGAAGAGTGCAATTTCTGGGTTGTATGATAATTGCATGTTTCATTTATAAGAAAGTAGCAAACCATTTCCACATTGGATATATCATTTTGCATCCTCACCAGCATTTGGAGTCACAATTTTTTTTTTATTTTAGCCATTCTGACAAGTGTTTAGTAATATCTTGTTTTAAATTGCATTTCTCTAATGGCTAATGATGTTGAGCAACTTTTCATGTACTTATTTGCCATCTGTACATCATCTTCAGTTAAATGTCTGTTCATGGCTTTTGCTTATATTCTAACAGGATTTTTTTTTTTAAATTTTGAGTTTAAGAGTTCTTAATATGTTCTAGATAAAAGTCCTTTCTCAGATTTGTATTTTGCAAACATTTTCTCCCATTATGTAGTTAGTCTTTTCATGCTCTTAACAGGGTCTTTTCCAGAGCAAACATTTCTAATTTTGAAAAAGTTCAATTTATCACTTTTTCTCTTATGAATTATGCTTCTGTCATCAAGTCTAAGAACTCTTTGCCTAGCCCTAAATCTCAAATGTTTTTCCTATTTTTTTCTAAAATTTTCATGGTTTTCTATTTTAAATTTAAATCCTTGATTAATTTTGAGTTAATTTTTGTATAAGGTATGAAATATATTTGTGTTTTTTAATTTTTATTATTATTATTTTTTAAAGATTTTATCCATTCATTTTGACAGAGATCACAAGTAGGTAGAGAGGCAGGCAGAGAGAGAGAGGGGGAAGCAGGCTCCCTGGGGAGCAGAGAGCCCAATGTGGGGCTCGATCCCAGAACCCTGGGATCATGACCCGAGCCGAAGGCAGAGGCCTTAACCCAGTGAGCCACCCAGGTGCCCCATATTTATTTTTATTTTTTAAAATTAACATATAATTGGGGTGCCTGGGTGGCTCAGTGGGTTAAAGTCTCTGCCTTCGGCCCAGGTCATGATCCCAGGGTCCTGGGATCGATCCCCACATTGGGCTCTCTGCTCAGCGGGGAGCCTGCTTCCCTTCCTCTTTCTCTGCCTGCCTCCTCTCTGCCTACTTGTGATCTCTGTCAGGTAAATAAATAAAATCTTTTAAAAAAATAAATTAACATATAATGTATTTGTTTCAGAGGTACAAGTCTGTGATTCATCAGTTTTACACAATTCACAGCACTCACCATAGCACATACCTTCCCCAATGTCCATAACCCAGCTACCCCATGCCTCCCACCCCCTTCCACTTCAGCAGCCCTCAGCTTGTTTCCTGAGACCAAGAGTCTCTTAAGGTTTATCTCCCTCTCTGGTTTCATCTTGTTTCATTTTTTCCACCATTCCCCTACGAACCTCTGTCTTGTTTCTCAAATTCCTCAAATCAGTGAGATCATCTGAAAATTGTCCCTCTCCAATTGACTTATTTTGCTTAGCATAATACCCTCTAGTTCTATCCACATCATTGCAAATGGCAAGATTTTGTTTCTTTTGATGTCTGCAGAATATTCCATTGTATATATATACCACACCCTCTTTATCCCTTCATCTGTTGATGGACATCTAGGTTCTTTCCATAGCTTGGCTATTGTGGACATTGCTGCTATAAACATTCAGGTGCACATGCCCCTTCAGATCACTACATTTGTATCTTTAGGGTAAATACCCAGTAATGTGATTGCTGGATTATAGGGTAGCTCTATTTTCAATTTTTTGAGGAACCTTCATACTGTTTTCCAGAGTGGTGGCACCAGCTTGCATTCCCACCAATAGTGTAGGAGGGTTCCCCTTTTTGCACATCCTTACTAACACTTGTCATTTCCTGACTTGGTAATTTTAGCCATTCTGACGTGTGAGGTGGTATCTCACTGTGGTTTTGATTTGCAGTTACCTGATGCCCAGTGATGTTGCACACTTTTTCATGTGTCTGTTGGCCATTTGGATGTCTTCTTTGCAGAAATGTCTGTTCACGTCTTCTGCCCATTTCTTGATTGAATTATTTGTTCCTTGGGTGTTGAGTTTGGTTAGTTCTTTATAGATTTTGGATACTAGCCCTTTATCTGATATGTTATTTACAAATATCTTCTCCCATTCTGTCTGTTGTCTTTTGGTGTTGTTGAATGTTCCTTTTGCTATGCAGAAGTTTTTATCTTGATGAAGTCCCAATAGTTCATTTTTGCTGATGCTTCCCTTGCTTTTGGTGATGTGTCTAGGAAGTGTCTAGGAAGTTGCTGTGGCTGGGGTTGAAGAGGTTGGTGCCTATGCTCTCCTCAAGGATTTTGATGGGTTCCTGTCTCACATTTAGGTCTTTCATCTATTTGGAATCTGCTTTTGTACATGATGTAAGGAAATGGTCTGGGAGAAATGGTCCAGAAGAAATGGTCAATCTTCTGCATGTGGCTGTCCAATTTTCCCAACACCATTTGTTGAAGAGACTGTCTTTTTTTTTTCCATTGGACATTTTTTCCTGCCTTATCAAAGATTAGCTGACCATAGAGTTGAAGGTCCATTTCTGGGCTCTCTATTTTGTTCCATTGATCTATGTGTCATTTTTAGTGCCAGTACCATACTGTCTTGATGATTTTAGCTATGCAATTAGAGCTTGAAGTTTTGAATTGTGATGCCACCAGCTTTGCTTTTCTTTTTCAACATTCCTCTGACTATTCAGAGTGTCTTCTGGTTCTATATAAATTTTAGGATTATTTGTTCCATTTCTTTGAAAGAAAAAAACTGATGGTATTTTGATAGGGATTGCATTAAGTATGTAGATTGCTCTAGGTAGCATAGACATTTTCACAATATTTGTTCTAATCCATGAGCATGGAATGTTTTCCCATTTCTTTATGTCTTCCTCAATTTCTTTCGTGAGTATTCTATAGTTTTCTGAGTACAAATTCTTTACTTCTTTGGTTAGATTTATTACTAGGTATATTACGGTTTTGGGTGTAATTGTAAATGGGATTGACTCCTTTATTTCTTCTTTTCTTTCTTGTTGGAGTATAGAAATGCAACTGATTTATGTGCATTGATTTTATACCCTGACACTTTACTGAACTCCTATATGAGGTCTAGCAATTTTGGAATGGAATCTTTTGGGTTCTCCACGTAAAATATCATATCATCTGCAAAGAGTGAGAGTTTGACTTCTTTGCTGATTCGGATGCCTTGTATTAATTTTTGTTGTCTGATTGCTGAGGCTAGCACTTACAATACTATGTTGAATAGCAGCAGTGATAGTGGAAAGCCCTGCTGTGTTCCTGATGTTAGGGGAAAGGCTTTCAGTTTTTCCCTATTGAGAATGATATTCACTGTGGGTTTTTCATAGATGGCTTTGATGATATTGAGGTATGTACTCTCTATCCCTACACTTTGAAGAGTTTTAATCAAGAAAGGGTGCTATGCTTTGTCAAATGCTTTTTCAGCATTTATCGAGAGTATCATATGGTTCTTGTTCTTTCTTTTATTAATGTATTGTATCACACTGATTGATTTGCAGATGTTGCAGCCCAGGAATAAATCCCACTTGGTTGTGGTGAATAATCCTTTTAATGTACTGTTGGATCCTATTGGCTAGTATTTTGATGAGAATTTTTGCATCCATGTTCATCAAGGATATTGGTCTGTAATTCTTTTTGGTGGGGTCTTTGTCTGGTTTCGGGATCAAGATAATGCTGACCTCTAAAATGAGTTTGGAAGTTTTCCTTCCATTTCTATTTTTTGAAACAGTTTCAGGAGAATAGGAGCTAATTCTTCTTTAAATGCTTGGTAGAATTCCCCTGGGAAGCCATCTGGCCCTGGGCTCTTGTTTGTTGGGAGATTTTTTTAAAAAAGATTTTATTTATTTATTTGACAGAGATCACAAGTAGGCAGAGAGGCAGGCAGAGAGAGAGGAAGGGAAGCAGGCTCCCTGCTGGGCAGAGAGCCCGACATGGGGCTCAATCCCAGGACCCTGGGATCATGACCTGAGCTGAAGGCAGAGGCCCTAACCCACTGAGCCACCCAGGCACCCCTGAGAGATTTTTGATTCCTGCTTCAATCTCTTTACTGGTTATTGGTCTGTTCATGTTTTCTATTTCTTCTTGGTTAAGTTTTGGTAGTTTATATGACTCTAGGAATGCATCCATTTTTTCCCCCAAGATTGTCTAATTTGCTAGCACAGAGTTGCTCATAATACGTTCTTATAATTGTTTGTATTTCTTTGGTGTTGGTTGTGATCTCTCCTCTTTCATTCATGATTTTATTAATTTGAGTCCTTTCTCTTTTCTTTTGGATAAGTCTGGCCAGGGATTTATCAATCTTATTAATTCTTTCAAGGAACCAGCACCTAGTTTTGTTGATCTGTTTTACTGTTCTTTTGGTTTTTATTTCATTGATCTCTGATCTTTGTTTTGTTTTGTTTCTCTTCTGTTGGGTTTAGGCTTTCTTTACTGTTCATTTTCCAGCTCCTTTAGGTGTAGGATTAAGTGTGTATTTGAGACCTTTCTTGTTTCTTATGAAAGGGTTGTATTGCTATATAGTTTCCTCTTAGGACTACCTTTTGCTGCATCCCAGTGATTTTGAGCAGTTATGTTTTCATTTTCATTTGTTTCCACAAATTTTTTCAATTCTTCTTTAATTTCCTGGTTGACCCATTCATTCTTTAGTAGGATGCACTTTAGCCTCCATGTATTTGAGTTCTTTCCAAGTTTCCTCTTGTGGTTTTGGTTGAGTTCTAGTTTCAAAGTATGGTGATCTGAAAATATGCAGGAAAAGATCCCAATCTTTTGGTACCAGTTGAAACTTGATTTGTGACCCAGGATGTGATCTATTCTGGAGAATGTTCTATGTGCACTAGAGAAGATTGTGTATTCTGTTGCTTTGGGATGGAATGTTCTGTATATATCTCTGATGACCATCTGGCACACTGTGTCATTTTAAGCCTTTATTTCCTTGTTGATCTTTTGCTTAGATGATCTGTCCTCTTCAGCTAGGGGGTTGTGAAAGTCCCCTAATATTTTATTATTGTCAATGTGTTTCTTTGCTTTTGTTATTAATTGGTTTATATAATTGGCTGATCTCATGTTAGTGGTATAGATATTTAAAATTGTTAGATCTTCTTATTGGATAGACCCTTTAAGTATGATGTAATGTCCTTCCTCATCTCTTATTATACTCTTTGGTTTAATATGCAATTTATCTGATATAAGGATTGCCACCCCACCTTTCTTTTGACGTCCATTAGCATGGTAAATGGTTTCCACCCCCTCACTTTAAATCTGGAGGTATTCTTGGGTCTCAAATGAGTCTCTTGCAGAAAGCATATCTATGGGTCTTGTTTTTTTTTGTTGTTGTTGTTTTGTTTTTCTGTCACTGAGACTTGTAAGTTTTACTATTAGATGAGAGTGTGGATCTATTTTTATTGATTTTGAAGGGGGTTCTCTGTGCCTCCTGGATTTTGAGACTTGTTCCCTTCACCAAATTAGGGAAGTTCTCTGCTATAAATTGCTCCAATATAACTTCTGCCCCTCCCTCTCTTTCTTCTTCTGGGATCCCAGTTGTTCTAATATTGTTTCATCTTATGGTATCACTTGTCTCTGGAATTCTGCCCTCGTGATCCAGTAGTTGTTTATCTCTCTTTTTTCTCAGCTTCTTTATTCCACTGCACTTCACCATCTTGGCAACTTTAAGCCAGGAATATACCTCATTGTAGCAGACTTCTGAAAGTTCCACTTTTGTGCTCTGTTGCTTATAATATTTTGCAGTAGTCTTCTTAAGCAGTCTCTCTCCCCTCTGCCATATCCTCAGATATATCACCCAGGGTGCAAGTCTCTGCACCTTTTGTCTTGCACAAATTGGTCATTTTTCTACTTGAATAACTACAGCATTTCTTTTCTCAGAACTTCGTTTGATTTCTCAGATGTTCATAATGATCTGATAACGATCTTGCTCAACTAGAGGGACCAGATAAACTTACAGTCCTCTACTCCTCTGCCATCTTAACTGCCGCCCACCCCAGAAGTTGGAGCATGTTTTAAAATTCACTGTCTTGGGACACCTGGGTGGCTCAGTGGGTTAAAGCCTCTGCCTTCAGCTCAGGTCATGGTCCCAGGTTCCTGGGATTGAGCCCCACATCAGGCTCTCTGCTTGGCAGGGAGCTTGCCTCTCCGCAAACCCTGCCTGCCTCTCTGCCTACTTGTGATTTCTGTCAAATAAATAAATAAAATCTTTTAAAAAATCTTTAAATTCACTCTGTTAATCTCTGTATTTTAATTGGTATATTTAGACCATTGTAAATTATTGATATGTTAGGATTTAAATCTGCCATTTTAGTTTTTGTTTTCTGTTTGTTTCCTGTTTTTGATTTATATGTTTTATTTATCTCATTTTCCTGTGGGTTACTAGAACATTTTTTAGAGTTCCATTTTGATTTATCTATAGTGGTTTTGAGTATAACTTTGTATAGCATTTTTAGTGTTTGCTTTTTGTATTACATTTATATACATGTATCTAAATTATCACATATGTCATCATTTTAACAGTTTGAATGAAGTATAGAAACCTTACCTCCCTTTAGGTGCCTTCCCCCTCCCTGTTTAAAATATGTTTTAAATATTTTCTCTACATATATTTAGAACCACATCAGACTGTGTTATAATTTTTGCACCAACCATAATAAAATATAATTTAGAAGACTCATGAAAAGGAAAACCTATTGTATATACCTATATTTTTGGTTACTGTGCTCTTTCTTTTCTTGATGTCCAAGGTTCTTTCTTTTACCATTTTCTATGTGATTAGAGAATTTTCTTTAGCCAGTCTTATAGGTTAGTCTGCTCATGATAAATTTTCTTAATTTTTCTGCATCAGAGAATGTCTTGATTTTCCCTTCCTTCCTGAGGATATTTTTGCTGGATACAGAATTCTGGAGTGATAGTTTTGTTTTAGCACTTGAAAGACGTTGTGCCACTTTATTTTGGCACTCACGGTTTCTGATAAGAAGTGTGCTATTATTCAAAATTTTTCTCCTATAGATAAGGAATCATTACTCTTTCACCACTTTCAATATTTTTTCTTTGATTTTAGTTTAAGAAGTTTGACTATGATGTGTGTTGGTGTGGATTTTTTTGCATTTACCATTTTTGGAGTTCACTTAGCTTCTTGAACTTGTATATTTATGTCTTTTATCGCATTTGGGAAAGTTTCAGCCATTATTTTTTTGAACATTTTTTTCAGATGTAACCTCTCCTCTCCTTCCAGAACTCCAATGACATAAATATTAGATCTCTTGTTATAATACCACAAGTCGGTGCAGCTTTGTGTATTGTTCAGATTGGGTAAT
Source organism: Lutra lutra (assembly GCF_902655055.1). NCBI lineage: Eukaryota > Metazoa > Chordata > Mammalia > Carnivora > Mustelidae > Lutra > Lutra lutra. The sequence continues at coordinate 21,480,914 of NC_062296.1, forward strand.
TACTGTTTTGTCTTCTAGGTCACCGATTCTTTCCTCTATCCCCTTCATTCTGCTGTTGGGACCATCAACTGAGCCTTATATTTTGGTGATTTTATTTTTTAGTTCTAAAATTTGCATTTTGTTCTTTATATCTTCTATTCCTTTGTTGAGACTGTCTGTTTTTTCCCCAAGTTTCTCTATTTCTTCATTTGCTTCAAGTGTCTTTATAATTGCCTATTGGAACATGATTATGATAATGGTTTATAATATTTGACAAATAATTCTAACCTCTGCGTTATCTTGGTGTTACCATTTATTTTGTCTTTTTTCATTCAGTTTGAGATCTTTCTGGTTCCTTGTATGCTAAGAAATTTTCAGTTGAAGTTTGGACATTTTGGCTATATGAGGCTCTGGATCTTATTTAAACCTTCTATTTTAGCTGACCTTTTTTGATATTGATTTGGCAGGGTAAGAAGGGTGTCACCTCATTATTTCCAGGTAGGGGTACAAATCTATATTTCCTATTCAACCTCAATTGACAGCCAAGGTTGGGTAATGAATCTTCATTACTGCTGGTCAAGGGTAAGGTTTCCATCTCCTCATTAGGTATCCATTGATGATTCCCTGGCTGGGAAGGGTGGATATGTGGATATGTCTTGTTACTGCTGCCCTTCTGACTTTCACTAATACTAAAAGTTTTAGAGTGGTCTCATTTATGTGGAACAGTGATGGAAAACCTGACTCTCAGCTTTCTCTAACATCACCAACATCAGTGTGGAGGTCACCTTGTTACTTCTGGGGGTGTGTGGAAATCTATGCGGCTCAGGTGATTTCTAGGGACCTCATTTTTGCTGAGGAGTGATGAAGTTCCAACTCCTTACATGGTCTTCTCTGGCATGACCCAGTGGAGGTTTTGGGCAGCATCTTATGGCTTTGCAAGAGTGGATGACTGTTTTCCATTCAGCCTTTGCTGGCATGGATAAAAGTGGTGCTACTGTTGTTTTCTATGATGTTTAACTAGAGTATAATAATAATTGTCTAAAAGTTTACTGTTGCTATGCTTTCCTGGTCCTTGGACTAGTGAAAGCAGTTTTTAATTGGTGGTTTCTTTTTATCTGTACCGACTAGTGTTTCTGGGTTGCTAGATTCTTCATCGCTAGGTCTGAGATATATTAAGCAAAAAGAAAACTGGAGGAATTTACAGCCATGTTGTTCCTCAACAATGGAAGTCCCTAGCTGGTCTGTTTTTGTTTTCTCCACCTTCAAGAGTTTTCCTATGCTTGTTTTATATATAATTTCCAGGGTTTTTAGTTGTTCTTAGTGGGTAGAATAAGGAAAAATATATTTACCCCAAATTCCAAGAAGCAAAATTGTGTTATTTTTTAAGAAATCAAAGTAACTTATTTACATAGTTTAAAATTTAAAGCATTTATGATAAAAATCAGCAGTCCCCCACCTCTTCCTAACCTATGCCTGGGTCTGACTCCTTGGAAGCAACCACTTTCAACATTTTTAGCTTTCCTTTGTTTGGAGGTGTTGGATTACTATTTTAATTTTCTAGGTCATAACTGGTCTGTTCAGAATTTCTATTTCTTTGTGATTCAATCTTTCTAAGTTGCATATTTCTAAGAATTTACTCATTTCTTTTAGGTTGTCCAATGTTTTGGTTTATAATTGTTCATAGTAGTCTCTATGATCCTTTGTATGTGTATAGTACTAGTTGTAATATCTTTCATTTCTGATTTTATTTATTTGCTTTCTCTTTCTTGTTTTCTTAGTTGGTCTAGCTAAAGGTCTCTTAATTTTCTTTATCTTTTCGATAAACTAGCTCTAGGTTTTTTTTTTTTAAATTTCTTTTCAGTGTTCCAGGCTCACCCAGCCCCCCAACCCCCCTCCCTTCCAAAACCCTCACTTTGTTTTACAGGGTCCAAAGTCTTTCATGGTTCATCTCCTCCAATTTCATAATCTTTTCTATTGCTTTCTATTTTCTATTTCATTTCTTTCTGCTTTAACCTTTATTATTTTTTCCTTCTGCTAACTTTGGGCTTTGTTTTTCTTTTTCTAGCTCCTTGAAGTGTAATGTTAGGTGGTTTATTTAAGACCTTTCTTTTTTCTAACGTAGATATTTACTGCTATAAACTTCTGTTTTTTTCTTCATCTTAGAAGTTTTGGCAGGAATATTTTAAAGGACAAGAAAAATATTATAATTTTGTAATTTTAAGAAAGAAAACCTGCTAAAGTATCATTTTAAAAAGCCCAATGAACAGTTCTGTGTCCTGATTGTGTTGATGGTTACTCAGATCTACACATGTAATAAAATTTTATAGAACTGCATGCCAAAAAAGTGCATATAAAAACTGGTGAATGTTAAATAAGGTTTGTACCTTAGTTAATAGTATTGTAGCAATGCTAACATTCTGGTTTTGATGTTCTATGGTTATGTAAGATATTAATATCGGTAGAGACTGTGTGAAATGTATATAAGAACTCTATAATAATTTTGCTATTTCTTGTGAGTCTTAAACTATTTCAAAATAAGATTATTTAAAAAGTCCATTCAAATGAAAAGATGCTCAACATCATTCATCATCAGGGAAATGCAAATCAAAACTTCAATGAGGTATCATCTCATACTTGTCAGAATAGCTAAAATCAACAACACAAGAAATGATTGTGAGGATATGGAGAAAAAGGAACCCTCTTGCACTGTTGGTCAGAATGTAAACTGGTGCAGCCATTGTGGGAAACAGTATGGAGGTCCCTCAAAAAGTTAAAAATAGAACTACCTCCAATCCAGTAAACACAATACTGGATGTTTACCCCCAAATGCAAGCACATTAATTTAAAGGGATATATGCACCCCAATATTTATAGCATCATTGTTTATAATAGCCAAGATATGAAAGGAGACCAAATGTCTATTGATAGATGAATGGATAAAGAAGATGTGTTATACATATACAATGGTATATTATTTAGCCATTAAAAAGAATATAATCTTGCCATTTGCAATGACATGGATGGAGCTAGAGAGCATAAAACTTAGCAAAATAAGTCAGCCAGAGAAAGACAAATACCATATGATTTCACTCATATGTGGAATTTAAAAAACAAAACAAAATGAAAAACAAGCAAAGGGAAAGAAATATATAGAGAGGCAAACCAAGAAACAGACACTTAGCTATAGGAAACAAACTGATGGTTACCAGAGGGGAGGTGGGTGGGAGTGGGATGGGTAAAGTAGGCAGTGGGGATTAAGGAGGGGGTTGGGTAAAATAGGTGATGGGGATTAAGGAATGCACTTATTTTGATGAGCACTGAGTGATATATGGAATTGTTGAATCAATACGTTGTACTGAGACTAATATAACACTGCATATTAACTACTGAACTTAAAAAAAGTCCATTGAAGAGATAAACAAAGGAGGAAGTAAAGAATTCTATAAATCTTGCCACTAAGAGATATATCTATTAAAAGTTTTGGGAACATTTTCCCTGATATCCCTATATTTATCGAGCACTTCTTATATGCCCGGAACTCCTCTAAGAACTTTATGTATATTATCTTACCAATTTCTTACAATAGCCCTCTGTGGTCCATACCATTATTATGCTCATTTTACAATAAAGAAACCAAAGCTTAGAGAATATAACTTGTCTTGGTCATATAATTAGTAAATTTCAGGACTAAAATGCAAGCTGAGGTATGTCTGATGCCTAAATTCAGGCATTTTTTTCTTCACTATATTAATTCTCCTAACACCTCCAACTTGATCACACCTACTTTGTCTTCTTCCAGGTACTAGAATGTGACCTTCCTGTAATTTGGATTTATTGTTCCAGATGGCTACCTCAGTGGTTCCTATTAGGATAACTTTATACCACCCAATCTGCTTGCTCAGTCTTAGACTATATAACAACTTAAAATTCTCCAATTTATTTTATTTTATTTTGATCTTTATTTTGATTTCCCAAGTTAGTCCTGTGTCCTTTTTTTCCCCTAAAAAGCAGATGCGAAGAATTTTCACCAATTACAGAATTTGTTACTAGGATATTTGCCTTTAACTTACATATTTATAACTTTTCATTTCGTCTGATTTTAGCTTCTCTGGCCTTCTGTGCATCTTACCAGAATGATTTCATCTGAAAAAGATTTAAATGGTTATTTAGAAACCATCCCCTTTTTGTCTTTAGACTTTTGCTTCTTTCAAACATGGCATCGGTTTCCATAAGAGAGGTGTGTCCTCTACATATAATGGTAGCCTTTCCTTGCTTCTCTCTTACTTCAGTTTCTTTCCTTACCTATCCATTGCTATGTGCTATATTCTTTGATTTCATCAATACATCTGCTATTTCATTTCTCTGCAAGAGTTTGAGAAGAAAATCATACAACAAACATTCTTGTTTTTTTTTTCAAGAAAGAATTAGAAATGTTTTATTTTATTTTGTTTATAAAAATTTTAAGGATTTTATTTATTTATTTGACATAGACACAGCGAGAGAGGGAACACAAGCAGAAGGAGGGGGAAAAGGAGAAACAGCTGAGCAGGGAGCCTGACGCGGGGCTGGATCTCAGGACCCTGGGATCATGACCTGAGCCAAAGGCAGACGCTCAACCGACTGAGCCACCCAGGCGCTCCTCCATTATGAGTTCTTAAAGCAAGAATGACTGTTTTAAAAAAATAAAAAGACTCATGTTACCTTGAGAAGAATTTTGGATGTATAGACTGATGAAGAATTGATTGACAAAGGACCATCTTCCTAGGAACTCCCAACTAAACCATTTCAGGGCATTCATCCACTAAAGTTTATTTTATTTTCAAGGTGGAGGGAGAACTTGTCTGTTTCCTAAATCCTTTGCAGGATCTGCTATTCTATGCCTTTGTCCACAAGTAACACAGAACTGAGGTGGTAACTGTCTACTGGAGTGGCTGGCCAGCGTTGGTCAGTTATACCCGTGTGCTCTGCCCATTTCAAATGGGGTAGGGACAATATGGGTGGGTACAGAGCCAAAAGCTGTGGTAAAAGGGAGAGTTTATTTTTTGAAGTAAATCTTCAAGGGTTTTTACAGACATCCTGTCTTCCCAGAGAAGACAGGCTTTCTTGGATTCATTATAAATTGCCTGCTACATCATAAAGCTCTTGGCTTATTATTTAAAAAAAAAAAAAAGATGACTAGGATGGTGAAAGGACTTGATGGCTACCAGTCATAGGAATAGTTGAAGAAGAGAAGGCGCAGGGATGGTCATGATAACTGTCCTTAGACAGCTGAAAGACTGTCATACAGAAGTGAAAAACAGATTGCATTTTTTGTAAGGTATCATGAAGCAGAAGCAGGGATGATTGGTAGAAGAAATCAGGAGAGATTTTGGGCACAATATAAGGAAGAAATATACAGAAGTGGGAACTCTGCTGATAGAGAAAGTTACAGTAAAAGATGTTGGTGGAATGAATGCCTTCGGAAATGTTGCTAGTTTGGCTCTGGGTCTGGAATGGTCCAAGAATCACCTAATAACAACTTGTTGAGAGTGCTAGAAAGAAGTTTCAATAGAAAGGTGGCTAAACAAGGTGAGTTTTAAGGGTTCTTCCATCACTGAGATTCTTTGGATTTGTGGTTGGAGAAAGTTTGAGAACTTAAAACTGTAACAGCTGTTTTTTTCTCAAGAATGATGAACTAAAGATTCCAGTGGAATCATGGACAAGTCTCTGGAAAGACAGTTAATATATTACATATGTGTAGTCCTGAAATTGAAAAGAGGTAACTCAAGAAGATGCTTTCCAGTGACTGAAAGTGTGCCCAGAAAAGAATGGTGCTACTCTAGATTCAGTCTCTGAGTTGGTCAAAGTCATTTCTAGAGGATGACAAGATGAGTTGAATCTTTTGGATATTATTTTGGGGGGTGCCTCAGTGCTGCTCATAGAAACAAGGAACTGAAACTGTTCAGTGACTCATAACATCCAAAGGTAGAAAGAGATGCAAATATATCCAATTGGTACAAAACCATGTTATTTCCAACAGTATGCAAATTTAGGACTAGAGCAAGTGGTCTGGGAATAACACTTCTGCCTTTTCCCCATCCCTCCTCAGACTGGGCCAACTCTTCACATTTGAGTCAGGGGAGTGTTTGCACACATATTTTGATTTGCCTCTTTTCTTACCCTTAAGTTGATTATTCCATACCTTCTACCTCAGAAAATGGTCAGAATCATAATGATCTTCTCTGTAGGAGTATTTTGCTGCTTGGTTTATGGACTCCTCTGGAGCAAAGATGATAAATAGGCTTTATATTTGGGGCCAATTCTGCTCGGATAGTAATGGCTGCATAGGGCACTGCCAAGAGAACTGGTTTGAGGCCTTATCTGAACCAGCAGGAAAGAAGGCCATGATCAGTTAATGATGTCTACTCTGTAGGTGTGGGATGGGAGAGTGACAGCATGCACACCTCAAAAATGTACTATCCTTGTAGTAGAGGAGAGAGTTATAGATTACTGCCAAAAACTATTATTATTTGCACCTTGCTAGGTCAAAGAGTTAAAATCCATGACTACTAATACTTAATCTTCATGTATTTTCTGGCCATCAGCTTCAGATATAAGATGAGCCTTGATTCTGGCTGCAGTATCATTTCCTGACTCTCATTAAAGATGAGTCCTGGCCCTTACCACAGATTGAGTCCTATTCTGGCCACAGTTGGCACCTAAACTCTAGACAGCTATTACACAATGATCATTATCAGATAGGTTAAGGCAAACTCATTCTCACCACTAGAGACACAGTTCAAGGCCTATGCTTTACTAGAAGTGGGTCAGTAGCTGTGCTTTTTGTCTGTGAAGGACAGTGCATTATTGATATAACAAGATGCCTGTCAGTGTTTCTTTTCCAATTATCCAACAGCAAAGACCACAAATGCTTTATTGCCATGGGAGACAGTATTTTAAAAAAAATGGGAAGAAAAAATGAAACTCAAGTGAAAGAAATAATTTCCTGTGACTGTGAAAACATAAAGCAAATGCCTGAACATGATTTTAAATGGGTCTGTGAATGTGGCTGATGGAGGGAAGCTTTCTTGGAAAGGATGTGTACTGTGAGTGCTGCTGGGTACAGAGCACATTAGGGGGCAAGGAAGCCAGGAACCATGTACTGGAAGTCAGTTTCTATTAAATTAATAGACTTCATACAGCTACCAATTTTGGTCTGGATAAATGGGTTTTTAGAATAATAATTTCTTAAAAGTCATGAAGTGACTTGATAAAGATAGTAATAAAACTGTCAGAGTCTCTACGTTGGCTAAAGTTGGGTTGTAATAGGGGATTTAAAAAATATCTTAATCTTTCAGAATGTGGGGAGAGGGGAATGGAGGAATTAGAGCTCCATTTGATTCCTGTACTGGGGCAGGGGAGGTCGAGGCTTTGGAATGTATGGGAACAGCTCTGTCCAATAGAATTTTCTGTAATGATGGAAATGTTCTATATCTGCATTGTCTAATACAGTAGCCACTGACAACCTATGGCTATTGAGCACTTGAAATGTGGATAGTGTGACCGAGGAACTTAACTTTAAATCTTATTTAATTGTAATTAATTTAAAATTAAATTGCCATAGGTGTCTAGTGGCTACCATATTGGACAGCATAGCATAGAATTTAGGTCAGTTTCCAGATCTAAGAGCAACAAAAGTATAAGAAAAACAGAAAAACCAGGGGTGCCTGGGTGGCTCAGTGGGTTAAAGCCTCTGCCTTCGGCTCAGGTCATGATCCCAGGGTCCTGGGATCAAGCCCTGCATCGGGCTCTCTGCTCAGCGGGGAGCCTGCTTCCTCTCTCTGCCTGCCTCTCTGCCTACTTGTGATTTCTGTCTGTCAAATAAATAAATAAATAAAAACTTTAAAAAAAAGAAAAACAGAAAAACCAGAAAATCCATATGTCTAAGCTCAGTGTATACCTCTATTGAGAAGAATAGGCTTTTGTTATCTTTAGATAGACCCTTCACGTTGATCTTATATGAGATCATGCCAGTATTTGTGGAGTCTGTGTCTCTGTGGTCAATCTAAGGATATGGAAAGTTCAAATATATTGTCCTTGACTAATGGGTATTAATGAATTTTATGAAAGTAACATATCTTGTTTGAAGCAGAGAAATGAATATTTCAGAAAAGAAATGTAAATAATATTTTGATTAGAGAATTAACTAATGTTTCTTCTGTGCTGCAGATATAACAACCAGACTGCCATCTTTATGTGGGACATTTATAATTTAGTCAAAGCTCAAAAGCTCAATATCTATTCCAATAACATATTTTTGGTGACTTGGACTACAGAATGAAACAGGAAAAAATGATATACCATAAACCAAATGAATGTCTTTAGGTATAGTTTGGATAATGAAGCAGATCTTAGACTTGATTAGCTTCCATTTATCCTACTGTTCTTTTAATTATTTTAATTTTGAGGTATAGCTCTTGAATTTGCAACTCGTTTCCTATGTGCTACCTTTATGCTTTTTAATTTTCCCCACTTTATCATAGTGCATTCATTGAAATACTACCTTTATGCTTTTTAATTTCCCCCACACTATCATAGTGTATTCAAATAACTTGAAGAGGTCTACTGTAGCTGGTGCATTGATTATAATGGTGTATGGTAAAAGATAATAGCAGGGCAAGATTATGGGCTTTGAAACCATGTTGAACTATTCAGGCTTTATCCTAGGAGCAGTGGGAGTGACATGAGGTTTTTAGAAATGAAATGCAGCATGGGGAATGAACTAGAGAGCAGGGGATGTGAAACCTTGATCATTTGGAAGGTTAGTGCAATAGTTAAGGTGAAAGACGATGATGATGACCTAAGGTGATGATTGCAGTATAGATGGAAAAAAGTAGACAGATTAAAGAAATAGTTAAGAAGTAGCATTACTAGAACTTTGTGAGTAATCAGATGAAGAAGGATTAGACTGTACTCCCTGTGGGTAGCCTCTTCTTTTGCCCTATTTTCCTGAGATAAGACTCATCACTCTGTCATTTATCCCACAAATAAATCTACTTCCCCCAATGGGAAATGTACATTTTGCTGACATTTCATGGGGGAATGTAAGACCTGGTTACATTGTATACCACAGAGTGAAATTTAATCTGATTCCTCAAGTCTCTTTCCTATTTAACTCTCCTCAGGTCTTTCACCTCTTTCTTACTCTACTCTTCCTTTCTCCTCAGTTCCTGTGCTCTCTTGCCTCCTCTTACATTCTATTTTACTTCTATCCCCTTTCTGTTGTCTTTTTAAATTTTTAATTTAATTTAATTTAATTTATTATTATTATTTTTTTCTATTTATTTTTTACTTTTTAAATTTTTTATGGTTCCTTAAAAAATTTTTTTTATTTCTTTTCAGCCTAACAATACTGTTTTTGCACCACACCCAGTGCTCCATGCAATCCGTGCCCTCTCTAATACCCACCACCTGGTTCCCCCAACCTCCCATCCCCCGCCCCTTCAAAACCCTCAGATTGTTTTTCAGAGTCCATAGTCTCTCATGGTTATTATTATTGTTTTAAGTAGGCCCCTGCCCCAGGTGGGACTTGAACTCATGACCCTGAGATTAAAGTCACATGCTCTACCAACTGAGCCAGCTGGCTACCCCTGTCTCCTTTCTTATAGAGAACAATTTAACTTTTTTTTTGAGCTTCTTCCGTTTATATACTTGTGTAGCAACTCAGGTTTCCATTTTGTTTGGGATCTTCATCTTTAGAAGGCAGGGGACATTACTTATGATAATCAATATTGCTGATTTTTTTCTTTTGCCTTTAAGCTCCAATATGGCTAGATACTGCCATTACTGATACTGTATTTAAAATTTTGATAATGTGTTCATTGTGTGTTTTGTATAATTTTTTACTTAAAAATTGTTGCATTAAAATATTATTTGTATTGATTCTGAGTCTTTTGCTACCTCCTTACATTTTGCATCCAAGGGCAGTGCCTCACTTGTCCTGGCCTTTGATAATCCTTAGGGATTTTAGAAATACATTTTAATGTGCTTTATACAAGTATAATTTTCCTGAAATACAGGCTTTCTTGAGCTACTCAGCCTGACCTTTTTTATATTAATGCTTCTTACTGCCTGTCAGAAGGTGGTGTTAGAGGAAAAGTTAAGAATTGATTTTACTCCAGAATACATGAAGTAAATAGTTGGTCATTAACAAGTCAGGGTGTGGTTAAGTGGTAAATGTGTAGAACAGCGTTAGATGTTTTAGAGGGCAGCAAGATGGGCCAGGGCAAGAGATAGCTGGACTGAAAACTAAGCCAAAATGTCTGGGAGATCCCATCTCAGTAACGAATTCAGCTCCATGTTCAGAAAAATCTAGTACAGGCAACAGGAAACAGTTCAGGTAGATGGCCAGCATCAGGAGATCCGTCAAGGGTACAATTTTCCTGGAACGGAGGAGAATAGCACCGTAGAGTTTAGAAGCAGAAAAAATGCACAAACACAAGATATTTGGTGAGGTGGAAGCCTGGTGACATCTGAATCGGGTGGCTTTAAAACTAGAAGGGGAAATGAAAGTTGAGGATAATCAACATTTTTTGCTCTGCGTGGTTGGAGCAGGGATAAGGAACATGTTGGTCCCAAGCTTGTGGCTCATTCTGCAAATGGCTTAAGTCATAAGAAGTGGCACAATGAGAGAGGAGAAGAACCAGGCAAGACACTAGTGTTAAGTAAGAATGGGAGCATATGTATAATGCCTTCTCTATACTATATATGCCTAGAAACAGGAACTTTTAAATAGCAATTCTTTGTTGATGATGATGATAAGGTGATTTAAATGTAATATTACTTAGAGAAAATCATCCAGAATACTGCTTTTCTTTTATCACTAGAAAAAGGGTTTTCTTCCAAAATTTGACTCAATTAATGTCTTACCTCCCCCAATGTGCCAGAACTACAAATTCTGCAGGGTGTTAGTTATGCATTAAATTCACATTCTGACATACATGATGGCTAACTCATTTTTACTTTTATATTGCCTTCTTATTGATATTTTGCCAAATTCACATATGCACAGGAAGAAAGTTGATATTTTTTCTCTGTTAGCATGAGATGCTTTATTGCTGAATTCAATGGCACCACATTAATTCAAAGGGAGAGAGGCCAATGAGACTGGAAATCAAGCCCTTCAATTCCAAATTTCCACATTTATTGCATTTGAGGATGCCAAGGCATAAATGATAAAACATTCCAGCAGGCAGAATGCATGGTTTTAAACCTATTTACTCTGCTGTAGCTGAATGTTGCTGCATATGATAAATGTTGTGAATAAGTATGTTTCAAGGCCAAAGAGATCTATGAGAAATCCCATTGTTCTAAGAATCACAAAATCATTTCAGAAATTGAACAATAGTACAGCAGCTTAATAGCAAATTTGAATCTTATCTCCAACATGTCAATAGTCCTTTAAAAATATCCTGTGCGTGGTTTGTGCACAACAGCGAGTATTCCTCTGCTTTGGACCTTCCAGGAACTGAAACGTAAATTCTCCCAAGAAGGGAATTGACTCACTACTTGGTTAGCAACCAACTGTTTAAGGCTCTCATGGTGGATGAACTAGGGAAGTCAGGTTTTGTTGGTGCAAAAGAGTCATTTTGATGGAACAGTGGACTAATCATACAGTTCAAAATTAGGGAATTCACTTCTGGCTTTTAGAACCTGAATCCTTTATGTAAACCAGTTACATTTATCACCTTAAAAGCATTTGTCCCTTTTCCAAAAAGGCTTAAAAACTCAACCAAACTCTAATAAAACGAGTGCCAAGATATCCTTGTTGTTTTATATTTGTACATTGGCCCTGTGTTTTGAATTTTCTGGAACGAGATCTTTTTAAAAAACTCTCCTCTTAGACCCCTTAACTACTGACACTCCCAAAATACTCCAACATTTTCTCATGCAAACCGTATCTCCTTTACAACTTTTTACATTCTGAGGCAGCACAAAAATCTTTTGTAAGACAGCGTGAGACAAAACTGGTATCAGCTTTGTTTACCATAACCGGGATTTTCAGTTTCAGTAAATATAAGGAAATCATTTTTTTGAGTTTCTTTATGTGAGGGGGCTGGAGAGAGAATGTAGCCCCAAACTTACTTGGTCTGTCCAGACCTAGCTGTGACCAAAGCAGATTCACATATAAGTATGCTTTTGGGAAGGGGTAAAATAGGAGGGAAAAATAAAGCACTTGGGAAAAGAAATGGCCTTCTCTGTGTGCTTTAATGAAGAAATTTGATGCATATTCCTCACATGACTTATTTCAACCTGAATTTAAATCCCCTGGGCCTCATCAGCTCTTGATTGCTAAAGTATCTCATAGCTGCTGGTATGGTTTGCACAAATCCTAACTGAACTGCTAACATACCCTGAAATTGCAGCAGGATTAATTTTTTCACAGTTTGAGTGATTTTTATCAGATTAATTACCACCTCCTGTAGTCCAATCCCCATTCTCTGCCAACCCAACTCAAGAAAGTATATCTATTTCTGGAGCTGTGAGAAATCTAACTGTCAAGATGCATTTAGCTGAATGATTTTTTTTTTTTTTTGGACAAAACTAGGTTCTTGAAACAATCCTTGCTGGGCTGATGGCTGAAAATTGAGATGCTACATGTAAATAGATACAGTGCTTTCAAGCAAACAGCAAAGTGCTTTTATTTGGATTTCAGGTTTATTACCATAAATGTTGGCTGCATTTTTAATGGGCATTATATCTGATTTTACCCACCACCATGACTTCCTGTAGGTTTACTAGTTTTTTTCCTTTTCTCTCCAGATGTGCCCCTTGTTTCTCTCTTAAAGTGTCAAAACCCTTTTGCATATATTTGGAAACTTCCCTGATTATATAATAATATTTTAAATATTTTATTCACTTATTTGACAGAGAGCAAGGGAGGAGTGGAGGGGAGGGGAGGGCTAAGGGGAAGGAATCTCAAGCAGACTCAGTGCTGAGTTTAGAACCCTATGTGGAGCTCGATCTGGTGACCCTGAGATCATGAGCTGAGCCAAACCCAAGAATCCAGTGCTTAACTGAGCCACCCAGGCACCGCATTATACCATAATATTTTAACCAGCCCCTATTGTGAATAACAGAGCCAGGTGTAGGAACCATTATAGGGTGCACCAATAATAAATAAATAAACAAATAAATTGGGGAGAAAGGATTCCTTGGAGTAGAATGCCAGCTGATATATGTGGAGGGAGTGGTAGAGTTGGGAAATCATCACATTTTTAAAATAACTTTATTTTTTAAATTTCTTTTCAGTGTACCAGAATTCCTTGTTTATGCACCACATCCAGTGCTACATGCAATATGTGCCCTCCATAATACCCACCACCAGGCTGACCCAACTTCCCACCCCCCGCCCCTTCAAAACCCTCAGATTGTTTATCAGAGTCCATAGTATCTCATGGTTCATCTCCCCCTCCAATTTCCCTCAACTCCCTTCTCCTCTCCATCTCCCCATGTCCTCCATGTTATTTCTTATGCTCCACAAATAAGTGAAACCATATGATAATTGACTCTCTCTGCTTGCCTTATTTCACTCAGCATAATCTCTTTCAGTCCTGTCCATGTTGATACAAAAGATGGGTATTCATCCTTTCTGATGGAGGCATAATACTCCATAGTGTATATGGACCACATCTTCCTTATCCATTTGTCCTTTGAAGGGCATCTTGGTTCTTTCCACAGTTTGGCGACCATGGCCATTGCTGCTATGAACATTGGGGTACAGATGGCCCTTCTTTTCACTACATCTGTATCTTTGGGGTAAATACCCAGTAGTGCAATTGCAGGGTCCTAGGGAAGCTCTATTTTTAATTTCTTAAGTAAATCATCATTTTGCTGCCATCATAATATAGAAGTGTTCAGGCAAGAATCATCAACTGGTGCTAACTTCAGTGGTGAAGAGCTAGATATATGTATAGCCTCAAAGTGTCTTGTCATAGATGGGTTTTAGCTATGAAGTGAAAAATAGTAATTATACAGTGGAAGCATGGGACAATGCCTTGACCAGGCGATCAAAACCCATATCACAGGCAGACATCCTCCAAATGTGGTGTTCTGAGTAGGACACATTGCTTAAGTAGTTTTCTGGCTGAGAATGCATAACATGAGTCTAATCATATGGAAACATCAGACAAACCAAAATTGAGGAACAATATATAAAATACTGGGTCTCTGCTCTTCAAAAATGTCAATGTCATAAAAGACAAAGAAAGACTGAGGAACTGTTTGAGATTAAGAGAAGCTAAAGGGATATGACAAATAAATGCAATCATGATGTTGGGTTGCTTCCTATACTGGAGGAACCAAAATGCCATAAAGGATATTATTGGGACAAGTGATGAAATAAGAATATGGGCAGTAGATAAAAGTATTTTAACAACGTTAAATTTCCCAAATTTGATAACTATACTGTGGTTATTTAAGAGAATATCTTTGTCCTTAGGAGAAGTACAAACTGGAGTATTAGGGGGCAAGGGGATTGGTGTATGTCGTCTACCTTCAAATGGTCCTGAAAATAAATTATAAATGCATATGTTAAATATGTATAAAGTTCTATATAAGATATAGAAAGTAGTTCTATTTAATAAATTATACATACACCCATGTGTGTATGTTTATATATAGTCTATGCATTTGGGCACTCTGCTATCTGCATCCCAAAACAAAGCTGATCAAGTGTGTGTGTGTGTGTGTGTGTGTGTGTGTGTGTGTGTTGGGAAGAGAATGAGATAAATCAGATAAAAAGTATATAGGCATTCTCTGTACTATTCTTGCAACTTTTAAGTTTGAAATTATTTTCAAAGAATTATGGCAACTGTTTCCCTTATAAGTATACCTTGTAGATTCCCATCTCCATTCCCTCACTGATATCATTCCCACAATTCTCCCTAATTTGGCAAGTCAGCTTCTCCAAATCCTACCAGATCTCCAAGTCCAGTTCAAACATGGCCTCCCTCTATGCACTGCTCCCTTCTCTACATTCCTTCAGCACTGTTGGTGTCATTATCATTTGGACAGATCCTGTTGACTGGCTTTGTTCTGGAATGCAAATAGCATAGTGGCTAAATGTACAGACTGTGGAATCAGATTGTCTGGGTTCAAGTATCAGTTCTGCCACTTATAAGCTGTGTGATCTTGAGTAAGTTCCTTATCTTCTATCAATCTTGGTTCCTTTGATAGGAAGCAGCAGTACACGAGGGAGAAAGGAGCTCTCACAGGGAGTTCAGAGGCTTGATTCTAGGTGTAGTTTTGTCACTAATGTGTGACCTTATTGGGTCTCAGTTTTCTCACCTGTAAAACAAGGGTGTTGGATGAATAAGTGGTTCTCCACCCAGACTGAATTAGAATCATCTGGGGAGCTCTAAAATACATATAAAAATATATGTCCAATATCTTCCCACCCCTTCTCTCCCACACTCACCCCAAATTCTGATTTGATTGGTAAAGGGTGAGTCTCAGGTGTGGTTGTTCTCAGAAGCTCTTTACAATTCTGTGTTTTTGTGCAAAAGTGCTGCTGTGAATTCTTTACTGTTATTGAGGACCCTTCTGTCTCCCACAAAATGTGTGGCCTAGGGCTTGATCACATAGTAGGGACACACAGTGACAATGTGTTAACTAAAATAATGATTAGCTAAGATTTTCCTATTTTTACCCTGGCTAGAAAGAGACATCTCTGAGCATCTCAGCATTTTGACAGAATGATTATTGCCTCCTCGAATCCCCTACTAGCCATGGGAAATTAGCTGTAGCAGTGTATGCTTTTAATGGGAATCTAGCATGTCAATGGGCTATTTCTGTCATTGTGGTTTAGTTTGATATTCCAATGTGCCCCCGCTGCTTTCCATGATACTTAGCAAAAAGGAAGAGGTGGCGGTTCTCCCTTGTTTCACATTTGACCAATTGCTATGCTTGAGGCAATCACAAAACACCATAGGTGTTGAAAAATGATTAGGGACAATTAAGATAATGCAGCCTCCAAGGAAGATGCCACTATCAAGTCTTCGATCTCCCAAATGCACAGGTTGTATGTTCTTGCAACAGCAATTACCTAAAAATATCTAATACTTAATTACTTTCAAAGTGTCAGTCTTCATAACTGGGTATTAGAATGTTCTAATTGATAGCACAGCTGTAGCTTCTCTGCCTGACACTGGCATATGGCTTGCAATATTCTTCTACCTTTATCAGTTTTCTTTCTTCATAAAGCTCACTTACAGATTGCAGAATCAGGCATGATCTACCTAGGATTGGAATTGCTGGACATTTTTTTGGAATTTACCATTTCCAGCTTTGAGTGAAATGGGAAAACACACACACATGCACACACACATAAACGAAAAGGAGAAGAAAAAGAAAAAGAAAGAGCTCAGCTTTAGGGGCCTATGGCAACCAAATTGTGTTGGAAAACTTCCTAGTTCCTGTTGCTTTTGCATTTTATTTTAAGAAAATCCTATACACATGCAATATAGTGTCAGCTAGAGTCACCTTCATCATCCTTAGAATCTAAATAAGATTAGCTGGAACCTCTATCCCAGTGATTGTGAAAAGTCCAAAGCCCTCCACAAGCTGTGAATGCCATTGCAGTCACTCATAGCTTTGAGCACTTGCCGTGTCAGGGTCTTCTCAGTCTGCTGTATGTGCAATTTCTATTCTATATTATGTTGTCTGAAACTCAGAACATAGCCCCTTTCCTTAATTTTCCAAAAACCCACTCACACAAGGAAAGTGGATTTGGCCCATTTTAATGAAGCTTGGGTGATATGGAGGGATTTTTACCACAGGCATGCAAACAACTTTAAACGGAGTAGTAGCTATTCTTGTCCTTCAAAGTCCCTTAGCCCAAGATCCAACCTCCCACCATGTTGCTTAGCCTCCTTGATCTTTCCTCATAGCCCCTTCCCTTTTGCTTACTTTTTTGCTCCTGTCCTCTTGGGAGGAATCTAAAGGTATTATACATTTTCTTATGCAGAGAAATTAGGCTCTCTACTGCCAACTCCAAAACTTAATTCTGAGCCTCCCTTTGCATACTCACAGTTTGTGCATTTACTGCTTAAAAGGGCCCATCTGATTGGATTTATTTTTTAGTATATACATAAATGAGTGTGTGTGTGTGTGTGTGTATGTATGTGTGTATAGATGCATACATATACACACATATATATCTAAGTTCTAATGAATATTTAGATGTTAGTTGTTGATAATAGATTAATGTATTATTTCCAGAAACTTATGGATTTTATCAGGAAATTTTAATGTCTTGAACTAGAGGAATGAGTAATAATCTATATGCTGTGCTTAGAATAGATTCTGGAATATAATAAGTGCTTAGTAAAGTTAGTTACTAATGTTGTTGTTGTTACATTATTATTGGGATTTTGGCTGTGGTGGTAGTGGCTGCGTCAGTGGGAGGAGGGTATAGACAAAGCATGAGGACTGTTGGTGCTGCTCAAATTCTTGTAAAACAGCTTATTTTTACCTGTGAGTAATGTCAGAGCTAGGATTTACAAGTAGTTCCTTCTTTGTTGTATTCACTATGGCCCACCAACTTCCCCCAGCCAAGTCAGGAGTTAACATTAAGTGAATGTCTAAACTCTTCAGCCTTCCATGCAACATCTGGCACGATCAGACTCCTCTTTATTTGATTCCTCTGCATCCATAGGCAGTTTTATGTTCTAGTTATGCTTGCCTTGTGCTTATTTTTTCTTTTTTCTTGTCTTACACCTCTGCCTAACAAATTATGCTTGCTAAAATAACCCTAAATGGGAGTTCTCATTTGGAAGTGAAGGAATTATACTGGGATCTACCTAAGGAGGGGGTGGTAGTTGGGGATCAGAAATTGGGAATTAAGTTAAGCATTGTTAAAGTCCACCATCATTATACATTTCCTATTTTCTGAACATGGCCATACAATGATCATCTGCATTCCTCTTTACCTTTCATTAAACATAGTGTTCCCCAAAGTTAAGATTAGAAGCATTTTCTCCAATATTACACTGTATGATAACTAACTAGAATTTAAATAAATTTGAAGGAAAAAAAGTAAAAGTGTTTTCTGAACCCCACTGATGTATCTCTCTGGGCAAGATTGTTTTCCTTTGCTCCGATTTAACCTGCTTCTTAGTGAGAATAGACAAAGCCAGTGTGGGTGATCTCACCTAGAGTAAGGCAGGGTTCTTGAGAGGTCAGAGGCAGGCACCACATCTGCTAATAGAACCAACAGAGTCAAGGCTCTCTGTGAAGACTTCCAAGCACTCTCTGTGAAGACTTCCAAAATAAATCCAATCAGATGGGCCCTTTTAGGCAGGTGGCAGGTAGAGGATTTGGGCATGTTTCAATAGGCTCAGTCTCTACCTGAACTTTGTTCCAAAGACAGTTACATATGGCAGAAGTCTGGCTCATTTGTTGGTCCACACTTTAATGAATGCTATCAATCAAAAACATGCTGCTTGCTCATAACTAGGTTTATTGTTGTCTTCCTGAAATAATTTCTTTGGCCATTCAGTCCCCCAACAAAATTCCATATTGGAGACCATATTGCAAGCACTGTTTTTTTGTAAGATGGTAAAATTGGCCCATCTGTTTCTCTCTCTGCTTAGTCGTAAACAGGGGAATGGTGAAACATACTCCTTACTATGATCTGGATTCATTTCAGTGCGTTGCACCAGCCATAGAATCTCACCTCATTTACTTCTGGAGATTGTTTCCTTCTCCTGGAGAAGAACAAATTGTTTTGGGAAAAAGTCACACACTAGCCATGGATTTCTCTGACCATATCCAGCTGAGTGGAGGAGTATATGATAGGGATGTCTGGATTCTGAAGAAAAAAGAGATGGCTCAGACTGGGGTCAACACCAGTATCAATGTCTGAATTTCTTAAGGGGATTGGAGGGAAAAAGTATAGAATCTAAGGAGAGGAGACCATAGAGGTAGGCAGGGGCAAGACCATGAAGGGAATTATAAACAAACAAACAAACAAATCATTTATATTTGAATCTAAATGTGATGGGAAGCCACTGAAGGATTTTAAGCAGTGGAGTTACATTATCAGTTTTGAATTTTAATAAGAATCTTCCGGCTGCTGTGTTGAGAAAAATAAACCAAAGGCATCAAGTGTAGAAACTGGGTAGCCATTAGGAGACTGTGGTAATTGTGTATTTGTTCAAAAGTATTTGTTCCTTTCTTGTCATGATTTCCTGTAGGCTGAATATATTTTTGCTTCCCCTTAACTTTTGGCTTGGCCCTGTGACTTGACTTGGCCAGTTAAATTTGAGAAGAAGATGTAACCTATATCCTATTAAAGCAGAGCTACAAATGCACTTATGGTTTGGCTCTGTTGCCCATGAGCTTCTGTTCTCCACTATGAGAATAGCATGGCTTTTAGTGTCCTTTGTGGACACATGGAACTAAGTTCATCCCAGTGGGACCCCCCAGAGTTTAGTTGAATTGCAACCCTCATGTAACTTGAGCAAGAAATAAGTATTTCTAGAAGCTCCAGAGATTCTGGGATTGTTTGAAGCTACCAAAAGCAATAACAAAAACAAAACTACAAACCCAAACCCCCAAATGAACAAAACCACCCCCCAAAATACTGGTAGCAGTGGAAATGGTGAGAAGTGGTTAGATTTTACATATATTTTGAAGGTGTAACTGAAAAAAACTTGCTGATGTTTGCAATATGTGGGATGAAAGAGAAGGAGAAGAATGAAGGATCACTTTTGAGCAACTGAGCAAATGGGACATCCTTTACTGCAATGTGGAGAATTAGGGAAGAGCTAGTATGAGGGGAACTAGGAGCTCATTTTTGGCCATCTTGTGTTTGAAGTGATTATTAAATATCCATATATTGATCTACCTTTGGTTCTGAACAAATTCTTACTTTATATATTTGCTTGTTTTATTTTGCTTTATCTACAAAAAGAATATTTTGTAGCTTACATGAAAGTATTGGTAAAACCATTAATGCAAGGGGATTCAGAGTGAAAATTATATTGAAAACGTCTGGCGGAAGAAAACTACTGCAATTCAATACAATTAGTTTTGAGCTTCTTAGTAACCAAAATGAAGAGGCAAAGGCAATGAATTATAAAACTCTCATTTTCTGGGGCAGTGGTTCTCAATCTTGGCAGCAGAATATAATCCTGGAGCTTAGCCAAGCACATTGTAAATGGTGACCTCTGATGCTGCACAACTCAACAGCCCTGTCCCTCACTCACTTATAGAAATCCAAATTTTGCTGGTCTAGGATGGAGCTGGCATGGGAATATGTTTAATATTAGATGATTCTATGATTCTAATGTGCAGCCAGAATTAGGAACTACTACTTTTATAGAAGAAAGAATACCCATTGATATGGAGAGATAAACTTGTTGCTGAGCTGTGATTAATTTTGTCTCAGGCATCTTTATGTAAAGGGTATTGAGCTATGTAATGAATGATGGTATAGATTAGCAATTTCATATGAGATAAGGAAGGTTTTCTTCTTTACTGCTTATATGTACCATCAGTGAAAGCTAAAGCTGCGAGGTTAAAATGATAGTTGTGTAAAAGCAGAAGCCAGAGGGATAGGGTCCAGTTACATGGCTTCTGGTAATTTGGTTTAGCAGAGTAATAAAGCTTGGAAAGTCATGGGGAGGAAAGAGTTAATGGAATCCTCATGAACATTGATAGTTTCAAGAAGACTTTTCTCAGTTTGACTAGGAAGCCACTCAAATATTTCTCAAGTGTCTGAGCCTTTCAGCCAGCTTTTTCCTTCTTAATTGAGGGCTGCCTGTAGTTGGACAGGGAATGGTTTGTGTTCTTCTTCCCTTTTAGTTTTGTCACTGTTGTTGCTTCTTCATGCCAAACAGGTTTTTCCTCTGGGGGAAGACACTTAGGCAGAGAATGAAATTAGGAAATAATGTAATGATGATGGCGGCAATTCTTTGCACAGCCTAAGAGCAGTTGGCTGCTAATTGTGAAGCTGTAATAAGGGGGGCCCTGGGCCTTAAGGTTTGCATTTGGAACACCTGTAGTTTTCATTTAACACCATGGATCATTAAACAGCTGCTCAAAATGGCCTTATTAAAATAAACACAGTTGCACTGTTTTATGCCTGTGTTATATTGCAGTGAGTAGATCAGATGCAAACAGAGGAATCTTGTAAAAAAAAAAAAGACTCTCTAAGCATATTTAAAGGTACTTTCTCATGAAGGCAAATCTAACTGGGTATTTTTCTGCCTTTGTGAAGTTGAAACTGATTGAACTTGTTGGATTTTGCCTCAAGCTTTTTCACTTGCTCTGAGTGGCATGGAAAACATGATGAGTGTCTTCTAAGGAGGAGGCCTTCATTGAAGTCACTGGCACGCTCTAAAACTGGCCTGTCAGGTGTGTTCCTTTCACTGAAGAAAGCAAAATGCATTATCCTCTGTAATAGGAAGATGACCTGGGAACAAGAGGAGGTTTCTGGAGTTTTTCCATCATTGGGGTTGTGTTTGTTCTGTCACCCATACTTTCACCTTGATATCCCCTTAACTGTTTCATTACACATTTTTAAGACTGTTAATCAAAATTAGATGTTTAGTTTGTGCCCAGAGTCAGGGTGCAGACTAAAGCTGGGCTCTAGAGATTTTTTTTTAATTTAAAAATAACTGGCCTTTGGTGGAAATATTTTCTAATTATCCATCCAAGAATATTTTAGATGCTTCAGAATGCAAGATTCTCAAAGATGTAGTTGATATATTAATGTTTCTAGGTATATATTTTTGAGAATGACAATGGAGAATGTATGAGAGGTGTGTGTGTGAGAGAGAGAGAGAGTGAGATCAAGATATTGGGAATTTGATCCATCAACATCATGCTCCAAATGTGGATTTATCTCTTCTATAATTGCACAGATTTATGACAAGTGACACTTTATGTCTTACCCTAAGTTTGTGTAGGAAGCCTTTCTTAGTATTTGTGGCCTTGATTTCATTAAAGGGCCCTGTGTGACTTCCTGTTTTATAATCACACAGTCATGCAGTCTTCAGACTAGAAACAAGATCTTGGTGAGTCTGAGAACCTGTCCAGGAGTATAGGGGAGTGGGACAGGGAGGAAAGACTTATATCTCTCAGTGGTCTGAATTACAGTTACCATAAAGAAAAGTAGGAACAACTGTGTGAATCCTGAGCACATGCATCTGGCTTACAGTTTCCTCCACATACTCATCTGTCTCCTCTGCTCCTTTGCTGAGGTGCCCCGCGTCCCCAGTCCATTTCCTGGCTCGGTTATCTATTGAAAAGCCAAACTTTGGCAAAATTGTTAAAGCTAGCAATTTGATCTTAATTTTTTTTTTGCCCTTAGCTGCTGCCTTAATTCTTTTTGTTTTCCCTTGATAGGCCTGCATTTCCTCCCTTTCCTTTACTCCTACCTTCCCTGACAGGTTCCTAGACCCCTTCGACTTTCTTCTATTCCACCTTGTCAAAACCTGCTCTTGGAAAGGATGGAGAACTTCTGCAACATGTTGGGGACATGCTGATGCAGCATAAAAGGCCACCAAAACAGGGAATGCACCATTTAGCTGATGAGATGAAGTACTGCCATTGGATGTTCAGACATCTTCTAGTTGGAAATGAAGTTGGGGGCAGGGGTAGGGAGGAAAATTTTCATTCCTTCCTGTTATATTCTGAGATTAAATCACAAGTGAGTGGTGATTTTCTGTGTTCTCTCACAGAACTCTCACAGGTGAGAGCTTGGACAATGGTAGCCCCTCAGTAAATATTTTTGAATGACTGAATGGATGAGTGAACAGGCTCATTCCTAGACTTTCTTAGGGCCTTTCCTAGACTTCCTTACTTCACAGTAGTAGCTCTGCCTATTTACAAGCTAGACTCTCGACATAAAGAGCAGTGCCTCCAAGCGGAAAAGAATTATGCTACCAAGAGCATGGAGTATTATGTCGTATTATGTTGAGCATTGTCCAGGGTTTCAGTCTGTTGTCAGGTTTCAGTGTAAGGCATTTCTTTGCTGAGCATCATGGCCCACAAGATGCGTTTGATTCCTCTTCCATGACAGTTGAAGAAGAATGGGCAGAAACAAGCTTTCTTTTCCTCTAAGGGGAAGATGAATCTCCTTAAGCCTACTTGCAGATATCCTTAATCTAGCCTTGTCAGTAAAGAATTTGACTTAACCCACTCCATTTTCAATAGACCTACTAGGATTCCAGAGATAATGGAAAGAAGAAATCATGCCTCTTTTAGTTCTGATTTTATTTGTATGAAAACAGATTACTTTCGGTTTTTGCCTGTTTCTTTTAGGCCCTGGATCTTTTGCTTCAAACCAGTTTGTATAGCTTAAAATATTTAAAATATGCACATGTGCATGTGTGCACATGTGTACGTGCGTGTGCGCGTGTGTGAACACACACATGCACACCCCTACACACCTCTCAAGCAGGCCACACCTGGATCCAAGATTCTACTCCAGGTTTCTAATCTATGAAGCTTGATTTGGTTGCAGAGATTAGTACAAAAATTCAAACCATTTGTATTACCTTCCCTATATGTTCCTCATCACTTCCGCTTAAAACTTCTAGGACTTTGGGAAATCCTAAACTGACCCTGAGAAAATTCTTGACTCCAGATTACTAATTAACATCTAGAGAGACGCATAAATAAGGCGTATGTGTCCCTGAAAAGTTTCTTTGATCCTTAAAGTATTACAAGCAGGATTGTTTTTAGACAATGCTCTAAAAAGAAAATTAGTTATTAGCTTATTCATTTTTTAAATCATTTCACTCCTGCCAGGACCTGAGTTGGGCACATAGGCTACAATGGAGAACCAAGCAGACAGGCTTTATGCCCTCAGGCCCTGAGGAGTAACTGTTCATTCTCTTCTGCTTTGACAGAAGAAGGCAGTATTACTCAATACATAAATTCCCTCTAAAACAAGCATGTTGGCCTGAAGTTATTCATTTTAAAAAATGAATGGGGAAGAAAAATTAAGATACAATACCTCTCATTCTCATTTGGAATAAAGTGAAAGTTTCTATTGATAAAAAACCTGATTTATAATATAATGCTTAGAGAACTATGTTTTATTTAAGTGTATGTAATTAATTAACTATTGAAAGAAAATGAGTAGAGTGATGTTCTACAATATCTGTGATGAATAGATGTTTTATTAAGATATTTTTATAATTATAAAAAGATATGTACTATAGAAAATATTGAAAATACAGAAAAGTTTAAAAAACGAAGTGTACAATTCCAGTATTTAGAGACAACTGCTTTTATTTATTTTTTAAAGATTTATTTATTTATTTATTTAGAGAAGTATGTTGGAGGCCACGGCACGGTTGGAGTCGAGGATCAAACCAGGCCCTGACTTGTGTCTCCTTTACTGTCTGGACACCTTGACAAGGTTAAGGACGGGAAAGTTGAGTAACACTGAGAAAGGGTCTGTGCTATGTGTCGTGCGCTAGCCTATGTGCCTTTCCACACCCTCTCTCTACAGAAGGGAACAATATGGTCAGGGTCCTGAATTCTTAGTTGGTCCTTGTTGTTCCTGTACCTCCCATAACCCACTCCCTGGTTGATTATCTTACTAATGGCTTTAGCCGAAACTACCTGGCATCGCGAGGTTTGCTTGTAGTTAATGTAAACTTGTTATAGAAACTTGCGGTCATCTGACTAGGTACTGATGTATTACTCCTCCTATTGTGGTCTGCCTTATAAATGCTTGTAAGATGTGGAATAAATTCGGCACTGTTGGACATCCTCCTCAGTGTCCCTCCTGCCCCCATCTCTTTGTCTCTTAATTTCTTTTCACCATCCTCTTACCCTCACGTTCCCTGGTCGATTTGTCGTGCCGGCCGCGGCAGAAGTATGAGCAGAGGAAGGGGCAGGGGGAGAGAGAGAATCTCAAGCAGAGCCCAATGTGGGGGTCAATCCCAGGACACTTAGATCATGACCTGAGCTGAAACCAAGAGTTGGCTGCTTAACAGACTGAGACACCCAGGTGCCCTGACAACTGATTTTAATACAGGTCCACATCCCTTATCTGATTCTTAGGACCAACTCTGATTTGAAATTCAGAATTTTTCAGATTTTTGTGAAGTAATCCAATGTGTGTACCAAACATTTTATGATGTCCTTAGTGGAGTGTGGGGCAGTGCTTCATAATCAAACACAGTAATATTTCTTCAGCAAAGTATATAAACATTCGCTCTAAGATATATGTAGACTATAAATAACCTCATAATTGTGTTCAAGTCAGATTTTGATGCCCAATGAGTTATAAATATCTTTCCATTTCAGAGCACTTTGTATTTTGGAATTGCATATAAAAGATCATAGATTTGTATTTTATAGCACATTATTTAGACAATTTCTAAACATTTACTGCATGCTAGGTATCATAGAAGTTTAATGTGAAGAGATTTGTGCTCTTCATACTGATAGAGGTGTATCTAAGGGGTTGGGGTCCTATGCCTTCAAAAGGTATATGATAACAAGGAAATGCTATACATAGGATTTGTCTGTATCCACTTTAGTTGTCAGGCCTTTTATAGCTTTGTCCTCAGTTTTGCCCAGGGATGTAAACTCTCATCTTCATCCACTTGGATCTCTCATTCCCTACTGGGATGACCCTATATTTGATCCTAACTCTGCTCAATTCTCTTTGGCTCAAAGGCCAGATTGTGGCAGCCTGCTCCTGTTCTCTAGGCAAACAAATCTCAGGCTATCCCTGGTTTTGCTTTTGCAAATCTATTTTGGCACTGACATTTCACCGTGACCCTGTCTTGCTCTACTTGGTCAAGTCAAGACAAGCATGACCTGAAAAATGGTAGAGAAAAAATAAAGGTGAAGGTTAAGTGCATGTAGCATTCATTCAGATTGAAGAGATCATTTGAAAGGCAAATGTCAGAAATTAAGCAAGTAATAATAGAACACTGTAAATCATTGGTTCGTAACTTGAGGGCTGCCTGTCTATGCCTCTTACTGTGTGCTCTAGATTTCAAAATTCTACCAGATAATGAGTATTTTGTAGAAGCAAATGTCAGAGTTTCATGCAAATGAAGACAGGAAATTTGGTGAAATGATATCTAATAAATTAAAAAAAATTGAAAGCTTGCAATTACTGTGATAAACAATGTGCTTTCTTTTCTCCATTCTGAATCTGCTGCTGTATTTTTTTCTTGTCTAATGCAGTATTTCAAGTCAGTATTGCTTTTCAATTATGTGTCTCAAGCTACAGTTCCTGCTGATGCGAGAATGAAAAACATTTTGGTTATTATGTTTTTCCTTCCCTTCTTCATGGACTCCAAGTGCCTATATACTAATATAAGCTCCAATGACAGGAAGCCCAAATGGAAATCTTATTAGAAAGCTGTGGATATGTAGTTAATGAAATATGTATGATTACAATATTGCAGGACATGTGTAATATTGATGAAACTCAACTGATCTCAATATTTAATAAAGGTTTAATATAAAATACGGGTATTTGGAGTAGTTGGTTAGTTTATCCTTTTTTGCAAATGTGGCATATGTTAATTTCTTGCTGAAAATTTGTCTGGTTGATTCAATTTCATTCTGTAATTTCTCATTTTGAATTTCCCTTTTTTGAAAGCATACTTCTTTATGCTGCTCTGGACTCTGGTATTCCAGAATGCCTGAGGGTTAGGGGAAAAACTAATAATATGTTTGGAGGTGTTCTGAAGCAGCTAATGATTCCCCATTGTCTATTTTAATTAAAAATTGAACCCACTCTCTGGCAATTTGGGCCAATAACTTAGCTTTAAACATTGTTCTTAAAGAACCTGAGCATTTAGTTTAGGTATTGGTTAAGATGATGGATACTAGGAACTGAATTTATGAAGACTGAAATTTTTTGTGTATTTACTAGAGACTGTGCTTGCAGATTGTTTGAGCTCTGGCCATTTTTGAATGACAAGAAAATGACAGTCTATACAAATCATTAATACTGAGCAGTGGAGGTTCATAGATAGACAACTGGAAAGTGTCATACATCAAAAATCCTCTCTTGTTGGATTTATAAGATTGTTTTATTCTCACTTTTGATTTCAGCTATTTGTCCTTCTGAGAATTTATGCAATTTAAAGCGAAATGATAATATATTATTTTTATCTTTTTTGCCAAATGTTTCCACACATATGCTCACTTTCTCCTCACTAAATCCCTTGTGAGGAGAGATCTGTGTGCCCATTTTAGAGCTGAGAAAATTAAATCAAAGAAAGGTTAAGTAGTTTGCCCTAGATTAAACATGGAGCTAGGAAGTGGCAAAGCTGGAATTGTAAATTAGGTTTATCTGTACAAAAACAGAAAATGAAAAATGGTTAGGTCATCAGGCATTTGATATAAAATGATACAAAGCAGGGGAAATAGAAGAAACAGTTTTAAAAATTGGTTAAAATTTATATGCAAGATTTTTTCCCCTTATGACCTATTTCCTTGTAAGACTGAACCTTGAACCAGAGCAGAGAAAATGGATGATTTGATGAGTCATCTCAATGTTGGAGAACCAACTAAAAATGAATGTCCTACTAATAGCTAGTCATGGGGATCATATCCAGTTGTGGAATAGAACACTTCTGTCTTATGAGGCAAACTAAGTACCTTAAACTGGTGCTGGGAGAATGATTTTGCTACCAACATGTTTGCTAAGAGTGAAAGAGCATAGGTTTCCAATTAAATAGCATGCTTACTTGCCCATGGAGAGAATGGGCTGAACAGACAAGTTCATGAACAGGCACATTTTTGTTTAGCCTATTTTCCATGCTGTATGAGGGTTGCTCAGAAGGGTAGGGTATGATGGAGCTGGGATGCAAGCATTAGGTGTGCATAGAAAGCACTCAAATGTAAGAGCTTTATTTCTGACATTGGACTGTTAGAATACTGTCTCTACCACTCACTATGTAAACTTCCTGAGCCTTATTTTGCTCAATTGAAAAATAGAGATAATAAGTGCTTGACTAATAGGAATTTGGGGATGATTGAGTATGATTTTTCATGTAAATACTTAGAGTTGTATCTGGCTCACAGTAAGACCAAGAAGTAAGTGTTGGGTATTATTCCTATTATTTTAAAAAAGCGTTTTATTTATTTATTTGAGAAAGAGAGAATGAGCAGGGAGAGAGAGGAACAGAGGGAGAGGGAGAGGGAGAAGCAGACTCCACACTGAGCAGGAGTCTGATGTGGGAACTCCCATTCCAGGACCCTGAGATCATGACCTGAGCTGAAGGCCACACTTAACTGACTGAGCCACCCAGGTGCCCCATTCCTGTTATTTCAAGAGCTGGCCCAGAGTGGAATGTATGGTTTTGTAGAGAAGCATTCTGGGAAATGCTCTTCTATCTCCAAGAACACAAACAATGAGATGACATTTCCTGTGACATTCCAATTGAGTTATATTTATCCCATTTAAATAATTTTTTAAAAGATATATATCCCAATTCTTTTTTTAAATGTAGTGATTCAACAATTCCATACATCACCTGGTGTTAATCACATGTGTACTCCTTAATCCCCATCATCAATTTAAACCATACCCTTACTCCACTCCCCAATGGTAACCATCAGTTTGTTCTCTATAATTGAGTCTGTTTCTTAATTAGTCTCTTCCCCCCACCTTTGCTTGCTTGTTTTGTTTCTTAAATTCCACATATGTGTGAAATTATATGGTATTTATCTTTCTTTGGCTTATCACTTAGCATTATACTCTCTAGCTCCATCATTGCCATTACAAATGGCAAGATTTCATTCTTTTTACTGCTGAATAATATTTCATTGTATATATAGACTACATCTTCTTTTTTTAAAAGGTTTTTTAAAAAATTATTTATTTTTAAAATTTCTTTCAGTGTTCCAGAATTCATTGTTTATGCACAACACCCAGTGTTCCATGCCATACATACCCTCCATAATACCCAACACCATGCTCACCCAACCCCCAACCCCTGCCCCTCCAAAACCCTCAGATTGTTTTTCAGAGTCCACAGTCTCCCATGGTTCATCTCCTCCTCCAATTTCCTTCAACTCCCTTCTCCTCTCCATCTCCCCATGTCCTCTGTTATTTCTTATGCTCCACAAATAAATGAAACCATATGATAATTGACTCTCTCTGCTTGACTTATTTCACTTAGCATAATCTCTTCCAGTCCTGTCCATGTTGCTACAAAAGTTGGGTATTCATCCTTTCTGATGGAGGCATAATACTCCATAGTATATATGGACCACATCTTCCTTACCCATTCGTCCATTGAAGGGCATCTTGGTTCTTTCCACAGTTTGGTGACTGTGGCCATTGCTGCTATGAACATTGGGGTACTGATGGTCCTTCTTTTCACTACATCTGTATCTTTGGGGTAAATACCCAGTAGTGCAATTGCAGGGTGCTAGAGAAGCTCTATTTTTAATTTCTTAAGGAATCTCCACACTGTTATCCAAAGTGGATGCACCAACTTGCATTCCCACCAACAGTGTAAGAGGGTTCCCCTTTCTCCACATCCTCTCCAACAAATATTATTTACTGTCTTGTTAATTTTGGCCATTCTAACTGGTGTAAGGTGGTATCTCAATGTGGTTTTGATTTGAATCTCCCTGATGGCTGATGATGATGAACATTTTTTCATGTCTCTCTTAGCCATTTGTATGTCTTCATTGGAGAAGTGTATGTTCATGTCTTCTGCCCATTTTTTGACATGATTATCTGTTTTGTATGTGTTGAGCTTGAGGAGTTCTTTATAGATCTTGGATATCAGCCCTTTGTCTGTATTGTCATTTGGGAATATCTTCTCCCATTCCGTGGGCTGCCTCTTTGTTTTGTTGACTGTTTCCTTTGCTGTGCAGAAGCTATTGATCTTGATGAACTCCCAAAAGTTCATTTTCGCTTTTGTTTCCTTTGCCTCTGGAGACATATCTTGAAAGAAGTTGCTATGGCCAATGTCGAAGAGGTTACTGCCCATGTTCTCCTCTAGGAGTCTGATGGATTCCTGCTTCACGTTGAAGTCTTTTATTCATTTCGAGTTTATCTTTGCGTATGGTTTAAGAGAATGGTCGAGTTTCATTCTTCTACACATAGCTGTCCAATTTTCCTAGCACCATTTATTGAAGAGACTGTCTTTTTCCATTGCGTTTTTTTCCTGTTTTGTCGAAGGTTATTTGACCATAAAGTTGAGGGTCCATACCTGAGCTCTCTACTCTGTTCCACTGGTCTAGGTGTCTGTTTTTGTGCCAGTACCATGCTTTCTTGGTGATCATAGCATTGTAGTAAAGCTTGAAATCAGGCAACGTGATGCCCCCAGTTTTTTCTCTTTCAACATTTCCTTAGCAATTCGGGGTCTTTTCTGGATTATACAAATTTTAGGACTATTTCCTCCATCTCTTTGAAAAATGTCAGTGGAATTTAATCAGGATGGCATTGAAAGTATAGATGGCTCTAGGCAGTATAGACATTTTAACGATGTTTATTCTTCCCATCCATGAGCATGGAAAGCTCTTCCATCCTTTTGTGTTTTCTTCAGTTTCTTTCATGAGTGTTCTGTAGTTCCTCGAGTACAGATCCTTCACCTCTTTGGTTTGGTTTATTCCAGGTATCTTATGGTTCTTGGTGCTGTAGTAAATGGAATCGATTCTCTCACTTCCCTTTCTGTATTTTCATTGTTAGTTATAAGAAAGCAACTGATTTCTGTACATTGATTTTGTATCCTGCCACATTATTGAATTGCTGTATGAGTTCTAGTAGTTTGGGGGTGGAGTCTTTTGGGTTTTCCATATGAAGTAGCATGTCATCTGTGACGAGAGAGAGTTTGACTTCTCCACTGCCAATTTGAATACCTTTTATTTCTCTTTATTGTCTGATTGCTGTTGCTAGGATTTCCAATACTATGTTGAACAAGAATGGTGAGAATGGGCATCCTTGTCGTGTTCCTGATCTCAAAGGGAAGGCTCTCAGCTTTTTCCCATTGAGGATGATATTTGCTTTGGGCTTTTCATAGATAGATTTTATGCAGTTGAGGAATGTTCCCTCTATCCCTATACTGTGAAGCATTTTAATTAGGAACAGATACTGGATTTTGTCAGATGCTTTTTCTGCACCAATTGAGAGGAACATGTGTTTTTTTTTCTCTTTTATTGATTTGTTCTATCACATTGATTGATTTGCCAATGTTGAAACACCTTTGTACCCCAGGGATAAATCCCACCTGGTCATGGTGGATAACCTTTTTAATGTACTGTTGGATCCTATTAGATATGATCTTGTTGAGAATCTTAGCATCCATATTCATCAGGGATATTGGTCTGAAATTCTCCTTTTTGGTGGGGTCTTTGCCTGGTTTGGTGATCAGGGTAATGCTGGCTTCAAAAAAAGAGTCTGGACTTTTTCCTTCTGCTTCAATTTTTTGAAACAGCTTCAAGAGAATAGGTATTATTTCTTCTTTGAATGTTTGGTAGAATTCCCCAGGGAATCCATCAGGTCCTGGGCTCTTTTTTCAGGGGGAGGTTTTTGATCACTACTTCAATCTCATTACTACATATTGGTGTATTCAGGTTGCCAATGTCTTCCTGATTCAGTTTTGGAAGTTTATAGTTTTCCAGGAATGCATCAATTTCATCTAGGGTGCTTAACTTATTGGCATATAACTGTTGATAATAATTTCTGATGATTTTTTCTATTTCCTTGGTGTTTGTCATGATCGCTCCCTTTTCATTCATAATTTTATTAATTTGGGTCTTCTCTCTTTTCTTTTGGATTAGTTTGGCCAATGGTTTATCAATCTTTTTTATTCTTTCAAAAAACCAGATTCTAGTTTGATTGATGCATTCTACTGTATCTCTAGTTTCTATCTCATTGATCTCTGCTCTAATCTTGATTATTTACCTTCTTGTGTGTGGAGTTGGCATAATTTCTTGTTGATTCTCCAGTTCTTTAAGGTATAAAGACAGCTGGTGTATTCTGGATTTTTCAATTTTTTTGAGGGAGGCTTGGATAGCTATGTATTTCTCCCTTAGGATGGCCTTTGCTGTATCCCATAGGTTTTAGACTGAAGTGTCTTCATTTTCATTGGTTTCCATGAATTGTTTAAGTTCTTCTTTGATTTCATGGTTGATCCAAACATTTTTTTAATTAATTAATTTAGTTTTAAAATTTCTTTTCAGCATAACAGAATTCATTGTTTATGCACCAAACCCAGTGCTCCATGCAATACATGCCCTCCATAATACCCACCACCTGGTTCCCCCTACCTCCCACCCCCCACCCCTTCAAAACCCTCAGATTGTTTTTCAGAGTCCATAGTCTCTCATGGTTCATCTCCCCTTCTAATTTCCTTCAACTCCCTTCTCCTCTCCATCTCCCTATGTCCTCCATGTTATTTGTTATGCTCCACAAATAAGTGAGACCATATGATAACTGAATCTCTGCTTGACTTATTTCACTCAGCATAATCTCTTCCAGTCCATCCATGTTGCTACAAAAGTTGGGTATTCATCCTTTCTGATGGAAGCATAATACTCCATAGTATGTATGGACCACATCTTCCTTATCCATTCGTCTGATCCAAACATTCTTAAGCAAGGTGGTCTTTAACTTTGAGGTGTTTGAGTTCCTTCCAAACTTTTTCTTGTGGTTGAGTTCCAGTTTCAAAGCTTTGTGGTCTGAGAATATGCAGGGGATAATCTCAATCTTTTGGTATCAGCTGAGCTCTGATTTGTGACCCCGTATGTGGTCTATTCTGGAGAAAGTTCCATGTGCACTCGAGAAGAGTGGGTATTCTGTTGTTTTAGGGTGGAATGTTCTGTATATATCTACGAGGTCCATCTGGTCCCATGTGTCATTCAATGCCCTTGTTTCTTTATTGATTTTACGCTTGGATGATCTATTACTGAGAGTGCCATGTTAAGATCCCCTATTATTAACATATTCATATCACCATGACTCTTTATCTTGCTTAACAGTTGTCTTAGGTAGTTGGCTGCTCCCGTATTGGGGGCATAAATATTTACCATTGTTAGATCTTCTTGGTGATAGACCCTTTAAGAATGATGTAGTGTCCTTCTTTACCTCTGACTACAGTCTTTAGTTTAAAATCTAATTTATCTGATATGAGAATTTCTACCCCAGCTTTCTTTTGAGGCCCATTGGCATGGAAGATGCTTCTCCATCCCTTCACTCTCAGTCTGGATATATCCTTAGTTTCCTAATGGATCTCTTGTAAACAGCATATGTTCGGGTCCTGTCATTTTATCCAATCTGCAAGCCTGTGCCGTTTTATGAGAGCGTTTAGGCCATTCACGTTGAGAGTGATTATTGAAAGATATGTTTTTATTGATATCATGTTTCCTGTGAAGTCCTTGTTTCTATAGATTGTCTCTGTGAATTTCTGTTCTATGACACTCTTGGGTTCTTTCTTTTAAGAACCCCCCTTAATATTTCTTGTAGTGCCAGCCTGGTGGTCACATACTCTTTTAAACCTTTCAGGTCTTGGAAGCTCCTTATCTCTCCATCCATTTTGAATGTCAGCCTTGCTGAATAAATTATTCTTGGCTGCATGCTCTTTTCATTTAGTGCCCCGAATACATCCTGCCAGGCCTTTCTGGCTTGCCAAGTTTCTGTGGACAGGTCTGATGTTATTCTGATGGACCTTCCTCTGTAAGTAAGGAATCTGTTCCCTCTAGCTGCTCTCAAAAGCTCTTGTCTAAAATTATGATTCGTCAGTCTTACAGTCAAATGCCTCAGGGTCTTTCTAGACTCGTTGATCTTGCAGGGTGTTCTTTCTCTCTATGGGACGTGAACGCTGGTTCCATTCCCCAGATTTGGAAAATGTTCATGGAGAATTTGTTCAACTATATCTTCTAGTCTTCTTTCTTCTCCCTCTCAGGGATCCCAATACTTCTGACATTGGAATGTTTCTTGGCATCATTTATTTCCCTAATTCTGTTTTCATGGCTTCTAAGTAGTTTATTCCTGCTTCCTCCTTTTCCTTTTTCTCTATCAGTTTGTCCTCTAGATTACTAATTCTATCTTCTGCTTCAGTTACCCTAGTTGTTAGAGAATTTAGATTAGATTGGAACTCATTGATAGCATTGTGAACATCTTCCCTGGTGGCTTTCACTTCTTCCCTAATCAGTTCCATTTTGTCATTAAAGGCTTTCTCTAACCTAGCCATTTCCTGGATAATTGTTAGCCTGAATTCCCTTTCTGACATACTGTTTATGTCCATATCCAATAGCTCTTATGGAGAGGGCACAGTCTCTGAATTTTTCCTATGTTGGGTATTCCTCCTCCTAGTCATTTTGGTGAGAGATGGCTGAGGGGATATGTAGCTGAATGTATCATCTGTGGTGCAGACAAGGTGCACCCTGGAATGCTTCTGAGCAATTGCGAGTCCCCACCAAAAAGAAAGAAAAAAGAGAGAGAGAGAAAGAAAGAAAACAAAAAAGAAAAGAGAAGACCCATACTGAATGGGCCCCAAAGGTAATGTCTATAAAGTTTACAGACAAAAATGGACAAACAAAAAGACTGATAAAAGTAAATGACAAAAAAAAAGAACCCAGCCAAAATGAACCCCAAGTATAAGATTTGTATACTACCAGAACAAAAACAAATACACAGAAACACTGACAGAAGAAAAAGATGGAAGGGTCGTTATAAATTCTCAGGGTGGGTGAGGAAGGTTATTTTGATTCCTCCTGCGTGTATCTTGATACCTTTGTTAAAGGACTCAACTTTCCTGAAATAAACGGGGATTTATTTATTTTTTTTCAAAGATTTTTTTATTTATTTATTTTACAGACAGAGATCAAAGGTAGGCAGAGAGGCAAGCAGAGAGAGAGGAGGAAGCAGGCTCCCTGCTGAACAGAGAGCCTGATACGGGGCTCGATCCCCAGACCCTGGGATCAAGACCTGAGCTGAAGGCAGAGGCTTTAACCCACTGAGCCATCCAGGTGCCCCAATAAACGGGGATTTAAACTGATTTATATGTAGGGTAGTATTGCCTGGAGAAAGAGGATTACCTTGAAGCTTATCTCTATATGAATATTTAAAAAAATAGAAAAGGACAAGAAAAACACAAGTATATGTATCAAAAAAGTTCAAGTTAAAAGGCTATTATGGAATTTGTTGTATTGAACATCTCATTGTGATGGTAAGTAGGTTAAAAAGTATAAAAAATTAAAAAGAACGAGCATAGTGGGAATGAATTAAAAATAAAAGTTGTATCAATGAAGTAGTGGTGGTTGTCCTCTTGTTTTTTGTTTTTGTTTTTTGTTTTGTTTTGTTTTGTATTTTTTGGCTGGCTTTCTGGAGGAGGGGCCTGCCGCATGGTTGTTCAGGCAGTCTTGCTAGAGTTGAGTCCTTCTGCCCCCTATCAAGGGACTGGGCTCTGAGGGAACCTGTTTTTCAGTCTTTTGTTCTCTGGAGGGTTTTTTTTTTCCTCCCCTTGGCAGCTTTTGGCAGTTCTTTGGAGGTTTAGAGGAAAGCAAACTGCACCCAGGCCTCTGTCTCAGAGAGAAGACTCAGTCTGTTCCCCTCTGGGTGTTCCAGAACACATAAAATCCCCCTCTGCTGCTGGCAGAGCACATCCCCAGTTACAGTCTCAGGTATCTCAGGAGCTCCCGCTTGTACCCCAGTGTTACCAAAACCATGAGAAGTACAAGCCCAGAGAGCTGGCTGCCAGGGGCTGCCTCTAATGGGGCTGTCTGGGCAGTTCCAGACTGCTGGAGAGGTCCCAACCAGAGATAGCACACTGAGATTTTCACGCGGGCCCAAGTTGGGAGTGTTCAGCTAGCGCCTGCACAGACCTCTCTCAGGGGAGGGTGTGGAGCATGACTCAGACCCTGGTAGTGCAGTGCGCATGCAGAGTGCAAAAGGCTGTGGTTCTAGAGAGTGCCGGCTGGTGTCCAAACCAGATTCTCTCATGCGCCCCCACCACCCAGATGCTCTCATGCATGCCAATGGCTCAGGGACCAAGGCCTGACTTCTTTGCTTGCTCTCTCCAGCTTAGTGCCAGCGGTGGCCATCCTGGGACCGTGGGCTTAAGCCCATGTCCCTAACCGCCCAATTTCACCAATTTCCCCTTAAGATCTTTTGCTCTTTTTGAGTGCTTTCAACCAGACTCCAAGTTAATGCTGGTCCCCAATCACAGGGCACTCTTGTATTGGGGTATAACTTACCAATTGGTCACTTCTGGTGGCTCTCTCCCTGTTTTGTTTATCTTCCAATATAAGTCCAATCTTCCCACTCCACTTTACCTGTCCACTGGTATCTTTGCCCCGATAGAGATCCAGAAGTGTATTAATTCTAATCTGAGGCTGATTTCCTGAGTGATCAGAGTTCATTGGTAGATAATCAGCTCACTTTAGGGGACCATTTGAAACAGTGCCTCCTACTTCTCCAACATCTTGCCTCCCCCTACATCTTCTTTATACATCCCTATATCACTGGACACTTGGTTGCTTCCATATCATGGCCATTATAAATAGTACTGCTATAAACATACAGGTGCATGTATTCCTTTGAATTAGTGTTTTTGTATTATTTGGGTAAATACCCAGTAGTGCGATTGCTATATCATAGGGTAATTTTAGTTTTAACTTTTTGAGGAAGTTTTTCAGAGTGGGTGCATTCCCACCAACAGTGCATGAGGGTTTCTTTTGTTCTACATCGTCACCAATACCTGTTGTTTCTGGGGCTAATTTTAGCCATTCTGACAGGTGTGAGCTGATATCTCATTGTAGTTTTGATTAGTATTTCCCTGATGATGAATGATGTTGAGCATCTCTTCATGTGTGTGTTGGCCATCTGAATATCGTCTTCTGCCCAATTTTTAATTGAATTATTTGTTTTTTTTGGTGTTGAGTTGTATCAGTTCTTTATAGGTTTTGGATATGAACTTTTTATTGGTTATGTCATTTGCAAATATCTTCTCCCATTCCATAGGTTGCCTTTTAGTTTTGTTGATTGTTTTCTTCACTGTGTAGAAACTTTTTACTTTGATGTAGTCCTAATAGTTTATCTTTTCTTTTGTTTTCCTTGCCTCAGGAGACATATAGAGAAAAGAGTTGCTATGGCCTATGTCAAAGAAGTTACTGCCAGTGTTCTCTGCTAGGATTTTAATGGTTTCAGATCTCACATTTAGGTCTTTAATCCACATTGAATTTATTTGTGTATGGTGTAAAAAAGTGGTCAAGTTTTTTTCTTTTGCATGTGGCTGTCCAGTTTTCCCAACATCATTTGTTAAAGAGACTGTCTTTTTCTCCGCTGGATATTCTTTCCTGCTTTGTTGAAGATTAATTGCCCATTTAGCTGTGGGTTTATTTTTGGGTTTTCTATTCTGTTCCATTGGTGTATGAGTCTATTTTTGTGCCTGTACCATGCTGTTATGATTACTCCAGCTTTGGAATATAAGTTAATGTCTGGAATTGTGATGCCTCCAGCTTTTTTCTTCTTTTTTTTTCTTTTCAAGATAGCTTTATTTTTTATTTTTATTTTATTTTTTTTTAAAGATTTTATTTGTTTATTTGACAGAGAGAGATCACAAGCAGACAGAGAGGCAGGCAGAGAGAGAGAGAGAGAGAGAGAGGGAAGCAGGCTCCCCGCTGAGCAGAGAGCCCGATGCGGGACTCGATCCCAGGACCCCGAGATCATGACCTGAGCTGAAGGCAGCGGCTTAACCCACTGAGCCACCCAGGCACCCAAGATAGCTTTAGTTATTCAGGATCTTTTGTGGCTCCATACAAATTTTACAACTGTTTGTCCTAGTTCTTTGAAATATGTTGTTGGTATTTTGATAGGGATTGCATTAACTATATAGATCCCTTTGGGTAGTATAGATATTTTAACAATATTCTTCCAATCCATGAGCATGGGATGCCTTTCCATTTCTTTGTGTCATGTTCAATTCTTTCATTAGTGTTTTATAGTTTTCAGAGTACAGGTCTTACCTCTTTGGTTAGGTTTAATCCTAGGTATCTTATGGATTTTTGTGCAATTGTAAATGGGATTGCTTCCTTAATTTCTCTTTCTGCTGCTTCATTATATAAATATGTTGTATTTCTTTTTTTTTAAGATTTTATTGATTTATTCAACACAGAGAGAGAGAGAGATCACAAGTAGGCAGAGAAGCAGGCAGAGAGAGAGGGGGAAGCAGGCTCCCTGCTGTGCAGAGAGCCTGATGTGGGACTCGATCCCAGGACCCTGAGATCACGACCCAAGCTGAAGGCAGAGGCTTAACCCACTGAGCCACCCAGGCGCCCCATATGTTGTATTTCTATACACTGATTTTATATCCTACCACTGTACTGAATTCATTTATCAGTTGTAGCAGTTTTTTGGTGGAGTCGTTCAGGTGTTCTATATATAGTATCATGTCATCTGCAAATAGTTTTACTTCTTCCTTACCTATTTGGATGCCTTTTGTTTCTTTTTGTTGTCTGATTGCTGTGGATGGGACTTCTATTTATCCCATTGTTAATGTTCCCTTTTCTGGGCTTGTATGTGGTTCTAGGACTCCTATTTTAAAATGTGTCATTTCTGTCCTGGAACTGATGATGAACACATTCACTAAATATGCCCAAGTATAAGCAGGTTTTCTAGAAGTGCAGTAACATGCACCGAGAAAGAAATTGATTAACCAAAGCAGACTTTAATTGACTTGTCCATGTGAATTTGTCGTTTAATTATTAGGTTTTTAATACCATCAAGTCACTTAACGGCACTAAGAAAACAACTGCTCTTGTCAGAGAGTGAATAATGTATAGTCATTCTAGTGTGAATGTTATTTTTGTATCACATTTCATTGTGCTAGTCTGTCTGTTTTATGGCTGTAACCAACAGACCCTGGCTCTGGCCCCTGGCTCACACAGTAATTTTAAGACAGTCCCTCTCAAAAAGACACTGCCAAAATATTTATGGAAGTCCCCAGGTGTTATCTTACATGAACTCACAATTAACCGGACCACCATCACTGCTGCTGGTCCTGTGCTCCATACTGTCAGTGCTGCTGTTGCTGCCTTGCCAGCCTGCTGTATCTTGTTGATTATTCTGGATATCAATGCTCTCAATCATCATAGAATTATGAGACCTTGGCAATCAGCTACAGAGTTAAAAGGGGCAAAGCTTTCTCCTTCCTGCATTATGTTCCCTTAGGAGAATCTCGTAGCATAGTTATTTGGGTCATGAGGTGTTAGAAAGTTTATTCAGCTCATTTGCCTTTTACTCACAGTCTTAATACCCCAGAACACATATTTGCCCAGTCAGAGTTATTGGGTTGAGATGGATTTAGGCAACAACAGCTATCTTATAAATTCAAACTCTTCCTGCTCCTCATTCTCAGCCCCTCTTTCTAAATCTGACTTACCATGCCTGACTTCTTTTTGCTCATTGGTGGATTCTTTCCCAGGGGTCCTATCATCTGTTCAGCCATTTTGGAAAACAGTGTGGAGATTCCTCAAAAAATTAAAAATAGAGCTGCCCTATGACCCAGCAATTGCACTACTGGGTATTTACCCCAAAGATACAGATGTAGTGAAAAGAAGGGCCATCTGTACCCCAATGTTCATAGCAGAAATGGCCACAGTCACCAAACTGTGGAAAGAACCAAGATGCCCTTCAACGGACAAATGGATAAAGAAGATATGGTCCATATATACGATGGGGTACTATACCTCCATCAGAAAAGATGAATACCCAACTTTTATATCAACATAGATGGGACTGGAAGAGATTATGCTGAGTGAAATAAGTCAAGCAGAGAGAGTCAAGTATCATATGGTTTCACTTACTTGTGGAGCATAAGGAATAACATGGAGGACATTGGGAGTTGGAGCAGAGAAGTGAGTTGGGGGAAACTGGAGAGGGAGATGAACCACGAAAGACTGGACTCTGAGAAACAAACTGAGGGTTTTGGAGGGGAGAGGGGTTGGAGAGTTGGGTGAGCCTGGTGGTGGGTATTACCTAGGGCATGTATTGCCTGGAGCACTGGGTGTGGTGCATAAACAATGAATTTTGGAATACTGAAAAGAAATAAAATAAAATGGAAAAAAATAAATAAAATTAAAATGGAAGAAAAAAAAAGAAGTAAATCTTCAGCTGGCTTCTCCATACATTCATCAGAAATCCGAGGAGATGTGGCTGATGTCCTTTATGAGAGGATTTGTACCAGTACAAATCAATCAGTGTAATTGGTTTGTGGGTGGAGAGTGGTAAAGAAAGCATCACTTAACTCCACCTGCCAGATGTAGTTGAGTCCTATATATGGCCCAACTGGGTTAAACTATGTTTACATGTTAAATTATGTTAAACATGTAACATGTTTAACATGTTAAACTATGTTTACATCTCTAAGGTGCATGCCTGTGAAATTGTCATGGCCTGCAACGTCTTGTCCCCCTTTCTGCAAATCTGTATCTGACCATTTTCAAAATCTTTAACAAAGTTTACCTTTTTTTTTTAAAAGATTATTTATTTATTTATTTGACAGAGAGAAATCACAAGCAAGCAGAGAGGCAGGCAGAGAGAGAGGAGGAAGCAGGCTCCCTGCTGAGCAGAAAGCCTGATGTGGGGCTCGAACCCAGGACCTGGGATCATGACCTGAGCCGAAGGCAGCGGCTTAACCCACTGAGCCACCCAGGCGCCCCTAAAGTTTACCTTTTTAAAAAAGAAAACTTCCCCAGTTAACCACAACTGATTCAAAAATACTTTCTGTACTCCACATTCCATGCTTCAATTTTATGTTGATGAAATATATATATATATGATGAAAGTATATATACTTTCAATATATTTTAAATGTCCCTTGTTCCCTCACTCAGTAGATATTTATGAACACTTACTACATGCTGGGGATATTGCAGTGAACAAAACAGACATGATTCTTTGCCTTCATGAACCTGACATCCTAGTGGGAGAAATAACAAAGAAACAAACAAGCAAGCAAGATAATGTCAGATAGTGATAAAGGATACGAAGAAAAGCAAGACAAGGGGATAGAGAGTCGAGGAGAGACAGGCTAACTACATAAGCTGGCCTGAGAAGGCTTCTCTGAAGAGGTGACATTTTAACTCAGCGGTAAAAGATGAGGAATCAGTCATGCAAATAGTGTTCCAGGAGGAGAGAACAGCAAGTACAGAGTCCCTGAGGCAGAAATGATTTTAGTGTGCTTGAAAAACTGAAAGATTTTTTCAGGGTGATTGGAGCACCATGAGTATGAGGTTCACTTATCATTTTCTTTGGTTCTGGCTTACACTTCTCAATTAGACAGTAAATATTGAGGACTAGGATGCTGGGGCCAGGCTGTCTCTTTTTTCCCTAGTATCTGTTGTTCTGTTTTTTAACTGGTATGTTTAGACGATTTATATTTAATGTAAATGTTGATATGTTTGGATTTAGGTCTGTCATGTTTGTTTTGTTTCTTCTCTGTTTTATTCCTTTAATTCTCTCATCCTGACTTATTTTGGGGTAAACATTTTCACTATTCTATTTTCATCTACTATTGTTTACAATATTTTAGGTGATTTCTCTGTTATAAAATCCATTTTTAAATTTTAACATTTCTGATAACTAATAAACTTTTTAAAGAACAGTCTTAGATTTACAGAAAAATCAAACAGGTAGTATAGAGTGTTCAGGTATTACCACCCTCTACTCCCACAGTTACCCCTATTATTAACATCTTTTAGCATGGCACATTTGTTACAATTAACAAACCAATATTGATACATTATTATTAACTAAAGTCTATAGTTTACATTAAGGTTTATTCTTTGTGTTGCATAGTCGTGTGGGTTTTGAAAAATGCATAATGTCATGTATTCACCATTACAGTAACATACAGGATAGTTTCACCACCCTAAAAATTTCTTATGATCCATCCAGTCATCCCTGCATACTTCCAACCCCCTGGCAACCACTAATCTTTTTATATCTCTATAGTTTTTCCTTTTCCATAATATCATATAATTGGAATCTTCTAACATATGTCCTTTCAGACTGGATTATTTCACTTAGCAATATGTATTTAAAGTTCTTCCATGTCTTTTTGTGGCTCGATAGCTCATTTGTTCTCGTTGCTTGAGTAACATTCCATTGTATGGATGTACCAAAGTTCTTCGTTTATCCATTCACTTATTGAATGACATCTTGGTTCCTTCCACCTTTGGTGACCAAGAATAAAGCTGCTATAGACATTTGTGTGCTGTTCCTTTTTCTTTTTTCCCCACAGACACAGCACAATTGCTGGATCATATGGTAAAATAATGTTTAATTATGTGAGAAACTGTTAAACTGTCCTCCAAAGTGAAAGTACAATTTTTCATTGCCATTAGCAAAGAGTGAAAGTTTTTCATGTTCTGCATCCTTGCCAGCATGTAATATTGGATTTTTGGATTTCAGATATTCTAATAAGTGTGTAGTGGTATCTTGTTGTTGTAATTTGTAATTCCCTTATGATATTTCATGTTGAGCATCTTTTCATATGCTTATTTCCCACCTGTACATCTTTTTTGATGAGGTATCTCTTTAGATCTTTTGCCCATTTTAAAAACTGGTTTATTTTCTTGTTGAATTTTAAAACTTTTTTTTCATATTTTGGATATGAATATCTTTACCAGGTATGTGTTTTGTGACTATTTTATCCCAGTCTGTGGCTTGTCTTTTCATTATCTTAACAGTGCCTTTTGCAGAGAAAACATTCTTAATTTTAATAAAACTGAAGTTATCAATTCTTTTCATATATTGTGCTTTTGGTGCTGTATCTAAAAAGTCATAACCAAGCTCAAGGTCACCTAGATTTTTCTCTGTGTTATCTTTAGAATTGTTATTTTTCATTTTACAGTTAGATCCATTTTGAGTTAATTTTTGTGAAAAATGTAAGGTCTGTGTCCAGATTCACTTTTTTTTTGCATTTGAATGTCCAATTGTTACATCACAATTTGTTGAAAAGACGGTCTTTTCTCCTTTGAATTGCATTTGCTCTTTAGTCAAAGATCAGTTGACTGTATTTGTGGGCCTATTTGGCTCATTGATCTGTTTGACTGTTTTTTTTCCCACCAATACCACACTGTCTTGATTATTGTAGCTATATATTAAGTCATGAAATCGGACACTGTCAGTCATCCAACTTTGTTCGTCTTCCTCAGCACTATGTTGTCTATTCTGGACCTTCTGCTTTTCCATATATACTGTAGAATCAATTTGTTGATATTCACAAAATAACTTGATGGGATTTTGATTGGGATTTGTCTTGA
Source organism: Lutra lutra (assembly GCF_902655055.1). Taxonomy (NCBI): domain Eukaryota; kingdom Metazoa; phylum Chordata; class Mammalia; order Carnivora; family Mustelidae; genus Lutra; species Lutra lutra. Next base: position 21,524,153 of record NC_062296.1, read on the forward strand.
ATCTATAGATTCCTTTGGGAAGAATGGCTATCTTAAAAATATTGTCTTCCTATTCATAACATGGAATATCTATTCATTTATTTAAATAACTGATTTCTTTCATCAGAATTATGTAGTTTTCCTCATATAGATCCATTACATATTTTCTTAGAACTGTAACTGTGAAGTGTGTAAACCTGGCAATTCACAGACCTGTACCCCTGGGGTTAATAATAGATTATATATTAATAAAAAAATAAAAAAATAAATTATAAAGAAGAACTGTAACTGAAGACTGAATTTTTTTGGATGGTAATGTGAATAGCATTGTGTTTTTTATTTCCAATTCCAAACTGTCAGTGCTGGTATATAGGAAAGCACTTGGCTTTTGTACATTAATTGCATAGCCAGCAACCTCACTATAATCACTTGTTAGTTCCAGGAGGTATTTTGACCATTTTGTCCATTTCCTATATTGGAAATCATGTCATCTGTGAATGAAGATAGTCTTATTTCTTCCTTCCCAATCTGTATTCCTTTTACCCCCTTTCTTGTCTTATTGCATTAGTTAGGACTTCCAGCATGTTTCAGTATAATGTTGAATCAGAGTGGTAAAAAGGGACAGTAGTAGGAAAGCATCTAGTTTCTCATCATTAAGTATGATGTTGGCATTGATTTTTAAAAATTTTTTTATTATGTTATGTTAACACTATACAGTACATCATTAGTTTTTGATGTAGTGTTCCATGAATCATTGTTTGTGTATAACAGCCAGTCCTCCATGCAATCCATGCCCTCCTTAATACTCATCACCAGGCTCAATCACTCTTCCCCCTTCTAAAACCCTCAGTTTCCCAAAGTCTGTAGTTTCTCATGGTTCATCTCCCACTCCAATTCCCCCCCTTCATTTTTCCCTTCCTTCTCCAATGTCCTCCATCTTATTCCTTATGTTCCACAAATAAGTGAAACTGTATAATAATTGAATTTCTCCGCTTGACTTATTTCACTCAGCATAATCTCCTCCAGTCCCATCCATGTTGATGCAAAAGTTGGGTATTCATCCTTTCTGATGGGAGAGTAATATTCCATTGTGTATATGGACTGCATCTTCTTTATCCATTTGTCTGTTGAAGGGCATTACAGCTCTTTCCACAGTTTCACTATTGTGGACATTTCTCCTATGAACATTGGGGTACATATGGCCCTTCTTTTCACTACATCTGTATCTTTGGGGTAAATACCCAGTAGTGCAATTGCTGGGTCATAGGGTAGCTCTATTTTTAATTTTTTGAGGAACCTCCACACTGTTTTTCAAAGTGGCTGCACCAACTTGCATTCCCACCAACAGTGTAAGAGGGTTCCCCTTTCTCCACATCCTTTCCAACATTTGTTGTTTCTTGCCTTGTCACTTTTTGCCATTCTAACTGGTATAAGTTGGTATCTCAGTGTGGTTTTGATTTGAATTTCCCTGATGGCTAATGATAGTGAACATTTTTCATGTGTCTCTTAGCCATTTGTATGTCTTCTTTGGAAAAGTGTCTGTTCATGTCTTCTGCCCATTTTTAGACTTGATTATTTGTTTTTGGGTGTTGAGTTTGAGGAGTTCTTTATAGATCTTAGATAGAAGCCCTTTGTCTGTAGTGTCATTTGCAAATAACTTCTCCCATTCTGTGGGTTCCTCTTAGTTTTGTTGACTGTTTCCTTTGCTGTGCAGAAGCTTTTGATTTTGATCAAGTCCCAAAAGTTCATTTTTGTTTTTGTTTCCCTTGCTTTTGTAGACGTGTCCTGAAAGAAGTTTCTGTGGCCTATGACAAACAGGTTACTGCCCATGTTCTCCTCTAGGATTTCGATGGATTCCTGTCTCCATTGAGGTCTTTCATCCATTTAGAGTTTATCTTTTGATGTAGTGTAAGAGAATGGTCATGTTTCATTCTTCTGTATATAGCTGTCCAATTTTCCCAGCACCATTTATTGAAGAGACTGTCTTTTTTCCACTGGATATTTTCTCCTGCTTTGTCGAAGATTATTTGACCATAATGTTGAGGGTCCATATCTGGGCTCTCTACTCTGTTCCATTGGTATGTGTATCTGTTTTTGTGCCAGTACCACGCTGTCTTGGTGATCACAACTTCGTAATACAGTTTGAAATCAGGCAACATGATGCAGCTTTGTTTTTCTTTTTCAACATTTCCTTGGTGATTCAGGGTCTTTTCTGGTTCCATGCAAATTTTAGGATTGTTTGTTCCAGCACTTTAAAAAATGCTGTTGGTATTTTTATTGGATGGCATTTAAAGTATAGATTGCTCTGGGCAGCAGAGACATTTTAACAATGTTTATTCTTCAAATCCATGAGTATGGGAAGTTTTTCCATCTTTTTCTGTCCTCTTCAATTTCTTTCAAGAGTGTTTTGTAAGTTCCTAGAGTATAGATCCTTTACCTCTTTGACTAGGTTTATTCCAAGGTATCTTATGGTTTTTAGTGCTATTGTAAATGGAATTGATTCTCTAATTTCTCTTTCTACAGTTTCATTGTTAGTGTAGAAGAAAGCAACTGATTTCTGTACATTGATTTTGTATCCTGCCACATTACTGAATTGCTATTTGAGTTCTAGTAATTTGGGGTGGAGTCTTGGGTTTTCCACATAAAATATCATGTCATCTGCGAAGAGAGAGTTTGACTTCTTCATTGTCAATTCAAATACATTTTATTTCCGTTCATTGTCTGATTGCTCTTGCTGGTACTTCTAGTACTACACTGAACAATAGTGGTGAGAATGGACATCCTTGTCACGTTCGTGATCTCAACAGAAAGGCTCTCAGCTTTTCCCCATTGAGAATGATATTCACTGTGGGTTTTCCATAGATGGATTTTATGAAGTTGAGGAATGTTCCCTCTATCCCTATACTCTGAACAGTTTTTATCAGGAAAGGATGCTGTATTTTGTCAAATGCTTTTTCTGCATCTACTGAGAGGACCATGTGGTTCTTATCTCTTCTCTTATTTATATACTCTATCACAGTGATTGATTTGTGAATGTTGAACAACCATTGCATCCCAGGGATAAATTCCACCTGGTCATGTTGAATAATCCTTTTAACGTACTGTTGGATTCTATTAGCTAGGATCTTGTTGAGAATTTTGGCATCTGTATTCATCAGATATATTGGTCTGGAATTCTCCTTTTTGATGGGGTTTTTGCTTGGTTTTTGGATTAAGGTAATGCTGGCCTCATAGAAAGAGTCTGGAAGTTTTTCTTCTGTTTCTATTTTTTGAAACAGTTTCAGGAGAGTAGTATTATTATTTCTTCTTTGAATGTTTGGTAGAATTCCTTAGGGAATCTGTCAGGCCCTGTACTCTTGTTTTTAGGAGGTTTTTGATCACTGCTTCAATCTTGTTACTGATTATTGGTTTATTCAGGTTGTCTGTTCATGTTTCAGTTTTGGTAGTTTATACATTTCCAGGAATGCATCCATATTTTCTAGGTTGCTTAACTTATTGTCATATAGCTGTTGATAATAATTTCTGATAATTGTACTTATTTCCTTGGTGTTGGTGCTGATCTCTCTCTTTTCATTCATAATTTTATTAATTTGGGTCCTTTCTGTTTTCTTTTGTGTAAGTCTGGCCAGTGCTTTATTGATCTTATTAATTCTTTCAATCAACCAGCTTCTAGTTTTGTAAATGTGTTCTATCACATTTCTGGTTATGAATCATTGATCTCTGGTCTAATCTTAATAATTTCTCTTCTTATATGTGGGTTAGGTTTAATTTGTTGTTGATTCTCAGGATCTTTAAAGTGTAAAGATAGGGGTGCCTGGGTGGCTCAGTCGGCTAAGCGGCTGCCTTTGGCTCGGGTCATGATTTTAGGGTCCTGGGATCGAGCCCCACATCTGGCTCCCTGCTTGGCAGGAAGCCTGTTTCTCCCTCTCCCATTCCCCCTGCTTGTGTTCCCTCTTTCACTGTGTCTTTAAAAAAAAATGTAAAGATAGTGTATTTGGGATTTTCTATTTTTTGAGGGAGGCTTGGATGGCTATGTATTTCTCCCTTATGATTGCCTTTGCTGTATCCCATAGGTCTTGGGTCAATGTGTCTTTGTTCTCATTGGTTTCCATGAATTGTTTAAGTTATTCTTTGATTTTCTGGTTGATCCAAACATTCATTAACGGGGTGGTCTTTAGCTTCCAAGTGTTTCAATTTCTTCCAAACTTTTTCTTGTGATTGAATTCAGTTTCAAAGCATTGTAGTCTGAGAATATCCAGGGAATAATCTCAGTCTTTTGGTATTGGTTGAGACCTGATTTGTGACCTAGTATGTAGTCTATTCTGGAGAAAGTTCCATGTGCACTTGAGAACAATAAGTATTGTTGTTTTAGGGTAGAATGTTCTGTATATATCTATGAGGTCCATCTGGTCCACTGTGTCATTCAAAGCTCTTGTTTCTTTTTTGATGTTCTGTTTAGATGATCCATCTATTCCTGAGAGTGAAGTGTTGAGGTCTCCTACTATTAATGTACTATTATCAATATGTCTCTTTATTTTGGTTAATAGTTGGCTTATGTAGTTGGCTGCTTCCATATTGGGGTCATAGATATTTACAATTGTTAGATCCTCTTTTTGGAACTTTAAGAATGATATAGTGTCCTTTTATATCTCTGACTACAGTCTTTAGCTTAAAATCTAATTTGTCTGATATGAGAATTGCTACCCCAGCTTTCTTTTCCTGTCTGTTGGCATGAAAGATGATTCTCTATCCCTTCACTTTCAGTCTGGATGTATCTTTAGGTTTAAAATGAGTCTCTTGTAGAAAGCATATGGATGGGTCCTGTCTTTTTATCTGCAACCCTGTGTGATTTTATGGGACCATTTAGGTCATTCACGTTGAGAGTTATTATTGAAAGATATGATTTTATTGTCATCATGTTGCCTGTGAAGTCCTTGTTTCTATAGATTGTGTCTGTGTATTTCTGTTCTATATCACTCTTGGGGTCTTTCTCCTTTTATACAACCCCCTTTGTTATTTCTTGAAGGGCCAACTTGGTGGTCATGTCTTCTTTCAATCTCTGCTGGTCCTGGAAGCTCCTTATCTCTTCATCCATTCTGAATGACAACCTTGATGTATAAAGAATTATTGGCTGCATATTCTTCTCATTTAGTATCCTGAAAATGTCTTGCTAGACCTTTGTGGCTTGCCAGGTCTTTGTGGACAGGTCTGACATTATTCTGATGTTCCTCCCTCTGTACATAAGAAATCTCTTCCCCCTTACTTCCCTTAAAATGGTTTCCTTGGTTCTAAGACTTATGAGTTTTACTATCACATGCCTGGGTGTTGGTCTGCTCTCCTTTATCTTGGGGGTGTTCTCTCTGCCTCTGGGGCATGAACGCTTGTTTCATTCCCCAGATTAGGGAAGTTCTCAGCTATGACTTGGTCAAATATATCTTCTAGTCCTCTCCCTCTTTCCACCCCCTCATGGATCTCAATAATTCTGACATTGGAATGTTTCATGGTGTCATTTATTTCTCTCAGTCTGTTTTCATGAAGTTTAAGCTGTTTGTTCCAAGCCTCCTCCTTCTCCTTCTTTTCTATCATTTTGTCTTCAAGATCATGAATTCATTCTTCTGCCTCACTTACTCTAACTGTTAGAGTATCTAGATTAATTTTTATCTCATAGATAGCATTTTTAAGTTCTGCCAGATCTGCTCTCATTTCTGCCCTTAGCAAATCTATGTTTCCATTAATAGTTTTCTCCAGCCTGACTATTGTCTTCATAACTGCTACCCTGAAGTTTATTTCTGGTATCTTGCTTAGATCCATATCTATTATATCTGTAGGAGATGCCATTGTCTTTGGGTCTTTTCTTTGTTGAGAGTTCCTCCTCCTGGTTATTCTGTTGAGTTGTGGTTGAGGGGATGTACAGCCAAAAATCTCAACCACAATCCAGGCAAGGTGTGCCCTCTTGACTGACGATCCTCTGCCCTCATAGAGATCCAGACATGTATAATCTTACATTCAGGCTGATTTCATGCATGTTCAGAGTGGTTTGGTAGATTTCTGGCTGAATTCAGGGGACTGGTTGAAAAGGAATCTCCCACTCCTCTGCCCCATAGTTTTTTTTTTTTTTTTTTTTTGAGAGTTGCAAAGGAAGGACAAAGAGAGAGGGAATCTTAAGCAGGCTCCATGTCCAAAACAGAGCCCAATTTGGGGTTCAGTCTCACAACCCTGAGATTATGACCTGAGTTAAAATCAAGATTGGGATGCTTAGCTGATGGAGCCATCAAGTTGCCCTCATAGATTTTTTTTGATAGATGTTCTTTAATAAGTAAAGGAATTTTCATGTATTCCTAGTTTGCTGAGGGTTTTTTAAAATCATGAGTGAAATTTAAATATGTCAATTTCTTTCTGAATCTAATGATTATGATTGTATGGTTTTTCTCTTTTAGCCTGTTGATCTGATTGATCACATTAATTAATTTTTGAATTAGAACATAACTGGAATATGGGCGTCTGGATGGCTCAGTCGTTAAGCATCTGCCTTCGGCTCAGGTCATGATCCCAGGTTTCTGGGATTGAACCCAGCATCAGGTTCCCTGGGAGCCTGCTTCTGCGTCTCCCATTCCCCCTGTTTCTGTTCCTTCTCTCACTGTGTCTCTCTCTGTCAAAAAATTTGAAATAAAATCTTTAAAAAAAAGAACATAATGGGAATAAATTCCACTAGTTGATGGTGCATAATTATTTTATTATTTTATAAATTATAAAATTGTTAGATTCAATTTGCTAATATTTTCTTGAGTATTGTTGCATATAAGTTAATGAGAGATATTCGTCTATAGTTTTCCTTTCATGCAATACCTTTTTCTTGTTTTGATATTGGGGTAATGCTGGTCTCATAGAAAGAATTAAGAAGTGTATTCTGCTTCTATTTTCTGGGAGAAAATTGGTATAATTCTTTCTTTAAATGTTTGCTAGAATTCACCAGTGAAAATGTCTGGGCCTTTTGCTTTCTTTTTTGGAAGATTACTCATTTTGAGTTAATACTTTTAATAGATATAGACCTATTCAGAAGGTCTATTTTTTTTTATGTGACTTCTAGTAGTTGTGTCTTTTAAAGAATGGGTCTGTTTTATCTATGTTATCAAATTTATAAGCATAGAGTTGTTCATAATACCCTTTATTTTCCTTTTAATGACCATGGGAAAAGTAGTGGTGTCCTCTTTTTCATTTCTGATGGGTATTTTGTGTCTTCTCATATCTTTCTTGATTAGCCTGACATAATTATCAATTTTATTGTTCTTTTCAAAGAATCAGCTTTTGATTCATTGGTATTCTCTATTGGTTTTCTGTTTTTAAGTTCATTGATATCCTCTCTATTTTTAATCATTTATTTTCTTCTGCTTGCTTTAGGCTTATATTACTCTTTTTTCTGTAGTTTCCTAATATATAAGCTTAGATTATTAATTTTACAACTTTCTTCTTTTCTAACATATGCATTTAATGGTATAAATTTTCCTCTAAGCATTGCTCTTGTTGCACTCCACAAAATTTTCTAAGTTGTATATTCATATGAATTTCTAAGTTGTATATTCATATGAATTTAGTTCACAATATTTTAATTTTATTTTTTTGTTTGTCTTTTAAAGTTTTATTTCGTTTTATTTTTTTCAGTGTTCCAAAATTCATTGTTTATGCTCTACACCCAGTGCTCCATGCAATATGTGCCTTCCATAATATCCATTTAAGTTGTATATTCATATTAATTTAGTTCACAATATTTTTAAATGTCTCTCAGGACTTCTTTGATCTACATATTATTTAGAAGTCTGTTTTTTAAAAAGGCTTTATTTATTTATTTGAGAGAGATAGAGAGTGAGAGAGAGCATGAGCAGGATGAAGGCCAGAGGAAGAATCAGACTCCCTGCTCAGCAGGGAGCCTGATGTGGGGCTCCATCCTGGGACTCTGGGATCATGACCTCAGCTGAAGGCAGACACTTAACTGACTGAGCCACCCAGGTGCCCCATAGAAGTGTGTTGTTTAATCTCCAAATATTTTGACATTTTTCCAGCTAAATGTTAATGATTTCTAGATCAATTCCATTGTAGTCTGAGAGAATACCCTGAATGATCTTTAGTCTTTGAAATGTGTTCATATACCTTATGGGATATGTGGTCTATGTTAGTGAATGTTCATGTCAATTTGAGGAGAATGTGCATTCTGCTGTTGGCTGAGTTATTCTATAATGTCAATTAGACATGATTGATGATGGCTTTCAAATCAACTATATCCTTACTGATTTACTGTTTGCTGGGTCTGTCAATTACTGATAGAGGACAGGATTTGTCCATTTCTCCTTACAGTTTCATCAGTTTTTGCCTTACATATTTTGATGATCTCTCGTTAGGTGCATGCATGTCAAAATCATTATATTTTCTTAGAGAATTGATCCCTTTATCATTATGTATCATCTATCTCACCTCTCATAATTTCTATTTTTTCCGGAAGTCTGCTTTGTCTGAAATTAACACAGCTACTTCAACTCTCTTGTGATTAGTGTTAGCATGGTGTATCTTTCTCCATCCTTTAATACATCTGTTTCATTGTATTTGAAGTGAGTTTCTTATGGACAATGTGTAGTTGGTCCTTATTTTATTTACTCTGACAGTCTCTGTGTTTTAATTGGTGTATTTTAGATCATTCACCTTTAAAATGATTTATATTATATGATAGATTAATATTTACCATATTGACAACTGCTTTCTATTAATTTCATTTGCTCTTTTAAAATATCTTTTCCTATTTTTCTGCCTTCTCTGGTTTTAATTGAGCATTTTATATAACTCAATTTTCTCTTCTCTCTTAACATATCAATTATGCTTCTTTTGAGAATTCTACTAGAGTCTCCAATATACATTTACAAAGAATCTAAGTCCACTTCCTTTAATAATGCTATGCCATTTCAGGGGTAGTGCAGGTACCTTATAACAACCTTATAACAGTATTCCCAAATCCTCTTTCCTATCTCTTACAATATTGCTGTCATTTTTTCCACTTATCTATATGCTACAGTCTCCTAATACATTGTTGCTATCATTATTTTGAAGAGTTACCTGTTAGAACAGTTAAGCCTAATAAAAAATGGAATTTTTTTTAACTTTCATTCATTCCTTCTCTGATGCTCTTCCTCTTTTTATGTAGATCTGAGTTTCTGACATATATAATTTTCCCCCTCTCTGAAGAACTTCTTTAACATTTCTTGCAAGGCAGGTCTACTGGCAATACATATCTTCAGTTTTTGTATGAGGGTCTTTTGAGGGATAATTTTGTTGAATATAGAACTGTAGGTGATGTTTTTCTTTCTTTCAACACTGTAAATATTTCAGTCCACTCTCTTCTTGTTTGTATGGTGTCCGAGAAGTCTATTATAATTCTTATCATTGTTCTTTTGCAGGTAAGGTGGGTTTCATCCTCTGATTTCCTTCTAGATTTTCTTCTAGTCTTAGGTTTTCTTCAGTTTGAATATGATATATGGAGTTGTAGATTTTATGTTTTTTTTTTTTATACTTGGTATTTTCTGAGCTTCTTGTATCTATGGTTTACATTCAAACATTCATTTTGGGAAACTGCCAGCCATTATTTCAAATATTTCTTCTGTTCCTTTCTATTTTATTTATTGAGATATTTACATTTTTCCTCTTTTATTCCTGATGTTCCAAGTTTTCTCCTTATATTATTTCACTTTTACTGAGGAAATTCCTTTAGCAATTAAGAACAGGTAAACTGTTTATGAATTTAGTTTCCTTTGTTTGAGAATGTTTTTATTTTACCTTAGCTCCTGAAGGATGTTTTCACTGGACACAGAATTCTAGGGTGATAGTTCTTTTCTTTCAGCACTTTAAAAGTGTCATTAACTTCCTTGTCCTCCATGATTTCTAGTGAGAAATCTACAGTACATTGTAACATCCTCACCAGCCGCATTTCTCTCTGGATGCTTTCAGGATTTTTTTCTTTGTCTTTATTTTTCAGAAGTTCAACCATGATGTATTATCTTGACATGTATTTCATTGGGTTTATCCAGTTTGAGGTTCTCTCAGCTTCTTGAATTGTAGGGCTTTTTTTCCCCTTTTGCTAAGTTTGAGATGTTTTCAGCTATTATTTCTTCAAATATTTTTTCAGCACTCCATTGTTTTTCTTCTCCTTCTAAGATTCTGAGGACACTATTGTTAAACCTTTTGTTACTGCTCCAGTGTTCTCTGAGACTCTGTTCATTATTTTAAAGCCATTTTTGTTTGTTTCTACATTTCATAGTAGATAATGTCTTTTGATTCTATTTCAAATTCACATTTTCCTCTCTCCTGTCCACTCTGTTAAAGAGTCTATCTAATGAATTTTTAATTTCAGTTATATTTTTAATTTTAACATTTTCATTTGATTCTTTTATATGTCTTTTTTTCTTTACAGATAATTTTGTATTTTACTGTTTGCTTCAAGAGTGTTCATTATTGTTCTTTTGAGAATTTTTATAATATAGTTGCATTCAAGTCTTTATCAGATAATCCCAACATTTATGTCATTTCACAACTGACCTATATTTTCCTTAATTACATTTTCCTATGTCAGCCAAGATTTTTGTAGTCATTCATATGTCTAGTAATTTTGGATAGTATCATGGACATTTTGAGTATTACATTTTTTTTTAATTTTAGAGAAAGCATGCACATATGCAAGTGGGGGGAGGGGTAGAGGAGGGAGAAGGAGAGAGAGAATCTCAAGCAGACTCCCCACTGAGTGTGAAGCCCAATGCAGGGCTCAGTCTCATGACCTTGAGATCATGAGAGCTGAAACCAAGAGTTGTATGCTTAACCAATTGAACCATCCAGGTGCCCCTGAATATTACATTTTGAGACCCTAGGACTTGTTTAAATCCTGCTGAGTGTGGTAATATTTTTGTTTTTAGTCAGGCAATCCATCTGGCTTAGTTCAGACCATAAGTTCTAACACTTCTTCTGTGGGCTGAAGTTCCTATGTCAGTTTAGTTTTTAAAACCTTTGCAGTGCTATTTGAATCTGTCCTGCCTGTGTGTTACCCAGTGGCCAGACCAGCTTCTGGGTAGTGGTCTGTTTTTTCGTTCAGTTCTTGAAACTGTACTTGGTATTCTGATTTTAGTATATGTGCTGCTGAAGCGAGCACTGTACTTGTTATTCTGATTCAAACCAGTTCCACACATGCATCCTTGAGGAATGAGAGTAGGAAGTCATAAGCAACTTTATAGGGTTGCATTCATGAGCTCCTCCCTCTCTTCAATCTCCCCAATATTTTCTGGTTCTCTGGAGGGTTTCTTTTTTGATCTTCTGATTAAAAACCACCTATTTTCATGATTATCCCATTGCCAGGACCAAGCATCAAGAAGACTGAGAGAGAATAAAAAAGTAATGGGCTTAGTCCTCTTGGAGCTATACTTCAGCCAGAGGGAGAGAAAAGTTCTCTGCTTCAGGGTTTTGGTTTATGCAGTTTTCCAGTGTCTGCTGCTGCCGATGCTATAGCTGTAGGGTCACCTAGGGGCTGAAGTACTATGAAAATGAAAAAGAAGGAAAAGGAGCCAGAGTTTTCTTCTACTTTATGAGCACTAGTCATTCCTTTTCCTGCTCTTCCAGCTGGAAGTAGAGATTTTGGGGAGGGGGGGCTTTCTATATCTGCTCACTTTTGGGTTTCTGATGCTTTGATTACTGGCCAGATGATTTGGGCAGGAGTAATACAGTAAACTCACTGCTAGGTTGGTGATGCCTCAAATTCTCGTGTTCTCTCTATCCCTGATATTTACCTTTCAAACAGATGCTCCATGTGTTCCTCTTTGGTTTTGTGATTAATTTCAGTGAGAGAAAAGTCATTTATTCCAACTTGCCTGGGGCCAAATCTCAATTCCATTCTTTAGAGAAACTTTGGTTTGTTATAGGAAATGACTCATTTTCTTTTTGAAATCAAAGCAAAGTAAAAAAAGAAAAACCCACACAGTTAAGACTTAATTAACTGGAACTTTTTAAAAAATTACAGTTTCTTGGGGCGCCTGGGTGGCTCAGTGGGTTAAGCCGCTGCCTTCGGCTCGGGTCGTGATCTCAGGGTCCTGGGATCGAATCCCGCATCGGGCTCTCTGCTCAGCAGGGAGCCTGCTTCCTCCTCTCTCTCTCTGCTTGCCTCTCTGTCTACTTGTGATCTCTCTCTGTCAAATAAATTAAAAAAAATAAAAAATTACAGTTTCCTTTAAAATTTTATTTTTAAGTAATCTCTACACCCAACATAGGGCTCAAACTTACAACCTTGAGATCAACAGTCACACACTTCATTGAGTGTGCCAGTCAAGTGCCCCTTAATTAACTGAAACTCTTGAGTACACAAGCATGTTGTTTCTTCTTGGTTACAGCAATTTTAAGATTTTATTGGTGTGATACCTTAAGTGTAACAAACATTCTGCTCATTTTCATTACCTCCTCTTCCTCTATGCCCCAGACTGGCATGTGAAAGATGGTGATCAGGTGTAAAAAGCTACTATATTCTCCTTTTTGGTGGGGTCTTTGCCTGGTTTGGGGATCAGGGTAATGCTGGTTTCATAAAAAGAGTCTGGACTTTTTCCTTCTGTTTCAATTTTTTGAAACAGCTTCAGGAGAATAGGTATTATTTCTTCTTTGAATGTTTGGTAGAATTCCCCAGGGAATCCATCAGGTCCTGGGCTCTTTTTGCGGGTGGGGGGGGTTGATCACTGCTTCAATCTCGTTACTAGATATTGGTCTATTCAGGTTGTCAATGTCTTCCTGATTCAGTTTTGGAAGTTTATAGTTTTCCAGGAATGCATCCATTTAATCTAGGGTGCTTAACTTATTGGTATATAACTGTTGATAATAATTTCTGATGATTTTTTTCTATTTCCTTGGTGTTCGTCATGATCTCTCCCTTTTCATTCATAATTTTATTAATTTGGGTCTTCTCTCTTTTCTTCTGGGTTAGTTTGGCCAATGGCTTATTGATCTCATTGATTCTTTCAAAAAAAAAAAAACAAGATTCTAGTTTGATTGATGCATTCTACAGTATCTCTAGTTTCTATCTCATTGACCTCTGCTCTAATCTTGATTATTTCCCTTCTTGTGTATGGTGTTGGCTTAATTTGTTGATATTCCAGTTCTTTAAGGTGTAAAGACAGCTGGTGTATTCTGGATTTTTCAATTTTTTTGAGGGAGGCTTGGATGGCTATGTATTTCCCCCTCAGGATGGCCTTTGCTGTATCCCATAGGTATTGGACCAAAGTGTCTTCATTCTCATTGGTTTCCATGCATTGTTTAAGTTCTTCTCTGATTTCCTGGTTGATCCAAACATTCTTAAGCAAGGCAACGACCCCACCAAAAAAGAAAATTTCAGACCAATATCCCTGATGGAAATGGATGCCAAGATTCTCAATAATATCCTAGCTAATAGGATCCAGCAGTATGTTAAAAAAGATTATCCACCATGACCAGGTGGGATTTATCCATGGGATGCAGGGGTGGTTCAATATTTACAAATCAATCAATGTGACAGAACAAATCAATAAGAAAAGAGAGAAAAACCATATGGTTTTCTGAATTGGTGCAGAAAAAGTATTTGACAAAATCCAGCATCTGTTCCTGATTAAAATGAATCAAAGTATAGGGATAGAGGGAATATTCCCTAACTTCATAAAATCTACCTATGAAAAACCCACAGCAAATATCATCCTCAATGGGCAAAAGATGACAGTTTTCCCTTTGAGATCAGGAACACGACAAGGATGCCCATTCTCACCACTCTTGTTTGACATAGTATTAGAAGTCCTAGCAACATCTATCAGACAACAAAGAGAAATAAAAGGTATTCAAATTGGCAACGAAGAAGTCAAACTCTCTCTCTTTGCAGATGATATGATACTATATATGGAAAAACCAAAATCTCCATCCCCAAACTACTAGAACTCATACAGCAATTCAGTAATGTGGCAGGATACAAAATCAATGTACAGAAATCAGTTACTTTCTTATACACTAACAATGACAATACAGAAAGGGAAATGAGAGAATCAATTCCATTTACTATAGCACCAAGAACCATAAGATACCTGGGAATAAACCTAACCAAAGAGGTAAAGGATCTGTACTTAAGGAACTACAGAACACTCATGAAAGAAATTAAAGAAGACACAAAAAGATGGAAGAGCTTTCCATGCTCATGGATGGGAAGAATAAACATTGTTAAAATGTCTATACTGCCTAGTGCCATCTATACTTTCAATGTCATCCTGATCAAAATTCCATCAGCAATTTCCAAAGAGCTGGAGCAAACAATCCTAAAATTTGTATGGAATCAGAAGAGACCCCAAATTGCCAAGGAGATGTTGAAAAAGAAAAAGAAAACTGGGGGCATCACGTTGCCTGATTTCAAGTTTTACTACAAAGCTGTGATCACCAAGACAGCATGGTACTGGCACAAAAACAGACACATAGACCAGTGGAACAGAGTAGAGAGCTCAGATATGGACCCTCAACTTTGTGGTCAAATAATATTTGACAAAGCAGGAAAAAATATACAGTGGAAAAAAGACAGTCTCTTCAATAAATGGTGCTGGGAAAATTGGACAGCTTTGTGTAGAAGAATGAAACGCGACCATTCTCTTACACCATACACAAATATAAACTTGAAATAAAAAAGACCTCAATGTGAGGCAGGAATCCATCAGAATTCTAAAGGAGAACATAGGCGGTAACCTCTTTGACATTGGCCACAGCAACTTCTTTCAAGATATGTCTCCAAAGGCAAAGGAAACAAAAGCAAAAATGAGTTTTTGGGACTTCATCAAGATCAAAAGCTTCTGCACAGCAAAGGAAATAGTCAACAAAACAAAGAAGCAACCCACGGAATGGGAGAAGATAATTTGCAAATGACACAAAGGGCTGATATCCAAGATCATAAAGAACTCCTCAAACTCAACACATACAAAAGAGATAATCATGTCAAAAAATGGGCAGAAGATATGAACAGACATTCCTCCAAAGAAGACATACAAATGGCTAAGAGAGACATGAAAAAATGTTCATCATCACTAGCCATCAGGGAGATTCAAATCAAAACCACATTGAGATACCACCTTACACCAGTTAGAATGGCCAAAATTAACAAGACAGTAAACAACATGTGTTGGAGATGATGTGGAGAAAAGGGAACCCTCTTACACTGTTGGTGGGAATGCAAGTTGGTGCAGCCACTTTGAAAAACAGTGTGGAGGTTCCTCAAAAAATTAAAAATAGAGCTTCCCTATGACTCTGCAATTGCACTACTGGGTATTTACCCCAAAGATACAGATGTAGTGAAAAGAAGGGCCATCTGTATCCCAATGTTCATAGCAGCAATGGCCACAGTCGCCAAACTGTGGAAAGAACCAAGATGCCCTTCAATAGATGAATGGATAAAGAAGATATGGCCCATATGTACTATGGAGAATTATGCCTCCTTCAGAAAGGATGAATACCCAACATTTACATCAACATGGACAGGACTGGAAGAGATTATGCTGAGTGAAGTAAGTCAAACAGAGAGAGTCAATTATCATATGGTTTCACTTATTTGTGAAGCATAAGGAATAACACAGAGGACATGGGGAGATGGAGAGGAGAAGCGAGTTGGGGGAAATTGGAGGGGGAGACAAACCACGAGAGACTATGGACTCTGAGAAACAATTGGAGGATTTTGGAGGGGAGGTTGAGTGAGCCTGGTGGTTGGTATTATGGGAAGCATGTATTGCATGGAGCACTAGTTGTGGTGCATAAACAATGAATTCTGAAGCACTGAAAATAAATTAAAAAAATAAATTAAAAAAGTTACTATATTAAATGGCAAAATGGGATTTCAACTCAAATATGCATAATATCATAGCCTAAGCTTTTCACCACTATACAATGCTGCCTTTTTAAGTTAAATAAATGCTGCCCCTTATCTAGAATTTTTACTGACTATGTTATATTTATATTTTACTCCATTGACCTTCCTCAATCCCTGTAGGAGTATACTACCGTACCCTTTTAATATGGAGCTTGGTCATGTGTTTTGCTTTGGTCTAGTGGTGATTGGAATGTGGTCCCTACTTTGGGCTTAGCCATCTGACTAAAGACACATGACAAGAACAGAAGCATGGAATGTGTTTGTGGTTAAGCTTATCTTTTGCTCTTCTTCTACTACCATGAAAGGAACATGTCCCAGGGATCTTGCTATTCTAGGGAAGATGAAAGACATGTGCAGCATACATGGACCCATCCCACAGCTTGGTGCTAAGTCCACATAGGCCTAACTTAGGTGAATGACATGTGAGTAAAAATAAATAATTGTTGTTTCAGATTTCTGAGTTTGGGGGTGGTTTGCTAAGCAGCAGTATTGTGGTAAATGACGGACTAATGCTAAATGGCAGACCATATAAATAATGTGGCAAATGACAGACCATATAAATATTTGGTTGAGGACATCTTATATTTTCACATGAAATTTAAATGAACATATGATTTTTATTTCAATTATAAAGCCTAAGGATATTGTAATCTCTGCTTTCTTCACTGCTTGCTATTTCCAGGTCTGTTTTCCACCTAGAAGTGTTCTTACTAAGGAATGGGATTTTCTTCTTTTTGTCACCATCTTTACTAGTTCTGCCAAATTCTGCTAGTTTTATTTGGGGTTTCAGAGCATGGTGGAGACTCGTAGTGTGAGGCATAAAAGTTCCTAGTTCCTTAAACTGGATTTGTTATTCTTGGTCCCCTTTGTAAATGCAGCATCAGCATCCCTATAGAGCTATCTGCATGGCTCCTGCTAACAAAAAACAACAGATCATAAGGTTGTATGTTGTTACATTCTTCATGACTGTTTATTCCCATGTGCTGAACTCTAGAATGGGATCTAAACAGACTTGGTCTTTTTTTTTTTAATTTTTTAATTTATTTTCAGCGTAACGGTATATTCATTGTTTTTGCACCACACCCAGTGCTCCATGCAATCTGTCCCTCTCCAATACCCACCACCTGGTTCCCCCAACCTCCCACCCCCCGCCCCTTCAAAACCCTCAGATTGTTTTTCAGAGTCCATAGTCTCTCATGGTTCACCTCCCCTTCCAATTTCCCTCAACTCCCTTCTCCTCTCCATCTCCCCTTGTCCTCCATGCTATTTGTTATGCTCCACAAATAAGTGAAACCATATGATAATTGACTCTCTCTGCTTGACTTATTTCACTCAGCATAATCTCTTCCAGTCCCACCCATGTTGCTACAAAAGTTGGGTATTCATCCTTTCTGATGGAGGCATAATACTCCATAGTGTATATGGACCACATCTTCCTTACCCATTCGTCCGTTGAAGGGCATCTTGGTTGTTGCCACAGTTTGGTGACCATGGCCATTGCTGCTATAAACGTTGGGGTACAGATGGCCCTTCTTTTCACTACATCTGTATCTTTGGGGTAAATACCCAGTAGTGCAATTGCAGGGTCATAGAGAAGCTCTATTTTTAATTTCTTGAGGAATCTCCACACTGTTTTTCAAAGTGGCTGCACCAACTTGCATTCCCACCAACAGTGTAAGAGGGTTCCTCTTTCTCCACATCCTCTCCAACACATGTTGTTTCCTGTCTTGCTAATTTTGGCCATTCTACCTGGTGTAAGGTGGTATCTCAATGTGGTTTTAATTTGAATCTCCCTGATGGCTAGTGATGATGAACATTTTTTCATGTGTCTGATAGCCATTTGTATGTCTTCATTGGAGAAGTGTCTGTTCATATCTTCTGCCCATTTTTTTTATATGATTGTCTGTTTTGTATGTGTTGGGTTTGAGGAGTTCTTTATAGATCCTGGATATCAACCTTTTTTCTGTACTGTCATTTGCAAATATCTTCTCCCATTCCATGGGTTGCCTGTTTGTTTTGTTGACTGTTTCCTTTGCTGTGCAGAAGCTTTTGATTTTGATCAAGTCCCAAAAGTTCATTTTTGCTTTTGTTTCCTTTGCCTTTGGAGACATATCTTGAAAGAAGTAGCTGTGGCTGATATTGAAGAGGTTACTGCCTATGTTCTTCTCTAGGATTCTGATGGATTCCTGTCTCACATTGAAGTCTTTTATCCATTTTGAGTTTATCTTTGTGTACGGTGTAAGAGAATGGTCGAGTTTCATTCTTCTACATATTGTTGTCCAGTTTTCCCAGCACCATTTATTGAAGAGACTGTCTTTTTTCCACTATATATTTTTTCCTGTTTTGTTGAAGATTATTTGCCCATAGAGTTGAGGGTCCATATCTGGGCTCTCTACTCTGTTCCACTGGTCTATGTGTCTGTTTTTATGCCAGTACCATGCTGTCTTGGTGATCACAGCTTTGTAGTAAAGCTTGAAATCAGGTAACATGATGCCCCCAGTTTTTTTGTTTGTTTGTTTGTTTGTTTTTAAACATTTCCTTAGTGATTCAGGGTCTCTTCTGATTCCATACAAATTTTTGGAAGACTTGGTCTTGAATAATACTTCCATCCTTTAATGTCTCTGGGACTGTGGGTAAGCTATATACTGTCTCTGAGCTTCAGATTCTTCGTATATGAAGTAGGGTTATAATCTCTGCCCATCCTCCCTCACAGCATTGTTCTGAACTTCAGGAGCTCAGTAAAGGTTAAAGAGATCTTATGATTCTTGTTATTTACCCTGAATATGTTCAGCAAGCTAGGAGCTGCTAGTAGTCATCACCAGTGTTCTTTTCTCCCTTAGGAGGGAGTTTTCAGGAAGCTGTGGCATGGCAAGTCTGTTTCACAACCTCTGGGTCCTGACACAGCCCAGGCTCAGCAATCTCACTTTCTCCTCTATACCGTTTTTTCTACCACCTGGGTAGGAGCATCATAACCACACTCACCATCTGCCTAGGACTCAGAGAATCCTAGTTCCTTGACAACAGAAATTTAGGTATCCAAATGAGATAGCTTTGAGGAGCTGAAGCAGCGGCAGGCCGCTCTTGGTATTACATTGCTCTAGGCTTCTTAGAGTTGTCCCCAGTAACTTATCGAATGCAGAATATGTGGCCTATAGATTAAAGAAAAGAAAAGCCTAGCTGCTTTCTATCAGATGCATGGGTCTTGAAGTTGTTTTGTAAAAATAAGGCAGCTTTTCTATCTCATTCTTAGTGGTCTTTTAGAGCCATACAACCTCTGGAGCCTGGAAAAGAGTAATACTTATGATTGCATATGCCCTTTGGTTCATAATCATAGTTGGTAGGACTTTACATTGGGAGATAACTCTATTTTTATTTACCACGTGTCAAGTGTTTTACATTTTTTATATCATTCATTCAGATTTAGTTCTGACATCAGCTTTTTCATTCTCATTTTATATATCAGGAAACCTAGGCTTAGAGTAAGTAAATTAACAGTGTCAGAAGTTCCAACACATCTATCTGAATCCAAAGCTTATGTTTTCCATGACATCACACAGCCATTGTTTGCATTTTGCTTATGCTTGGTCATTCTGAGGGTATGTGATATGTGTTCTACCATCATTTTGATTAACAGTGGCTAGAGCCAGGATATGGAATCCAGACAACCCTAGGTTTGAATTCTAACATTTATCAACTTGTGTGATTTTAGAAAATTCATTTAATCTTTCTGAGTCTCCATATCCTAATGGGACTAATATAGTGTTTCTCTCATAGGGTGTTGGGGAGATTAAATGAATGATACATGTGAAGGGCCTTGTGTAGTGTCTAGCATAGTCCTGGTATAGATTAAGCATTCGATATATATTGACTGAAAAAATAATCTGTCTCGAAGTATCATTGGAGTCCAGATCTCTTCTGTTTGCTTTAATAGGACATCAGCAAGTTCTTGAGAATTTAGTTAGATGATATTAAAGCTAGATGAGATCTTAGGCTTGGTTCATCCAAACTCCTCATTTTTTATATGGTGAAACTGAGATTCATAGAAGAGGAGGGACTTGAATTTGTGTTATCCTGTTCTCCTGTACTGCTTCAATTACACCTCCTGATAAAGTCAGTTACCTTGGTCAAATTCATGTTTCTTGGTCTTGCTTTAGCTGTTTGAAACTGACAAGGATCTCTACCCTTCTATTTACCAGGCTTAGGATTTATAAGTAGAAAATGAGATTTTATTTGTGATTAGAAAAGTGTGTATTTCCTCTAGTATGCCTCTCTTTCCCATACCCCACATACTCTCATGTTTCCCAGGCTAGACTTGCAATTCAAGGAGTGCCCTCTATCTCTGGATAGCTCTTTACCTTCTTCATAATCATTGTTATAAAAATTTCCTTGTCTTGTGTCCCATTCCTTTTGTGATATGTTGTATGTCTAATTTACTTGATAAAGTAAACTATAGGTTTACTATATAAAACTATAGTGTTAATGCTCTAGTATTACCTTTCATCTGCATATTAGCAAGGTGCTTTCCTCAAAGAAATGAACATACAGTGAAATTATGCATGAAGGCATTAGGTTATGGAAGAGAGAAATTTGAGTAGGTAGCTTTCTCACATCACCTGGATGGCCACCTGGAAAATATCTATCCTTTGGAGCCTTAGAGAAAGATAGGGAATCTTTGGGTTACAATGAGGTAAGTCTTTGCTTGTTAGTTTTTTGCAGCAGTGGGAGGGCTGAAGTAGAAGTTGTCATAACTCTTAGTGATGGAGCCTGGACTGCTTGGGTTCTGCGCTTGGAGGTTGGCATTTGAGACATTTTATAGAATATTGAATGGGATAAGGATTGAGATGGGTTTGAATCTGGATAAAACCAGCAAGAGGAATCCTGTTAGAATCAAGGCCAGGGGAATCTCCTGCCATTCCTTTGAAAGCAGTAGTACTCCAGACATCACAAAATAGCTGGTACTCATCTTCATCATCCTTTCCAGCCTCATCAGGAGAGACACAAGCATACGGTACTGGCTGAACATAAAGGCTGGACCAGCCCTGGTAACTGGCATGAGAGCTAATCTTTCCCTATCAATATTCACAATGAGGCACTGAAACAGGGACTCTTCCTGCATTGCCATAGTGCCGTGTCCCCCTTTACTATTAGTCTCTGCATATAAGAGGAAGGGTTTGTAGGCATTGTCTAGTTTATCACTGGTGGGGCTGATTTGCCTAAGGCTGCAGAACAAATTCATGGCTTAGTGAGGGCTATAACTCAGAGCTCCTGATGTCCTAATTTGTGCTTTTTCTTGTATACCACAGTGTCTCTCTTGTGTGAGCTAAGATAGAACATGTAGGTGGCATGTTGTCTAGAAAATCCCTGGTTTTTATGTATGTGCTTACATATGTGTGTGTGTAATGCTTAGAAGAGGTACTGTCAGACACCTTCATGCATTTTAACTATCATTATAATATATAATAACTATTATATCTTAACTATCATTATTATAACTATTAAAATTATAATTGATGGTATTTTATATACACATGGTTCATATGAAAGCCTTTAGCCCACTCTTCTTCATTCACCGATCGTAGTTTATAGAATTCTTTTATGTCCCTCAAATCCTCATAACAATCTCACGGGGATTAGCATTGTTGTTATTATTGTTGTTATTATTATCCCAACCCACAGATAAAATAATAGGTTTAGAAAAGTAAATCAGTGAGGGAGCAGAGCTGACCAAGGCCAGTGCTCATACTTCTATATCAGAGCCTCCTTCTCAAGAACTGCAGAAAAGATATAAAAGGAGACATAATCTGTAGGTCAGCACTAGACCTTCAAGACCAGATTCAGGGAAAAAGGGGAGCTATTGTATGCAAGCAGCACACGTCTGGTAATATGAACTGAGGATAGTGGTATCTAAGACTTTGCTTGTTGACCAGTTTTGTTAAGACCAGCCATGCTCACGAGAGTGCCTCTTTTAATCTCAGCTGCCTTTCCATGTGTGTTCAAGAAAATTCCATCTAATTGGAATAAAACTTACAAAAATAATGAATTCAGATCAACTTGAAAGGCCCAGCATTGCCATGAGGACACAATATAGCAATGTATTTGAGAAACAGAAGGTGGAGGAAAGGAAAGAGGGAACATGAGAGAGGGAGGGAGAGACACATGAAAGCACTTGACAGGTACGATCTAAACATATAAAATATAGAGGTAAAAAGCAAGCTGCTGTGTGAGAACAAAGGAACACTCTGCTGCTCCTTATTCTGCTTGCTGCCCAGACTCTTCAACTGCAGCTTCTACTAAATAATAATGTGGGCTGTGTCTTTGCTCCCAGCTCAAAGAGAATGATAAAGCAGCAAAACACTGAAAGGTACAGTACAGCCACAGATAAAAGTTGATGACATGGAAATGAGCCCCATCCACTAACACACACACACGTTGACAACCCCTACTGGAGGAACACAATGATAGTGAGTATAATGAACAAAGAGGGAAAAGACTTTTGAGGTAAGATGTGGAAGGGAGCCTTTCTTTGGTTTCCTAATGGGGTGTTTTGATGATTGCTAATGTCTATAGTGCTCAATTTTTGCATCATAAAGTTGGAGTGGAAGGAGCGGCTAGTTACTCAGTATCTCAGTTCTCAATAGAACACAGCTTAGATGTGAAAGTCACATGTCAGATGTAATCATAGACATAATTTCTAGACTCTTCTGCAGATAATAAAAGTTGAAGAAAAGTTGGACCCTGGGTTCTACCTATTTTCAGGAAAACAGGAAATGGCCAATTGAATTTCTAGTTTTTAGGAAGAAAGTAATGATGGATTGGTTGTATAAAACACAGACTGGCAAACTTGATGTTAATCTTAGACAATGATTCTAGAAATGCTATTAAAAGGTAGTTTATAATCCTAAGAAGAGTTGGCTCTGATCAGGAGGAGTCGACATGGGTTTGCTGAGAAGTTATGTAATATAAATTTCATTTGCTTATTTAATTAGTTGAGTGATCGCTCTGGAGAATATATATATATATATATATATATATATATGGCTGTCATCCAGGCCTTTAGCAAGATTTTCCATGATATATTTGTGGAAAGTATGAAGATCTATGGCCTCACTCATACAACTATGTCAATTAGTATTTTGTTGAACTGATGAAAATGTATGAGAACAGATTTGGACACTATTAATATGATGATTTCTAGTAACAAGCTATAGGGTTCTGTCCTCAACCTTGTTCTGTTAAGTGTTTTTATTCATGACTTGGTTGAAGTTACAAAAAACAGTCTCATAAGATTTATAAAGGGATAGAATATACAATGGAAGCCAGAATTATGATTCTGCAAATTTTGACAGATTTGGTAGATGGACTGAATCTGCAAGATAAAATTTAATAAATGTAGCATAAATGATTATGGGGAAAGTCCAAGAAACTGATTACCCAAATACGGAGTGTGGCTTAGCAGAGCTCATATAAAGAAGGTTTAGGGGCTTTAATATTCAATGAGCTCAAATGTAAGTTAGCTATGAGATGTGTCTATGTGTTTGTTTGTTATAGATGTCTTATTCTTTTTTTAAAATTTTATTTTATTTTTTCAGTGTTCCAAGATTCATTGTTTATGCACCACATCCAGTGCTCCATGCAATACATGCCCTCCTTAATACCTACCACCAGGCTCTCCCAACCCCCCACCACCCTCCCCTCCATAATCCCGTTTGTTTCTGAGTCCACAGTCTCTCATGGTTATTCTTTTTTGATTAAAGTATAGTTGACATACAGTGTTATATTAGTTTCAAGTGTGCAACATAGTGATTCAATAATTCTATATATAGAATATTATACTAATATTAATATACTAATTTTAGTACATCCTATAACTAATATATATAGAATTATAATTATATCAATTACTGAATGTTTGCCACATTAAACGGTTACCATCTATCACCATACAAAGTTATTACAATATTTTTTATTATATTTCCTATGTTGTTTTTCATCCCTATGACTTATTTATTTTATAGCTAGAAGTTTGTGTATTTTAACCACTTCACATATTTTTGCCTATGTCTGTGCATTTTTTGTGACACATTGATATGGTGGTTTACACACTTGGATTCCTGGGCTGCAACCCAGATCAGCTGCATAGGAATCTGTTGGGGTAGGGCCTAGAAATAAGAATGTTTAAAGCTCCCCAAGTTATTCCAGGGGGAAACCAAAGTTGAGAACCAGTGGGATAATAGAATGTGAGAGAATTGATAATCTGATTGTAATGTGTATTGCTCTAACTAGAACATTTCACATAGTCTTGGACAATATCTTTTGCAAACTGGAACCCATTGGGAACAGTGTGAACAAGATGGCAAGGAGGCCTGCAGTCATACAAACTATGCCATGAGGAAGTGTTGAAGGAACTGAGTGCAAGCAATCTCAGGGAAGACATAAAAGTTGTCCTCAAATTAGTGTGTCAGAGGGATTACCATTATTCTATTTGGCTCCAGAGATGAGAACTAGAACCAAGAAGATGAAGTAAAATGGAGGCAAATCTTTTTTTTTTTTTAATGGAGGCAAATCTTAATTCAATGAAAAGAATAGTATTCTAGGAGAGCTGTCTAAAGATGTAATAAGCTGCCTCAGGAAGAAATGATTGCCCTGTAATTTGGGGACTCCAAACCCTTTGACTGCTTAACCAGTTGGTGAGGAGAGTGTGGAGAAGGCTTGTATTATTCAGGACTCTTTTTGTGGCACATGAATGAAGCCCAATTCAAAAGGCTTAAAAATAGAGTCAATTGTATTATATAACAGGGAAGTGACTTTAGGGAGGGCTGATTCAAGGATCAATTGATATCAGGCTCTTTCTCACCACTTATTTTGGGCCCTGTTTGTCTTTGCTTCCCTTTATTCTGAATTCAGGCTCCCTCCCTGTGGTGTCCTGACAACCCCAGTAGAGAGAGAAGATATTTTCTGATATTTCTCAAAAGAGAAACACTGATTCTAAATGGACAAATGTAATCAGAAAGCTGGTGGTGTGTGTGTGTGTGTGTGTGTGTGTGTGTGTGTGTGTGTTGGGAGGAGGCAGGGGAACTGGATACACAAAACAGTAAGAGTCTTGGCACTGGATAGGTGAATAAGTGAAGATCCCTTTCAGTCCTGAGATTTTAATATTATTTGACACAAAGGCTGGAATGCAGCAATAAGTATAGACCACTAAGCTCATCAAATCTAAATCTTTTCTCTAGTCAGGCCCATCTGTTTTTCATGTCCTTCCCCATATTCACATCTTTGCTTGTGTTGCTTAATCTTTCTCAAAAGACCTCTAACCCATAGTTCAAGACTCATCTAATGTCCTGCCTCTTCCTCTGTTGTAGCTGGGCTAGCCCACACTGATCTGCACCTCCTTTGAACTGCTGTAGTACTCTTCACAATTACATATTTCCTGATGACATGTCTTGAATTTTTCTGTTTTTCAGTGAGGTAGTCTTATAAATTATAACTGTATTATAACTGTGAATTCCTTGAGAAGTAGAGGCAATGCTTCTTCCCTTTTTATTCTTCCTGTGCCTAACATAGACTTGAGAATATTACATGGGCTTGTTCATTGAAATGTATTGATCGATGGTCATTTTTTCAATATATCCATTTCTTCACTACTATGTATGAAATCTCCATCCTGTAGGTAATATGGATTAGATGGCAAAAATGGGAGCATTGCCATCAGAAGCCCTCTGTGGAAATAACTGACACTACCAAAGAGGGAATTGCAACTCTTTCCCACTGGTACAAGCTCTGCTCCACGCTCATGCTGCCAAGCTTGTTTCCTTGCTTTTGGACTTTAGGAATGGGTAGTTTTCCTGGTTAGGACCTTCAATCACTCACTCATTATGTAATAATTTATTAGTCACTAATGTTATTCTAAACTCTGTTCTAGTTATGGGGGATACACACAATCTCAGTTCTAAGGAGTTTGCAGGGAGAAATAGAAAAACAAAATTAGATAATTATAATATAGTGTCATGGTATTCCAGTTCTGGGTTAGATAAAATAAGCATATTCTACCCTGTCTCCACTGTTGTATATAGCTATAAAACCTGAATGGGATGAATGGAACATTGAGCAGTCTGAAAAGTAAATAGTAGTAGGTTGGGGGAAAAAACCCCAGAAATCACAGTATCACTGAACTGATGGTGAGTATGCCACTTAAAAATTTTGATATACCCTGGCCTGATCTCCTATTAAGTGGCTATCAGTTAGAATACAGAGCTCTAGGAGAAGCAATTTAATTCTGACTCAAGAATGGAAAAGGGAACTATTAATACTTAGTGTGGAAATTTCCCACTTTTTCTACTCTTTTATGTTTTCTTGTGCTTTGGCTCCCTAGAAATTCTGTGGCAATAGTGGCAGCAGTTAATAATTGGAGACTGCCGGGCACCTGGGTGGCTCAGAGGGTTAAAGCCTCTGCCTTCAGCTCAGGTCATGATCCCGGGGTCCTGGGATTGAGACCCACATCGGGTTCTCTCCTTGGCGGGGAGCCTGCTTCCTCCTCTCTCTCTCTCTGCCTGCCTCTCTGCCTACTTGTGATCTCTGTCTGTCAAATAAATAAATAAAATCTTTAAAAAAAATAAAAAATAAAAAATAAAAATAAAAAAAGATAATTGGAGACTGCCTCAGGGAACCAGAAAGTGCTGAGGAGATCAAAGAAAGGGAGAAGCTTGGGAAAGTGACCTTATAAAGTTGTTTATGACCTGTGGAACTCAACCCTGAATGAACATGTGTGGATTAGACCCTATTTAGTAGTCAAAAGTCTTTAAGAACTAAACAGACCACCACCCAGATCCCAGATTATTCACTGAATGGTGGACATATGAAACATACCTGGATAGTGCTGTAAAGGTTTTGAAAATGGAATGGACCTTGGAACCACAACCCTCAGAAGCTGGATCAGAACTTTCACTTAAACTTAACCAGGTTTACTGCCTGCTAAAACCATCAGTAACAACACTCTTCATAGGATTTAAACAATTTCCAAGATCTAATAAGGTAGCATCTAAATTATTCAGGATACATCTAAATTATCCAGGATACAATTCAAAATTATTAGGCATATAAAGAATTAGAAAAGTCTTAACTCACATGAGAAAAGAAAATCAACAGATGCTATCCTAGATGACAGATGTTGGAATTATATGCAAAAATTTAAAGCAACTATTGTAAAAATACACCAATGAGTAAGGGCAGAATCATTGAAAGAAATGGGAAAATAGAAAGTCTCAGCAAAGAAACAAAAAATATAAACAATCACCAAATGAATGTTTAAAGACTGAAAATATATAACTAAGACTAGAAAAAGTTGACTTAGTGGGCCTTGTAGCAGAATGTGGTCAGCATGATTTCGTGAACCAGGTTATAATTCAGTTGCTGCTTGAAGAACAAATGGAAATAAACCAAGTGGGGAAGTGTTGTGTTAGTTATCTACTGCTAGTAGATAGATAACTATCATTAACTAGTTATCCCCAAACATAGCAGTTCAAAACAACAAATATTATCTCACACAGTATTTCAGAGTCAAGAATCTGGTGGTGACTTAAGTGAGTGTGTCTAGCTCAGTCTGTTAAGAGGCTGCAGTTAAACTGTCAGCAGGGATGTAGTCATCTCAAGTCTCATCTGGGATTGGAGAATCTGCTTGCAGGTTTACTCACGTGATTATTGGCAGGCCTCAGGACTGTTGGACTGAAAGGCTGGCCTCTTTTTCGTGCCACATGGCCCTCTCTCTAGGAAAACTTGAAGCACGGCAGCTGGCTTCTGACTTGGTAAATGATCCCAATGGGAGAGACAGAAAACCAAGATGGAAGCCACTGTCTTTTTTATAACCTAATCTCACAAGTGATATATGATCACTTCTGTTCTGTTTGTTGGAAGTGAGTCATTAATTCCAGACCATACTCAAGGGGAGAGGGATCAAACTTCACATCTTGAAATAGCAAAGTATCAAAAAACTTGTGGACGTATTTTTAAAAATTTTTATTTATTTATTTATTTTTATTTCTTTTCATCTTAACAGTATTCATTGTTTTTGCACCACACCCAGTGCTCCATGCAATCTGTCCCTCTCCAATACCCACCACCTGGTTCCCCCAACCTCCCACCCCCCGCCCCTTCAAAACCCTCAGATTGTTTTTCAGAGTCCATAGTCTCTCATGGTTCACCTCCCCTTCCAATTTCCCTCAACTCCCTTCTCCTCTCCATCTCCCCTTGTCCTCCATGCTATTTGTTATGCTCCACAAATAAGTGAAACCATATGATAATTGACTCTCTCTGCTTGACTTATTTCACTCAGCATAATCTCTTCCAGTCCCACCCATGTTGCTACAAAAGTTGGGTATTCATCCTTTCTGATGGAGGCATAATACTCCATAGTGTATATGGACCACATCTTCCTTACCCATTCGTCCGTTGAAGGGCATCTTGGTTGTTGCCACAGTTTGGTGACCATGGCCATTGCTGCTATAAACGTTGGGGTACAGATGGCCCTTCTTTTCACTACATCTGTATCTTTGGGGTAAATACCCAGTAGTGCAATTGCAGGGTCATAGAGAAGCTCTATTTTTAATTTCTTGAGGAATCTCCACACTGTTTTTCAAAGTGGCTGCACCAACTTGCATTCCCACCAACAGTGTAAGAGGGTTCCTCTTTCTCCACATCCTCTCCAACACATGTTGTTTCCTGTCTTGCTAATTTTGGCCATTCTACCTGGTGTAAGGTGGTATCTCAATGTGGTTTTAATTTGAATCTCCCTGATGGCTAGTGATGATGAACATTTTTTCATGTGTCTGATAGCCATTTGTATGTCTTCATTGGAGAAGTGTCTGTTCATATCTTCTCCCCATTTTTTTTATATGATTGTCTGTTTTGTATGTGTTGGGTTTGAGGAGTTCTTTATAGATCCTGGATATCAACCTTTTTTCTGTACTGTCATTTGCAAATATCTTCTCCCATTCCATGGGTTGCCTGTTTGTTTTGTTGACTGTTTCCTTTGCTGTGCAGAAGCTTTTGATCTTGTGGACATATTTTTAAAACCACCACAAAAAGAAAGATATTCTAGGAGGAAGAAATCAGATATGCAAAAGCGAAAAATTGAAGGAAAGAATTAAAAATGGACACTGAGGGCTGTTTCTCTCTCTGTTTAGTTCAGTTGGACCTAGTAAGTATTGGTTGATGTGAAGATTCTCTGAATGTCAGATAATCCTCTAAAGACTTCTACTTACCTGTCCTGTTTGGGGAAGGCAGCAGATCCAGATTAGCGCCTTCACTCTAGGAGATAAATAGGACCTGGAGCCCCTATGGTGTTTTGTTTTAAGATCTTGGAATAAAAGGAAAAATATAAAAATATACTTTCTTTTAGTTGTAGGTGTATGTCTTTACAGTAACATGGGAAGGTAGCCTGGAACTTTAATTGGAGGCTTGTTGTCCTTCATAATACTCTATTCTGCCACTGTCTTCCATCTTCTTACTAGTTAAATCATTTTAAATCAGTTCTGCTATAAAGTCTGTTTTGAAAACTCGAGTTTGTTCCAATGTGATTGATATATAAGAGAACAATTTGAGTATGACATAAATTTGTGTTTGTTTGAGCATGAGTTCACCAGCAAGAAACATTAGGTGAATGCAGAAAACTGCACTCAGCTGAACTAAGCGGTATGGTAATACACAAGACACACACCTCAAACATCTATTAGCCACAACCATTCACATTTAGTCTTGCAAGTTTCCATCCAATTTCAGTTAACATTCCTTCCATCACTTCACAATAACTCATAACCTGCTATGACTACATCTACAAACTTTAGGTCTTTTCAAGGTAAAGTGCAATATTTATTGTAGTATTTATGTTTTTCTTAGCCATTAACATGTGTAAAACTGTGCTGCATTTTCTATCTGGTTTTTAACATGCTGCTAATACTTTTTATTTTTGTTCTTCTAACCCCATTTTCCCTATAAGCTGTGTGGTTTTCATTGTGCAATTTTACATAGTGCCGTAATTAAAAAATATTTTTTTTAATTTTTTTATAAACATATAATGTATTATTAGCCCCAGTGGTACAGGTCTGTGAATCGCCAGGTTTACACACCTCACAGCATGCACCATAGAGTGCTGTAATTTTTAAAGTATAATATGCCAAGTTATAGCAGACATGACTGTATATATGTATACACACACACATATACTTATATATATTTAACTTACCTCGGACAATGTATTTGGGTGGACTTAGCAAACAAGGAAAATCAAGTCAGTGAAGATTCTGTGTCACAGAAGCAAAAAGAAAAAGAAGAGAAACATTCAAGTACAGTGGAGATGCTTATCTTTGGTGGTGGACCATTCAGAACCTCTATCTAAAGACTCCTTTGGTGGATTTCCTTGCTAACAGTTACTTGGTATTCTGGCTTCTAGGTCTCCTGTTCTTCTGACCTTGAGCATTCTCTTCCACGGCAAGCAGTTCTGTTTCTTTGGAGTGTAGTGCATTGAATAGGTAGTGAGACATTTTCAAAGAATTTGGACTCTGTGCTCTTGCTTCTCTGACCTTGAACAGGGCTAGAAGTTCCTACCAATTTCATATCCCCTCTGAGGACACATCTTTAAGACCTGCCAGGGACTCTTGACTTTGGATCTGCGACACTTGATGCTGAAGTGGTCATAATCAAGTTCCAAAGTGGTCTGGAGCATTTGTAGTGCAGAACCTCCTTCTCAGGGCGCCTGGATGGCTCAGTTGGTTAAGCATCTGTCTTTGGCTTGGTCAGGATCCCAGAGTCCTGGGATTAAGCCCCCGCATCAGGATCCTTGGTAAGGCAGGAACCTGCTTCTCCCTCTGCCTGCCGTTCCCCTGCTTGTGCTTTTTTTTTTTTCCTCTCTCTCTCTCTCAAATAAATAAATAAATAAAATCTTAAAAAAGAAAAAGTCCTTCTTTCTCTTGGTACTTGGGCCACATTCAAACTGATGGGAGGAGATGGGTAAGTTTAATTCTTTACTCCTCTTTCTCTTCCTTTTGCTCAATATTCTTTCTCTTCTTCATCTTTATTGAGGCAGTGCCATGCAGTAGTTGAAGATTTGGGCACCATGTAATGGTTGTATGACCTTAGGCCACTAACTTTACTTCTCAGCACTTCCATTCCCTCATCTTTAAAACTGAGATTATAATAGCACTTACCTTATAGGCTTGTTGTGATGAATGAGATAATCCATGACAAGCATTTAAAACTGGGCTAGTTAATTTACACACATGTTCTTAATCAATACCTAAAGTCTAAGGAGATTATATCCATTTAGGATCAAGTAGAGATAAAAAAGTGATTTGGAGCTATTAAATTCTGTCAGTGGGAAAATGTAATTGCATTTATCCATAATTCTTCAGGACTCAGCTATTGCATAAAAAAGGTAGAGTTGTGATTACAGTTTTCATTTATGAAGCTTATAAGCATTGACCCATTTCTTCCAATAACTACTGCTTTAACCATTAGGGCCAAGGCCGCCAATGTGAAGATGCTTCTGTATAACTTTGGGTAAAGATTGAATATTGAGGTTACATAACTGTAACAACAGAAACATATTTTAGGCTGGCCCAAAATTAAATGAAATATTAAGTGAGACTAATCTAACCAAGGGAAGAAATTTTGTCTTTTTGTCTTATAGCTCATCAACTTCTAATATGGTGTTTCTCATCCATGGGTGGTTTTGTCCCTGCAGGGAACATTTGGCAATGTCTGGAGTCATTTTTGGTTGTCATCATTGCAGAGGAGGCAATTGCTACTGGAATTTAGTGGGTAGAGGCCAGGAATACCGCTAAACAGTCCCCCACAACAAACACTTATCTTGCCTGAAATGTCAATAGTTCTGGGGTTGAGAAACCCTGCTCTAATGCAATGTCTAAATACAAGAAACATTGTAGCCTCCTGATAAATGTGTATTGAATAGATGAATGAAGTTCGGGGAACAAAAATGTGATTTGGTAAAAGACACATGTTTGGCAGACAACCTTATAAAGGAATTTCGAGAAGTCCTGGCACTCAGCCAATTGCCGTCAGCCCAACAGTGTTTGCTCTGTTCAGGCATCCAGTATGATTGGTCTGTGCCTGGTTCATATGATTGCTAAATATTTTAAATAACATCCCTGGAAGGTGATATATTTTTTAGAAGTTAGAGATTATTGCTTCTAGATATAAGTTGTTTTAGAAGCCATGGGAAAAGGGAACAGATTGACTTTGACTATGGGAAGTAAACAGGAGATGGAACAGGGAGTGGCTGTGAATAAATCATACTGTTATGGTAGATATAGAAAATTTTTACCATTCTGGTGAAAGAGGGAAAATCAGAGCAATCTATTCCATGGTCCCTCAGTCTAAGTCAAGGCAACATTTCCCCAAATAGAGAATTAGTGGGGGGAAAAGTGAAAAGTAGAATAAAATAAAGTGGTTACAGGACAAAGGAAAATATGTTATTTTCTGTAATGAGATATTGTCTTAGACCATCCAGGCTGCTATAAAAGAATACCATAGACTGGGTGGCTTATAAATAACAGATATTAGTTTCTCATATTTCTGAAGGCTGGGAAATCCAAGGTCAAGCACTGGCAGATTCAGTGTCTAGTGAGGGCCTACTGCCTGGTTCATAGATAGCTGTCTCACTGTGTCTTCATGTGGTAGAAGGGGCAAGGGAGTTCTCTGGTGTCTCTTTTATAAGAGCATTAATCCCATTCATGTGGGCTCCACCCTCATGACCTAATCAACTTGCAAAGGCCCCACCTGCTAATACCATCACTTTGGGGGGGTAGGTTTTCAACATATGAATTGTAGGGGAGAAATGAACATCTCTCAGAAATTTTAAGAATAGCCCAAGTAAATAGAACATGGGAACCCCCTCAAAGGTAACTGATTAAATAAACTAAGGTACAGCCTTATTATGGAATATTATATAACAGTTAAAAAGAACAAGATAACTGTGTATCCACTAACATGGAAAATTTCTAAGGCATATTGTCAAGGAGAAAAGCAAACAGAAAATGTACTATAACAGTTTGACACTATTTCTTTAAAAGAAAAATCCCTCAAAACAACTTTGTAATTTCAAATATATACAAGAACGAAGAAGAATGGGAAAATGCTTTGAGGGATAGAAAGCAAATTGAGGGATAAAAATCATAATGGTTCTCTCTAGGTAGGGAAGTAGAATAGGGAGTCAGTGATTAAAGGGCCCTTTTACTTTATGTGTACCAATTGCGTTTTTATAAGAATATATCTAGGTAGTGCTTGTATAATTAAAAATATACACAGTGGGAAATCAAAATCCATCAACATAGTACAGATATGCAAAGAATGTGGGGGTCATTTTGGCTTCAAAGAAAGAAAGATTTACTACCAGATTGCTGTAAATAACAACCTTGACTCACAAGAATTTGTTGCAGCCAGCTAAGCCCAATGCTAAATAAGGATAGAGAGAGGAGTGTTTAGGACATGTGACTCTTGGTTTTTTTAAACCAGGTTTGTTAGTGCTGGGTTGGCTCTCCAACCTTTTATTTTAGTTCCAGAACTCTCAGAAAGTTAGTTCTTGCAGCCTGTATCCTGTAGCATGTATAGACTCTGGAAACCTAAGGTCTTCAGAAGGTGTCCTTATTTTGTCTTATTACTCTACTCCTTGGCTTAGCCTTGTGCAAAGGATCTTGAGTGAGAAGGCTGGGCCATGTACAGGAGGGGCCATCCTGGGTCCTGGGCCAGGAGTGTCTTAGGCTCCTATTGGACTGGCTCAGTGCTTTGTGTTCTTCATTGCCTTATAGAAAACAAAAAAGCCTCAAAACTCAGAAGTAAATTTAGTAATGAACTAAAAAATACTGTGGATTTCCCTCCCTCAGTATGCATTAATAAAAAAAATCCACTATTCACATCTCAATAATTTAGTCATATTTTTTAAAGATTTATTTATTTGACAGAGAGAGCACAAGCTGGGGGAGTAGGAGAGGGAGAAGCACGCGCTCCACTGAGCAGGGAGCCTGATGTATGGCTCGATCCCAGGGCCCTGGGATCATGACCTGAGCTGAAGGCAGATGCTTAACAGACTGAGTCACCCAGGTGCCCCAATTAGTCATATGTCTTAAAATAATCTCCTAAAGACCTCCTTCAGCAGTGACGTATTAGACCATGTTCCATTTATTGTATTAGCAAAATAAGTCATTTTCTCATGATATTGTGTTGAAGTCCTTTAATGTTTCATCTGGGGACATGAGTGCAATTAATTTTATGTGCATGGGCCTTGCCCAGGGAGGGTGGGACTGGCTGACTGGGCAGATTGGTATGGCTTGGGACTGAGAGATATCATTAGGTGATTGGCCCTGATGTCTCAGGACTCCTTAATAAACCACTCAACTTCTGGCAACTTGACACTCATGTGAGAAACTAGGACTCCTACTATCCTCTCAATTGTCTCCTTTGCCCCTACCTGGCCCCACATACCTCCTGGTTAACTTTCACTTATTTTTTTAAAAAGATTTTATTTATTTATTTGTGTGAGAGAGAGAGATAGCTAGAGAGAACACGAGTGGGGAGGAGAGGGAGAATCAGGCTCCCTGCTGAGCAAGTAGCCTGATGCGGGACTTGATTCCAGAACTCTGGGATCGTTATCTGAGCTGAAGGCAGTGGTTTAACTGACGGAGCCACACAGGCACTCTCAACTTTCACTTATTTTTGATTTGCCTGGGGAAATAGGATTTAGGAGACAAAGATTGGAGGGGGTAGACATAGATTTGTTTATAAAGAGTATGGGTTTTCATCTGCTTTGTTCATTAATGTATTTTAAATAACTACAGCAGTTCTTGTTACATAGTAGTTGCTCAACAAATATTTGTTGAATGAACAAGGAAATTACAAACTATATATGTTATAACGTCCAGTGTGTTTTAGTAACAGCAAGGAGGCCCATGTACATACAATTAGTTTAACAAGGAAAGAATGAAGTAAAGTGATATCAGGGAGTATGTAAAAGCCAGTTCATGTAGGATCTTTTAAGCTGTGGTACAGACTTGAGATTTTTATTCTAAGCATGATTGGAATATTTTGGAGGATTTTGAGCAGTTATATGACATAAAAAGAACTAATATTTATGGTTCCAGGAGCTATTCTAAGTGTGCTGGGTGTATCAACTCATATAATCTTCAAGCATATCTTTAATATAGCTACTAATATTATCTTTGTTGTAAGGATGAGAGAAAGTTACACAGATATTAATTTTCTTGGCTAAGATCATATAGCTAAGAAGTGATGGATCTAGAATTTGAACTTCGGCAATCTAGCTCCACACTTACATTCTGAGTCTGCATTATACTGCCTTTTTGTACATCATGTCAATGATCTGATTTATATTTTAAGTGGCTCCCTCTGGCTGCTTTGTTTAGAGCACACCACAGGCAGAAGTAGAGACAGAGAGACCAGTTAGGAAGCTGCTGGAGTAGATACGGCAAGAAATAACGGTGGCTTGGTAGAAGAGATGACAAGGGGACAGATTCTGCATTTATTTTGAAGGCAGTTTGCTGACAGACTGGATGTGAGAAAGACAGGATGTGACAGACTGGATGTGACAGACTGTATGAGAGAGAGAAAAGTCAAGGGTGATACTAAGATTTGAAGATAATATATAAATGACTTTTAAAAAGATTTAGTTATTGTTGACATAGAAATCTCCTGGTGCATCTGGAAGCACTTTTTCTTTTTAAAGGTTTTATTTATTTATTTGAGAGAGATGGCATGAGTAGGGGTGAAGTAGAGGAAGAGGGGGAGGGAGAAGCAGACTCCCCGCCGAGTGGAAACTCCCCGGGGCTTGATCCCAGGACCCTGGGATCATGACCTGAGCCGAAGGCAGATGCTTAACTGATTGAGCCACACAGGGACCCCACTTACTTTCTTTAAAGTGTACACCAGTGTAGACAAGAAATACTTAGTTCTTGATGACAATGGAAACCCCACAGGTGATTCAGCTTAGTGTTGTGTTTCATGCTTGATCATCCATATGTGAATTGACTATTTTTGAAATAGCACCTCCCCTTCTCTAGTGGTCTTCTGGGCTTCAATTATTTCTCTTCAACATCGGGGGTGGTGGTATTTTTTTTAATGTGGTATATTAGTCACCATACAGTACATCATTAGTCTTTGATATAGTGTTCCATAATTCATTGTTTGTATATAACACCCAGTGCTCAGTGCAATCCGTGCCCTTCTTAACCCCCATAACCAGGCTCAGGGGGGTGTTATTTTTAAGGAATTCAGAATAGTTTCTCCTGTTACTGTCCTTACTTTACCTGGCTCAGAATTTTTGGGAGAGCTTAGGCTAGCTTCACTAGTGGTATATTGTTTGGAGTGCTGTGTCCTAAGAGTCAATGATGGTTCAGGACTACTGTTCCTACCAACCCAACTTTGTCACACTACACTTAGGCTTATATTTCAATCCTTCTTTGTTCTCTGTGTTGACTATCTTTTTTTTAAAATTTCTTTTCAGCGTAACAGTATTCATTGTTTTTGCACCACATCCAGTGCTCCATGCAATCCATGCCCTCTCTAATACCCACCACCTGGTTCCCCCAACCTCCCACCCCCCACCCCTTCAAAACCCTCAGATTGTTTTTCAGAGTCCATAGTCCCTCATGGTTCACCTCCCCTTCCAATTTCCCTCAACTCCCTTCTCCTCTCTAACTCCCCTTGTCCTCCATGCTATTTGTTATGCTCCACAAATAAGTGAAACCATATGATAATTGACTCTCTCTGCTTGACTTATTTCACCCAGCATAATCTCTTCCAGTCCCATCCATGTTGCTACAAAAGTTGGGTATTCATCCTTTCTGATGGAGGCATAATACTCCATAGGGTATATGGACCACATCTTCCTTATCCATTTGTCCATTGAAGGGCATCTTGGTTGTTTCCACAGTTTGGCGACCATGGCCATTGCTGCTATAAACATTGGGGTACAGATGGCCCTTCTTTTCACTACATCTGTATCTTTGGGGTCTTCTTTGTATGCTCTAGTTTTGGGGTCTTTTCAGTCCAACTTTGGCATCTGGGTTTAACTGCATCCAACCGAATCTACTTTACTCCCTAAATTTCAACTTTTCTTGCTCTCCAGTAACTTGCTCTTAGAACCTTGTCTGTTGATGTATACCTTTAGTAAACCATTATGGAAGCTATTGATAACACAGGTCCATAATTTTGACCCCAGTGAGTGGGGCTAGGCATTAACAAGCCCTTGAAACTCTAGGCCTTTCTCTACATGCATGCATATTCTGGGTTCCTTTTCCTGGGCTCTCCTCTAGGATGGATTTGATTCTTGCATCTGTGCTGAGGTCCCAATGTGTTTGTATTTGGTTCATACCAAGTAGTGTTTACATTTAGAAAAATAGAATATCCATGAACTTTTGCATCCTAAAGGACATACTGGTACCATTTGATGAAAGATAGGCTACATTACACACTTAAAAAGATTTCTTAGCAACAAAATGATAGTGTCATGAGCATTGATTTTCAAACTGTTTTTTTAATTTTTATTTTATTTATTTTTTTTTTTTAGATTTTATCTATTTATTTGTCAGAGAGAGCAAGGGAGAGAGAGCGAGCACAAGCAGACAGAATGGCAGGCAGAGGCAGAGGGAGAAGCAGGCTCCCCGACGAGCAAGGAGCCCGATGCGGGACTCGATCCCAGGACGCTGGGATCATGACCTGAGCCGAAGGCAGCTGCTTAACCAACTGAGCCACCCAGGCATCCCAGTTTTTTTAATTTTTAATTTTTTATAAACATATAATATATTTTTATCCCCAGGGGTACAGGTCTGTGAATCGCCAGGTTTACACACTTCACAGCACTCACCATAGCACATACCCTGCCCAATGTCCATAACCCCACCCACCCTCCCAAACCCCCTCCCCCCAGCAACCCTCAGTTTGTTTTGTGAGATTAAGAGTCACTTATGGTTTGTCTCCCTCCCAATCCCATCTTGTTTCATTAAATCTTCTCCTACTCCCTTAACCCACCATGTTGCATCTCCTCTCCCTCATATTAGGGAGATCATATGGTAGTTGTCTTTCTCCGATTGACTTATTTCGCTAAGCATGATAGCCTATAGTTCCATCCACGTCATCGCAAATGGCAAGATTTCATTTCTTTTGATGGCTGCATAGTATTCCATTGTGTATATATACCACATCTTCTTTATCCATTCATCTGTTGATGGACATCTAGGTTCGTTCCATAGTTTGGCTACTGTAGACATTGCTGCTATAAACAAGGTGCATGTGCCTCTTCAGATCACTAAGTTTGTATCTTTAGGGTAAATACCCAGTAGTGCAATTGCTGGGTCATAGGGTAGTTCTATTTTCAACATTTTGAGGAACCTCCATGCTGTTTTCCAGAGTGGTTGCACCAGCTTGCATTCCCACCAACAGTGTAGGAGGGTTCCCCTTTCTCCGCATCCTCGCCAGCATCTGTCATTTCCTGACTTGTTAATTTTAGCCATTCTGACTGGTGTGAGGTGATATCTCACTGTGGTTTTGATTTGTATTTCCCTGATGCCGAGTGATGTGGAGCACTTTTTCATGTGTCTGTTGGCCAACTGGATGTCTTCTTCACAGAAATGTCTGTTCATGTCTTCTGCCCATTTCTTGATTGGATTATTTGTTCTTTGGGTGTTGAGTTTGCTAAGTTCTTTATAGATTTTGGACACTAGCCCTTTAGCTGATATGTCGTTTGCAAATATCTTCTCCCATTCTGTCAGTTGTCTTTTGGTTTTGCTAACTGTTTCCTTTGCTGTGCAAAAGCTTTTGATCTTGATGAAATCCCAAGAGTTCATTTTTGCCCTTGCTTCCCTTGCCTTTGGTGATGTTCCTAGGAAGATGTTGCTGCGGCTGAGGTCGAAGAGGTTGCTGCCTGTGTTCTCCTCAAGGATTTTGATGGATTCCTTTCTCACATTGAGGTCCTTCATCCATTTTGAGTCTATTTTCATGTGTGGTGTAAGGAAATGGTCCAATTTCATTTTTCTGCATGTGGCTGTCCAATTTTCTCAAACCATTTGTTGAAGAGGCTGTCATTTTCCATTGGACATTCTTTCCTGCTTTGTCGAAGATTAGTTTACCATAGAGTTGAGGGTCTATTTCTGGGCTCTCTATTCTGTTCCATTGATCTATGTGTCTGTTTTTGTGCCAGTACCATGCTGTCTTGATGATGACAGCTTTGTAATAGAGCTTGAAGTCTGGAATTGTGATGCCACCAACCTTGGCTTTCTTTTTCAATATTCCTTTGGCTATTTGAGGTCTTTTCTGGTTCCATATAAATTTTAGGATTATTTGTTTCATTTCTTTGAAAAAAATGGATGGTACTTTGATAGGAATTGCATTAAATGTGTAGATTGCTTTAGGTAGCATAGACATTTTCACAATATTTATTCTTCCAATCCAGGAGCATGGAACATTTTTCCATTTCTTTGTGTCTTCCTCAATTTCTTTCATGAGTACTTTATAGTTTCCTGGGTATAGATTTTTAGTCTCTTTGGTTAGTTTTATTCCTAGGTATCTTATACTTTTGGGTGCAGTTGTAAATGGGATGGACTCCTTAATTTCTCTTTCTTCTGTCTTGTTGTTGGTGTAGAGAAATGCAACTGATTTCTGTGCACTTATTTTATATCCTGACACTTTACTGAATTTCTGTACAAGTTCTAGCAGTTTTGGAGTGGAGTCTTTTGGGTTTTTCACATATAGTATCATATCATCTGCGAAGAGGTATAGTTTGACTTCTTCTTTGCCGATTTGGATGCCTTTAATTTCCTTTTGTTGTCTGATTGCTGAGGCTAGGACTTCTAGTACTATGTTGAATAGCAGTGGTGACAACGTACATCCCTGCCGTGTTCCTGACCTTAGTGGAAAAGCTTTCAGTTTTTCTCCATTGAGAATGATATTTGCGGTGGGTTTTTCATAGATGGCTTTGATAATATTGAGGTATGTGCCGTCTATCCCTACACTTTGAAGAGTTTTGATCAGGAAGGGATGCTGTACTTTGTCAAATGCTTTTTCTGCATCTATTGAGAGTATCATATGGTTCTTGTTCTTTCTTTAATTAATGTGTTGTATCACATTGATTGATTTGTGGATGTTGAAGCAACCTTGCAGCCCTGGAATAAGTCCCACTTGGTCGTGGTGAATAATCCTTTTAATGTACTGTTGAATCCTATTGGCTAGTATTTTGGCGAGAATTTTTGCATCTGTGTTCATCAAGGATATTGGTCTGTAGTTCTCTTTTTTGATGGGATCCTTGTCTGGTTTTGGTTCAAGGTGATGCTGGCCTCATAAAATGAGTTTGGAAGTTTTCCTTCCATTTCTATTTTTTGGAACAGTTTCAGGAGAATAGGAATTAGTTCTTCTTTAAATGTTTGGTAGAATTCCCCCCGGGAAGCCATCTGGCCCTGGGTTTTTGTTTGTTTGGAGATTTTTGATGACTGTTTCAATCTCCTTACTGCTTATGGGTCTGTTGAGGCTTTCTATTTCTTCCTGGTTCAGTTGTGGTAGTTTATATGTCTCTAGGAATGCATCCATTTCTTCCAGATTGTCAAATTTGTTGGCATAGAGTCGCTCATACTATGTTCTTATAATTGTCTGTATTTCTTTGGTGTTCGTTGTGATCTCTCCTCTTTCATTCATGATTTTATTAATTTGGGTCCTTTCTCTTTTCTTTTTGATAAGTCTGGCCAGGCGTTTATCAATCTTATTAATTCTTTCAAAGAATCAGCTCCTAGTTTCGTTGATTTGTTCTATTTTTTTTTTTTTTGCTTTTTATTTCATTGATTTCTGCTCTGATCTTTATGATTTCTCTTCTCCTGCTGGGTTTAGGCTTTCTTTGTTGTTCTTTCTCCAGCTCCTTTAGGTGTAGGGTTAGGTTGTGTACCTGAGACCTTTCTTGTTTCTTGAGAAAGGCTTGTACCGCTATATATTTTCCTCTCAGGACTGCCTTTGTTGTGTCCCACAGATTTTGAACCGTTGTGTTTTCATTATCATTTGTTTCCATGAATTTTTTCAATTCTTCTTTAATTTCCTGGTTGACTCATTCATTCTTTAGAAGGATGCTGTTTAGTCTCCATGTATTTGGGTTCTTTCCAAATTTCCTCTTGTGATTGAGTTCTAGCTTCAGAGCATTGTGGTCTGAAAATATGCATGGAATGATCCCAATCTTTTGATACCGGTTGAGACCTGATTTAGGACCAAGAATGTGATCTATTCTGGAGAATGTTCCATCTGCACTAGAGAAGAATGTGTATTCTGTTGCTTTGGGATGAAATGTTCTGAATATATCTGTGATGTCCATCTGGTCCAGTGTGTCATTTAAGGCCTTTATTTCCTTGTTGATCTTTTGCTTGGATGATCTGTCCATTTCAGTGAGGGGAGTGTTAAAGTCCCCTACTATTATCGTATTATTGTCGATGTGTTTCTTTGATTTTGTTATTAATTGGTTTATATAGTTGGCTGCTCCCACGTTAGGGGCATAGATATTTAAAATTGTTAGATCTTCTTGTTGGACAGTTCCTTTGAGTATGATATAGTGTCCTTCCTCATCTCTTATTATAGTCTTTGGCTTAAAATCTAATTGATCTGATATAAGGATTGCCACTCCTGCTTTCTGCTGATGTCCATTAGCATGGTAAATTCTTTTCCACTCCCTGACTTTAAATCTGGAGGTGTCTTCAGGTTTAAGATGAGTTTCTTGTAGGCAACATATAGATGGGTTTTGTTTTTTTATCCATTCTGATACCCTGTGTCTTTTGATTGGGGCATTTAGCCCATTAACATTCAGGGTAGCTATTGAGAGATATGAATTTAGTGCCACTGTATTGCCTGTAAGGTGACTGTTATTGTATATTGTCTCTGTTTCTTTCTGATCTACTACTTTTAGGGTCTCTCTTTGCTTAGAGGACCCCTTTCAATATTTCCTGTAGAGCTGGTTTGGTGTTTGCAAATTCTTTCAGTTTTTGTTTGTCCTGGAAGCTTTTAATCTCTCCTTCTATTTTCAATGATAGCCTAGCTGGATATAGTATTCTTGGCTGCATGTTTTTCTCGTTTAGTACTCTGAATATATCATGCCAGCTCTTTCTGGCCTGCCAGGTCTCTGTGGATAAGTCTGCTGCCAATCTAATATTTTTACCATTGTACGTTACAGACTTCTTTTCCCGGGCTGCTTTCAGGATTTTCTCTTTGTCACTAAGACTTGTAAATTTTACTATTAGGTGACGGGGTGTGGACCTATTCTTATTGATTTTGAGGGGGGGTTCTCTGAACCTCCTGGATTTTGATGCTCGTTCCCTTTGACATATTGGGGAAATTCTCTCCAATAATTCTCTCCAATATACCTTCTGCTCCCATCTCTGTTTCCTCTTCTTCTGGAATCCCAATTATTCTAATGTTGTTTCGTCTTATGGTGTCACTTATCTCTCAAATTCTCCCCTCGTGGTCCAGTAGCTATTTGTCCCTTTTTTGCTCAGCTGCTTTATTCTCTGTCATTTGGTCTTCTATATCGCTAATTCGCTCTTCTGCTTCATTTATTCTAGCAGTGAGAGCCTCCATTTTTGATTGCACCTCATTAATAGCTTTTTTGATTTCAACTTGGTTAGATTTTAGTTCTTTTATTTCTCCAGAAAGGGCTTTTATCTCTCCGGAGAGGGTTTCTCTAATATCTTCCATGCCTTTTTCGAGCCCGGCTAGAACCTTGAGAATCATCATTCTGAACTCTAGATCTGACGTATTACCAATGTCTGTATTGATTATGTCCCTAGCCTTCGGTAGTGCCTCTTGTTCTTTTTTTTTGTGGTGAATTTTTCCACCTTGTCATTTTGTCCAGATAAGAGTATATGAAGGAGCAAGTAAAATACTAAAAGGGTGGCAACAACCCCAGGAAAATATGCTTTATCCAAATCAGAAGAGATCCCAAATCGTGAGGGGGGAGAAAGAGGATAAAAAGAGGTTCAGAAAGAAAAAAAAGAAAGAAAAGAAACAATTAAAAAAAGAAAACGAATAAAGGAAAAATATAAAAAAGAAAAAAATATATATATATTAGATAAACTAGTTAAAAAACGTTAAAAAAGAAAAGGGTAAAAGTCAAAAAAAATGGCAGAAGAAGAGAAAAAAAATTGAAAAAGAAAAAAAATTAAATTAACTGCAAGGCTAAAGAATCATGGGGAGAAAGCCATGAGTTCCGTGCTTTGCTTCCTCCTCCTCTGGAATTCCGCTGCTCTCCTTGGTATTGAAACTGCATTGCTTGGTAGGTGATCTTGGTCCTGGCTGGATTTCTTGTTGTTCTTCTGGGGGAAGGGCCTGTTGTAGTGTTTCTCAAGTGTCTTTGCCCCAGGTGGAATTGCACCACCCTTACCAGGGGCTGGGCTGAGTAATCCGCTCGGTTTGCTTTCGGGAGCTTTTGTTCCCTGAGCGCTTTCCGTAGAGTTCTGGAGGACGGGAATGAAGATGGCGGCCTCCCAGTCTCCGGCCCGGAGGAGCCGAGAGCCCAGGGCCCCACTCTTCAGTGTGCCCTCAGAGAACAGCGCCCAATTACTCCCGTCTGCCTGGCCTCTGGCCCCGCTCTGAGCTCACCGAGCCTGCGACCGGTTCAAGGTAACCCCAAGTTCTGAGCTCCCTCCTCGGCTTCGTCTCTGTAGCCAGCTTCCCCGTTCTAATACCTGTAAGCTCTGCGACACTTGGACACCCCCAATCCTTCTGTGACCCTGCGGGACCTGAGGCCACGCTGACCCCGCGTGGGCTTCACCTCGGTTTAGCCTCTGGAGGATGTCCCTCAGCGGAACAGACTTTTAAAAGTCCTGATTTTGTGCTCCGTTGCTCCACCGCTTGCCGGGAGCCGGCCCCTCCCCCCGCGGTCTATCTTCCCGTTGCTTTGGATTCACTTCTACGCCAGTCCTACCTTTCAGAAAGTGGTTGATTTTCTGTTTCTAGAACTGCTGTTCTTCTTCTCTTTGATCTCCCG
Source organism: Lutra lutra (assembly GCF_902655055.1). Classification (NCBI taxonomy): domain Eukaryota; kingdom Metazoa; phylum Chordata; class Mammalia; order Carnivora; family Mustelidae; genus Lutra; species Lutra lutra. The sequence goes on from NC_062296.1 coordinate 21,568,081, forward strand.
TTGGATTTGTAGGTGTTTGCAATCTTTAGATAAGCTATCTAGCTGATCTCCTGCTACCTGAAGTAGTCTCAGCCTGCTACTTCTCCGCCATCTTGACCTGATTTTCAAACTTTTAAAAATTGTGATAAAAATTTCTATTGGAAAAAAAATTTCTATTGGAACAAATTTAAGTGTACCATTTGGTTTCATGAAGCAACCAATTTCTGTACCATCACTAACTATCTATTTACAGAATATTTTCATCTTCCCAAACAAAAATTTTGCACCCATTAAACAGTATTTCCCCATTATACTCTCCCACCTACCCCTGGCAACTACTACTCTACTTTCTGTCCTTATGAACTGATTATTACACTTATCTCATATAAGTAAAATCACACAGTATTTGCCATTCTGTGTCTTATTTAGTATAATGCCTTCAAATTTCATGCATTTGTAGCTTGTGTCAGAATTTCCATCCTTTTAAAGGCTGTCTGGATATATAACATTTTGTTTATCCATTTATCATTGGTTATTACTAATAATGTTGCTATGAGGGGTGCCTGGTTGGCTCAGTGGGTTAAGCCTCTGCCTTTGGGTCAGGTCATGATCTCAGGGTCCTGGGATCAAGTCCCACTTCAGGCTCTCTGCTCAGTGGGGAGCCTGCTTCCTCCTCTCTCTCTCTCTCTCTCTGCCTGCCTCTCTGCCTACTTGTGATCTCTCTCTGTCAAATAAATAAATAAATTCTTAAAAGAAATAATGTTGCTATGAATATGGGTGTACAAATATCTGTTTGAGCCCCTACTTCTAATTCTTGTGGGTATAAATGCTGGAGTGGAATTGCTGAATCATACCGTAATTCTATGTTTAATTTTTTCAGGAGCAACTATATCATTTTCATAGCAGTTGCACTACTTATGTTCCTACCAGTAATACACAAATGTTCCCATGGATGTGATGTAGTATCTCATTGTAGTTTTGCCTTGTATTTCCCTAATAATTAGTGAGGGTCAGCATCTTTTCATGTGCTTATTGATCGTCTATATACATTTATTGGAGAAATGTCTATTCAAGGCCTTTTCCTATTTTTAAATTGGGTCATTTATATTTTTGCTGTTGGATTTTCAAACTTTTTAAAATTTTAGGACTCTGTGTTCAAATGAAATATTTCAGGAAAGCTCAATGTGTAAAACAGATTAAAACAAAGATTCCTCAGGTATAGTTGGAAAAGAGATGGTGCCTACCTCATCATTCTTCATTTCCATGGCAGCCCCTGAGAGGGCTCCTTGACACCCCTAATGTTGTTTCTTAGCTCTTTTGAAAAACTACTGCCCTTTGGCATTTAGAAAGGAATCCATGCTTCACATTATTTGAGGAGACATAGATTTGCACAAAGAAAAAGTCACTTCTATGTTTTTCCAACTTCAAATATTGACCATGACAAGAGAAATGTGGTGCTTTTTACAGGAGCATGTTAGTGTTATTTTGTCACTTAGTTCCCAAAGACACACAGAGCTATTGATCTTTCCACATATCAAGAGAAACTCATAAATTATTGGGGAAATGTCAACAAAAATGAAGAAAATGACAGAAACTCTTCCAGACCCAGAGAAAGATGTTATTTACAAATTCATTTCCCTGATTATCAGGAAAATCCCCAGAGGCAATAGGAATTTGTGAGAGCAAATAAGCCACTGATCATATTGCTATTTATCACAGTTGCTCAATTCTGCTTCAGCCTTCAGACCTTGTTGAATCAGGAGAATTTTTTAAAATAAGCATTTGAGTGACTTAAAGGGATTTTTGAGCTCAAAAGTAAAGTTCCGAGAATAGTTCTGTTATTCTCGGCTGGTCCTCAGCCAAGTGGTTAAGACTCATTTCCCTTTTGAGGGTCTTACTCCCTGCTTTGGGTGACAACCTCCCAAGATTTTCATGTTGCCTGTGCAGGGTCCCTGCATCCATTTTCTATTTCATGTCATCTTGAGAAGCAAATTGCCCTTCATAAACAGACCATATATGTTTGTGAGCAAGTGGGAGGCTAATCAGTAGCATAGTATTTTACTTACCTTGAGTTCTGAACAATTGAGAAATTCAAAGGAATCTAGAGATAATCTTAAAATATTTCCTTTAATATGAATAAAGTCTAGGGTGAAGGACACCTTATATAGATCTATGAGCAAGTGGGCTAATACTGTGCCGCTGTGTTAGGGAGACTTACCCCCTCCTTCACAGCCTGTGCCATACCATTGCAGAATCCTCTTACAAGGTCAGGCCCCTCTCACTATTTGGCAGAAATCAGAGGAGAGCACAGCTCCTCTGTAGTCTGCCATATCCTAAGAAGAAGATATATAGACAGAAATATGCCTACACATTTCCTTGTCCCAAGTTTGACAACTTGTTACATTATTTCTCAGTCGCCTACTCCCTACAGGTATTTCAAACATATGGAAATAAACATTTGGGGTGGGAAGAAGAGTCTCCCCTAATATTCCCCAGTTTATTTTTCTCTTAAATCACTGAGTTTAACTGTTGAGCAATCTCCATAGAGTGGGGGGGGTCAACAGTTTATGGCAGTCCTGCTTTCACCTTGATGAAGCAATCACTGGGACTGCTGATGGATGATGTAGGTGGTAGTGTACCTAGAAGTCTCTGAAATGTGTCTGAAGACTATATTAATTAAATTAACATCAGGATCATGCCATACCCAATGATGAAAATTCATTCTCTATTTTTTTTTTTAGGATTTTATGCATTTATTTGAGAGAGAGAGAGAGATAGGGAGAAGAGCATGAGCAGGGAGGAGAGGGAGAAGCAGGCTTCCTGTTGAGCAATGACCCTGACACCGGGCTCGGGCTCAATCCCAGGACCCTGAAATCATGATGTGAGCCAAAGGCAGACGCTTAACTGATTGAGCCATCCGGGCGCCCCTCATTCTCTATTCCATTAACCTTTTCAAATGATGTCCAGCTATATCATCTCTCAGAGAATATATGGTGAGATCAAAGGATATTAAGACACTACATTAATAATGTGCAACAGTAAGATGCCACTCATTTGAGTATAGTCTGCCCTTATCATAATTCTAGGGGTGCATTAAAGTCCAAATATTAATTCCCTTGCACCTTTCACTGAACATCCAGAGAAAAGTCCAAATTTCTTAAAATCTGAGGAACTTAAAGTTTAAAACAAAGCTTTCTTGCCCTTGTGAGTTCAAACTAGTTAAGGACCAAAATATAGCCTCCCTTTTCCTCCCTATATCCTATCTTCTCATTCTGCTCAATCTCAACTAGAAAAGTTCTCAAGACCTGTGTCCAAATGGGGCTCTTCAGCAGCTTTAACCTGTGCTATTTCTTATTGGAATGGGTGTGGTCATTTCAGGGCCCCAGAGTTTATACTAGTTCAATGCCAAGTCTCTGATGTTACATAGAGTTCAAAGTATTAAAAGAAGGCACAAGGTAATCATTTCACCAGCCCTGTAATTTTCAGTTAACAAACTAACAAGCTATGATAGCCACCTTGTGGCTCATATTGATCCCTGTTTCCTACAATTCATCCCTTTTGGAATTTTTCCCTTGTGTGTTGGCTGGACCTAGCATATTTCTTCTAACAAATAGAATATGTCATAATGATGGGGTATACTTTTAATAATTAAGTTACAAAAGACTGACTTTTTAGTACTTGAACCCTCTCTGGCTCTTGTCACTTGTATGAACTGATGTCAGCTTTCATGTTATGAGCTGCCCTAGGAGGGGCCATGTGACAAATAATGAGGCCCTCAGTCCAACAGTCTGAGAAACTGAATTCTGACAACAGCCATGTGAGTGTGCTTGGAAGTGGCTTCTCTTCCAGTTAAGCCTTCAGTTGATTGCAACCTTGGAAAATACTTCACTTTGGCTTGTGAAGAACCCTGACATAGATGGTCCAGCTAAGCTGCACCTGATTCCTGCAGAAATTGTGAGATAATAAATGTTTTTGTTTTAAGCAAATAAGTTTTGGGATAATTTGTTATGTAGTAATAGATAACTAATACACTGGCCAATTACCCAAGAGGTTGTTCTGGACAAAATTATACTATGTCTAGTACTCAGAATTGCTAAAGATTGTAGTGGAAACTCAATATTACCTGAAGGAAAAATAATAGGTAGAAGATACTTTGGTTTTAGCCTTGATAGGGATGCCAGTCTACTCAAATATCTGGAGTCCATGATCGGTGAACTTCAATCCAATTTGGAGAAATTTCTCATTAAGTAGTTAATTTTGGCCTTGTGTACATAAAATCTGACTGCATAATTATAAAAACTAGTCTCTTGGTCTAATGTAAGGCTCTACAGACTGCCAAGTTTAAAATGTCTTATCTATAAACTGAAGGACAAGGCCTATAACCATGTGACCTGGCCCCACCCAGAGATCCTCCTAATGGTATTTTAGTCCATGAATTCTAGTCCTAGCCTATTTCTCCATGTTCTTGGTCCAATGCATCACGTGTTTTGATTGAAGGAAATCAAATGAATAACACCTTGAATCTGAACCAATAGAAATTTAAGAAAAAAGAGGATGAGAAATGAAAATAACCCCTTTATTCAAAATTAAGCAGGTATTTTAAAACACAGTTTATATCTGTGGATAAGTGAGCTTCTTTTTTTTTAAAGTGAACTTCTTAATACTGCATCACAGACTTATTTACCCAGATAGCACCAGACCATCACATATCTTACATATCCATTCCCATCCCCATGGATATTTATATTTCTATAAATCTTTCTGCATGGAAGGACAGAACAGAATACACATTCTGTGTACACAGCTTCACTCCCAAGACCAAAAGTAGATAAAGGGGCTCGGACAAATGCAACAGGCTTTTTCTGATCACCTAAGTACCTGAGTTCCATCTTCCTGGGAAGAACTGAAGAAGGAGTCATGGGAAGCAATACCAGAAGTGAAGAAATGTGTTCTCTGCTTTTCATAGTTATCAGATAAGGCTGATTAAAACCCTAGCAAGATGATAATGCATGGTTATCATTCAGGGTCCTCCAAGGGCTAGTGTCAAGTAAGAAGATGCTTAGAGATGGGGAAGAATAAAAGGTCTGATTCTGGCAAAATTGTTTAATTGATGATGTGATTTTATGTCCTACCTCAAGTATTTTCAGCATCTGTTCCACTTCCCCCACCTTCAAGCTCCAGAAGCCAGGACCTTTGGCAAACCTACATCCATTGGTAACATTTGAATGCTCCGGCTCTCTCAAGATCAGCCCCTTTCCTGATAAACCAATATAAGCATACTCCTCTTTTGGGACAATACCTGTTAAACAGCACTTCTATGTTTTAATCCAAAAGAATGAATTTTAATACTATATGACAATTTAATGGGAAATTATAAACATAGATAGCCACTCCTAATGAGGCTGGCCCTTGTTTATACTTAAAATTTTCTGAATTAATTGCCCCATTGGCTGATATAGTACCTTGGATTTCTAAATTGGACTTCAACCAGGATCCATGGAAAATTCCATTTTCTTGGATAAAACCATTCTTTTTTATTTTTATTTTTATTTTATTTTTTTTTAAAGATTTTATTTATTTATTTGACAGAGAGAGATCACAAGTAGACGGAGAGGCAGGCAGAGAGAGAGAGAGAGAGGGAAGCAGGCTTCCTGCTGAGCAGAGAGCCCAACGCGGGACTCGATCCCACGACCCTGAGATCATGACCTGAGCCGAAGGCAGCGGCTTAACCCACTGAGCCACCCAGGCGCCCAAACCATTCTTTTTAAAATTTTTATTTATTTCTTAAATTTCTTTTCAATGTAAACCATTCTTTTTTAAAAAATTAATTTGTTTTCAGTATTCCAAAATTCATTGTTAATGCACCACACCCAGTACTCCATGCAATACGTGCCCTCCATAATACCCACCACCTGGTTCCCCCTACCTCCCACCCCCTGCCCCTTCAAAACCCTCAGATTGTTTTTCAGAGTCCATAGTCTCATGGTTCATCTCCCCTTCCAATTTCCCTCAACTCCTTTCTCCTCTCTAACTCCCTTTGTCCTCCATGTTATTTGTTATGCTCCACAGATAAGTGAAACCATATGATAACTGACTCTCTGCTTGACTTATTTCACTCAGCATAATCTCTTCCAGTCCATCCATGTTGCTACAAAAGTTGGGTATTCATCTTTTCTGATGGAAGCATAATACTCCATAGTATGTATGGACCACATCTTCCTTATCTATTCGTCTGATCCAAACATTCTTAAGCAAGGTGGTCTTTAGCTTCCAGGTGTTTGACTTCCTTCCAAACTTTTTCTTGTGGTTGAGTTCCAGTTTCAAAGCTTTGTGGTCTGAGAATATGCAGGGGATAATCTCAATCTTTTGGTATCAGTTGAGCTCTGATTTGTGACCTCGTATGTGGTCTATTCTGGAGAAAGTTCCATGTGCACTCGAGAAGAGTGGGTATTCTGTTGTTTTAGGGTGGAATGTTCTGTATATATCTATGAGGTCCATCTGGTCCCATGTGTCATTCAATGCCCTTGTTTCTTTATTGATTTTACGCTTGGATGATCTATTACTGAGAGTGCCATGTTAAGATCCCCTATTATTAACATATTCATATCACCATGACTCTTTATCTTGCTTAACAGTTGTCTTAGGTAGTTGGCTGCTCCCGTATTGGGGGCATAAATATTTACCATTGTTAGATCTTCTTGGTGATAGACCCTTTAAGAATGATGTAGTGTCCTTCTTTACCTCTGACTACAGTCTTTAGTTTAAAATCTAATTTATCTGATATGAGAATTTCTACCCCAGCTTTCTTTTGAGGCCCATTGGCATGGAAGATGCTTCTCCATCCCTTCACTCTCAGTCTGGATATATCCTTAGTTTCCTAATGGATCTCTTGTAAACAGCATATGTTCGGGTCCTGTCATTTTATCCAATCTGCAAGCCTGTGCCGTTTTATGAGAGCGTTTAGGCCATTCACGTTGAGAGTGATTATTGAAAGATATGTTTTTATTGATATCATGTTTCCTGTGAAGTCCTTGTTTCTATAGATTGTCTCTGTGAATTTCTGTTCTATGACACTCTTGGGTTCTTTCTTTTAAGAACCCCCCTTAATATTTCTTGTAGTGCCGGCCTGGTGGTCACATACTCTTTTAAACCTTTCAGGTCTTGGAAGCTCCTTATCTCTCCATCCATTTTGAATGTCAGCCTTGCTGAATAAATTATTCTTGGCTGCATGCTCTTTTCATTTAGTGCCCCGAATACATCCTGCCAGGCCTTTCTGGCTTGCCAGGTTTCTGTGGACAGGTCTGATGTTATTCTGGTGGACCTTCCTCTGTAAGTAAGGAATCTGTTCCCTCTAGCTGCTCTCAAAAGCTCTTGTCTAAAATTATGATTCGTCAGTCTTACAGTCAAATGCCTCAGGGTCTTTCTAGACTCGTTGATCTTGCAGGGTGTTCTTTCTCTCTATGGGACGCGAACGCTGGTTCCATTCCCCAGATTTGGAAAATGTTCATGGAGAATTTGTTCAACTATATCTTCTAGTCTTCTTTCTTCTCCCTCTCAGGGATCCCAATACTTCTGACATTGGAATGTTTCTTGGCGTCATTTATTTCCCTAATTCTGTTTTCATGGCTTCTAAGTAGTTTATTCCTGCTTCCTCCTTTTCCTTTTTCTCTATCAGTTTGTCCTCTAGATTACTAATTCTATCTTCTGCCTCAGTTACCCTAGTTGTTAGAGAATTTAGATTAGATTGGAACTCATTGATAGCATTGTGAACATCTTCCCTGGTGGCTTTCACTTCTTCCCTAATCAGTTCCATTTTGTCATTAAAGGCTTTCTCTAACCTAGCCATTTCCTGGATAATTGTTAGCCTGAATTCCCTTTCTGACATACTGTTTATGTCCATATCCAATATTTCTGATGGGAAGGGCATAGTCTCTGAATTTTTGTTCTGTTGGGTGTTCTTCCTCCTAGTTGTTTTGGTGAAAGGTAGTTGAGGTGACATGTAGCTGAAGATATCAACAATGATGCAGTCAACGTACACCCTGGAATGCTTCTGAACAATTGGAAGTCACCACCAAAATGACAGAAAAAAGAAAAAGAGAGATAGAGACAGAAAAAAAGAGAGAAGACTCAGCTGAATGGACCCCAAAGGTAAGATTTATAAGGTATGCAGACAAAAATGGACAAACAAAAAGACTGATAAAAGTAAATAAGAAAAAAAAATAAAGATCCCGCCAAAATGAACCCCAAGGATAAGATTTACATAATAGAGAACAAAAACAAATACACAGAAACACTGACAGAAGAAAAAGATGGAAAGGTGGTTATAAATCCTCGATGTGGGCGAGGAAGTTTATTATGATGCTTCCTGAGTGTATCTTGATATCTTTGTTACCTTGGAGGCCATATCTATATGTGAATTAAAAAAATAGGAAAGACAAAAATAATGAATACTGTTATGCTGAAAAAATAAAAAAAAAATTAAAAAAAAAAGACAAAAAAAATAGGAAAGAAAAAGATAAATACAAGTATATGTATGAAAAAAGTTTAAAGGGTTATTATGGACTATATTGTATTAAACCTCTAGTTTTAATGGTAAGGAGGTTAAAAAAATTAAAAAAATACAAGAGTATTGAGAACGAATTACAAATAAAAGTTGTATCTATGAAATATACAGGTTTTAGGGCAATACCAGGAGTTTAATATATTGTTTTCTCCAATATTGTAGTTTTACAGTTTTATGGGGACCCTATGGTACTTGTCCTATTATTCTTTTGGCTGGGTTTCTGGGGGAGGGGCCTGCTGCGTTGTTTTTCAGTTAGTCTTGCTTGGTTTGAGTCCTCCTGCTCCTTGTCAAGGGGCTGGGCTCTGTGCAAACCAGTTTTTCAGGCTTTTGTTCTCTGGAGGTTTTTGTTCTTAGATGGCTTTTTGCGGCTTTTCGGAGGCTTAGTGGAAAGCAAACTGCACCCAGACCTCTGTCTCAGAAGACTGAGAGAACCCTCAGTCTTCTCCCCTCTGTGTGGTCCAGAACACACAGACTCCCCCTCTGTGAACTCTTCTGAACCACGCAACCTCTCACAGTCAGTGTACATCCACAGTCAGAGTACATCCACAGCCACCATCTCAGGGGTTGCCCAAAGCACCCGCTTGTCTCTGCACCTCTGTGCCAAAACCTCAGATCAATATTGATCCAGGGAGCCCACTTCTGGTGGCTGCCTTTGTGGGGACTGCTGTCTGGGGTCAGACCTCAGGGTTTTGCAGGTAGCTGCCTGCTGAGAGATCCCAACGAGATCTGGCTTGGTTCCTTCATGTCTGGTCTGGGAGTGTCCGGACCCTGGTGGGTCCTAGAGACCATGGGCTAGCACCAACACGGAGCACTCTCAGGCACAGTTGGGGAGCGCAGTTCAGACCCTGGTGGCACAGTGAGCACAGAGTGCAAATGGCTGTGGTTCTAGAAAGCGCCCACCAGACTCCCTCATATGGGGGTGGGCTTGTGCCCAGGCTGAACAGTGGTGCAAGCCACACAACCCGCGGCTCCGGGACCAGGAACTGGAGGCTCTGCCACTGCACTCTCTATGGCATGGGTAGTTGCCGTCAGTGGCCGTCCTGGGTCCATGGGCTTAGGTCTGTGCCCATGACCACCCAATTCCACCAGTTTCCCCTTAAGATATTTTGCTCTTTTTGAGTGCTTTTAACCAGACTCCAAGTTAATGCTGGTCCCCAATCACAGGCACTTTTATATTGGGGTATTGCTTTCCAATGATTGCTTCTGGTGGCTCCTTCCCCCTTCTGTTTATCCTCTGATATCAGTCCAATCATTCCCACTCTGCTTTACCTCTCTTCTGGTGTCTTCTGCCCCCATAGAGATCCAGAAGTATATAATCTTATATCTCAGGGTGATTTCATGGGTGTTCAGAGTGTTCTGGTAGATCATTAGCTCACTTTAGGGGACCGGTTGAAACAGGGTCTCTTACTTCTCTGCTATCTTGGCCCTCCTCAGTAAGGCATTTTCTGGATAAAACCATTTTTGTTTAGAAGGCTTACAGTCCCATAGCCAAGAGGCTTCTGATTTCAGTTCATTGGAAAGTTACCAAGGATGACAACCCTCCTGAGATTTTAAATTGAGGAATATGGTGGCATTCTGTATTATTAATTTCACTTCAATGAATATTTGACACAGCCCTTTTGTCTTACACAAAAAAGCTTTACCAGAGTCTGATTAAAATGTAAAAATCTGCAATAGCCAGATACCTTAACCAGGATATTCCGCTCCTCTGGAAAAGATCAACTTATATCTAAAAGATTTTATCACTCCTTGTGCACCATAACGGTGTTCAGAAATAACTATGGAAAATCAAATATTCTCAGAAAAAGAAGGTTTCTGACTGATTTTGTTCTGTGTTCAGCTTTTTTATGTTTACCGATTCTGAGAAGCAGAGAGGTATTTTTTCATTTCTGACAACACCTGTATTCCCCTTCTCATGCATTATTTCTTATCAAATGCATTTGACTATAGTAGAGTACAAAATTTACCCTTGGTCCCACTGTGACAGAATATTATAATCTTTTACACAGTTTATGTGGGTCCACATATATTTGTTTCATGTGTGTGCATGTTTCTGTTGGGGGGGTAGAGGGCTGGAATGCAAGGAGGCAGTTTTATTCTGTTTTGTTTTTGTTTTCCCAAAATAACACTTTCAAATAGCTTGGCTTGGAAGTGAGTTTTTGGAATACCTGCCAAAATCTACTGTTCCTTCTTTTTCTTTTACATGTGCAGTCAACCCAACCAGTCAGGTCTAGATCTATACCAGACAGAATGAGTTTCTGCCTGCAGAAGGTAGGTATAGCCAAACTAAAACTAGCCCCTAAATCTCTTTATTTGGGGTACAGCAGTTTTGGTTTGGTTATTTTTTCTTAAAGATTTATTTATTTATTTGAGAGACAGAGAGTCAGCAAGTGAGGGAGAGAGTACAAGCTGGAGCATGGGCACCAGGACAGGGAGAAACAGGTTCCTCACTGAGCAGGGAGTCTGATGCGGGGCTCGATCCCAGGACGCTGGGATCATGACCTGAGCCAAAGGCAGACGCTTAATGACTGAGCCATCCAGGCGCCCCTGGTTTGGTTATTTTTCAAGACAAGTATTTTTTTAAGTGTTTTGTTAAAATGCTTATATATTATCTAGTTGAAGTAACACATTAAATTATCAGCAGTTTAGGAGGTGATTCAATAGGTTAGACAAACACATATGGCTTTGAGGAGAGCTGGAATAAAGGTTCTGATGGGAAGTATAAGGGAATAATCTGGAAACCGTAATTATAATTAGTTCTCCCATTGCAATCACTACTACTTCCATCACACTGTCATCATTTATTGGATTTATGTACCTGGATTTCCTACAACAGTCCTGTGAAGTGGATACCACTATTATTTCAATTTTGCAGTTGAGGAAACTGAGCTAAGAAGAACAAGTAATTTGCATAGTGTTTCTCAGGTAGAAGGTGAACACATGGTTCTAACTCAGGTCAAACAGAAGGCAAGTACTACTATGGGAAACAATCTGGTCAGTGGGTATGGAACAAACTTTGCCTTCTGAAACATTTTGCTCAGGTATAGCCCAGCTTCTAGTCATGTGTGGAAAAAATCTGAATGAGCTAATGAACTCAAATGTTGTGTCTCACTAAGATGAGGAGGGGCCACTGAGGATTCACAGATTCTAGTTTGGGTTGGGCACCCACACTAGGAAACCTTGTTGATTGTGGGAAAACACAAGTATGATGATATTGCAAATTTAGAAGTTCACTGTAAAGATCTTAAATCCAAGCTGTAGCAGCTCCCTACCTTATAATAAATGGATTAAATTGCTTGCTAGTTGTGTGGATGGGGGCAAGTTATTTTAGGTCTTAACTCTTAGTTTTTTCATCTCTAAAATAGAGTTAATAACTTGTAGAATTGTTAAAAGTATCAATGTGTGTGAGTATTTTACAAACTGTGTAGGATGATACATAGATATATAGATTATAACAGATGGGTCATAATAGAAATCTCATTCCTGGGATGCCTGGGTGGCTCAGTCCATTAAGCGGCTGCCTTTGGCTCAGGTCATGATCCCAGCATCCTGGGATCGAGTCTCACATCAAGGCTCCTTGCTCAGCAGGGAGCCTGCTTCTCCCTCTGCCTCTGCCTGCCACTCTGCCTGCGCTGGCTCTCTCTCTCTGACAAGTAAATAAATAAAATAATAAAAAAAAAGGAATCTCATTCCTTGATCAGAAATATATTTTCTTTCTTAAATCCAGTGACTGATCCTGAGGACCACAGAGGAAAATGATAATAGTGGCTCTCACAGCTCCCCTTGTTCTGTTTGGTTTATGGAAGTCTCTCTATCCTGTCAAATGCAGGCACTCATGTAGACTGGCTTGAGTTTTGTTTCCATTGGATGCTTTGTTTCTTCAAAAGGTGTAGGCATTATGACTGGTTAATGAAACTGCAGAAACATATGGTTTGAATGAAGATCACTTATATTATTCTCTGACGCTAGTAGATGGGGGATGTCATTGTCCTAGATACCAGATATAGGGAGAAACTATGGCTGATAATTACAAGCCGGGGTCTAAGAGAACTATTTTTAATAGTCTGACAATTCCATACAGCATGCTCATTTAGTTTCTGCACCGTGGTTAGAGAACATACTCTTTTCAGTGCTATCTCTGAAGGAATTTGGGAAGTCATTGAAGTTGTCTTTGACAGTTCTAGCTTTTAATAATAATTGCCATTTATAAGTGGTTACCATGCGTCAAGCATTGTGTTATGTGCTTTACAAGGTATATATAGTCCTACTTGATCCTTGTAACAAGTCTTGGGTTGCTTTTTACAGAGTGCTTCCTATGTGTCCTATACTATGCAACGTAATTTCTGTGCATTATCTTACTTAATATTCACACTGAATTGATGAGGTAGGTGCTATTATTATTTCTATTTTACAGAGAAGGAAACTAAGACCTAGTAGAATGAAATGATTTGCCTAAAATCACACATGTAGAAAATAGTAGAATTGAAAATTGAAATACTGCTTTCAAAGGGGGACTTTGAGTCTTATTCACACTAAGATGTAGTGTTAGGTTTAGGAAGATGGGGAGGAGAGAGAAATGTCTGGCTCTGATGGAATATTTTCGTCTGATCATTTATTCAACTCCTTTCTTTAAGTTATTCAGATCAAAATGTTTGGAGTCATCCTTGGTTTTCATACCTACATAAAGTCTCTAAGCAAATCCTTTAAAATATAGTATATCCATAAGCCAACCACTCCTCCCTACTTCCACTGTCACCACCTTAGTCCAGACCACAATCATTTTTTCTTTGGATGACTGCAACATCTCCCTTCTTTTGCCCTTGTCCTTTATGGTAGATGCTGCTAGCTGTCCATCAGAACCCATTTAATCCTCTTTATATATCCATAGTATGCAACTGGATGCACAGCTATCCCGCTGGACTACATACCCCAGCATTGCTTGCAATTAGTAGTACCCATGTGACTAAGTTCTCATCAACGGAATGTTAGAAGAAGTGACATATGCCATTTCTGAGTCAAGGGTTTCTGACATTTGGGCTTGCTTCCTCTATGACCTCATCTTTTTTCTGTCTGCTGGAACTTAGATATCTTGACAATCTAGTTTTGACCTTGCAGATCATGACAAGGCTCTCCATCATGACAGAGCAACAACTTGGAAAGGTCCATTAATTACCATGAGCAATAGACTGGCTCTATGGACCTGACCTTTTAACATTAGGACTAAGTAAGAAGAACAAATTGCTTTGGTCTTTAAGCTACCATAAGGTTGAGTCTCTTTGTTACAGCAGCCTAGCTTTACCCTAACTAATTTACCTCCTACAGTTTGTTCTCTACACAGCAGCCAGAGTTAATTTTATAAAAACATATCATTTTTCTTCTCTGCTTAAAACTCTCCAATGGCTTCCTATTTCTCAGGGTGTAAAAGCCACCATCTTTAGAATGGTCTATAAAGTCCAACAGGACTTGTCCATACTCCCACCATTATTACCTCTCTGAATCTTCTCAATTTTCCCACTGGTCTCTTCTATTTTTGAACATGTCAGGCATACTCCTAACACAGGGTCTTTACCCATATTGTTCCTTCTACCCAGAAAACTCTCTCCCAGATATCTGCAAGGCTCATTTGCTCACTTCATTAAGGTATTGGCTCAAATATTGCCTTTACAAAGAGAACCTTCTGGACCACCCTATATGAAATAGCACCCCCATTGCTAACTAGTCCTAGCTTTAGTTTTCTTCGTTATCATTAATTGACTTATCATTAATTGACATATGTATTTATTATCTGCCTCCTCCATTTAGAGTGGGTACTCCATGAGAACAAGGGATTTCTTTAAAAAAATTTATTTGAGAGAGAGTACAAGTGAGGGGAGGGGCAGAGAGAGAGAGAAAAGGAGAAAAACAAACTCCCACTTACTGGGGAGCCCAACCCAGGGCTCAGTGTCATGATCCTGAGATCATGACCTGATCTGAAATCAGTAGTTGGATGCTCAGCTGACTGAGCCATCCAGGCACCCAGTGAACAGGGAATTTCATTCATTGCTATATATCTAGTGCCTAAAATAGTGCCTTGTACATAGTAGGGACTCAATAAATTGTTGAATGAATGAGCTTATTCATTAATCTTCCACAATCTACTAAGTCAATTGTTCTCAGACTTTAGTGTGCATTAAGAGTCACCTGAAGCAACTGTTAAATTCTGACTCCTGGGGCCAAGTCCATTCAGATCATGATTTAGCTGATCTGGGGTGGGTGTCAGGAATTTGCTTATTTTAAATGTACATTCACCCTTATAATTTTGATATGGATAGTAAGATGATACCTTTTTGAGACACACTGCACTAGACTCTAAGCTCCATGAGGACTTTCTCAATAATGTAATGCCTTTGTGGCTTGTAACTACAATGCCTCTAGTGCCTCACACATAGAAGAGCTCAACAAATACTTTTTTGATGGATCAGTGAGCAGATATTTACTGTAGTTTCTTAGGCTTTAGGTACTCTGCTAGATGCTGAGACTACAGTGGAAGCATCTCAGTACTTAAACCCATTTGCCCAACAGTCCAAATCCCTTTGGACTGAGAGTCCACTCTGCTATTACAATAAGGGTTAAGCTGTTCTTTAAGACAGTGCTTCTTAAACTTTAATGATCATGAATCACCTGGGTTTCTTGTTAAAATGGAAATTCTGATTTACTATGTTTAGGATGGGCCAGGGGTTCTGTATTTCTTTTAAACTCCCAGGTGATGCTGGTACTCCTAATGCATCATCCACACTTTGAGTAGCAAGGCTTTAAGCTAAAAAAGGGTGGTGGGTATAGGTAGCCATGTGGTTGTTGTTTACTTGGGGCTACTTGTTCTTCTGTTGCAGAGAAATTACCTTGCCTGAGGCCCCAATGATAGCTGCTTAATTTTCAGGCTCTACCAAAAACCATACATGTTTTAATTAAGAAAGACCCCTAATCAATTAAGATAAACATCTCTGCAGCTACAAAATTCATGGGTGTAAATTGTGTTGTTCTTTTTCTGAGGGGATGGAATAATGTTCCTGTCTTTGTTTAATTAAAAAATGAAACAAGGGAGATTTTGGAGGTGATGGACAGATACCTGAAAGTGCTACAAAAAACTTAGATGAAAGAATTTTTCTTTGGTAAATGTATTAGTCTCCTAGTCTACCACAGACTGGGTGGCTTAATGAACAGACCTTTATTTCTCACAGTTCTGGATTTTGGGAAGTCCAAGATCAAGGTGTCAGCAAGGTTTCATTCTGAGGCCTCTTCTCTGGGCTTGTAGGTGACAGCCTTCTTGCTTTGTGTTCATATGACCCTTCCTTGTGTGTGTTTGGGACAGGGTAGGAAGAGAGAGTGCCCAAAGCCTCTGGTATTTCTTTTTATAAGGGCACTAATTCTGTCTGATCAGGGCCTCATCTTTAAGACCTCATTTAGCCTTAATTATTTTCTTAAAAGCCCCATATCCAACTATAGTCATATTGGGGATTAAGAACTTCAACATATGAATATGGAGGGGACACAAACATTCAGTTCATAAAAGTAAATAAGACGTAGGCACAGTACATCTCTGAATTTAGGCCACCTGCATGGAGCAATTTGGTCAGGAGAATAATGGTTTCCTCACCATTCTTGACCTTTTAAGAATCCTAAAATTCCCATTGTCATTTAATTCTTTTGTCTTGATGCATTTAGATTCCAGAAATTCCCCCATGACAATTGAAATGCTCCAGAATTAGGAAAACAGTAATTAATGATCTTGAACATCTTGGGGAAAGGAATTTTAGCCCTAGGGCTTTTTATTTAGGTTTCTGAGGAGCTCTGAACCACCGCCCAAATATAATCAGATACTTATGTATGTACATATATATAATATGTATATATTGTATATATTATATGTATATATTATATATTGTTTGTGAACTTTTTCCTAGAGATAGAGTCCATAGCTTATATAGAATTCTCAGATGGATCCCATAATTCCCCAAAGGGTAAGACTCTCTTTAGATATAAAGATGACAGAACTTAGGATAGTGAATTTTGAATGGTAAGGGAGAAATGTGCAACACGTTTTTGCAGCTTGTTTTTTTTTTTTTTTATGTGACTCTTTCCCTTCATCAGACTGTCTTCCTTGAGGGAAAGCCATACTCTTCCATGCATCCCTGATGCCCAGCATGGTATTTAGCACAGAAGTATTCAATAAATGGTTTTGAAATAAGGAATGAAACCAAGCCTCTAGGGTGCCAGGGAAACATGGTAAGGTGGGAATACAAGAAGGAGGGGACTTTGAAGAACAGAGCTCTGGGTATTTAGGTCCCTCCTTAGATGGACATGGACAGAGAAGTTGACTGTATCCTGAGGAAACATCAGTTAATTTTTACAGGGCTCAACTCCATATACACATATTCTTTTTTGGGGTCATTCCCAATGGGAGGCAAAATTCAAGTCCAACATCTCAGCTCTTTTCTTCTTGTTTCCTAGTTAAGATGTGCTGTTCAATCAATAAAAATGAATAATTTAAATTCAATACCCCTCTGTCACTATCAATAATACTTTTGTGAGTATGTAGTACTATGATAATTCAATTTGTTAGTCACTGTCACACTTTTACATGACAGTCCGCTGAAGTTGTAAACTTAATTTACTCTAGGCATTTGACACAAGTAACATTGATGGGTTTTATCTTTAAAAGTATTGATTCCCACCCCCACCCCCTAAATATCTCTTCTGTATTTGTGTTTATTGAATAAATAGGTACCTGTCTGGTTAAAGAAAACCTTTTTAAGCTAAGGAAGCTTCCCACTTGGTTTTAAGCAGACTTTTTTGAACAGCTTAGACTCAGAACCTTAGGGTTGGGAGAGATCTGAGATGTTGTGTTGTCTTGTCTGTTTGCCCACTTCTGGGGAGAGCTTTATGTCATCTAGGGCACAGCATATACTGCTAGAGAGCTCTCACAGTTAGAAGGTTCTTCACAGTGGAGACAAAACCTACTATTCTGCAACTTTAATCTATTTTGGCTCTCTTGAGTGACACATTATAAATCTATCTACCAACTGTTTGCCAGTCCTTTCATATATTTGAATGTTGTTTGAACGGATATCCAAGATTTTTCTCATCCAAGTTAAATTTTCCTAGCACCTTCAATTCCTTTTCGTTTGACAGGATTTCAAGATCACCTTACAATTGTGTTATTCTCCTCTAGCTCTACGAGAGTTGTTGATATCTTTCTTAAAATGTAACATCCAAGACCAAATGCAGATCTCTACATGAGCTCTAAAGAGATAGAACTTCACTTAGAACTGTTTTTGAAATGATGTTTTCAAAATATCCAATTCCCAAAAGGTAAAATTAATGAACTATATATTTTACTTATTTCTCTTTGTTGTTTTTCTCCCCTTATTGAGAAAGTTGATTCATTTTTTCCATAATGAATAAATTGATGTAAGTAAGATTACCAACCGAAATGGAACAGATGAAAAATATGGATCCACTCACAATCACATTATGAATAACTAAGTACAGAGCCCCCTTGACATAAGCTTTCATTAAACTCCCTTTTCCAAAGAAACACTTATTACAATTGTAATTACTTGTATCATTAAGTATATGGGCATTCTGAGGTGTACGGATTAATTGGGGAGATTGGGCAATTTTAATAAGCTTTATTTTTCTTGTATCATTAAAAAATGTCTTTCATTATGGAAAACTTCAAACATTTACCAAAATAGAAAACAAATGAACTCTCATGAACTCATCACCCATGTTTAACAAATATCAGTTCATGGTCAATCTTGTTTCATCTGTATAATTCCACTTTCCTACCCAGGATTATTTTGAAGTGAGTCCAAGACATCATCTCATTCTATCTTAAATGTTTCAGTCTATATTTCTAAAATATATAAGCTCTTTATAAATCATATTCTCAGTACCATTATCATATCTAAAAATTTAACAGTTGTCATCAAATAATATAGCCAGTGTTATAAATTTTCTTGATTTTCTTATAATATTTTCTTTCAACAGTTTGTTTGAAAAAAGATCAAAATAAGACACATTGCAATTTTTTTATGTTTCTTAAATCTCATTTAATGTTAAGTCTCTTTATCTCCCTCTCTTTCTTTCTCTTTTTAAAAAAAGATTTTATTTATTTATTTGACAGAGAGATCAAAAGTAGGCAGGTAGAGAGAGAGAGGGGGAAGCAGGCTCCCTGCTGAGCAGAGAGCCCCATGAAGGGCTTCATCTCAGGATCCTGAGATCATGACCTGAGCTGAAGGCAGAGGCTTAACCCACTGAGCCACCCAGCTGCCCCTCTCCCTCTCTTTCATTTATAATTCCTTTATTTAATGAACCAGATCTCTTGTTCTGTAGAGTTTCCTAGTCTGGATTTCGCTCATTGCATCCTGGTGTCCCTTAAAATATTTCTCTGTCCTCTATTTTTTATAAATTGGTAGTTAAAGTTAAATATTTGATCAAATTCAGGTTTGATCTTTTCAGAAGAATATCCTATAAGTGGGGTTACGTACTTCCATCTGAAAGCATATAAAGTTTGTCTCTTTTTGTGGTATCAGTAACCACTGACACTCATTGCCAACATCTGTAGGGGTTATGAAATGGTGATATCCTATTACTATTAATATTTCTTCTTCATTTATTAGTTTGAATGCCTCCACAAAGACAAACTTCCCCTCACCAATTATTCAGTTTCAATGAGGTGCACATCTATAAAAAGAGTAAGGTAAATTCTTCATTCTTTCTTTTTATTTACCAGTTTTCAAAATAATGAGTTGGTTCACTAGCATTTACCAGCAATGAGTTATTATGAAATCATACTTTTAATAAACCTTACATTTCAACCCATTGCAGTAATATTTTTTGCAGTTATCAATTATATTGATTATGAAATTTTTCAAATTCTTCACATTGACTCCTGAGTCCTTTGACATGATCAATTTATTTTTGGTAGTTTCCTTGCTATCTGGTATGACAAGATGATCCAGTCTCAATGTGAACATTCCCTCTCCCAGACCTGGAATCTAATTTCTCCAAGGAGCCTTGGTTCCTTTTTTCACTTTCTTCTAGAACATTGTTGTAATCAATTAATTGTAGTATAACTGAGATGCATATTATATTATTTTCAGGGGTACAATATAGTGATGACAACTAAGTACATTATGAAGTCCTCATTATAATAAGTATAGTTATTATCTGTCAGCATACAAAGTTATTACAATATTATTAATTATATTCCCTAAGCTATACTTTTTATCCTTATGAGTTATTTATTTTGTAACTGGGAGTTTGTGAGCCTTGGTTCCTTTTGGTGGAAAATGGTACACAGACATGACAAGCTGAGTGCTAAGGATGCTCATTGCTATTGAGTTTGTCACTATTTCTAGGCTTTTTCAGTGAATAGAACTAGAAAATAATTTTTTAAAAAATGTAAAATACATCATGGACTTACAAGATATTTCTTTTTTTTTTTAAAGATTTTATTTATTTATTTGACAGAGAGAGATC
Source organism: Lutra lutra (assembly GCF_902655055.1). Taxonomy (NCBI): domain Eukaryota; kingdom Metazoa; phylum Chordata; class Mammalia; order Carnivora; family Mustelidae; genus Lutra; species Lutra lutra. Next base: position 21,588,146 of record NC_062296.1, read on the forward strand.
ACAAGCAGGGAGAGAGGCAGGCAGAGAGAGAGGAGGAAGCAGGCTCCCTGCTGAGCAGAGAGCCCGATGCGGGGCTCGATCCCAGGACCCCGAGATCATGACCTGAGCCGAAGGCAGTGGCTTAACCCACTGAGCCACCCAGGCGCCCCTTACAAGATATTTCTATATCAAATTCAGGACTGCAAGGTTTTTACTTGGCATCATCAATCTTTTGTCTGTATCTCTTGTCTATGCCAAAAGTCCTTCTTCTTAACAACACTAATAAAAGCACTTATTTCACTTATTTCCTAATGACACCAAACTGTTACCAATAGTAAGAGTACTAAACATATTTTAAGGTTTTTAAAAATTAATTCATTTCTTAAGATATATCTGACTAGGAATGGAGAATCAAATTAATATTTTAAAATCACTAGAAATAGTTCTTTTATGGATTGTTATGGCATCAACTCTATATGCAGGGTTATTTCAATTTTATTTCATTTTGTAGTGATCACTTCTTAAATTTTAATTTAATTTTATGATTATGTATGATATTACAAAATCCAGAGTTACAATCTAAAAAACAAGGAGTATTTTTGAAAGTTTAACTTCTATCCCTATTCCCTCCACTGTGCTCCCTCTTTCCCCCATGGATAACCATTTCAAAATTAACTTTTAAAAAATAAACATTTGGAGCTGCTGGATGGCTCAGTTGATTAAGAGGTTAAGTTTCTGCCTTAGGCTTAGGTCATGACCTCAGGATCCTGGGATAGAACCCCATGTGGCACTCCCTGCTGAGCAGCGAATCTGCTTCTCCCTCTGTCCCTCTCTCCTACTCGTGCATGCTCTCTCTCCCTTCTCTCAAAAAATAAATAAAATCTTTAAAAAACGAAATAAACATTTATTATAGTATAATATACACATAGGAAAGAGAATAAGTCATAGACATATATTTCAGTGATTTATGACAAAGTAAAAACATCATGATACCAGCACCCACTTGTTCAAGAAATAGGACATCACCAGCACACTGGAAGCCCCCCTCATATGTTACTCTTTACCACTACTCCTTCGTTCCTCCCCAGAGTAAATATTATTCTGGCTTCTAGAATTATTCATTAATTTGCCTTGCTCTTTCACTTTCATATAAGTGGAATCATATAGTATGTATTCTTTTGGGTCTGGCTTTTCTCATTCAATATCATGTTTGTGAGATTCAGTCGTGGTGTTTCATGGAACAAACATTTGTTCATCTTCATCACTATATAGTATTTCACAGTTTATCTGTAGTAATGCTGAGGGACATTTGGATTGTTTCCAGTTTGGGGGAATTAACATTTCATGGTTCTAGGAGCATTCTTGTAAATATATTTTATTTCTCTTGTGTATACACCTAAGACTGAAATTTCTGAGTGATAAGAATATGCATATGTTAAAATTTAGCAGATACTGTCAATTTTTCAAAGAAATTATAATGACTTAGATTCCCACTAGTAGGGATGAAAGTTCTCTTGCTTTACATCCAATCCAGGAACAAGGTATATCTCTCCAATTATTTAGGTATTCTTTGTGTCCTTTGGTAAAGTTTCAAGCTTTCTTCATATGGATCTTGCATAATTATAGTTAAATTTATTACTCTGTAAAGTGTGTGTATTCTGTGCATGTGAATGGTGTCCTTTTGCCATTACATTTTCATATTTATTTTTATTGTATTTTCAATTTTACATACTTCATTTGTACCTGGCCATCACAATGAAGTTCCTACTTATTTCTTAAAGTTTTATAGTAGTCTCTTGTATTACATGGGTATATATCTTGTATTGTATAGCTATATCATCTTCAAATAATGATAAATTAAATTTAATTTTCAACATTTCAACCTCATATTTTTCTTTGTCTTGTGTTAAATTAAACTTTCAGAACAATTAGAACAATAATGACTTTAATGGACATCCTGATCTTTGATGGGAATTCCTAGAGTGTTTTAACATTTAGTATGATATTTACTGTTGGTTTTTGATGAATAATCCTTGAATTAAAAATGTTCCCTGCTATTTCTAGATTGCCTATAAGTTTGTTTTTGTGTCATGGAATGGTGCAAATTTTGGTCAAATGCTTTTTTTTTTTTTTGGCAATTGAGAAAACAGTTTGTTAAATAAGTTTTATGATATATACTTCACATACCATAAAATTCATCCTTTTAAGGTGTATGATTCAGTAACTTTTAATATATTAGAGTTGTATAACTACCATCACTGTATAAACCCAGAACCCTTTAGTAACTGAATAAGAAAATCTATATCATAAGCAGTCACTTCCATTCACCTTTTCATCTCTAGGCAACCACTAATCTACTTTGTCTCTATGGATTTGATTATTCTGGAAGTTTCTTTTGAATGGAATCATACAATATGTTTCTTTTCATGACTAGCTTTTTAAACTTAGCATATATCCAAGGTTCATCCATGTTGTAGCAATTAATATTATATTCCTTGTACTGCCAAATATTAGTGCATTGTAAGGATATACCACATTTTATTTATGCAATCATCTACTGGTGGTCATTTTCGTTGCTTCTATTTCTTGACCATTCTGAACAATGATGTTATTAATATTAATATGTTTTCAGTTCTCTTGAGTATAAACCCAGGAGTAGACTTGTTAGGTCATATAGTAAGTCCATATTTAACATTTTGAGGAAATGTCAAACTGTTTTCCAAAATAGTAGTGCCAATTTACATTCCAAAGAGCAATTTATACTGACCTCATACAATGAGTTGAGAAGTGCTTTCATCCCTTCTTTTGGAAAAAAAATTAAAAGACTGGTAATAATTCTTTTTAAAATGTTTGAAGGAATTAGCCAGTGAAGCCATCTGGACCTGTTTTTTTCTCTGTAGGAAGCTCTTATGAAATTCAATCTATTTAAAAGACTGAATAATCAAAACCATTTTGAGAAGATAGAGTTGGATGGAGGTATCACAGTTCTTGATTTTACACATTGTTCCAAAGGCATAGTAATTAAAATAATATGATACTGACATAAAAATAGATACATAGACAAATGGAACAATTGAGAATCTGAAAATGAAACTACACATGTATTGACAACTAGTATTTGACAACAGACAAGAATACACAACAAGGAAAGAACAATTTCTTCAATAAATGATATTGGTAAAACTGTATATTCACATGCAAAAGAATGAAATTGGGTCCCTATCTTACACCACTCACAGAACCTAACTTGAAACTGATTAAAGACTTAAATATAAGATCTGAAACTATAAAACTACTAGAAGAAAACGGGAAAATCTCCTTGACATTGGTCTTGTCAATGATTTTTTGGATATGCATCAGAAGTACAAACCACAAAAGGAAAAATTAGGGGTGTCTGGCTGGCTCAATTGGTAAAGCACGTGACTCTTGATCTTGGAGATGTTCGGTGTAAGACCCACACTGGGTGTAGAGATTACTTAAAAAGTAAAATCTTTAGGGGTGCCTGGGTGGCTCTGTCAGTTAAGTTTCTGACTTCAGCTCAGGACATGATATCAGGGTCCTGGGATTGAGCCCTGGGTCTGTCTCTGTGCTCAGCGAGGAGTCTGCTTGTCCCTCTCCTTTTGTCTTCCCCCCAGTTCATGCTCTCTTTCATATAAATAAGGTCTTTTTTAAAAAAGTTAAATCTTAAAAAAGCAAAAATAAACAAATGAAAGTGCTTAATACTAAAAAGCTTCTACACCGCAAAATAACAATGAACAAAATGAAAAGGCAACCTATGGAATGAGATGAGATATTTCCAAACAATCTATCTGATAAGTGGTTAATTTTTAAGGTACATACAACTCAGTAGCAAAAAATAATCTAATTAAATGTGGGCAAAGAACTTGAATAAACATTTTTTTCTAAAGAAGATACACAGTTGACCAACAGATACATGTAACAATGCTTAACCTCATTAATCAAAGAAGTGCAAATCAAAACCAAAATAATACATCACCTCATACCTGTTAGAATGGCTATCAGAGAGACAAGAGACAAGTACTAGCAAGGCTGTGGAGAAAAACAAACCTTTGTGCACTGTTGGTGGGAGTGTAAGTTAGTATGATCCATATGATCCAGAAATTCTACTTTTGCATTTATATCGGAAGGAAATGAAATCACTATCTTGAAGAGATATCTGCACTCCCATGCTTCCTGAAGCATTATTTATGATAACTAGGACATGGAAAAGCCTAAGTGTCCAGTGATGGATAAATAGATATAGAAAATGTGGCATGTATACATTACACATACACACACACACACACACACACACACACACACACACACAGAGGAATATTATTCAGTCATATAAAAGAGAAAAATCCTGCCCTTTGTGACAACATGGATGGACCTTGAGGACATCATGTTAACTGAAGTAAGCCCGACAGGGAAAGACAAATAATGCATGTTCTCACTTATAGGTGGATTCCTAAAAAGCCAAACTTATAGAAATAGAGTAGAATGGTGCTGCCGGGGGATGAAAGGTGGAGAAAACAGGGATATGTTGGTCAAAGGGTACAAATTTCCAGCTATATGATGAATGTGTCCTGGAAATCTAATGTACAACATGGTGACTACAGTTAATGGTGCTGTATTATATACTTGAAAGTTGTTAAGAGAGTAGATCTTAAAAGTTATTGCTGCAAAAAATGGTAATTATGTGAGGATATGGAGGTGTTAATAAACCTGATTGTGGCTATATACATAACTCTATCTATTTATTATCTATCATCATGTTGTAAACCTTAAACTTACATGTTATGTTAAGTAATATCTCAATTAAGCTAGAAAAATATTTAAAAGTGTACTTGTTGAATTTCCTTTGCTAATATTTTATTGAGAATCTTTACAATAGTACCTAGAAAAAACATGAAGTATTCCTTTACACATTACTTAAATTTCCTAATAATTGGTGCTTACTCCTTTAAGTGCAAAAACTTTTGTTTTTGATTATTCTTTTAAAAATTTTGTTGGAAATCTTTTTACAATGAATTGTATATTTCTTTTGTAAACCAAGTATACTAAACATAATTTGATATTATTATATTTTATTTTAATTTTTGAAATTCTGAGCCATCATTATGAGAACTCTCTCTTGTACTGTGCTGTGATAGAGTGATGGTCTCCAGGCCATAAATGTATGTATCATAAAATGAATAAAATATTTTTAGTAAAATATTTTCTAGTTTGAAAATTACACAAACATTCTCAAGTTAAAAATTTATTATTAAGATTTTGATTTGTTATATTGTGATAGTGCCATGGAATTCTACTGTACCTGGTCAGAAAACATGTTTATGTTGTGATGTGTATGTAGTGTGATGTTTTGTGTAGTTTCTTTTTGACAGGAGGTAAATAAAATTTAGCTTTGTGTTACGTCATGTACATACTAGGTTTTTGCATAAATTGAAGCAGGATTGTTGGACTATGCCACAGAAGGAAAGTAGAAAAATATCATGCATAATTTTGTTCTACTTTCATTTTTGAACATGCTGTGTCACAAATAGCAAGACTATATGAACAAGCAAAATACAATCATTTGATAATTCATTAAATATATTAAAAACTTGAAGAGAATATTTTTGAAATAAAATGTATTTATGAAGAATATATTCTTGAATATATTTTAAGTACATCAATGTATTTTTGACTATATACTTAAATATATTTTTATATATTCTTGAATAAACTTAAATATATTCTTTTTTTTTAAAGATTTTTATTTATTTATTTGACAGAGAGAGATCACAAGTAGGCAGAGAGGCAGGCAGAGAGAGAAAAAGGGAAGCAGGCTCCCTGCTGAGCAGAGAGCCTGATGTAGGGCTCGATCCCAGGACCCTGGGATCATGACCTGAGCTGAAGGCAAAGGCTTAACCCACTGAGCCACCCAGGTGCCCCTCTTAAATATATTCTTAAATACCTCCTTGAATATAGTAAATATATTTAATATGTTCTTAAATATATTCTTGAATACATTCTTTTTTTTAAAGATTTTATTTATTTATTTGACAGAGAGAGGTCACAAGTAGACAGAGAGGCAGGCAGAGAGAGAGAGAGAGAGAGAGAGAGGGAAGCAGGCTCCCTGCCGAGCAGAGAGCCCGATGCGGGACTCAATCCCAGGACCCTGAGATCGTGACCTGAGCCGAAGGCAGCGGCTTAACCCACTGAGCCACCCAGGCGCCCCTCTTGAATACATTCTTGACTGTGCACTTGAATATGAAGTATTCTTGTGTATTCTTGAAAAAAATATTAATAAGTTTTCTTTTTATAAAATAAGACATGCTATGAATGTATTCTCCTCATACCATCAGTCTCACTCTCATTCCTCAGCTGTAGCAGTAGGGTGCTAAGGCCGAGGTAAATTGAAAGTTTCTCAAAATGCTGTTATGAAGACATAATGAAAACTAAAACTAAATAAGTAAAAAAGCAAGGAATTTAAGTCATTGGCAAGTTGTTAAATTGACCATGAGGCTGACTGGCAAATTTTGGTGATTTGACTTAGACTTATATGGGGGAAGACTACATATTTGGCTGGAAGACATGGCATGTCTTCTGGTGCTGGTGTTGGGGAGTTAATCTCTTCTTTCTTGGTCTCCTCTGTACCCCAGGTGAATTTCTTGCTGCTGTCAATGCATAAACCCCAAATAATACCACTAAATTATTATTGAACTACTTCTAAAATATAAATAGCAAGTGAATATCAGCCTGAGAAATTACCCTATGTGTAAATTAAATCACATTAAGTCATAGATCCTTGTGCTTCTTTGAAACTTGTTTTTTGTTTGTTAGCTTTGTTTTTTCTTATTTTCCTTTTCCCCACCTTATTGCAGATAGATGAGATTTCTGGAAAAGTGATCTCTAGTTGAATGAACTATGACAGATTACTGTATTTCTGTGGTCCTCATTTATAGAATAGTTTGTATGGCTGTTTATTTCAAAGTCTAAAGAAACCCTCCCCCGATTTATTATACTACTGCCAGAATCATTTACACTGTTTGATCTCTAGCTATACTCTTATCTTCAAAACAGATCAAATTTATGTTTGAATTTGAGTTTATTATCCCAGGCAATTCTAAAGGTTTGATATGGGTAAAGCATGTGGTAGGTTCTGGGAAATTTATTTTAGACTATGTCTGTATCATTCTGTTCTGTGCTTTAAGAAGCATTCTGGAGAAGGAGCAGGGATTGAAAGTCCATCTGATTGAAAAGCAATCTAATTCTTTAGCTGGGGAAAAGGGTTCAGGACCTGGATCCCAAAGAGGGTGATAAAGATTAGGGGTGGGTTTTACTAAGCCAGTGGAACTCAAACATGACATTGCACCAGAATCTATTGGAGGACTAATTAAAACATGGACTTCTGGGCCCCAGCCCGAGTTTCAGATTCAGTAGGTCTGGAGTGGGCTCCATATTTTTGCATTTCTAAAAAGTTCCCAGGTAATTCAGATGCTGCTGGTACTGAAGAGACTACACTTTGAGGACCATTATACTAGATTACTATATCCCTCTCTGGTTCTACCCAAAAATAAATAGTAAGATAATTTATCTTCAGAATGCTTTCTTTCAGAATTCACTTCGATGGGGCACCTGGGTGGCCCAGTTGGTTCAGTGTCCAACTCTTGGTTTTAGCTCAGGTGGAGATCTTGGGATCATGGGCTTGAGCCCCACGTAGGGCTCCGTCCTCAGTGTGGAGTCTGCCTGGGACTCTGTCTCCCACTACTTGCACCCTATGTGCTCTCTCTCTAAAATAATAATTACATTTTTAAATTTAAAAAAAAAGATTTTATTTATTTATTCGACAGAAGAGAAATCACAAGTAGGCAAAGCAGCAGGCAGAGAGAGAGAGGGAAGCAGGTTCCCTGCTGAGCGAAGAGCCTGATGCGGGGCTCTATACCAGGACCCTGAGATCATGACCCAAGCCAAAGGCAGAGACTTAACCCACTGAGCCACCCAAGTGCCCCAATAAATACATTTTTTAAAGATTTTTATTTATTTATTTTACAGGCAGAGATCACAAGTAGGCAGAGAGGCAGGCAGAGAGAGAGGAAGGGAAGCAGGCTCCCGGCCGAGCAGAGAGCCCGATACGGGCCTCGATCACAGGACCCTGGGATCATGACCTGAGCTGAAGGCAGAGGCTTTAACCCACTGGGCCACCCAGGTTCCCAATAAATACATTTTTTTAAAAAAGAATTCACTTCAAGTACATGGAATCATATCTACACATAAATGTGTGCATATATCCACATATTTATATCACACAAATTTTACTTTTAGTATCTTAAATTCTATGATTGGCTCTTATTTGTGTTTGAATTCTAGGCCCCTAGCTGAGTAAAGGTTTGATAGACTAAATCATGCTGTTCATTTTTTTAATAAAATGAATCATCAAAAAAATTCTTAGAATTCAGTGCTAAGACAAAATTACTTTATCTGTTTTTCCTTGTTATTGGGTAATGAATATTGTATAATCATTCTATACCAGTCTTGTACTGACTTTCAGGAAGCTCAGGGCAATTTTTTATACTGTTATGCCTATCATATTTTCTTTTTCAAATATATATTTCCTCTCTTTATTATAAAACTTCGGTTCCATTATTCTGGCTTTAGTGGTTCATCTCCCTCCCTCTCTCTTTCCCTCTCCTCTCATATCTTTAATTATAAGGTATCTCAAATCCTTTACCAAATATAAAATCAGTGGGATTTTAATGCCCATTAATGCCTGTAACAGTGGGAAGCGCAGTGGATATGACCTTTTTGGGTAGGTAGTCTTCTGTAAACTTGTATGCAGGTACCAACCATAAAACTTCTCTTTTACTTTCACTGGGGCTAGAATGAATGTCATCTTGGCATTTCTTGTCTGCTACAGTAGGCATGATGTGTCTGCTTGTGTAGTCATTTGCCTAGGCAGGAAAGTGGTTATAAAATAACTCTCTTAATTGTGCATGTTTAAAAATGCTTAGGGGGCACCTGGGTGGCTCAGTGGGTTAAGCCACTGCCTTCAGCTCAGGTCATGATCTCAGGGTCCTGGGATCAAGCCCCGCATCAGGCTCTCTGCTCAGCAGGGAGCTTGCTTCCTCCTCTCTCTCTGCCTGCCTCTCTGCCTGCTTGTGATCTCTCTCTGTCAAATAAATAAATAAAATATTAAAAAAAATAAAAATAAAAATAAAAATGCTTAGGTTATACCTGGGCCTGATTATCCCAGATATGTTACTTTTTTTCTACATTTGGACATTAGGTTTAGGAGATAAGGTTGAGAGAGGCTAAGAGGAATAAATCTTCAGAAAATATAATATCCTATTTTCCATTATTGTCCCTGTACATAATCAGGGATAATAAGAAAAACTGCATTACTCAGAAAGAGAATTTTCCATAATGCCCTGTAAAGTATCAGATGCTCTTTCAAATTGACTTATTGATGTCAAGGGAGGGAGCATAATGAACACAGCACCGACATGATCAAGAAATGTGGCCTATGTAAGAAAACCTAATTGCTACTTGCTGAACCCATCAAATAAGATATGTTGTCCCAGTAGGCAGGCTTATGGAAAGAGCATTGCAAAAATCCACTCCTTGTCACTTATAATGGAAGCTGAATGAGACTCTCATCATCCAGTGAGATGTACAGAGTCTCTGTACCCAAATATCCTATACCTTAATCATCATTTTCTATGTCTGAGATTTGGTGTTTAGATAATTGACATTTAAGAATGTTGATAAACGAAGGTGTGTGAGGTTAGCTAGACTTGGCAAAATATCCTGGTTTGTGCCATACTCTTTCAACTCAAAAGGATATTTACTGAGCACTTAGTTTATAGTACTGTGTTAGCCACCTCAAGGAATATGTTTAATGAGGGGAATAGGTGCAGTGCAAACATAACTACAGCTGATGTCAGAATATGATAAGGACCTTAAAAGGAATACACAGTGCTATGATATTTCAGAGGAAAATAAGATCAGAAATGGTTAAAGGAATCAGGGAGGGTTTCATGAAAGAAGAATAGGCCAGCTTTAATAGGCAGAAAATAGGGTTTGGTGGGGTAGGGTGGGGGTGATAGTAGCGGATTTCTTAATAAAAAGATAACAAATTAAGTAGGTCCCAAGTTTCTCCACAAAAAGAATGTTTTGGAATTTTGATTTTGTAGGTTGTATGCTTTCTTCCTCCCTTATTTTCTCAAGTACACACTTTTTAAAAATGCATCGTTTTTAATGCAGTGTTTCAAAAAAAATGTGCACTGTTACCCAAAGTGTGTAGCTGATGTTAACATGTGGTACACAGATCACTATTTTATATTTTAAGAGTCTCATGTTTGCTTTGATACACTGTTGAAAAACATTACAGTTTCATATATCAATCCCATGATTTTATAGATATTATAGTTTAGGAGATATAAAAAGTAAACAAGGGAATTGATTTAAAGGAAATATTGAATAAATAATAATAAGGTCTAAGGAATTCCTTTTCCTAACCAGGACAATAAGTTTGAGTACCTGAAAATATTAGAGAAACATATTAAACCTATGGCAATGAAAATTAATGCAGAATTAACCTCTAAATTAAAGGTGCCATTTCTGGCTATTAAAATGATCATAAGATTTTGTTTTACAGAGATACATGGTATGGAAAATACAGTGATGAAGAAAAATAAAATTTTTAGTCATATTGTCTCTAAGATCCCCTAGTGCCAGACTTATTATTCTGTAGGAACAATGTTACCCAACAATGAATATTTCCTATTCAAGGCAGCAAGTCAAATATTCATTTCTTATTAATAATTCAATGTGACAAATTTATTACCTTGAAGGTGTTGCAAGTCAATTAGACAATGGGAATTGTGTCTTCCTTTCTGCCCATTTAATTGGCTTCCAAGTGTGACATTCATTAAACCTTGACTTTTAATGTAAATTTTATTATATGAGCTGGGGTTTGGGTTTGGCACTGGGCAACTTGGCTAACCCTCAGTGGTTGGGGGTTCTGAAGCTTTCAGAGAAGCCTGGTCAATCATTGCTGACATTTTGCTGTAGAATATCAGGGCTTGGCTTTACAGTGTCACTGTTGCTGATCCTGGATGTGGAGAAACAGTTTTAAAGATCTTTTTGAACTGTACACATTTTTTGGCATTTGGATATTTATATTTGATGAAATCTCATGATTTTTAAAATGTTGGGGCTGGACTAGTTTTCCAAACTTGTTTTCTAAAGTGTGGTATATGTGCCACTACTAGTATATTAAATTCTTTTAGGTAGTATGCAGATAAACATTTTTATTTCACTATTTGTACATTAAAATAAATCCATAAATATTGAAATAAAAATTTCCATCTGTGTACTACCTAAAAGAGTACATATAGCTAATGCAAAGACCCATGATTTTATGTATATTATGGCATACAATGAGACTAAAGTAGATATTTAAATAAAGGTTAATTTAAAGTCTAGAATTGGGATGCCTCTAGCTTTGTTCTTCTTTTTCAAGATTGCTTTGGCTATTCGGGTCTTTTGTGCTTCCATACAAATGTTAGGATTGCTTGTTCTAGCTCTGTGAAAAATCTTCATGGTATTTTGATAGGGATAGCATTAAATGTGTAAATTGCTTTGGGTATTATAGACATTTTAACATTTGTTCTTCCAATCCATTAGCATGGAATCTTTCCATTTCTTTGTGTCTTCTTCAATTTCTTTTATAAGTGTTCTATAGTTTTCAGAATACAGATTTTTTACATCTTTGGTTAGGTTTATTCCTAAGTATCTTACAGCTTTTGGTCCAATTGTAAATGGATCAATTCCTTTTCTGCTTCTTCATTATTGGTGTATAGAAATGCAACAGATTTCCGTACATTGATTTTATATCCTTTGACTGCTGAATTCATGTGTCAGTTCTAATTATGTTTTGGTGGAGTCTTCTGGGTTTTCTATGTGGCATTTCATGTTATCTGCAAATAGTGAAAGTTTGACTTCCTCTTTGCTGATTTGGATGCTCTTTGTTGTTGTTGTCAGATTGCTGAGGCTAGAGGAAAAATATTGAGTAAATAATAGTATTGCTGATACATGATGAATGGAAAATCACAGTACTGATAATTCATGAATATAGAATTGAGAAGGTGGATGTAGATGGCTAAATTTGGAGAATGGTGCAATCTGTGAGAAAGGTTGGCTTTTCACATTAAGTAGACTTGATAGGTGATGTAAAGGGCATCAGAAATCCTCTTCAGTCTAAAGGGCTTTCCTTTATTGCCTGTCTGAGGGGAATTCCCATGATCAGTACAACGCCCTAAGTATCCCACTTTAAGGCTCTTGCCAAAGAAATATGTATTTAAACTGGGTGAAAACATTATGTAACATAAAAACACACAAATACATCATTAAGGGTCAGTTTAATCTGATTATCATATTCCATTATTTCTTATTTACTATGAAAGAGAGTAGCATCCTGAGTAAGAGGGACATAGGATCAGTAAGGTATTGCTAATGAAATGGGAAAGGAAAAGACATGTGCATGTATTTCTACTTCTCTTTTATTTATATGTTTGTGTATACGATGCCTTAAAAGGAGACCCTTTTCTTTCAGGACTTCATGCTATTGCTTCAGTTATTAAACTTAGGTTTTCCTTTAGGAAACTATACTATACTAATCTGACCTAAGGAAACATATAAATTAGGGAAATATTATTCTCATGATAAAATCATTACTACTTAAAAAATGATTATTTGGTTAGCCAAATAATGCCTAGCTCTTTTAAGCATAGAGCTTTATTAATACATTGTTTCTTGTTAGATCATAAGCACTTGAGAAAAAGACCAAAGGGGAGAGTAAAACTGTAGCGAAAAAAAAGTGTTAAAACTAAATGCTCAGGGGGGCGCCTGGGTGGCTCAGTTGGTTAAGCCGCTGCCTTCAGCTCAGGTCATGGTCCCAGGGTCCTGGGATTGAGTCCCGCATCGGGGTCCTTGCTCAGTGGGGAGTCTGCTTCTCTCTCTGCCTCTGCCTGCTGCTCTGCCTGCCGCTCTGCCTACCGCTCTGCCTGCTTGTGCTCTCCCTCTCTCTCTCTCTGACAAATAAATAAATAAAATCTTTAAAAGAAAAAAAAAAAACTAAATGCTCAGGGATGTTCATCTACAATAAGAGAAAACACCCTGGAGAGGTAAGTAAAGAAAGGTAGAGTTTAGTTTTCAGGAATTCAGTTTACTTGCAGCATATTTAAGAATTCATTTCATTAATGAAACTCATGCTGCAGGTATTTTTTTTTACACTATATTTTTCCTTTGTTTTCCCAATACTTCCTAGACTAAAAAAATGACCTTTAGAAGTTTTCTTCTAGACCTTTATAATTCAGGAGATGCTTTACTTAATTCATTACATTTGTACCTTTGCAGGTTGTGTTTAGTCACAGAGATTCTTACTAGTCTGTGTTGAAGTAGATGCTGACTCTATTTTGGATCTGCTGATGGTCTTAACCTCTTAAAAATATTCTTTTAAGGGACACCTGGGTGGCTCAGTTGGTTAAGCAACTGCCTTCAGCTCAGGTCATGATCCCGGCGCCCTGGGATCGAGTCCCACATCGGGCTCCTTGCTCAGCGGGGAGCCTGCTTCTCCCTCAGCCTCTGCCTGCCATTCTGTCTGCCTGTGCTCATTCTCTCTCTGACAAATAAATAAAATCTTAAAAAAAAATATTCTTTTAAAAGGGATTCTTCAATCCTAGAGGTCTTTCTCCAACTTCTGAAAAGAATGTAGCTTTTAAGACAGAATACTTTTAAGTAGTAAGAGTTCAATTAGGATGTTACAAAGTGTGTAGGTGATGTTTATATGTGGCCCTCTGTTGCTGGAATACCTCACCTGACTGAATAGCTCTTGACATGGTGGAAAAATTCAAATTCTTTCCCTTCTAATCTGACAGCTGTTGGGTATGTGAATGTGGGTGGGTAGTAGAGTGAGGTGTACAGTATTCAGGTTGATAATTGAGAGTGGGAGGTACTCAAGGGACAAGAGCAGAAGGGAAGTGTACATGGTGAGATAAAGAGGGATATTGGGATATATGGAAATACTTATTTGAAGCCATGGAACCTAGTAGAAGCTATGTTGTCAATGATGTATTCTTTTGAAATAAGTAAAGATTATTAGCAACTTGCCTCTGTTTCTACTCACTCTTCCTATTTGAACATATGGTCATATTAAAACTCCTGCAGTACTGAGTCAATTTTGTTAGAGTCAAGGTATTTATTAATAGTGTCTGTCTGCACCTCCTAAATACCTCTGACCAGCTTTGTGAAGCCTGGAATTAGATCAGTCCTCATACCGAAGGATCTGGTTACACCATCTGATGCTCCTGTCTACTTATTCCTTCCCCCAGGATCAGAATCACAATTTGAATCCTGGCTCAAGAGATGGTTCTATTTGGTTTAGGGTCATAGGGAAGCTCTATTTTTAATTTCTTGAGGAATCTCCACAATGTTTTTCTAAGACTATTATCCTTTGGATGCTCTGTTAGGGTTATCCAGAGAAACAGATTACAAACATATATGTTTATATGTGTTTTATATATTATATGTTTTTAAACATACATACACACATTAAACATACATATATAAAAACATACATAATCTGTCTACATATGTATAGTCTGTTAAACATATATATAAAATCTGTTTCTCTCTATATATAACATATATATAAAATCTCCTATTTATTCATATATGCAGTATGTGATATGATCTAATAACACCTGGTGTGTCTTCACTATCATGAAATAATATTGTCCTCACACTATAATGAAAGCTAAGAAGTGCCATGATCTGCCATCTGCAAACTAGAGAACAAGGAGAGTCAGTGGTGTAATACCAGTCTAAGTCTGAAGGCCTGAGAACCAGGAAGCTGATGGCATAAATCCCATTCTAAGGGCAGAAGAAGACTGATATCCCAGCTCAAGGAGGCAGACAGAAAGCAAAGAGTGGTGAATTCCTCTTTCCTCTACTTTCTTGTTCTATTCAGGTCCTCAACTGATTGGATGATGTCTATCCACATTATGGCAGTCTACTGAGTCCACTCATTCAAATGCTAATCTCATCTGGAAACATCCTCGTAGACATACTCTGAAATAATGTTTAGTCTGAGCACTCCTTAGTTCAGTCAAGGTGACACATAAAATCAACCATCACAGATGCTTTTCTATCTGTTTTAAAGGTATGCTTTCTGAACACAGAATCTGAAGTTAGTCTCTATGCAGAGTCAAAGTCTTTGGGTAGTGTGTCTTCTTGGTCTCAGTTTACGCTGCTTCCCTTCCAGCCAAAGGATCTAGGTGTAGGTTTTATTTAGTATTGTCCACCTGAGCTATGATGAAGATAAGTACAGTCAGGGAATCCAAAATTATCCTAAGATTCATCAAGAGAAATCTTATTTAGAATAAAGTTTATTTTGAATTTTCTTTTTGATTCCATCATCTAGCTATCACATATCTTGAAATTTAGATTTGGTTCCTAGTTTGCTGTATTCAACTGAAGTCCTGAAAATTTATATTTTAATCTGTGCTTAAACAAAGCAGGAAATAGGGGCAGGCAGAAGTGTATAATTGAAAATGCATTCAACTCACAGTGAGAGACACAATTCCTAGTATAATCCCAATATGCTATCTTGCCAAAATAGACTAGAAGGGAACTTCCTCAACTTGATAAAGACTGTGAAAAACGCATAGCTGATTGTGTAAGACTGATGAATTACAGATCTGTGCCTCTGAAACAAATAATACATTATATGTTAATAGTAATAAACCCATCATAGCCAACATTTAACATTACACTCATTGGTTAAAGTCAAGATACTTTACTTCTAGAATTAGGAACAAACAAGCTTGTCCAAATTCATTAACTTCTATTCAACATTGTGCTATTTGTTCTAGCCAGGGCAATTATATAAAAAGGAGAAATGAAATGCATCTAGATTTGTAGGGAAGGAATAAAAGTATCTATTCACAGATGATACAATCTTTTATATAAAAAAACCTAAGGAGCCCACAAAAAAGTATTAGAATAAACAAGTTCAGCAGGGTTGTAAGACATAAGCTCAATATACAAAAATCAATTGTATTTTGAAACACCAACAATGAACAGTCTGAAAATAAACTTTAAAAAATCCATTTACAATAGCATGAAAGAGAATAAAACACTTAGGAATAATTTTAACAAAGGAAATAAAAAATTTGTACACTGAAAACTATAAAATGTCACTGAAAGAAATTAAAGAAGACCAAAATGAATGGATAGACATTCCACGTTCATGGATGAGAAGACTTAATATTGTCAATATGACAATACTCCCCAAACTGATGAACAGATACAATATGATCCCAAAAAAATCCCAGTTGGCTTCTTTGCAGGAATTGACAAGCTAATCACAAAATTCGTATGGAAATGCAAAGAACCCTCAATAACAAAAACAACCTTGAACATGAAAAAATTGGAGGACTCATATGTCTTGGTTTTATTTTTTTTATTTTTATTTATTTATTTATTTATTTATTTTTATTTTTTTTTTCTTTTCAGCGTAACAGTATTCATTGTTTTTGCACCACACCCAGTGCTCCATGCAATACGTGCACTCCATAATACCGACCACCTGGTTCCCCCTACCTCCCATCCCCCGCCCCTTCAAAACCCTCAGATTGTTTTTCAGAGTCCATAGTCTCTCATGGTTCACCTCCCCTTCCAATTTCCCTCAACTCCCTTCTCCTCTCCATCTCCCCATGTCCTCTATGTTATTTGTTATGCTCCACAAATAAGTGAAACCATATGATAATTGACTCTCTCTGCGTGACTTATTTCAATCAGCATAATCTCTTCCAGTCCCACCCATGTTGCTACAAAAGTTGGGTATTCATCCTTCCTGATGGAGGCATAATACTCCATAGTGTATATGGACCACATCTTCCTTATCCATTCATCCGTTGAAGGGCATCTTGGTTGTTGCCACAGTTTGGTGACCGTAGCCATTGCTGCTATAAACATTGGGGTACAGATGGCCCTTCTTTTCACTACATCTGTATCTTTGGGGTAAATACCCAGTAGTGCAATTGCAGGGTCATAGTGAAGCTCTATTTTTAATTTCTTGAGGAATCTCCACACTGTTTTTCAAAGTGGCTGCACCAACTTGCATTCCCACCAACAGTGTAAGAGGGTTCCCCTTTCTCCACATCCTCTCCAACACATGTTGTTTCCTGTCTTGCTAATTTTGGCCATCCTAACTGGTGTAAGTTAGTATCTCAACGTGGTTTTAATTTGAATCTCCCGGATGGCTAGTGATGATGAACATTTTTTCATGTGTCTGATAGCCATTTTTATGTCCTCAGTGGAGAAGTGTCTGTTCATATCTTCTGCCCATTTTTTGATATGACTGTCTGTTTTGTGTGTGTTGGGTTTGAGGAGTTCTTTATAGATCCTGGATATCAACCTTTTGTCTGTACTATCATTTGCAAATATCTTCTCCCATTCCGTGGGTTGCTTCTTTGTTTTGTTGACTGTTTCCTTTGCTGTACAGAAGATTTTGATCTTGATGAAGTCCCAAAAGTTCATTTTCGCTTTTGTTTCCTTTGCCTTTGGAGACATATCTTGAAAGAAGTAGCTGTGGCTGATATCGAAGAGGTTACTGCCTACGTTCTCCTCTAGGATACTGATGGATTCCTGTCTCACGTTGAGGTCTTTTATCCATTTCGAGTTTAACTTTGTGTATGGTGAAAGAATGGTCGAGTTTCATTCTTCTACATATAGCTGTCCAATTTTCCCAGCACCATTTATTGAAGAGACTGTCTTTTTTCCACTGTATATTTTTTCCTGCTCTGTCGAAGTTTATGTGACCATAGAGTTGAGGGTCCATATCTGGGTTCTCTACTCTGTTCCACTGGTCTATGTGTCAGTTTTTATGCCAGTACCATGCTGTCTTGGTGATCACAGCTTCGTAGTAAAGCTTGAAATCTGGTAACGTGATGCCACCAGTTTTATTTTTGTTTTTCAACATTTTCTTAGTGATTCGTGGTCTCTTCTGATTCCATACAAATTTTAGGATTCTTTGCTCCAGCTCTTTGAAAAAGACCGGTGGAATTTTGATCAGAATGGCATTAAAAGTATAGATTGCTCTAGGCAGTATAGACATTTTAACAATGTTTATTCTTCCGATCCAAGAGCATGGAATGGTCTTCCATCTTTTTGTGTCTTCTTCATTTTCTTTCATGAGTGTTCTATAGTTCCTCGAGTATAGATCCTTTACCTCTTTGGTTAGGTTTATTCCCAGGTATCTTATGGTTCTTGGTGCTATAGTAAATGGAATCGATTCTCTAATTTCCCTTTCTGTATTTTCATTGTTAGTGTATAAGAAAGCCACTTATTTCTGTACATTGACTTTGTATCCTGCCATGTTACTGAATTGCTGTATGAGTTCTAGTAGTTTGGGGGTGGAGTCTTTTGGGTTTTCTATATAAAGAATCATGTCATCTGCGAAGAGAGAGAGTTTGACTTCTTCACTGCCAATTTGGATACCTTTTATTTCTCTTTGTTGTCTGATAGCTGTTGCTAGGACTTCTAATACTATGTTGAACAAGAGTGGTGAGAGTAGGCATCCTTGTTGTGTTCCTGATCTCAATGGGAAGGCTGCATTTTTCCCATTGAGGATGATATTTGCTGTGGGTCTTTCATAGATAGATTTTATGAAGTTCAGGAATGTTCCCTCTATCCCTATACTTTGAAGCGTTTTAATCAGGAACGGATGCTGGATTGTGTCAAATGCTTTTTCTGCATCAATTGAGAGGACCACGTGGTTCTTCTCTCTTCTCTTACTGATTTGTTCTATCACATTAATTGATTTGTGAATGTTGAACTACCCTTGTAACCCAGGGATGAATCCCACCTGGTCATGGTGGATAATCTTTTTAATGTACTGTTGGATCCTGTTTGCTAGGATCTTGTTGAGAATCTTAGCATCCATATTCATCAGTGATAGTGGTCTGAAATTCTCCTTTTTGGTGTGGTCTTTGCCTGGTTTGGGGATCAGGGTAATGCTGGCTTCATAAAAAGTATCTGAAAGTTTTCCTTCTGCTTCAATTTTTTGAAACAGCTTCAGGAGAATAGGTGTTATTTCTTCATTGAAAGTTTGGTAGAATTCCCAGGAAATCCATCAGGTCCTGGGCTCTTGTTTTTTGGGAGGTTTTTGATCACTGCTTCAATCTTGTTAGTAGGTTTCGGTCTATTCAGATTGTCAGTTTCTTCCTGGTTCAATTTGGGAGTTCATAGTTTTCCAGGAATGCATCCATTTCATCTAGGTTGCTTAGCTTATTAGCATATAACTGTTGATAATAACTTCTGATGATTGTTTCTACTTCCTTGGTGTTAGTTGTGATCTCTCCCTTTTCATTCATAATTTTATAAATTTGAGCTTTCTCTCTTTTCTTTTGGATTAGTGTGGCCAATGGTTTATCGATCTTATTGATTCTTTCAAAAAACCACCTTCTAGTTTCATTGATATGTTCTACTGTATTTCTGGTTTCCACCTCACTGATCTCTGCTCTAATCTTGATTATTTCCCTTCTTATGTGTGGAGTTGGTTTGATTTGCTGTTGGTTCCCTGGCTCTTTCAGGTGTAGAGACAGCTGGTATATTCTGGATTTTTAAATTTTTTTGAGGGAGGCTTGGATGGCTATGCATTTCCCCCTTAAGACTGCCTTTGCTGTATCCCATAGGTTTTGGACCGAAGTGTCTTCATTCTCGTTGGTTTCCATGAATTGTTTAAGTTCTTCTTTGATCTCCTGGTTGATCCAAGCATTCTTAAGCAAGGTGGTCTTTAGCTTCCAGGTGTTTGAGTTCCTTCCAAACTTTTACTTGTGATTGAGCTCCAGTTTCCAAGTATTGTGATCTGAGAACATGCAGGGAATAATGTCAGTCTTTTGGTATCGGTTGAGTCCTGATTTGTGACCCAGTATGTGGTTTATTCTGGAGAAGGTTCCATGTGTACTTTAGAAGAATGAGTATTCTGTTGTTTTAGGGTGGAATGTTCTGTATATATCTATGAGGTCCATCTGGTCCAATGTGTCATTCAATGCTCTTGTTTCTTTATTGATTTTCTGCTTCAATGATCTATCTATTACTGAGAGAGGCATGTAAAGATCTCCTACTATTAATGTATTCATATCAATATGACTCTTTATCTTGATTAATAGTTTTCTTATGTAATTGGCTGCTCCCATTTGGGGGTGTAGATATTTACAATTGTTAGAACGTCTTGGTAGATAGTCCCTTTAAGAATTATGTAGTGTCCTTCTGTATCTCTGACTACAGTCCTTAGTTTAAAATCTAATTTATCTGATATGAGAATCACTATCCCGGCCTTCTTTTGAAGCCCATTGGCATGAAAGATGCTTCTCCATTCCTTCACTTTCAGTCTGGGTATATCTTTAGGTTCAAAATGGGTCTCTTGTAGACAACATATGGATGGGTCCTGTTGTTTTATCCAATCTGCAACCCTGTGTCATTTTATGGGCACATTTAGGCCATTCACATTGAGAGTGATTATTGATAGATACGTTTTTATTGACATCGTGTTACTTTTGAGGTCTTTCTTTCTGTAGATTGTCTCTATATTTCTGTTCAATGCTATTCTTAGGATTTTTTCTCTTTTATAGAACCGCCCTTAATATTTCCTGCAGTGTCGGCTTTGTGGTTGCATAGTCTTTTAAGCCTTGCCAGTCATGGAAATTCTTTATCTCTCCATCCATTTTGAATGTCAGTCTTGCTGGATAAAGTATTCTTGGTTGCATGTTCTTCTCATTTAGTGCCCTGAATATATCTTGCCAGCCCTTTCTGGCTTGCCAGGTCTCTGTGGACATGTCTGACATTATTCTGATGGGCTTTCTTCTGTACGTAAGGAGCTTCTTTGTCCTGGCTGCTTTCAAGAGTGTCTGCCTACAATTAAAATTCTTCATTCTTACTACTAGATGTCTCGAGGACTTTCAAGAATCTATAATCTTGGGGGGAAACCCTTCTGCCTATAGTACACGAACGCTGGTTCCATTTGTGGAATTGGGAAAATTTTCATGGACAACTTGTACCACTATATCTTCTAGACTTCTTTCTTTCTCCTCCCCTTCAGGGATTCCAATAATTCTGACGTTGGAACATTTCATGGCATCATTTATTTCCCTGATTCTGTTTTTGTGGCTTCTAAGCTGTTCGTTCCAGGCTTCCTCCTGATCCTTTCTGTTTGTCCTCCAGATCACTAATTCTAACTTCTGTCTCAGTTACCCTAGCTTTTAGAGAATTTAGATTAGATTGGAACTCATTGAGAGCATTTTGAACATCATCCCTGGTGGCTTTCAGTTCTGCCTTAACATTGTGAACATCATCCCTGGTAGCTTTCAGTTCTGCCCTAATCAATTCCGTTTGGTCATCCATGTCTTTCTCCAACCTAGCTATTGCCTGGATAATTGTTAGCCTGAATTCCCGTTCTGACATATTGTCTATGTCGATAGCCATTAGCTCTGTTGCAGAAGGCCCATCCTCTGTATTTTTCTTCTGTTGGGCATTCCTTCTCCTAGTAATTTTGGTGAGAGATGACTGAACGGATGTAGCTGGGTGTATCGACCATGGTGCAGTCAAGGTGCACTCTGGAACGCTTCTGAGCAATCAGGATTCCCCACCCAAATGAGAGAAAAAAGAAGAGAAAAAGAAAAAAGAGAGAGAGAGAGAGAGAGGAAAAAAAGGGAAGATAAAAGAGAAGTCTCAGCCCAAATGGGCCCCAAGGTAAGAATTATGAAGTATACAAACAAAAACAGACAAACAGAAAGACTGATAAAAGTATATGACGAGAGAAAAAAAAATATATATAAAAGCAAAAAAAAGGAAGAACCTCATCAAAAAGAACCCCAAGTATAAGATTTATATACTATCAGGACAAACACAAATACACAGAAACACTGGCGGAAGAAAAAGTTGGGAGAGTGGTTATAAATTCTCGGTATGGGTGAGGAAGGTTATTTTGATTCTTCCTGGATGTATCTTGATATCTTTGTTAAAGGACTCAACTTTCTTAAGATAAAGGGGGATTAAAAATTGGTTTACCTATAGGGGTAGCGTTGATTGGGGACAGGGGATTACCTTGAAGTTTAACTCTATATGAATATTAGAAAATAAAAATAAAAAAGAATAAACTAGACTAAACTAAACTAAAATTTAAAAAAAATTAAAAAAAATAGAAAAGCAAAAGAAAAACACGGGTGTATGTATCAAAAAGTTCAGGTTAGAAGGTTATTATGGAATTTGATGTACTGGACATCTCACTGTGATGGTAAATAGGTTAAAAAATTGTCTTATAGATCTCAGGGTCCTGGGATCGAGCCCCACATCAGGCTCTCTTCTGAGCGGGGAGTCTGCTTCCCCTTCTCTCTCTCTGCCTGCCTCTCTGCCTACTTGTGATCTCTCTCTCTCTCTGTCAAATAAATAAATAGTCTTTAAAAAATTATCTTATAAAAAATAAATGAACCAGAATAGTGGGAACGAGTTAAAAATAAAAGTTGTATCTATGAAGTAGTGGTGGTTGTTCTCTTGTCCTCTTTTTTTTTTTTTTTCTTTCCTCGTTGGTTTTCTGGGGCAGGGGCCTGCCACGTGAGTTTTCAGTCAATGATGTTCCCTGAGTTAAGTCCTCCTGCCCCCCTCAAGGGGATGGGCTCTGAGGAAACCGGTTTTTCAGGCTTTTGTTCTCTGGAGGTTTTTATGTTTGTTTGTTTTCTCTCGCCTTGACAGTTTTTGATGGGTTTTGGAGGTTTAGAGGAAAGCAAACTGCACCCAGACCTCCCTCTCAGAGTGAAGCCTCAGTCTGCTCCCCTTTGGGTGCTGCAGAGCTGCTGGCAGAGCAGGTTCTGATTCGCGGTCCCGGGGGATGCAGGATCTCCTGCTTGTACCCAATATCATGACAGCGGCGGCTGTCTGGGCAGCTCCAGACCACCAGAGAGGTTCCAAGCAGCGATCGCACAATGAGATTTTCCCACTGACCTGGGCTGGGAGTGCCTGGACTTTCCGGGTCTGAGAGCACCAGGCTGGTACCTGCGTTTACCTCTACCAGGGGAGGGTATGGGGCGCGTGCTTCTCAGGCTCTGATAGCATGGCAGGGCATTCTGCCTTCTGGTGAGGCTCCCAGCCCCTCACAGGAGCCAGACGCCACACGTTCTCAGGTGCGCAGGCAGCTCAGGGACCAAGACCAGGTTTCTCCGCAGCACTCTCTCTGGCTCAGCGCCAGGGGAGGCTGTCCTGGGTCTGGGGACTTAAGCCCCTGTCCCTAACTGCCCCGATTCCCACAATTTCCCCCCACGATCCTTTGCTCTTTTTGAGTGCTTTCAACCAGACTCCAAGTTAATGCTGGTTCCCAGATGCAGGGCGCTCTCATATTGGGGTATTACTTTCCAGGTTGTCGCCTCTAGCGGCTCCCTCCCCCTTTTGTTTATCTTCAGATATCAGTCCTACTTCCCACTCCGCTTTACCTGCCCACTGGCATCTTCTGCCCCTGTAGAGATCCAGACGTGTATAATTCTGATCTCAGGCTGATTTCATGGGTGATCGGAGTTCTTTGGTAGTTAATCAGCTCACTTTAGGGTACAGGTTGAAATGGCGCCTCCTCCTACTTCCCTGGCATCTTGTCTCCCCCTATATCTTGGTTTTATTTATTTATTTATTTTTTAAAAAGATTTTATTTATTTATTTGACACAGAGAGAGAGAGAGATATCACAAGTAGGTAGAGAGGCAGGCAGAGAGGAGGAAGCAGGCTCCCAGCTGAGCAGAGAGCCCGATGCAGGGCTCAATCCCAGGACCCTGAGATCATGACCTGAGCCGAAAGCAGAGGCTTAACCCACTGAGCCACCCAGGCGCCCCTATATCTTGGTTTTAAAACTTACTACAAGGCCATAGTAATCTAGATGATATGATACCTAAAAAAGGATAGACATACAGATTAGTGGAATAGAATTGAGGTTTCAGGAATAACCTCATTTTGGATTTTTGCCAAAAGTGCCCGGAGAATTTTATTATTATTATTTATTAATATTAATAATATTATTATTATTGGGAGGGAGGAGGAGAGGGAGAGAGAATCATGAGCCAGTCTCTATGCTCAGAACAGTGCCTGAAGCAGGGTTTGATCTTACAACCCTAAGATCATGACCTGAGCCAAAATCAAGAGTGTGGTGCTTACCAACTGAGCCACACAAGTGTCCCTAAATTGCCAAGAAAATTTATTTTTTACTTTTATTATTTTTTATATATTTTTTATTTTTTTTATAAAGATATAATATATTATTAACCCCAGGCGTACAGGTCTGTGAATCGCCAAGTTTACAAACTTCACAGCACTCACCATAGCACATATCCTCCCCAATGTCTATAACTCCACCACCCTCCCCCAACACCCCTCCCCCAGCAACCCTCAGTTTGTTTTGTGAGATTAAAAGTCTCTTATGGTTTGTCTCCCTCCCAATCCCACCTTGTTTCATTCAGTCTTTTCCTACTCCCCAGACCCCCCACGTTGCATCTAGACCTCCTCATATCAGGGAGATCATATTATAGTTGTATTTCTCCAATTGACTTATTTTGCTCTAGTTCCATCCACATCATTGCAAATGGCAAGATTTCATTTCTTTTGATGGCTGCATGGTATTCCATTGTATATATATACCACACCTTCTTTATCCATTCATCTGTTGATGGACATCTAGGTTCTTTCCATAGTTTGGCTATTGTGGACATTGCTGCTATAAACATTCAGGTGCACGTGCCCCTTCAGATCACTATGTTTGTATCTTTAGGGTAAATACCCAGTAGTGCAATTGCTGGGTTGTAGGGTAGCTCCATTTCCAACTTTTTGAGGAACCTCCATGCTGTTTTCCAGATTGGTTGGACCAGCTTGCATTCTCACCAACAGTGTAGGAGGGTTCCCTTTTCTCCCTGTCCTTGCCAGCATCTGTCATTCCCTGACTTGTTAATTTTAGCCATTCTGACTGGTGTGAGGTGGTATCTCATTGTGGTTTTGATTTGTACTTCCCTGATGCCGAGTGATGTGGAGCACTTTTTCATGTGTCTGTTGGCCATCTGGATGTCTTCTTCGCAGAAATTTCTGTTCAGTCCTCTGCCCATTTCTTGATTGGGTTATTTGTTCTTTGGATGTTGAGTTTGCTAAGCTCTTTATAGATTTTGGATACTAGCCCTTTATCTGATAGGTCATTTGTGAATATCTTCTCCCATTCTGTCAGTTGTCTTTGGTTTTATTAACTGTTTCCTTTCTTGTGCAAAATATTTTGATCTTGATGAAGTCCCAATAGTTCATTTTTGCCCTTGCTTTCCTTGCCTTTGGCAATGCTCCTAGGAAGAAGTTGCTGCGGCTGAGGTCGAAGAGGTTGCTGCCTGTGTTCTCCTCAAGGATTTTGATGGATTCCTTTCTCACATTGAGGTCCTTCATCCATTTTGAGCCTATTTTTGGGTGTGGTGTAAGGAAATGGTCCAGTTTCATTTTTCTGCATGTGGCTGTCCAATTTTCCCAACACCATTTGTTGAAGAGGCTGTCTTTTTTCCACTGGATATTCTTTCCTGCTTTGTCGAAGATTAGTTGACCATAGAGTTGAGGGTCTATTTCTGGGCTCTCTATTCTGTTCCATTGATCTATGTGTCTGTTTTTGTGCCAGTACCATACTGTCTTGATGATGACAGCATTGTAATAGAGCTTGAAGTCTGGAATTGTGATGCCACCAACTTTGGCTTTCTCTTTCAATATTCCTTTGGCTATTCGAGGTCTTTTCTGGTTCCATATAAATTTAAGGATTATTTGTTCCATTTCTTTGAAAAAAATGGATGGGATTTTGATAGGGATTGCATTAAATGTGTAGATTGCTTTAGGTAGCACAGACATTTTCACAATATTTGTTCTTCCAATCCAGGAGCATGGAACATTTTTGCATTTCTTTGTGTCTTCCTCAATTTCTTTCATGACTACTTTATAGTTTTCTGAGTATAGATTCTTTGCCTCTATGGTTAGGTTTTCCTAGGTATCTTATGGTTTTGGGTGCAATTTGTAAATGGGATGGACTCCTTAATTTCTCTTTCTTCTGTCTTGTTTTTGGTGTAAAGAAATGCAACTGATTTCTGTGCATTTATTTTATATCCTGACACTTTACTGAATTCCTGTACACGTTTTAGCAGATTTGGAGTGGAGTCTTTTGGGTTTTCTACATATAGTATCATATCCTCTGCAAAGAGTGATAGTTTGACTTCTTCATTGCTGATTTGGATGCCTTTAATTTCTTTTTGTTGTCTGATTGCTGAGGCTAGGACTTCTAGTACTATGTTGAATAGCAGTGCTGATAATGGAAATCCCTGCAGTGTTCCTGACCTTAGTGGAAAAGCTTTCAGTTTTTCTCCATTGAAAATGATATTTGTGGTGGGTTTTTCATAGATGGCTTTGATAATATTGAGGTATGTGCCCTCTATCCCTACTCTTTGAAGAGTTTTGATCAGGAAGGGATGGTTTACTTTGTCAAATGCTTTTTCCACATCTATTGAGAGTATCATATAGTTCTTGTTCTTTCTTTTATTAATGTATTGTATCACATTGGTTGATTGCAGATATTAAAACAACCTTGCAGCCCTGATATAAATCCCACTTGGTCTTGGTGAATAATCCTTTTAATGTACTGTTGGATCCTATTGGCTAGTATTTTGATGAGAATTTTCACATCTGTGTTCATCAAGGATATTGGTCTGTAATCCTCCTTTTGATAGAATCTTTGTTTGGTTTTGGGATCAAGGTAATGCTTGCCTCATAAAATGAGTTTGGAAATTTTCCTTCCATTTCTATTTTTTGGAACAGTTTCAGGAGAATTGGAATTATTTCTTCTTTAAATGTTCGGTAGAATTCCCCTGGGAAGACATCTTGTCCTGGGCTCTTGTTTGTGTCGATATATTTTTTTTAAGATTTCATTTATTTATGTGACAGAGAGAGATCACAAGTAGCAGAGAGGCAGGCAGAAAGAGAGAGAGGGAAGCAGGTTCCCTGCTGAGCAGAGAGCCCAATGGGGACTCGATCGCAGGACCCTGAGATCATGACCTGAGCCGAAGGCAGCAGCTTAACCCACTGAGACATCCAGGTACCCCCGTGTGGATATTTTTGATGACCGTTTCAATCTCCTTACTGGTTATGGGTCTGTTCAGGTTTTCTGATTTCTTCTGGTTCAGTTGTGGTAGTTTATATGTCTCTAGGAATGCATCTACTTCTTCCAGATTGTCAAATTTGTTCGTGTAGATTTGCGCATAATATGTTCTTATAATTGTATTTCTTGGGTGTTGGTTGTGATCTCTCCTCCTTCATTCATGATTTTATTTATTTGGTCCTTTCTCTTTTCTTTTTGATAAGTCTGGCCAGAGGTCTATCATTCTTATTAATTCTTTCAAAGAACCAGCTCCTAGATTTGTTGATTTGTTCTATTGTTTTTTGCTTTCTATTTCATTGATTTCTGCTCTGATCTTTATGATTTCTCTTCTCCTGCTGGGTTTAGGCTTTCTTTGTTGTTCTTTCTCCAGCTCCTTTAGGTGTAGGGTTAGGTTGTGTACCTGAGACCTTTCTTGTTTCTTGAGAAAGGCTTGTATCACTATATATTTTCCTCTCAGGACTGCCTTTGCTGTGTCCCACAGATTTTGAACCATTGTGTTTTCATTATCATTTGTTTCCATGAATTTTTTCAATTTTTCTTTAATTTCCTGGTTGACCCATTCATTCTTTAGAAGGATGCTGTTTAGTCTCCATGTATTTGGGTTCTTTCCAAATTTCCTCTTGTGATTGCGTTCTAGCTTCAGAGCATTGTGGTCTGAAAATATGCAGGGAATGATCCCAATCTTTTGATACCAGTTGAGACCTTCTTTATGACCAAGGATGTGATCTATTCTGGAGAATGTTGCGTGTGCCCTAGAGAAGAATGTGTATTCTGTTGTTTTGGGAGGGAATGTTCTGAATATATCTGTGATGTCCATCTGGTCCAGAGTGTCATTTAAAGACTTTATTTCCTTGTTGATCTTTTGCTTGGATGATCTGTCAATTTCAGTGAGTGGTGTGTTAAAGTCCCCTACTATTACTGTATTATTGTCAATGTGTTTCTTTGATTTTGTTATTAATTGGTTTATATACTTGGCTGCTCCCGTGTTAGGGCCATAGATATTTAAAATTGTTAGGTCTTCTTGTTGGACAGACCCTTTGAGTATGAGATAGTGTCCTTCCTCATCCCTTATTATAGTCTTCGGCTTAAAATCTAATTGATCTGATATAAGGATTGCCTCCCCAGCTTCCTTTTGATGTCCATTAGCATGGTAAATTATTTTCCACCCCATCACTTTCAATCTGGAGGTGTCTTTGGGTCTAAAATGAGTTTCTTGTAGGCAGCATATTGATGGGTTTTGTTTTTTTATCCATTTTGATACCCTGTGTCTTTTTTTTTTTTTTTTAATTTTTTTATTTTTTTCAGCATAACAGTATTCATTATTTTTGCACCACACCCAGTGCTCCATGCAATCCGTGCCCTCTACAATACCCACCACCTGGTGCCCCCAACCTCCCACCCCCCACCCCTTCAAAATTCTCAGATCGTTTTTCAGAGTCCATAGTCTCTCATGGTTCACCTCCCCTTCCAATTTCCCTCAACTCCCTTCTCCTCTCCATCTCCCTTTGTCCTCCATGCTATTTGTTATGCTCCACAAATAAGTGAAACCATATGATAATTGACTCTCTCTGCTTGACTTATTTCACTCAGCATAATCTCTTCCAGTCCCGTCCATGTTGCTACAAAACTTGGGGATTCATCCTTTCTTTCTTTTTTTTTTTTTTTTTTTTTTGCAGCTTTATAAACATATATTTTTATCCCCAGGGGTACAGGTCTGCGAATCGCCAGGTTTACACACTTCACAACACTCACCATAGCACATACCCTCCCCGATATCCATAACCCCACCCCCTCTCCCAACCCCCTCCCCCCATCAACCCTCAGTTTGTTTTGTGAGATTAAGAGTCACTTATGGTTTGACTCCCTCCCAATCCCATCTTGTTTCATTTACTCTTCTCCTACCCCCTCGACCCCCCATGTTGATACCCTGTGTCTTTTGATTTGGACATTTAGCGTATTTACCTTCAGGGTAGCTATTACGAGATATGATTTTAGTGCCATTGTATTGCCTCTAAGGTGACTGTTACTGTGTATTGTCTCTGTTCCTTTCTATTCTACTACTTTTAGGGTCTCTCTTTGCTTAGAGGACCCCTTTCAATATTTCCTGTAGAGCTGGTTTGGTGTTTGCAAATTCTTTCAGTTTTTGTTTGTCCTGGAAGCTTTTTATCTCTCCTTCTATTTTCAACGATAGCCTAGCTGGATATAGTATTTTTGGCCTCTATGTTTTTCTCGTTTAATGCTCTGAATATATCATGCCAGTTCTTTCTGACCTGCCAGGTCCCTGTAGATAAGTCCACTGCTGATCTAATATTTTTAGCATTATATGTTACAGCCTTCTTTTCCAGGGTTGCTTTCAGGATTTTCTCTTTGTTGCTAAAACTTGTAAATTTTAGTATTAAATGATGGGGTGTGGACCTATTCTTATTGATTTTGAAGAGGAATCTCTGTGCCTCCTGGATTTTGATGCTTGTTCCCTTTGCCATATTAGAGAAATTCTCTACGATAAATCTCTCCAATATACCTTCTGCTCCCCTCTCTCTTCTTCTTCTGTAATCCCAATTATTCTGATGTTGTTTCATCTTATGGTATCACTTTTCTCTCAAATTCTCCCCTCGTGGTCCAGTATTTTTTTGTCTCTCTTTTGCTCAGCTTCTTTATTCTCTGTCATTTGGTCTTCTATATCATTAATTCTTTCTTTTGCCTCATTTATCCTAGCAGTAAGAGCCTCCATTTTTTATTGCACCTCATTAATAGCTTTTTTGATTTCAACTTGGTTAGACTTTAGTTCTTTTATTTCTCCAGAAAGGGCTTTTATTTTTCTGGACAGGATTTCTCTGATATCTTCTGTGGCTTTTTTTGAGCCAAGATAGCACCTTGAGAATTGTCATTCTGAACTCTAGATCTGAGATATTACCAATGTCTGTATTGATTAGGTCCCTAGCCTTTGGTACTGCCTCTTGTTCTTTTTTTTTGTGGTGAGTTTTTCTGCCTTGTTATTTTATCCAGATAAGAATATATGAAGGAGCAAGTAAAATACTAAAATGGTGGCAAAGACCCCAGGAAAATGTGCTTTTACCAAATCAGAAGAGACCCCAAATCATGGGGGGGGGGAGAATGGGGGTAAAAATAAGTTCAGAAAAAAAAATTAAAAAAAGAAAACATTATGCTGATTGAAATAAGTCAAGCAGAGAGAGTCAATTATCATATGGTTTCACTTATTTGTGGAGCATAACAAATAACATGGAGGACAAGGGGAAATGGAGAGGAGAAGGGAGTTGAGGGAAATTGGAAGGGGAGGTGAACCATGAGAGACTATGGACTCTGAAAAACAATCTGAGGGTTTTGAAGGGGCGGGGGGTGGAAGATTGGGGGAACCAGGTGGTGGGTATTAGGGAGAGCGTGGATTGCATGCAGCACTGGGTGTGGTGCAAAAACATTGAATACTGTTACACTGAAAAGAAATAAAAAATTAAAAAACAAAAGAAAACAAATAAAGAAAAATATATAAAAGAAAAAATATATATATTAGAATGGTGACTAGAACAGGGTCACCCACTTTATTTTGGGAGTATTTTGGTCTCTTAGAAGAAACTACATCCCAAAATTTTAAAGAGTGAAAAACATATATAAGGGTAAACACAATGAAAGGATGGACTATGACTATAAAGATGAAAAAAATTTTTTTTAATTTCTAAAATGGAGTTGATAAGTTAGTTGGGAGAATAAGGAAAAAGAAAGTGGAGAGAATTTGCTCGGGCTGTAGACTAGAACAAGCCCAGTGTTAGATTTAGGGTGTATTTTGATCTATTAGAAGAAGTTGTACCCAAAATTTTTTTGAAGAAAAAACCCCATGTGTATACAAAAAATAAATTTAGATAAAATGAAGGATAAAATATGATTGTAACAATGAAGTTTCAAAAAAGAGTTTTTTTTTAAATGAATGGTATTGTTAGATAAACTAGATAAAAAACATTAAAAGAGGAAAGGGTAAAAGTTAAAAAAACTTATCAGAAGAAAAAAATAAAATTAAAAAAAATAATTAACTTTGCAAGACTAAAGAATCATGGGGAGAAAGCCATGAATTCCATGCTTTGCTTTCTCCTCCTCTGGAATTCCGCTGCTCTCCTTGGTAAGTGAACTTGGTCTTGGCTGGATTTCTTGTTGATCTTCTGGGGGAGGGGTCTGTTGTAGTGTTTCTCAAGTGTCTTTGCCCAGGCAGAACTGCACCATCCTTACCAGGGCCCAGTCTAAGTAATCCACTCGGGTTCACTTTTGGGAGCTTTTGTTCCCTGAACACTTTCCGTAGAGTTCTGGAGGATGGGAATGAAAATGGCCGCCTCCCAATCTCAGGCCTGGAGGAGCTGAGAGCTTGGGGCCCCACTCCTCAGTGAGCCCTCAGAGAAAAGCAGTCAATCACTCCCATCTTCCTGGCCTCCGGCAGCGCTCAGAGAACAGCATTCAATCACTACCATCTCCCTGGCCTCCGCCTGCACTTTGAGCTCACCCACCCTGTGTCCAAGCATCTCTGTCTCTGGCACACAGCTCTGCCTGGAGTCTCTGAACCCCACAGATCCCTGAACTATTCCAGAGGGGTCTCCCTGGATCTTGTGGGGTCCCCACTCACAGAACAGTGGCCTGTGCCATGGATTATGGTTCAAGGTAATCCTGAATTGAGAGCTCACTCCTTGGCTCCATCTCTGTAGTCGGCTTCCCTGCTCTAATACCTGTGAGCTCTGCAACACTCAGACACCCTGATCCTTCTGTGACCCTGTGGGACCTGAGGCCACGCTGTCCCCGTGTGGGCTTCACCCTGGTTTAGCCTCTGGAGAGATGTCCCTCAGTGGAGCAGACTTTTAAAGGTTCGATTTTGGGCTCCGTTGCTCTGCTGTTTGCTGGGAACCGGCCCCTCCCCCCACGGTCTATCTTCCTGTTGCTTTGGATTCACTTCTCTGCCGGTCCTACCTTTCAGAAAGTGGTTGATTTTCTGTTTCTAGAATTGTTGCTCTTCTTCTCTTCAATCTCCTGTTGGATTTGTAGGTATTTGGAATGGTTTGCTAAGCTATCTAGCTGATCTCCTGCTACCTGATGTCATCTCAGCCTGCTACTTCTCCACCATCTTGACTCCTCCCCCGCCAAGAGAATTTGTTGAGGGAAAGAATAGTCTTTTCAAATTGTGCCAGGACAATTTGGTAGCCACATGCAAAAGAATGAATTTGTTTCTCTACCAAACACCACATACACATATTAACTGAAAATAGATCAATAACCTAAATGTCACACCTAAAGCTTTAAAACTCTTTTGGCAGAATGCCTGGGTGGCTCAGTCAGTTAAGCATCTATCTTTGACTGAGGTCATCAATCCCTGGGTCCTGGGATTGAGACCTCATTGGCGGGCTCAGTGCTCATCAGGAAGACTACTTCTCCCTTTCCATCTCCCTCTGGTCCTCCCCCGACTCATATTTCTTGTGTGTGCTCTCTCTCTTGCTCTCAAATAAAATATTAAAAAAAAACACTTTTGGGAAAATATAGGCATAAATCTTCATAACTTTGGGAAAGGCTATGGTTTTCTTAAATATGACAGCAAAAGCACAAGCAACCAGAGAAAAAAATAGACAAATTGGACTTAATAAAAATTTAAAAGTTTGCATTTCAAGACCACCATAAAGAAAGTGAAAAGACAACCCAGAGAATGTGTGATATTTGCGTATCATGTATCTGATAAGGAACTTGTATACAGAATACATGAAGGATTCTTAAAATTCAATAATAAAAGTGAATAATCCAATTAAAATTTTGGCAAAGAATTTGAATATTTTTACAAAGAAGATATATGAATGGGCTTTGAAAAGATGCTCAACATCAGTAGCTGTTGAGAAAGGTAATTCAAGACCACAATAAGAAACCACCTCAGGTACACTAAGATGGCTATAATAAAAATATAGATAATAAAGTATTGGCGAACATGTGGAGGAATTAGAATCCTTCATCCTTCCTTGATGGGATAGCCAGCCACTTTGGAAAAGAGTTTGGTAGTTCTTAAAAAATGTTAGACATATAATTACCATATGGCCTAGCAAATACACTCCTAGACATGAGAAATGAAAAAACAGTGTTCATAAACTGGAAACAATTCAAATGTTAATCAACTAATGAGTGGGTTAAAAATGTGTTATATGTGTGCAATAGAATATTGTTTGGGCATAGAAAAACATGATGCATGCTACAATATCAGTGAGCCCTGAAAATATGTTAAGTGAAAGACACCTGACACAAAAGGTCATGCATTATATGATTCCATTTATATGAAATGTCCAGGATATGCAAATCTATAGAAACAGAAAGTAGTTTGGTATTTTCCAGGGGATGAGAGAAGGTAGGAAGTGAAAATGGGTATGAGGTTTTTTGGGGGGGGTGATAAAATGTTCTGGAATTAGATAACAGTGATACTTGCACAACCTTGTGAATATACTAAAAAACACTGAAGTGTACACTCTAAAATGATGGATGTCATGGTAGTGAATTATATCTCTGTAAAGTTGTTCTAAAAGTGTATATATGGCT
Source organism: Lutra lutra (assembly GCF_902655055.1). Lineage (NCBI taxonomy): Eukaryota > Metazoa > Chordata > Mammalia > Carnivora > Mustelidae > Lutra > Lutra lutra. The sequence continues at coordinate 21,621,935 of NC_062296.1, forward strand.
TGTGTGAGATCTTATGCAAGTCACTCAAGATTTCTTCATTTTGGTTTCTTCCTCTGTCAAAGGAGAAAAACAATAACTGCCCTTTGTATTATAAGGATCAAGTGTGAGAAAAGATATAAAGCATACAACGCTTTATAAATTAGAAGACTTATTTCTTTTATGTTTCTAATTCCTCTCCTGCACTTATGGGAGGTCTGTTTGTAGTTACATTGGGAATTATAAGGTTAGAAAAGCTGACCATTTATTTAAAAATATATTTTATTTAAATTCAATTTAGTTAGCATATACTGTATTATTAGTTTCAGGGGTAGAATTTAGTGATTTATCAGTTACATATAACACCCACTGCTCAGCATGCCATCCTTAATACCCATCACCCAATTACCCCAACCCAAACTAACTCCCCTCCAGCAACCCTCAATTTGTTTCCTATAGTTAAGAGACTCTTATAGTTTGCCTTCCTCTGTTTTCATCTTATTTTATTTTTCCTTCCCTTTCCCTATGCTCATCTGTTTTGTTTCTTAACTTTCACATATGAGTGAAATCATATGGTATTTGCCTTTCTCTAACTGGCTTATTTCACTTAGCATAATACCCTCTAGTTCCATCCACATCATTGCAAATGACAAGATTCCATTCTTTTTGATGGATGAGTAATATTCCATGTGTGTGTGTGTGTGTGTGTGTGTGTGTGTGTGTGTGTGTATACACACACACATACACAACACATCTTCTTTATCCATTCATCCATTCATCTGTCAATGGACATCTGGAGTCTTCCATAGTTTGGCTATTGTGGACATTGCTGCTATGAACAATGGGGTACATGTGACCCTTTGAATCACTGTTGTATCCTTCGGATAAATACCTTGTAGTGCAATTGCTAGGTCCTAGGGTAGTTCTATTTTTAACTTTTTGAGGAAACTCCTTATTGTTTTCCAGAGTGAGAAGCCAACCATTTTGTTCTTTTGACATCCTCGTGTCATCTCATTTCAACCCCCTGCAACATACACATATGCATTTCCAACTGAGCAAAATTTTCTCTGTTAACATGTAAGGAGAGTCTTGTTTTCTTCCTTTCCAAAGGAAAAATGCAAGCTATTGCATTGTTACACACCCAGCTTTTAAGAAACCTGATTTTCAAATGGAAAAAAATAAATACAGCTTACAGTTGAAAGCAAAACAGAGGGGCCAGCAAAGTAATCTCCTTTTTCTTCTAAGAGCAGCACCCTTTTTTATACTGTTCAAGTTGTTTTAGATCAAATAATGGTCAATAAACCTCCCAAGTCATCATGTGTTGTTAATTCTTCCTTCCTGATTGAAGCCAGAGAGACTGGGGTGTGGATGGAACCTGGCATTTATAACAGAAGCACAGTGAAATGCAGTTGAAGGATGTGTCTATAAATACATATAGACACACGGAAACTTGTGCACATGTGTCTTTCTTTATTTTATTTGATTGTGCCATTTGCATATAACCCCTTAGGGTATAAGTCAGTTTCATATTAATTAAAATGTATGAAGCCTCATAAAATGGTATTAAAATGACAGGCTTCAGTTGCCATCCCTTTAGAAAAGGTCTATAAAAAAGATAAATCTTGCCCTGCTCATCTTTTCACCTGTGTCTTATATTCATACATAAATAGAGATACAGAGCTCACAAACCGCTTTTATGCTAGACTTTGCTTGAGTTTTGCTTGAGTTTTTGAGTTCTGTTGTCATTGGATCAACTCTGAATATTTCAGTCGTACTTCATTTATCCAAACTTGTCTTTTTTTGCTTCTTAACAAAGATCCCCCACTTCAAGTCTCCATCCTCACTGCTTCTTGCTCACTTTATATTTATTCTACCCTTCCCACTCCTCACGGCCTTTCTGTACCTTTCCTACTTATTTTTTTTCCTTTCCTACCTATTTTTAAAAAGTCTTTTTTCCTTTGCCTCCTTCATGAAGGCATTTGGAAACTACTTCATTCTATAGTAATCTTTCTTTTTGCTGAGCTCTTATGGCACCTATAGTCTCTGCCGAATGTTCTCAATCATGACGTTGCAACACCAATTGTGAGTTGTATCTTAATGTGGTAATAATAATAAATTTATTTTGAGAGGGATTATATATGTATATGTGTATGTGTGTGTATTCAAATAGATCAGTCATATGATAGACATCTGTTTAAACCACTTGTACTCAGATGGATATAATTTCTTGGATGTAAGAGAAGAGCTTGAGTTATCAGAATCCTGAATACTCTTGTATGATTATCTTAGCATGTAAAGATTCATCCATATATTCATTCTGTAGATATTTATTGAGTCCCTGCTCTATTCCAACTATAGGGAACATATTCATTATATATGTTATAGAGAGGAAAAAAGTTTACAACTGCTCACTTTTCCATACAATTTGGCACCTAACTATATATTGTCTGATATTGGCCCCTAATTGTTTCTTAGGGCCAAGTTTTCTTTCCCTAGCCACAACTGAAGCTTTTTGAAGTCAGTAAAGTCTATTTTAATCCTCTTCAGCAGCTAGTACAGGAATGGACAATCTGTATATAGATGCTCAATAAGTACCAGTGATTGGTTAAAATATTATTAGTGAGAGAATAAGATACTGGTAATATTAAAGTGCATATGAGAAACCAGAGAAGCTTATATTTTTACACTCCACTTAAAATTATAAGCTATTAAATTGTCATCACTCCAGCTTTTGTTTATTTCACTTTTTATTCTCTACCTGAAATTACATTAATTAATGAAAGAACAGTGAGTTTGAATGTTCTGGGGTATTTAATTCTCTTTTTTTGTATCTAAAATCTGATAGTTTAAGAATTAAAAAAAACGTATTTAGAGAATAGAATATGTATAGATAGAAGGAGGATTTTTTAAATAAAGTGTATAATTTTCTAGTAATTTTAATTAGAAAGCAAAACAGAATCAAAGAATTTTAAAGCTAGGGGGAACTTTAGCAAATATCCAGTCCATACTGTCATTTGTGAATATCTTCTCCCATTCCATGGGTTGCCTCTTTGTTTTGTTAACTGTTTCCTTTGTTGTACAGAAGCAAATATCCAGTCCAAATCACTTATTTTACAGTTGAAGAAATTGAGGTCCAGTCAAGTAAGTACTTGCTCAAGGTCATACAGTCTGGGGACAAAATGAATGTTCTCAGTAATCTGGATGCACATGGTTGGCTTTAGTGCCCTGGATTTTATTTGCTGAGAATGGCAGAAACATAGAAAGATAGAATGAATGAATGTCTATTACCTGGGAAATAACGTGCGAAACGACAAAGCTGACACACTCATTGACATGGTAAATTATAAGTGGCTTAAAGAAATTCTTAACCATTTTTCTAGCCAAATGGTGCAAAATGAAGAAAGATAATAAATAATCTGGAAATGATTGATACGGTGATAGTCTCCTGAAGAGGACAAAGGGCTAGCTAGTTCCATGCTTCTCACTTAATCACAACTAATCATGGATTATTTCCTGAACTTCTGGTGTGATGGTGTGATTTCAGAATACATGAACATGGGAGCATTTTAAAAACAAAACAAAACAAAACAAAACAGTGCCATCCTTAGAATTTTCAGCTGTTTCAATCTGTTTCATTTTTACACCATTCCTCCCAGACTTCAGCAGAAAAGTATTCCTGTCTTCATTATCTGGTTGATAATCATTTCCCTGTTTAAACATAGCCTGTATTCTACACATATACTTTATAACCTTGCTATTATAGTATTTATTAAAGAGTAGCTTTTGGCATAAAGGAGACTAGGATTGTACTTTATTTGAATTATTTTGGTTAACTGAGGTTTGATTATATACATAGATGATAATTTTAAGAGAAGATCTGGTACCAACAGGGTCTCCCCCTGAAGTGACTGTGCTCATCACAGAAACTTTTGGAGCTAAACTGGACCTTGAAAAGGATCCAGTACAGGATTTTCATGAGAGTCAAAGTGTGCCCCTTGGAACAGTCTGGAATGTGGCCAGTGAAAGAAAATCCTTGATCAATTAAATTTTGAAAATACAGAGCACAGCCTGTTTCCTTCTTAAAAGTTCTCGATCTATGTGAATATACTTCAGGGTTCTAAGAAGCATTGTGTTAAAGAAACCTGATTAATTCTATCCAGTGTATTACTCGTTCTTGCATAACATTTACTAACATCCCAGGAAACAAGATTCTTGGTAGATATACTTGAAAAAACTGATTCAGGCAATCCCCTAGAGAGCTGGGCCATATAACAAACTTTTGTTGTTGGGTGCAATATACTTTGGCACCTTTCAGTAGAGGGTATAATGCTGAGGATAACAACAGGACAAAGTGCAACTGTGCTCCTCTTCTACACTTTTGCTTCCCTTTTTATATGCCATAGATTTCTTTCTCATAACATCTTTCTCTAAAGCTTTCTCTAAAATTGCTTTCTCTAAAGCAGTTGCAATGACATCCATCATATAACGCCTTTTGTTTCTTTAACTTTTCTCATTAATGTTATAATGAGATATATTATATCAGAGTTATATATATCAGAGTTATAATAAACTCTGATCTGTACCTCTTGATTACATGATTTCTCTAGTTCTTCATGTGGCTAGATTTTTCTTACCTCTCAAGTTTAAGCTTAAATGCTACCTCTTCAGTGAAGCCTCCCCTGGCCACTAGATAAGTTGCCTTTCCTCTCCCACAACCATTACTCTGTATTGCAGCACATATTCCTTTCTTTTATTGCACTTCATGGTTGTAATTGTCTTAGTTGTTTTGCTCACAATGTGCCCTTAGCACAGTGCCTGGCCCATAGTAGGTACTCAATAAATACTTATTGAATAAATGAATGAATAAAACAAGGAATCAAAACAGTCTCTTTTAACAATTTCCATTGTTAAAAGTGATTCTCTTCATCTTCCTTGACCCTCTGGGTTCTTTATAACACTTCTTTAATTGGAGGACCCGCTGAGTGATTTCCTAATCCACTGAGTGGGATTTCCTAATCCATCAGTATAACATGATTTTCTCACACAGTCTACTCATAGACCCATTCCTCTTCAAGTCAAATAACATCATTTATTTCCTTCACTACAGTAAAGATGTGATTCATTATCCCTTAAGAGAGCATTGTAAGATTTCTAGAAGTTCAGTGGGGAAAACAGTGGGAATATTTACGAGGAAGGTAAGAAATGGAAGGTTTCCATCATAGGAAAGACATACTTTGATTGATACAGTAGATTAGATTACACTTCAAAAATATCTACCTCCTCCAGTCTCCATGGGATGAGTATACCTTCATATCCCTTGAATTCAATCATATGATTTGCTTTCCTCAATGGGATGTTAACAGACCTGGTGTGAACAGAGACAGGAAATATGCATGTGATTTGTGCCTCTGCCATCACCATACACGGTCGCCAAACTGTGGAAAGAACCAAGATGCCCTTCAACAGACAAATGGATAAGGAAGATGTGGTCCATATACACTATGGAGTATTATGCCTCCATCAGAAAGGATGAATACCCAACTTTTGTAGCAACATGGACGGGACTGGAAGAGATTATACTGAGTGAAATAAGTCAAGCAGAGAGAGTCAATTATCATATGGTTTCACTTATTTGTGGAGCATAACAAATAACATAAGAGGACATGGGGAGATGGAGAGGAGAAGGGAGTTGAGGGAAATTGGAAGGGGAGGTGAACCATGAGAGACTATGGACTCTGAAAAACAATCTGAGGGTTTTGAAGGGGCAGGGGGTGGGAGGTTGGGGGAACCAGGTGGTGGGTATTAGAGAGGGCAGGGATTGCATGGAGCACTGGGTGTGGTGCAAAAACAATGAATACTGTTATGCTGAAAATAAATAAATAAATAAATTTAAAAAATTAAAAAAAATAAAAACAATTTTGAAATATCATTGCAAAAAAAAAAAAAAAAGAAGAGTCATACCTTCAGCTTGGGTCCCAGAATAAATATACATAAGCAGATTGAGCCTGTCTTTTAGCATGCTGAGCCAAGCCCAGCGGGAACTGTAGCTAGAAGCAGAATTACTCAGCTAAATCCAGTCTAGATCAGGCAACCATTGCTAATCTAGACTCATGAATGAGAATAAATGGTTGTTCTTTAAAGCCACTGAATTTGGGTTGCTCTTTATTTTTGCTTTTACTAGCAATAGATGACTGACAATTGACCTCTGGTCAGTCTGTTAGTTTTATCAGAGCACTTCAGTTATTTTTGAGTACTTCATTATGGCCTTTTTAGGACAATGTTTGAAAATGGCTTTCCAGTCAAGGGAGAGACCCACTTTTGCTGAAAGTTTTGGCGAATAGCTGGAGGCCTATCAGTTTAGCTACTGCCCAAGATTGAGAGATAGGATGGAGCTAAATTGATCTGGGTAAGAAAAGTGGAAAAGAAAAAAAGGTTGGGGGGAAGGTTGAATGAAGGCAGGAACAAGAAGGAGGAAGAAACTGGCAGCTAGTTGTTGAAGAGGATGTTTGGGGGAGAAATGCCTATTCCTTGAGGATTTTGATTAGTTATTTGCTCTTTGATGTAAATTTTTTTTCCTCCTCACACAAAATCTCTAATAAAATCTCCACTGTCCACTACTATGTTATACAGGGTTTTTCTTTTTTTTTTTTATTAACACATAATGTATTATCTGTTTCAGGAGTACAGGTCTATGAATCATCAGTCTTAACACAATTCACAGCACTCACCATAGCACATACCCTCCCCAGTGTCCATAACCCAGCCACCCTATCCCCTCCCCCCTCACCCAGTAACCCTAAGTTTGTTTCCTGAGATTGAGTCTTTTATGGTTTGTCTCCCTCCCTGGTCCCATCTTGTTTCACTTATTCTCTCCGTGCCCCCCATAACCCCCCCACCCTGCCTCTCAAATTTCTCACATCAGAGAGATCATATGATAATTGTCTTTCTCTGATTGACTTATTTTGCTTAGCATAATACCCTCTAGTTCCATCCCCGTTGTTGCAAACGGCAAGATTTCATTTTTTCTTTTGATGTGGTGTAATTCTGAATCCTGCTTTGGAATTGACATGGGCATTACTAGAGGCTAACAAAAGGCTTAGGTTTTAACACCTAGGTTAGAAGTGCTAAACTACTGAAGCATTGGGATATATCTGTAAAAGGCAGAAGGGGTACCACTCAGAGAGAGAAAGTGGTTCTTCTAAAACTAGTAACCATTTTGTAAGCTCTAGAGGCTCCCAGGTATTCCTTTTTTAAATTCACTCCTGCCCTTTCCACCTATCTTTTTTTCCCTTTTTGTAAGAAATGAAGTGTTAAAGTTATAGCCCCCTTTGTAATTCAGCCTCCCTGATTACATTGTTTTCCGAGGTATCCTATATCCCATAGTTTCTGTGCATACTTCACATGCATGTTAGTGTATTTTGTGTGTTTGTGTGTGTATTCACAGATAATACAGTATTATTGTTTTTTAAATTTTATATAAATGGCTTTCTGTATACATATCATTCTGCAACTTGCATTTTTCATTTAACATTATGATTGTTTATTCATGTTGATACATACATACCTAGATCATTCATTTAACCTGCTGCTTTGTATTTGTATTACTATATGACTATAAAACAATTTATTCATTTCTGTTGTGATGATTACCTAGATTGTTTCCTATTACAATGCTGTGGCAAATATCCTTGAACATGCTACTTTTTTGTGTGTGCAAGAGTTTTCCCAAGACAAATGATTAGAGTTAGAATTACTGGGCATTAGAGAACATACATATTCAGATTGATTAGTTTTACCAAATTGCTCTCCTATGTGATATCCAAAAGCATATGAAATTCCACCAGCATTATTAAATTCCTCCTTTCTCTATTTTCTTGAAAATGTATGGTATTGTTAGACTTTGCATTTTTCCAGTACAGAAAATAGTAACTTACTGATTTAATTTGTAGTGTTATCTTGATAACTATTGAGGTTGAATGTATTTTCTTATGTATATTGGGCATTTGAATTTCCTCTTCTGTAAAATGCCTGTTGAAGTCTTTTGCCCATCTTCCTATTGTATTGATTTTCTTATAGATTTGCAGATATTCATTATATATTTTAGATCTCTATCTTTTGTCAGTTATATGCTTTGTAAATCCAATCTGTGGTTTGTTTTTTAATGTGTTTATGGGGGACGCCTGGGTGGCTCAGTCAGTTAAGCGGCTGCCTTCGGCTCAGGTCACAATCCCAGCATCCTGGGATGGAGTCCCACATTGCGCTCCTTGCTCCGCGGGGAGCCTGCTTCTCCCTCTGACTCTGCCTGCCACTCTGCCTTCCTGTACTCTATCTCTCTGACAAAAAAAAAAAATCTTTAATGTGTTTATGGTGTATTTTGTATATAAAAGTTTTATATACAACAAATGTAAGTTTTACATTTTCATGAAGGGAACCCTACCAACCTTTTTATTTATATCTTGTTTCTATTTTGTTTGAGGAAGCCTGAGCATACTGAGTACCTGAGGGAAAAGATAACTGGATGGGCAGATGATAGAAGCTAGAGACAAATACCCCTTCATTCTTGTTTTTCTCTTCTTTCTTCCTCCACTATTTCCTCCCTTTTTCCCCATCCTAAAATTGATGCCTTTAACAAACAAGTTAAGCTGTCTTTTGCTTCATTTGTTCAATTTTACATCTATATATCTTTTGCTCTGTTCTGCTGGGCTGTTTTCTTCAAAACTTTCCCTTGGTGAAATTTTTCTTCAAAACTTTTCCCCACCAAAACTTGGTGTCACCAGTAAACATCAGTGGAGAAGATTGGTTTATGCCATTAGGAATAAAAAATAAATACACCTCAGGACTGAAATAATTGTGCCAAATGATTGCTTATATAATGAAAAGTAACAAGCAACAGATCTCATTTGGTGAATCTCTAATTTTTTTGGTGAGGGAAGACATTTTAAACAATCATTTTTAAAACCTTTATTCCTTTAAATCACTGCTGCAATACCACAATGTCACCTCCTTAAACTCCCTCACAATCTAATCAAAATTGTAACCTGGGTTGGGAATCAGGAGAGAACTAAGAAGAACAAAGGGCAGTGTTACATCAAGCTTCTTAGACTTTCCCCTCAATGCTTCTTTTCTACCCCCACACCTCACTACACATTACAGCTTGAATTATTTAGTTACTCAAATCAATCCATTTTTTTTCTGTTCAGTGGTTGGACAATGAGAGTAAGATTTACTGCAGCAAATGAATAATAAAAAATGAATTAGCTGAAAACAAACAAAAAGCTGCTTATGTGGCAACATTTTGTGTTAATCAAAACCTTGAGGACAGTTTGGAGGATCAATATTGACTACAAGATGAAAAGAAGCAAAGCTTTCATAGAGAATGGGAGAAGTGGGAGATCTGAGGGGGAAAAAAAGACCTAAGGGCAGAGTTCATCAAAAGTGGTCCATGATAAAATTTTATCCAGTCCTCTGGTTAGCCTCTTAGGGAAGCCTCCTCTGTTTGAGAAATGACAGTGTTTTTAACACACATTTCAAAGTTCAGCTTTATTGTCTTATTTGGGGAAGGAAGCCATCTGTCAGTATTCTCCAAATAATCTACATAATTGACTTTCAAACAAGCCTCAAAGAAACAGGCATTTATCTCTCTAATTGTGGCAGGTGGAGTGTGTGTTACTGCCATTTTATCAAGATAATGGTAAATGGCGGGCACCTGGGTGGCTCAGTGGGTTAAAGCCTCTGCCTTCGGCTCAGGTTGTGATCTCAGGGTTCTAGGATCGGATCCTGCATCGGGCTTTCTGCTCAGCGGGGAGCCTGCTTCTCCCCTCTCTCTCTGCCTGCCTCTCTGCCTACTTGTGATCTCTGTTTGTCAAATAAATAAAATCTTTAAAAAAAAAAGATAATGGTAAATGGCATCTGAGTTTCTTGTCTTCTGTATTCTCCCAGATTTCTTCCAATTTATAGATACTACATTCCCTTTTGAAACAAAACTTAGAAAAATGCCAGCAAGGCTCCTTGGGCCTAGAGAGGAGAAACTTTGCCTTTTGACAAGCCCAAGAATCAGCCACCACCTGGCACCCTTCCCTCTACTCCTAGGGACTCAGTTCAGGGGTAGTCAGTAGGAGAACATCATCATTAAGAATATCTGCACCAGGGCTGGATCCCTGAGAAGCTCTATTCTGTAAATCTGGATCTCTTGACTTGAAGTTTCCTTCAGGTATTTGTGGTTGAACAGGGGTGACTTAGCTTCTAGTCCAAGTTAAGTGAACTGAATGGCCTCTAGTACCAAAGGGGACTATAGTAAGGGATGGTGTTCTTGTTTCCATAGACCCAGCGTGTTGAGATTATCATGAGGTTCTTTCTTCTGCAACTGAATCCAGTAACTCATATCTGTAGTAAATTGCTATTCCACAAAAACATATATTGAAAAAACATATTAACTCTCAAAACTTCCCTCAAATTCAAGATCCAGGACATCCAAGAATCTTCAAGGCAAAGGATAATCTTTGTTTTACCTTTTCAGACTCTCTAAAATGTGTTTCTTAGTTAGGCTAGCTTTAGATGTCCCTATCTTTCCTGAGATTAAAAACATAACAGTACTCAATATTTAGCAGGGAGGAACAAAAAGTAAATTGCTAAACTGGGGTTAAGTGGAAACTTTCTTCCCCAGAGGATTGTAATCACAGAAGAAATGGTGGTGTGATTGGGTTTCCAAATTAAGTTTGAAAATGTGTTTGCCTGGGGGCACCTGGGTGGCTCAGTGGGTTAAAGCCTCTGCCTTTGGCTCAGGTCATGATCCCAGGGTCCTGGGATCGAGCCCCACATCGGGCTCTCTGCTCAGCAAGAAGCCTACTTCCCCCTTCTCTCTGCCTGCCTCTCTGCCTACTTGTGATCTCTGTCTCTCAAATAAATAAATAAAATTAAAAAAAAAAAAGAAAATGTGTTTTCCTGTTAGTAGTCCCATTTCCTTACAGATAAATAAGTTAATCAGTAATCCATTAAGGGAGCAGTAGAAATTGAAGTAGAAGGGGATTTTGTTAAAAAATAATCCACTGAGGACAAAAATATAAATGAAAACAGCAGTCACATATCTGAGAATTTCTTGTGATCTTGAATCAGTTTTTGGTCTCAGGCTATTGTATACATATTTAAGCATATATACACAATAGATCTATACTTTTATACATATACAGGATATCATATAATCATAACTGTTTCCCAGTGTTGGAAGAAGGAAATATATAAGGCTTGAGTCATGGTTATAAGACATCATTTCTCTCCCTACCCAGTTAACTCCACTATTGAACTGTCTTTTCTGCTCTGTTTTCTCTCTGATGCACACAGGATGTGCATTCTGTATTCTGATTAAAGAGTGGAAAACAACAGCAGCATTTGGGCTGAATGGGGCAGAGAAAATCCAACTGGTGCAACTGGTTATGATGGGCAGTGTTATTCAGTGACCTACTAGGGAAATGAAGGCATTGCCTGGCATAGGAAGGCAAATGTACTTGTTTCATTTGGCATGAATGTCTCTCCCCAGTGTTTTTCACCCAGTGTAGTATAGTACAACAGTGTCTTCAAAGCCTTTCCAGTTGGACGGTGAAATTTCAATCATCATGTAAATTGTGTGTATGACAATTTGAGGGATCATACTTTGATTGATATGTACTATGTGAAAGCAGAGCCATATGCAACCTGTTTGAGGAAGACATAATAGGCATAGCATGCCAGACCACATCAAAAAAGGTCTTGTGTGTCTTGGAACATACAAGAATTTTTCTTATGGAGAAAACAATTTGGCTTAAATGATTTGGAGCTGAAGGGCAGTGAAATGAATACATAACTGTAGATATTTTTATATACACAGTGAGATATGGAAACACTGCACGGTGGGGGATTGTTTTGTATTTATTTCTCACTTCTTTAATTTTCTTTTGAATCTTTTAATCCCTTCAAGTGTGCTGCTCCAAATGCTGGTGTGTCCACCCAGATGCAAAAGAGTAAAAACTGTATGATTCCCTGCATTTGAAGTTCAAGAACAGAAAACACTAATCCACAATAATCGAAGAATTTACAACATGATTGTCTCTGAGTGTGTGTCTATATAGAAATGACTGGAAAGAGGCAAGGGGAACTTTTTTGGAGTGCTAGGAATACTCTATATCTTGTTTTGAGGGGTGGTTACCACGATGCTTATATTTGTCAAAATGTATCAAACTAAAAACTTAAAATCTGTGCATTTTATTGTATGTTAATTTTCTCTCCATTACAAACAGAAAAATGCAGAAAAAGAAGTATTTCCAGATCACAGGAACACTGAGGGTCACTGTAGTTCTGGTTAATCCAAAATTCAGCTACTTCAGTGTGGGACTCTTTGCCATGGGTTTGTTAGGGGTTCCATGAAAAACTCCCTTTCCATATTAAACTCTCTTCAGCAAAATCAAAGGGGCAGCTTTCTTTATATTTTGTAGCATAATTTTACTTTTTAAGTGATATATTTCCCCAAATCAGAGCTATACAGTCTTAAGTGTCACCACAGGTGGAATTCATTCCCTCCAAAAACATTTCCTTCTAGCTTCTCATCACAGATACAGTGCCCTTAAAATCTTGTGATTCTCTGTTTCATTGATTATCTCTCCCACCAGGAAGTCTACTTGAGGGCTGGGCCTGTGTCTGATTTATCACTGTATCACCAGCACCCAGAACAGGGCTTGGCCCATATGGTGAGTTGCTGAGCCAACATTTGTTAAATAAAGTGATCATTATACAGAGGATACCTGTATATACTCATCTAATTTGTTGTTAACTCTTAAGAGGCTACATCTAACTCCATGTATTGCTCTTATTATCCTATTGCCCATCCTTCCAATATGTTTGGTTCTCTCTACCATTAGTAAAATAAGACAACAAAGGTGGAGACACTATTTTTTTCCAGAAGGATCCAGAAGAAGTGCATCTATGCTAGTTTCCTGTAAAAAAAAAAAGCCACAAAACTTTAGGTCACTTTCCATTTTTATATTAGTATGCGTTGGCATTAAAATTTAGTTAGCTAAAACTTAGAGATTGGACAGTATGAACTACAGGAAATGAAAATGGTTCTGATCTTTAGATCAGAAAATGGTGGATTAGAGTGATGTGGTATCAAGGTATTGGGCTAGAGACAGCTGGCCAAGGGAAGAATTGGGCTCTTTAGGGTGATGGAGTATGGGATGTTAAAGACATACTTCAATTACTTATAGCTAAAAATCTCTTTTGGAATTCTTGCAAAAGGCAAATTTAAAACAGAAAAGACTTACTACCTCAAATGATGTGGTGCAGGCTGCTGAACATATGGTTTTTAGGAAGATCCTCCAGTACACAAGGCTTTGAATACAATAAACTTGTTATCTAGCTGGGTTGTTAAATGTGGAAGTGTTTTTCCAAGAAGTGTTGGTAAAAAAAAAAAAAGTAAGGCTGCCAATCACTGGAGCAGCCTTGCTATGGAAACCTAAGACCTTGAAGAGGATAGTTCGCTCTTTAAGGCTATTATGAACTTATCCTTCTCATGAGTGTCCCAGCTCTCAGCTCCATAAACCCTGCAATAACTGCTGTTTTATGACTTACACCTGGTCATAACACAAAAGATTGATTGGGGCTCCCATTCTACAAGGAGGGAAGATAGCACTTTCAAATACCTGGCCTCCCAACAGATTTTTCATGAGCTGAGCCAAAAATACTTCTTCAAGATTCATGCATGCAAATGTGGTCAGTGCCCAAGTCTATAAATAACATACCCAATATTTAAAGCTTATACTTTGACTTTTTTGAGTTTGTGGTATTGTTGTTAGAGCCAATAATGTGTTAGAAAGGTGAACTGTGTTTTCACCAAAAAAAAAAAAAAAAAAATTGAAATTCTTTAGGGGAAAAATATTGCCCCCCCCACTCTCGAATTCTTCCATTTTTCTTATCTTCTCTCCCCACTCCCACCCAAGTCAGGAAAATTTCTCTTAAATCAGCTTGATATTTTCAAGACTAGCATAAGCTGTTGACAGTTTTATGCAACTAATAAAGAAGATTAAAAAATATACAAACTGCAACTTTCTGTATTCTTAAATCCGTTACCAAAACAAAACAAAACAAAACCTCTTGTGTGGAAAATGTTAAATTCTGCTCTGTCAGAAGGTGCTGGAAATATGATAGAAAAGAACAACTTCCAGATATCTAAATGATATTCAAAAGAACAAAAATCAGGGGTTGTTAATATGGATAGATCTTGGGATTCAGATCTTGTAATTCATTCTCACTGATAGTTGTAAGGAGAAATCAGAGTGGGGTTGACCAAAACATCATTTCTTGAAAAAAATCAGCAACAAGACTTCAAGATTGATCCTTCATATATCAAACTGATTTCTCCAAGGGGACTCCTTTCCAGATAAATGCTGAATTTAATTCTGTACATCACATTTCTTTGGAGAGATTTAGTACTTTAATTATATTTTTTATATGTCACAGAACTGTAAACATAAATTATCTTTTTGTTTTATCTTTAAAGGAGGTCTTGGAAAAAATAATAATGATTAAAGGTGTATGTGATTCTTCTTTGAGTCTTTTCATTGCTTGTGTGAAGAGGCAGTAGTTCTATTTGTGTCTGAAGAACCCTCTGGCCATACCTCCAGGAACGACTGGAAAGTCTAAAAGCCATTTAAGCAGCTATTTGTTTTGCCTATAGAGACAATGATAGTTTTGACATTTTTCTTCTCCCCGAAATGCTTTGAACTGAATATTCATATCTATATAGTACAGATGTTACTTAAATGCAGTGTGAGCTGGTGGAAAATCACTGAAAATATTTTTTAATTTTTAAAACAATGGGAATTTTGTGGCTCAGACTCAGAAAAATCTTCCCAACCCAAATGTTGAAATTAGGGGTATTGAAAAATAGGCATAGTTAATAATCTAAAAGAACTGTCTAGGCATTTCTTTGCATATCAGTACTGCATGGATAGAGTGAGATATTTTTAAATCAATTGGTCATTAAAGAAATATTCCTCTTATATCATGTTAGCAGTTGTTTCCCCTACATTTGTGCAGTTACTTGTAATGGTGAAGCTTGCTAAAAAGCTGTGCCACTCAAGGACCAACCTATTCCCAGCCTGCATCTGGCTTGTAGAGCGTGCCAACAATGTTTAATATAATGGGTCACATCTGTCAAGGAGAATTATAAATTGTACCTGCGATGCCCTGTAATCAGTAACCCTCAAATGGCTCCAGCTGCTATTTCCCTGAGCATTTGCCCTAGTAACATATTATAGGAAATATACCTCCGAATCAAGAGTATTTAGGTCCAAAGGACACTGCGTGTAATGAAATAGGAGGGTTTTCTTCTAATCTGAAAATACCTCTTTTCTTGCGGCTCTCACCAAGTTTACCAGAGGGCCTTTCATCCAGAGACCAATGTGGAATGTGCTTCAGCTTGTTGAGGAGAGATCTAGTTGTTGACTTTGTATCAGAGCAAAATTCACCCATGAATCATGTGAAAAGCAAATATGTCTCTTTCTCTGTATTAGGGTGATTTGAGAATGAATGTGAGTCTGTAACTGAAGACTTCACACTGAGAAGCTGACGCTTTTTTCAAGATTTTATTTATTTATTTGACAGAGATCACAAGTAGGCAGAGAGGCAGCAGAGAGAGGGGGAAGCAGACTCCATGCTGAGCAGAGAGCCCGATGTGGGGCTTGATTCCAGGACCCTGAGATCATGACCTGAGCCAAAGGCAGAGGCTTAACCCAATGAGCATCAGGTGCCCTGAGTAGCTGACCTTTTGTTTGCGGAGGAGCTTTGCTGTTTGGTTGGCTCATGGGTACATTTGCAAACACTGGCATGCTGGGTTGTTTGCAGATCAGAATCCATTACTTATTGAGACCTAAGGTGCAGTATGGACTATGTAGGTTTTGAAAAAGAAAATTTCATTAGTTTGAGAGTCAGTACACTCTCTTCTGGATTCATTTCAGCGAATTTCTAGTGAAAATTCATTATGTCATAAATGGCTATCTACTATGACTGAACTAAAATAAGACCCTTACCTCATACTATTCAATAGATATTATTAGATAATTTAACAATTAAAATGTGAAAATGAAACTATGAAATAACAAAAAGAAAATATATGTATTTATTGTATTTATATAGTCTTGTATAGCAACATCTTTCTAAGTAAAGGTAAAAAATCTGGAAAGAAAAGATTGAGTTAATGCTACAAAAACAAATACATTAAGTTCCTTTTATAGCCTAAAAATTCATAATAACAGAAGAAAACAACACATGGGAAAATGTTTGCAGCAGATTGTCTACTTGAACAGTTCTTACAAGCTAATTTTGAAGAGAAACACATAAATAGAAAAATGGACAGGGACGCCTGGGTGGCTCAGTTGGTTAAGCGGCTGCCTTCGGCTTAGGTCATGATCCCAACGTCCTGGGATCGAGTCCCACATTGGGCTCCTTGCTTGGCGGGAAGCCTGCTTCTCCCTCTGCCTCTGCCTGCCATTCTATCTGCCTGTGCTCGCTCGCTCTCCTCTCTCTCTGACAAATAAATAGTCAAAATCTGTTAAAAAAAAAAAAGAAAAGAAAAATGGACAAAAGACATAAGAGTAATTCATGAAGGAAGAAACAAAAATGACCAATAAATAGATGAAGAAATATTTACCTTCATTAGCAATCAGATACAAATTAAATCCATCCATTACATTGGCAAATTTAAAAAATTGATAAAACTTGTGTTGACAAAGGTTTGAGGAAATAACTTTTATATACTCAAGTCAGAATACAAATAGGTAAATCACTTCATAGGGTAACATGACAATATGTACCTCATTCCACAAAATGTGCAATTCCACTTTTAAGAAGTTACCTTAGGGAAATAGAGATGTGTATAAAGCACTGACTATAAAAAGTGTTCACTATACCAGTGTTTTTATTTTTATATTTTTATATTTTTTTAAGATTTTATTTATTTATTTGACAGAGAGAGATCACAAGTAGACGGAGAGGCAGGCAAAGAGAGAGAGAGAGGGAAGCAGGCTCCCTGCTGAGCTGAGAGCCCGATGCGGGACTCGATCCCAGGACCCTGAGATCATGACCTGAGCCGAAGGCAGCAGCTTAACCCACTGAGCCACCCAGGTGCCCCTATACCAGTGTTTTTAATGGTGGAAAATCATAAGAATAAGACAGTAGGAGGTTCATTGAATAAACTGCATATACTCATAGGTTGAGATATTATGTAGTTATATAAAATCATATTGTAATAGAATATTTACTGACCTGGAAAAGTAAACACAATATGTGCTGGGTTTAAAAATTAAAAAAAAAATTATAGAATAGTAAATAGAGTTATATAACATATTTTAAAATACCACACACAGAGAGACACATATGAACATACACATGAGAGAAAGAGATTGAGACCCAAACATAGACAGAGTTATAGGCAAAGATGTAAGATGCTCTAAAATAGTTATGTTGGGGTGATGAAGTTACATGCCTTTTTCCCCCTTTCCTTTTAGATGTATTACTTTTGAAATTAAAAATTGGAAATAACAGAGTTATCTTTGGGGATGCCTGGGTGGCTCAGTTGGTTAAAGGGTTGCCTGCAGCTCAGGTCATGATCCCAGGGCCCTGGGATCGAGCCCTGCATCGGGCTCCCTGTTCAGTGGCCAGTCTGCTTCCCCTCTGCCTGGCACTTCCCCTGCTTGTGCTCTCTCTGGCAAATAAATAAAATCTTAAAAAGAAATAAAGTTATCTATGAAAGGAGATAAAAGCTATAAAAAGACACACTGGCCAGTCACAGGGAAGTATTGTCCATGACTAGCCTTCAGGGCAATGGGCCAAGATTGCCTTTGGAGGCTCCCTGGAGTAAGTAATGTCTAATTTAGGATCTGAAGGGTGATTAGAAGTTAGTTATGTAGACTCCCTCTTACCCTTTTCAGGAAGGAGAGAAAAATAAAAATGAAAAACATTTTAAACAAATTTCATTGATTTAAATATTAGTACTAGTACAAATGTTGAGTATATAAGGATTGCCATCTAACTTATTCATTCATTTTAATATTTAGCTACAGTCATACTACTATAATGAGAACAAACAGTTCATTGATAGACTTCTTTCAGGTTACTTGGAGAAAAAGAGGGCTTTTATTACATTTTGCACATGTGCCCCCAGAAGGCAGGATGGTAGTTAGTAAGCACGTAAATGCATACTGCAAATGCCCCTGAATATAAAGCTCTGATTTAGGGAAGAGGATGGATGTATTGTGGTGTTGTGGTCATGGTATGATGTTGGGTATGGAGTGGTGCCAAATATTTAGAAGACATACTTCATTATTTCTAGGAATAATAATAGCAAAAATATGTTGTGAATTTATTATTGCCAGGTATTATTCTAAGCACTTTTTGCATATTAATGCATTTAATCCTTTCAATGATCTGTGAAGTAGGTAATACTATTATGCCTGTTTTACAGATAGGAAAAGTGAGATGGAAGGTTAAAACATTGTCTAAAGTTAGTCAACAAGTGTCAGAGCTGGGATCCAAGTTAAGACAGTTTGACGTGAAAACCTATGCTCTTGGACTGTATAGTAAGTACTGCCCCTTTGGGGAAAGAGGGATCTTGTGGAAATATAGACACAGAAATGACATATAATGACATATAAAAAAGGGAAAACAGAAGCAAATGTCAGCATGACTGTATATATCCATTAAGTGCCAAGAGATTGGTTAAATGAGTAGAGTCCGTGAACCTGGGATTGAAGCGGGGTGGGGTTACTTGGTTAGGAAGGTTTATAGAGAAAGATATCTTAAGCAATGTTTAGTTATGAGAAGAATGTAGTTACAACTACTACTGGTAACATTTTTTGAGTCCCTACTATATACCAGTAAATGCTTTACATATCTAATCCCATAGTCAAAATAACCTATGAGGTAGATACTATTATATGTCCATTTCCCAATGCAGAAATTGAGACACAGAGAAGTTAATTTGCCCCAAATCTCACAGCTCAGAAGGGGAAAGCCAGGATATGGACCAAGGCAGTCTTTCTTAAATATATTGAATGGCTCCAGTAATCCTTCCCCCTTTCTCCTATACCAACAATTTTCCCCTCTTTGATGAATTATTTCCATCAGCCTTCAAACATGCTGTAATGACTTGCATTATTTTAAGAAATCAATTTCTCTGTCCTACAGCAAAAAATTCCTCAAAAGAATTGTATCTATTTACTGTTTCCATTTGTTCTCCTCTCATTCTTTCCCAATATCATTCCAGTTAGATTCTCTCTCCTCTACAATCACTGAAAATGCTTTTGTCAAGGTCACAAATGGACTCATTGGTAACGCAAAGGTCAATTATCAGTTCTCATCTTATTTCATCTTTTAGCATTGTTTTGTATAGCAGGTAATTCCCTTGAATTCCAGGGCATCATACTTAGTTTTCTTCCTATCTCTCTGGTTGCTCAAGTTTCCTCCTGCTGGTTCTTCTTTATCTCCCCAACAATGTCAGGTCCTGGACTACTTCTCACTTCTATCCACAATCACTCTCTCAGTGACATCATCCTGTCTTGTGGCTTTAAATACCATGTACATGCTGTTGAGTCCAAATTTATATCCACAGTCCGGATTTCTCTTCTGAACTCTATATTTGTATATCCAATTGCCTCTTTCTATCTCCTCTTGTATATCTAATAGCAATTTGAAACTGAATATGTCCAAACTGAACTGCTGATATTTTCCTCATAATCTGATCCTTCCATTGTTTGGCCCATTTCAATTAATGGCCATTCATAAGAAACAAAAGAGGATCAAAGGGGAAGAGAGGAAAAAAATAAAGCATGATAAAACCAAAGAGGGAGACAAACCATAAAAGACTCCTAATCATAGGAAACAAACTAAGGATTGCTGGAGGGGTGGGGTGGGTGGAGGGATATGGTAAATGGGTGATGGACATTAAGGAGGGCATGTGATGTAATGAGCACTGGGTATTATATAAGACTGATGAATCACAGACCTGTACCTCTGAAACCAATAATACATTATATGCTAATTAATTGAATTAAAAAACAGAAAAAAACAAAAAGAGGCCATTCATTCTTCCAGTTGTTCAGTTTCTGGCATTCTCTCTGATTCTTCCCTTTTCTGATCCTACCACCTCAGTCTAAAAGCTAGTGTAATAGTTAATCCTTCAATACATAACTAGACTCTAACTACTTTTTACCATCTTTACTGGAATCACCATGACATATCTAGATTATTATGGTAGCCAATTAACTAATCATCCTGATTCTACCTTTAACTTTTAACCCAGAACAGCCTGAGTGATCCTATTAAGACCTAACGCAGATCATGTTACCTTTTTTTTTTTTATAAAACCCTCCAATGGCTCAACTTTCTTTAAGCAAAAACTAATGTCTATGTAGTGCCCTATGGCTCTACCCCAATGGTTTGTTTATTATTACACATTAGAATTACAGAAAAAACTGAAAACAAAAATAAAAACAAAAACAAAAATAATGCAGGCCCCACCCCCAAATAAACTGAAGTGGTACCTCCAGAGGGAATATGTGGTGTGGCTCAGGTATGTGCAGTATTTTTAAAGTTCCCCAACTGATTCTGAGGCTCAGGGAGAGTTGAGAACCCCTGGCTTCATTACCTCTTGATCTTATCTTCTACTGCTCACTATCTGACTCTATTCCAGTCACATTGACTTCCTTGCTAGAAGAAGCCAAACATACTCTTCCCCTGAGGTCTTGGCAATAGCTGTTTCCTTTGCCTAGTTCCAGTTTCTGGCATGGCTTACTCCCTTGCCTTCTTCAGGTCTTTGCTCAAGTGTTGCCTTCTTACTGAGGTCTTCTCTGGTGTTCCATTTAAAAATATATTCACTTTCTCTGCTTTATTTTCATCTATAGCACTTGTCACATCTCACAAACTACTGTTTTACTTATATGCATATCTCCCTCAGCTAGAATGTAGGCTCTGTGAGGGCAGAGATTCTCATCTGTTTTGGTTACTACTGTATCCTCAGTGCTTGATGCATAGTAGGCACTCAATACATAAATTGAAGAATGAATGATTTCTTTAATAAAACAACACAATAAAATGAGTTTAGGGTAAGAAAGCAGTCAAATAAAAGAAAGAGTAGAAGAAAGTCTGTAGTAAAGTAGTTAAATATATTTGCTGAGTGTGAAAATGTAACTATAAACTGAGTCTACATGCACACTGATAGGACTTGAGATTCATTCTCAAGCTAGCTAGGGGTTCCTAACATTTTTGTTGTTGTTGTTCATGAATCTCATTGTCAGTTTGATAAAGCTTATGGAACTTTTCTCAGAATAATGTTTTTAAATGAAGGAAATGAAACCCATAGAATTAAGAATTATTATTTTGAAAAATATTATTATTTTTATTATTATTTTATAATATTTATATTATATTATTATATATTATATTATATTATTATTACATAATAATAATATATTATATTATTATAATAATAATTATATTATTACATAATAATATAATATAATATAATATTTTATAATATAATAATAATTTTATTATTATAATATTATTATAACAATATAATAATATTATTATTTTGAAAAATAATAATAGTATATGTACTTCCATATTAATGTATCAAATCAGGAGTTAGTAAGCTTTCTCTATAGAAGGCTAGATAATAAATATTTTAGCGTATTTGGGCCACATAGTCTGTTGAAACTACTCAACTCTGCCATTTATAGCAGCAAAGTAGCCACAGACAATACATATATGAATTAACATGGCTGTTTTCTAATAAAAATTTTATTTACAAAAACAGGCAGCAGGCATAGTTTGCCACATAGTGAGAGCTACTGATGGGTCTGATAACTATCATAATTTTGAAGTAACAATGAGCATAAATATTATTTTGAGACATCTACAACACCTGTAATGTGTTATGAAAATGTCTATAATTTTTTATTGGTGATAAATTCAGTGTTAATGCTAATATTAACTATGATTTTTAAATTCGTAGTTGAAGGAAATGCTAAATTATAGTTAGTGGTTAGTGAAAATATTTAACTTTTGCCCATTCAAATTCACGGGCCTTCTAAATTCTATTGATCCCAGTATAAGAACCCCTGAGTCTTGATAAGGAATTAAAAATACACCTGTTAACAACTTAATAAGCACTTAGAATGAATCACAGCTCTTTCTGAGTTGACTGAGCTTAGAAGAGACACAGATCCTCATCACACATAGCTTTGTGGTTGTAGGATAGGGTAATGGCGAGAATGATCTCCACATTATCCCATATCCCCCAGTTAAGTGTGTCAGGAGCAGTTACTGAACAGAAACAAGCTTAAAAGGAAGCAAAGAGGGCTGTGTTTAGAGCACAGAGAAGGAATGGGCAGGCTGGGATCTTTTGGCAATATTAAAATTCCAAGAATGTTGCACACAATTATTACATTGCCAAGACTTGAAGGCTTCAGTAAGTCTGGCTCTGTTGTATACATACACGTAATGAAAATGAAAAGGAATATTGTTAAGGGAAGCAGTGGAAGGCCCATAACCTTGACTAGGAAATGGTGGATACCTTTCATATAATTCACACATCCAAGTTCTTAGAATTTCTAATAAAAACTCTAAGTATCCCGGCAACAACTTTCAAACACCACAGTTTTCATTAATACTATCTCATACCCAATTCTTTATAGAGTGGTTCCAATGTAATTTTATCTACTGTATTGATTAGGTCAGAGAATCTATGTGGATTTCTAACCAGATCCAAGTAAGAGCTTTTTCAGGACCCAGACACTTATTGTCCTTTTAAACTGGTAGTTAAAAAAAGAAAGAAGCCTGGAATTTGAATTATTGGCAATAATAAAAAAAATGTAGGTACTTTTGATGAAGGAGTTTAAAGTGAATGTAACACTGCTTATATTGACTTCATAATTCAGTGCACATCCAGATATATTGATTAGAGAGGGACTGACTCAAGTCAAGATTGATTTGATAGAAATCATAGCCCGCTTATTTATCATGTGGAGAAAATTTACACTTCTACCTAGGCATAAGAGTATTACTTTATTGACTCTGATTTAAATCTTGGATGAATGTCAAGTTTTCACCTGCAGCCTGTGGACCCCTTTCAGGACAATTCTTGTTTGCATTTGGGCAGGGAACTATGAAAAGAATATTCTTTTTTTTTAATGCCCAGAAGTACTTTGAAAAATCAAAATATGGCAAATTATCATTAACTGGTATATGTGGTGATATTAAGAGTGTTGGCTGAATGAAGTTTTCTTTCATATTATTTATAAAGAAATGAAAAATAATGTTAATAAGACAATATTTTAAGAATTACAGAAATATTCACAAATAAATACTAGTATACCAATTAGATCTTTTAAAACCTTTGCAAGAACTCTATTAAGTAGGTATTGTATATTCTCATTTTATATTTGAAAAAAACAACTGACCTTCAGAGAGACTAAGTGACTTGCTAGAAGTCCCACAACTGGTACATGGAGCTGGGATTAAAACCGACACCTCTTAACTCCAGAGTCTATGTTCTTAATGACTACAACCTACTACCCCTTGCTTGAAAGTGAAAAACTTTATGTTAAAATATTATGCAATTCAGATATTTTCTTAATTGTGAGTGGACTCACCCAAATGTTTTGAATCATAGGAATTTTACCCTAAATCTGATGATTTTCCAATTTGGGGGGATTCTTGAGTGAATTATTTCTCCTTTACAATGAGGAAGAGGCAGGAGGAATAGGGGAGAGAAGGAGCAGATCAAAAGTGTTTAATTGAAAATCCTAATTTTTGTGTCCTTTGGTATTTAATCACTCAGGGCACTGGCTTCTAACTACACAAGTAGCATTAGATTTTGGAAGATAAGAGATTAATCCAGTTTGTTACTGGTTATTTCCCTTCAGCAAAACAATTGTATTGGAAGGAAAATAGCTGCTCATAAGTGTTAAGGGCCTTATTAATGTTCAAATGCCTTTTTAATACTCTTTATGCTGGCAAAGGTACATTACAAATGAAATACAGGGGAGGAATAATTCAAACTCCTAGGAGGGTGGCATTTTGTAAACCTTGAAGCCACAGTACAAATCTCTTTCAAACCTCTGGGAATCCGTCTTCATAGCATATAGTAGGTGGGAAGGGGCTTGCAAATCCTTTTCAACCTGACAGCTCACAAACCAAACTTGTTTTCTGATTCTTCAGCCATGACAGGTTCTTGGTTAATTTTTCACTTCAGAAGCTAAGGACTTTTGCTAGACTCTGGGGGTCCACATAGCCAGGCCTTAATGCTAAATTCTGGGCAGGGGACACAAAGGAAAGAGGAAAATGAATTATATGTCAAGCTTCTTTTGGTGTTTTTGTATGAAAAGAATTTGTTGATAAGCATGGTTTTGGAGTTCCTGTGTTTTTAGACATAATATCCTCTGCAAATTCTCAATATGTATCTTGCCATTTGTACAAATCCATTTGCTTCACTCAGTCCATCTTTTCTTAACCTTTTCTCTTCAAGGAGATCTACCTTTATACAATTTGAGGTGACAAATAACCTGTCCACCCCAAGTATTACTCTTACAATCTTCCCAGTGAGCCTGAAATTTCCACCATAATGTTTCATTTATTTGATTAATTTTCCACTTATTACATGCATCTATCAAATCTATAAGAAATACATATCGTCTGCTCCATGCTAGGCACTTAGCTATGGTCTGGTAATTCATTGGTGATTAAAGAAGACATTGTTTCTGCTCTTGAGTGCACAGCCTATTGGGAGAGAGAAACCATAAATAAGTAAAAGAATGAAGAAAATCACTTCAAATTGCTCTAAATGCTATGATGAATATGAATGCAGCAGGGAACAATGATAGAAGATACTTGGAAAGGAATTACTTAGTGTGCTCAGGTCTCAGTTCAGTTGAGAAATAAGACATTCTCTAGAGGGAACTTCATTTACCCTGTAGTAAGGATAATGCACTAAACTCACTACAATGGTCACATTAATAGAGGGTAGAACTCTGAGGGTGTGGGTCTCAGAACAGATCAATTTCTTTTGGTGATAAATGGATCAGGGAAAGGAGAATTAGACTAACCGAATCCCTTATATGTGCTTAGCTTTGTACCAGGTGTTATTTCTTATTTTTTTATTTTAAAAAAAATTATTAATTTATGAAAGAGAAAGAACACACACAAGTGGGGACGGGGACCAAAGAGAGAGATGAGCAGACTCCCTGCTGAGTGGGGAGCCAGATGTGGGGCTCAATTCCAGAACCCTGAGATCATGACCTGAACCAAAGTCAGAGGCTTACCAACTGAGCCACCCAGGCATTGTTGCATTTGAATTGCAACAATAAGAGGTTGATAGCAAATTGTGATTCTAGGGATGGGAAAATAGGTTCTGAGAGGTTAAACAACTTGACTAAGGTCACAAGGTAAGTTGTTGGCAAAGCCTAGTAATAGGAAGGCTGGAGTATTTGGGGGAATGGGTAAAATCTCAGGCTTATCAAAACAGAAAACAGAAGCAAAAAAAAAAAAAAAGAAAAAAGAAAAAGAAAGAAAGAAAGAAAAACATTTATGGTATCATTGACCAAAAATGAATTAAAAGGCTTGGTCCTATCTTTAAATTGCTTACAATTCACCCAGATTAAGATGAAGAGCTCTTGAGAAAGGCCAGGAAAATGTAATAAGCAACACTGTTAGTCAAGTCCAAACTGTGTGTTATTCCTGTGGAAGATAAGGGGTGTAAATGGGAGAAGTCAAGATACTTTGAAAGGCTATTGGGAGGAGGTTGTCAAAGCCAGCTAAAATAGAGACTTCCTTTAAGTATAGTGCTTGTTTCCTTTTGCTTAGATAAAGTGGTTTTAGATTTCAAGCAAGTTAGGTACAAAACGATGATTACTGAATTGTCTGGAAGGTCAGCAGACACATTAAAATCATTGAGTTATAAATCACTAAAGTCTATATGGGTCCAAACAACATCCCAGCTGTGGGTATCATTTCAGGTCAAAATACATAATACAAATTGTTGTATCCACGCCACTTTCCATCACTAAAATGTGACAGTGATTAAATGCAAAATGCAAATATTACAGTATGTAAGTACAAATTTAAAACAATAATGGCCTCTTGTCAGACAATATGGAAAGGCAAAGTTGCATGGAATTTGTATTATACTTGCAAATGCAGCAATATTTACAGGGGGTTGGCACAGTGCTGCATAACCCAGTACAAGGCAAGGGAAGGATTATGGAAAGCAGGACTAGAAAATTGTGAGCACAGAAGAAAACCACCTTTAAGGAATCACAAAGGAAGGCATGATAAGGGAGGAAGAGTTTCAAGGTCAGTATTCCTTAAAATTTCTGAATCAAGATAGAGGCCAAATTACCAAGTCATTGAAGTTTACTTCTGGACTAAAATCCCCAATCTCAAGTTTTCTTAAATTTCTTACACTTTTTTGAACTCTCATTATTCTAATTGGGGCCAGAAACCATGTCTTTATTCCGTTTATCACTGTATCTCTAGCATTTAACAGTGTCTGGCACATAGTGGGTACTCAATAAATATTTGGTATTTGAATGAGTAATTGTCCTCATGGCTGCCTTGAAAGCTCTCATGGCTTTCCTATCCTACTGAGGAAATGCCTCTGGGCTCTCTGCATCTCTCCATGCCCAGTGATTTTCACTAAACCCTCCTTATTTTATATTTTATTCCCTCAAGGACTCTCAAAAGAGAAATTTTAACCATTAAGATTAATAGTTTCAGGCACTGCATGAATCTAAGTCCAACCAGAAAAAAGGAAACCCCTCTAAATGGTTGAAACAGAGGGGATTATATGCAGGAAACTGGTTACACAGATGATGGAGTATTTATAAGGGCAGTCTTATCTCCCAGATTAAGGATATGTTGAAAGCAGGTCTCTTAACACACAATTCTCTTATGAGTTCACATGACCTAAGGATTGCATAGACTCTTATACTTCATTCCACTCAAACTCATCAGATGACTGTTGTGTCACAGATGTCTCTGTTGCCGACTGCAGTGTCTTTCTCCTTAGGTACAGAACGCTAATTTTCAGATGGACACCTTTCTACCCGGAATAAAAGATTCTACTTTCCTGCATTCCTTGCAGTTGGCCAAGGCCATGAGAATTTTAGACAGTGATATGAAAGCAAAAGTCCTATGTGGGACTTCCAGAAAGGCTTCTAAAAGTGAGCTGGCACACTTTGGAGTTGGCACACTTAAGATTCCTTTTTGTTTTTCTGAATTTCCTCCTTCAGACCTATGCTGAGAATATGAACTTCAAGGGAGTATGAGGAATTCTTAACAGTAGAAGACAATTGACAAATACAACAGAAGGATAGGAATCTAGGTTGTGATGGCACCATGGAGTTAACCCTGCAGCTTTGGACTGCTACTTCCAAAGTTCTTCCACATGAAAAAGAAATACATTCCTATATTATTTTAAGCCATGTTTTATTTTCTGACTTTTTGCTTTCTTTCTGTTATATACGACTGAATATAACCCAAACTGATCCAGCTCTATTGTTTAATTGCATCTGGGACAAGTGGTCATTTAACTTTGACTTGGATATTTCCAGTCTGGGGAACTTACTAATCTTAGAGGTGGTCTATTTGTCTTGGAACAGCTCTCACAACTTTCTTGTCCTTTTTTCATGTGTCAGATGTTTGAAGAAGTGCTCATGTTCTTTTGAGTTGGCTCATCTCCAGGCTAAATAGCTCCAATTCTTTCAATTAGCCCTCACAAGGCACGGTTTCTTCATTTCAAAAAACTTAATCTAGCTTTATGTATGTATATGTATATGTATATGTATATGTATATGTATATGTTCACTCTACAAATGCTTATGGCTTGTAGCTCCAGGCTACAAGATTCAGCTGTGTTGCCTGCAATCCTATTTGTTTAATAGATTCAAATGAATTTATTTTTTTAGGATTTTATTTATTTATTTGACAGAGAGAGAGAATATAAGCAAGGGGAGTGGCAGGCAGAGGAAGAAGCAGGCTCCATGCTGAGCAAGGAGACTGAAATGGGACTCGATCCCAGTACCCTGGGATCATGACCTGAGTCAAAGGCAGATACTTAATCGACTGAGCCACCCAGGTATGCTAATTCAAATGAACTTTTTAAAAGGGTACTTTTTACTAGCTCTACACCAAATTAATAGCCTGCAGTTTATATAATGGACCTCACTGTTTTGGGTGGGCTAAAATCTGGGTTGAAACAAACATGATCATTTAATCCTGCACTATATTATAATCATTGTATGCAGCAAAAGACAAAGTCTTAATTCATTATTCACTATACTGTACACAAACCAGCTTCCCCTTTTATATAGTAAGAGGCGACATTCCCGTAGTCATTAACTGTTATTTAATCTACTTAAACAAAGCTCCCTTCCTAAATGTTTTCTGTGGAAGTAGACAATTCAGACTGTCAGGGCTCTCATCTCCAGGACTGTCTGCTTAACACTTGTCAATGACTTCTAATAGAAACCTACTCTAGTAGTCTACTCACAAACCATGTTCTATATGAAAAAAAATAACTTTACAGACTTTAAAAATGTGTGTCTAAGAGTTATGCTTCCCCTCCCCTGCCCACACCACCCCACTAAAACAACACTGGCAAAAGGTCTGGACTCCTACCTGTAAAATTCAAGAAACTAATATTTTTCCTCATTTCAGCTGACACCTCTGTGGTATTTAACACTGTTTACTAATACATTTTCAAAATTCTCTCTTTTCTTGGCTACTGACAACACACCCCTACCAGTTCTCTATGTCTATTCCTTAGTCCTCTCTTTTGGGTCCTCTTCCTCCAGTCACCTCTTAATTGTTGCTGCTCTCTAGAGCCCTGACCAAAACCCTCTGTGCTCCTCATTTTATACCTTTCCCCTGGGCTATCCCATATCCTTTTGTAGTATCAGTGTAGCATCTGACTTTTATGTCTATATCTCCAGCTCTGACCTCTCTGTTTTGAGCTCCAAACCATTATTTTCAACTGACACAGGGCCAGCGTTACCTTGGAGATTCATAGGAACTATAAACCATATATCCTCAAAACTTGTCACCTTCCCCTTCAACTCAGATACTCGGGCAAAAAATCTGAGAATAAGGTACTTTCTTACTTTTCTATAGTTATTCCTCCCAACAGCCATGTCATGTAAGTATTATCATCCCCATTTAGATACGTGAAAATTGAGGCTCAGAGTAGTTAAGCAGTGTACCCACAAATCTCTCAGCTACTACATGGCAGATTCTAATGCATTTCATTCTGACTCTGGAACTGGAAATCTTTAACAATTATGTTAAATTCCCCTTTCTAGCAGATTCTGTTATAGGGTTTTTTGTCTTCATATTGAGAATCAGAGAGCACGACTGAGGGAAGGGAACACTTAAGAGAAAAGTTTATTGCAGTGATTGGGTTAGGAAGGAAGGTGAGATTACTGAGTACCCTGGTAGGAGTAGAAGCTCAAAGAGTGCAGAGCCAAAGGCAGTAGAGGGAAAAAGTGAATGGAGCCAGGGCAGCAGAGCAGGAGGAGCCGAGGTCAAATTGTTTTCCTTAAGATATTGTCATGAGAAAATTGACCTTCCTGAGTTTCAGTTCTCCTTGTAGGTAAATGGTTTCCAGGTAGGAAAGGGAAAATATTTTGGTAATCCCAAACTTTTGATTTCCATATAATTTGTACTGCAATCAAAGGAGCCTATTGACTGATACACAAGACTGGTAAACATGATGAATAGTTGCAGGATCTAATAAAAGGTGGTCGTTTTGGAACAGAACCAAAGGTACAATTTTTGTAGCAAGTTCAACCATAAAAATTATAAGCAAATTGAGAGAGCAAAATAATTATTCTTAAAATATTTTTTCAACTCATTTTGGTTAAGCAATTTTTTCCCTGTAATTTTTATTCTCTCCTCCCTAGTTTTCTTTAACCATTTTTGTCTTAGGTTTTATTTTTTTATTAATTATTTTTATTAACATATAATGTAGTATTTGCCCCAGGGGTAAATTTGTGAATCGTCAGGCTTACACATTGCACAGCACTCACCATATCATATCACATACCCTCCCCAATGTCCATAACTCAACCACCCTCTCCATACTACCCCCAGCAATCCTCAGTTTGTTTTGTCAGATTAAGAGTCACTAATGGTTTGTCTCCCTCCTGGTCCCATCTTCTTTCATTTTTTCCTTCCCTACCCCCCAAACCCCCCACCCTGCCTCTCAAATTCCTCATACCAAGGAGATCATATGATATTTGTCTTTCTCTGATTGACTTATTTCACTCAACCTAATACCATTTAGTTCCATCCATGTCATTGCAAATGGCAAGATTTCATTTCTTTTGATGGCTGTTTAGCATTACATTGTATATATGAACCATATCTTCTTTATCCATTCATCTGTTGATGGACATCTAGGTTCTTTCCATAGTTTGGCTATTGTGGACATTGCTGCTATAACATTCAGGTGCATATGCCCCTTCGGATCACTACATTTGTATCTTTAGGGTAAATACCCAGTAGTGTGATTGCTGGGTTGTAGGGTAGCTCTATTTTCAACTTTTTGAGGAACCTCCATGCTGTTTTCCAGAGTGGCTGCATCCGCTTGCATTCCCACCAACAGTGTAAGAGGGTTCCTCTTTTCCTCATCCTCACCAACATCTGTCATTTCCTGACTTGGTAATTTTAGCCATTCTGACTGGTGGGAGGTGGTATCTCATTGTTGTTTTGATTTGTATTTCCCTGATGCCAAGTGATGTGGAGCACTTTCTCATGTGCCTGTTGGCCATCTGCGTGTCTTCTTTGCAGAAATGTCTGTTCATGTCTTCTGCCCATTTCTTGATTGGATTCTTTGTTCTTTGGGCTTTGAGTTTGATAAGTACTTTATTTTGGACACTAACACTTTATCTGATTTTGGACACTAGCCCTTTATCTGTTATGTCATTTGTGAATATCTTCTCCCATTCTGTCAGTTCTCTTTTGGATTTGTTGACTGTTTCCATTTCTGTGCAAAAGCTTTTGATCTTGATGAAGTCCCAATAGCTCGTTTTGCCCATGCTTACCTTGCCTTTGGTGATGTTTCTAGGAAGAAGTTGCTGTGGCTGAGGTCAAAGAGGTTGCTGCCTGTGTTCTACTCAAGGATTTTAATGGATTCCTGTCTCACATTGAAGTCTTTCATCCATTCTGAGTCTCTTTTGTGTGTGCTATAAGGAAATGGTCTAGTTTCATTCTTCTGCATGTGGCTGTCCAATTTTCCCAGCACCATTTGTTGAAGAGACTGTCTTTTTTCCATTGGGCATTCTTTCCTGCTTTGTCGAAGATTATTTGACCATAGAGTTGAGGGTCCATTCCGGACTCTCTATTCTGTTCTGTTGATCTACATGTCTGTTTTTGCGCCTGCACCATACTGTCTTGATGATGACAGCTTTGTAATAGAGCTTGAAGTCTGGAATTGTGATGCCACCAACTTTCAATTTCTTTTTCAACATTTCTCTAGCTATTCGGGGTCTTTTCTGGTTCCATATGAATTTCAGGATTATTTGCTCCATTTCTTTGTAAAAAATTGATGGTATTTTGATAGAGATTACATTAACTGTAGATTGCTTTAGGTAGCATAGACATTTTCACAATATTTGTTCTTCCAATCCATGAGCATGGAACATTTTTCCATTTCTTTGTGACTTCCTCAGTTTCTTTCATGAGAACATTATAGTTTTCTGAGGACAGATTCTTAGCCTCTTTGGTTAGATTTATTCCTAGCTATCTTATAGTTTGGGTGCAATTGTCAATGGGATTGACTCCTTAATATCTCTTTCTTCTGTCCTGGTGTTGGTGTATAGAAATGCAACTAATTTCTGTGTATTTATTTTATATCTTGACACATTACTAAATTCCCATATGAGGTCTAGCAGTTTTGGAGTGGAGTCTTTGGGGTTTTCCACAAGAAGTATCATGTCATCTGCAAAGAGTAAGAGTTTGACTTCTTTGTCAATTCAGATGACTTTTATTTCTTTATGTTGTCTGATTGCTGAAGGTAGGACTTACAGTAATATGTTGAATAGCAGTGGTGATAGAGGACATCCCCGCTGTGCTCCTGATGTTAGGGGAAAGGCTTTCAGATTTTCCCCATTGAGAATGATATTCGCTGTGGGTTTTTCATAGATGGCTTTGATGATATTGAGGTATATACCCTCTATCCCTACACTTTGAAGAGTTTTGATCAAGAAAGGATGCTGTACTTTATCAAATGCTTTTTCAGCATCTATTGAGAGTATCCTATGGTTCTTGTTCTTTCTTTTATTAATGTATTGTATCACATTGATTGATTTGCAAATGTTAAACCCACCTT
Organism: Lutra lutra; assembly: GCF_902655055.1. NCBI lineage: Eukaryota > Metazoa > Chordata > Mammalia > Carnivora > Mustelidae > Lutra > Lutra lutra. The sequence goes on from NC_062296.1 coordinate 21,654,318, forward strand.
GAAGCCCAAGAATAAATCCCACTTGGTCATGGTGAATAGTCCTTTTAATGTACTCTTGGATCCTGGTGGCTAGTATTTTGGTAAGAATTTTTGTATCCATGTTCATTAAGGATATTGGTCTGTAGTTCTCCTTTTTGATGGGGTCTTTGTCTGGTTTTGGGATCAAGAAAATGCTGGCCTCATAAAATGAATTTGGCAGTTTTCCTTCCATTTCTATTTTTTGGAACAGTTCTGGAGAATAGGAATTAATTCTTCTTTAAATGTTTGGTAGAATTCCCCTGGGAAGCTGTCTGGCCCTGGGCTTTTATTTGTTGGAAGATTTTTGATGACTGCTTCAATCTCCTTACTGGTTATGGGTCTTTTCAGGTTTTCTATTTCTACCTGGTTCAGTTGTTGTAGTTTATATGTCTCTAGGAATGCATCCATTTCCTCCAGATTATCAAATTTGCTGGCATTTAGTTGCTCGTAGTACGTTCTTAAAATTGTTTGTATTTCTTTGGTGTTGGTTGTGATCTCTCCTCTTTCATTCATGATTTTATTAATTTGGGTCCTTTCTATTTTCTTTTTGATAAGTCTGGCAAGGGGTTTATCAGTCTTATTAATTCTTTCAGTGAACCACCTCCTAGTTTTGTTGATTTGTTCTAGTGTTCTTTTGGTTTCTATTTCATTGATTTCTGCTCTGATCTTTATTATTTCTCTTCTCCTGGGTTTAGGCTTTCATTGCTGTTCTTTCTCCAGCTCCTTTAGGTATAGGGTTAGGTTGTGTACTTGAGACCTTTCTTGTTTCTTGACTAAGGCTTATATCACTACATACTTTCTTCTCAGGACCACCTTTGCTGTGTCCCAAAGATTTGAATAGTTGTTGTTTTCATTTTCATTCGTTTCCATGAATTTTTTCAATTCTTCTTTAATTTCCTGGTTGACCCATTCATTCATGAGTAGGATGCTCTTTAGCCTCCATATATTTGAGTTCTTTCCAAATTTCCTCTTTTGATTGAGTTCTAGTTTCAGAGCATTGTGGTCTGAAAATATGCAGGGCATGATCCCAGTCTTTTGGTATGAGTTGAGACTTGATTTATGACCTAGGATGTGATCTATTCTGGAGAATGTTCCATGTGCACTAGAGAAGAATATGTATTCTGTTGCTTTGGGATGGAATGTTCTGAATATATCTGTGACATCCATCTGGTCCAGTGTGTCATTTAAAGCCTTTATTTTCTTGATGACCTTTTGCTTGGATGATCTGTCCATTTCAGTGTGTGTGTGTGTGTGTGTGTGTGTGTGTGTGTGTGTGTGTGTGTTAATGTCCCCTACTATTATTGTATTATTGTTACGTGTGTCTTTGATTTTATTACTTGGTTTCCAGAATTGGCTGCTCCCATGTTAGGGGCATAGATACTTAAAATTGTTAGATCTTCTTGTTGGACAGACCCTTTAGGTATAATATAGTGTCTGTCCTCATCTCTTATAGTCTTTTGCTTAAAATGTAATTTACCTGATGTAAAGATTACCACACTAGCTTTCTTTTGATGTCCATTAGCATGGTAAATGGTTTTCCACCCCCTCACTTTCAATCTGGAGGTGGCTTTGGGTCTAAAATGATTATCTTGTAGACAGCATATCAATGGGTCTTGGGTGTGTGTGTGTGTTTGTTTATCCATTCTGATACCCTGTGTCTTTTGATTGGGGCATTTAGCCCATTTACATTCAGGGTAACTATTGAAATATATGAATTTAGTGCCATTGTAATTGTCTGTAAGTTGACTGTTACTGTTATATTGTCTCTGTTCCTTTCTGGTCTACTATGTCTAGGCTCTCCCTTTGCTTAGGGGAACCCTTTCAATATCTACTGTAGGGCTGGTTTGGTGTTTACAAATTCTTTTAGTTTTTGTTTGTCCTGGAAGCTTTTTATCTCTCCTTCTATTTTCAATGATAGCCTAGCTGGATATAGTATTCTTGGCTGCATATTTTTCTCATTTAGTGCTCTGAATATATCATGCCAGTTATTTCTGGCCTGCTAGGTCTCTGTGGATAAGTCTGCTGCCAATCTTATATCTCTACCATTGTATGGTATAGACTTCTTGTCCTGAGCTGCTTTCGGGATTTTCTCTTTGTCGCTAAGACTTGTAAATTTTACTATTAGATGACAGGGTGTGGACCTATTTTTCTTGATTTTGATGGGGGTTCTCTGTGCCTCCTGGATTTTGATGCTTGTTCCCTTTGCCATATTAGGGAAATTTTCTACTATAATTCATTCCAATATACCTTCTGCCCCTCTCTCTCTTTTTTCTTCTTCTGGAATCCCAATTATTCTAATATTGTTTTATCTTATGGTATCACTTATCTCTCATGTTCTCCTCTCATTGTCCAGTAGTTCTTTGTCTCTCTTTCACTCAGCTGCTTTATTGCCCATCATTTGGTCTTCTATATCACTAATTCTCTCTTCTGCCTCATTTATCTTAACTGTAAAAGCCTCCATTTTTTTTATTGCACCTCACTAATAGCTTTTTAAATTTCAACTTGGTTAATTTTAGTTCTTTTATTTCTCCAGAAAGGACTTTTATTTCTCCAGACAGGTTTCTCTAATAACTACCAGGCCTTTTTTGAGCCCAGCTAGCACCTTGAGAATTGTCATTCAGAACTCTAGTTCTGACGTATTACCAATGTCTGTATTGATTAGATTCCTAGCTTTTGGTTTTGCCTCTTGTTCTTTTTTTTTTTTTTTCCCTGTGGTGAGTTTTTCGACCTTGTCATTTTATCCAGATAAGAATATATGAATGAGAGAATAAAATACTAAAAGTGTGGCAAAGACCCCAGAAAAATGTATGCTAACCAAATCAGAAGAGACACAAAATTGGAAGGAGAAGAAAGGGGGAAAAAGGAAATAAAAATAAAAAATAAAAAAAAAATATGGTGAATAGAACAGAGCTATCCACTTGATTTTGGGTGTATTCTGGTCTCTTAGAAGAAACATCTCCCAAAATTTTAAAGAAAGAAAAACTTACACATATACAAAAATAAGAGTAAATATGATAAAGGGATAAAATATGACTGTAAAGATGAAAGTTTAAAAATTCTAAAAAGGAATGGATATGCTAATTTGATTGGAAAAAGAAAAGAAAATAAAAGAGGGAAGAATGTGCTCAGGCTGGAGGATAGATCAAAGCCACTTGCTAGATTTAGGGTATATTTTGATCTATTAGCAGAAATTGTATCACAAAATTTTAAAGGAAAAAAAACCCTATATGTATAAAAAAATAAAGTTAAATACACTGAAGGGATAAAATATGACTATAACAATGAAGTTTTAAAAGAATTTTTTTTACAAATTTTTTTTAAAGATTTTATTTATTTATTTGACAGACAGAGATCACAAGTAGGCAGGGAAGCAGGAGAGAGAGAGAGGGAAGCCGGCTCCCCACCGAGCAGAGAGCCTGATGTGGGACTCAATCCCAGGACCCTGGGATCATGACCTGAGATGAAGGCAGAGGCTTTAACCCACTGAGCAACCCAGGCGCCCCTAGAAAGGTTTTGTTAAGATAAACTAGTTAAAAACATTAAAAGAGGAAGAAGGAAAAGTTAAAAAAATAGAATAAGAAATAAAATCTAAAAAAAAAAAAAATAACTCTGCATGTCTAAAGGATCATGGGGAAAATGCCATGAATTTTGTGTTGCTTTCCCTAGCCCTGGAGTTCCACTGTTCTCCTTGCTCCCTCAGCTTGGTCTTGCTTGGATGTTCTTGCTGATCTTCTGGAGGTGGGGCCTGTTGCAGTGGGTATCAAATGCTTTGCCTGAGGCGGAATTACACCACCCTTGCCAGGGGCCAAGCTACATAATCTACTCCAGTTCACTCTCGATAGCTTTTGTTCTCTGAATGCTTTCTGTAGAGCTCTAGATCACAGGAATGAAAGTGGCAGCCTTCCAATCTCTGGCCTGGTGGAGCCAAGAGCTGGGGCCCCACTCCTCAGTTTGCCCTCAGTGATAAGCAGTCAATCACTCCTGTCTCCCTGGTCTCCAGCTGCCCTCTATGCTCACCTGGCCTGTGTCTGAGCATTTTTATCTCTGGTGCACAGCTCTGTTTGGAGTCTCCAAACCCAGCAGATTCCTCAGGCGCATTCCTGTGTCACTCCTCCTGGAGGAGGAAGGAGGGAGTCTCTCTGGATCTGCCACTTGTGCAGTCTCTGCTAGAACAGCAGTGGCCCAGCTGTGCCTTGGATCACAGTTTAAGGTAACCCTGAGCTGAAAGCACCCCCTTCCTTGGCTCTATTTCTATAGTCGTCTTCCCTGCTCCAATACCTGGGAGCTCTGCCTCACTCAGACACCCCTGATCTTTCTGTGACCCCACGGAACCTGAGACCACACTGTCCCCACGGAACCTGAGACCACACTGTCCCCACGAGGGCTCCACCCCCCACTTAGCCTCTGGAGTGACATCCCTCAGTGGAGCAGACTTCTTTTTTTTTTTTTTTTTTTTTTTTTTTGTGGTCTGCTGCTCCACTGCTTGCTGGGAGCTGGTCCCTCTCCCTGTGGTCTATCTTCCCATCACTTCGGATTCACTTCTCTGCACATCTTGCCTTTCAGAAAGTGGTCGATTTTCTGTTCCTAGAATTATTACTCTTCTTTTCTATCTCCTGTTGTGTTTGTAGGTGTTCAGAATGGTTTGATAACTACATTGCTGAACTCCTGGGAGCTAACGCTATTTCAGTCTGCTATTCCTCCACCATCTTTGTCTTAGGCTTTCAACTGAGTATTCCTTTGAGGAATGGAACTCATTCAGTACATCAAAGGCATTGGGACAACAAATTTCTTTAATCTCTCAATATTCTATCACTATTTGTTGCTTGACCAGATTGATATATTCCAACAATGTTGACTGTAAGACAAATCCTATTTTACTATTGACTCACATTAGAATACTGGAGATGTGTTCCAGTGTGCACCTCTTCCCTCTTGCCAAATGGAATGATTTATACATACTGAATTATGTATTAAGAAGAAATTCTTATTCCCATGATTATTTACAAGGTGGGCTGTTGTTCAGTGTTTCTCTTCTGCCATAGGTCCACTGTTATTTTTATCCTTCTGATGAAGTTCTAGAACCTAGGTGAGTTTCGGTGGGCTGAGGTCCAGAGCCAATGACCAAGAAAGAATTCTTGAGACATCTTTTGTGCAGACTGGTGGTTTATTAAAGCACGGGGACAGGACCCATGGGCAGGAAGAGCTGCTGCCCTGGGTTGTGAGGGATGGCAGGTTAAGTACCCTGTGGTTGGAAGGTGAGGGGGGAGAAGGTGAGGGGGGGGAAGGTGAGGGGAAGGAAGGTTTCAACGGAGTTTTCATATGCTAAAGAGGGCCTACAAGGTGCCAGGAGACCACTGTTGTCTTTTAGCAAGCCATTAACATCAAGATAGTTGGGAGATTCCTGTCTTGCAGGATTGTGATCTCTGCAAGTTAACTATTTGTTTCTCCTTTATGGTATTACTGAGGAGAGCGGATGGAGAGGGGGTGCAGGGTGCCAACTTTTGCTTTGTCCTCAGCCAGCCTCCTGCTCCCTCATCATTCCCCCCTGAACAATTTTGACCCTTAAATCTTTAAGGTAGTTGAAGGTGGAAAGTCTCATCTTCTGTAACTTCTTCCTGCTGAATAGGGGCGTAGAGCTGTCCCTACCTACTCAGGTCAACATTGATCATTTGAGGAACATATAGGGGAGTTACAAAAGGCGGAGGCAGCTGCATCCAGTGCTGACAGTGAATAAGTGTCTCTGTGCATGGTCAGGATCATCTGTCGCTGAAGTCATTGCAGCGATGGAGTCTCGGCACCAAGTAGAGAAACATTGAACAAAGCAACATATTAAGATTAATAAGGTTATAAGAATGAGAAGCCCAAAAAGGAGACTTTTGTTGGCCATAGTCCTCCTCCAAACCAGGAACTTAACCATTCACTGAGAGAGAGAGAAGAATCTTGTAGAGCCTTAATCTGGGCATTCATATCTTTTATTAGTCCTGTGACATATTTGTGATAGTCTGGGATTCCTGCAACATTCTGCTTTGATAATTGCGCATGTGCCACCCTGTGCTGCTGTCAGGACATCTAAGGCCATCCTATTTTGTAGGACTGCCTTGTGTATCTGTGAGACTTCAGTATTAAGTAGGGAGATGCTATTTAGTGAATCATTGAGTGCCTTTGTAGTATATTTATTAAGGGCTTCTACATGCCACATGAGATCCTCTAGTCCCACAGATGGAACAAAAATGGATGCTAAGTGATTATACCATTTAAAAAGAGATCGTGTCCATCTTTGTTTTAAATTGGGGAGATTAACTGGAGTGGTGATGGTTTTAGTAATGTGCCCATGAATCCAGGCAAATCCCAAAGTACAGCGACCTATCCACCCTGGAGGAAGCCAGGGCCACAGGTTAGTCCACATATCCAGTGGGTTCCGTTTGGAGCTGACCATCTAATGCCAGGTTGCCTTATCCAATCAGTAGCAAACCAGTCAGTAGTCTGGAGTACTATTACTTGGGAACATATTTCTAATGATAGCCATCCTGGATGTCATGTGTTATTTGCCCAAGTATCATATGTATGATTTCTTTGTTCCCAGCATAAAACTGCCTTTTGACTGAGCTGTCCAATAGTGGGTGTGAACCACAAATATGTATCCCAGATTTGATATATGCCATCCTCAGTATAGCAATAAGGAGGGATTTGTAACTTAGGCCCATATTTGCTTGGGAGTTATGGCTTGACAGCAATCCCCTTTCCTTCCAAATAGCTCCATGGGCATGTAGTACCAGGAAGGCATATCTGGAGTCAGTGTTAATGTTTATTTTTAGGCTTTGGCAATTGCAAAGTGCTAGTGAGCACTATGGCATACCTAGCTTTTCTTCTTATTTTTTTTTTTTTTTATGAAAACTACTGTCATCAGTAAACCAACTGTCATTCGTATTTTTAACAGGGGCATCTTAAATCTGGCCAAATAGAGTAAGCAAGATCAATAACCTCTGAACAGTTTTTGCTCTATAAAGAAAGAAGCACAATGGTCAGGTTCAGGCATATGGGTAACTAGGTTTAAAGTTTGACAAGTTTTAAGTATTATTTCTGGCATATCTGTTAGTGTAGCCCAGTATTTAATACGTCAGCCTCCATCATCCATTGGTGGCCTTTGGCTTCTAAAACAAATCTGGACCTGATGTGAAGTCATTATAGTCAGGGACTGTCCCATAGTGAGCTTTGAGGCTCTTTTTACAAGGAGGGCTGTTCTATGCTTAGCTAAAGCATCTGTTCGCAACTGTACCTCAACAGAGGTGGCTTCTAGGATAAATATGACTAAGGGATGAAACCATTAAGAAGCCCTTTGAGCGGCTCAGCCTTAATATCCTGAATACAGAGGATCACTGGCAAGTGGGAGAAAACTTGTCAAGAGGTAAGGGGAGTCCCCCATGCATCATTCTATCCAATCATAAAGAAAGTGGAGTCATCCATTATCTCCACAAGTCCATAGTTAATCCTATGGAGTGTGGTATACTGGCTTTTAGGTAATTTCATTATCCCAGCCACACACAAGGTGTTAAGTTATACAACTGTAGGGGAATCAATCCCATTTTTCTAGTTGTTTAGTCATGTGCCATGGGGTTCTAATAATCCCCACAAAATAATAAGATCGACTAAAGAAGCTGTTGTGCAACTTCTCTGAAGTTTACCTCAAATTGTTTAGCTTAGGTAAACAACATTTAAAGACAATCAAACCTAGAATTTAACATCCATAAAGGTGTGTTACTAAAACATAATTTTTCTCTCTAAAATAACCCTCATTTCCAGAGATAGCCAAATCAGGACTAATTCACTTGAGAAACAAGTCCAGTTTTACCAAACTTGGCCTAATTATTTACATAAGCTCAGCAAGAACAGTGAGTGTGATCACACAGATCTCTTTTAGAATCTGCTTTGCTGGAACTTTTTATAAGGAATCTCCAGGTTGAACTTTTTTTTTTTTTAATATTTTTTTTTCCTTAAAGATTTTTTTTTTTAAATTTGACAGATCACGAGTAGGCAGAGAGGCAGGCAGAGAGAGAGAGAGGAGGAGGAGGCAGTCTCCCTGCTGAGCAGAGAGCCCAATGCGGGACTCGATCCCAGGACCCTGAGATCATGACCTGAGCTGAAGGCAGAGGCTTTAACCACTGAGCCACCCAGGCGCCCCTCCAGGTTGAACTTTTAATAGCCTCTCCAGGCCAGAAGCCAAGCCACGTACTCGCCATCAGGCATGCCTGCAATACCTGTCGATTTGGGTGAATTCTTCTTCCTGAGTTTCCCAAAGTATCCTGCCAGGAAGTGACATGCATTACTCACCTGGTGAGGTTGCTGGGAACTCTGTAAGCAAGGTATCAGGCCAACAGTCCCAAGGGGCTTTATGGCTCCAGGTTTCATAAAGTCAACCTTAGTTCCTCAAAGCTGTCTGGTCATATCTGAGTCTATGCATGTCTTTCTCAAACATGACATTCCAGTCAAAGCCTTGGTAAAATAACCCAAGTTTCCAATGCTGTCCTGTTACAAGGAGAACAGATTCTTATTGAACTTATGCAAATGACTGATTGCCATGGAAGAAAGAATACTTACTGAGACCTTTTGGTTTCAGAGGGTTCAGATAGAGAGAAGTTGAATGCCTTGATTCATTTACAAATCAATACTTTTACATCTCTGTAAGTTACAGGTAACTTAAGAAAAAGTATCCCTAGTCTGGAAGAGCAAACATTAGAGAACTAGCAATGTTTAAAATAAGACAAAAAATTAAGAGACACAACACTATAATCTTTTAGTTCATTTAGTCCCATGTTACTAAATCTGGTGAATGCACTTTTAGTTAGTTTTGGAAATTCTTACCCATTTCAGTTTTAGGATTTTCAAGTGTATCAAATATCTGTATTTGTCCTGAAAGTCCTTTATATGAATCTCCTTGAAGATAAAACTCATTTTACAAGAGAATTAAAACAATTATAAATGACAAAAACTCAGAATGCATATGGTTAGAGCTGACGAGAGTTTACAGTTTAGCTGGCAAGGAAATCAGGTTATTTCTGTGACACATAACATTTCCATAATTACAATATCAAGTGATGATCTCTCAAAACATTAAAACTTTAGGAAATGCATAGAATCTCTAGAATAGTTATAGCATTTTCCCAAATGTGACTAAAGTTTATCATTGGTTTAGCAGTACTTCATGAGTAACTTCGCATACCAAGGAAAAACCTGAGTTAAAGAGATTTACAACCCAGCAACCTGGGCTTATCTGAAGTCCTACTAACGTAATTATCATCCAGTATGTCAGGAGGAAGTTTACTAGCTGACTCATTTCGGCAAAAGCCCCTTAGTTTGGGGTCCTGGTGCAGAGCAATGAAGGCCTAGGTATGAGCAATGAGGGTATCCTAGGTCCATTTGCCCTGTTTCCTGCAGAGGAGATCTAACGGATAGATCCCACTGAGGCCATGCAGTGTTACAGGAGCTCAGTCCTTTCCTAAGTTTTGCAATCCAAATTATTTCCAGTGGGTTAAAAGGCACCCCAAGGTAGAGTCCTTGGGAACTGAAGAAGCCTACTGAGGCCATGCTCCCAGAAAAGTAAAGAAGGTCCATTACCAAATCCCCCCTGACTCCTGGGTGGCATCCCACGCAGGATATGTCAGAGGTTCCCGTGTGTCAAAAGCGACCAGAGGCGTCCCTCAACAAAAATCACTATTGATCACCATCCTGCCTTCCCCGGGAAGGCATTCCTGCCATAAAAGGCCCTGGAGGGGTGCCGGTGTCCCTCCTCTTCCCCATCACATCCTAGGCTGCTGATGGGTGCCTGGTGAATGGACCAAAATACTGTGCCATGCCATGCCATCTTCTGTCCTGAAGACTGCATACTGTTTTGCCATTTTAACCCATGGAAATACTAGGAAAGTTTTTGCAAGGGGAAATTACCCAATTTCATAGCTTTAAGCAGTCTGTAGAAGACACTGACAAGAAACAGTAAAGACTGAAATCCATCATGGTCTATGCGACATTCCAACACATGTGTTCCTTGCAGCCAACTTCCCCAGGAAACGGTCCCCGGTTGCGTTTTAATTCAATCGGGTACTGGTTTCGGCTGGCTCCCAGTGGAGGTCTCTCGGCCAGAAGTGGCTAGACCAGGGATGTGGAGGGGATCACATTAGATCAATCAGGAGGAAACCTCACACGGGAGTCTTAAGATTGGCAGCCGTCCTAGTGACTTAGGTGGCTGTCCCGTGCCCAAGAGAGACAACTTTATAGAAGAACAGGAATAAAGAGAGGCCATCAAGTTTCTGGGTCTTATTGCCATTCCGGCCAGGGTACTAACTTACAGCCAAAAGGCAGACGCTCTCCTCCCAGTAGAGCAGCCACGGGCTAGAGGATTACAGCCTGAGCAACTGACATGCAAGTGTTCTAATAAGACCATACTCCTTGAAAAGCCCTGAAATGAGAGTAAAGGAAGAGGAGAGAAAGTACTCACCCATTTTGCACTGAAGCTCAGAGTCCAAATGTAAAGACTCACAGCCCCACGTTCGGGCACCATATGATGAAGTTCTAGAACCTAGGTGAGGTTCGGTGGGCTGAGGTCCGGAGCCGATGACCAAGAAAGAATTCTTGAGACATCTTCGGTGCAAACTGGTGGTTTATTAAAGCACGGGGACAGGACCCGTGGGCAGGAAGAGCTGCTGCCCTGGGTTGTGAGGGATGGCAGGTTAAGTACCCTGTGGTTGGGGGAAGGTGAGGGGAAGGAAGCTTTCAATGGAGTTTTCATATGCTAAAGAGGGCCTACAAGGAGCCAGCCTCCTGCTCCCTCATCACTTCTTCAGGAAAAAGATTTATCCTAAGCCTGCTTGACTTCCTGAGCATACATCTTCACTTTTTCTATGGACCTAAATAGTATTTAGAAAGTATAGGTGTGATGTTATAGCTCACCACTATGTACTATGTTTTAACACAAGGTATTCATTCCAGTGTAAAAATTCCTTATGTAATGATGAGGGAGCAGGAGGCTGGCTGAAGACAAAGCAAAAGCTGGCTCCTTGCACCCCCTCTCCCTCTCCACCTACTCCCCTCGGTAATGTGTGTGACATTCCTCAGGCACCCCTGATCACTATAAGAAACAAATAGTTAATTTGCAGAGATCACAATCCTGCAAGACAGGAATCTCCCAACTATCTTGATGTTAATGGCTTGCTAAAAGACAACAGTGGTCTCCTGGCACCTTGTAGGCCCTCTTTAGCATATGAAAACTCCGTTGAAACCTTCCTTCCCCTCACCTTCCCCCCCCTCACCTTCTCCCCCCTCACCTTCCAACCACAGGGTACTTAACCTGCCATCCCTCACAACCCAGGGCAGCAGCTCTTCCTGCCCATGGGTCCTGTCCCCGTGCTTTAATAAACCACCAGTTTGCACCAAAGATGTCTCAAGAATTCTTTCTTGGTCATCGGCTCCGGACCTCAGCCCACCGAACCTCACCTAGGTTCTAGAACTTCATCATGTAACATTCTTAAATACTTCAAAAAGTAAATTAAATCACCTTTTAAGAAATCAATTATCCGAATTAGAATTCAGGTAAAGTGCATTTATTTAAAACAAGATATCATTTTAGTTAAAGCTCAGATTTCTATCATCTTCTTAACATTGCCAAAATGCTTTCATGTGGTTTATGGTTTCATTTATAAAAAGTAGAAAAAAGCCAAATACTTAGTCCTAAATTGCTACTGATTTATTGTTGAGTTGACTGGGGCCATAAGGTCTTTATAAACTGATAAAATGTCAGACTGAGAATTTTTTGTGTGTGTTTCAGTTTCTAAATGAGGTATTTGTTATCCTCAGACAAGGTACACAACCTCTGGGTTGTTACATTTAAAATAATAATTTATCATTATCCTATTTCCTTAGAATATTCTTAAAAAACAAAATTAAAATTGAGTAAATTTGAAGATCTAATTGACTTCATTAAATGGTTCATGAATCAGGCACTATATCCCACCTAGAGAGTAGATGTTCTAAGGAGTCAGTAAAAAACAGCAGGTTTTTATAGGTAGGAGGGTGGCACCAGGAAGTTATTAGCAAAACAATGGAAAGGATTTTCAGTCAGAGTCTCCTTCCCCTGGGGGTTGAGGGGAGAAGGTTTTATCACGCAGATTATGTCATCTTCCTCTGGGGGATGAAGCACTAGTGTTTACCAGAAAGTTTCTGACTAACCTGTTAAGACTACATTTCTGGGGGAGATTGAAACTGCAATTAGATTAGGAATTAAATCCTGGTTTGGAAATTTGGCATAGTATAAGCGTTCCATCTTGATTGAGCCTGTGTTTTTTTTTTTTTTTTTTTTAACAGTGTTATGTGAATTTATGGATTAATGATCAGGAAATCTTCTGAGATTCATGAATGAACCTGGCTTTTAAAGGCGTCTCACAGGTACTCAACTAGTTTATGATATAACTAATTTATGCATTCTGAATATATTCATTATCCTTTCTCTGAACTATTTCATCCCTTTCTCATGTTTTTATAAGAATTTAAGACCTTCCAGATTGAGTCATAACTGTATTAGGGAATATAACCTAAGATTCTACGTTCAACTGTGGCAATAAAACAAATTTTCTGGGAAGATGGATATGTTTGCTTTTCATGACATCAATCTTAAAAGTTTAGGAACACTCCCTAAAAATTCTAACTACTCCCCAATTCATTAAGGTTTGTCACACATAAATGTACTTTAACATCATTATTAAGTATTTTATATTTGGACCTCTGTGTTTTTCTACATGCTGATAAACAACTAATTTGACTAATCTCTACCCATTGAATTGACTGATTTATTGACAGAATAAGTTGGATGCTTTGATATTTTATAGATGTAGCCAAGAGCACACATGATAGATAAACTGAATAGGGAAAACTGTTGTGACAGTTAGACCTGAGGGCACTGTCAAGACTCCTGGTATTCGAGATCCCTTTTCAGGGAAACCAAATGGCATGACAGGACCAATTGTCAGATCAGGCTAGCATCAAATATCAGTAACCATAACAAAATATAGGAACTGATGGTAGACCTGAGTCAGGACCTAAGTACCAGGTGTTATCAAATGTATATGTAAGTATAAGTGACCCTCTCACCATCTCATCACATATAAACTGGATTGTCATTTATTTTCAAGATAAAAGTTAAGACAGGAAATTCCAATGGTCTGGGCCATATGCTTCCAGATGATTTACTTAGACAAAATCACTCATTTAAATTAGGTGACGAGGGAAGCAGGGGATATTTATAGAAGTGTAGAATCCCAAAGTAGCAAGGAAATGGGACTGATCTCATTATAATTGACCAGAATTCACCTGGAGTATTAGAATCCTTTTGGAAACCATCTTTTTAAGAGATATGATCAGACAGGTGTCCTTTCAGAAGAGGATTGCCAGTATGATGAAGGAATTCCAAGCCACAGCATAGAGGAACCCAGGGTGTTTAATTAGGAGTGAAAAAAAATGTTTAGGGAGGGCTACTTCATCTACAAGGGATTAAATTTGTTCTGTGTGGCTACTTATGACAAATATAAAAGCAGATTTCAATTCAGTATCAACTGGAGGCCATCTTAACAAGAAAGGGAAGCCTTGATAGTGTTTCTTATTATTATTGGTTCAGGTACATAGATGGAGGGCAGGAAGATGTAGGGTAGTAAGAGAAGTGCATGAATGCTTGGATCAAGTGAATTGTTGGTAGAGTACTGGAACTGAGTAGCTAATTAATAAAAATGAAAAAAAAAATTGAAGTACCAGTATAGGTCTCCCACTTCTAATTTTTTTAACCAAGTGAGGTCTGATAAGGTTTTGAGGATAACATATTTTGGCAATGGATATCACTTTTATTCTCTTCTTGAGTGAAACACATTGGAAATTGGAGCCAAGCTGTCTGGGTCTGAATATAGACTGTCACTTATCAGCTGAATGACCTTAGGAAAAATTCCTTTAATTTTTGTGCCTCAGTTTCATCATCTGTAGAATGGGATAATAATACCTACCTCAAGTGTAAAGCCAATGAATGGCGCCTTGTTCACAGTACGTATCCCATAAGTTATCTATCAGCTCTTAATTGAGATGTAGGTATAGGAGTTAGCTCGAAGATAAACTATCAGTGCTAGCACTGATAAAATAGAAATGGATATTATGGCTTATATTGGTATCCAAGTAGGTATGCTAATACATTACCCCTGCTCAACTTGCCCACCTGGTCTTTGGCCCAGCTGAACCATCATAGGTCTTCTCTGTAGGAGTTAGTCTCTTTCCTATTTGGCACAGAATGTGAACATCCATGAACAAGATTGCTCCAGAAATGGAAAAACTCAGAAGGGGCTAAGTTGAGGATGCTCAGTTCCTTTTTTCCTAGCTTATTAAATCAAATAATTCACTTCTACTCCCCCAGAGAGGAGTAAATGAGGAATAAAAGAGGAGTATTATTCTAGTGGAGCTCTCCTCCCATGGAGATCTAAGACAGAAATGAAGGTTTACCTTCTGAAGAGGACACTAAGAAAAAAAAAAAAACAACCCTACCATTTCAAACACCATCATTTCATATCCCCCAAATAGAATAAAGCAAAGTTCTTTAATAAACTTAACCTTCTACCACATTGCCCTGATTTTTCAAAAACCTGCAAAATTTCATTAGGATTTGGCACCAGTCCTTCGACTAGCCTTTGGGAGCCACTAACCAGATGACTTTTAAGTGCTTCTAACCATGAGATGTTACAATTCTATGATAGAATTTCATTTGTACCTGGTCTGCAGAAGAGAACCAAGGGACTAAACCTGCAAGAGACAGGCAGATCCTGAAAATGTGTTTGTGAAAGGGTTGGCAGAGCAGGTATTTTTTTCTCCTTGGAATCCTTAATCATATTTCCATACTGTCGATATGAAGAAGAATTTATCTAAAAGCCAGAGGCTTGTTGTGAGGAGAACTTGATGTTGAACCTCTGTGCCCAGTTTTGAGCTTTGGGATTTTCATTGCCAGCCTATGCACCATGATATTTGGAAGAAAGTACAGTTGTGTCAGGTTTAGCATCTCTCTCAATAATAACATTTCAAATGTGTTTATTTCTTTGTCTTAGTATTTTATTACCAGCTTGTTGTTCTCCTCATCCCACATTCCTACTCTGCCCCCCTCCTTGTAAATGGATGAAGTTACATTGCAGCAAATTGAAATAGAAAACCACAAATCCAGGGTGATTTATCATTAACATGAAATTCTATCCTAATCTGAAAGTTGAGGAGCAAGAATCCCAAGCTATTTCAAAATTCATATTACAAGACAGACAATCAGATGCCCCCAAACCACAACATCTTGTACTCTATTAATTGTACACTGACAGAGCCCTTTGGTTGCATTTGTATTTCTGAATAAATATAAACATATGTCACCATTTTTTATTGATTTTTGACTTTCCTAGGAAGGAAATACTGTTAAATTATAACAAATGGTGTCAACTAAAACAAATAGCATAAAACCCATTAAGAAGGCATTTATTGCAGAACTTGGTTTGATTTGTTGGCTTCAGTTGAAATCTTGTCAAAATAATGTCTTCGGAAACCAAATAAAAATTTGTTTGCAAATTTGTCTGCAGCAAGCATTTCTAGAGCATAAAAATCCTTAAGAATCAATATGGTTTTATTCAATATGCAAATGTACTGAAAAGCATTAGAGCAAAAATTCCATTGCTGAATTATATGATAGTGTTAGTGAATTAATAAATAATAATAGATGATAAATAATATAGTAACTGAGTGAGATAATACACTTATGAAGAAGTAGAGGGAGAAAAAGATTAAGGGGATAATCTTGGGAGAAGATCAATTTTCAGATAAGCTAAACTAACATTTTATATTCATAAAATTAATGGAGTTTAGTTCTGTAACTCACAAAGTCCAGTTAAACTAAATTTCACTGCAGCCTTTAAAAAGGGAAAGGAGATGAGATGCAAAATGCCTGCTTCTGAAGTGGTAACCATTTGAGTTCTAATATTAGTCAGCCTGCGTCTATAATTTGCATAACTGTTTTTGCCTTCCAGGTAATTGGGAATTTAATTGCTATCAGAATAAAATCTGAGTCTTAATTCCAAATGATGTCAGTGCAATGTATCCCAAAGTGCAGTATTGAGAGTCACTGTAATTAAGCAGATGAGAAGGCTGCAGTTGGAGCTGGGTTTCAATATAAAATCAGAAAGAGTTTATTTTCAGTAAACCCCAGGTTCTCTTCTGCACCAATCCTCTTTCTCCTTTCACTGCCTTCCAGGATGCAGTTATCAAAAAATGCCTCACCTGTGGAGCTGAAGCTGAGTCTGCCTTTCTTTGGCTCTCTTTTCTCCTCCCACTGAAACAGAGCCACCTGACTTTCCACCCTGTTTCTAATCTCATTCCTGGTATGTTTAAAGGAGCTAATTTGATAAATAAGTCAATGTCTTTATGCTTTATTTCTCCCAAGTAGTTTATTTTTATTTGCCAAGTAATATAATAATAATAAAAATAAAAACAAAAATAAACTGAATCTCAACTACCAACTACTATCACCACAGTGTCATAAATGAAAGCGCACTTTAATATCCTTCCCCACTTCAATGAAAGTAGGAAGGATATAGTTGCAGAAGAAAGAACAATCCTTTTAACTGAATACATTTAGCTTTATGACAACTCTCATTATGTTGACCTTATTTTTCTGATTTTGTAAAAAATAAGTGAGACTTCGTCACAGCCCAGCACTATTTTGTGAACTGGTGTTTGAACATTATTTTGTTTTGTTTTTAACTTGATAACGTTGCTGTGGTGTTCAGAAAAGAGGGCTATGGTTCTTGTTATTGATTTTCTGTGGTAAAGTACAGTTATGGAATAAAGCAGGAAGAGGCTATGGGGCTCATCTTAGGTGTTGGAGATCTGGAGTAAAGTAGAAAGAATGCATGGAGTACAAGAAAGACAAATAAGGCATGATAAGTGGGGAAGGAAACAGAGGCATAATAGGAATTTTACAAACCTGACTGCTCAAGGAGAAATGCCTGCAGGTTCTTTTCCTGGTTCTCACAATCTCTTTGACATGAGTAGTTGGAATTATAGGGTTTTGTATGGCGGGGCTGGCTTTTTGCTGTCCACATCACACTGTGCAGCCAGCTTCCTTGTCTCAATGATTGGATACTGCAATTCCTCTTCCTCTGTAGGGCACAATTGATAGTACCCCATTCTAGGTTAGCAAGACAGCATTTCAAAATCGATTTGAATTTTGCAAAGTGTTTGGTAAGCAAAGTCTTTTAGAATCAGGGAGAGCAAAGTTGCTAAATTATGTATATGTTATATTGCACATTGTATATTTGTATGTGTATGTGTATTCCAACTTCCAGTATAGATCATACCAGTTTTTTTTCTTTGCTAAAAAAAGGACCAAAGGGACTAAATCAAAGCTTGAACTAAGTGCTATCAGGATTCTGACATTGGGAGTTGTTAGAAGCATTGCGAAGAAAAATCCAACAGAACAGTGCCCTGTTGTTAGCTGTGAGTGAAACCCAGAGACCATCAGAGGGAGTACTTTAGCTGCTGTGAAAGGGCTCAAAGAAAGACAGATAATAAATGTACGCAAACAATCTAATGTCAGAAATGATCACTATTGCAAAATGAGACTGAAAACCCATTTTTTAGCAATTTCTACTGATGAAGTCCCAACTCCAGCCATGGCCAATATTAGCTAGATGATTCTTTGAATCTGGCTAATGTGGAGTCTTGCAAGGACAAAGAGGATTTGCTCACTAACCAGTAAGAGGTACTGGTTATGCATGCTTAAATGTGCTAATAGTTCTGGTCTTTAATAGTATCAATTTAATGAAGATGATGTTATGCCTTTTTAATTGTTCATCTGTGATTTGACATTAGCTATCCTTTCTGACAACTGTGAAGATTTGTTGGCCAGCACTGACATTATCTGAAACCTAGGTCTTTAAATTATCAGATCATCCCCACATTTCCTTTGTCTTTGCCTTCCCTAGTGCTTGGTACTCTATTGACGGGCCCCACTTTCAACCCAGACCACACCCCACTCTATTCCTAAGTCAATTTTTAAATGACAGAAAATATATCAGCAACCTCAGACCTCTTTAGTGGAGCTTGAAACACTGAGCGAGGAATGAGCTTAATGCACTCATAATTCTACCCCTGAATTTCAGTGCTCCCCACCTCTCTTTCTAGGTGACTTTTGCTTTAATCTCTCATTCCATCCAGTTTGTCCAGTAGTTCCACCATATCTCCCTCTAGGGCTATGCCCCCACTCTATATCTTGGCTACTTCCTACCAATCTTCTTTCCCTAGACTCTTGCCCCAGCCCGCTCCTTGGTATCCTATCAATTGGCAAGATACGGACAAGTCATGATGATGATGGACACTATGCTTGACTTCTGGGTAGGAAACTTTCAATAATTTCTTGTTGCTGGATTAGATCTCCTCGTTTTGACCATTGTTTTAATCTATGGATACTGCTCTGGAAATCACTATCCTGGCTAAGGTCAGCCTCTGCATTCCGGTCAGGTTTCCTCAGCACCTATCCTAGTTAACGGGTCTTTGCTTGGTCCATCTTCCTTTTCCATCATACTCTGTGACTGAATCTATCTGTGATTTGTCTTTGTAGGTGATGTGATGGGTACTACAAAAAGCTGTATCCTGAAATCTCTATCTGTGATACCTTCAATTTATTACTATTAGGTTTAGCCCTTTGAAATAAGGGATTGTGTCTATAGCAGTCATCTGTTAAAATGCATATGTTCCAGTAATCTTTGTAAGAGTAGACTAGGCTAGTTTGTGGCAATGAGTAAACCCAAATGAATGTGTAATATATCAACACAATAATTTATTTCTTGCTCACATAGTAGTTTGTGTGAATATTCAGATCATCAGGAGGTTTTCCTCCTCATAGTCATTTAAAGATTTGAATTTTCCCTATCTTGTGGCCTCTCAATTTCCTAAGGCCTCATTGACATCTATACCCAGCTGGTGGAAAAGAAGAGACTGGAGAGTCAGTAGATTTGGAAGGACAGCTAACAGTCTCTGCCATACCAAATAATGATAACACACTGATACATTTTTTAGCTTTTGATACCTTAACACAGTTTTGTTCATTAAATTACTACTACTTTAGGAAGCAGATTACAAAAGAATAGGATATAGGCTAGATGTGGAGAGAGTAGGGGAGTGCATTGCTAATATATGTGTCAGTGATGGGAAAAGTCAGGTTTCTTTCTTTTCTTTTCTTTTTTTTTTCCCATCAATTAATCTATGACCAACGTAGGGCTCAAACTCAAGAACTTGAGATCAAGAATCGCATGCTCCACTGACTGAACTAGCCACATGCCCCAAGGTCAGGTTTGTTTGTTGTGACAAATGTGTGGGAACAGGACTCTCAGGAAACCAGGGGTCAGTAAGAGTGTCTGTTTTGTTTCAGGTTAGACCTGGTTCTACTATTTATTCAAAATGCATGCCAAGTGAGGGTCTTCAAAATGTGAACAATCTAGTTTTGTGCCTATTTCTGCCAGTCATCTGTCTTTTTCAAGGAGTGGGAACAAAATACTTCCAAAGCCCTGGTTCTCAGTATGCTCCACCAGGTTCCTACATCTCATAAGATTTTTCAGCTTAATGCCACACAGGAAGAATTAAAATCCCATCAATTTCATGATTCTGAGTCTTTGCTCAGGTCACAATGAAGCAATAGCTTTCTTTTAGCTATCCAGTTGGTGGCAGACTGCCCACTGGGAACCTTTAATGTATGAGGCAAAATCTTTTCATGTAGATAGTGGGTTCTGTTTCCTGTTTGGCCACTTTACACAAACAAGGATGGACCTCTGGTTCATTTTTGTCTTCTCTTCCTCCACAGCCCTACAGACTGTGAGAGACTGACCCATGCTGGTGACCTACTGACACATCCTTAACCATCTGGGCTGGAGCCTGAGTTGATTAGGCAGGAAACAGGGAGGTGAGTGGGAGGGTGGGTGTTGCCAAGCAATGAGCCTCAGCTATTGTCTGCAGAGTTGTTAATGGAGCTGAATCTGATCTGTGTTTAGCTGAAAGCACTTTGTAAAGGCAGACAGGAGGCAAAGGTCTGGAGATACAGGGGCATAGAAACCATAGCTTTTGCTTTTTAGCTTGTGTCCTGGATATTTTCACTGAATGGCAAAAGAATCATTGAAGGTGGAGAGTCATGGGCAGTCTATCCATCTTGGATGAATAGATATCTAAGAGTCTTAGGGCCTTGTTAGTGGTAGATGGCTATTCAATATGATGTGAGGAGTGCTCCAAAATACCCTTTTCTTGCAGTGCCTTACACCCTATTATTGAAGATTACTGTTTAAGGACTTTCTAAATGAATTTAACAAGTGTAGTTTATTTAATAAATAATTGTGTAGTATTTACTATATGCTAGGCCCTGTCTAAGGGCCTTATAGATATTAACATACTTTTTCCTTTTAATTCCAGAGTCTGCTCTTAACCTTTACACAATTCTGCCTCTCAGAACATACGATGTTACATTTATTTTGGAGATGTGTAACCCATTCTAGCAGATATTTTTTTACCTAATCATAATACTATCCCTTCCACCTAGTAGAGAGCAGGACTCCAAATACTTTGAAAGGAAGGGGCATAAATGGGTCTGATGAAACTGTTGGGGGGGATGAGGGTGTCAGGACGAGGGTCTTATTAAAGGGCTAGATCTCCTAGTACCTGTGCTCCTTAAATATACAGCATTTAAGGAATAGTGCTCTCACCTCTTCTATTTTGTATGAATTTGATTCCAGTGGTTAACATCTTCAGTCTCATCTCTTGTTTTTATTTTAATTTTTTTGTTTTGTTTTTTATACTCAGAGGTGATATAGGCTGGATATGAAACAGATGGACTTCCATTCACCCAGGGAACAAAGAGTGTTTGGGGCTGACTAGAAAGTTATGGGTGACCATCTTAAAACTGGTTTCCAGTTCTGTATTCAGAGTTGGCGCATCTTGTGTAGAGGCTGCTATGACAGATTTCTTCCTCTTGCCTGGTTTCCCTATGGATAATTTGGTGCTAGATGCTGCTTTCTGATCATTCAAAGCTCCCATTAACTTCCTCCACACACTGTACTTTATAGGTAACTGACTGCCTCCTCCATTGGCACCATGTGGCAAAGGGTCACTCTGTCCAGAATGTTTTCACATAGCCCATTGTTTTTAGTCTATAATGCTTTTTATACACCCCTGCACATGGCTCTTCAAAACCACAATTTTCTGTATTAGACTTATATGTCTCACTAAATATTCCAGAGCAATATCTGATAGAAAGGGGGTTGGTGATTTTGGTATGTATTACCCCCACCAGTCCTTGTCCTCAGAACATTTTCCCCTGCCAGATACTAAGTCCATCATTCACCAGAAATCCAAGCACCTACTATGCTCAGGATGCTAAGTAAACTACTCTAGTAAAGTAAGCATGCTTTAGGCACTCTGAACTGACCTCACTGGGCCATTACACTCTCTGTTCCTAAAGGAAGAAAAGCTATCTTGATTGACAAACAGACTTTTCATTCCCTGTGTGTAACTGGGGATTCAGCTCTTACACATCGGCACTGAGCTCATTGTCTTCATAATTAATGCTAAAAAGAACAGATTTAGAAAGAACACAGAAACAAGAGGCTAGGTCTCCAGAGGGAGCTTTAGAAGTGGACTCGGTGCATTTTCCCTTAAACCATTAATCCCCCATGGTCACATGTGGGGAATACAAATGCCTTCCTCAGGCCCTCTGGTTCAATTTCACCGTAAGACAGTTGACCTATCGCCACTGTGAGGAGCAAAGCCTTGAACAAAGCAGCTGCCAAAAGGACTTTGTCAAGCTGGAAATGAATTATTAATACGGTTCTGAAAGGGAATGGCATCAGAAACCAGGCTCTTTATTATTTACATTAATGAGCTGGAAGTCAATGCAGTGAAAAAAATCCCAAGTTTGGAGAATGCTACATTTTGAAGTTCAACGAGTAAAGAAACAATGAAATCCAACAAATATAAATCCAGACTAATATGTCTCTGCCCAAAAAGCCCAAAGGGGAAATATTTTCAGAGCAGGAAAGGGCTAAATCAGGGTGTCAAGTCATTATTGAAATTCCCTACTGTCAGTTTGAGAATGAAGTTCAGACTTAGGGAAGAAAAAATGCCAAGATTGCCTGCTGAACAGGAACAATACAATGCACCTATCCAAAGGAGGCAGCATTTTCTCTATTAGAGATGTGTTCCCAGTACAATATGCCATTTGTCTCTTATTTGAGTTAAACAGTAAATTATTCCAATACAATATCATATTCTGTGCCTCACATAGATTCCAAATCTTCACAGCTTGACTGGCAGAAGCTTGTGTATATGGGCAGGCTTTCTGTGTACGTCCTCTAATGCTAGCTGCTTTTCTTCTGCTACAGATAGAGTCTTCTTTCCTACCAATAATCTCCTATCCTTGATAGGAAATGGTCTTTTGTTTAACCCTCTCTTTTTTCACTCTAGCCATGTATTCTAAATATTTCTGTGAGCCCAGTCTGGTGATACCATAATCAGGCCTTGCCTTCATAAGAAGCATAATGATTTCCTGAGATGAGAGACAAGGCAATGTTTTGCCTCATTGTAATAAATCCTTTCCCAAACTGGTATTTTTATTTTGTTTGAACTATCTTTGTCCTATTCTATATCTCTTAGTTTCTCTACATTTTGTCACTTGTCCTCTTTCACATTTATACCTTTTACAGAGCTCCCAGTTTCTGTCTTATCCTGTCTTCAAGTGTTTGTGATCTCTTGGTTATTAGTTGTGTATCAGGCATCTGACCCATTACATACCCTCACCTTTCCTGTTCCCTTTTGCTATGACTCTCTACCTTGCTTAGTCTGCTTGACCCAGACCCACTGACTACTCTGATTTCTAGAAACTGCATAATCTTTATTAAAATTCCTTACATTACTAGCCTGCCTTCTCTCTTAAGTAGTACTTGGGCTTGATAAAATTGATGCTTTGGAGTGATGGCATTATGGCTACTTTTCTTGTAGAACTCTACTATTATTTTTCTAATATGCCTTTGGGTCAGCTTGAGGAGAGATAGAAGGATGGCTGAGGGTGTGCATGTGTATGTGTATGCACTTGGACACACACCCCTAGAGAGATACTTGGAAATTAATTTGATTACTCTCTGTTAAATATCTATTGCAGCAAAGCAGGAATTTTAAAATAATCTTAAACAGTGTCAATAATTTTGCTTCACAGTGGTAGAACTGGGCTAAACTTGAATCTTGGTCAGGAAAGCCTTTGGCAAAACTTGAGAAAGGTTTGATCTGATTTAGCAGTGTTTATTAGTAGAGCGTAATATAGCACATGTGTATAATCTTTTTTGAAGTAACAATTGTGACTGATCATAAAAGATCTTTGGCATTTAACAGTTTAAAATTTATTTTAAAATATATTGTTATTTAATCTTTTTATTAAGTCAAACTATATGAAATTGCTGCTATTTGAACATTTGGACCTACAAAATGAAATGGTAATCTCATACAGTTCACCCTCATAGTTTACAGATGAGGCAGCTGAGGTTTAGCAAGATTAAATGGCTTCTCCAAGGTCACTCATTTGCACACTAAGTAGTACAGCTGGGATTCAAATTCCCCTGTCTCACCTTTATTTTCTCCATTGCTCTTTTGTTTCAAGTTCAAGATTCTCTTAAAAAGCACTGGCCACAATTTCCAGAGCTCAAGTATTAGTTTTTTTTTTTTTTTTTTATCTACAGTGGCCCACTGGAATTAGTGATTTTGAAAAGTTCCTAAATATTTAAGAACAGTCAAAAATCTTAAACTGACAAAGAAAAAGAATAATAAATCCTCATGCAAATGGTAATGCCCCACCTGTGTGTCTTCTGCTTTGGAATATGACAGTATCTGATATCTGTCTCACACTTGTTTCTCTCCTAATCCCTACTTTTTTAATTTGTTGTATCTTTTTTTTTTAATCATCTTCTCTTTGTTATTCTCCATCCCTTCTACCCCAATCTTTTGTCTTGAGCTTAAGCTCTTGAGCTTACTTCTCTCTTTGGAGGTCTTTTTCTTGGCCAAGGTCTGATTGTACAACTGACCTCAATTCAATTAATTTCGCCCAATACTGTGGAACAGGAAAACTGGAGTCCGGAATCAGGCATCCCAGCAGGAGCTACTGCCACTTCTCTCTAAGAGCTTCCTGTTTTCTAACAGGAAGAGTTTCCAGAAGAAGTTGGCTGGTGTCCCACCCTGTGATGCTAGTGATGTTGTCCCAAGGGGACATCCTTCCTTTCTTTGCTGGGCCACAATACTATTGTGAAGTGGTGTTTCACTTAATTAAGTCAAACTGGTGAGCATTGTGCATATTAATGAGCACCGTAATGAGCATTAATTTTTGATGTTCTTTGTTAACAAGCATTATAAACTATGACAAATTTTGGTTTGACTTTGTGCCAAAATGAAGATGAGCACTTTTTTAAAGCTGTAAATCCAAAAGCTTCCCCTGGGATGTGGAAGGCTGCTCATTAATACTTCTGGAGCACCTGGTGTGGTGTGGTGCAAAAACAATGAATACTGTTACGCTGAAAAGAAATTAAAAAAAAAAAGACAAATAAAGGGCCCAATATGGTTCCTATTGTCCTTTCCCCCACCTGCCTTCATCTTGCCTTTTTTTTTTTTTTTAAAGGGATACTCCCCTTAAAGCACATACACAGTCACACTCAAAACCACTTTTCACTTTAGACTGTTGGGAAAAATGTTCACATCTCGGGAGTTACTAGACCTAGTAATTGCCTGCAAATTTCAGATAATGAACCTTCCAGCTTCAAAACACAAATGCTTGGCAGGGATAAATAGATGGATGGAGAGATGTTTCTTTTAATTGAGAATTGGAAATGTCATTAGAACTTCTTTTAAAGAAGCCATGTTTTGTTCTGCTAGTTGTTAAATAAGAAAAGTGCAAGCAATGATGTGTTTAAGGCACACGTCAAACCCAGAAGGAAGAATAGGGATGTTGGGAGGGGCATGAAAAGGTCTTTTGGTTCCAAAACTTCTTCCCTGAGGGCGTACCAAGGTGCCCCAATTCCCCTCTTTGGGTTTCCTCTTTAGGGGTTTTCTGTTTTAATGGAGCTAATGCTTTATATTACCTGGGAGGAGTAACCCATTAGTTACCTGGTAACAAGATTTGATTATTTCATTACATTCATTGCCAAACCTCAGGCTGAGGGATTAAGGGCCTGAAATATAGAATGAGTTTACTTTGTTGGAAGAATAAGGCTGGGTTGGGTAGCCATAAGGAAGTCATGGGGCAGGAGGTTACTAGTATCTTGGTGTGGATGGGCACTGAATAGTAACTTTTTCCTGCTTTCCAAATTTCCTAAATTTGCTATAGATCTTTCCATGCTAGAGCTACTAAAATGAGGACATAAGGGCTAGATGTGTGGAGATTAAGAATATGGATTTTGGCTTCAGATAGTCCTGGGTTCGAATCCCAGCTCAAACAACTCCTAGCTGTGCAGTCTTGGGGAAATCATTTAATCTTCCTCAGCCTTAGCTTCCTCATTAGGGAAATGGGACTATGTATAGGAACACCTACCTCACAGGAATTTGCATCGATTAACATGAGTTGATTTGTGTAAAGTGTTTAGCACAGTTGCTGACAATAAACAAAAAATAACGAATGTTATCTTTTTGTAAAATGGTCTGATGTGTGGAGTATGCAAGGACTCAGAGTCATCTCTCTCTCTCTCTCTCGCTCTCCTTTCTTCCTCCCTTCCTTCCTATCTTCCTTCCTTCCATTTTTCTTCCCTTCCTCTATCTCCACCTCTCTATTACTTGCTTTTTAAAAAAAAATTTTTTTTTTTACCTTTGTTGTGGGTTATCTATGGAGTATTTATCTTTCTCAGATAGATTTCCTCATCAGTCACTGCCATTCTCAGGTCTATCTCCCCCTGCTCCCTCCTCATTGTATTCTTGTGGATGATTTCAACACTGTTTATGGCATCTAATGAGTTCACAGCACATCTGCCTTCCTGATCATAGAAGGGATTTCAAATCCAAAATGAAATAGGTTTTGGGCGAACTCTGATATTATTTCCCCTTTCATCGCTGCCCATAATAAAAGTTGTTCTCTCAATGTGTTACCTTCTTACCTGCCAGTGATGTGGAACGAATAAATGAGATAATAATTTGGTATAAGGGAAGGAGGTAGGAAGAAGGGGTGGATTTTGCAAGGTTTCTCTCTATTGCTATTAAATCCAGGAGTAAATTTTGGCTGTGCTTGTAGGCATGCAACCACATTTAATGTGACAGGCAGACTCAGTCAACTGACACCTACTTTTTATGTGTCCAGTTCTATGCCAGGTGCCCCAAAGCTATTAAGACTTATGAGACACTATTTCTGATCTTAAGTTGCTTAAAATCTAGCTTAAAAATTCAGATTATATGTTTAATAGTTAAATAATATTATAAATAATAGTTCATAAAACTGTTAGATGAAAATGAAGTGGAAAAAGTTTTGTGGGGGAAATGGGACCTGAGCTAGGCCTGGAAGGTTGAGTTTGGATAGTAGAGGAAGATGGAAGGCATTCCAGTTATACATATGTTGCCGGTGGTGAGGAATAAAGAGAGATACTACTAATAGTCTAGTAGCAGGAATAAATATGATGTGTGCAGGAGACAAGACAGAATGAATGACAGAAGCAAAAAGTACCTTGTAGAGAGCAATGGGAAATATGACTATAAAGCATAAATACGGCCAGCTTCGAAGGGATTGAAAGACTGGCTGAGGATTTTTTTTGTATACAATGTGATGATTTGGTAAATTTATGCTTTGGAGAATGATTACCAAGAATGAGATAATTAACACATTCATCACCTCACATAGTTAATTCTTTTTGTGTGTGTTTGGTAAGAATGTGTAAGATCTACTTTCAGCAACTTTCAAGTATAAAAGACCATATTATTATAAATTGTTACCATTCTCTATACTAGAACCTCAGAACATATCCTTCTTATAAATGAAAATTTGTGCCCTTTGACCTACACGACCCCATTTCCCTTTCCCTCCAGCCCCTGCTAACCACCATTCTATTCTGTTTCTATGAAATCAGCTTTTTTAAAAAAAGATACGATATATAAGTGATACTATACAGTATTTTTCTTTCTCTGTCTGGCTTATTTCACTTAGCATAATTCCCTCCAGGTTCATCCATTTTGTTACAAATGGCAGGATTTCCTCCTCCTTTATGACTGAAACATATTCCTCTGTGTGTACGTATGTGTGTGTGTGTGTGTGTGTGTGTGTTTATCACATGTTCTTTATCCATTTATCTGATGAAGGACATATTTTGGCTAATGTGAACAATGTTGCAATAAACCTGGGTTGCAGATATCTCTTCAAGATATTGATTTCAATTTCTTTGGATATATACCCAGGAGTGAGATAGCTGGATCCTATGGTATTTCTACTTTTAATTTTTTGAGAAACTTTCATAGTGTTTTCCATAATGGCTGTACCATTTTACATATTCTTCAACAGTGGACAGGGTTACCTTTTCTCCATATCCTCGCCAACTTGTCTTATTGGTAATGGACTGAGATTGCATGATAGGTAATAAGGAGTCATCATATGTTGAGTAACAGGGATATAATGGGATTAGAGCAGAGAGATCATTGAGGTAGGGATTAGGTGAGAAGCCAATACAATGGTATAAGGCCTACAACTAAACCAAGCTCCAGGAGCTTAGTGTTCCCTGGGAGCTTGTTAAACATGCAGAATTTTTCAGGCCTTACCCCAGGCCTACTATTTAAGTTATCCCTCATTGTGTAACAAATCACCTCAAAACTTGACAGTTTAAAACAGCAAGCATTTATCTCACATTTTTGTGTTCAAGAATCTCAGTGTAGGGCTTAGCTGGGTGGTTCTAGCTCAGGATCTTTCATGAAGTTGTAGTCTAAATTTTGGCTGGAGCTATAGTCATCTGAAGGCTTGACTGGGGCTGAAGGGCCTGCTTCCAAGCTCACTCATGTGGCTGTTGGCAGGAGGCTTCAGTTTTCACTAGCTGCTTGTTGGACATTTTAATTTATCACTATGTTGGGCTCTCCATATCCTGCCTGAGTGACTTCTCAACATGGTAACTGGCTTCCTCCAGAGTGAGTGATCCAAAAGAGAGAGAGAGACACAAAGCGACTAAAAGAAAAGCCACATTGTCTTCTGTAATCTAATCTGAGACATGATATACCATTATTTTTGTCCTATTATTTTGTCTTGGTCATGCAAACCAACTCTGATACAATATAGGAGGAGACGAAATAGGAAGTAAATAATGGGAGTTGGGGAATGATTAGAGGCCATCTTGTAAGCTGGCTACCATACCTACTGGTTCAGTATCTGCATTTTAAAAGTTCTCCAGGTCATATGTATGCATGTTATATATTGGCCTAAGGTAATATTCCTGCAAAAGCAAATGGTGAGGAAGAGAGATGTGAAAGAATAAAGTTATTGATTCAGTAGATCTAGGGAATGAAGTAGAAGGAAGAATCAAAGTAAAGAATCCAGTTTCTAGCATAGGAGATTAAAAAGTAGGAAGGTTGAGATGAAAAGGGGATGACATGCTCACTTTGACATGCTGAGTTGGAGGCAATGGGATATCTAGATTTGAAACTTTGAGACTGTGATGCTGGCATTTTGGTGGAAGGTGAACTGGGAGAGACAGCAGTAGAATAAATGTAGTGAAATCATAAATGAGTATAGAAAGTTTGAGACAAATGAAAGGACTGAGGCAATGAAGAGGAAGGGGATCTAAAATTAATAAGAGGTAGTCGAAAGTGGAAATTATAAGCAAAGTAGAAGATGGGTGGGCAGGAGATGAAGCCAGGCAATCTAAAATGCTAGGGAACAATTGTTTCTATTTAAATTGTTTCTACTTAAAAATTATTTAATTTTTAAAATAGGTATTACTTAAGCATTTGGTACAATATTCAGAAGTTATAAAAGTAAGTCACCTTTCATTCTTGTCTTTCAGCCAGATGTATCCACCTAGGTATGTTCTTTGCATATTTATTTATTAAACAAATGTTTATATAGCACTTGCTCTGTGTTAGGTAGTATTCTAAGACTTTTATAAACATTAACTAATTTAATCCTCAAAGAGCCCAAACATGGTAGGTAATATTATTTTCCCCATTATACGGATGAGGCAATTGGCACAAAGAAGTCACATAAGTATTAAGTGGTAGTGCCAAGAATCAAATTCAAGCTGGTTGACTTCAGAGTTCATACTCTTAACCATTGGGTTCGGCTTACTTTCATATATATATATATATATATATATATATATATATATATATACACACACACATATATATACATATATACATATGTATATATATATAAAAATTGGGGGGGATATATATATTTCCCCAAATTTTAACAGATGGTAGCATACTATAGACCACAAACGTTGTGGCACTTACTTTTTCATTTAAGTGTATATTTTGAAGAGCATTCTGTATCAGTAACATATGGATGTCTAATGATTGGACTATCATAATTTTTTTTTCCTAGTTGCAGGTATAGTGCTCAGTAATTTATCAGTTGCATATAACACATACTGCTCATCATGTTATGTGCCCTCCTTAATGCCTATTACCTAATTACCCCATTCTCCCAGCCCCCTTCCTTCCAGCAACCCTCAATTTGTTTCCTATAGTTAAGTGTCTCTCATGGTTTTTCTCCCTCTCCCATTTAGTTTTCCCTTCCTTCCCCTATGATCCTCTGCATTTTTTCTTATACTCCACATATGAGTGAAACCATATCATAATTGTCTTTCTCTGATTGACTTATTTCACTCAACATAATACTCTCCAGTTCTGTTGACATTGATGTAAAGGGTAAATATTCATTCTTTCTGATAGCTGAGTAATATTCCATTGTATGTGTGTGTATATATGTGTATATGTGTGTGTATATATGTGTACAATGGAATTATTATTATTATACACATATATACACACACAAACATACCACATCTTCTTTATCCATTTATCTGTCAGTGGACATCTTGGCTCTTTCCACTGTTTGGTTATTGTGGACTCTGCTGCTATGAACATTGGGTGCAGGTGCCCTTTTGGATTAGACTTACCATAATCTACAAACAAATTCCCTATTGATTAATTTAAAATACTTCTAATCCATTACAAAATCTCAAATTTATATCTTTATACTTTTGCCATTTATTATACATTAATATATATGTAGAATAAGTTCTTAAAAGTGGAATTCCTAGGTCTAAAGGTAAGTATGTCCCAAATTTGATAGATAGGGCCCAATCACTCTCCATTTAGGTTGTGCCAATTATAATCTCTTTGGCAGTTTATGAGAGTGATTATTTCCCCACATCCTCCTCATCACAGTGTGTTAGCAAACTTTTTCATCATCACCAGTCTGATGGGTGGAATATCTCAATTAGGCTTTTAATTTGTATTTTTCTTGTTTTGTATGAAGTTGAGCAACTATCATATGCGTAACTTGGTATTCTGTTCTACAAATAATCTGTTTATTATACTTTGATCATTTTCTATTTGGTCTTCTAAAATTGATTTTTAGGAGATCTTGTTATATTAGGAGAGTTCCTATTCAGTGATATAAGTTGTAAATATTTCTCAGTTTGTCATTTTTTTAACCTCATGGAAATTTTTACCACAGAGGAATTTTTATTTCTGTGTAGTCAGCTGTATCAGACTTTTCTTTTTTGGCTTCTGGGTTTTGTGTCATACACAGAAAGAACTTCTACACTGCAAGATTATTAAAAAATGACTTCACTCTTCTAGTTTTTTCATGGTTTTATTTTTCATGTTAAAACTAATCTATCTGGAATTTATCTGGGTTGGGTATGAATTGTAGATTCTACTTTATTCTATTTCTGGAATTCTACCTAGTTGTCTCAACACCATCTATTCACCTTTTTCTTCCCCACAGATTTAAATACCACTTTTAGTATATACTAAATTCCTGTATGTTTGGGTTTATTTCTGGATGTTCTAGTCTGTTCTATCGAGGAATCCTTCCCTTTTTGAAAGGACTCTTCAGCTTATTAAAATATTCTTACGGGAGTCCTATAAATATTGGGTTGCCTTTTGTATTTGTGTTTGTTTGTACATCATTAACTACTTGGCAGCAAAAATTGGGGGAAAGAGAGGAGGCAGTAAACTAATTTGTTAACAACATCTGAAACTTTAATGTAAATCAGTGAGAAAATGGGAGTTTATTTATTTTTTAGATTTTATTTTTTCAGTGTTCCAAGATTCATTGTTTATGCACCACACCCAGTGCTCCATATAATACGTGCCCTCCTTAATACCCACCACCAGGCTCACCCATTTCCCCACCCTCCTCCCTTCCAAAAGCCAGTTTTTTTCTCAGAGTCCACAGTCTCTCATGGTTCATCTCCCCCTCCTATTTGCCCCAATTCACTTTTTCTTTCCTTCTCCTAATGTCCTCCATGTTATTCCTGGTGTTCCACAAGTAAGTGAAACCATATGATAATTGACTTTCTCTGCTTGGCTTATTACACTCAGCATAATCTCCTCCACTCCCATCCATGTTGATACAAAAGTTGGGTATTCATCCTTTCTGATGGAGGCATAATACTCCATTGATATATGGACCATATCTTCTTTATACATTCATCTGTTGAAGGGCATCTTGGCTCTTTCCACAGTTTGGTGACTGTGGCCATTGCTGCTATGAACATTGGGGTACAGATGGCCCTTCCTTTCACTGCATCTGTATCTTTGGGGTAAATACCCAGTAGTGCAATTGCAGGGTCATAGAGTAGCACTATTTTTAATTTCTTAAGGAATTTCCACACTGTTTTCCAAAGTGGCTGCACCAATTTGCATCCCCACCAACAGTGTAAGAGGGTTCCCCTTTCTCCACATCCACTCCAACACTTGTTGTTTCCTGTCTTGTTGATTTTGGCCATTCTAACTTGTGTAAGGTGGTATCTCAATGTGGTTTTGATTAGAATCTTCCTGATGGCTAATGATAATGAACCTGTTTTCATGTGTCTGTTAGCCATTTGTATTTCTTCTTTGGAGAAGTGTCTGTTCATGTCTTCTGCCCATTTTTTGATGTGATTATCTGGTTTCTTGGGAGTTGAGTTTGAGGACTTTTTTTTTTTAAAGATTTTATTTATTTATTTGACAGAGAGAGATCACAAGTAGACAGAGAGGCAGGCAGAGAGAGAGAGAGAGAGAGGGAAACAGGCTCCCTGCTGAGCAGAGAGCCCGATGCGGGACTCGATCCCAGGACCCTGAGATCATGACCTGAGCCGAAGGCAGCGGCTTAACCCATTGAGCCACCCAGGCGCCCTGAGGAGTTCTTTATAGATCTTGGGTATCAGCCCTTTGTAGTGTCATTTGCAAATATCTTCTCCCATTCCGTGGGTTGCCTCTTTGTTTTGTTGACTGTTTCCTTTGCTGTGCAGAAGCTTTTTATTTTGGCAAAGTCCCAAAAAAGTCATTTTTGCTTTTGTTTCCTTTGCCTTTGGAGACATGTCTTGAAAGAAGTTGCTGTGGCTGATGTTGAAGAGGTTACTGCCTATGTTCTCCTCTAGGATTTTGATAGATTCCTACCTCACTTTGAGGTATTTTATCCATTTTGAGCTTATCTTTATGTATAGTGTAAAAGAATGGTCACATTTCATTCTTCTATACATAGCTGTCCAATTTTCCCAGCACCATTTATTGAAGAGACTGTCTTTTTTCCACTGTATATTTTTTCCTGCTTTGTCAAAGATTATTTGACCATAAACTTGAGGGTCCATATCTGGACTCTCTACTCTGTTCCACTGGTCTATGTGTCTGTTTTTGTTCCAGTACCATGCTGTCTTGATGATCACAGCTTTGTAGTAAAGCTCGAAATCAGGCAACATGATGCCCCCAGTTTTGTTTTTCTTTTTTAACATTTCCTTAGCAATTCAAGGTCTTTTCTGGTTCCACACAAATTTTATGATTGTTTGTTCCAGAATTTGAAAAATGTTGATGGAATATTGATCAGGATGGCATTGAAAGTGTAGATTGCTTTGGGCAGCATAGACATTTTAACAATGTTTATTCTTCTAATCCATGAGCATCAAATGCTTTTCCATCATTTTGTGTCTTCTTCAATTTCTTTCATGAGTGTTCTGTAGTTTCTCAAGTACAGATCTTTTACCTCTTTGGTTGGGTTTATTCCAAGGTATTTTATGGTTCTTGGTGCTATAGTAAGTGGAATTGATTCTCTAATTTCCTTTCTATATTTTCATTGTTAGTGTATAAGAAAGCAACTGATTTCTGTGCATTGATTTTATATCCTGCTAAATTATTGAATTACTGTATAAGTTCTAGTAGTTTGGAGTTGATTTAAAAAAAGAGTAAGAAATCTCCTGTTTATCTAAAATTTGTGATGATCCTATAAAGCCACTCACAAGGTGATATTCTAGAATATGCTCTGAAGTCAGTCTGCCTAGATGTAAATCTTTGCTATACAGCAGTAATACTTTGAAAAACTGTGGCTATTCTCCGAAGTCCTCAATTTACTGCTTATCTTGCATATTCGTCCACGTTCTTTTGGAACATAGCTTGATAGATTTAACCTCTCTAAGTCCAGTTAACTTTGATCACTTAAATACCTGGTATATTTGAGTTCTCACTACCACTACTGTTTGATATCTTAGAATTCTAGAGCAGGGATTGCCAAACTACTGCCAGCAGGTCAAATCCAGCCTCCTACCAGTTTTTGTGCTCAGATTTTTAAAGGATTATAGAAAAACCAATCCAGCCAACCAACCAACCAACCAAAGAAGAATATGTAACAGAGGCAGTATGTGAACTGCAAAGCCTAAAATATTTACTATCTATGTGACTTTCTGCAGAAAATGTTTCCTAACCTCTGTTCTGAGTATAGATTAGTTCTTTGTCTTTGAAAAATCATACTTATCTTGTCAATGACAAAGCAACTTTCCTCTTAAACTCTAAATGTAATTACAAGGCATTTACATGGTACAGAAATAGGGTCTTTTTTTATTCTCCATCTTATACCTCATCTAACCCTCATTTTCATGTAGCAGATGATGGAGATTTAAAGGCTCACAAGGGAATTTCCTTTGCATGACTTTGAGGCAGGATTCATGGTTGAAAACCTGAGTGAGCTTTTGAGACAGACTTTTCAGGCTGTGACCCAACCTTGTTGCAGATTTGTTTAGAGTAAATCAAAGTAACTAGACATCAATTTATTTTCGAACCATCTATTTTCTTCTTGGTTTTCTTGTGCACTCTAAAGGAATTATTTGTTTCCTTTGCTGTTCCCCTTTTCCCTCCTCCTCTGTGCATGTACACACATATATGTATTCTCTAGCTGAATCTCTGGAGTCTGGAAATTATTTCTTGGGTACATGAAATCATTGAATCATAGAATATTAAAGGAGTTATAATACCATATAATGTTTTTTATAATATTCAGGGAGCCTCAAAAATATTTTACACAATTGAATTGTATACACAGTTAAACCAAGGCTCTAATTTTACACAACAGATAACTGGAATCATGGGAGGTTTAGTTAAATGTCCAAGTTCCCACAATTATGAAGGGACAGAGCTGGACTAGAGGATGCATCATTATTAATTAATTAATGTTTCATTATCAAAACCTAAAGCACTTCCCCTGCCAAGTATGTCTCCTCTTTTGCCTGAGGTGCTAAAAGTGAGCTGGGTTGGAAAAGAGGAAGAGATTGTCCTTCTAGCTTATTCTCTCTTCCTTAGCATTCAGATTGGGCCTGTCCAGGTTACTAGTTTCTCTCTCCAATATTCCACATTGAGGAGAAAATAACCTATTAAGTTTTATTGTTTTATTCTTACTTTCCTTATTGTACCTGGATTGTTGGGACTGCTCATTTTATAGTTCATTTTTGGAAAAAAAGCTATTGTTGGTTAGATAGAAATGTACTATATTCTTTTTTTCTTCCCAAATATCTCATCATTTCCAATCTCATCTGGATATAATGAATTAGAGTACATTTAGTAAGATAGAGAACCCCCGGTTTCTTATAATCTCAACCTGGGTATACTTTGGCATGTAGGGGCTAGGATTTCTAGACTTCACATTTTTGTCTTAACTCCCAGTTTTTCCTAGAGCTCAGTTAATCTGTTTCTCTCTCTCTCTCACTCTAACTCTTAAAATGTGTTTTAAAGACTTATGCAACTTCTTAGGAAAGGCTTCTTTGTTCATCAGTGGAAAGATAAATAATGTAGTGTCTGCTTCATTTTAGAAACTACTAAGTTCATTCTTTTACAACTCTAGAGAGCTAAAATACATTTTTTTTCCAAGGTAGAGTGGACCTTAATGGTATTTAACAAGTGGAAGCTGCCTGCAGAGTGATAGAGTTTAACTGAAACAGAAAAAGATTATTAATTTTTAACCGCTGAGAATGTCTTTGGCTGAATTCAAAGAACTCTCCACATTTCAGAGGGTATCTTAGGTCTTCCATTCTCTCAGCTTAAACTCCAAGCTTTTCAAGGACCACTTAGCATTAGCTATACCTGTTCAGCTAAATCACTCTCCATATTTTCAAAACTAAAATATATTATCAGTGTTTTGGAATAAATGATGGAGACGTTGAGCAAAAAGCTGTGTGAATTAATGCAACATTTTGATGTTGTATTGACTGGGATATGGGTCCTTAGAAGAGCCACTTACAATATTAATATGAATTATTCTGGGTTGCCTGGGTGGCTCAATCAGTTAAGGCCCCAATTCTTTTTTTTTTTTTTATGGTGTTATTTTAGTCACCATAAAATACATCAGTAGTTTTTGATTCAGTGTTCCAAGATTCATTGTTTATGCACCACACCCAGAACTCCATGCAATATATGCCCTCCTTAATACCCATCACCAGGCTCACCCATCTTCCCACCACCCTCCCCTCTAAATCCCCTGGATTGTTTCTCAGAGTCCACAGTCTCTCATGGTTCATCTCCTCTGATTTGCCCCGATTCACTTTTTCTTTCCTTCTCCTAATGTCCTCCGTGTTATTCCTTGTGTTCCACAAATAAGCAAAACCATATGATAATTGACTTTCTCTGCTTGACTCATTTCACTCAGCATAATCTCCTCCACTCCCATCCATGTTGATGCAAAAGTTGGGTATTCATCCTTTCTGATGGCTGAGTAATATTCCATTGTATATACGGACCACATCTTCTTTATCCTGTCATCTGTTGAAGGGCATCTCAGCTCCTTCCACAATTGCATTATTGTGGACATTTCTGCTATGAACATTGGGGTGCATATGGCCCTTCTTTTCATTACA
Organism: Lutra lutra; assembly: GCF_902655055.1. Taxonomy (NCBI): domain Eukaryota; kingdom Metazoa; phylum Chordata; class Mammalia; order Carnivora; family Mustelidae; genus Lutra; species Lutra lutra. The sequence goes on from NC_062296.1 coordinate 21,690,743, forward strand.
TCTGTATCTTTGGGGTGAATACTCAGTAGTGTAATTGCTGGGCCATACAGTAGCTCTATTTTTAACTTTTTGGGAACCTCCATTTCTTAAGTATTTATATAGAAACAAAAGAGAAACTGTTTCATGCATTTAGGAAAAAGATAAAAAATACTATAAAACATGGGGGGAGTTGCAGGATTTTTTTCTAAAAAAAAAAAAAAAAAGCAAATATCTATCTCTGGTCACGGGGTATCTCTACCTGGCTTCAAGCTTCTTTTCTGACTTTCACTCAATATACATTGGTGCAATGCTTACTCTGCCCAGACAATATCTTTTGTCCTATGGCTCATAGGTCTCTTTAAAAGTGAGAGGCATGAAGGTTGGTTGCAGGCTTCTTTGTAGCTCCTGCTGCTAATGATCATTGGCTTCATTTTGCTTCACTTCTCCCATTTATTACTTTGACACTTGGTGAATTGAAATCCTTACTCTCCTCACTCCTCAGAAAGGCTTAGTGTCTTTAACTGAGTAGCAGGCATTCGTGGAGTACACTGATATGTATACAGTAGATGTTGAAAAAGAGCTAAACTTGGAGGCCCTCCTTAATGAATTAGTACTACATTTTGAGAGATTGGGGGGCCCTGAGGGAAGAAATATTTGAGATGTGTGCAGAGAATGGTGAGGTGTCCTAGGCTGGGAACCTGAATTATGTCATTGACATTTTTAAGTTTCAGAGCTTTGGTTTATTGCACATAAAGCTGAATTAGTTAGGCTAGTGATTCTTACCCTTTTGGACTTTCCTTACCCCAGCACTTTGGTAACAGGAAAAACAAGAAGGTATCATGCTAAGATTGCCTTCTGGTGGCATTCTCCCATTCACTCATACCCTTGACCAAGCTGAACTTGGTTCCTGTGCACCCATCACTGGAGCTCTATCTGAGCCTGTTTCCTGTCATAGATATTCTTTTTTTTTTTAAAGATTTTATTTACTTATTTGACAGAGAGAGAGATCACAAGTAGGCAGAGAGGCAGGCAGAGAGAGAGAGGGGGAAGCAGGCTCCGCACTGAGCAGAGAGCCCGACGCGGGGCTTGATTCCATGACCCTGAGATCATGACCTGAGCCGAAGGCAGAGGCTTAACCCACTGAGCCACCCAGGCACCCCATAGATATTCTTAATATCTCCACAACCCATCCTCTCTTAATTGTCATGATTCCTGTTCTCTGAGGACTCTATTCTACTCAATGAAAAAGGATAATCAAGACACCAGATACATGAACCCATGCTAATCTCTTGCTTCTCTCAAGCAAAAATATCTCCATATAATTTTAGTGCACAAGATTCCAGGAAAGTCTAAATGCTGAATCTTCATTCTTGAATTCTCTTACTGGATGGTGAGACTTTTACATATTAGACAAGTCAGTGGAAGAAAAAATTTTGGTGGTGTTGGTAGTGTTGTGTTCTTTGGTATTTCCTTTTCCCCCCACTTTTTAAAAAGTTTTTGTTTTAATTCCAGTTAGTTAACATACAGTGTTTATAGCAGGTTCAGGTATACAATATAGAGATCCAACACTTCATTACATTACCCGGTGCTCATCACAACATCCCCATCATCCTGGTTCTCATCAAAACATCCCACATCATCCCACATCATCCCCATCACCTATTTCCCCCATCCCCCACCTACCTCACCTCTGGTCACCATCAGTTTGTTCTCTATAGGTAAGAGTCTATTTTTTTTTAATTAACATGTAGTGTATTATTTGTTTCAGAAGTACAGGTCTGTGATTCATCAGTCTTACACAATTCACAGCACTCACCATAGCACATACCCTTCCCAATGTCTATCACCCAGCCACCCCATTCCTCCCACCCCTCTCCATTCCAGCAACCCTGTTTGTTTCCCGAGGTTAAGAGTCTCTTACAGTTTGTCTCCCTCTCTGGTTTCATCTTGTTTCATTTTTCCCTCCCTTCCCCTATGATCCTCTGTCTTGTTTCTCAGATTCCTCATATCAGTAGAACATATGATAATTGTCTTTCTCTGATTGACTTATTTCACTTAGCATAATACCCTCTAGTTCCATCCACATTGTTTTTTTTTTTAAAGTCTTACTTTAAATTTTATTTTTTATAAACATATATTTTTATCCCCAGGGGTACAGGTCTGTGAATCGCCAGGTTTACACACTTCACAGCACTCACCATAGCACATACCCTCCCCAATATCCATAACCCCACCCCCCCTCTCCCAACTCCTTTCCCCCAATCAACCCTCAGTTGGTTTTGTGAGATTAAGAGTCACTTATGGTTTGTCTCCCTCCCAATCCCATCTTGTTTCATTTATTCTTCTCCTACCTTCTTAACCCCCCATGTTGCATCTCCTCTCCCTAATATCAGGGAGATCATATGATAGTTGTCTTTCTCCAATTGACTTATTTCGCTAAGCATGATACCCTCTAGTTCCATCCACGTCGTTGCAAATGGCAAGATTTCATTTCTTTTGATGGCTGCATAGTATTCCATTGTGTATATATACCACATCTTCTTTATCCATTCATCTGTTGATGGACATCTAGGTTCTTTCCATAGTTTGGCTATTGTAGACATTGCTGCTATAAACATTTGGGTGCACATGCCCCTTCGGATCACTACGTTTGTATCTTTAGGGTAAATACCCAGCAGTGCAATTGCTGGGTCATAGGGTAGTTCTATTTTCAACATTTTGAGGAACCTCTATGCTGTTTTCCAGAGTGGTTGCACCAGCTTGCATTCCCACCAACAGTGTAGGAGGGTTCCCCTTTCTCCGCATCCTCGCCAGCATCTGTCATTTCCTGACTTGTTAATTTTAGCCATTCTGACTGGTGTGAGGTGATATCTCATGGTGGTTTTGATTTGTATTTCCCTGATGCCGAGTGATATGGAGCACTTTTTCATGTGTCTGTTGGCCATCTGGATGTCTTCTTTGCAGAAATGTCTGTTCATGTCCTCTGCCCATTTCTTGATTGGATTATTTGTTCTTTGGGTGTTGAGTTTGCTAAGTTCTTTATAGATTTTGGACACTAGCCCTTTATCTGATATGTCATTTGCAAATATCTTCTCCCATTCTGTCAGTTGTCTTTTGGTTTTGTTAACTGTTTCCTTTGCTGTGCAAAAGCTTTTGATCTTGATAAAATCCCAAAAGTTCATTTTTGCCCTTGCTTCCCTTGCCTTTGGTGATGTTCCTAGGAAGATGTTGCTGCGGCTGAGGTCGAAGAGGTTGCTGCCTGTGTTCTCCTCGAGGATGTTGATGGATTCCTTTCTCACATTGAGATCCTTCATCCATTTTGAGTCTATTTTCGTGTGTGGTATAAGGAAATGATCCAATTTCATTTTTCTGCATGTGGCTGTCCAATTTTCCCAACACCATTTATTGAAGAGGCTGTCTTTTTTCCATTGGACATTCTTTCCTGCTTTGTCGAAGATGAATTGACCATAGAGTTGAGGGTCCATTTCTGGGCTCTCTATTCTGTTCCATTGATCTATGTGTCTGTTTTTGTGCCAGTACCATGCTGTCTTGATGATGACAGCTTTGTAATAGAGCTTGAAGTCCGGAATTGTGATGCCACCAACTTTGGCTTTCTTTTTCAATATTCCTTTGGCTATTCGAGGTCTTTTCTGGTTCCATATAAATTTCAGGATTATTTGTTCCATTTCTTTGAAAAAAATGGATGGTACTTTGATAGGAATTGCATTAAATGTGTAGATTGCTTTAGGTAGCATAGACATTTTCACAATATTTATTCTTCCAATCCAGGAGCATGGAACATTTTTCCATTTCTTTGTGTCTTCCTCAATTTCTTTCATGAGTACTTTATAGTTTTCTGAGTATAGATTCTTAGTCTCTTTGGTTAGGTTTATTCCTAGGTATCTTATAGTTTTGGATGCAATTGTAAATGGGATGGACTCCTTAATTTCTCTTTCTTCTGTCTTGTTGTTGGTGTAGAGAAATGCAACTGATTTCTGTGCATTGATCTTATATCCTGACACTTTACTGAATTCCTGTACAAGTTCTAGCAGTTTTGGAGTGGAGTCTTTTGGGTTTTCCACATATAGTATCATATCATCTGCGAAGGGTGATAGTTTGACTTCTTCTTTGCTGATTTGGATGCCTTTAATTTCTTTTTGTTGTCTGATTGCTGAGGCTAGGACTTCTAGTACTATGTTGAATAGCAGTGGTGATAACGGACATCCCTGCCATGTTCCTGACCTTAGCGGAAAAGCTTTCAGTTTTTCTCCATTGAGAATGATATTTGCGGTGGGTTTTTCATAGATGGCTTTGATAATATTAAGGTATGTGCCCTCTATCCCCACACTTTGAAGAGTTTTGATCAGGAAGGGATGCTGTACTTTGTCAAATGCTTTTTCAGTATCTATGGAGAGGATCATATGGTTCTTGTTCTTTCTTTTATTAATGTGTTGTATCACATTGATTGTTTTGCGGACATTGAACCAACCTTGCAGCCCTGCAATAAATCCCACTTGGTCATGGTGAATAATCCTTTTAATGTACTGTTGAATCCTATTGGCTAGTATTTTGGCGAGAATTTTTGCATATGTGTTCATTAAGGATATTGGTCTGTAGTTCTCTTTTTTGATGGGATCCTTGTCTGGTTTTGGGATCAAGGTGATGCTGGCCTCATAAAATGAGTTTGGAAGTTTTCCTTCTATTTCTATTTTTTGGAACAGTTTCAGGAGAATAGGAATTAGTTCTTCTTTAAATGTTTGGTAGAATTCCCCCGGGAAGCCATCTGGCCCTGGGCTTTTGTTTGTTTGGAGATTTTTGATGACTGTTTCAATCTCCTTACTGGTTATGGGTCTGTTCAGGCTTTCTATTTCTTCCTGGTTCAGTTGTGGTAGTTTATATGTCTCTAGGAATGCATCCATTTCTTCCAGATTGTCAAATTTGTTGGCGTAGAGTCGCTCATACTATGTTCTTATAATTGTCTGTATTTCTTTGGTGTTCGTTGTGATCTCTCCTCTTTCATTCATGATTTTATTAATTTGGGTCCTTTCTCTTTTCTTTTTGATAAGTCTGGCCAGGGGTTTGTCAATCTTATTAATTCTTTCAAAGAACCAGCTCCTAGTTTCATTGATTTGTTCTATTGTTTTTTTGGTTTCTATTTCATTGATTTCTGCTCTGATCTTTATGATTTCTCTTCTCCTGCTGGGTTTAGGCTTTCTTTGTTGTTCTTTCTCCAGCTCCTTTAGGTGTAGGGTTAGGTTGTGTACCTGAGACCTTTCTTGTTTCTTGAGAAAGTCTTGTGCCGCTATATATTTTCCTCTCAGGACTGCCTTTGTTGTGTCCCACAGATTCTGAACCGTTGTGTTTTCATTATCATTTGTTTCCATGAATTTTTTCAATTCTTCTTTAATTTCCTGGTTGACCCATTCATTCTTTAGAAGGATGCTGTTTAGTCTCCATGTATTTGGGTTCTTTCCAAATTTCCTCTTGTTATTGAGTTCTAGCTTTAGAGCATTGTGGTCTGAAAATATGCAGGGAGTGATCCCAATCTTTTGATACTGGTTGAGACTTGATTTAGGACCAAGAATGTGATCTATTCTGGAGAATGTTCCATGTGCACTAGAGAAGAATGTGTATTCTGTTGCTTTGGGATGAAATGTTCTGAATATATCTGTGATGTCCATCTGGTCCAGTGTGTCATTTAAGGCCTTTATTTCCTTGTTGATCTTTTGCTTGGATGATCTGTCCATTTCAGTGAGGGGAGTGTTAAAGTCCCCTACTATTATCATATTATTGTCGATGTGTTTCTTTGATTTTGTTATTAATTGGTTTATATAGTTGGCTGCTCCCACGTTAGGGGCATAGATATTTAAAATTGTTAGATCTTCTTGTTGGACAGTTCCTTTGAGTATGATATAGTGTCCTTCCTCATCTCTTATTATAGTCTTTGGCTTAAAATCTAATTGATCTGATATAAGGATTGCCACTCCTGCTTTCTGCTGATGTCCATTAGCATGGTAAATTCTTTTCCACCTCCTCACTTTAAACCTGGAGGTGTCTTCAGGTTTAAGATGAGTTTGTTGTAGGCAACATATAGATGGGTTTTGTTTTTTTATCCATTCTGATACCCTGTGTCTTTTGACTGGGGCATTTAGCCCATTAACATTCAGGGTAAGTATTGAGAGATATGAATTTAGTGCCATTGTATTGCCTGTAAGGTGACTGTTATTGTATATTGTCTCTGTTTCTTTCTGATCTACTACTTTTAGGGTCTCTCTTTGCTTAGAGGACCCCTTTCAATATTTCCTGTAGAGCTGGTTTGGTATTTGCAAATTCTTTCATTTTTTGTTTGTCCTGGAAGCTTTTAATCTCTCCTTCTATTTTCAATGATAGCCTAGCTGGATATAGTATTCTTGGCTGCATGTTTTTCTCGTTTAGTACTCTGAATATATCATGCCAGCTCTTTCTGGCCTGCCAGGTCTCTGTGGATAAGTCTGCTGCCAATCTAATATTTTTACCATTGTACGTTACAGACTTCTTTTCCCGGGCTGCTTTCAGGATCTTTTCTTTGTCACTAAGACTTGTAAATTTTACTATTAGGTGACGGGGTGTGGACCTATTCTTATTGATCTTGAGGGGGGTTCTCTGAACCTCCTGGATTTTGATGCTTGTTCCCTTTGCCATATTGGGGAAATTCTCTCCAATAATTCTCTCCAACATACCTTCTGCTCCCCTCTCTGTTTCCTCTTCTTCTGGAATCCCAATTATTCTAATGTTGTTTCATCTTATGGTGTCCCTTATCTCTCGAATTCTCCCCTTGTGGTCCAGTAGCTGTTTGTCCCTCTTTTGCTCAGTTTCTTAATTCTCTGTCATTTGGTCTTCTATATCGCTAATTCCTTCTTCTGCCTCATTTATCCTAGCAGTGAGAGCCTCCATTTTTGATTGCACCTCATTAATAGCTTTTTTGATTTCAACTTGGTTAGATTTTAGTTCTTTTATTTCTCCAGAAAGGGCTTTTATCTCTCCGGAGAGGGTTGCTTTAATATCTTCCATGCCTTTTTCAAGCCCGGCTAGAACCTTGAGAATCGTCATTCTGAACTCTATATCTGACATATTACCAATGTCTGTATTGATTAGGTCCCTAGCCTTTGGTACTGCTTCTTGTTCTTTTTTTTGTGGTGAATTTTTCTGCCTAGTCATTTTGTCCAGATAAGAGTATATGAAGGAGCAAGTAAAATACTAAAAGGGTGGCAACAACCCCAGGAAAATATGCTCTAGCCAAATCAGAAGAGATCCCAAATCATGAGTGGAGAAAGGGGATAAAAAGGGGTTCAGAAAGAAAAAAAAAAAAAGAAACTATTAAAAAAAGAAAGCCGATAAAAAATATAAAAAGGAAAAAATATATATATATTAGATAAACTATTTAAAAAACGTTAAAAAAGAAAATGGTAAAAGTTAAAAAAATTTAGCAGAAGAGAAAAAAAAATTGAAAAAGAAAAAAAAATTAAATTAACTGCAAGGCTAAAGAATCATAGGGAGAAAGCCATGAGTTCCGTGGTTTGCTTTATTCTCCTGTGGAATTCCGCCGCTCTCCTTGGTATTGAAACTGCACTCCTTGGTAGGTGAACTTGGTCCTGGCTGGGTTTCTCGTTGATCTTCTGGGGGAGGGGCCTGTTGTAGTGATTCTCAAGTGTCTTTGCCCCAGGCGGAGTTGCACCGCCCTTACCCAGGGCGGGCTGAGTAATCCGCTCGGGTTTGCTGGGTTTGCTTTCGGGAGCTTTTGTTCTTTGAGCGCTTTCCGTAGAGTTCTGGAAGACGGGAATGAAGATGGCGGCCTCCTGGTCTCCGGCCCGGAGGAGCCGGGAGCCCAGGGCCCCACTCCTCAGTGCGCCCTCAGAGAACAGCGCCCAGTTACTCCTGTCACCCTGACCTCCGGCCGCGCTCCAAGCTGACCGAGCCTGCGACCGGTTCAAGGTAACCCCGAGCTTAGAGCTCACTCCTCGGCTCTGTCTCTGTAGCCAGCTTCCCTGTTCTAATACCGGTAAGCTCTGTGACACTCAGACACCCCCGATCCTTCTGTGACCCTGTGGGACCTGAGGCCGCGCTGACCCCGCCTGGGCTTCACCCCAGCTAAGCCTCTGGAGCGATGTCCCTCAGCGGAACAGACTTTTAAATGTCCCGATTTTGTGCTCCGTTGCTCCGCCGCTCGCCGGGAGCCGGCCCCTCCCCCCGTGGTCTATCTTCCAGTCGCTTTGGATTCACTTCTCCGCCAGTCCTACCTTTCAGGTAGTGGTTGATTTTCTGTTTCTAGAATTGCTGTTCTTCTTCTCTTCAATCTCCCATTGGATTTGTAGGTGTTTACAATCTTTAGATAAGCTATTTAGCTGATCTCCCGCTACCTGAAGTAGTCTCAGCCTGCTACTTCTCCGCCATCTTGACTCCTCCTCCCATCCACATTGTTTTAAATGACAAAAGTTCATTTTTGATGGCTGCATAGTATTCCTGTGTGTGTGTGTGTGTGTGTGTGTGTGTGTGTGTGTGTGTGGTATATATATATATATGTATATATATCTATGTACAGATAAATGAATGAAGAAGATATGGTATATGTATCTGTATATAGATATAGATATATAGATATATATATATAGATATATACCATGTCTTCTTTATTCATTCATCTGTCTATGGACATCTGTACTCTTTCCATAGTTTGGCTGTTGTGGACAGTGCTATTATAAACATTGGAATGCATGTGTCCCTTTGGATCACTACATTTGTATCTTTGGGGTAAATACCAGTAGTGCAATTGCTGGGTCATAGGGTAGCTCTATTTTCAACTTTTTGAGAACCTCCATACTATTTTCCAGAGTGGCTGCACCAGCTTGCATTCCCATTAACAGTGTAGGAGGGTTCCCCTTTCTCTGCATCCTTGCGATCACCTGTCATTTCCTGACTTGTTAATTTTAGCCATTCTGACTGCTGTGATGTGGTATCTCATTGTGGTTTTGATTTGTATTTCCTTGATGCTGAGTGATGTAGCACTATTTCACGTGTCTGTTGGCCATTTGGAGATCTTTGCAGAAATGTTTGTTCATGTCTTCTGCTCATTGTCTGATTGGTTTATTTGTTCTTCGGGTGTTGAGTTTGATAAGTTCTTTATAGATTTTGGATACTAGCCCTTTATCTGATATGTCATTTGCAAATATCATTTCCTGTTCTGTCAGCTGACTTTTGGTTTTGTTGACTGTTTCCTTTGCTATGCAAAAGTTTTATCTTGTTGAAGTCCCAATAGTTCATTTTTGTGCCTTGCTTTCCTTGCCTTTGGTGATGTGTCTAGGAAGAAGTTGCTGCAGTTGGTGTCGAAGAGTTTGCTGCCTATGTTCTCCTCAAGGATTTTGATAGATCCCTGTTTTACATTTATGTCTTTCATCAGTTTTGAGTCTGTTTTTGTATGCGGTGTAAGGAAATGGTCCAAATTCATTCTTCTGCATGTGGCTGTCCAATTTTCCCAACACCATTTTTTGAAGAGACCATCTTTTTTCCATTGGACATTTTTTCCTGCTTTGAAGAAGATTAGTTGACCATAGAGTTGAAGGTCCATTTCTGGGCTCCCTATTCTGTTCCATTGACCTATTTGTCTGTTTCTGTACCAGTACCATACTGTCTTAATGATTACAGCTTTGTAATAGAGCTTGAAGTCCGGAATTGTGATGCTACTAGCATTGCTTTTCTTTTTCAACATTCTTCTGACTATTCAGGGTCTATTCTGGTTCCATATGAATTTCAGGATTATTTACTCCATTTCTTTGTAAAAAATTGATGGTATTTTGATAGGGATTACATTATCTGTAGAAAGCTCTAGGTAGCATAGACATTTTCACAATATGTCTTCTTCCAATCCATGAGCATGGAACGTTTTTCATTTCTTTGTGTCTTCCTCAATTTCTTTCATGAGTACTTTATAGTTTTCTGAGTACAGATTCTTTGTCTCTTTGTTTAGGTTTATTCCTAGGTTATCTTACGTTTTCTGGGTGCAATTGTAAATGGGATAGACTCTTTAATTTCTCTTTCTTCTCTCTTGTTGTCGGTGTATAGAAATGCAACTGATTTGTTTGGATTGATTTTATATCTTGACACTTTACTGAATTCCTGTATGAGGTCTAGCAGTTTTGGAGTGGAGTTTTTGGGGTTTTCCAGATGAAGTATCATATCATCTGCAAAGAGTGAGAGTTTGACTTCTTCTTTGTCAGTTCAGACGTCTTTTATTTCTTTTTGTTGTCTGATTGCTGAGGCTAGGACTTACAGTACTATGCTGAATAGCAGTGGTGATAGTGGACATCCCTTTTGTGTTCCTGACCTTAGGGGACAAGCTCTGTTTATTCCTAGGTTATCTTATGTTTTTTGGATACAATTATAAATGGAATAGACTCTTTAATTTCTCTTTTGATATTTCTTGGAAATAACCATGTGCAAAAGTCCTAGTGAGAATTTTTCATACATTCGGATGCCATGGCCTAAGTAGTTGCCATTCCTATTATACTGCCTGGAAACACAGAGGTTCAAGTAGGTACAGTTACTATAGAGTGGAGGGTAGAGGGACATGTTCTAGTAAAGGCAATGGAAAAACACCCAATTCTACAAAACAAGGCCCCATTATATATGGAAACTGCTGCCAATGTTCAGATTTGCTTACTAGAGGGTAGATATATTCTGTTTCAAGCAAAAGAGATTTTAACCTTTCCTATGACAATGTTTCAGTCACCAACACTCTCAATTCTTCTTCCCCAATAAGTTTTCCACCTTTCAAATACGATTTTCACAGCTTTAGTTATGACTGCTTAAGCCTGGATAATGACCACAAATAACTCATCAGTTCCCTACTCCCCACTATAGTCTTCACTTTCTCCCTTCTGCAACCCTTTCTTTGCAATACATAATAGACACAGCAAAATGTTTATTCAACTGAATGAAATTCCACAAATTAAATTAACCTATAGTGTGGTTGTGATTGGGTCCATTCTTGCTTGATCTCAGTCTATAGCTTTCCATTGCCTGCGGAAATAGGTACAAGCTCCATAAAGAGCTCTTCCCACTCCTTTCAGCTTTATCTCTCACTATTTCCCAAGATGAACTGGAGGTTCCTACAACACCCAACTTAGTTTTTGTCTTTTCCCACTGCCCAGTGCTTTCTCTGTATTAAATTTTTTTTTTCCAAATAAACTTTTAGAATAAAGCAAGACCTGGGTTTGAATCCTGGCTTTGGCACTTAAACACTTATGTGATTGTTAAAATCACATAAATGCTCTGATTTTTAGTTTCTCTCTACATAAAATGGGCATGTTAATTGTACCTACCTCACTGGATATTCTACCTCCCTAGCCTTTCATCAACTGATATTTGAGATCAAAATATCACCATTGTGAGCTCAGGTTATGATTTTATTTTTTATCCAAACAAGTTTTGTTTTGTTGCATATACAATTGAATGAGCCAGGGTTAAACCACAGATCAGCAACATTTAGAGGCTGATGTTACCCTGGTAAACTAATCTGTTACTATCCACATCTGTCCCTTGATACCTAAGTAATATTTTTGCAAAGAAATTAATCCATTCAAGTTTTCATAGTGAATTACATGCATTTTCTTTTAGGATTTTTTTCAGAATTTTATGGCAAAATCAGTGACCCACTGAGTTGTCAACCTATGATTAAGAACTATAAAGCTAGGCCCTTCACATTTCATCATTTGATTATCAAAGATTTACTGAGCACTTACGGTGTGCCAACACTGTGCAAGGTGCCAAGGCTACATAATTGAGTAAGACACAATTTTAGTTCTCAAAGAGCCCATAATTTGGCAAGAGAAACAAATAGGCAATCCAACAATGACAATATAGAGTGATAAAAGCTGTGAGAGTGGAAAGTACAGGTGGCAGAAGAACTCCAGTAGGCCATTAAACAGTACTTGGTGCCCTGAAGGGTAGCTGTGTTTTCCCTTGTACGTAGAGGTGACACTTAGAGCCTTGTATCTGCTAGTTAGTTTTCACAGAGCCAACCACATACTCTCTCTTGGTGACCCCAGTGACCAATGGCACAAAACTTTGAGATGACTGGCCAGAGTTCAGGTGTCAGTCAGTGGCTGTGGAAGAAAGCAGAGCTAATTGGCCCACAAGGGATTCAAATTGGCAAGCATGGCCTCGTTAGCACTGTGCTTGCTCCTCCCTTCTACATGCTCTGGCTACCAACTCAGCTTCCCAGAGAGACCTTTAGAATCCAGGTATCTTTGGTCAGGTTTTTGCTCTCGGAGCCTTATAAGCATCCCTGAGAGTATTCCTCACCCTTGATTTTTAGAAGAGGAAATCAAGTCACAAAGAAAATTGGATTGAAGTGAAATTGCTGACAATATCATGAGGAATTTTCTAGGTTCTTTGATGAGTTTTACATCCTCATGTGATCTGTGCACCACCAGAGCGGGTAATAGACAGCTTCTACCAACACTTGATCTTCTAAGCTGCAGAGGGTTGCTCATTGCAAATTGTAACATTAGCTCTGAAAATGAGTCTTTCAAACACAGATGGGGAAAAAGTTTCCTGATTATCCCTTTCTTTGTTTCATCTTCACGCCTCCTCCAAGTACAAACCATTCTGTTCCTCCAAAACACCAAGTTTTTTCCCAGCACTCCCCAGTCCTTAACAAGCTGTTTATGTTCCAGGAAATGTCTGTTCTTATGAAAGACGCATCATGGCAGCTAAACAGCTGGAGTCTCTGACAGCCAATCAGCCAGGCCTTGGGGTATAAGTATGATGAGCAACTCAGCTAGAAAATGTCTATTCTTTAGCTGAGCAAATGTCATCTCCACCAGGAAGCTGCAAAAAGGATGGTGAGAGACTGCACTGAAGTGTCTGTGAAGCTGAAAAAAAAATCTATAAATATAAATATGCTGCAATATGGGAGTGCCTGATTCAAGGGTAAATATATAAATGTATCTCTCTTTAAAATGTTCAGAAGCACTATTTACATGCTCTGCACATTAAATGGAATAATTATAAGTAATATGTCTTAATATATTATTAACCTTAACAATATTAATTCATAGATTTTCCTAAGATAGATTCTTGCAAGAAATTAATAGCATTGTATAACTATACAGTCCTTTGTGCTTGAAGAAAATGGCTACCTAACACAAACAGGATAAGACCACTGAGTTTGGCTGTTAATTGGAATTGGCTTACTCTAATCCTTGTATATACTTATTAAGGTTATCAACATTTTTCTGAGCAGAGGTTCCTAGGCCAGTAAAAAAAAAAGGAAAAACTGTGTGTGTGTGTAGATAGATAAATATAGATATATACTTGAGACCTAATATTAAATTGCCAGAATTTTATTTTGCCATGTAAGAACACATATACACACAACTACCAAGTACTGTTATTATTTTAAAAAGAAAAGGCTGTTTAAAAACAAGCAAGTAGGAAGGCCAGAGTATTAAAATAAAAACAACCATTTTGTTGACTACATTAAATTATATGACTAACTTAGCCTCTGTAAAAAAAAAAAGATAAAAAAGAACTTAGACAAAAAAAAGACAGAAACATAATTAAATTTAGTCTTTGTTATCCTTATCTTTGTTTTTATTTCATCTCCAGCAGGCGCAAACTGCATCACAGACTGGCACAGGACCATGAGCTGGCATATGGGAACAACCTATTTTAAGTGTGAGCTGTTTCCAGCTATAAGAAGTGGGGTAGGGACTAACACTCTGAAACAGGTCCCTCACGAAGACTCATTCCAAAAGAGGGAATGGAATAGACCATGCCCTCTTATTAAAGGATTTTTATAAGCTCTCTAAGCATTTCTTAAAAGATCTAGGTATAGGTCAGATTCTCTAGTCTGCTGACATGATAATTAATGGGTTGTGAAAATCTGATTGGTCAGAAAAATTGTTAGTGTGTTACAAAATGAAGCTACTCATATCATGGAAGAGTCAGTCAGTAATGGTAAATTTCCTAAAATTAAACTCTTTGCCCAGATTTCTATTGAAGTAATTTAACATTTAACCAGCTGACCATTATCATACTGCATTAAGTAATCAAACTTTCTGTATGGCTTTGACTATTTTCTTTCCATTAGTTGACTATTTTTACTTTATGTCTCTTTGACCAATTTTAATTATTTTATCATTTTGGGTATCATGCTGGATTCACATTATTATTATTTTTTTTGACACTGTGATCAGTATATTAGAAATTGTATGCTATTAAAAAACAAAATTCAATGGAGTAAATTTGAAGATCTAACTGGCTTTATTAAGTAATTCATGAGTCAGGCAGCATCCCATCTAGTGGGTAGAGGGGAGCTCTGAGGAGTAGTACGAAATAGGCTTTTATAGGAAGGAGAGTAGGGAAAGGAAGTTATTAGCAAAACAAAAGATTGTTTCAGACAAGGTCACTTTTCCATATAAGAAAATGCAGGGGGTCTTTTCATGCAGATTATCTCATCATCCTTTGATGGGGAGGGGAAGGGAAAGGGACCATGTGACAGATTACCTCTTTGGTACTGATCAGGAAATTCCTGACTAACTGATTAAGACTACATTTCTGGGGGAGATCAAAATTATAGTTAGGTTAGGTATTAAGCTGTAATTTGGTGACTTGGTCTAGAGTAAGTGACTCCATCTTGGGCCTGTGGGTTTCTTTTTAACAATGTTGTCCTCTTTATGACCTTACCGTTTTCATCCTGTCATGTTCTTACACACATGGTTTACACCTATCCTGGGTTCCTTCTTCATGCAGACTTTTGATATTTGTACATATTGTCTTCTGGCTATTTCTTATGCTGTTACAATTCTGACATCTTTTCCACTCTACATTTTTTCCCTCACATCTCTCACTGTTCTTGCTTCTTTGTTTCATAGTAATGTGTACATGCATTTCTCAACTGAAAATGCAATTCAGTTCACATATATTTGGATTCACTGTTTAGATGGCACTGTATTTGGCTCTGTGGAGGAGTCAGAGATAAGCGTGGCCCCATTTCTGCCTCTAAGGAATTTATGGTTGAATAGAAGGTAAAGATAAATATTCACCCCAATATCCACTAGTAGCTAGACCATAACAGTTTCCCAAAGAAGAAATATGAGGAAGAAGAGATTTTATAGCTAGGTTCAGAAAGAAGAGAATATTTGAGATGGAACTTGAAGGTGTATAGGATTTTGACAGGTAGAGATAGAATTGGGAGAAGAGCATGAGCAGAGAGTTGGAATGATTTTCCATGATGGGCCATACCTAGAGAATTTGGAGCACAGACATTACCATTTGTCTGACTAAAGCAAAATATAAGTGCTATGGCAAAGACAAAAGAATAAAAATGATAGTAATTGAAAGACTTTATTGATTTAAAATCAGCAAATTATGGTAACTGGTTTAACACAAGTATTTTTAATTGTGTTAAGAGTAGTGAGTTGAATAAATTAATTAAAAAACACATGGAGTTAATTGAGTTCACATCTATTAGATGTGCAGTCTTCAGCAGGTTACTTAGCAGAGTTATACCTCAGTTCCCTTACCTGTAGAAAATGAGATAATGGTTAAAATAGTGCCTGGCTTATAGTAAGTGCACAATAAATTGTAGCCATTATTACTTAAAAAGAGTCAGCTTACAGGTTGAGTTTCAGTTTCTCTCTTGAGTTATCTCTGCATATAAGGAAGGACTATCTGCTAATTTGCAGACTGACCACTCAAGATCTATGCCTGGGATCTCTGAATATTGTCATGATCTGGAAGTCTTGTACTAGGCAGAACTTAGACTTGAAAGATTTCCAGGAAGAAAGAACAAATAATGTGTATTCCAAATCATATGCAGCCTGTTAGAGAAATATGAGGCTTACCTGAAACACTAAAAGTCATTTTGCTTGAAGTAGACAATTTTCCAGATTTAGTCACAATATGCTCAGTGCTGTTTCCACCTTTTTGAGCACAGGTGTGAGTCAGTTAGGCATGGGTGTGTGATTTTCTAGTCTTTCAGATGACACAAAGAAAGTCTGATTGCTTTGCTTGGCGCCTAACAATAGGCAGCCTGTGGGTTCACTCACCACATGCTAGGAGGAAACATTGTTTTCCGCCTGGGGTATGTTTAAATCAGGGAGTTTGTTTGGTGGAAGAGGGGTTGGAAGAAATTGCTGCTGCCAGTGACTCTGCATTAGGGAAACCAGGTTTGTCAAACGTACCTAAAAGATCAACTACAGGGGCGCCTGGGTGGCTCAGTGGGTTAAGCCTCTGCTTTCAGCTCAGGTCATAATCCCAGGGTCCTGGAATCAAGCCCCACATCAGGCTCTCTGCTCCATGGGGAGCCTGCTTCCCCCTCTCTCTCTGTTGGCCTCTCTGCCTACTACTTGTGATCTCTGTCAAATAAATAAATTTAAAAAAATCTTAAAAATGAACTACATTGTTGGGGTGTGTGGTATTTAAATGGGGTGTCTGATTGGATGGGGGCCCCCAAATGCTGGGCAAGCATCAGTGGAACCAATGGTGTGGGCATTATAAGGATTCATCTGAGGCAGAACGAAGGAGATAGAAGTTTATTGAATACACAGCAGGGGGTGAGGGGCAGGGCAGGATAGCAGAGGAGAGGCCCTCTTCACCCATGAGGCAGTGGGTTAGGAATACACTGCAAAGGAGTGGACTGCCAGCAGGCCAGCAAAGAAGAGGATGGATGTGTGCAGTGAGGCAGTGGGTGGAGCTGTTTTTAAAGGGGGAAGGTGAGAAGGTATGACAATGTATGGAATTTTACCATTTTTGGTAACTGTGCTTAGTTATAAGTAGTCTATTGGTTAGTTAAGGTCTAGTTTGTTGAGAGATTTTTGATTACTGATTCCATTTCTTTGCTGGTTATGGATCTGTTCAATTTTCTATTTCTTCCTATCTGAGTTTTGGTAGTTTATATGTTTCTAGGAATTTATCCATTTCTTCCAGATTGCCTAATTTGTTGGCATATAATTGCTCATAATATTCTATTACACTTACAATTACATCATAATATACTCTGTATTTCTGTGGTGTTGGTTGTGATCTTTCCTCTTCCATTTGTGATTTTATTTATTTGGGTCCCTTCTTTCTTCTTTTTGATAGGTCTGGCTTAGAGTTTATCAATTTTGTTGTCTTTCAAAGAACCAGCTCCTAGATTTGTTGATCTGTTCTGTGTTTTTTTTTACTTTTATATCATTGATTTATGTTCTAATTGTTATTATTTTCCTTCTGCTGGTTTTAGGCTTTATTTGCTGTTTTTTTTTTTTTCAGCTCCTTTAGGTGTAAGTTTAGGTTGTGTGTTTGATTTTCTTCTTGAGGAAGGCTTATATTACTATATACTTCCTCTTGGGACCACCTTTGCAGTATCCCAAAGGTTTTTGACTGTCATGTTCTCATTTTCATTTGCTTCCATGTATTTTTTTTCCATCTTTACTCTTTAGTAGGATGTTCTTTACCCTCAATATATTTGTGGTATTTCTAAAATTTTTCTTGTGGTTGACTTCAAGTTTCATAGCATGTGGTCTGAAAATGTGCATGGCATGATCTCAATCTTTTTGTACTGGTTGAGGCCTGATTTGTGATCCAGTATGTGATATGTTCTGGAGAATGTTCCATGTATGCTCAAAAAAATGTGTATTCTGCTGCTTTAGGATGAAATACTCTGAATATATCTGTGAAGTCCATCTGGTCCAGTTTGTCATTCAAAGCTATTGTTGCCTTGTTCATCTTCTGTTTAGATGATCTGTCCATTGCTGTGAGTAGGGTGTTAAAGTTCCCTACTATTATTGTATTTTTATCAATGAGTTTCTTTATATTGCTTATTAATTGATTTTATATATTTTGCTGCTCCCAAGTTGGGGACATAAATATTTGCAATTGTTAGATCTCTGTGTTGGCTAGACACCTTTATTATGATCTAGTGCCCTTCTTCATCTCTTATTACAGTCTTTGGTTTAAAAGGAAACAGACAACAAAACTAAGAGGCAACCCATGGAATAGGAGAAGATATTTGCAAATAACATTACAGATAAAGGGCTGGTATCCAAGATCTAAAAAGAATTTCTAAAATTCAACAGCCAAAAAACAAATGACTCAGTCAAGAAATGGGCAGAAGACATGAACAGACACTTCTCCAAAGAAGACATCAAATGGCTGATGGACACATAAAAAAAATGTTCCACATCACTTGCCATCAGGGAAATACAAATCAAAACCACAGTGAGATACCACCTTACACCAGTCAGAATGCCAAAAATTAATAAGACAGGAAACAACAAATGTTGGCGAGGATGTGGAGAAAGGAGAACCCTCTTACACTGTTGGTGGGAATGCAAGCTGGTACAGCTACTCTGGAAAACACTGTGGAGATTCCTCAAGATGTTAAAAATAGAGCTACCCTATGACCCAGCAATTGCACTACTACGTATTTACCCCAAAGACACAGATTTAGTGAAAAGATGGGGCACCTGTACCCCAGTGTTCATAGCAGCAATGTCCACAATAGCCCAACTGTGGAAAGAGATGAGATGCCCTTCAACAGATGAAAGGATAAAGAAGATGTGGTCCATATATACAAAAGAATATTTCTCAGCCATCACAAAGGAAGAATACCCAACTTTTGCATCAACATGGATGGAACTGGAAGGGATTATGCTAAGCGAAATAAGTCAAGCAGAGAAAAACAATTATCATATGGTTTCACTCATATGTGGAACATAAGGAATAGCATAGAGGACCAAAGGGGAAGGGAGGGAAAACTGAAGGGGAGATGTCAGAGAGGGAGATGAACTGTGAGTGACTATGGACCCTGAGAAACAAACTGAGCATTTCAGAGGGGAGGAGGTAAAAGAGTGATGGGTACCAAGTAGGGCACCATGGTGTGATGAGTACTGAATGTCCTATGTAACTAATGAATCATTGAACACTACATCAAAAACTAATGATGTACTATACAGTGGTTAACTGAACATAATTAAAAAAAAAAACAAAAAATAACATCTAGTTTTTCTGATGTTAAGTATGGCTCTTCCAGCTTTCTTTTGATGTCCATTAGCATGATAGATAGCCCTCCACCCCTCCCTTTCAATCTGGAAGTGTCTTTCAGTCTAAAATGAATCTCTTGTAAGGAGCATATTGATAGGTCTTGGTTTTTTGTTTTTTGTTTTTTTAATCCTTCTGGATTCCGTGTGTCTTTTGATTGGAACATTTAGTCCATTTACACTCAGAGTGATTATCGATAGATATGAATTTAGTACAATTGTATTACCAGTAAAATCTCTGTTCCTATAGATTGTCTCTTCTCCTTTCTGTACTTTTTTGCTTTTGATATCTCTTTCCTGCTCAAAAAGTCCCCTTTAATATTTCTTGCAGATCTAGTTTAGGGGTCACAAATGTCACAACCTCCTTTAGTTTTTGCTTTTTGGGAAACTCTTTATCTGTTCTATTCTGAATGATAGCCTTGCTGGTATATATAGATATAGTATTTTTTTTTTTAAGATATAGTATTCTTGGCTGCATATTTTTTTCCCATTCAGCAGGTACTGTTGGCCTCCCATGTTTCTGTGGACAGGTCTGCTGCTAACCTTATGTGTCTACCCTTATAGATTAAAGACCTTTTGGTCCTAGTTGCATTCAGAATTCTTTCTTTGTCTTTGTATTTTGGAAGTTTCACTATTATATGTCTTAGTGTTGACCTGTTCTTGATATTGAGGGGAGGCCTTTGTTCCTCTTGGTCTTGAATGCCTGCTTCCTTTCCCAGATTAGGGAAGTTCTTAGCTATAATTTATACAAGTAAACCTCCTGCCCCCTTTTCTCACTCTTCTTCTTCTGGGACTCCTATGATATGGATATTATTGTACTTCATGAAATCTCTGAGTTTCCTAAGTGTATATTCTTGATCTAATAGTTTCTTTTCTCTCTTCTTTTCAGCTTCATTATTGTCCATAATTTTATCTTCTTTATCACTGATTCATTCCTCTGCTTTCTTCCATCCTTGTTGTGATTATATCCAGTCGAGTTTTTATCTCAGTTATAGGATTTTTTTTTTTAAATTTTCGCTGGACTGGTTTTTAGGCCTTTTATCTCTGTAGCCAGAGTCTCTCTGGTGTCCTCTATGCTTCTTTCAAGCCCAGCAAGTATTCTCATGACTGTTGTTCTACATTCTTGTGCAGATATATTGCTTCAACCTGTTTTGAGCGAATCCCTGGCTGTGATTTCTTCTTGATCTTTCTTCTGGGGAGAATTCTTTCATCTTATTATTATGTCTAGGTTTCTGTCTTTTGTGTATTATGAAAGCTTGGTATGTTTTCTGCTCTTGAGAGTAATACTATATTAAGCGGGGGTCCTACATTGTCCAGGACCTGACAATGCATCAGGAAGTATTTATAGTGTGTGCTGTGTGCATACACATTACGGTGTATGGTATATGCTGTGTGCATACATATGCTCCTCTGCTGGTGTGTTTCGGCTGTTGTTTCCCAGAGGTCAGTCGTCTGCAGAGTTCCTCCTTGCTTGCAATGTGGAATGTTTGGATCTGTAACTAGGTATACTTTCATTTGTTTGTGAAGGTAAGCCTGATTTTAAAAAAAAGTCCTGATCTGAGAAAAGAGAAAAGGAAAAAGAATAAGAAGCAAACAGACAAACAAAAGGCATAAACCTGATTCCAAAGAAAAGGAAAGAAGGAAAAAGAAAGGGGAGGAGCCTGATCCAAAAAATGAGAAAAGGAAACAAGCAAGCCAACAAATGAACAAAAAAACCTATAAGCCTGATGCCAAAGATAAAGAAAAAATATACAAAATTTTAAAAAGTGAAGAAACTAAAGAAAGCCTGGTCATATTTCCACCAGACCTGAATCGAACCTGATGTTTTAGAGCACTACATGATCTGAAGCCTTGATCCATGTGGAGGGCCTGTATTGGTTTTCTAAGGGAGAGAGGCCCGCTGTACTGGCTCATAGTCAGACCTGCTCTAATAAATATGCCCATGCCAATTGCTGGGGTTTGGGGTTTGGTATAAACAACTCCAACCTCCAATAGAAGCACTGTGTTTCTCTCTGAAATCCAACAGTCTTGGTAGGCAGGGGCATAGAACATGATATCACTGTGCCCTCTCCTTCCCAGGGAGGGTAAATTGTAGCTGCTGTTCTTCAGGAGGCCCTCATGGAAGGATGAAGAGTCTACTCTTCTATATCCCAGGATCTCATCAAATCCCTGCCTTCAACCTGTCTGTGCCCAGCTGTCAGCACACCCAGTGACACAGTTTCCCTGTATTTTTCATTTCATTTTATTTCTTTTCAGTGCTCCAAAATTCATTGTTTATGCACCACACCCAGTGTTCCATGCAATACATGACCTCCATAATATCCACCACTAGGCTTACCCAATTTTTATCTCTAGACAGCTGCAAGGATTCAAAACAACAAATCTTAAAATACCTGGCCAGGCATGGACCTACTCCCTTTCCCTGGAGGAAAGCCCTGTAGCCCTGCGCCCAGCACCTGTCTGTCTCAGAAAAACAGTAGCCATCCTGTGTGAATGCCCAGCGTCTATGTTAAAGCACCTCAAAAAGCTGCAACCAGGTTATCTGCCTTCTGCATATGCCCCTGTTCTCCTGCTGTTGAATGGCCACTCAATGCTACCTGGTGGGTCTGTTGTCCTTGAAGATGCAATATGCCCTTTCCCAAATGCACTCTCATAGGGGAACCTTCTCTCATGCAACCCAGGGGGATCCCCATACCATAATACCTTGTGTGTACCCTATGCACTACTGTGCTCTCTCTCCTACTTTTTCTTCTCTCCCTGACTCTCTCTGGAAAAGGGCTCCCACCCCTCTGCAGTACGTGGCTTTTTTCTCTCCCAATTCACCTCTCTGAACCTTGCATCTGCCACATCACCTCCCTCCAGTTGTGAAGATTGTTTTCTTAATCCTCAGATTGATTTCCTAGTTGTTTAAAATGATTTGTTGTTGATCTAGCTGTGTTCAAGGGACAAGGCAAGCCCAGTGTCCCCACAGTATTCTGCCATCTTAACTCCTCCTAAAAATTTGCTTTATAATCCTGTTTGTTTGCTCCTTGTATTGAATATCTACAAGGGACCAGGCATTGTAATAGGCACTGGAGAGGAAAGGATATTATCTATCCACAAGGATCTTCCCTTCTGGGAAGTGGTAAGTTCAGTAACAGAGACATGAATGAGATAGAGCATGATCACCAAGCTGGGGGTATTGGGGATTTTGTTTTCTTTATCTCTGTGGTCACATGTGTCTCCACGGGCTTGCATGACAAATAGTAAGAGGTCAAAATAGTTTTTGACTTTACAACAGTAAGAGGTAAAATTTACACAACTCTGCTGCAGTCCAGAGGGTGGAAAAGGCCCAGCCACTGAGACAAGTCATAGCATCCAGAGTCTTTTCTTCATCAAAGGCTCACTTCTCTGATGAATGAACTATGAATCTCTCTCTCTCTCTCTCTCTCTCTCTCTCTCTCTCTCACACACACACACACACACACACACACACACACCAGTTTTCTGGGCATTTCTCTACCTTGTGAAGATCTGTGCTTAGCTGAGGTCTTTAAGAGCCATCCCATACACTGTTAGAGCCTGGCTGCATTGGTTGTGACAGCTCTAGGGCCCATAAATCCTTCTGGCTGCCACGTTTACTTAAGACCAGACATGGTTAATGTCTTCTTTAAGAAAGATACAAAATGTGGAAACAAGCTACACTTAACCCTATTCTGTTCAGTAGTTACCGGTAGCTTATGTGAGTCAGGAAAGACATAACATGGGGAAAGAAAAAACAGAGAAGTTAGAGATGCCATTAGCTGATGCAATAGTTTTGAGAAATCCATTTTCTTGGCCAGCTGAGCCAGTTTTTGTTAGTATTAAAATGTGAATCCTGAACTATGTTGCACAGCTTGGAATACTGAGGAACATTCTTTCTATTTTCTTTCTTTTTAAAAATATTTATTTATTTTTATTATTTATTTTTATTAACATATATTATTAGCCCCAGGAGTATAGGTCTGTGAATTGCCAGGTTTACACACTTCACAGGACTCACCATAACACATACCTTCCCCAATGTCTATAACCCAACCACCCTCTACCTACCGACCCCCCAGTAACCCTGTTTGTTTTGTGAGATTAAGAGTCTCTTATGGTCTGTCTCCCTCCCTATTACATCTTCTTTCACTTATTCCCTTCCTACACTCCCACCACCCCACATTGCCTCTCAACTTCCTAATATCAGGGAGATCATATGATAATTGTCTTTCTCTGATTGACTTATTTCACTAAGCATAATACCCTCTAGTTCCATCCACATCATCACAAATAACAAGATTTCATTTCTTTTGATGACTGCATAGTATTTCATTGTATATAATACCACTTCTTCTTTATCCATTCATCTGTTGATGAACATCTAGGTTCTTTCCATAGTTTGGTTATTGTGGACATTACTGCTATAAACATTTGGGTGCACGTACCCCTTCGGATCACTACGTTTGTATCTTTAGGGTAAATACCCTGTAGTGCAATTGCTGGGTCATAGGGTAGCTCTATTTTCAACTTTTTGAGGAACCTCCATGCTGTTTTCCAGAGTGGTTGCACCAGCTTGCATGCCCACCAACAGTGTAGGAGGGCTGCCCTTTCTCTGCATCCTCGCGAGCATCTGTCATTTCCTGACTTGTTAATTTTAGCCATTCTGACTGGTGTGAGGTGGTATCTCATTGTGGTTTTGATTTGTATTTCCCTGATGCCGAGTGATGTGGAGCACTTTTTCATGTGTCTGTTGGCCATCTGGATGTCTTCTTTGCAGAAATGTTTGTTCATGCCCTCTGCCCATTTCTTGATTGGATTATTTGTTCTTTGGGTGTTGAGTTTGCTAAGCTCTTTATAGATTTTGGATACTAGCCTTTTATCCAATATGTCATTTGCAAATATCTTCTCCCATTCTGTCAGTCGCCTTTTAGTTTTGTTGACTATTTCCTTTGCTGTACAAAACTTTTGATCTCGATGAAATCCCAATAGTTCATTTTTGCCCTTGCTTCTGTTGCCTTTGGCGATGTTCCTAGGAAGAAGTTGCTGCAGCTGAGGTTGCTGCCTGTGTTCTCCTCAAGAATTTTGATGGATCACTTTCTCACATTGAGGTCCTTCATCCATTTTGAGTCTATATTTGTGTGTGGAATAAGGAAATAGTCCAGTTTGATTTTTCTGCATGTGGCTGTCCAATTTTCCAAACACCATTTGTACAAGAGACTGTCTTTTTTCCATTGGACATTCTTTCCTGCTTTGTCGAAGATTAGTTGACCATAGAGTTGAGGGTCTATTTCTGGGCTTTCTATTCTGTTCCATTGATTTATATGTCTGTTTTTGTGCCAGTACCATACTGTCTTGATGATGACAGTGTTGTAATAGAGCATGAAGTCTGGAATTGTGATGCCACCAACATTGGCTTTCTTTTTCAACATTCTTTTGGCTATTCAAGGTCTTTTCTGGTTCCATATAAATTTTAGGATTATTTGTTCCATTTCTTTGAAAAAAATGGATGGTATTTAGATACGATTGAATTAAACGTGTATACTGCTTTAGATAGCGTAGACCTTTTCAAATATTTGTTCTTCCAATCCGTGAGCATGGAACATTTTTCCATTTCTTTGTGTCTTCCTCAATTTCTTTCATGAGTACTTTATACTTTTCTGAGTACAGATTCTTTGCCTCTTTGGTTACGTTTATTCCTAGGTATCTTATGGTTTGGGGTACAATTGTAAATGGGATTGACTCCTTAATTTCTCTTTCTTTTGTCTTGTTGTTGGTGTAAAGAAATGCAACTGATTTCTGTGCATTGATTTTATATCCTGACACTTTACTGAATTCCTGTACAAGTTCTATCAGATTTGGAGTGGAGTCTTTTGTATTTTCCACATAAAGTATCATATCATCTGCAAAAAGTGATAGTTTGACTTCTTCTTTGCCAATTTGGATGCCTTTAATTTCCTTTTGTTGTCTGATTGCTGAGGCTAGGACTTCTAGTACTATGTTGAATAGCAGTGCTGATAATGGACATCCCTGCCATGTTTCTGACCTTAGTGGAAAAGCTCTCAGTTTTTCTCCATTGAGAGTGATATTCACTGTGGGTTTTTCATAGATGGCTTTGATGATATTGAGGTATGTACCCTCTTTCCCTACACGTTGAAGAGTTTTGATCAAGAAAGGATGCTGCTTTTTCAGCATCTAGTGAGAATATCCTATGTTTCTTGTTCTTTCTTTTATTAATGTATTGTATCACATTGATTGTTTTGTGGATGTTGAACCAACCTTGCAGCCCTGGAATAAATCCCACTTGGTCGTGGTGAATAATCCTTTTAAAGCACTATTGAATCCTATTGGCTAGTATTTTGGTAAGAATTTTTAGATTTGTGTTCATCAAGGATATTGGTCTGTAATTCTCTTTTTTGATGGGATCTTTGTCTGGTTTTGGGATCAAGGTAATGTTGGCCTTATAAAATGAGTTTGGCAATTTTCCTTCCATTTCTATTTTTTGGAACAGTTTCAGGAATATACGTATTAATTCTTCTTTAAATGGTAGAATTCCCCTGGGAAGCTATCTTGCCCTGGGCTCTTATTTTTTGGGAAATTTTTGATGACTGCTTCAATCCCCTTACTGGTTATGGGTCTGTTCAGGTTTTCTATTTCTTTCTGGCTCAGTTGTGGTAGTTTATATGTCTCTAGGAATGCATCCATTTCCTCCAGATTATCAAATTTGCTGGCATATAGTTGCTCATAATATGTTCTTATAATTGTATTTCTTTGGTGTTGGTTGTGATCTCTCCTCTTTCATTCGTGATTTTATTTATTTGGGTCCTTTCTCTTTTCTTTTTGATAAGTCTGGCCAGAGGTCTATCAATCTTATTAATTCTTTCAAAGAACCAGCTCCTAGTTTCATTGATTTGTTCTATTGTTTTTTTGTTTGTTTGTTTCTATTTCATTGATTTCTGCTCTGATCTTTATGATTTCTCTTCTCCTGCTGGGTTTTGGCTTTCTTTGTTGTTCTTTCTCCAGCTCCTTTAGGTGTAGAGTTAGGTTGTGTATTTGAGACCTTTCTTGTTTCTTGAGAAAGGCTTGTATCACTATATATTTTCCTCTCAGGACTGCCTTTGCTGTGTTCCACAGATTGTGAACCAATGTGTTTTCATTATCATTTGTTTCCATGAATTTTTTCAATTCTTGTTTAATTTCCTGGTTGATCCATTCATTCTTTAGAAGGATGCTCTTTAGCCTCCATGTATTTGGGTTCTTTCCAAATTTCCTCTTGTGATTGAGTTCTAGCTTCAGAGCATTGTGGTCTGAAAATATGCAGGGAATGATCCTAGTGTTTTGATAACAGTTGAGACCTGATTTGTGACTCAGGATGTGATCTATTCTGGAGAATGTTCCATACGCACTATAGAAGAATGTGTAGTCTGGTGCTTTGGGATGGAATGTTCTAAATATACCTCTGATGTCCATCTGGTCCAGTGTGTCATTTAAAGTCTTTATTTCCTTGTTGATCTTTTGCTTGGATGATCTGTCCATTTCAGTGCAGGGGGTGTTAAAGTCCTCTACTATTATTGTATTATTGTCAATGAGTTTCTTTGATTTTGTTATTAATTGATTTATATATTTGGCTGCTCCCATGTTAGGGGCAAAGATACTTAAAATTGTTAGATCTTCTTGTTGGACAGACCCTTTGAGTATGAGATAGTGTCCTTCCTCATCTCTTATTATAGTCTTTGGCTTAAAATCTAATTGATCTGATATAAGGATTGCCACCACAGCTTTCTTTTGATGTCCATTAGCATGGTAAATTGTTTTCCACCCCACAGTTTTCAATCTGGAGGTGTCTTTGGGTCTAAAATTAGTTTCTTGTAGATAGCATATTGATGGGTTTTGGTTTTTTATTCATTCTGATACCCTGTGTCTTTTGATTGGGGCATTAAGCCCATTTACATTCAGAGTAACTATTGAGAGATGAATTTAGTGCCATTGTATTGCCTGTAAGGTGACTGTTCCTGTACATTGTCTCTGTTCCTTTCTGGTGTACTACTTTTAGGCTCTCTCTTTGCTTAGAGGACCCCTTTCAATATTTCCTGCAGAGCTGGTTTGGTGTTTGCAAATTCTTTTAGTTTTTGTTTGTCCTGGAAGCTTTTTATCTCTCCTTCTATTTTCAATGATAGCCTAGCTGGATATAGTATTCATGGCTGCATGTTTTTCTCATTTAGTGCTCTGAACATATCATGCCAGTTCTTTCTGACCTGCCAGGTCTCTGTGGATAAGTCTGGTGCCAATCTAGTATTTTTTCCATTGTAATTTACAGACGTCTTGTCCTGGCTGCTTTCTTAATTTTCTCTTTGTCACTAAGACTTGTAAGTTTTACTACTGGATGATGGGATGTGGACCTATTATTTATTTTGAGGGGGGTTCTCTGGGATTCTGGGGTTCCTCCTGGATTTTGATGCTTATTCCCTTTGCCATATGAGGGGAATTTTCTACAATAATTTGTTTCAACATACCTTCTGCTCTCCTCTCTCTCCTGGAATCCCAATTATTCTGATGTTGTTTCGTCTTATAGTATCACTTATCTCTCGAATTCTCCCCTCATGGTCCAGTAGTTGTTTGTCTCTCTTTTGCTCAGCTTCTTTATTCTCTGTCATTTGGTCTTCCATATCACTAATTCTCTCTTCTGCCACATTTATCCTAGTAGTAAGAGCCTCCATTTTTTATTGCACCTCATTAATAGCTTTTTTAAATTTCCACTTGGTTAGATTTTGGTTCTTTTATTTCTCCAGAAAGGGCTTTTATTTCTCCAGACAAGGTTTCTCTAGTATCTTCCATGCCTTTTTTGAACCCAGCTAGCACCTTGAGAATTGTCATTCTAAACTCTAGATCTGACATACTGCTAATGTCCATATTGATTAGGTCCCTAGCCTTCAGTACTGCCTCTTGTCCTTTTTTTATGTGTTGAGTTTTTCTGAGTTTTTCATTTTATCCAAATAAGAATATATGAAGGAGAGAAAAAAAATACTAAGAGTGTGGCAAAGACCTCAGGAAAATGTGTGTTAACCAAATCAGAAGAGACCCCAAATTGTTGGTGGAAGAAAGGGGTAAAAAGTTCAAAAAAATTAAAAATAAGAATAAAGAAAATATATATATTAGAGTGGTGAATAGAACAGAGCCACCCACTTATTTTTGGGAGTATTTCGGTCTCTTAGAAGAAAGTACCTCCCGAAATTTTAAGGAAAGAAAAATATATATATATATTTATATACACACACACACACACACACACACACATAAGGGTAAACATGATGAAGTGATGGAATATGACTATAAATATGAAAATTTTAAAAAAATTCTAAAAAAGGAGTTAATAAGATAAGTTGGTTGAGAAAAGAAAGAAAAAGTAATTGGAGAGAATTTGCTCAGGCTGGAGACTAGAACAAAGTCCTGTGGTAGATTTAGGGTATATTTTTATCTATCAGAAGGAGTTTCATCCCAAATTATTTTAGAAGAAAAAACCCTATGTGTATACACAAATTAAGATTAGATACAATGAAGGATAAAATATGACTATAATAATGAAGGTACAAAAAGATTTTTTAAAGAAAAGTATTGTTAAGATAAATTAGTTAAAAAAACTTTAAAAGAGGAAAGAGTAAAAGTTAAAAAAATTAGAGGAAGAAAAAAATAAAATTAAAATAATTTTAATTAAGTTTGCAAGACTAAAGAATCATGGGGAGAAAGCCATGAATTCTATATTTTGCTTTTTCCTCCTCTGGAATTCCACTGTTTTCCTTGATAATAAACTTGATCTTGGCTGGATTCTTGGTGATCTTCTGGGGGAGGGGCCTGTTTTAGTGATTCTCAAGTGTTTTTGCCCAGGTGGAATTGCCCCGCCCTTGCCAGGGGCCAGGATAAGAAATCTACTACGGTTTGCTCTCTGTAGCTTTTATTCCCTGAATGCTTTCTATAGACTTCTGGAGGATGGAAATGACAGTGGTGGCCTCCCAATCTCTGGCCCAAAGGAGCCAAGAGCTCAGGGCCCCACTCCTCAATGAGCCCTTGGAGAAAAGTGCTCAATCACTCTCGTGTCCCTGTCCTCTGGTTGGGCTCCAAGCTCACCCAGCCGGTGACCAAGCGTCTCTGTCTCTGGCACACAGCCCTGTCTGAGTCTCCAAACCCAGCAGATTCCTGCCATTGGGATAGGGGAATTTTGTGTCCTTCTTTATGTACTCTGAATTTGAATCTAAATAATCATATGATCTCTTTTTGCTCAGTACAGTGGTAAAGAACATAGGCTCTGAAATCAGACTGATCTGGATTATATCCCAGTTAGTGATTTAATAGTTGGGTGTCCTTAAACAAGTTTTGTAACCTATGTTCCTTAATTTCCTCATCTGTAACATGTGGGTGAAAATACCTAGTAACTGGGTTGTTTTAAGGATTAAGCAACAGAGGTAAGGTTCTTGGCAAGGGTGTTAGCACCAGAGTGATAATTTAAGTATTTAGTATTATAAATATGTCCTTCTTCATGTCACTCCTCTTCTCAGAAAATGTCCATGATTTCCTACTGCCTAGAGAATCAAGTACTAGACTCTTACCTTGTAAATTTTTATAAGATTGGGCAGTAAGTTAAAATACTCTAAGAATGTTTTGGACATTCTCTGTCCATGAATTCTTTGAACTATAGGGTCAGACTCAATTAAATAAAGGAGAAGACCTTTCCTGGAGAGCAGTTAGTTGTGTATAAATGTAGTTCAAGCCAGTTCTATTTCATAGAATGATACACAGAAATCCAAAATAAGTCCTCTCCATTCATTTTGGGCTACACAGGAAGATTGTGGAAGCATGCAGAGGAGTACTGGTAATCCATGAATGGGTAACAGGTTCTTTTCACAATTAAAAAACTGATGCCCAAAGAAAATAAATCACCATAGTGACCTTGAATAAGGACACTATAGTCCTTTCAGTTTGGTGGACTTTTAGGCCAGCTTTCATTTATTGTACCATTCTGCTTCCTATTTTCTAGGATAGGACAAATGTGGAGCTGAATAACAAAGCCCATTTTCAGACATTAATAAATTAATTGTAATTAATTTCTCAGAGCTTCTTGCACTCCCATGTGATATCTTAAGAAGAGAGTCACTTAAACATATAAGTGTAGGTGAGAGACATGAGATACTACAGGGAGGGCAACATCAGATGGTTCTAGCAATGGGAGGCAGTATGAGGGCACTGGGCATTTGGAAAGCAGAGTCAGAAGAGGAATGAAGGCATGCTTTAAGCAAGATAGTTTTTTACCTTTCAGGTGTACTTCATTTACCTTTGGAGCAGTAGCAAGGTTGGGAAGTATAATGACGTTTAAGATTCAGGGTTGACTTGAAATCTGCTGAATTGAGGTCACCTATTCTTGACCTTCATTCCTTGACTGATGGTGAATTCAGCATTCAAACAAATTACTCTTTGCAGTTAAAATCTCCATAGATGAGTCCTATTGTAAGCTATGCTTAGTATTCTTGTGAATCATGCTTCTCTGTAAGTTTATCATTGAAGGGTTGATGAAGAACAGTCTATCAAAAATCATTTATATCTTGGAGGAGGAGTCAAGATGGTGGAGAAGTAGCAGGCTGAGACTACTTCAGGTAGTGGGAGATCAGCTAGATAGCTTATCTAAAGATTGCAAACACCTACAAATCCAATGGGAGATTGAAGAGAAGAAGAACAGCAATTCTAGAAACAGAAAATCAAACACTTTCTGAAAGGTAGGACTGGCGTAGAAGTGAATCCAAAAATCATTTTATATCTTCAGCTTGCCTCTAAAATTGTAATTGGTGAATATGTACTGATGTTCAGAGTCCCCATTATGTCACTTTACTAGAAGAGCTTGACCTGGATCCCAAATATTGGCTATGATTTCCTTGTACTATAACACTTTAGGAAACTTGCTATTCCTAAATTTTATGGAACTTAACTGGGTAAAAATTCTTAATTAAAAGAGATTTCCAGGAAATACAGTACTCATGTTATATGGCAAAGAGAAAATTTCCTGATCTTCACGTACCCAGAAAACCAAATTGGTAAGGCAGCTTCAGTGTATTGGCAAGAACACTTGACACTGACTAGCTGTGTGGCCTTGGTCACCTCACTCCTCTAGAGCCTGGTTTCTTTTCTATGATATAGGGAATAATTTTCTTACCTCACCTTACCAGAATTGGAGCCCCTTGCTTCTTCTGTTACTAAAAAATGCATTTTATTATGAATTACAGTGCAGCTTCTTTTTAATATAATTTAAGGATGTTACTATCTATTGTGCTCTCTAAGCCTTTCCCACGCCTGTTTATGAGGCTGTCTTTTTTTTTTTAACTTCTTTGTTAATCACAGCAGATATCTCTGTCATTTGGAAACCTATTCTATATTAATGAATATGGATTGGACTCTTCCTAATTGTTCTCTGAACACCTCCCAATTTTCAGCAGGGTAATTGATTTCAGTCAACTTCTTTAGTGCACTTTCTACACTCTTGAAGCCTGTAGTTTTCAAGTTCAGTATTTGTGTGCTTATACCCTCAGGAGTGCTTCATTTGGATCCCATTATAATCCTAGAATTCTAACCAGTCACTAACTTGGAGTGTATTTATTATTAAACTAATTCATTTTTTAGTATGGATGAGACTTGATTAGAGCATAACCCATATACAGAACCTAAATTTTCTAAAAAGTCAAATTATAAAAGCACTCTTTAATTTAAAACATTAAAAAAGTTATTTGGCTTTAGTGAAGAGAGTATAGAAATGTTTCCTATGCCTTTAGTTGTATAGAAGTCTGAGGCAAAGAAACTAAAGGTCATATGTCAAGTATTTATTGTGGACAATTAGTCAAAGAGAAGCCTCAGAAATGAGAGAAGCTCATTGGGGCAGTAATAATTTCATTTACAAAATTTGGTTTTAGCCTAACTTCTAGAAATGCAGAGAATAAACATAAGTATATTTGGATACACTTCCACATAATAGCTAGACTTTTCTGGTTCTGAAACTTTCCCCATATGATATATATGTATATGTGTGTGTGTGTGTGTGTGTGTGTGTATATATATATATATATATATATATATATATATATATATATGAGATAAATGATATATATTCCTCAAGTTCATGTTCAAAGATCTATGGCGACTTACTATTTTTCTATAGACTTTAGAGTGATTAATATTAACCTACACTAGATATTCTGTCATTAGTTCTGACTCTGAGAGGGCAAAGCTTCTTTTAAAAGAATATTTTATTTATTTATTTGTCAGAAAGAGAGAGAGAACAAGCAGGGGGAGCAATAGGAAGAGGGAGAAGCAGGCTCCCCACTGAGCAAGGAGCCCAATGTAGGACTTGATCCCAGGACCCTGGATCATGACCTGAGCCAAAGGCAGACACTTACCTGACTGAGCCACCCAGGCATCCCAGAGCTCAAAGCTTCTTATAAGATATTTTTGGGAGGAATACCTAAATCTAGAATAGAGCCTTAAGTACTATTTTGTACTAGAATTAACCTCATTGATGTTCTTATTGCTATTCTTTGAGATTCTTATTTTCACTCTTAAGCTGGACTATTGCAAAAACCTAACTGGACTCCCTATTTCTTTTATTTCTTCACTTCAACCCAATGCACACTATTGCCAGAATAATTTTCCCAAAATATTATGTATTCTCTTATTAAATCTTCAATGGCTACCTGCTACCATTGACCAGAATGCCATATCCTGTAATCTAACTTTTGAACTTACCTTTCAAATTCTATTTGTTATTACAACTTCATATATGTGTGCTCCAGCCAGCAGAACTATTGTGATTCCTTGAATACTCCATGCACATTCACACATTCCCCTGTGTCTACTTATGCTGTTCTTTCAGCCAGTATCTCTTTCTCACCATCTCCTTGTATCTGCATTTTATGTCTACATTTGTTAGGTAAACATAGGACTTTCGTTGGGAAAGAGAGACAATAAAGTAGAATGGCTTTAAAAATTCAGAAGTTCATTTTCTTGAATGTGACAGTTCTGTCATGTTTCAGAATGGCAGTGGTTCTGTTTTGCATGGCTATTCAAGAACCTAGCCTTTTTATTAGCTGTCTGTTGAACAAGTTATTGCTCTACCATCCCTTAGGGTGCAGTCCTGCTCTGAGTGGTCAAAGATGGCCCACTTCATCTAGGTTCCCGCTGGAGGAAGAAGAAGGAGTGCATAAAACAGGTCTATTCTCTTAAGGTTTATACCTGGAAGAGGCACAGGCCAACTTTTCACATTCCATTGGCAATAAATCACACAGTCACACATAACTGCAAAGGAGGCTAGGCATTATAGGAGGCCAGGCATTATAGTCTAGCCACATGTATGGAAGAAGTAGAGAGCAATTTTCATTGGCCAGCTCCACTTTATGCCACACTGTTGAAATCTGCTTCATTAGCCATTTTCTTTCTTTCGGGCCTTTCTGAGCCCCTAGGCTGAAAGTGATTTCTCCTTCCTCTGAGCTACTCTAGTCCAGGGTTTCCTTACCTGTGATGTGTATAAGAATCACTTGTGGCTTTGTTAAACTACAGTCTTAATCAGTTGTTCAGGGGCTAGGCCTGCAATTCTGCATCTCTAACAAGCTCCTCAGTAACACCCCTGCACTGGTTTTCAGAACACACTGTGAGTACAGATGTTCCAGCCCATTTTCTGTTCCTCTCTTGTGGGATATAACTTTTCTTCCTTAATAGTAGTTATTCATATGCATATCTTAACCTCCTTAATAGACCATTAACTCTCATAGCAGACTCTGGATTTCCTTGGCATTTTGTTTTTCTCACCCCGCCTCTCTCCAGCACCAAGAATGGTCTTGTACACTTAGAAGTACTTAATAAATATCTGAATAATTGATAGGAAGTATCAACTATTTTAGAATGTTGAGCATAAGCTTTTAAAAAGTCTTTATTTAAATTCCAGAACAGTGTGGAGATTCCTCAAGAAATTAAAAATAGAGCTTCCTTATGACCCTGCAATTGCACTACTGGGTATTTACTCCAAAGATACAGATGTAGTGAAAAGAAGGGCCATCTGTACCCCAATGTTTATAGCAGCAATGGCCACGGTCGCCAAACTGTGGAAACAACCAAGATGCCCTTCAACGGACGAATGGATAAGGAAGATGTGGTCCATATACACTATGGAGTATTATGCCTCCATCAGAAAGGATGAATACCCAACTTTTGTAGCAACATGGACGGGACTGGAAGAGATTATGCTGAGTGAAATAAGTCAAGCAGAGAGAGTCAATTATCATATGGTTTCACTTATTTGTGGAGCATAACAAATAGCATGGAGGACAAGGGGAGTTAGAGAGGAGAAGGGAGTTGAGGGAAGTTGGAAGGGGAGGTGAACCATGAGAGACTATGGACTCTGAAAAACAATCTGAGGGTTTTGAAGGGGCGGGGGGTGGGAGGTTGGGGGAACCAGGTGGTGGGTATTAGAGAGAGCACGGATTGCATGGAGCACTGGGTGTGGTGCAAATACAAGGAATACTGTTATGCTGAAAATAAAAAGAAAATAAATTAATTAAGAAAATAAATAAATTCCAGTTAGTTAACATATAGTGTAATATTAGTTTCAGGTGTACAATATAGTGATTCAACACTTCCATATATCTGGTGCTCATCATGACAAGGAGCATAAACTTTTGAAAGGCACCGTTACTTATGCCAGGTTTTGGGCTATGTTCAATGCAATCACTTGTTTGACTGGTTTGTTGGGAAACCCATTCCCACATAACCCAGACAAACTAAGGGAAAATCTGTCAGATAGCTGAGCTGAGGTAAGTGGAATTCAGCAAATGGAAACCACATTTTATCAAAGATTTTCCCCTCCATGGGCTGTGACTGGTTCAAAGGAAAAGCTAATCCCTATGTTTAGAATGCCTTTTCAGACAGCCTCTCTGTTTAATAAGAGTAATTTTGTGTGTACACAGCTTCATGAGTCAGTTTGATAATTTTTATTGAAGAGGTGGTTGTTTATTTTTCCTCCACCTGGAAGCACTCAATGATCTTCCATTTGAAAAGTATCAAGTCGAGTTCCAATTAAAGCTGACTGAGAACTCTTCTCAGCTTGACCCTATTTTAGCCTGTTCTTTTCTCAGTACTGACATAATGTTCTGGACCTTGAGGGTTAGAGTGGAAGAAGAGCAGATGAAGTGGGCTAGGTTTGAAAACAGACTACTTTGTAATCTAGTCTGATTCACATGGAGCAAAGCAGACATCAGGCCTTCTGCCTTACTCCTCCAGCCTGCATAATGAAACCCCTAACTGGAATTATTTTCTACTTGGAAATTGTCATAAATGAGACAGGGCTGAAGTTTTTCTTTGGTCTCTGTGTGGAAAAAGTTTTCACAAGTAAATGAATCATGTTACCAAGATTTTAGAGCTTCTTAGCTTAGATGAATAAATAAGTTTTAGTTTCTATTAGGCCCTCAACTAATGCATCAGTCACAAACCACAGAACTTCAGAGTGGAGTCCTCACTTCTCACCTACAGGCTCTCTCCTTGGCAGTACCTTGCTAGCCCTTAATTCCATGATTAGCCTTTGGTACTCAGAAACGGATATTCAGACATGCTACTAATTTATACTGACTGCTCTCTTTCCTTACTGTGACTAGTAAGAGTTTACAGTGTTATTAGTGCAGTGTGTCCTAATAAGTTGTTATTGCACATATTACTGTACATGACTTTGTAAGTATTCTACATGTTTTTTGCCTTCCCACTCCTTTGGTGAGAACTTAGAGCTTCAAAATTCAAGAATGAAAATGTTCCCAGTGGGGTTGGGACTAGGGTGAGCTAAGCCAGACCAGTGGGGAGCACAATTTAAGGAGGTGCTCACTCAAACACACTGACCCTGTACTTGCATGATCCTGAGAGTGACAGTCTTCTTAAATTTTGTGCCCCAGGGGACTGGCTTGCCTTATCTTAGTTCAGATTCTGATTTTCAAGGCAGAGAGCCTAAAGTACTGGTTTCTGAGATCAATTGGATAACAGTCAGGCCTTTAAACCCTCCTATCCCCTTTCTTTTTGGTAAATGCAGAAATCCAACAAATGCAGATGGGAGAAAAAAAATGAAATTCAGTAATCATGATTTTATTCATCATATGGATGTAAGACTCTCATTCTGCTCATTTGCCCTATATGCTAAAGCTAAACAAAGTCTTGACATAGATTTTATAATGAGGACACATTCATTATTGGCTTTGGGAATCTCTCTGATTTAAATCTTGACATTGCTCCTTAGTCTCAAAGCCCCCTGAATTTTCAGACCTGCACATCTAAATGCAGACAAGCACATCATTCCTATCCACTGCCAAACTATTCCCAACTTGCAAGGCACATGTGGACACCACTTAATTAGCTGTGATGTGCATTTTGGCATATGTCAGAAGTTAAAGCCACTTTCTTAAAGGAACTCAAACTCTGAATTTATCTTTATCAAAGCCTTGTCTAAATGATAAATATACACTGCCTCCTTGCTATCTACTGCCTGGAAATAAATCACTTTAGGATTGATTTGTTAACAGCTTTCTTCACTCTAGGGGTCTTCCTTCCCCAGAGGTTATACTGTCCTTCTTCACAAATGCTGATAACCAAACAAAACACCAAGCTGATCATAGTGAACAAAGAAGGAAACTTGGGGCAAGAGTAAGCAATTCCCTTTGCACAGCCTGGAAAAAACAAAACAAAACAAAACAAAACACAAAAAACAGCTTTACAAGACACAGTATCATATTCTAGAAACCTAACTCCCCACCAAACTACTGGTTAACAGATAGGATATATTCTCTCTTTTTCTTTTCTTTTCTTTTTTTTTTTTAGCAGTGTACTCTGGACTCTGGTACTGGAGCCAGGAATTACAAACTCCTCCAGGAATCTATCAAGTAGTATAAATAAGTAAAACTGGCTGGTTTATGAGGCATTCAAGAGTGGTGGGCACTTCTGGGAAACAGAGAATGTATTTCTCATCCACTCCAGCATCCTTTTGCCACGTGGGAACATGAGCCAGATCTTATTAGATCTTCTGATTCTTTAAGAGGAGGCAACTTGATATTTTTCTAAAATGATAGTTCCCATTTTTAATTCAAATTCAATTAGCCAATGTATAGTACATCATTATTTTTTGATATAGTCAACTAATGAATCATTGAACATTGTAACACCCAGTGCTCATCATATCATGTGCCCTCTTTAATTCCCATAACCCAGTTACCCCATCTGCCCACCCACCTCCCTTTCCACTACCCTGTTTGCTTTCCTCTCTGATTTCTTCCCACTCAGTTTCCCTCCCTTTCCCTCTTTGTCCTCTGCACTATTCCTTATGTTTCACATATGAGTGAAACCATATGTTAGTTGTTTCTCTGATTGATTTATTTCACTTAGCATAATACCCTCCAATTCCATCCATGGGGATATGAATTGTAGATATCCATCATTTCTGATGGTTGAGTAATATTCAATTGTATATGTGAACCACATCTTCTTTATCCATTCATCTGCTGAAGGGCATCTCATCTCTTTCCACAGTTTGACTATTGTGGACATTGTTGCTATGAACACTGGGGTGCAGGTGCCCCTTCTTTTCACTAAATCTGTGTCTTTGGTGTAAATACCTAGTAGTGCAATTGCTAGGTTGTAAGGTAGCTCTATTTTTTTTTAAAGATTTTATTTATTTATTTGACAGAGAGAGATCACAAGCAGGCAGAGAGGCAGGCAGAGAGAGAGGAGGAAGCAGGCTCCCTGCTGAGCAGAGAGCCCGATGCGGGGCTCGATCCCAGGACCCTGAGATCATGACCTGAGCCGAAGGCAGCGGCTTAACCCACTGAGCCACCCAGGCGCCCCCGTAGCTCTATTTTTAATGTCCTGGGGAATCTCCATATTGTTTTCCAGAGTGGCTGTACCAGCTTGCTTTCCCACCAAAAGTGTAAGAGGGTTCTCCTTTCTCCACATCCTTGCCAACCTTTGTTGTTTCCTGTCTTGTTAATTTTTGGCATTCTGACTGGTGTAAGGTGATATCTCACTGTGGTTTTGACTTGCATTTCCCTGATGGCAAGTGATGTGGAACACTTTTTTTATGTGTCCATCAGCCATTTGTATGTCTTTTTTGGAGAATTGTCTGCTCATGTCTTCTGCCTATTTCTTGACTGGATTATTTGTTTTTTGGGTGTTGAGTCTGAGAACTTCTTTACAGATTTTGGATACCAGCTTTTAATCTGTAATGTCATTTGCAAATATCTTCTCCCATTCCGTAGGTTACCTTATAGTTTTGTTGATTGTTTTCTTTGCTGTGCAGAAGCTTTTTTATTTTGATGAAGTTCCAGTAGTCATTTTTGCTTTTGTTTCCCTTGCCTTTAGAGATGTGTCTTGCAAAAAGTTGCTGTGTCCAAAGTCAAAGAAGTTACTACCTGTGTTTTCCTCTAGGATTTGGATGTAATCCTGTCTCACATTGAGGTCTTTCATCCATTTAGAGTTTATCTTTGTATGTGGTGTAAGAGAATGGTCAAGTTTCATTCTTCTGCATGTTGTTGTCTAATTTTCCCAGCACCATTTCTTAAAGAGACTGTCTTTTTTCCATTGTCTAGTCTTTCCTGTTTTGTCAAAGATTAGTTGGCCATAGAGTTGAAGGTCTACTTCTGGAGACTTTATTCTGTTCCACTGAACCATGTGTCTGTTTTTGTGTCAGTACCATGCTGTCTGAGGATCATAGCTTTCAAATGAACTTGAAGTCAGGCATTGTGATGCTGCCAGCTTTGGTTTTCCTTTTCAACATTACTTTGGCTATTCAGGGTCTGTTCTGTTTCCATACAAATTTTAGGATTGTTTGCTCAAGCTCTGTGAAAAATGTCAATGATATGTTGATAGAAATTACATTGAATGTGTAGATCACTCTGGGTAGCATAGATATTTTAGTAATATTTATTCTTCCCATCCATGAGCATGGAATGTTTTCTCATTTCTTTGTGTCTTCCTCAATTTCTTTCATAAGTGTTCTGTAGTTTCTAGAGTACAGGTCCTTTACCTCTTTGGTTAGGTTTATTCCTAGGAATTTAATGGTTTTTGGTGCATTAGTGAATGGGATCAACTCCTTACTTTTTCTTTCTTCAGTCACATTGTTCGTATATAGAAATGTAACTGATTGGGGTGCCTGGGTGGCTCAGTTGTTAAGCACCTGCCTTCGGCTCAGGTCATGATCCCAGGGTCCTGGGACCAAGCCCCACATTGGGCTCTTCAGTGGGAAGCTTGCTTCTCCCTCTCCCACACCCCCCTGCTTATGTTCCCTCTCTCACTGTCTCTCTCTCTGTCAAATAAATAAATGAAATCTTAAAAAAAAGAAATGCAACTGATTTCTGTGCATTGATTTTTGTATCCTGCCACCTTGCTGAATTGCTGTATTAATTCTAGTAACTTGCGGTTGAATCTTGGGTTTTCACGTAAAGTATCATGTCATTTGTGAGGAAAGAGTTTGACTCCTTTGCCAATTTGAATGCCTTTTATTTCTTTTGTTGTCTGATTGCTGAGGCTAGGACTTCTAGTACTATGTTGAACAATAGTGGTGAGAGTGAGCATCGCTGTTGTGTTCTTTACCTCAGTTTCTCCCCACTGAGAATGATATCCACTGTGGGCTTTTCATAAGTGGTTTTTATGATATTGAGGTATGTCCCCTCTATCCCTACACTTTGAAGAGTTTTAATCAAGAAAGGATGCTGTAAGAAAGGGCTGATACCCAGGGTCTATAAAGAACTCCTCAAACTCAACACACACAAAACAGATAATCATGTCAAAAAATGGGCAGAAGATATGAACAGACACTTCTCCAATGAAGACATACAAATGGCTAACAGACACATGAAAAAATGCTCATCATCACTAGCCACTAAGGAGATTCAAATCAAAACCACATTGAGATACCACCTTACACCAGTTAGAATGGCCAAAATTAACAAGACAGTAAACAACCTGTGTTGGAGAGGATATGGAGAAAGGGGAACCCTCTATACTGTTGGTGGGAATGTAATTTGGTGCAGCCACTTTGGAAAACAATGTGGAGATTCCTCAAGAAATTAAAAATAGAGCTTCCCTATGACCCTGCAATTGCACTGCTGGGTATTTACCCCAAAGATAATGTTGTGAACAGAAGGGCCATCTGTACCCCAATGTTCATAGCAGCAATGGCCACAGAGGCCAAACTGTGGAAAGAGCCAAGATGCTCTTCAATGGACGAATGGATAAGGAAGATGTGGTCCATATATCTATGGAGAATTATGCCTCCATCAGAAAGGAAGAATACCCAACTTTTGTATCACCATGGATGAGACTGAAAGAGATTATGCTGAGTAAAATAAGTCAAGCAGAGAGAGTCAATTATCATATGGTTTCTCTTATTTGTGGAGCATAAGAAATAACACAGAAGACATTGGGAGATGAATAGGAGAAGGGAGTTGGGGGAAATTGGAGGGGGAGATGAACCATGAGAGACTATGGACTCTGAGAAACAGTCTGAGGGTTTTGGAGGGTCGGGGGGTGGGAGGTTGGGTAAGCGTGGTGGGTATTATGGAGGGCACGTATGGCATGGAGCACTAGGCTGTGGTGCATAAACAATGAATTTTGGAACACTGAAAGAAATTAAAAAAACTAAATAAAAATTAAAAAAAAAAGAAACGATGGTGTATTTTGTCAAATGCTTTCTCTTCATCAGTTGAGAGGATCTTATGTTTCTTGTCTCTTCTTTTGTTGATGTGCTCTATCACACTGATTGATTTGTGAATGTTGAATCACCCTTGCATCCCAGGAATAAATCCCACCTGGTGATAGTGAATAATCCTTTTAATGTACTTTTGGATCCTATTGGCTAGGATCTTTTTGAGTATTTTGGCATCCATTTTCATCAGGGATATTAGTCTGTAATTCTCCTTTTTGATGGGGTCTTTGTCTAGTTTTGGGATCAGGGTAATGCTGGCCTCATAAAAGGAGTTTGTAACTTTTCCTTCTGTTTCTATTTTTTAAAACAGCTTCAGTAGAATAGGTATTATTTCTTCTTTAAATGTTTGGTAGAATTCCCCTGGGAAGACATTTGGCCCTGGACTCTTGTTTTTTGGGGGTTTTTGATTGCTGCTTCAATTTCCTTACTGATTATTGGTCTGTTCAGATTGTATATTTCTGTTTCAGTTTTGGTAGTTCATAAGTTTCTAGGAATGCATCCATTTCTTCTAGATTGCTTAATTTGTTGGCATATAGCTGTTCATAATATGTTCTTAAAATTGTATTTTCTTGGTGTTGGTCATAATCTCTCCTCTTTCATTCATGATTTTATTAATTTGGGTCCCTTCTCTTTTCTTTTGGATAAGACTGGCCAGAGGTTTGTTGATCTTATTAATTCTTTCAAAGAACCATTTACTAGTTTTGTTGATCTATTCTACTGTTTTTCTGGTTTCTAGTTTATTGATTTTTGCTCTATCTTTATTATTTTTCTTCTACTTGGTTTAGGCTTTATTTGCTGTGTTTCTCCAGGTCCTTTAGGTATAAGGTTAGCTTGTGCATTTGGGATCTTTCTAATTTTTTGAGAGAGGCTTGGATGGCTATGTATTTCCCTCTTAGGACCACCTTTGCAGTATCGCATAGGTTTTGAACTGATGTGTGTTTTCATTCTCCTTAGTTTCAGTGAATATTTTAAATGTTTGGAAGTTAAAGAAAAGTTTTAAAAAATTAAAGAAACGTTAAAGAAAATTTTATTTTTTAATTTTTTAAGGAAATTTTTATGGTCACTGTGGGGGACAAATTGCATATCTATGAAGGATAGATATGTCCTAAGTCCCAAAGTCTAACTCCAGCCCATTTGTGGTTCCTATTCAGGATGATGGCTCTTGATTCACTTGGTGACTTTTAAGGCTCAGCCACTCATGTTTAGGTTGTATGTTCTTAAAATACCAAGATGTTAAGATTTTAAAGCATCAAGTTTAGGATGATCTTTGCCTCCCTGCAGCTTTAGCTGCTTTTCCACATTCCTAGCACAACACAACTGTAGACACTCCATTTCCATTAGCCAGATGCATCTGATTGTTATGCCTTTATCTTTAGGGTAGGGTACAAGAACCCTCTGGAACCATCTGCTTCCTGAGGAAGAAGTACATAGAAATAATGCTGTTTTAGCCAGCTTGGCTTTCTTAAATTCTTAATATCTTGCTTGTGTGAACTATTACTTCTTGGCCCTTTTGACTTCTCTTGGTCTATTTCTGAATTTGGCAATTGTTCACTAATAAAGGTGGAGCTTGAATCCTGGTGTCTATTTCTTGAGGGAATGTTCTCTAAATTTATTCCTTATTGGTTTACTAACACTTCCTTGCTTTGCCCTGTGTCCTATTTCATTGATTTGCCCTGTGACCTGTATGTTTTATGTCAGCTCAGAGTTTTCCTACCTTTGTTATGTAAGATTTGAAATTGCCTTATGGCCTGTGGAAGTTGAAACACATCCCAAAGATTTTGATTATCTTCCAGGGGAGACTCATATACTTCCTGGGCACTCATTTTTTCTCTGTCCCACACTATATTTGGTGTGAAACATAGCTTCTCTCTCAAACCATCTATCAGTTCAGTTGATTTTTCCCCAGTGTGTATGTGGCCAGGGTCACATTACCCCCACCCCAGGCTTGCTCTGTCCCACTCTCTCTATGACCCTCCTGTCATAGCTCCTCACCTCTCCCTCCCATACTGTCCTGGCAACACCACATTCTTTACCTTTTATATTGACAGAGCAGCCTCCTCACACTTCTGTGGACTTGTTGCCAATTAATACTCAGGTTGTTAGTATTGTGGGATCACCTCCAATGACCTGTACAAACTCAGATTCTGTTAATTAACAAAAGCAATGTGAAAAACCTGGTTCTCTAAAATGTTAGGTTGTCACAACTTTACTGTTTGAAAATGTACCAGTGATAGTGGAATATTCCATGTTTTCCTAGAAGCAGCATCTATTTCTAATAAAGTTGTAGAGCTTCAGATATGGAGATTTGGGACACACCATTCCCCATTTATCTTAATTCTGTAGTTTCCAAGGAGACAGAACCCTGGATCTACTTCTCAGTCTAGGGCTGATATTTACCTGTTTACACAGCCTTGCTGTACTTTAAGACCATCAAACTGTGGCTTCATTTACATTGTGCCTATACTCTTCTCCCTGATCCAAAGTTTGGTACTTTCCCCTTACCCGTGGAGGTTTCTGGTTTCACTTTCCACAGTTTCAGTTACCCACTGCTGCTGTCAGTTGCAGTGAGGAAGCAGGTATTCCTTCTGACGAATTAGCAGAAGGTCAATAGTAGACTAACGCTGTCACAATGCCTGCATCACTCACATTTCATCTCATTACTAGGCATTTTATCTCATTATCACAAGAAGGGTAAGTACAGTGTAATAAGATATTTTGAGAGAGAGAGTGAGTGAGAGAGAGCTGCAGAGAGGGAGGTATCACATTCATATAACACAGTATATGGTTATAATTTTCTGTTTTATTGTTAATCTCTTACTGTGCCAAATTTATAAATTAAACATTATCATAAGTGTGTATAGGGAAAAACATAGTGTAAATAGGGTTTAGTACTATCTGCTATTTTAGGCATCTACTGCAGGTCTTGGAATATATCCCCTGTAGATAAGGTGGGGAATGCTATAACACTGCCACTTCTGTTGTTTGGTGAGTAGCCCATGGTTACTCTGGTATGCGGTATCCCTTGTATCAAGTTAATAAGCTTAACTTCGTCTGATTGTAAGGGTATCGCTAGTGGTGTTTACCAGAGGGACTTTATCTGCCCCAAGAATTTATTAAAATATTTGTCCTAATTCATAGAGTTTTCTCTCTTCAAGGACCTTTCACTGTAACATAACTTCCACGAAGGCAAGGAATTTTCTTCACTACTGTTAAGAACAGTGCTTGGGACATGTTGAATGAATGAATGAATGATGAATTCTGTTAACAGCCTTTAAAGTGATAAAATGATTTTCACTTTCTTTTTTTTTAATTTTGTTTTATTTTTTCAGTGTTCTAAGATTCATTGTTTATGCACCATACCCAGTCCTCCATGCAATACACGCCCTCCGTAATACCACCAGGTTCACCTAATCCCTCACCCCTTTCCCCTCCAAAACCCTCAGTTTGTTTCTCAGAGTCCAGAGTCTCTCATGGTTCATCTCCCCCTATGATTTCCCCCAATTATCTTTTCCTTTCCTTCACCTAATGTCCTCCTTGTTATTCCTTATGCTCCACAAATAAGTGAGACCATATGATAATTGACTCTCTACGTTTGACTTATTTCACTCAGCATATTCTCCTCCAGTCCCGTCCATGTTGATACAAAAGTTGGGTATTCTTTCTTTCTGATGGAAGCATAATATTCCATTGTATATATGATCTTCTCATTCTTATATAGAAGAGTATAGTACCTCATTTGAGCGTCCCTTGAACCCTATTTTGGGTTCTAGAA
Source organism: Lutra lutra (assembly GCF_902655055.1). Lineage (NCBI taxonomy): Eukaryota > Metazoa > Chordata > Mammalia > Carnivora > Mustelidae > Lutra > Lutra lutra. The sequence continues at coordinate 21,735,309 of NC_062296.1, forward strand.
TCAGAAAGACCTGACAAAGACCCTGTCTTAGTCTATTCTGGTTGTTATAACAAAATATCATAGATGGGGTGACTTATAAATAGCAGAAATATATTGCTCAAAATTCTAGAGACTGGGAAATGTAAGTTTAGGTGTCAGTGTGGTTGCATTCTGAACACCTACTTATTCATAGTTGACTGTGATTTTTTCCTTGTACCTACACATGGCAGAAGGGGCAAAAGAGCTCCCCAGGTCTCTTATAGGGGAACTAATGCCATTCATGAGGCTTCCTCCCATAATTACCTAAGTGCCTCCCAAATGCCCCACCTCCTACTACTTTAGGGATTAAGGTTTCAACATAAGAATTTTTTGAGGGGGATATATTCAGTCTATTGCAGACTCCCATTCCAACATTGAACTAACTCTATGATTTTGGGTAAATTACTTAACCTCTTTATGCCTTGATTGTTTTCAGTTGTAAAGTGAGGACAATGCTACCTATCTTGGTGGTTATGAAGATTAAATGAAGTGACTTATATGAAGGGCTTATCATAGAATATGGCACTAATTAATGCTCAGTAAACATCAGTGAGTATTTTTCATTTAAACTGTCCTTGATCTTCATCTTTTCAGATGTTGGGCACTTACATATCTCTGAGCCTCTGTTACTGTTCAGCACTAAATTTCATTTTGCCTTGTAGTAAAGTAACGTGTGTGTCTTCTTTGTCTAGCTGTAAACTCTTAGAGGGCAAGGTCCATGCATTATTTATGCATGTATCATTTTAGATAAATGTGTCTGTATATTGCCTGCACATAGTAGGCATTCTATTTGTGGTTGGAAGGTTTGCCTGAAAAGGAAGACTTTAGTTAAGTGTGTGTAGCCAGGCCTGGTTGTTGAATGCAGTGCACACATCAAGTAATAAATGATTATGATACAGCATTAATAACTTCTTTCCTGAGCAGTTTCAGAATGTAGCAACTAAAGAGGAGGGACAGAGGCAATGAAGGAGCTTTTCTGAGTACTGTGTGCCCCTGCTGAGTGTGCATTTGAATGACCCAGGGAATATGAGAGGGGCTAAGGGGATGGGTGTGGATAAACTTGGTCATTTAGTTCCTGTATTTCTCAGGAATTGCCACTTGAGTTCAGCCTAGCAATTTGGAGCAGCAGGTGAATTATGTGTAGCTAATCTATAACTAGAGGCCATTGTGCTAGGCTGTTCAGGAGTCTTGTTCTCCTGGTGACCAGGTGGGGATCTAAGACCCTTTCTGCCTTGCAGTCCTTCTGGGAGCTGACACTAAAGGCTGAGGAAGCTGTACTTTCACTGTTGGATAGGCTGAGCTCTCAGTGGCTGTCCACTTGGGAACATATTTATGGCAACTACTATCTTGGCCCTCTTATACCTATAGTCTAGTGCAGGGGTGAGAAAGGGGAACAAAAGCCAAGACCTAGAGGATGGTAATAGGGCAGGGTTTCTCCAACATCCTTGTCCCTCACAAATTCACTCCTTTGGGCTTTTCCCCCCTTTTCCCAATGTCCTAATACTACCTCTTCAGTTATATTTGATAATGTCTAAAATCCCCTTGAGCTTGTGATGTGCTAATAAAATGGATCTCTAGGAGGGAAAAGCCCTGATTTGTAATGTTTGCTGATTTCTATGGTATAAATATTCCCATTAAGGTGGATTTCAAACTACTACATTGTAGTCACTGAATGCGGGGTTGGGAGATAGGGATAATTGGCTCTTGTGAACCAGTTTGTGCTGGGTCCAGCATTCTATTGCCTTCAGCTCTGACATTTTATGACTGTGCAGTCTTGACCCATTTACTCTCCATTCCCCATACAACACACAAGCAATACTCACATAGCAGAATTAAACTATAAAGCTCCTTCTCATACTCAAAATTGGGGCAAAAATACAAAAGTATTTTCTTGCAGACTTAGCATATATACTGTCATGTCAAGGTTGTGTCAAGGACGGGTGCCAGTTGCTAATTCTTCATAGTAATTAGGACAGAAACAGCAGGAAGGACTGTGGTTTTGTGGTTCTGTAAGACTCTCTGAATTGACAAGAACCTTTCTGAAAGGCAAGCTTCAGCTATGCTGATGGTAGGTCCCCTGAGCCATGTCTTATAATAGAGTTGTCTCTCCATTAGCTATGGAAAAGCTGACACGGAGCAGTAGTATCAAAATATAAATAATACTACATTATTCACTCTTGTATTTCACCTTTTTTCCATGCCTTCACAACATCCATCAAAAAAAAATGCTTCCACTCATTTTTTAACATAGCAGTTTCTGCTGCCAGCAGAAGCATCTGCAAATTCAATATGTTTACCCTAGCTTGGAAGACAGGGATGAATGAAAAGATCTATGCTTGCTTGCAATTGGTCCAGGTCGGGGAAGAAGACTGCTAGAGCTGAGCTTGGCCAGAACTGCTTAACATGTGTGAGGTTTGGTACTATTTCCTTGAGTTTTCATAGTTATCTCCTGCCCATTCTCTAGCCTCTTCCCAGCTGCTTCACAAAAGTCCCTCTTTTCTTATCTCCATTTCCCAGGTTGGAGCTGTTGCCCAATAAGGTTCTAGTCACTTGGAGAAACTTAAACAATGAAATAAGACTGTAGTGACTGTTGATATATGTTTATCTGCATACTTTTCCTCAGAGCAAAGGGACAGGGACCTATGTATGCTGGTAAAAGTTTAACAACAAACTCTCTATAGAATAAAATAGGTGTGTATTCCCAATTTTATTGATATGGAGGATGGGTAGCACACAATTTAAAACATAGTAAAATATACATTACTCCTTACTTTAAATGTCACATAGCCAGTTCATTCTCACAGAATGCTTTTTTTGATTCTGTTGAATTCTTATATTTGTAGCCAACCTATGGTTATGATTGATGAATGAATATAGTCCCGTAATAAGTGTTGGTTGATATTTTCATTTATGTTAATGAATAAGATGAAAGTAAAACAACAAATATGGATGTCAGAACTTCATTTATTCATCAGTGTTGTGAGCAACTTTATTGAATTGGATAATAGTTTTAAAATACCAGAAGAAAATGCCTTTCATTTTTTGTGTTAGTTACAATGTAATGGCTATAGATATAATGCAAAAGTATTATTTTAAAAAAATTTTTGTAATATTTATATATTTTTAAAAGGCAAAATTCAGTGATTTTTAATATATTCACAGAACTATGAAAACATCACCACATCAATTTTTAGAACACTTTCATCACCCCTTTAGTACTAGGTACCCTTTAGCAATCACTGCCCATTTCCTCCCAAACTCTCCAACTCTAGGCAGCCTATAACCTATAAGTTCTATCTTTTTGGATTTGCCTATTCTGGCCATTTCATATAACCAGGATGATATAATATATGGTATTTTATGACTGGCTTCTTTCACTTAGCATAATGTTTTCAAGTTTAGTCCATATAGAACTTCATTTCTTTTCATGGGCAAATCATATTCTGTTATTTGGAACAAAATATTTGGAATACTATTCCTAATATTATCATATTTTGTTTACCCATTCAGTTGATAGACTTTTGAGTTACTCTAACTTTTCACTATCATGATTGCTGCTGCTATGACCTTTTGTGTACAAGTTTTTGTAAGGACATATGTTTTCATTTCTCCTGAGTGGAATTGCTGGGTTAAATAATAACTCTATGTTTAAACTTTTGAGGAGCTAACAGACTTCCACAGTGGCATCCCTACCAGCAATGTACGAGGGTTCCAATGATTCCACATCCTCATCAACACTCGTTATTACCTTACTCTTTGATTATACCTATCTTAGAGGTTGTGAAACGATGTCTTATTATGGTTTTGATTTGCATTTCCTTGGTGGCTGATGATGGTAAGCATCTTTTCACATGATTATTGGCTATTTGTTTATTTTCTTTAGAAATAATATGTTTAGATCCTTTGCTCACTTTTTAAAAAAAGATTTTATTTATATGCCAGAGAGAGAGAAAGAGAGCAAGAGAGCACAAGCAGGGGGAGGAGTAGGCAGAGCTCCGGAGAGGGAGATGTGGGAGAGGGAAAAGAAGGCTTCCTGCTGAGGAAGGAGTCCCATGTGGGAGTTGACCCCAGGACCCTGGGATCATGACCTGAGCCGAAAGCAGAAGGTTAGCCAGTTGAACCACCCAGGTGTCCCTAGATCCTTTGCTCACTTTTAAATTATTTGTCTGTTTTATTATTTAAAGAATTCTTTAAACATTCTAGCTACAATTCCATTGTTAGATATGATTTGCAAAAATATTTTTTCAATTCTATGGCTTGTCTTTTCACTTTCTTGATGGTGGTCTTTGAAATATCAAAGTTTGAAATTTCATTGGTATGCAAGTAATTTGTTTTTCAACTCCCCTCTCTTTTTAAAAATAGAGTGTTACTCATTTTGTTTTTTATCTGCAGTTTCCTTTTATTGGGATTGGGGTTTTGCATTGTTGGCCTGAGTACTGTATAAGTGATGTGATGGTCTTCTCAGAATGTATGGAGCCATGTGATATCCTTATGTCCTTAACTGGAGATGCAAATTTTGATAATCTGATCAAGGTATTACCTAATTTCTCTTTTGTAAAATTACTAGATTTCTTGCCCCCAACTCATAAATTTTTTAAAGATTTTATTTTACTTCCTGTCAGTTAATATATAGTGTTATATTAGTTTCAGGTGTACAGTATAGCAATTCAATAATTCTATACTTAGAGTTCATTATAATAAGTGTATTCTTAGTCTCTTTCATCTATTTCAAATCATTAAGAAGTTTATAACATTGTAAATATTTGAAAAACACTTCTCAGGGACTATAGAACAAATTCCACATGCCATAGCATAACATTCAAAGTTTCCAACTTCAGATCTCCAACCTACCATTCTAGATTCAACTATTATACACCCCTATATCAACCTATTTATTTATTTATTTAAGAGTAGGGGAAGGGGCAGAGGGAGGGGGGGAAACTTAAGCAGACTGCACAGTGAGTGCAGAACCCCACGTGGGGCTCCATCTCACAACCCTGAGATCACACCCTGAATCTAAACCAAGAGTTGGATGTTTAGCCAACTGTGCCACCCAGGTGCCCAAAACCTTTCTTTTAATTTTATTTTAAATCTGGTATCCTTAATATACAGTGTTTTATTAGTTTCAGGTATCCAATACAGTGATTTAGCAAATCTATACATACTCAGTACTCATCAAGATAAGTGTACTCTTAATCCCCTTCACCTATTTCACCCATCCCCCACTGACCTCCCCTCTGGGAGGCATCAGTTTGTTCTTTGTAAGTAAGAGTCACTTTATTGGTTTCTCTCTCTCTCTTTTTTTGCCCTTTCTTCATTTGTTTTGTTTCTTTAATTTCACATATTAGCAAGATCAGGTGGCATTTGTCTTTCTCTGACTTATTTTGCTTAGCATTATAGTCTCTAGCTCCAGCCGCATCATTGCAAATGGCAAGACTTCATTCCTTTTAATGGATGAATAATATCCCATTGTATTTCACATCTTTTAAAAAAGATTTTATTTATTTTATTTTATAGAGAGAAAGAGAGAGAGAGAGAGAAAGGGTATGAGTGGGAGAATCACAGAGCCTGACATGTGGCTCAATCTCACGACACTGAGGTTGTGACCTGAGCTGAAACAAAGAGTTAGACTCTCAACTGACTGAGCCATTCAGGTGCCCCTACACCACATCTTCTTTATCCATTCATCTATTGATAGACACTTGGGATGTTTCCATATCTTGGCTATTGTAAATAATGCTTCTATAAACATAGGGATGCATGTATCCCTTTGAATTAGTGTTTTTGTATTCTTTGGGTAAATACCCAGTAGTTCAATTACTGGATCATAAGGCAGTTCTATTTTTAATTTTTTGAGGAACCTCCATACTGTTTTCCTGAGTTGCTGCACCAGTTTGTATTCCTACCAATAATGCAACAGGGTTCCCTTTTCTTCACATCCTTGTTAACACCTGTTTTTTCTTGTGTTTTTGATTTTAGCTATCCTGACAGGTGTGAGGTGATAACTCATTGTAGTTTTGATTTGCATTTCTCTGATGGGAAGTACTGATGAACATCTTTTCATGTGTCTGTTAACCATCTGGATGTCTTCCTTGGAGAAATGTCTGTTCATGTCTTGTGCTGATTTTTAATCAGATTATTTTGGTTTTTTTGAGTATTGAGTTGAAGTGTTCTTTATATTCTTTGGATATTAATCCTTTATCAGATATATCATTTGCAAATATCTTCTCCCATTTTGTATGTTGCCTTTTAGTTTTATGGATTGTATCCTTCACTATGCCAAAGCTTTTATTTTGATGTAGTCTCAGTAGTTTATATTTGCTTATGTTTCCCTTGCTTCAGGAAAAACATCTTGAAAGAAGTTGCCATAGTCAATGTCAAAGAAGTTACTGCTTGTGTTGTCTTCTAGGATATTTATGGTTTCATGTCACTCATTTAGGTCTCTAACCCATTTCAAATTTATTTTTGTGTATGGTATAAGAAAGTGGTGCAGTTTCTTTCTTTTGCATATTGCCATCCAGTTTTCCCAGCACCATTTGCTGAAGAGACTGTCTTTTTCCCATTGGATATATTTTCCTGCTTTGTTGAAGGTCAATTAAGTGGTGAGAGTGGACATCCTTATATTATTCCTGACCTTAGTGGAAAAGCTCTTAGGTTTTCCCCAGTAACGATGATATTAACTGAGGATTTTTCATATATGGCCTTCATTATGTTGAAGTATGTTCCCTTGAAACATATTTTATTGAGAGTGTTTATCATTACTGGATCTTGTATATTGTCAAATGCTTTTTTTTTGCATCTATTGGAATGAGCATTTTGTTCTTATCCTTTTTCTTATTGATATATCATGTTGATTGATTCACAAATATTAAGCCACCCTTAAACCCAAGAATAAATCTCACTTGTTGTGATGAAATATTTTTTAATATTATTGAATTTGATTTTCCAGTATTTTAGTGAGGATTTTAGATTTGCTAGTATTTTAGTGAGGATTTTTGCATCTGTGTTCATCAAGGTTATTGGCTTGTACTTTTTTTTGGTGTCTTTTTCTGGTTTTGGTATCAGGACAATGCTGGACTCATAGAATTGAATTTGGTAGTTTTCCATTCTTTTCTATTTTTTGGGATAGTTTAAAAAGAATAGGTATTAACTCTCCTTTTAAATATTTGATAGATGGGGTGCCTGGGTGGCTCTGTGGGTTAAGCCTCTGCCTTCGGCTCAGGTTTTAAAAGAAATTTAAATGTACATGGCAACAAATGAAATGAAAACACAATGGTCCAAAATCTCTAAGATGTAACAAAAGTGATTCTAAAAGAGAAGTTTATAGCAATTCAGGCCTATCTCAAGAAGCAAGAAAAATCTCAAATAAACAACCTAACTTTACACTTAAAGGAGCTAGAAAAATAATAACAAGCAAAACCCAAAACAAGAAGAAGGAAAGAAATAGTAAAAATTAGAACAGAAATAAATGATATAGAAAGTAAAAACACAACAGATCAATGATACCAGGAGCTGGTTCTTTGGGGGAAAAAAATCAATAAAATTGAAAAACTTCTAGCCAGACTTATCAAGAAAAAAGGAGAAAGGACCTAAATAATTAAAATCACAAATGAAAGAGGAGAAATAACAAACAACTATGGAAATACAATTATAAAAGAATATTATAAAAAAACTATATGCCAACAAATTGGACAACCAATAAGAAATGGATAAATTCCTAGAAACATGGAAACTACCAAAACTGAAACAGGAAGAAATAGAAAATTTGTACAGACCAATAACCAGCAAAGAAACTGAATCAGTAACCAAAAAACTCCTAACAAAAAAAAGTCCAGGACCAGGTGGCATCATAGATGAATTCTATCAAACATTTAATTTTTATTTTTTAAAGATTTTATTTATTTATTTGATAGACAGAGATCACAAGCAGGCAAAGAAGCAGGCAGAGAGAGGAGGGAAGCAGGCTACCCGCTGAGCAGAGAGCCTGATGTGGAGCTCAATCACAGGATCCTGGGATCATGACCTGAGCTGAAGGCAGAGGCTTTAACCCACTGAGCCACCCAGGTGCCCCTCTGGCTTTCTTTTGACATCCATTTGCATGATAAATATTTTTCCATCTCTCTCTTTCAATCTGCAGGTGTCTTTAGGTCTAAAATGAGTCTCTTGTGGGGCATCTGGGTGGCTCATCCACTTAAGCAACTGGCTCTTGGTTTCAGCTCAGGCTGGTATCTCATGGGTCTTGGAATCAAGCCCTGTGTCGGGCTCTGTCCTTAGCATGAAGTCTGCTTGTCCCTCTCCCTCTATTCCTCCTTGGCTCATGCTCTCTTTCTCTCTCATTCTCTCTCTCTCAAATAAATAAATAAAATCTTAAAATAAAATAAAAACAAAATGAATCTCTTGTAGACAGCATGTATATGGGTCTTGTTTTTTAGGAGACTTTTTTTTTTTTTTAAGTTAGCTCTGTATCCAACTGAGCCAATTGGTTTTTCTTTTTATCCATTTTATCATTATATTTTTTTTGATTGGAACATTTAGTCCATTTACATTCAAAGCAATTACTGATAGGTATGAATTTATTGCCATTTCATTACTTATTTTATCATTGTTTCTGAAGATTTTCTCTGATCCTTTCTTATCTTTCTATCTTTCATGTTTTGCTGATTTTCTTTAGTGATATATTTGGATTTCTTTCTCCATTCTCTGCACATTTATTAGTGTTTCTGATATGGTTACCATTAGGTTTATATAAACCTCTTCTGCATATAGCAGTCTATATTAAGTCAAAGGTCATTTAAGTTTGAATCCATTATTCTCTCCTCCGTATATGTCAGGTAAATGTTTTTATATTTTATATCCTTTTTTGGGAATCCCTTGACTGATTTTTTTAACAGAAATTTTTATCTTTGCTATATTAAATTGATGGTCCTTTTCATTTGAACACATTTTCCACTCCTCTCCTCCCCGAATTTTAGTTATACATTGTCATATTTTACATCCTTTTATGTTGTGAATTCCTTGACTGATTTTTTATAGAAATATTAATTTTTACTGCTTTTGTGTTTCCTACCTGAATAATGTCACTTTTGGTCTCTCCTTTCTAGTCGGAGTACCCTTTAATATTTCTTGCAGGGCTGGGTTAATGGTCACAAACTGCTTTAGTTTTAGTTTGTGTGGGAAACTGTTTATCTCTCCTTCTGTGCTGAATGGTAGCTTATTGCATAGAGTGATCTTGCAGATTTTTCCCATTTAGCACTTTGAATGTATCATGCTGCTCCCTAATGGTTTATAAAGTTTCTGTTGAAAAATCTCCTGCCAGCCTTATGGGTTTTCCCTTGTAAGTTATGGACTTATTTTGTCTTGCTGCTTTTAAGATTTTTTTCACCACATTTTGCAAATTTAATTACAATGTCTTGGTATGGGTCAGACTGCTTTTCTTGATTTTGATAAGAGCTCTCTTTACCTCCTGAATCTGGATATCTTTCCTTTCCCAGGTTAGGGAAGTTTTCAGCTACTATTCAGAAAAATTTTCTACCCCCCTTTCTCCTTTTCCTGGGACTCCTATGATACAAATGTCACATTTGATGGAGTCACTGATTTCCCTAAATATATTCTCATTTTGTGTAATTCTTTTTTCTCTCTTTTGTTCAATTGGGTTACTTTCCATCACTCTGTCTTGTAGGTCACTATTTTTTTCCTCTGCTTCTTCCTTCCTGTTATTCATTCCATCAAGTGGGTTTCTTATTTCATTTATTGAGCCTTTTTTTTTCTATGTTGTTCCTTATCTCTGTGTTAGGGTCTCACTCATGTCTTCCATTGTTCTCTCAAGTCCAGTGAGTATTATTATGATCATTGCTTTAAATTCTCTATCAGGCATCATGTTACTTATATCTGTGTGGTTTAAATATCTGGCTGTGGTCTTGTCCTTTTCTTTTTTAAATATGGGATAAATTTCTCTGTCTCCTCATTTTGTCTGCCTCTCTTTGTCTGTTTCTTTGTGCTAAGAAAGTCAGCTATGTCTTTTGCTCTTAAAAGTAGGGACTTTAGGATGTTTGGGTGGTTCGGTAGGTTAATCATCTGCCTTTGGTTTGGGTTATGAACCCATAGTTCTGGGATTGAGTCTTACATCAGGCTCCTTGCTCAGAGGGGAGCCTGGTTCTCTTTCTGTCTGCTGCTCCCCCTGCTTGTGCTGTCTCTCTCTGCCAAATAAATAAATAAATAAATAATTTTTTTAAAGTAGGGATTTTATGTAGAGGAGGTCCTGGAGTACCTGCAGTGCAGTGTCCCCTGTTCATCAGAATCTGGCCCTTGATGAGAGTTGCTTATGCCTTGCTATTGTGTCTGAGTCACTTTTCCTCTCAGCACAGTCATTTTCCCTGCCCTTCTGCCCATTGTTGGCTGTGCTTGCTTCCTGTGGTTTTAGTGAGACCCATGCAGGCCAACTCTGAGCCCTGGGCGAAGCCTAAAAGTATCTGCCCTGCCCTTCTGCCCACTGTTGTCTGTGCTTTCTCCCTGGGGTGTTAGTGAGACCCAGGCAGGCCAGCTCTGAGGTGACCCAGTGGGGAACTTGGGAGCAGGGTGGTGATGTTAGCAAAATTTGTGGTGGGCCACTAGTTCTATATTGGATCACCCAAAGCACTGTGTCAACTGGGGTCTGTTTACTGGGGTGGGCAGGGAGTGCAGGGTTGGGTGTGCCATTTGAGGCTCCTGGGTGTGGCTGGGCCTGGTATGAGACAGTGGTTGTGGGTGCACAGCTGAGTGCTATGCAGTAGCTGGGCAGCGTACATGGTGGCAGCTGTGTACCCAGGGGCTGGGCGCAGTGCATAACAGTGGCTGGGGGCACATGGGTTACAGCTGGGCAAGGTGTGTGGCAGCAGATCTTCAGCTGGTGGCTGGTCGCACATGTACAATTTTAACAAAATTTGCCCTGAGCCCTGGGGCAAAGCTACAAGTATCTGTGCAGCCCTGCATCCTGCATGTAGCTCTGTATTTATGCTGTGAGGGTGGGCAGGGGAGGAAAATGGTGCCTTCAGCTCCCTTGTTTTCAAAGAAGTTCCCCAACATGCTCTGAAATCAGTTTGAACAGATCTGTCTCCCATTTGCCCCTCTTGTTGTATAAATTGCCATTTTAAAAAGATTTTATTTATTTGACAGAGAGAGAAAGCACAGAGGGAAAGTGAGAGGGAGAAGCAGACTCCGCTCTGAGCAGAGAGCCCAATGTGGGGCTTGATCCTAGGACTCTAAGATCATGACCTGAGCTGAAGGCAGACACTTAACCAATTGAGCCACCCAGGTGCCCCATAAGCTGCCATTTTTATGTTGCATGTCTGCACAGGCTGCTCTTTCTCTAAGGGTAGTGACTCACCTATCACTTGCCTTCTTAGCTCACCTGGCGCTGTGTCAGCTGACTTTTAAATCTCCAGGCTCTAAATAACACTGGTTTTACAGACTCATGGGATTTAGTCCCTCTAGTTTTTAAAGCCAAACTTTATGGTTATAAGTCTTCCCAATGTGCTCCCTGGTGCAAGGACCTGTTTCTCTGCCCTTTCCAAATGCACAGCTCCCTCTCTCCTGAGGGTAACCTCCCTCTGCCTTTCTGAATTTCCTAACCTTTCAGATATAACTTCTTTTCTATATTTCATTCTGGAGTTTGTTCTCCCAGTCTTCAGATTGTTCTCTGGTCTTTTGACTTGGGTAAGGATGATATCTAGTTGTAAACATGGGATGAGGTGAGCTAAGGGTTCTCATACTTAGCCATTTTCCCAAGCTCCCCAATATCCCAACGCAACAGTTTTTTTTTTTTTTAAAGATTGTATTTATTTATTTGGGGAGGTCAGAGGGAGAGGGAATCACTAGCAGACTCTATGCTGAGCATGGAGACTGACGTGGAGCTTGATCTCATGACCTGAGCTGAAACCAAGTGTTGGAAGCTTAACTGATTGAGCTACCCAGGCACACCTCCAAAGCAACAGTTTTAAATATAATAGGTGCTAACACTTTACCCATCACTTTTTTTTTTAGTTTAGACAATCAACAAAGTGATAAATCTTGATTTTCTATTTTTATTTTTTTAGAATTTTCAAATTCCCACATTGTAAATACTTTCCTCTATGGCTGATGTAAAACTACAGCTGTGATGTCACTGAATGAGGAGGTTGGAAGAGATGTGTAGCAGCATACTGTTATGGGGTATTTCCATCTTACAGAGACTATACATGTAAATAACCTCAAGGGCATAGAGAATAATAAAATATAGTACAATAATGAAGAAATGATATGTTTTGAGTATTTCCTTTGGTTTTAATATAACAATTGTAGATATATATATAATTTTTAATAATAGCTGTGTTTAACAACTAGCTTACAAAATTTCTGAAGATTTAACAGTTAGCTCCTGTGAGCTGGGATGGGACAACTTTGGCTTATTGGGAGGCAACTGAACTTTTGCAGGAACTATTATGGGTTAGGCACTGCATGTGTAACCTCTAAGATTCCTTAGTTCTCAGCAATATTTATAATAATGGGACATAATTCAATACCACTGGCTCTTTCTCCAACTGTTTCTTGCAGGATCCCAGTCCTGTGTTGTGTCTCTTAAATTTTTCTTGAAGTTCCTAGTTGGTATTTCCCCTGTGATCATGAACAAGTCTGTCATGTGTTGTTGGTGCTTTGCAGCACATTAAGTAGCTATCATTTGTTCTTACTACCTCCTATTAAGGCTCTGCTTTTTCTTGGGTGCTTCCCCTACTCTGCTGAACTCAAGTGTCTCCTCCTGACCCTGTGGCTCCTCTTTTGGGTACTGACAACAGAGGACAGGACTATTCATGTTGCCAGAGCATCTGGATAATTTGCCTTAAGGTAGAGGAGAATGTATCTCTCTTGCTTTGTATTATGCTTTTTTGGAAGGGGTTCTCAAGCAGGACTGCTGATAATCTTACAACTTTTTTAAACTAAACTTTTATTTCAGAGTAGTTTCTAGATCTACAGAAAAGTTGAGAAGATAGTACAAGGAGTCCTCATATGCTTCATAATTAGTTTCCCCTAGTTAATATCTTACATTATCAGAATACATTTGTCACAATTAATGGATCAATATTAATGTGTTACTATTAACTAAAGTCCATACTTTACTCAGATTCATTCTGTTTTTCCTCGTGTCCTTTTTCTGTTCAATTATTCCATCCAGGATACCATACTACATTTAATCGTCATATTTCCTTTTATTCCTCATGTCTGTGACAGTTTCTAAGACTTCTTATTCTTGATGACCTTGACAGTTTTGAGGCATACTGGTCAAATGTTTTATAGAATGCCCCTCAATTGAGATTTGTCTAAAGTTTCTCTCATGGTTAGATTTGGGATATAGATTTTTTTGGGAGGAAGACCACACAGGTAAAGTGCCATTCTCATCACATTATATCAAAGGTAACTACTGTCAATGTGACATATCACAGTTGTTGAACTTTATTACCTGGCTGAGGTAGTGTTTGTCAGGTTTCTCCATTGTAAAGTTACTAGTTTTTTAAAAACGATTTTCTGGGGATGCCTGGGTGGCTCAGTTGGTTGAGCGGCTGCCTTCGGCTCAGGTCATGATCCCAGCATCCTGGGATGGAGTCCCACATCAGCCTCCTTGCTCGGCAGGGGACCTGCTTCTCCCTCTGTCTCTGCCTGCCTCTCTGCCTACTTGTGATCTCTCTCTCTCTCTCTCTCTCTGACAAATAAATAAATAAAATCTTTAAAAAAAAAACAACGATTTTCTGTACTCTTTGGAAGGAAGTCCTATGCATAGCCAGTGTTTAAGGAGTGGGGAGTATCTTGAGGATGGACTATTACCATAAATTATTTGGAATCTTATGCACAGGAATTGGTCTCTTCTCCTCATGTTATTTTATTTAACTATTTACATCAGTATGGACTCATGGATATTTGTTTTAAATTTCTAGGTTATAACCTAGTATAGTTAATGCTTTTTATTCAGATTCTGTATTTTGAATTTGCCTACTAGCTAAAAATTTTTGTAACTATCAAATCAATATTTGTGGCATTATCATGTTCATTATCAGACATGTGCAGAGCCAACAAAAAATTTTGGCAGCCTAAAGTATATGTTCCCAGCTGAGGTCAAACAAGACAATGTTCTGCCTTCTTGTTTCACCTCTCATATTTTAAACAAGTATGCCTTTTATCATATATTTAATGTCATGTTTTTGCCATTTTTGTGATTTTTATTTGTGATTTCACTACTTAAAATGGCCCCCAGGCTTACTGCCAAAGTGCTGTCTAGTGTTCCCAAGTGTAAGAAGGCTGTGATGGAGAAAATATATATGTTAGCTTTGTTCACACATAAATTATAGTACTCTTGTCCATGAGTCCACTGTTAAGGACTCAACAGTATATATTAAACAAGTTGCGTTTAAATAGAAACCTGCATTAAAACAAGGTTCTATATTGATCAAAGAAAACAGTATATCAAGAAGCTTATAGGAACCTAACTGTATTTTTGTTAGGAGAAATTGTTCAGTATTTGCTAAGTTAGCATTCAGAGATTTGTAGAATGTAACTACCATGGGAAACGAGTATGGACTTTTCTAGTATTTTTTTTTCACTTTATTTCTTTTCAGTGTTCCAAAATTCATTGTTTATGCACCACACCCAGTGCTCCATGCAATATATGCCTTCCATAATACCCACCACCAGGCTCACCCAAGTCCCCACCCCCTCTCCCCTCCAAAACCCTCAGTTTGTTTCTCAGAGTCCACAGTCTCTTATGGTTTCTCTCCCCATCTGATTTCCCCCATCTTACTTTTCCTCTCCATCTCCCAATGTCCTCCGTGTTATTTCTTATGCTCTACAAGTAAGTGAAACCATATGATAATTGACTCTCTCTGCTTGCCTTATTTCACTCAGCATAATCTCCTCCAGTCCCGTCCATGTTGATATAAAAGTGGGGGTATTCATTCTTTCTGATGGAGGCATAATACTCCATTGATATATGGACCATATCTTCTTTATCCATTCCTCATTGAAGGGCATTTTGGTTCTTTCCACAGTTTGGCAACTGTGGCCATTGCTACTATGAACATTGGGGTACAGATGGCCCTTCTTTTCACTACATCTGTATCTTTGGGGTAAATAAATACCCAGTAGTGCAAATGCTGGGTCATGGGGTAGCTCTATTTTTAATTTCTTAAGGAATCTCCACACTGTTTTCCAAAGTGGCTGTTCCAACTTGCATTTCCACCAACAGTGTAAGAGGGTTCCCCTTTCTCCACATTCTCTCCAACACTTCTTGTTTCCTGTCTTGTTGATTTTGGCCATTCTAACTGGTGTAAGGTGGTATCTCAATGTCGTTTTGATTTGAAACTCCCTGATGGCTAATGATGATGAACACTTTTTCATGTGTCTGTTAGCCATTTGTATGTATTCTTTGGAGAAATGTCTGTTCATGTCTTCTGCCCATTTTTTTTGACATGATTATCTGTTTTGAGTATGTCGAATTTGAGGAGCTCTTTATAGATCTTGGATATCAACCCTTTGTCTGTAGTGCCATTTAAGGATATCTTCTCCCATTCTGTCTGTTGCCTCTTTGTTTTGTTGACTGTTTCCTCTGCTGTGCAGAAGCTTTTGATCTTGATGAAGTCCCAAAAGTTCATTTTAGCTTTTGTTTCCTTTGCCTTTGGAGACATATCTTGACAGAAGTTGCTGTGGCTGCTGTTGAAGAGGTTACTGCCTATGTTCTCCTCTAGGATATTGATAGATTCCTGCCTCACGTTGAGGTCTTTAATCCATTTCAAGTTTATCTTTATGTATGGTGTAAGAGAATGGTTACGTTTCATTATTCCCCACATCGCTGTCCAGTTTTCCCAGCACCGTTTATTGAAGAGACTTTCTTTTTTCCACTGGATATTTTTTCCCGCTTTGTCGAAGATTATTTGAAAATAGAGTTGAGGGTCCATATCTGAGCTCTCTACTCTGTTCCACTGGTCTATGTGTCTGTTTTTGTGCCAGTACCATGTTTTCTTGGTGGTCACAGCTTTGTAGTAAAGCTTGGAATCAGGCAACATGATGCCCCCAGTCTTTTCTCTTTCAACGTTTCCTTAGAAATTTGGGGTCTCTTCTGGTTCCATACAAATTTTAGGACTATTTCCTCCATCTCTTTGAAAAATGCCAGTGGAATTTTGATCAGGATGGCATTGAAAGTATAGATTGCTCTAGGCAGTATAGACATTTTAAGAGTGTTTATTCTTTTGATCCATGAGCATGGAATGCTCTTCCATCTTTTTGTGTCTTCTTCAATTTCTTTCATGAGTGTTTTGTAGTTTCTTGAGTACAGATCCTTTGCCTATTTGTCTAGGTTTATTCCTAGGTATCTTACGTATCTTGGTGCTATAGTAAATGGAATCAATTCTCTAATTTCCCTTTCTATATTTTCATTGTTGGTGTAAAAGAAAGCAACTGAATTCTGTACATTGATTTTGTATCCTGCCACATTACTGAATTGTTGTATGAGTTCTAGTAGTTTGGGGATGGAGATTTTGGGTTTTCCATATAAAGTATCATGTGATCTGCAAAGAGAGTTTGACTTCTTCTTTGCCAGTTTGAATACCTTTATTTCTTTTTGTTGTCTGATTTGCTGTTGCTAGGACTTCTAATACTATGTTGAACAAGAGTGGCGAGAGTGGACATCCTTGTCGTGTTCCTGATCTCAAAGGTAAGGCTGTCAGCTTTTCCCCATTGAGGATGATATTCACTTTGATAGATTTTATGAAGTTGAGGAATATTCCCTCTATCCCTATAGTTTGAAGCATTCTAATCAGGAATGGGTGCTGTATTTTGTCAAATGCTTTTTCTGCCTCAGTTGAGAAAACCATGTGGTTCTTCTCTCTTCTCTTACTGATTTGTTCTGCCACATTAATTGATTTGTGAATGTTGAACCACCCTTGCCTCCCAGCAATAAAAACCACCTGGTCATGGTGGATAACCTTTTTAATGTACTGTTGGATCCTATTAGATATGATCTTGTTGAGAATCTTAGCATCCATATTCATCATGTATATTGGTCTGAAATTCTCCTTTTTGGTGGTGTCTTTGCCTGGTTTAGGGATCAGGATAATGCTGGCTTCATAGGAAGAGTCTGGAAGTTTTCCTTCTGTTTCTATTTTTTGAAACAGCTTCAGGAGAACAGGTATTATTTCTTCTTTGAGTGTTTAATAGAATTCTCCAGGGAATCTGTCAGGTCCTGGGCTCTTGTTTTTTGGGAGATTTTTGATCACTTCTTCAATCTTGTTACTAGATATTGGTCTATTCAGGTTGTCAATGTCTTCCTGATTCAGTTTTGGAAGTTTATAGTTTTCCAGGAATGCATCCGCTTCATCTAGGTTGCTTAACTTATTGGCATATAACTGTTGAAAATAATTTCTGATGATTGTTTCTATTTCCTTGGTGTTCATTGTGATCTCTCCCTTTTCATTCATAATTTTATTAATTGGGTTCTCTTTTCTTTTTGATTGTTTTGGACAGTGGTTTATCAATCTTATTGGTTCTTTCAAAAAACCAGTTTCTAGTTTCCTTGATGTGTTCTACTGTGTCTCTAGTTTCTATCTCATTGATCTGCTCTAATTTTGATTATTTCCCTTCTTATGTGTGGGGTTGGCTTAATTTGTTGTTGATTTTCCAGTTCTTAATGGTGTAAAGAGAGCTGGTATATTCTGGATTTTTCAATTTTTTTGATGGAGGCTTGGATGGGTATGTATTTTCCTCTTAGGACCGCCTTTGCTGTATCCCATAGGTTTTGGACCTAAATGTCTTCATTCTCATTGGTTTCCATGCATTGTTTAAGTTCTTCTTTGATTTTCTGGTTGATCCAAACATTCTTAAGCAGGGTGGTCTTTAGCTTCCAAGTGTTTGAATTCCTTTGAAACTTTTTCTTGTGGTTGAGTTCCAGTTTAAAAACATTGCAGTCTGAGACTCTGCAGGGAATAATCTCAATCTTTTGGTATTGCTTGGGTCCTGATTTGTGACCCAGTATGTGGTCTATTCTGATGAAAGTGCTTGAGAAGAATGGGTATTCTGTTGTTTTAGGGTGGAATGTTCTGTGTGTTTGAGGTCCATTTGGTCCAATGTGTCATTCAATGATTTTGTTTCTTTATTGATTTTCTGCTTGAATGATCTATTACCGAGAGTGGCATGTTAAGATCCCCTACTATTAATGTATTCCTATCAACATGACTCTTTATCTTGATTAACAGTTGTCTTATGTAGTTGGCTGCTCCCGTATTGGGGGCATATATATTTACAATTGTTAGATCTTCTTGGTGGTAGACTCTTTAAGAATGATGTTGTGTCCTTCTTTATCTCTGACTACAGTCCTTAGTTTAAAATCTAATTTATCTGATATGAGAATTTCTACCCCAGCTTTCTTTTGAGGCCCATTGGCATGAAAGATGCTTCTCCATCCCTTCACTTTCAGTCTGGATGCATTCTTAGGTTCAAGGTGGGTCTCTTGTAGACAACATATGGACGGGTGCTGTCATTTTATCCAATCTGCAACACTGTGCCATTTTACTGGAATGTTTAGGCTGTTCATGTTGATAGTGATTATTGAAAGATACATATTTATTGACATCCTGTTGCCTGTGAAGTCCTTGTTTCTATAGATTATCTCTGTAAATTTCTGTTCTGTGACACTCTTGGGTTCTTTCTTCTTTTATAGAACCCCTCTTAATATTTCTTGTAGTGCCGGCTTG
This sequence comes from Lutra lutra, assembly GCF_902655055.1. NCBI lineage: Eukaryota > Metazoa > Chordata > Mammalia > Carnivora > Mustelidae > Lutra > Lutra lutra. The sequence goes on from NC_062296.1 coordinate 21,754,070, forward strand.
GTGGTCACATACTCTTTTAAACCTTGCCGGTCTTGGAACTCTTTATCTCTCCATCCATTTTGAATGTCAGCCTTGCTGGATAAAGTATTCTTAGCTGCATATTCTTCTCATTTAGTCCCCTGAATATGTTTTGCCAGTCCTTTCTGGCTTGCCAGGTTTCTGTGGACAGATCTGATGTTATTCTGATGGGCCTTCCTGTGTACGTAAGGAATATTTTCCCCCTAGCTGCTTCCAATAGATTCTGTCTAAAATTATGATTCATCATTTTCACAATCAGGTGTCTCGAGGTCTTTCTAGATTCTATGATCTTAGGGGGTGATCTTTCTGCCTCTAGAACACAAACACTGGTTCCATTCCCCAGATTGGGATACTTTTAATGGAGGATTTGTTCAGCTATATCTTCTGGTCTTCTTTCTTTCTTCTCCCCCTCAGGGATCCCAATAATTCTGACACTGAAATGTTTCATGGCATCATTTATTTCCCTAATTCTGTTTTCATGGCTTCTAAGCTGTTTGTTCCAGGCCTCCTCCTGATCCTTTTTCTCTATCAGTTTGTCCTCTAGATCACTAATTCTATCTTCTGCCTTGGTTACCATAGCTGTTAGAGAATTTAGATTAGATTGGATCTCATTGATAGCATTTTTAATTTCTTCCTGGGTTGCTTCACTTCTGTCCTAATCCATTCCATGTTGTCATTAATGGTTTTCTGCAATCTAGCCTTTGCCTGGATAATTGTTACCCTGAATTCCCTTTCTGACATACTGTTTATGTCCATATCCAATAGCTCTGAAGGAGAGGGCACAGTCTCTGAATTTTTCCTCTGTTGGGTATTCCTCTTCATAGTCATTTTGGTGAGAGGTGGTTGAGGGGATGTGTAACTGAATATATCAACCACGATCCAGGCAAGGTGCACCCTGGAACAGTTCTGAGCAATTGGAAGTCACCACCAAAAAGAAAGAAGAAAGAAAAAAAAAAGAGAGAGAGAGAGAAAAGACAAGACCCAGAGAGAATGGGTCTCACAGGTAAGATTTATAAGGTAGACAAACAAAAAGAGCAACAAAAGTAAATGAAAAGGAAAAAAAAAACCAGCCAAAATGAACCCCAAGTATAAGATTTATATAATACCAGAATGAGAACAAATACACAGAGACACTGACAGAAGAAAGAAATGGGAGGGTGGTTATAAATCCTCGATGTGGGCAAGGATGGTTATTTTGATTCTTCCTGGGTGTATCTTGATATCTTTGTTAAAGGACTCAACTTTCCAGAGATAAAGAGAGGCTAAAGCTGTTTTATATATAGGGGTAGTATTGATTAGGGAAAGAGGATTACATTGAAGCTTATATCTATATGTTTATTAAAAAATAGAAAAAGAAAAACACAGGTATATGTATGAGTAAAGTTCTTGTTAAAAGGTTATTATGGTGGGGTGCCTGGGTGGCTCAGTGGTTAAAGCCTCTGCCTTCGGCTCAGGTTATGATCTCAGGGTCCTGGGATCAAGCCCTGTGTTGGGCTCTCTGCTCAGTGGGGAGCCTGCTTCCTCTTCTCTCTCTGCCTGCTGCTCTGCCTACTTGTGATCTCTCTCTAATAAATAAATAAAATCTTTAAAAAAAGGTTATTATGGAATATGTTGTATTAAACCTCTAGTTGTGACAGTAAGTAGGTTCAAAAAAATTATACAGAACAAGAATAGTGAGGACAAATTAAAAATAAAGTTGTATCTATGAAATATACAGGTTTTAGGGCAAGACTGGGAATTTAATATATTATTTCCCCCTGATATTGGGGTTTTACAGTTTTATGGGGACCCTGTGGTGGTTTTCCTGTAGTTCTTTTGGCTGACGTTCTGGGGGAGGGGCCTGTTGGTTTTCAGGCAGTCTTGCTTGGGTTGACTCCTCCTGCCCCGTATCAAGGGGCTGGGCTCTGTGGAAACCGGTTTTTCAGTCTTTTGTTCTCTGGAGGTTTGTTTTGTTTTGTTTTGTTTTCCTCTGGTTGCATTTTGAGGCCTTTCAAAGGTTTAGAGGAAAGCAAACTGCACCCAGACCACTGTGTCAGAGAGAATCCTAAGTCTGCTCCCTCTGTGTGGTCCAGAACACACAGACTCCTCTTCTGCATACTCCACTGAGCCATGCAACCTCCCACAGTCAGAGCTTGTCCCCAGCCACTGTCTCAGGGGTCACTGCTCCTGAGAAGTTCCTGCTTGTCTCTGCACCTATGCCAAAACCATGAGCAATATTGGTCCAGGGAGCCTGCTTTTGGTGGCTGTCTCTGGAAGGACTGAAGACCTCAGGTTGCCAACTTGGGTGATTGCACTGACGCTGGGAGAGTCCAGACCCTCAGCTGGTCCTAGAGACTGCCAGCTAGCTCGAGGATGGAGCTTTATCAGGGCCGGCAGGGTGTGGGTCAGACCCCAGTCACGCAGTACGCAAAAGTTCTAGGGAGTGCAAGCTGGCGGTCTCATCAGACTCCCTCATGCAGGGGCGGGAGTGTGCCCAGCTGCGCTGTGATGCAAGCCGCGCAACCATGGGGGACTCAACTGCACTCTATCTTGCATGGGTGGTTGCCGGTGGTGGCTGTCCTTGGTCCATGGGCTTAGGCCCATGCCCATGACTGTCCAATTCCATCAGTTGCCCTTAAGATCTTTTGCTCTTTTTGAGTGCTTTTAACCCGACACCAAGATAATGCTCGTCCCCAGTCACAGGGCACTCCTGTATTGATGTATTACTTTCCAATGGGTCACTTCTGGTGGTTCCCTCCCCCTTCTGATTATCCTCCAAAATCAGTCTGAACATTCCCACTCTGGTTTACCACTTCACTGGAGTCTTTTGCCCTCTTAGAAATCCAGAAGTGTATAATCCTACATCTCAGGCTGATTTCATGGGTGTTCAGAGTGTTCTGGTAGATAATTAGCTCACTTTATGGGACCAGTTGAAATAGGGTCTCCTACCTCTCTGCCATCTTGCCCCTCCTCCCGACTTTTCTAGTATTTTATTTATTTGTTGCTAAAATGGCTATCACTTTGATCAATGAAAGCTCTTTCATTTGACCTCTGCATCCCTTATTCTCTTTGGTATAAATCTCTCATCAGTGTACATTGTGCCTGTGTGTGTGTGTGTGAGAGAGAGAGAGAGAGAGATTTTTTTCAAAACAATTCCTTAATTTCTTGCAATTCCTTAATTTTATGCCTCATTTGTAGAGTCAGCCATTTCTCCATGGAGCCCTGTTTCTTTTTTTTCTTTTCTGTTTTCTTTTTTTGGAGAATTGTATTAGATAAAAAGAACTGGGGACTAGGTGTGCATTTTGCTATTGAGGTGTCAGTGCTTCTAGACCCTCTTAGCTGACAGTGTGAAGAGGTATGTATGTCTATACTAACACATGTATATACATATATATACATATATCTATAAATATTTCTACATGTAACCATATGAATTTAAATTAAGCTAAAGATTAGTCCAAACTGATGTCTCCACCTCTTATCACATGGATCATTTTACCCTCTCCCCTTAATTATCTGTGACCTCCCATTCCAATAGCAAAATAATAGGCTCCTATTATCTGCCATCCATTTACTTAATTATTCAATCTAGTATACATGTATAGTGGTATCAAAATTGTTAAACTATAGTCTTGTGGGAAACAACTTTCTCAAATGGAGTATGGTGTTTATGTACAGTGCCTTTTGTATTAGTCTTACTGTATCCACTTACCTCCAAAGTTACTTAACTCAGTACCTTTTTGTCCCCCTCACAGCTTTTAGTAATACACATAATGTCCTTATCTGTTCCATTACTACCTATTCAGATATATGGGACTGGGCTTGGAAACAAATACAAGTGAGAGATACCCCACTGTACTCAGGATCCCTAATGGCTAAGCTATTTTACTCCTCTCACTCCACCCACTGATTCTTATTCCTTCCCTTACCACAATTCTCCTTCAGGAGCTTCCTCAGTTTTTGCAGAAATAGCTTTCTTTACAGTTGTTAAAGATTGTACCAGATATACCCAAACATGTTTGGGTCTTAATTAGACATAAGCTGTGACCCCTGTTTTACATGCATCATCTCATTTAATTTCACTTAATCCTCATACAGTTTCTAAAATTTATAAAGTGCTTACTGTTGTCAGGCATTTTCCTAGGTGTATTGGAAGTATCAGCTTGATTAAACCTCAAAAACTTATGAGATGGGGTCGTTTTCTGCCATTTTACAGATATGAAAGGCTCAGAGAGGTTAAGTAACTTGCTCGAAGTCATACACTTCAAAGTCTGTGCTCTGTTAAACCACATTGCCTCAAGTTAGATAGAGCTGAATCTCAATTAAAAAATAAAAAATTTATATGTCTTCTATTTTTCTTTTTTAGAGGACACTTTTTAGGAAGTAAGACCATTATGGACAATGGGGAAACATAAAGAAATCTAGATCTCACTGCATTGTATTTCTTGTATAATTTGTCACACATCTTGGCATGCCCAGACTTTTTAGTCTTGGTGACTGAGCAGAAAAACCACAAAGAGAAGGAAGGGTACTGCAGATGACCAGAAACTATTTTCCTAGTTCTGTCCCTCTCCCATCCTTAGTTATTTTTGAGATTCAAGCATATGTCAATTCAATAAACATGTATTGAGCACTTACTTTGCATGAGTACTTTTCTAGGCACTAGTGGGAAATAGAGAAAGGAGTAAGGGATGGCTCTATAATGCAAGGAATGTTATCTCAGTGGGGAAGAACAACATGTATCTAAAATATAATTTCAAATAATATGGAAAGGGAGTAACATCTGATCTATTGAAAGTCCAAGCTGCTCATTTTGGGGGCCTTATCTTTTGCACTATGCTTGATTCATCTTAACATTAGAATGATGCTCTGCTGTGTATCAATAACCTGGGCCTCTTGGGAATATTCAGAGACCCAAAGGGAGGCCAGCCTGTAGTTCCAAAGTAGCTATGGATAATCATATTATAGAACATTATAAGTTGGTTCTGGGCCTTTGTAGAGGGTCAGTGGTCCCAGTCCAGCAGAGGTTCAGATATGGTGCTTTGTACTTGCTTGGTTCTTGCTTGATCCTTAAGAAGGGACAGCCTCAGCTTTGCCCAATTTCCTTTTGGCTCCCAGACCTCCCACCCCTCTTATAGGCTGGCATTTCCTGGCTTCCTTGCCATCCACTCTTCCTCTCCCCACTCTAATTAGTACATTGGTGGGAGGTAGCTTCAGAAAGGGAAGGCTTTTCCTTGAGTACTCATTCTTTACAGCAATCCAGCCATTTGGGCTTTAATTGGCATCAGAGGGCCCCTTAGTGCTTTGTCCTTTGTGCATCAGGAAGTTAATTACTTAATAAACCAAATGAGAGTCTTCAAAAAATGCAATGTTAGCTCTTCTCTTTCTTAGAGCACAACATGGGACAGGCTAAGATACTCTAGTCACTGCAAGAACCAGCCCAAGATAAACTGGGAGGCTGTTGAGTGCTCTGAATTTAGGAGTCCTCTTTCACAGTATGGCATCTCTTGGGTCCCCAGGGTCCCTCCCTACAGCCCCTTTCTAGGATTACCCTTTCTATGCTAACCCCATTTTTTTGGTTTTGTTTTGTTTTTTAATTTTTTATTTCTTTTCAGAGTAACAATATTCATTGTTTTTGCACTGCACCCAGTGCTCCATGCAATCCATGCCCTCTCTAATACCCACCACCTGGTTAACCCCATGTTTTGACTCTTTTTTAGTATGTATGCTCTATATTCAATCTCAAGGAGGCCCTGTTCACTAAATCTGACAAAGCAATTTATAGTAACATTAGTAGTCAACACTTAAAATGTAAGCCAACACTTAACAGTCATTCTGCTAAATACTTTATACTATTTCGTTAAATCCTCCCAACAAACCTATGAGGTTGATTGTTCTTATTATACCCATTATACAGATGAAGAAATCAAGACCCAGAGAGTTTAAGTGACTTGTTTAAGATCACACAGCTAGCAAACAGTGAAGATGGGATTTGAATCCAAGTTGTCTGACACTGGGGCTATGGTCTACAAACCACCAAATGTAATACTAGGTGTGTTTCAGTAATGACTGATAATGACCTAGTTGTTGAGGTATGTTTGCATACTTTCCATAACACTTTTCTAGAGTGCCTATATATTTATTGAGTGCCTACTATGAACCAGATGATATTTTCATTTTAACAGTGGCATTTAATGTCTTAATTCATAGGAGTGACTAATGAAGTCAACATGAAAGGATTGAAGAAAAATTAAGTGTTAAATTGTATAGTATTGATCCTGTGTACACTGGTGTTTTAGGGGGTAGAATTGTGTTAGGTTTGGATAGGTAGAGATAAAGGAAGGGAAAAACATTTCAAGCAGGGGGAATAACATAGCAAGGGATAAAATTGAGAAGGTGAAAAGGGAGGAATGAGATGTATTTAGCTAGCCTAGTGATTTTTCAAGTGTTTGTGTAACTAGGACAGAACCTCCCAAACTCTATGGCCACAGCCCTTCCTGTTACATCTGCCAAGGACTATCTATAGCAGGGAAGGCACATTGTCTTGTAATAAGAGCTAACATCTATTGGGTACAGTTGTTCTACAACATTTATGAAAATTACTTCATCAAATCTTCAAAACAACCTTATGAAACTAAAGCTGTTAGTCTCCCCACTTTTGAGATGAAGAAACAGAGGCTCAGGGGTGCTAAGAAATTTACCCAAGGTTATATAGTTAGTAAAAAGCAGAGCTGGAAGATGAACCCAGGTAGTCTAAGTCCAGAGAATGGATCTTAACCGTAAAGTTATACTTTATCAGTCCTACTCCTGTATAGGGTCTTGTAACCTTTTTGTATGCTCCTCTTCTGGTTTGTTAATCCAAACCTCATATTTGAAAGGACTACTTTTGTCCTTCATGTTTATGGCTTAGACCAGGAATATACCAAGTAGCTTCTTTGATTCTTTTTGTCTAGGGCCTAACCTTAGATTTGTCTGTTATTATCATCACCACTTTTACAAAATGTAACAAAGAAAAACAAAACTAAAGAAAATAGGACCCTTCCCCCTAAAGTCTAGGGCTGAGCTGGCCTTAACTGTCCTTGCTAGCCTTCTTTATCTTGGATTTAACCATGATCCTATTGGGCCTTACAAGTGATGATTTCCTCCTATTAGATGCCTGAGGTGGAAGACTTAATTCTGAGAAAGAAGCAATGGAAAGAGTAGTTGTCTTAGTCCACTTACATATACAGAAATTGTATCTTCTAACATGGTGGATAGATTAGGTTTTTGGAGGCCATTATGACTTTCAGCCTTATGTATTATGGACTTATAGAAGATGGAAAGAAAGCTTTGACCTCTCTTTTGGTTGTAGGGCAAAGGCACTACTACACCACAAATTGTTGCTTGGTTTACCCAAGATGATTAATAATTTAGCTTGTGGCGACTCAGGAGTGTTGTTCTTTCTTTCTTTCTTTCTTTCTTTCTTTCTTTCTTTCTTCCCTCCTTCCTTCCTTCCTTCCTTTCTTTTTTTTTTTTAAGGATTTTATTTATTTATTTGAAAGAGACACAGCAAGTGAGGGAATACAAGCAGGGGGAGTGGAAGAGGCTTTCTGATGAGCAGGTAGCCTGATGCAGGACTTGATCCCAGGAAGGATCATGACCTGAGCCGAAGGCAGATGCCCAATGTCTTTTTCATGTGTGCCACTACCCTATGCTTCTGAAATTGGTTTGTACAGAGTTACTTTAATTAAATTCACCAAACTAGGACAAAAAGCTCTTTTGTATTGTCTATTTCTCATCTTATACATTGCTATGTTAGTACACCCTCCCCAGAGAGGATTTAACAATGTAGCATTGTCCCAAATGGGCCCTCACCCAGAAAAAGTCACACTAAAACTCTCCTCCCATTATCAAATGTTTCCCTGTTTTCAAAGGGAATTTAAATTTTTAAAAATTAGGAACAAAATCCCTTCACCCTCAAAATGATCTCCATTCTCCTCTTTGCACATAAATAGGCTTTATTTTACAAGTAGGAGGTGGCCACTATAAGTTCTTAAGCAGCATGATAAAAGTGGTGTTACAGGAGGATTGATCTGATAATAGCATACTATTGTTATAATAATACTATCTTAACACAGTATTTCTCACACTGTGATGCAATTGCCTATTTACTTGTCTTTCTCCCTGAATGATTGTAAACTTGTGGGACAGTTACTTAGTCATCTCTACTTCTAGTGCCTAGTGCAGTGTTCAATGAATGAGAAGAGACTGTAGGCAGAAAGACCAAGTAAGTATGTAAGAATGGGGTAGAAGAAAGGGCTACTGAAGTAGTTCAGATAGGTGAGGTGATAAGAGCCTGAATAAGCACAGCATGTGTGAGATACTTTGTAGGCAGATATGCCAGAATAATACAGTTGAAGGGGTGAAGATGTAAGAGGATAACGATTTCTAAGTTAGAGAATCAGAAAATAGTACTATTAGGTTTTAGGGGGACAGAAAAGAATACTTCTTTGTTCCTCTACTGAGCTCAGAGCCAACTGAGAAATAAGACTCAATAAATGAACGGATATAAAAATACAAGTACCCTGTGGATTATGCATATTTTTTCTTATAGTAATTGGCCTACCAGATAAACTGTAGCCTTCCCCTTCATGAACACAGATCATCCTGTAGGATTCTCATTTGGATGACAGCAGCCTAAAACAATGCTCTCAGTGTAGGCATATCTGATCGAGAAAGCCCTAGAACTGAAGTCATCCAACTTTTTCTGCAAAGAGCCAGGTAATAAACATTTGAGGCTTTTCAGGTCATATGATTGGTCCTGTCACAACTTCTGCCTCTGCTGTTGCAGTATGAAAGCAGCCATAGGCAGTAGGTAAAGGAACAAACATGTCTGTATTCCAATAAACTTTAGTAACAAAAGTAGGTGGTGGGGTGGATTTGTTTATGGGCTAGAGTCTGCCAACCCTGGAACAGAAGGAACTGAGTTGAACAGTTTTTCATTATTCTCACCAACCTTGAGGATAAGGGAATGAGAGGTTGCAGACTGGCTATGTATATTATTTTAGTGGAAGCTTCTTTAGGGAAACCTAATACTTGGGAAATGTTAGATCCCTTCTAACAGACACCATTGACAGAGTAACTTGGAAGAGAAGGTTTGTGGAGAGATTCTTATCTTTGGAGATGTTGAGTTTGAGGTGACAGTGGGACCAACAAGTAGAGGTTGTCTGTAGCCACAGTGATTTGGGAGTCCAGTTTGTAATATCTGGGGAGGACCAGTTGTGCACATCTCTTCTTAACTCTGTGTTCAGTGATCCCACTACGGTAGCTTGAAATTGGCCATGGTGGGAAATAGCATGGAAATTGGCAAAAAAATCAGAGTTTCTTGACATAAGCAGACAAACATTTACTAGCACAGCACTGCATGTAGAAGGTATGAAATATGGATTTGAAATATAGTTGCTAATAAGGCCCAGTGAGGGAATCATCTGCTTGGAGGTAAGAACTGAAGCTTTGGCAGTGGATGAGTCTACTGAGTATGGGTTGGAAAAGAACAAAGTAAATAAGCCAACATACTCATACTTGGGGAATACTCATAGTTTGGGGTCTGTACAATAAGTAAACAGAGGCTTGAAAGAGAGATGGGAGAAGTAGAAGGAGAATGGGGAAGATGCAGTGTCAGAGTAAGTGGCTATTCCTCACTACCTATGATATTAGGCCCCTTGGCAAACATATCAGAAAAGGACGACTTACTCCTGGTTAATTATAAAACAAGAAGCCTATATACCCCTGAATAGGTTGAGTTCATGGGGGAGAAGCTCCAGAGAGTCTGGACCTTCCAAATAGGCCCAAGGTGTGTCCCTTTAAGCCTTGGTCTTTGGTCCTACATGGTATTTCAGACAAGATCAAAGGAGACAGAATTTGGAGCAACTGATATAATGCCACCAAACAAAACCCATCACTGACAACTTAAAAGCCCCCAATTCCACACTATTGCTCTTTAACTCACAAAGAATTTAGCTGCTATTCTGGTTTAAAGCCTTGGTTGGCAGTCCTAGCTGAGAAATCTGAGAGGAAGAATCCACTTAAACAAACAAAAAAGGCCAAGTCTATTAATTAGAGATCAACTAATGCTTACACTAGATCCACTGGCCTACTTGTTTCAAGGTCACCCATTCCTGAGACTAGTAAGAACCTTGCCCTCTTCCTAGGGAAGTCTGAAGCTCATGAAAACTCTGCTGCCTTTGTAATCTAATGGCCTCAGTGTTTCTCCTGACTCTAGAGCTCACTTTGATCTTTCCCAGGGCTAGACCCCTGAGGCCCTAGACATCTAAAATAAAGATCTATATTTGCTAATAATGGACCCAGACCCAAACCTGAGCATTCCAGATGAAGCCACATGTAAGTCTCCAAACACAAATTCTGGTGAGGCCACAGCAAAAACTGTGGTCTTTTAAATAGTACTTTGGTCTCGTAACATAGTACTTTAGTCTCCAAATGCCATTGTGTTTATTCCCTAACTTTCTAGGCCATGTTGGAGATTTGTGTGTCTAATCTGTCTACCAGTCTACCCTGCTTGGCTCTAACTAACTCACAATGAACACAAGGAATTAGTTGCAGATCAATGTTGTACCTTTAGTACCTCATTAGTGATAACTAAAATTTATTAAATTATCAATGGTTTGCAGGATACTTTTTTATCATATTGCTTAATCTTTTTTTTTTTTTAAAGATTTTATTTATTTACTTGACAGAGAGAGATCACAAGCAGGCAGAGAGGCAGGCAGAGAGAGAGGAGGAAGCAGGCTCCCCGCTGAGCAGAGAGCCCGATGCGGGGCTCGATCCCAGGACTCTGAGATCATGACCTGAGCCGAAGGCAGCGGCTTAACCCACTGAGCCACCCAGGCGCCCCATATTGCTTAATCTTTATATCAACCCTACAAAATAGATATTAGTTTCCCTATTTTATAGAGGAGCAAATTAAGAGACAGAAATATTAAATAGCTTATTCAAGGTCATGCACTAGGTGGCTGAGCCAGGATAAAAACCTCAGTGATCCAACTCCACACATTCCATCATTTCCCTGTGTATATCGAAAAGACATGATTCTTTTTAAAGTTGGACCAGAGGATATGGTTTAGGCATGAGATAGAATGGGGCTTATGATTATCCCAAATCAAAATTAGCTATAAGCTTGGAAGCTGGAGGATGCAGTCTTTCTTTTCTTTTCTCTTTTATTTTTCTCTTTTCTTTTCTCTTCTTTCTTTCTTTTTCTTTTCTTTCTTCTTTCTTTCTCTCTTTCTTTCTCTCTCCTTCTCTTTCTCTCTTTCCCTCCCTCCTCCTCTCCCTCTTTCTCTCTCTCTCTCCCTCTTTCCTCCCTCGCCCTTCCTCCCTCCCCCCCACCCTCCTCCTTCCTTCCTCTCATCCCTCCCCACCTACCTACCTTCCTACGTTTCTTCTCATTCCTTCTCCTTCCTTCCTTCCTTCCTTCCTTCCTTCCTTCCCTCCTTCCCTCCTTCCCTTCTTTTTTTTCTTTTTTCTTTCTTGCCCACACAGGTGGACTTACAGACTGGGAGACTAGAAACTGAGAATGTGCTACAGAGAAAAGAGACAGGCCCACATAATTATTTCAGTGAAGTGACCCTATACCGTCTGGTTAATATTGCCCAAGTAATGTTTGCTCTTCCTACAGAGGAGAGGAGTGAATGTGGGATTCTAATACTGTTTCCTCCCAAGCAATGGAGCAATAGTCCCTCCCTCCATGGAGATATGAAGCAGGGACTCATATATGCAAAGGGATTTGTACATAGTAGGTACTCCATTCATGTTAACCCCAGCTGATTTAAATAGACCCAGTCTGCTCATACATATGCTCGAGACAAGGCATTTCTCTCCTGGCCTTCAAGCATTTGTCTCTCCCCACAGCCTGTTAAGTGTTCAGACTTGCAATTCTTTAATCTCACTTATTCTGGTTATCTATCCTGTCTATTGTGGTGGGAGAATCAGACAATAAAGGTAAAAGTAATAGAATGTCAGGTAAGTGCCGTGAAGAAAATAAAACATGGTAATGGGAGAGGGAGTGGCTGAGGGAGTGACAACATTGGTAGAAAGGCCGTCAGAGGAGGTGACATTTGAGATGAAACTTGAGTGATGGGAAAAACTCAGCCAGACAAAGATAGGGGAGAAGTGGGTCCCAGACAAGAAGGAACAGCAAGTGCAAAGACTCCACGCTGGGGATGACTTGGCAAATCTAAAGAATATAAAGGTCTGTGTGGATGGAGTATAGTGAGTGGATAGAGTGTGAGTATATGAAATAAAGCTGGAGAAGCTTGAAGAGTCTGGGTCACTCAGGACTTTGTGATCCATAGTACACAGCTTGAAGTTGATTCTAAGGACAGTGGGAAGTCCCTGTTGGGCTTACCACTCTGGCTTCTGAAATATGACTTAGAGTCCTCTTGTTTCCTCATCTCTTATGTCTTCTCATTGTGAATAATGACTGGTTTTCACTGTCCCAGAGAACTGATTCAACCTCCAATGGTTTAAAACCATCCATTCAGGGTACCTGGGTAGCTCAATTAAGCATCTGTCTTCAGCTCAGTTCACGATCCCAGAGTTCTGGGATCGAGCCCCATGTTAAGGTACCTACTTAGCAAAAGGCCTGCTTCTCCTTCTCCCTCTGTCTGCAGCTCACACTGCTTGCGCTCTCTCTATGTCAAAATAAATAAAATCTTTAAAAAAATAAATAGAACCACCCATTCTGTGCTGTCACTGACCCTCCCCAATTTCACCTCTCCATGCCCTGGCTCTGAGTGGGAAATCTTCATTGTTCTCAACATAGGAGCATCTCTAGAACTGGCGGATCAGGTCAGAAAAGTACTCCCCCTGAAATGAAAGGCAACCTGAATCTTACCTGAGTAGATAAGTGCAATTTTTTACAGCAGCAGCCCAGTGACAGATGCATGAATGTGCAGCTGTTGAGGTGGGGGTGTGTCTAAATGGCAGATAGGGAAATGTCTCCAGAAGGCATCCATCTCAAAGAGAATTTATGGAAGATAACCTGCAGTATCCCTAATGTCAGCCTGTGCTTCAAGAGATGTCACAATGATGGAAGCTTTTCCTGTCTGAGGAAATTTAAAAGAGGAGAGTTAAAGATCTGTGATTTCTCCATGTGTCCAAGGGACAAAGACTATGTGTTGTTCCTTTCAGTCCTTAGAAAAGCAGTCTCTTAGTGTAGTGTAGAATGTTTTGGGTTCTACCAGATGCAGACTAAAACTGTCTACAGAACTCTTCAGTTCCCTTTCTCAAATTCTTTGTGCACTAAACTGCCTTCTTACTGCCAAAAATAACCACTTCCATTTGCATCATGTCCTCCCTTGCAGAAAATATTTTCAAAAATCACAAAAACAATGCTAAGTGGTAAATATTTTCATCTTTTATACAGATCATAAAATCAAGGCCCAAAGTATTGTTACATGAAGCCATGAACCTAGATTTAAATTAATGTAGTTCATGTTTATTTTCTCTTCTTTAGAGTTGTTTGAGGAACTCAGTTTCTTTCCTAGAGACCAGGATAGTGGGCCAGAGTATTCTGGTTATTGGATAGGTCCATCCCACCATTATCTATCAAGAACTTGGAGATCCTTGTTATCAGTCAGTTTAGGGTGAGCCTGGCTAGTCTGAACCAGTCCCCAGAACGGAAATTGACAGAAGCAAGGTCTTGTAGAGTGCCAGACCCTGCTTGTGGTGATCATATCAGGGTGCAGACATCCTCACAAGGTCTGGCTAGAAAATAATCTGATGACCTTTTCCAAACTTTTTTTTAAAATTTTTTATTTATTTTCAGCATAACAGTATTCATTGTTTTTGCACCACACCCAGTGCTCTATGCAATCCGTGCCCTCTCTAATACCCACCACCTGGTTCCCCCAACCTCCCACCCCCGCCCCTTCAAAACCCTCAGATTGTTTTTCAGAGTCCATAGTCTCTCATGGTTCACCTCCCCTTCCAATTTCCCTCAACTCCCTTCTCCTCTCCATCTCCCCTTGTCCTCCATGCTATTTGTTATGCTCCACAAATAAGTGAAACCATATGATAATTGACTCTCTCTGCTTGACTTATTTCACTCAGCATCATCTCTTCCAGTCCTGTTCATTTTGCTACAAAAGTTGGGTATTCATCCTTTCTGATGGAGGCATAATACTCCATAGTGTATATGGACCACATCTTCCTTATCCATTTATCCGTTGAAGGGCATCTTGGTTCTTTCCACAGTTTGGCAACCGTGGCCATTGCTGCTATAAACATTGAGGTACAGATGGCCCTTTTTTTCACTACATCTGTATCTTTGGGGTAAATACCCAGTAGTGTAATGGCAGGGTCATAGGGAAGCTCTATTTTTAATTTCTTGAGGAATCTCCACACTGTTTTCCAAAGTGGCTGTACCAACTTGCATTCCCACCAACAGTGTAAGAGGGTTCCCCTTTCTCCACATCCTGTCCAACACGTGTTGTTTCCTGTCTTGCTAATTTTGGCCATTCTAACTGGTGTAAGGTGGTATCTCAATGTGGTTTTAATTTGAATCTCCCTGATGGCTAGTGATGATGAACATTTTTTCATGTATCTGATAGCCATTTGTATGTCTTCATTGGAGAAGTGTCTGTTCATACCTTCTGCCCATTTTTTTTATATGAATGTCTGTTTTGTGTGTGTTGAGTTTGAGGAGTTCTTTATAGATCCTGGGTATCAACCTTTTGTCTGTACTGTCATTTGCAAATATCCTCTCCCATTCCGTGGGCTGCCTCTTTGTTTTGTTGACTGTTTCCTTTGCTGTGCAGAAGCTTTTCTTGATTAAGTCCCCAAAATTCATTTTCGCTTTTGTTTCCTTTGCCTTTGGAGACATATATTGAAAGAAGTTGCTTTGGCTGATATCGTAGAGGTTACTGCCTATGTTCTTCTCTAGGATTCTGATGGATTCCTGTCTCACGTTGAGGTCTTTTATCCATTTTGAGTTTATCTTTGTGTTCGGTGTAAGAGAATGGTCGAGTTTCATTCTTCTACATATAGCTGTCCAGTTTTCCCAGGACCATTTATTGAAGAGACTTTTTTCCACTGTATATTTTTTTCTGTTTTGTTGAAGATTATTTGACCATAGAGTTGAGGGTCCATATCTGGGCTCTCTACTCTGTTCCACTGGTCTATGTGTCTGTTTTTATGCAATTACCATGCTGTCTTGGTGATTACAGCTTTGTAGTAAAGCTTGAAATCAGGTAACATGATGCCCCCAATTTTATTTTTGTTTTTCAACATTTCCTTAGCGATTCGGGGTCTCTTCTGATTCCATACAAATTTTAGGATTCTTTGCTCCAGCTCTTTGAAAAATACCGGTGGAATTTTGATCAGAATGGCATTAAAAGTATAGATTGCTCTAGGCAGTATAGACATTTTAACAATGTTTATTCTTCGGATCCAAGAGCATGGAATGGTCTTCCATCTTTTTGTGTCTTCTTCAATTTCTTTCACGAGTGTTCTGTAGTTCCTCGAGTACAGTTCCTTTACCTCTTTGGTTAGGTTTATTCCCAGGTATCTTATGGTTCTTGGTGCTATAGTAAATGGAATCGATTCTCTAATTTCCCTTTTTGTATTTTCATTGTTAGTGTATAAGAAAGCTACTTATTTCTGTACATTGACTTTGTATCCTGCCACGTTGCTGAATTGCTGTATGAGTTCTAGTAGTTTGGGGGTGGAGTCTTTTGGGTTTTCTATATAAAGAATCATGTCATCTGCAAAGAGAGAGAGTTTGACTTCTTCATTGCCAATTTGGATACCTTTAATTTCTCTTTGTTGTCTGATAGCTGTTGCTAGGACTTCTAATTCTATGTTGAACAAGAGTGGTGAGAGTGGGCATCCTTGTCGTGTTCCTGATCTCAATGGGAAGGCTGCAAGCTTTTTCCCATTGAGGATGATATTTGCTGTGGGTTGTTCATAGATAGATTTTATGAAGTTCAGGAATGTTCCCTCTATTTCTATACTTTGAAGCGTTTCAATCAGGAACAGATGCTGGATTTTGTCAAATGCTTTTTCTTCATCCATTGAGAGGACCATGTGGTTCTTCTCTCTTCTCTTATTAATTTGTTCTATCACATTGATTGATTTGCAAATGTTGAACCATCCTTGTAGCCCAAGGATGAATCCCACCTGGTCATGGTGGATAAGCTTTTTAATGTACTGTTGGATCCTGTTTGCTAGGATCTTGTTGAGAATCTTAGCATCCATATTCATCAGTGATATTGGTCTGAAATTTTCCTTTTTGGTGGGGTCTTTGCCTGGTTTGGGGATCAGTGTAATGCTGGCTTCATAGAAAGAGTCTGAAAGTTTTCCTTCTGCTTCAATTTTTTGAAACAGCTTCAGGAGAATAGGTGTTACTTCTTCTTTGAAAGTTTGGTAGAATTCCCCAGGGAATCCATCAGGTCCTGGGCTCTTGTTTTTTTGGGAGGTTTTTGATCACTGCTTCAATCTTGTTACTAGATATCAGTCTATTCAGGTTGTCAATTTCTTCCTGGTTCAATTTTGGGAGTTTATAGTTTTCCAGGAATGCATCCATTTCATCTAGGTTACTTAGCTTATTGGCATATAACTGTTGATAATAACTTCTGATGATTGTTTCTACTTCCTTGGTGTTAGTTGTGATCTCTCCCTTTCATCCATAATTTTATGAATTTGGGCTTTCTCTCTTTTCTTTTGGATTAGTGTGGCCAATGGTTTATTGATCTTATTGATTCTTTCAAAAAACCAGCTTCTGTTTTCATTGATACGTTCTACTGTATCTCTGGTTTCTACCTCATTGATATCTGCTCTAATCTTGATTATTTCCCTTCTTATGTGTGGAGTTGGTTTGATTTGTTGTTGATTTTCTAGTTCTTTAAGATGTAGAGACAGCTGGTGTGTTCTGGATTTTTCAATTTTTTTGAGGGAGGCTTGGATGGCTATGTATTTCCCCCTTAGGACCGCCAAACTGTCTTAACTGCAAAAGCATTCAACTGTTTCCACTTTGTTTTTAGGCTGGTTGAAAAAGCAAACAACTGTAATTTAGCTAGCCAGTTAGCCAGCTAGAGATGCAGAATGGCATGGGGAGCTGATTAAAATGAGGTGATAGTTTAAAAACCAGGAAGCAATTGACCTTAACTCTGTTTTTTCCTGGTTTATGTCATTGTTGAAGCTGTAGGTAAGTGATTTGCTGGCCTCTGCTCTAGAGAGATTTTACATATTGTTCATACAATCATAATTTGCACCCATTTTCCTTTCATGCTTCTCAGTTAGGGGACTAATTACTAAATTGGATTCCTGCTTTTGGGGTATTATGTGATTCATCAATAAGTGCAGCCTGTCTCTTCTTCCTTTTTTCTTCCTTCCTTTCTCCTTTTAACATCTCTTTGTTTAGAAGAGAGAAATCAATTTTTGAATTGATTTCAAATTGCATTTGAATTCAGAAAATTAAAACAAATGAACAGCAAAATGTCATTACTTTCAGAGCACATACGACAAAGCCTGGCTGACTTAGGGTTTTGACTATTGGTTCTTATAACAAATGGCTCCTTTAAGATGGCACAAAAGTCAATACTAATGGTTATTATGATTAAGTACAGCTCCCTTGGTGTCCGTTTCCTGCTCTCTGGCTTCTCTGACTTCCCTCTCCAATGCACACGCATGGATTATGTAAAGTGAAGTGACCCTGAGATACACACAGGCCAAGGAGAGAAAGTTTGCAGCTGGCACTTCCACATTCCTTACTGTGATTTCTCTTTCTCTAACAATTCAGTGGCCTGACTTGAGCAGGGCCCCTGCTGCAGGTGCCCTCTCCCCTGGCCTGCACTCTCTAAAAGTCTTCCAAGGTTAAGGCATTTCAAGGTTCTCCTCCCATCAACCCTCAGCCTGAGACTGCCTATCCTGGGCACCATTCTCTAAGGACCCTTCTCTCTGCCAGGGAATGACAAGGTCAAGTGCCTGCACTAAAGGTTCACATGGTCTTCAATGTATTATGTCTCCAATATAGCATTAATCCAAGGATATGGCTGATGGCTGGGTTTTAGATACCTGTGGTGGGCATCCTAAAGAGAAAGCAGAGTTACTGTTTTGAGTACCTCACATAATAATAAAACAATTCAGATTTGTACAAGACATTTTATTAAGTACTTTCTCATTCATGTTTTGTTTTTCTTTCTCTCCAAGTAGTATTGTGAGGTAGGTGATATTATTTCATATAAAAAATATGGAAACCAAGGAAACCAAGGGTCCAAAAGGTTAAGCAGTTTGTTTGATACCACACAGCTAGTAAATGACTAAGCTGAGGTTGAAACATAGCTCTTTTGAAATTCCTTGCAATTTTTGCTCTGCCATATTATCTCATAATCACTTAACTCAATTATTTGACTATTAACTGTCCTGTGGGGATACAGTGAGGAATGAAATAGATATAGCCATGTCTTACTTGGAGTTTATTATATTCTAAGTATATAGAGAATTTAAGTATATAGAAACATAGGCAAAATATAAAAGTGAATGAATTTATTTCAAAATGACAAATCATGGGAAGTGCTATGAATGAAAGCTGAGGTAAAAAAAATTTTGGTGAGGGAGCTATTTTAGATAGGCCTCTTGGAGGAGATTTCAAATTCCCAGAAAGAGCTAGGGATGAGGGGTGGCAGAGGGAGACCAGTCCAGGTAGAGGGTATACGAAAGGTCTTGAGGCGTATTCATGTGGTTGCCTGCCCCACATACTCTATGTCCTCAGGAGCCACATTCTGTACACACAGATGCTTTTAGTGCTTGAAGCAGTCTCCTCAGGAATTGTTACACTATCAAGCCAACCATATATCCCAGCAACTGTACATACTGGGCTCATTTCCTTGCTTACTTTAAGAAGACCCTTCAACAGTAGGCTGACTTTTTTTCCCACCAGAACTTCACAAGGTTTGCTGTTGAAGTTGGGCATTTCCCTCAATTTTCACAATTACTGTGTCATTTCACACATACTGTGCCCCAAGAACAAGATTGTGGATGGCTCAGGCAAAGCCATCCCTATGGGTGGAGACACAGAACACAGAGGCCATACTGACAAGGGGTGACCAGGATGTGACCAGGCAGAATTTTGTGTGTGAAGAACAGATTGTGTGTTCTGGGTTTGCAGGAAGATGGATCTGGGCATCTTTTACCAGTGGGGTTCTATCACACTAAAATGGATGGGCACTTTACACTTAGCAGGTACTCAATATCTTGAATATGTAGGAATCTTAGGTTAATCTATTTACCTTACTCACCGGTAGCCTTCCTTTCTAGATATTTCTAAAGCATTTATTTAAGCCCCAGCTGTATGTACCAAGCCTTTTGATAAATGCAGAAATATGACCATCACAGTCCCTGCTTTTAAGAAGGCTACGGTCTACATAAAGAGACCAAATATACACTTTTTAGAGAAGAAAGAATATGGAATCTTCCTTCAAGAGCTAGGTGTTGGCATAAAGACACATAATAGGAGTTCAGGAAAGGAGAGGACATATCTGGGAGCTTTTCAATTAGACAAAGGTCTTCAAGGGTGGTAAGAGTTGGATTCATGGGAAGAAAATGTAAAAGGACATCCCAGGAGGTCAGCGCTGCAATGCCCTGGTATAGTCCATTGGCCTTTTGGAGGTGGGATCCGTGTCACTGCATGTACAGACTGACTCACGGATATAAATGGTTCAGAGAGAGAGAGAGAGATGCACTTGGCTGTTGTACTGATAATGCCCTAAGGTGAGATGTATGAAATACTCTTGTTTTCTCTGTTTCACTCATCCTCCTCAGGTTGTATATTGCATTTTGGCATTTTTCTTTCCCCTTCAAGATTACCTTTAAAGTTTATTTGTGCTCACATTCTCCTAAATACAAAGAGTGGTGATGGTGGTGTGTGTACATGTGTATGTTGAAGAAATGATGTGGTTGGAGTTCAAGGAGATCACTTTCTTTACTCTGGACATTTCCCAAAGATGGTCATGAAGTTTACATTCTCTCTCAAAAGTGGCCCTGGTATGAGCAGAGGGCTGAAGTTGGAGTGGACATAATTCAAGCTTGAGGAGGGAAAGAGGGTGTGTGGGAAGGACAAATCACCACAACTGAAAAAGCTCAGAGCCAAGCTAAGAACACTAGCTGGTAGCCTTAGAGCCAGCCGGCAACACTATGAGGATGCCTAAGGAGCAGGAGACATGCTCCATGCTCTCACAAACCATCTGGTGTATTTGCAAAGACACAGTGTACAAATGGAAATACCATCAGATGGCAGGATCAGCAGACATATTCCATGTAGCTCCACAGGAAATATAGGAAAGCAGAAGGGGAGTGGGGAAAAGGATGGCCTTTTAACCATTAGAGCTGTTCATCAGTAGAAGGGCTGCTGCCTCATGGCATGCTGAGCTTCCTCCGAGTAGGGGTGTTAAAGGTGGAATGCCTCAGTCTGGGATGTTGCAGTCCAAAGAAAGTGTAGCCGGCATGACCTGCAAGCAGCCTTCTACCTCTTAGAGTCTGCGAGTTTGCAGCTTCATGCCTTTTAGCTGTCCTCACACTTAGAGTACTATGTAAGCCATCTGGTGACAGCAAAGGCTTGACCAGTAGGTTGAAAGGGCTCACTGGACTAAGAATTCATCTCCAGGCTCTGCAGCAGGATCTGTGGCTGACTAGGAAGAAAGAGTGCTAAAGGTGGCACTGACTTGATTGCTTCAGGGCTGCTCTGGGGAAGTGGTTTCAGCTGTCTCTCTTCACAGACAGGTATCAGCCCAATGTGTGGCAAGTCACCTCACACTGGGGGACACTTTTATGCCCAAAACCTGGGGAAGCACTAGAACTAAAACATCGCCTGCGGGAATCAGCTGCTGGGTTGGCTCTGCAAACCTTCCTATCCAGCTAATGAGGAAGGCCTGATGGAAACAGCAGAGGGAAATTAAAAAAAAACAGAAGTAGCTTTAACCATAGCAACCTCCCTCCCACTCCACTAAAGGCTAAGGCCTGGGCCCCAATGCTCCTGTGAGGAAAATTAGGCTGAGAGACACTCCCCAAGGTCTTCTGAACTAAATTCTGGGCTCCTTTCCGGTACTAGAGGTTTGTTTGTTTGTTTGTTTGTTTTAGATTTTATTTATTTATTAGAGAGACAGAGTGTGCACATAAGCAAGGGGGAAGGGCAGAGGGAGAAGGAGAAACAGATTCCCCACCGAGCAGGGAGCCTGATGCAGACCTTGATCCCAGGACCCTGGGATCATGACCAGAGCCGAAGGCAGACACATAATGCACTGAGCCATCCAGGCACCCTTTCTCTGTTCCAGAGTTTGGTTCCCCAGGCTCAGAAGGTCTTCTTAATGGTCTCAGGGGACCAGGGCTCCGTGGAAAGCAAAAATTACTTCCCAGCCCTTCACTAACCTGGAGTGAAATTCACAGAACTAGCCTGAGTTAGTTCCCTTAGAGAAAAATAAGCTATTACTTACATTTCAGAGAGGTCTCAGAGGTGTGATAAGGAGACAGAGAAGTCAAAGAGGTCTGCTTCTTGCTGATGCAGTTCTTGGCCAAGGTCTGCTTCTCCACTAGGTCTAAAGGAATTATCACAGTGATTCATTTTCATGGCTGATCCAGTTTATATTTCCACTGTCAACAAAGATTCCAGGGGACTCACTTAGGGGTGAAGTGGGGAACTGGATTCTGAAGTCAACCTCAAGGCAAGGGATCTGACATTTATTGAGAGTCTACTATACATTTAACTTGAGGGTTAGGTATATCCTGGCTCATCTTAGCAGCAATTTATATCTTTATGGCTCTGCCAGTAGTCATATATTTATTTTCCTTCATGCTTCACCTCTTGGAAAGAATATATTCAGTATGTGATGTCTGTATGAGGTAGGACAGCCTTTTAATTTGCCCTTAATAGTAAATTGTCCCAGAACATGATTTCCATCAACCAAGTGCCTTGAACTGGCAATGGAGACTGCGTTGGCCTCAGTTTTCCTGGCAGGGGGTCTTAGAGACTGCCAACATACCCAAGGTCATTCTGGGGTTGTTCTGGATCAGTGAGATCTGTCTCTGCTTCACCCAACTTGGGATAAACATTTTGTTTACTCCAATATAAAGGGACATGACATATTAACTGCTCAGGACCAGGTATGGCCCGCATAGCTCTCTCAGCAGATTACTTAAAAGTTTCCTGGGCCTGGGTGATACACAAGAGCACAGCACAGTGCAATTTTGTTAAACTTTCCATAGGATTTCAAAATCTGAGGCTTCAAAGGCCCTGATACATACCCTCACCCACCTTGGCATCTTTGTTATTCTGGGCTCTCCCTTCTCTCTCCTGTTTTCTCCTTGTTGAAATATGTTTCTAATCTTTTAGGCCTCTCAGATGCATTGGTGTTTCCTGCTTCAGTGGTCCCCGTGGAGGCACTCATTCTGTATTTAATGTATTCCACACTTTAAATGGGCCTGTTAATTACTCCCTCCTCACTCTGAATTTACTAATTTATTGATCAAATTTCTTTTTGTGCATGTGAGTTTTATTTTGTATGTGCAAAGAATTTATTTGGATCAATTTTATTGACCCCCTCCCAACCCTGCCTCCTGGGATACTTTCCCAAACTTTAATTAAGTCTCTGGGAAGTCTCTTTGCTTAAAGGGGAGCCTCTTGCTTCCTCCTTTTGTGAGCACTGATAGTATCTGATTATATTCTTGAGCAAGTGGATATTTGAAAGGGCAATTAGAATTGAGAACTAGGGCAGGGGCTCTTAAAACTGTGGTCCCCAGACCAGAAGCCTCAGAATCCCCTGAGAACTTGTTAGAAAAGCAGATTCTCAGACTCCACCCAGAACTGCTGAATTGGAAACTCTGGGGGTGGGTCCTAGCAGTTTGTCTTTTAACAAGTCCTTCAGGGGATTCTGATGTAGGCTGAAAATTGAGAACCACTGCTCTAAGGCAGACCTCAACATTCTTGACATTTTATGCTGAATGATTATTTGTTGTGGGAGCTATCTGGTATGTTGCATGGTGTTCAGCAACCCACTGGCCTCCACTCGCTGGATGCCAGAGGCACCTTCCAGCTATGACAACCAAAAATGTCTCCAGACATTGCAAATGTCCCCAGGGGGACACATCATTCCTGGTTGAGAACTACTGAATTAAGTGTTCAAATCATCCTCCCTTCTCAATCTAGACCTTTCTCCTCTTTATTTCACTTGGGGATTCATACATCAGATAAAAGTAGCTATGAGTGTGTACCTCATGGTCTCTAGCATACTGCCTTGTTTCATTTTGTGTTTCATATGTATATTTTTCCTATCCCCAACTATTCTGTTTTTGAGATAGGCAGATAACAAGCCCAATGCCTGATTTGTTTTAACAGTTCATTTAACCATCTTGCATTAATTCCCCATTTCCTGGCCTTTGTACAAAACTTTTCAAAAGAGTGATTTTTCACTTTCTCCGGAGATTTGAGAGCATTTCTAGGCTGTGAAAGAAGTGAGTGGGAGGGGAATTCAGACAATGTCATCACTAAGGAGGGAAGTGGGAGTAGAGAATAAGTGGTAGCTTTTGCTTTTGACCCCTCCCTGCTGAGAGCACCCAAATACAAAGAGGCATTGTGATGAGGATAGGTGAGCATTACTCTCTGTGCCTAGAATAAATTGGTTTGGCTGAGTAAATTTGCCTTTGGACAGAAATAGTCCTTCATTTCTGTTGCAGCCTGCTTCCTCTTTGCATATCTACTGCCTTATATCCCTCTTCCATACCTGGTCCATGGCAAGCCTGCCCTTCAACCCCTTACCTGAATGACTCCATCTCCATTCATCACAAAGCACCACTGTTAGTAGCTGGGGCTAGAATGCCAACTGAGAAGGTCCTGGGTGTATGGGAATGCCATGGTCAATTCCAGCACCTGGGCCACTGGAAGAGGCCCAAGTCAGAGGAGAAGTTATGGAAATTTGCCTCCTACCAAAGAAATGGTCTGGAACATTCAGTTTTTGTCCAGTAGGCCAGTCTCAGAGATGAAGTGTCTGCTCTTGAGCAGTACCAGTAAGCCCACAGGACACTCTTCCTCCTCACTCAGGCCAGGTGGCCAATTAAAGGGCAGCCAACTGGAAGGCAGCCAGCTGGAAGCTACAGCTTTCCAGTCTAGGTGGGCCCTAAAATATTACTGGAATAAACCTGCAATATAGTGCCTGTTTATTCAGGTTTCCACACACGATTTCACATAACTAGTGACATGCAAATTGGTTCTGCTCCTTCCAAAGCAGGCAACATCCTTGAGTGAAAATTAAAAACAAAACAAAACAACAAACAGCACCACCACAGACTCACTTTACAGTCATAGCTGAAATTCTGACGCCCAATCAAGTATGGCATAGTGCTGATAATGGCAATAAAAGATTTGTTAACTAAATTTTAAACCTTTAATATGACTCTAAAGAAATTGGTTGGTTCAAAAAATTGCAAAAGAAAAATGGAGATCAAGAATGAAACAGAAAGCATGCTGCTAAAATAACTTTGGGCTGTGGGTGTAAATTAATAAATGACTCTGTTTTTAGATAGAATATCAGTTTTACCCTACCCCCACTAAATTAATGTTAAACAAATATTTGAAAAGTATGCCGAAAGCATCCCTAAGCCTCAAACCTTCCCTGCCAAGGTCTGCAAAAAGCATCTAAAAATGTACTGCATTCATTAACTCAGGGAACGAAGGCCCCCTTCTACTTTCTCACTGTGGCACCATGCCTTGCTCTGTGTTTATCTGTGTTTTCAGACACCTTTGTGTTCCCGTCTTGGCTCTCTCTTCTCACTTTTTCTCTAGACCAGTAGCCTGGTTCCCATAGAAGCTGTCAGTAGGAATCACCCCACACTCCCATTTTTAGAAATTCTGTTCATGTGTACCTGCATCAGCAATGAATCTCAGTCCCAAACTCAGGTGTGTATAAAATGTAGCTTTCTTAATTTTCTTTAAGTTGTTACAGAAAAATAGAGTGCAGATTCAGAATTTTTAATGAAGTCTTTTCTGTTTATAAGAAGTATATTACAAGAAGGGAGTAGAGAAGTAGTCACTAGCAAGAGGCTGAGACCCACCACACCCCTGATCCCAATCAAAATATCAGGGTATCTTTTATATAAGAGTACAATCTACGATCCCTTCCCAAGAATTGTCTTGTCTTGCAGTAGCAGGGGATGAAGATCTTTATGATCCTCGGATGGAGGTAGTGAGACCTAGTGACACTCAGTGGGGTGTAAGTAGTCCCAAGTTACAAACTCTCAAAAGCCTACTTAAAATAAGTGCTGATAACATCATTTGAAAGGGGAATGTTAGAGATCTAGCATTTTGCTAGTACTTTTTCTCTTCTAATTACTGACATGGGATAGTGCCTTTTAATGGAGGAGATAATTTCTTTCTCATATTTTGTCTTTCTGTATTGTAAGTCTACACAGTTTTACCTATGCATTAACTTGTCTATGAATATGCTTTGCCAAGGATTATACCTCTTTACCATCACCATAAGAGACACTCTAGGGGGATGGACAAGGTGCCCTTTTTGGTGGATGATGGCAAACTACAGTGGTAAGCAAGGTGAATATGGTTGGTATTAATTAGCTCTGTTGTTTCCCAGTTCATACAATTAGTCCTGAGGTTATCTGTCCTTGCATTTCTTTGAGACTTCATTGTGGTCTTCCTATCTATGAGTCATGGATGCCAAGATCTTAAGTTGTGTTTGTTTTGTAGAGGACTTAGGTTTGTCCTGTTTTCATGGGCTTGTGGCTTGAATCCTTGGCACTCTGGTTCATAGGTGGAGTAGACTTGCAATTAGATGTATGTTTCTATAGGGTGATTTTGAGCCCATACAGCTATGTGGGTGTGCTATAGACTCAATATGTCTTCCCTAAAATTCTTATGTTGAAATCTAACCCCCAGGAGATATATGCGTATACATACACATGTACATATATATATAAACACACATATATAGATATACATGTATATAAACACACACAGATTTGAGATTGGGTTTTGGAAGGTGATTAGGTCATGAGGTTGGTGCCCCCACAAGAGATTATTATCTTTATAAAAGAGATCTCCAAAAGCTCCCTTGCCTCTTTCTACCATGTAAGGACACGATGAGAAGATAGCCATCTATAAACTGGGAAACAGGCACTTAACAGACACTGAATCTGCTGGCACCTTGGTCTTAGACTTTCCTGCCTTCAGAATTATAAGAAATAAATGTTTGTTGTTTAAGCCACTTAGCCTATGGTATTCTGTTATAGCAGTCTGAACTGACTAAGACAGGGTGGATCTAGTGAACTTCATAGGACCTGGCACCTCTGTTCTGAATTTGAGGTGGTTTCCTCTCTGGAATTTCTTGCACAGACCTAGTCCTCATTAGCATATCTTGGTGGGGAATCTAGTGTTGGTCTGGGAACCTGTATACTTTCTGAAAGGAAATGTAGACATTTGTCTTTGACTCTAAGACTAAAATGTATCCTTCAACCTATGAAGGAAAATGCTGGACTACTAGCTGGAGGACAACTGCATGTAGGCTAAGTTGTGACTTGCAGCTCACAAATACATCATAATTTGAGGGGCCTTGGGGCACTTAAGGCCTGCTTTCATGCCAAAATGTACTTAGTCTTTGCTTAATGTCGCAGATTTTGTTTTGCTTTTACTTTGCCAGAGTTTTGAGGGTTGTAAAGAATATGTGTTTGGAATTTGATTCTTTTTTTAGAGGTAAGGAGAGAGAGGGAGAGAGAGAATCTTAAGCAGACTCCACATCCCATGTGGACCCTGACATGGGGCTTGATCTCACAACCCTGAGATCATGCTATCAGCTGAAATCAAGAGTCAAACATTCAACCAACTGAGCCACCTAGGTGCCCTTGAAATTTGATATTTTTATAGCTTTAAGGAATATTGGAAATTTTATCCCATAAAACAAAAATTGAGTTCATGTTAAGAGAAATTCTACAAGAAAAAAATACATCCTGGAACATTTTTTTTGTTAAAACAATGGTAATAGCATTATCCTTACTGCAGAGGAAAGCCTTGGGCCACCCAGAAAAAAAGGTACATGACAACTAAGAAATGGGAGTATCCTAATTCCTGCAAACAATAAATAAATTTGTGGGTAAGTGAAAGTCCTTCAAACTAGTGTCCTATATCACATTTGTAGCAGCTTCCTTGCATTATAATTAGCACAAAGATCATGTGTACACTGAAAAGATGCTATGTTGGAAAATCTCAGAATAATTTCAGAATTTTAAATTTATTCCATTATATAATCCTGTGTTCGCCCATGTATGATTTAAAGGATATGCTGGGTATATCCCATAAAGGACAGGTAGGGAGAACTTAGAAGCCATAGAAACCTGGTCAGGGTTTAGTAGTAGAGTCTAGAGGAGGTAGGTTGCTGGGCAAGCAGGCTTCCTCTTAGTGGGGCTCCATCATGTTGAGGGGACAGGTAGGACCTGGGGAAAGAAGAAAGAGGCTTCTGCTATGAGCTGACAGTTTATGTGTCTGTGTGGGGAAACAGTTTTAACAGATATATCAGTCTGAGCATGACCCTTTTAGTATTTTAACTGTCTTATCTATTAAGCAAATCTGTCTAGAAACTAAAAATTTCTTAAAAATTAAATAAATTCATGACAGCTTTAAGGGTCTTACATGTTTCAATACTGGGGAAAAAAACTAAGATTTCATTTTGAAATCCTAACCCACAATTAATTATACATTTTTCAAACTAGATTTACAAGGCTGTCATGGACAGGGCAGATTCTTTCATGTATCACAAATACATAAAATATAAAATATGCACAGCTTTCTTCTTAACAGAAAAATATAAGTATAATGGGTTATCTCTTTTAAATATCTCTATATCTAATTCTAAATCATCCCACATAAAGAAGAATTACCATACCAACTAAATAAGGATATTTACTACCAGAGATTTAGGTCTGAAGGCTGACTGGATTCTCATTCATGACCTTCATAGGGTATCTTGAGCCCTATTTATGGTGGTTCTGTGAGTGATCCATAACCTTAAAATGTGAGGGATCAGCTATTTAGCCTACTTCCCTAGATTAATGTTTTATACATTGCTGCATAAAGTCTACAGCTTCCCTAGATTAACGTTTTATACATTGCTGCATAAAGTCTACAGCTTCCTTAGATTAACTTTTATACATTGCTTCATAAGGTCTACAGCTTCCATTCCAATAGATAAAACCTTTTATTAATGTATTTCTTCTCACTCTAAAGAGCTTGGAAATTGATGGGATCCTGAGATATGTTAGTACTTTTCACATTCATTCATATTCCTAAAGCCATATAAATCTTAAGAGTACTTCAATTTATAGCCAGTTGAGTTCTAGGTATTTCACTTAGCTTTGTTTGATTTGATGCCACAGACTATGGGCCATTCTGATATTCCCCAGGAGTCAGAAAATTACCTCCAAATGATACATTTACTATTTTAATTTCTATATTCTCTACTGATACAATAAATTAATAATACCTCATGACTGAGAAATAATACTCCATAGAAATACATTCTATCCTATTCACCTTCTTTTAAAATCACCTGTTATATTTTCTCTTTGTGTATCATTATAGAAATATGGCTTCTCAGATATTTAATCAACTACAGTCATTATATTTCTCTTTTTAAAAAATCACTTTATTGAGGTATGATTGACATACAAAATTGTTACAACTTTGGCCAGTGGGAATCTCTTTTTAATTTGCTCCTTGGGGTGCCTGGGTGGTGCAGTTGGCTTCAGCTCAGGTCATGATCTCAGAGTCTTGAGATTGAACCCGGTGTCAGGCTCCATGCTGAGCACGGAACCTGCTTGAGACTCTCTTCCTCTCCCTCTGCCCGCCCTCTCTCTCTCTCTCTCTAAAATTAAAAAAAAAAATTGTTCTTATGTCTTCCTCACATTATCCACTAATCATCAAAAGACAAGGGGAGATGGAGAGGAGAAGGGAGTTGAGGGAAATTGGAAGGGGAGGAGAACCATGAGAGACTATGGACTCTGAAAAACAATCTGAGGGTTTTGAAGGGGCGGGGGGTAGGAGGTTGGGGGAACCAGGTGGTGGGTATTGGAGAGGGCACGGATTGCATGGAGCACTGGGTGTGGTGCAAAAACAATGAATACTGTTACGCTGAAAATAAATAAAAAAATTAAAAACAAAACCCAAAAAACCTTTGTTGCTTTCTGGCACAAGATTTTCCAGGCTTATTTTGTACCTTCCTGCCCCAGACATGGAATCACTCATTTATCCAAGGAGCTGTGGTTCACTTTAGTGCAAAAATAGTATTGGAGACCAGAATCTGAGCACTAGGGGGCAATCTGGGGGTTTCATTGCTCTTGGGTCATTTCAATGAACAGAGCTAGAAAAAAATTGTGTTTTTTCTAGTTTCATATTGGTGTTTCTGATTCTTTTCTAAAGGTAAAGAATTCCTTCCTAGATTTTTTATTCCTAATATGATAAATATAATTGATCTGATAAAACAAGAAGAGTTCCAAAACAATACATATTAAACAATAAAGCTATGGAACAAAGTTCAAGATTTTCATTATGGTTCTTTTAGATCTTAGTTACGTCCCACTAAGAATGTACAATCATATTTCTTCTAAAATCACTCTTAGGTCCTCATTCTGTGTGGTTAAATAAAAATTTGTCTGATAGTTTCATTCAATTATTTGCTTTCAGTTTGAAGGCCTTGACTTTTAGCAGTTGATAATTCTTAGACTTTAGAAAGTGAAGGTTTGTACTAGTCCTCTTCATGGTGGAGATAGGAACTAAGGAGTGGGGGAAGGTCCATATATGTGTCTACCTAAAGATGATAGAAAATTACAAATGCTCAGTTTACAAGGTTTTGTCTATATACATTTGTAAAAGATTCAAATTTGTAAAAGGTATATGATCTCTGATTGAATGAACCAATTCTGACTCCTCTTATATAATTTCAAGTAATACTAGAACTTAACATTTTCAAATATATTTTAACTTTACTAAATTCTGTCCTTATCTTAAAACTACTTAATTTCTTGCTCTCTTTTCCGAGCTACATGCTCTTCTCTTTTGCAACATATCCTTAATAATTACATGTGTCATGCAATGTATTGTTAACCAAAGTCTGTAGTTTTAAAATTATTTTTCCAATTAGTATATTTTAATGAAGTAACATTCGTTATCTTTAACTTTCTATTGAGGATCAAGATGATCTAGAATATTAGAATTTCATATGATTGGGGCACCTGTGTGGCTCAGTTGTTAGGCAGCTGCCTTTGGCTCAGGTCATGATCCCAGGGTCCTGGGATCAAGTCCTGCATCTGCTCCCTGCTCAGCGGGGAACTTGCTTCTCCCTCTTCCACTCCCCCTGCCTGTGTTCCCTCTCTTGCTGTCTCTCTCTCTCTGTCAAATAAATAAATAAAATCTTAAAAAAAATAGAATTTCATATGATTAACAAAAACACTACTCTAAAGTTCTGAAGGTTTTGCCCTAAACCCTCTTTTGATTCATGGCTCACAATTCAAATTTTACTTTGTATATATTACCAATATCCTTATTTAATTGTACATAGTTGTGTTGAAGAATTTTAGTTTCTTAGAGGCTCTTGGATATGTACCTTAATGTTATACAAATTCAAACTTCTAAAAGCCAATTTAAAATGTTAGAAAATACAGCCATAATATATAAAAATGAAATATAGTAATTACTGAAAACACATCTTTAAAATCTACCCAGAAGCTTCAAGGAGATTTTTTTTTCTGTAGATTTGAAACATTTCCAGATTATCTGTCTTTGCTAAAATTTATGAGACAAGTTTAGAATTAGAACAATTTCCATTGAGATCATAAGGTTTAGATTATATTTACAATAAAGCTCTAGATATTTTCATTTCAATACAGAAATCCTAATCCTTGCATGAGATCAAATATGCCGTGTCCCCCTTCCTGATTTTGCATTCTGTAGATCTACATGTGATTGCATTGTTTAATATTAAGGCAAACACAAAACGTTTAGAATTTTCATTATATGATGTGCTTTTCAATCACGTTTTGGAATTTAAAAGGCATTCAGTACTAAATTCCTACATAAATTATACATGTTACAAAAACAAGATTCAAAAATGAGTATTTTATATCAAAAAAGTGATTAAAGATGAACTGACTCATTAAGATGAGATTTTGTCCAAATCCTGTAGCTCTTTCCAGCACTTCCAGTCAGGAAATTGGGGTACTTATCTTTTCTCATCCCTTAGACAGAGGAGCATGCATAGGAAGTCCATCTAGTCTGGAGATGAATATGCCCCAATTTTTTAAGGTTCTAATGGGGAATATTCACAACAAAAGTACACTAACATGCTAGATTCCTACCTGAAAATGGCAAAGCCTTTCTGAGCTGAAAAGGACTTGATATAGAAGATTCTCAGGAAGCAGAGGGAAGATGAGTAGAAAAGATAAGGTTTTGCTAAGAATGCACTCACCCTGCATCCTCTTCTCCATCTCCACCTTTCACTGGGGGGTATGTATTGCCTTTTCTTCTGTGGGGTCTTGCTATCTCCTTGGGATAAACCCTGAAAGTTAGGGGCTCTGGACTCTTCTGTCTTGAAGACCAACAGATCTCATTCTCTGTCATCTTGCTGTTGCCCTGCAGGCAAGGTCAGAAAGTGGGGTAGAGAGGCCCCCTCTCTCAAATTCTTAGTTCTCCCAGCTGTTGGATAACATCTTTCTTCATAGGTGGGGCTTTGACATTTTATCTTTACCAGAGAATCCTCTTCTCCTAAGGGCTTCAGGTTTGGGAACTTAAAGGCCAGCTAGTTCTTTTCTACTCTGCCGCATGCCTCTACTGAGATAGTAAGCACAGAGCAACTACTTGCATTCTGAATGAAGGTAAGGGAAAGAGGAAAGTGCCAGGGAGAATCCACCCCCACCTTTTAAGTTAATAATTAAAAAAAAATACAATGATAGTTACACTGTAGGAAAGGAACACATCTTTGGAGGACAGTGCAAACCTAAGTTGTATATGGGCCCTGAAGATCCTGTAAGAACAATGTTAGAAGGAGTTCATTAGATACAAAAAAGGAGGAAGCAATCAGGAAGATTACTTGCTTCTAGAGTTAGTGGTCTTATTTAACATCTCATTACTCTAAAAGACCATTTATCGCCTCCATTTTAATTTTTTCTCTTTGAAAAGGTTGGTGGAAAAAGAGAAAGAGGATTCCCCATCTCCTGGAGAGTTTTTGAAAAAAAAAAAAAAACAAGTTTTCAAATCTCACCCCACTCATCTAGTAACCTTGGGGAACAAGGTGGGTGAGCTATTTTCAACTAGTGAAGACCCCCCTGCCCAAACCCTTCCAATGTCCACTGTCAGATCATGGGCCTAGAAAGAAGACAGAAAATTACCACTCTAGGAGATGACAAATGGTAGACAGGGAGAAAGTTTTCTTTCTACCACAAACCTTTTCTTTCGACTTTGTGATCAGGGCTGGGGAGGCTGGAAGACTGTGTCCCCATGGTAGAGGGAAGTAGGCATCTATAATCAAATCCTGTGGTAGGGGAAGAGATATTATGGCCCCATTAAAGAATGTGCAGTGCACAGTAACACAGCAGAGAAATGAGCCATGGCTAGCTTGGTGAGAATGTGGTCATCTACTTGGCAATGGAACTAATCAGTGCATGGTACATTGCATGTCTCTAAAAAAAAATCCTTGAAGCTTAAGTATAGCAACATCCTAGAACAACAACGATAAGCTGAAAGTTAATGAATTAAAACAAGAAAAATATCCACTCTCAATGCAGTGAGGTAGTAACTGCATCATCTCAAAAATATTTGGGTAAGAAAATGTTTCAAGGGCATTTAGGCAAGTAAAGTTGCTAACTGACTAGATTCTCTTGTGATTTTTCTCAGAAAAACTCCAGCAGACTGATCCTATCAATAACTATTTATTTTCTACTTTATTTCAAAAGATAGAGCTAGACTGTCTCAGACTAGGTACATAAAACAAAAACAAAAACAAAAAACTGGTTAAGAGAGCTTGCTGGAAGTCTTGTAGTGACCTTTATGAACCTTTTACCTATTCTAAAAAAAGTAAAACCAATGCTACTGGCCTGACATACAGAACAAAATTGGAGAAAGCTCTTCCAGAAGCTCTTAGGTTACCATGTGTAGAGTGGCATTCACACAGGCTTACTAGTCCAAAAGCCTGTTAAAGTCACAAGCATTCACCGAGTGTTTAGTAATTATGGAGTACACTTATGCTAATGAGAACAGATCTACAGATTAGCAATGCATTTTAACGATTTAATTATAATCCTGAAGTGATATACAAGGGATGAATTTGTACATTGCAATGCTGTTACTGATCAGAGCAGCTTTGTATTCTTATTATTTTTAAAGGTGTGCATACATATGTGGGGGGAGAGGGAAGAAATTTATAGGAGTTCTAGGAATACTCCTGTAATAGATCCCTAGCTTATAATAAAATAACTAGAGCAGAAAAACTGCAGCACTGTAAACTCAACAGAAGCGATTTCTAAGAAGTGTTCAGTTTCTGAAAGGATAAACTGAGTAAGGGGCCATCTAACTCCAAATGCCATCCCCTAATAAAAGTCAGTCAGTGAAGGATTTTGTTGAAATTAGTATTTAACCAGTGTTAAGCCATAGTAAACCACTAAGAGTCAAAGACAATGTAATAGTAAATAGCTTTTAAGAAAGTCATTTATCTGAATTGCTTATTTAGCATTTACTGTCATTTAGTTAGAGCACAATATCCAGGGGATAAAGAAAGCTTGACAGAGATTTAGCAGAGGAAAAAGGGGAAAGAGCTGCAGAATGAGGTTGTGTTTAGGCCTTCTCTGGCTTTGGGTGTCACAAAGCAAGATGGCATCAGGGCCAAGAGACAGAATCAAAGATAAAGTTTATCCATTTCTCAATTTGACTGTGGTTAGTCCTATTATTCACTTTACCAGGAAACCTGAAACTAGAGAGACAATCCCTTTATATTTTTATAACACTTTCCAAGTTTATAATGAGCTCTGTTTCTTATCACTTTGATCTCCACAGAACCCAGTGAAGTTATCAGGGTCAGGTTTTATTATATCTATTTGGCAAATAGCCACCTCCATTTTCATTTTCTCTTTTGTGGTGGCTCATTCTTCAGCAGGGAAGAGGCTCAAGGAATTGGATAGGTACTTAAATTGCCAACTGGAGACGAAGAGAACATTTACTATACTATCTGGATTACATTAAAAAACTGCTTTATTGAGGTATACTTGACATACGTAATAAGACTGTACAATTTAAAGTGTACTATTTGATAAATTGTGGTATATTTATATATCTGTGAAACCATTACCACAATCAAGATGATGAGCATATTCAATACTTCCAAAAGTTTACTTATGCCCCTTTGTAATTCCTCCTGCCCTGTCCTCCCTGTTATGATTGTTTTTTCTTTCTTTTCCTTGTTTTGGGTTTTATGTGCTCCTCTTCTGGCTTCTTAAGGTAAAAGCTGAGGTCATTGATTTGAGATCTTTCTTCTAAAATAGGCATTTAGTGTTATATATTTCCCTTTAAGTACTATTTTGGTGGTAACACCAACCATGGTTAGGTTGTATTTTCATTTGGCTAAAAATACTTTCTGATTTCCCTTTTGAATTCTTCTTTGACCCATGGGTTATATAGGAGTGTAGTATTTACTTTCCAGATATTAGGGAATTTTGCAGTTACTTTCTGTTGCTTATTTATAATTTAATTCCATTGTGAACAAAGAATATAATTTTTATGACTTGAATCTTTTGAAATTCATCAAGACTTGTTTTATGGTCCATAATATGGTTGTCTTGGTAATGTTCTATGTATACCTAAAAATAGTTTGTATTCTGCCATTGAGTGGAGTGCTTTAAAAGAATCAATTAGGTAAAGTTGCTTGGCAGTGTTCTTAAAATATTTTATATCATGATTTTCTGCCTAATTAATTCATTTTATCAGTTGTTGAGAGAGAGATGTTGAAATCTCCAGCTATAATTGTGAATTTATCTGTTTTTCCTTGCAGTTTTTTCAGTCTTTGTTTCATGTGTATTGGAGTTATGTTATTAGGGGCATAAATGTTTAGGGTTGCTATGTCATCTTGATGAATTGACCCTTTTATCATTATGAAATAGGTTTCTTTATTCCTGATAATATTCCAAAATCTAATTTTCCTGATAGTAATATTGATACTCAACTTTCTTTTGATTAATGTTAATGTGATATATGCTTTCTATCCTTTTACTTTTAACCTGCCTATATTTATCTAAACATAGGCATATATTTATGTGTTTCTCATAGGCATCATGTAGTGTTGGGTCTTGCTTTTCTATTCTAGCTGATGATCTTGGCCTTTATATTCAGGTATTTAGACCATTTACATATAATGTGACCAATGATATGCTTAGGTTCAATTTTATCATCTTGCTATTTGTTTTCTATTTGTCCATCTGTTCTCTGTTCCCCTTTCTTCTTTTTCTACCTTATATTGGATTAAATATTTAAATATTTATATTATAAATAATTATATTTATAAATATCAAATATTTATAAATATTATAAATATTAAATATTAAATTAAATATTTTTATAATTCTGTTTATTTCTTTCCTTTGGTAGCTTATTAGCTATAACTCTTTTTTTTCCTCTTGGTGGTTACTTTTTTTTTTTTTAAAGATTTTATTTATTCATTTGACAGACAGAGATCACAAGTAGGAGGAGAGGCAAGCAGAGAGAGAGGAGGAAGCAGTCTCCCTGCTGAGCAGAGAGCCTGATGCGGGGCTCGATCCCAGGACCCCGGGATCATGACCTGAGCCGAAGGCAGAGGCTTTAACCGACTGAACCACCCAGGTGCCCCACGTTACTTTTAAATTTATAGCAAATATCTTTAATCACAGTGTACCTTCTATATCACTTCATATAGGGTATGAGAACTTTTCAGTATTTTATTTCTATTTCTCCCATTCTTACATTTGTACTTTTATTGGCATACATTTTACTTTTTTCTTTTTATTTATTATATTGTGTTTGTCACCATATAGTACATAATTTGTTTTTGATGTAGTGTTCCATGATTCATTGTTTGCATATAACACCCAGAGCTCCATGCAATATGTGCCCTCCTTAATACCAATCACTGGGTATCATTCCCCTCACCCCTCTCCCTCAACCCTCAGTTTGTTTCCTGGAGTCCATAGTCTCTCGTGGTTCATCTCCCCTATTGATTCCCCCGCCCTTCATTTTTCCCTTCCTTGTCCTAAGTCCTCCATGCTCTTCTTTATGTCCCACATATAAGTGAAACCATATGATAATTGTCTTTCTCTGCTTGATTTATTTCACTTAGGATAATCTCCAGTTCCATCAACATTGATGTAAATGGTGGGTGTTCATCCTTTTTGATGGCTAAGTAATATTCCATTGTGTATATGGACCACATCTTCTTTAGCCATTCTCTGTTGAAGGGCATCTCGGCTCCTTCCACAGTTTGGCTATTGTGGATTTTGCTACTGTGAATATTAGTGTGCAGGTGATCCTTCTTTTCACTACATCTGTAACTTTGGGGTAAATACGTAGTAGTGCAATTGCTGGGTCATAGGGTAATTCTATTTTTAAGTTTTTGAGGAACTTCCACACTGTTTTCCAAAGTGGCTGTTCCAACTTGCATTCCCACCAACAGTGAAAGAGGGTTCTCCTTTCTCCACTACCTGTCCAATATTTGTTGTTTCCTGTCTTGATAATCTTTGTCATTGTAACTGGTGTAAGGAGATATTGCAATGTGGTGTTGCTTTGAATTCCTGATGGCTAATGGTATTGAACATTTTTTCATGTGTCTGTTAGCCATTTATATGTCATCTTTGGGGAAGTGTCTGTTCATGTCTTCTGCCCATTTTTTGACTTGATTATTTGGGTTTTTTTTGGGTGTTGAGTTTGAGAAGATCTTTATAGATCTTGGATACCAGTCCTTTATCTGAATGTCATTTGAAAATATCTTCTCTCATTCTGTGGGTTTCCTCTTTTTTGTGTTGACTATTTCCTTTGCTGTGCAGAAACACTTTATTTTGATGAAAACCCAAAAGTTCATTTCTGCTTTTGTTTCCCTTGTCATTGGAGACGTGTTCTGAAAGAAATTGCTGTGGCCTATGTCAAAGAGGTTACCACCTATGTTCTCCTCTAGGATTTTGATGGATTCCTGTCTGACACTGAGGTCTTTCATCCATTTTGAGTTTATCTTTGTGTATGGTGTAAGAGAGTGGTCAAGTTTCATTCTTCTGTATATAGTTATATATGCTTTTCATTTTTTAATCATATTTTATTATAACTTCATTTGTAATAGAAAAGGAACATACTGTATTACCACCCCAAGAGAAACGTTTGTGTGGTTATTACCTATTTTTTCATTCATTCATTCATTCATTCACTCATTTATTTTGTATGTATGTATGTACTTATTTATTTTTATTGACATATGATGTATTATTTGCCCCAGGGGTACAGGTCTGTGTATCATCAGGCTTACATATTTCACAGCACTCACCATAGCACATACCCTCCCTAATGTCCATAACCCAGGTATGCTATCCCAGCAACCCTCAGTTTATTTTGTGAGATTATGATTCTCTTATGGGTTGTCTCTCTCCCAATCCCATCTTGTTTCATTTTTTACTTCTCTACTTCCCACAACCCTCCACCCTGCCTCTCAAATTCCTCAACAACAGAGGTCATATGATAATCGTCTTTCTCTGATTGACTTATTTTGCTCACCATAATACCCTCTAGTTCTATTCATGTAGTTGCAAATGGCAAGATTTCATTTCTTTTGATGGCTGCATAGTTCCGTTATATATATATATATCACATCTTCTTTATCCATGCATCTATTGATGGACATCTAGGTTCTTTCCACAGTTTGGCTATTGCGGACATTGCTGCTATAAACATTCAGGTGCACGTGCCCCTTGAGATCAATACATTTCTATCTTTAGGGTAAATACCCAGCAGTGCAATTGCTGGGTGATAGGGTAGTTCTATTTTCAACATTTTGAGGAACCTCCATGATGTTTTCCAGAGTGGTTGCACCAGCTTGCATTCCCACCAACAGTGTAGGAGGGTTCCCCTTTCTCTGCATCCTCGCCAGCATCTGTCATTTCCTGACTTGTTAATTTTA
Source organism: Lutra lutra (assembly GCF_902655055.1). Taxonomy (NCBI): domain Eukaryota; kingdom Metazoa; phylum Chordata; class Mammalia; order Carnivora; family Mustelidae; genus Lutra; species Lutra lutra. Next base: position 21,792,280 of record NC_062296.1, read on the forward strand.
GCCATTCTGACTGGTGTGAGGTGGTATCTCATTGTAGTTTTGATTCATATTTCCCTGATGCTAAGTAATGTGGAGTACTTTTTCCTGTGTCTGTTGACCATTGGTTGTCTTCTTTGCAGAAATGTCTGTTTATGTCTTCTGCCCATTTCTTGAGTGCATTATTTGTTCCTTGGGTGTTGAGTTTAAGTTCTTTAAAGATTTTGGATACTATCCCTTTATCTGATATGTCATTTGCAAATATCTTCTCCCATTCTGTCAGTTGTCTTTTGGTTTTGTTAACTGTTTCCTATGCTGTGCAAAAGCTTTTGATCTTGGGGCGCCTGGGTGGCTCAGTGGGTTAAGCCTCTGCATTCGGCTCGGGTCGTGATCTCAGGGTCCTGGGATCGAGCCCCGCATCGGGCTCTCTGCTCCACAGGGAGCCTGCCTCTCTGCCTAGTTGTGATTTCTCTCTGTCAAATAAATATTAAAAAAAAAAAGCTTTTGATCTTGATGAAGTCCCAATAGTTCATTTTTGCCCTTGTTTCCCTTGCCTTTGGTGATATTTCTAGGAACAATTTACTGCGGCTGAGTTCAAAGTGGTTGCTGCCTGTGTTCTCCTCAAGGATTTTGATGGATTCCTTTCTCACATTGAGGTCTTTCATCCCTTTTGAGTCTATTTTTGTGTGTGGTGTAAGGAAATGGTCCAATTCCATTCTTCTGCATGTGACTGTCCAATTTTCCAAACACCTTTTGTTGAAGAGACTTTTTTCCACTGTACATTCTTTCCTACTTTGTGGAAGATTAGTTGACTATAGAGTTGAGGGTCCATTTCTGGGCTCTCTATTCTCTTCTGTTGATCTATATATCTGTTTTTGTGCCAGTACCATACTGTCTTTATGATTAGAGTTTTGTAATAGAGCTTGAAGTCTGGAATTGTGATGCTGCCAACTTTGGCTTTCTTTTTCAATATTCCTTTGGCTATTTGAGGTCTTTTCTGGTTCCATATATATTTTAGGATTATTTGTTCCATTTCTTTGATAAAAAATGATGGTATTTTGATAGGGATTGCATTAAATGTGTAGATTGCTTTAGGTAGCATAGACATTTTCATAATATTTGTTCTTCCAATCCAGGAGTATGGCAAGTTTTTCCAATTCTTTGTGTCTTCCTCAATTTATTTCATGAGTACTTTATAGTTTTCTGAGTGTAGATTCTTTGCCTCTTTGGTTAAGTTTATTCCTAAGTGTCTTATGGTTTTGGGTGCATATCTAAATGGGATTGACTCCTTAATTTCTCTTCCTTCTGTCTTGCTGTTGGTGTATAGAAATGCCACTGATTCCTGTGCATTGATTTTATATCCTGGCATTTTACTGAATTCTGGTATGAGTTTTGGCAGTTTGGGAGTAGAACCTTTTGGGTTTTCCACATAAAGTATCATATTACCTGAAAAGAGTCACAGTTTGACTTCTTCATTGCCAATTTGGATGCCTTTTATTTCTTTTTGTTGTGTGATTGCCAAGGGTGGGTCTTCTAGTGCTATGTTGAATAGCAGCGGTGATAGTGGATATCTCTGCTGTTTTTCTGACCTCAGGGGAAAAGCTCTCAGATTTTCCACATTGAGAATGATACTCTCTGTGGGTGTTTCATAGATGGCTTTGATGATATTGAGGTATGTACCCTCTGTCCCTTCACTTTGAAGAGTTTTGATCAAGAAAGGATGGTGTATTTGTCAAATGCTTTTTCAGCATCTACTGAGAGTATCCTATGGTTCTTGTTCTTTCTTTCATTAATGTATTGTATCATATTGATTGATTTGCAGATGTTGAACCAACATTGCAGCCCAGGAAAAAATCCCACTTGGTCGTGGTGAATAATCCTTTTAAAGTACTGTTGGATCCTGTTGGCTAGTATTTTGGTGAGAAGTTTTGTGTCCATGTTCATCAAGGATAATGATCTGTAATTCTCCTTTTTGATGGGATCTTTGTCTGGTTTTGGGGTCAGGGTAGTGCTGGCCTCATAAAATGAGTTTGGAAGTTTTCCTTCCATTTCTATTTTTTGGAACAGTTTCAAGAGAACAGGAATTAATTCTACTTTAATGTTTGTTAGAATTCCCCTGGGAAGTCGTCTGCCCTTGGCTCTTGTTTGGAGATTTTTGATGACTGCATCAATCTCCTTACTGGTTATGGGTCTGTTCAGCTTTACTATTTCTTTCTGGTTCCGTTTTGGTAGTTTATATGGCCCTAGGAATGCATCCATTTCATCCAGATTGTCAAATTTGTTGGCATATAACTGCTCATAGTAGTTCTTAAAATTGTACGTCATTGGTATTGGTTGTGATCTTTCCTCTTTCATTCATGATTTTATTAATTTGGGTCCTTTCTCTTTTCTTTTTGGTAAGTCTGGCCAGGGGTTTATCAGTCTTATTATTTCTTTCAAAGAAAAGCCTCCTAGTTTTTTGTTGATTTGTTCTAGTGTTCTTTTGGTTCCTATTTCTTTGATCTCCATTCTTATCTTTATTATTTCTCTTCTCCTGTTGGGTTTAGGCTTTCATTGCTGTTCTTTCTCCAGCTCCTTTACATTTATGGTTAGGTTGTGTACTTGAGACCTTTCTTCTTTCTTGACTAAGGCTTATACTACTATATACTTTCCTCTCAGGACCACCTTTGCTGTGTCCCAAAGATTTTGAACAGTTGTTGTTTTCATTTTCATTTGTTTCCATGAAGTTTTTCAATTCTTTAATTTCCTGGTTGACCCACTCATGAGTAGGATGCTCTTTAGCCTCCATGTATTTGAGTTCTTTCCAACTTTCCTCTTTTGATTAAGTTCTAGTTTCAGAGCACTGTGGTCTGAAAATATGCAGGGCATGATCCCAATCTTTTGGTATGAGTTGAGACCTGATTTATGACCCAGGATGTGATCTACTCTGGAGAATGTTCCATGTGCACTAGAGAAGAATGTGTATTCTGTTGCTTTGGGATGGAGTGTTCTGAATATATCTGTGATGTCCATATGGTCCAGTGTGTCATTTAAGGCCTTTATTTCCTTGTTGATCTTTTGCTTGGATGATCTGTCCATTTCAGTGAGGGGGGTATTAAAGTCGGGTGTTATTGTCGATGTGTTTCTTTGTTTTTGTTACTTGGTTTCCATAATTGGCTGCTCCTATGATAGGGGCATAGATATTTAAAATTGTTAGATCTTCTTGTTGGACCAACCCTTTGAGTATGAGATAGTGTCCTTCCTTTTCTCCTATTATAGTCTTTGGCTTAAAATGTAATTTATTTGATATATGTATTGCCACCTCAGCTTTCTTTTGATGTCCATTAGCATGGTAAATTGTTTTCCAACCCCCTTACTTTCAATCTGGAGGTATCTTTGGGTCTAAAATGAGTTTCTTGTAGACAGCATATTGATGGGTCTTGTGTGTGTGTGTGTGTGTGTGTGTGTGTGTGTGTGTGTGTGTTTAATGCATTCTGATACCCTGTGTCTTTTGATTGGGTCATTTAGTCTATTTCCACGCAGGGTAATTATTGAATGATATGTATTTAGTGCCAGTGTATTGCCTGTAAGGTGACTGTTACTGTATATTGTCTCTGTTCCTTTCTGGTCCATCACTTTTAGGCTCTCTCTTTGCTTAGAGGACCCCTTTCAATATTTCCTGTAGGGTTGGATTAGTGTTTGCAAATTCTTTAATTTTTGTTTGTCCTGGAAGCCTTTTTTCTCTCCTTCAATTTTCAGTCGCAGCCTATCTGGATATAGTATTCTTGGCTGTATAGTTTTCTCATTTGGTGCTCTGAATATATCATGCCAGTCCTTTCTGGCCTGCCTGGTCTCTGTGGATAAGTCTGCTGCCAATCTAATATTTCTACCATTGTATGTTACAAACCTCTTTCCCAAGCTGCTTTCAGGATTTTCTCTTTGTCACTAAGGCTTGTAAGTTTTACCATTAGATGATGGGGTGTAGACCTATTTTTATTGATTTTGAGGAATGTTCTCTCTGCGTGTTGGATTTTGATGCTTGTTATCTTTGCCATATTAGGGGAATTCTCTACTATAATTTTCTCCTATATTCCTTGTGCCCCTTTCTCTCTTTCTTCTTCTGGGATCCTAGTTATTCTAATATTGTTTCATCTTATGATATCACTTATCTTTTGAATTCTCCCCTCCTGGTCCAATATTTGTCTCTCTTTTAGTCAGCTTCTTTATTCTCTATCATTTGGTCTTCTATATCACTGATTCGCTTCTGCCTCATTTATCCTAGGACTAAGTGCCTCCACTTCTGATTGCAACTCATTAATAATTTTTTTTTAATTTCAACTGGGTTAGATTTTAGTTTATTTCTCCAGAAAGGAATTTTATTTCTTCAGAAAGGGATTCTTTAATTCCTCATGCTTTCTTCAAGCACAGCTGGGACCTTGATAATCATCATTCTGAATTCTAGTTGTGACTTGATACTAAAGTCCATATTAATTAGGTCCCTAGCTGTCAGTACTGCCTCTTGTTCTTTTTTGTGATGAGTTTTTCCAACTTGTCATTTTATCCAGATAAGAATAGATGGATGAGAAAACAAAATAATAAAAGGGTGGTAAAGACCCCAGAAAAATATACACTAACCAAATCAGAAGAGATGGAAACTGAAAGAAGAAAGGGGGAAACATTTTATAAAACTATATATATATATATATATATATATATATATATATGACTGGTGAGTAGATAGATAGATATGACTGGTGAATAGAACAGAGCCACCCACTTGATTTTGGGTGTATTCTGGTCTCTTAGAAGAAACTACCTCACAAAATTTAAGAGAAAGGAAAACATATATTTGTAAAAATTAGGGTCAACACAATGAAGGAATGGAATATGACTGTAAAGATGAAAATTAAAAAGGATTCTAAAAAGGAATTGATAAGTTGGTTGGAGAAAGAAAAAAAAAAGAGGAGAGAATACGATCAGGTTGGAGACTAGAACAAAGCCATGTGTAGATTTAGGGTATATCTTGATCTATTAGAAGAAATTGTATCCCTAAATTTTAAAGAAAGAAAAACCTGTATGTATACAAAAAACAAGGTTAAATACAATGAAGTTTATAATGTCTATAACATTGAAAATTTAAAAAGATTTAAATTAAATTAAAAAATGTATTGAGGGCGCCTGGGTGGCTCAGTGGGTTAAGCCGCTGCCTTCGGCTCAGGTCATGATCTCAGGGTCCTGGGATCGAGTCCCGCATCGGGCTCTTTGCTCGGCAGGGAGCCTGCTCCCCTCTCTCCCTCTCAGCCTGCCTCTTTGTCTACTGTGATCTCTCTCTGTCAAATAAATAAATAAAATCTTAAAAAAAAATAAAAAATGTATTGATAAGATAAAATAGTTTAAAAACATTACAAAGGGAAAGAGGAAAAGTTAAAAAAACAGAATAAGAATAAAATAAAATTTAAAAAATTTAACTTTGAAAGACTAAGGGATTATGGGAAAGAAGCCATTAATTCTATGTTGCTTTCCCCAGCTCTGGAGTTCCACAGCTCTCATTGATTGGTGAACTTTGTCTTGGCTGGACGTTCTTGCTGATCTTCTGTAGGAGGGTCCGATTGCAGTGAGTATCAAATGTTTTTGCCTGAGGCGGAATTACACTGCTCTTGCCAGGGGCCATGCTAAGTAATCTGCTGGGGTTCATTCTCAATAGCTTTTGTTCCTTGAATGCTTTCTGTAGAGCTTTGGAGGATGGGAATGAAAATGGTGGCCTCCCAATTTCCAGCCCAGTAGGAGCTGATAGCTTGGGGCCCCATGCCTCAGAGAAAAGCAGTCAATCCCTCCTGTCTCTTGATCTCCAGCTGCACTCTGTGCTCACGTGGGCTGTGACTGAGTGTTTCTATCTCTGGTGCACATACCTGTTTGGAGTCCCTAAACCCAGCAGATTCCTGCTGCATGCTCCCACACTGCTTCTCCTGGAGGAGGAAGGAGGGGTTCTCTCTGGGTCTGCCACCTGTGGGATTCCTGCTCAAAGAGCAGTGGCCCAACTCTGTCTTGGATCACAGTTTAAAGTCACCCAGAGCTGAAAGCACACTCCTTAGCTTTGTGTCTATAGTCAGCTTCTCTGCTCCAATACCTGGCAGCTCTGCCACACTCAGACAACCCTGGTCTTTCTGTGACCCTCTGGGTCCTGAGACCACACTGTCCCCATGAGCTTTCCACCCCCGCTTATCCTCTGGAATGATGTACCTTAGTGGAGCAGAGTTCTAAAAGTTCTGATTTTGTGTTCCTCTGCTCTCTCACTTGTAAGGAGCCAGCCCCTTCCCCCGCGGTCTATCTTCTCATCACTTCGGGTTCACTTCTCTGCATGTCCTACCTTTCAGAAAGTGGTCGATTTTCTTTTCGTAGAATTGCTTCTCTTCTATCTCCTGTTGAGTTTGTAGGTGTTCAGAATGGTTTGATAACTATCTACCCGAACTCCTGGGGCCTAATGATATTTTAGTCTCCTACTCCTCCACCATCTTGCTTCCTTCCCCACGTTTTATTCTTGTATATGTTATAAACCTCACACTACCTTGGTATTTTGTTTAAATAGTCTATTAGGTTTTGAAGAGATTTTAAAAATAAGAAAAACCCATATATTTACCCATATAAATGCCATTTCCAGTATACTTTATTCCTTTGTTTAGATCCAGATTTCCATCTGGCATAATTTTTAATTTTCCTGACACTTGCTGGTGGTAAGAAGGATATGCCTGTCTAAGAATTAGGCTTCTGAGGAGGAGGAGTAAATAATTCTTGTTGCACATATAAAATCATGGTTTGGTTTCAGGGATAATGACCTTCAGGTATGTGTCATAGACTTTTCTTTGGAGGAGAGGGAAAATTTTGAACTCTTGTTTAGTGGAGTCCAGACATGATTACCTTAATGGAACAAAGCAACAAGCACTGGATGTTTATAAGAGAAGAAATAAGAAGTGGGTACATTGTGGCATCTTGGAACTTTACCTCCTGTTAGAACACTTGGTCTATAATGGTTCTTTCTGATATGGCCCATTAGGGAACTCTTCATCAGATTCAAACATGGCAAGATATTTCTGAGCAGTGTAGTGAAAGAGTTAGTAAAAATTCAACCAGGTGACTGGTATGGATAACATTTTGGGTGTATCATATGTTGTGGAATAGGACAAAAGAAATAGGAAACAAGGTCTCTGCTAACCTCCTACAGGTTTTTGTACTAATCCAGATTGAATATGATGACATTTTGTTATGACACTGACAATGGAGAACAAAAAAATTTATATAAGGAAGATAAAATTAAAATGTGAAGTCCTTGAATACCTAGTGGACCACAGCTACAATTGCAAGTTTTAGATTGCTGACCTCCAGACTTTCATGTAATAGAGAAATGAACTTCAGATTTGGCCTCTATCTTATAGCCAAACATAGTTTTAATTGATACATTTAGGTTGCTGTATGTTAAGATTCAGAACAGTCAACATGCCCCTCTATCTTGTCTAGCTCAAAAAGCATTGGCTTATAAAAAGAAAGAAGTTTCTTAAGGGTGTTTCCATGTAAATACTAATCCCCACCTCATGAAAAGAGAGATACTTTTTTCCCATTAAAGTATATAGTTCTCTTTAGTCAATGATTCTCCAGAATGAATTCACAGAAGGTGTTAAATGATTTATTGAAATAATACATAAACTTTCAGAGAAAACAGGCTTTGGAGGAGGACTTGTTGCTGCTTGGACATTCCCTATAGCCCTATTATTTGATGTAATGAGATGAACAGCAATTAGGAACAGAGTGGTTCCCATGATACTTGGTGTATTAGTTTTCTACTACAGCAAGTGGTTGGCAGAATAATGGCCTCCCAAAGATGCCCACATCCTAATCTCCAGAACCTGTGAATATGTTACCTTACATGGCAAAAGGGACTTTGCAGATGTGATTAAATTAATGATATCAAGATAAGGAAATAATTCTGGGTTATCTGGGTATGCCCAGTGATATCTTAAGGTTCCTGATAAGATGAAGTTGGGAAGGTCAGAGTCAGAGAGGGAAGGATGGTAAAAATAAAATAAAATAAAATAAAATAAAATAAAATAAAGAAAAAAATAGGGGTCAGAGAGACAACAAAATGTTGAAGACAGAAGAAGGGGTCATGAGCCAAGGAATATATGTGGCCTCTAGAAATTGGAAAAGGGAATGAAATTGGTTCTCCCCTAAAGCCTCCAGAAGGAAACATCCCTACCAACACCTTGATTCTAGGACTTTTGACCTCCAGAACTGTGAGATAATAAACATGTGTTGTTTGAAGGTACTAAGTTTGTGGTGAGGTCCTATAGCAGCAATAGAAAATTAATACACCATGTCACAAATTACCACAGAGTTAGTGAGTTAAAACAGTACAAATTTGTTATCTCAGTTTCTGTAGGTCTGAAGTTTGGGCATGGCTTAAGTAGGTCTTCTGTACAGTTTCTTACAAAGCTGCAATCAAGGTATCAGCCAACTGTATTCTCAATTGAAATCCTGATTGGGAAAAAATCCATTTCTCCTAGATCATTCAGTTTGTTGGTAGACATTATCTTGCAGTTATTTAACTCAAGTTTGTTTTCTTTTTATTTTTTTTAAAGATTTTATTTATTTATTTGACAGGCAGAGATTACAAGTAGGTGGAGAGGCAGGCAGAGAGAGAGGAGGAAGCAGGCTCCCTGCTGAGCAGAGAGCCCGATGTGGGGCTCGATCCCAGGACCCGGGATCATGACCCGAACCGAAGGCAGAGGCTTTAACTCACTGAGCCACCCAGGCGCCCCTCAAGTTTGTTTTCTTACTGGCTCTGGACCACAGGCCACTTTCAGCAACTGGAGGCCATCTGTAGTTCCTTTCCAGGTGGCCTTTTCTATTAGCCTTTTTATAACATGGATGTGTGTGTGTGCATGCACTTGTGATCACAGGAGTGACATCCCATCCCTATTCCTATATAATTATATCTATAGCTATAACTATATATATATATACATATATGTATATATATACACACACACACACACACACAATGCATGTGTGTGTATAAATGTAATGTAACCTAATCATAGAAGTGACAGCCCATCACCTTTGCCATTATCTCTTATTGAGAAGCAAATCATGAGTCTTGCTTACACTCAGTGGGAGATGATTACACAGGGTGTTAACATGGGGGCCATTCTAAGCTTTTTTTACTATACTTGGCATTAAAAATCACAATGATTAATCAGTCTTATCGGCTGCTATCTAGTGAAATTTGGAATTAGGCAGAGAGCTTTGAGCTTGGCAGAGATGGGAAAGCTAAAGTCCATGAGAACATATATATGTTCCTCAAAAACACTTGTGCTAGAATGTTACTGCAACCTTACTTGTGACAGCTAACAATAGGGAAACTACCCAATTCCCCTCAGTGGTGGAAAGGATAAATTAATATTACTTTGGGTAAATATACAATTAACAGAAATGAGAATAAACATTCTAAAACTATATCTGACCCATCTGAATGAACCTCTAAAACTTCTAAAATCTCAAAATAGCGAGCAAAGAAACTAGACACAAGTACATACTCTAGGATTCAATTTATATTTATGTAAACCACAAAACACAAGAAGTTAATCTATGCTGAGAGAAGTCAACATAGTTGTTATCCTTGGATGACAGTGATTAGAAGGGAACTGGAGCTTTTGGGATGCTAGTGTTTTAGTTTTTAGTCTGGGTATCAGTTATATGAATGCCTTTAGCTTGTGAAAATTCATTTTGCTGGACACTTAGGATTTGTGTATTATCTTAAATATATATTATGCCTCAATTAAATGCTTTTCTTAAATCCAAACAGAAAAGAATTAAAAGGCCAAGGTTTTGGCTGGTGGGATCCAGTAAGAGGTGTGAGAATGGCCCAAAGGAAGCAGGAACTATAGTAGAGTGGACTGGCCACTCCTTTCAGGAAAAGGGCATGGGATTACAGTCAGGGAACTGAATAGAGTAGGCACTGGGCACACTGTCAGGAGGTATATGGTTCTCCTCAAGCCCTGCATTCAATCCCCAGTGTAGGTGGTCTTGAGGGTGCTGCTGTTTACAGCTTCTCCTCTGTTACCAATGATACTTTTTATTTTTAATTTAATTTTTCTTAATTTTTTAAAGTAGGCTCCATGCTGGGCCTAAATGCCTTGAATTCCTGACCCTGAGATCAAAACTTGAGCTGAGATCAAGAGTCAGATACTTAACTGACTCAGCCACCCAGGCACCTCAAGGATACTTTTTAAAGCAAACTGTCTGTGAATGGACAAAATGGAACAACCATTTCCTACCACCCCCACCCCCCCACACACCCCGAGGCCCCTGATAAACTAGTAGTATGACTTCAAGGAGCCTTCTGTACCTATGAGAAACCTATCTTGGCTGGGTTCTTGAGTGGCCTGTCTTTTTGTGAGCTCACTGTAATCTGTCAGCTGATGCTAGGGGAAAGCAGCAGGGCCTAAAATGGGAACAAAAACTCACAAAGACTTTCTGAGGCAATTAGGTACCCCAAAGGAATATTCTGGTTTGTGACTTCAAGTCACAGTCTTCATCTTGTCCTTTGTGGACCTTTTATTTACTTTTAGGACTCTACTTCCTACTGGAGTCCAGAGGAAGCAGCAAGAGGGTGGCAGAAAGCCAGAGTCCTTCACGAGTGAGCTCTTTATCTTTCTTCTACAGAAGCTCTGTGCAGAAATAGCATCTCGGTCTGTCCCTTAAGCAGTCTCATTGTCAAAGGCTCAATAGAATTCTCCTTCTGAACAAAGGGAGATACATTTCTTTATTTCTCTAATTAATGCTTAGACTTAAAAATTGTGTTTTGTCTGCAGCCTAGAGGATGAACTACCTGGAAAAAGTATTTTTCTTTGGAAGAAAAAAAAATGTTGATGCCATCTCTGCTGTATTGATTTTTACATCAGTCAGGGAGCTTGATAAATAGAGATTCAGAAAAAAAAATTCTGGGGGGTGTATTCTGCCCCAGACTAGACATTCAGGCTCCAATTCCCATTATCTAGCAGTCCAGTGGGTTGAAATGGAGCAAATGCAGATCACTGTAAGCTACACTAAATATGTGTTACACCAACCACTGTTTAATATGTACAATGCTTTCTGCCTTCACAGTTATGCATTTTCTAGTCACGTGCCAAAAGAACAATCATCAAAATATAGTGTGCTGGTGGGGAGCAGAACCATGTATAGAATGCATTCAAACTTTCTGTCTCCTAGATCAATTCTAAATTGACCCTGCTGGCTTAGGGAACTCAGTACATGGATCTGCTAAAGCTTATCTCCTAAATAAATCTCTTTTTTCCCCATTTCATTCTTTTCACCACATTTTATCCCTACTCTTTCTGTTTTTTTTTTAATTTTTTCTGTCTCATTGCCTGTCTCCTCCCTGCTTCTTTCCAGGTGGACTATGATACTTTCCTTGTTTTTACAAAAACAAGTAAAAATTAGGCTACAGCACCACTAAGTGATTAGAATTTTATCTTGATAAAATAATGTTTCAAAATAGTTTAGGAAAACACACGAGATCTTTGTGACATGCATGGCCAGAGAATATTCTAGAAATTGAATAGCTGATGGCTTGTATTCCCTATATATTGTAAAGTGTAACCTTCAACTGTGAGAGAGACTATGGACATAAAGTGGTAGGTACTAAGGAGAGAGAGAAGCCAGGTAATGGAGCAAATTTTTTATATTCTGTTGCCTTAGAAAATAGGAGACATGTTTCTATAATTCATGTAAGGTTTATACTCACTAGAATATCTCCTGAGACCAAAAGATCCTCTCCAGAGCCAGAAAATTAATGTTTCATCCAGAGACATTATTATAATTTATTGCAGAAATTCTAGTCTTGCCTTCTTCCCTTAGATTGGAATCCCATTTCTCCAGAGAACCTGGCGCAGTATGGCTCTTCTGTACCATTCTTGGTTAGATGCTTGCTATCTTACCCTATGCACACTTTTGGCCTGGACTAGGCTTTTGGCACACATCTTACCCTATGCACACTTTTGGCCTAGGCTTTCCTATTGGTGTCCATCACAAAATCTCATCTGGTTGAGAGGTTTGGGGCATGAAGCTTCATGATCTAACACAGCAACACTGACTAACCAAGACACACAACTCCAAGGAGGAAAGAGAAAGGAAGTTGATAGAGGAGTGAGTGAGGGACTTGGTAGAATAGAAGCTGGAGCCCTTTAACCTTGGAAGTGTCCCCAGAGCCTGCACACTGAGGCTTTGCCCCAGAAGAGCTGTTCTATTTTTCCTAACCATTCCAGATCAGTTCACTTTCTATATCCACCCCTGTGGAATTTTGTTTGTTTGCTTCAGAGGACTTTCTCTTCCCTGAAGCTTCTAGTTGTAACTTTTTGGTTTGAATTTTATGGTGACCATCATACAGATTATGTCACCTCAAGTCCTCTCATTTGGGAATTCAAAGTTGTGAGGTTGCATGAAACCTCTATATAAAGACATTAATACTGCTGTCCCCACTAACTGAAAGCATGATAACAAAGAAAAAAAATTGAAGGGGCAGTTAAAGGAGATAGTAGGGAAGACAGATGTATGAACAAATAGAGCATTCCATCCCCTCTCATTCTCCCCTGCCTTTCCATTTTTTTCTATCTGGATGCAAGTCTTGAAATGATCACTAGAGCCTGTAACCACAGCCTCCATTTCTGTAACCTCTGCTCCTCTCTCCTCCTCTCTCTCTCTATATATACAATCATCTCCCTTTGATTCCTGTTAATTGTATGACTCCACTCCTGAAAATTCCATCATCAGTCTCTCTGACAAACACCCAAAGGAAGGGAGCATGCCTTATCGGTCCCCAAGTCAGCTCTGACTACTCCCCTGTGGCCTCCTCCTGTAAGATACACTCCAACTACTCCCATTCAGGTTTCTCTATGCCCCACTGGCCCAGCCTTCTACTAGAATTCTCCTCCAGAAATTTTTAAAAGCAACGTCTATGCTCTAATAGACAATCTTGTATATCTCCCCTTTACTGCCCTTTTCTTTATGGTGGAGTCCCAACAAAGTGCACAGCAATAAATATTTATCATCATTAACATATCTCTTGACTGTCAGGACCAGCTGTAAATAGAAATGTGGTGTATTTACTGAGCACACACTATCTTCCAGCATTATACATGTGTTATCTCATTTAAGCCCTGCAATGACCTTGTGAATTAGGCATCATTATCCCTATTGCATAGGTGAGGAAATAGATATCCAGAAAGGTTAAATAACTTGTCTAAGATTAAGTGACAGAGTCAGGAGTCAAAACTAAGGTTCCCACTTAACCAGCTCTCTACAGAGGTGATTTGGTAGAGTCTGTCCCTACAGAGGTGATTTGGTAGAGTCTGTCCCGAGTGATGCTGATTATCATGTCCATTCCCCCCATACCTCCTTCTCACTTCCACCTCAGGTGCCTGGTGCCATCAGGTTTCACCAGGATGCTCCTGGCATTGTGGGAAGTGATTTTTAAAAATCTATTTCACTTCTTCTGGAGGAATATGGGAGCTTGAAAAAGGCATCAGGAAGATAAATATCCAGGTGGGCTATTTCATCTTAGTTTCCTAGCAGGGATGGATTTTGTGGCAAGGAGGTGCTCTTTGCTCCTCAAATCATATGCTAGACATGAGTGTCTGCTCTGCTCACATGTAAAAGCTAGGCTAGAAACCACATTCCACATGTTTAAAAGCCTTACAATTTGGGGGAGGAGTTCAAAAAGTGGTATAGAAGTACTGTACTTGTGCTCCCTCTCATGCTTCTTAACACTCTGCCACTTAACAGTGCTCTGGAATCTTAAGGGAGACTCCTTGTGCTCTTCCATGAGATGTCTATGCTCCCATATCTTTTGTATCTTTGTGTTTCTACTATAGCAGTCATTATATTCTCTTGTATTTTCTAGTTAGTTTTGTCTATTTCTCATTTCTCCCCTGTACCACAATTTTCTTAAAGCCTGGGAACCACATCCCATGTAGTTTAGAATAGTACTTCACTTTTTTTTTTTTTTTGAAGATTTATTATTTATTTGAGAGAGAGAGAGAGAGACCAAGTGTAGGCAGGGGAAGGGCAGAGGCAGAGGGAGATAGAATCTCTACCAGATTCCCCTCTGAGTGCAGAGCCTGACGTGGGGCTCAATCTCATGAGCCCTAGATCATGACCTCAGCTGAAATCAAGAGTCAGATGTTTAACTGACTAAGCCACCCAGGTGCCCCAGAACAGTACCGCACTTTATGTAGAAGACCCATACATCTTTGTAGAATTGAAGTAAAGTCAAAAGGATGAATACTGTTTGAAACTTTGTATCTTGGTGCAAGCTAGAGGGAGCTCCCTATGTATCATAAGGCAGGCTCTAGCTACAAAAATAACATTTATTCTTTCTTTATTCATTCTTCCCTCTTTCACAAGCCTTGATTTCCTACCTTGCCTCCATCCATACCAGACCATCTGATATGAGGCACAGAGCAGGCTGGAAAAGATAAAGAAATCCAAAAGTGAAATCTTGGCATGGAAGCAGTGTGCTTTGAATCAGTTCTATACATTAATAACAGGAACCAGTGAAGGGACATTCTTCAAGATGAAAGGAAAGTCCTGAGATTAATAGCTTCTAGGTTCCTGATGGATGCAACTGTCTCTCTCTGGGCCTTGGGAAAACAAAAACAAAAACAAAAACAAAAACAAAAACAGTTCCTGTATTCATCTGTGGTCATGGGTTCATGGAGACCCTAACACAGGGAAATCCTCCAAGAGGAGGTTCCTTCATGTGTTTCTCTTTTCTGGGTAGCTGATCCCATGAATAATTGGGGATTATGGTAGTTGGGGGTACACAGAGGGTTCCCAAAGCTAGAGATTTAAGCCTCAATCAACTGTTTCCTGTGTTGGGGAACAAGTGGTGGTACAGCTGGAATTGAGTCTTACTTTTATTTGTCTATATGCTAAAAGCGTAGGAAGGAAAGCCATATTGGAGAATTACAGCTAACAAAGCAACCTTTAGCCATCTCACAACATGGTGGCTTGCGTATGAACATCCATGACATTTATGGATATTTTAGTGAGTGTCTGAAGTGTAGCAGCAGTGAGAGTTACAAGGTAGACCTGGCTGCTGACATCACATGCTCTTGAAATGAACAATGTAAATGCTGGCTCAGATCTTCAGTTGGCATTTACTTTTGAAGTACAAGATGCCTGATGAGATGCATGGAATTCAGGGCACCACATTTTATTTTTGGTCAGGTACCACACTGGGTTCTATTTGATAGATAATAGAAAGCCTGTACCAGTGCCCTTTCATTCTTTCCCTATAATATCCACCATTCATTTACTGATAAGTTAGAAAGTAAAAACCTAGGTATAATCTCTCCAAAGGCCACCACTACATAATGATCATAATAATATTAATAATGCTATTGTTATGAATCATAATAATATTCATAGAAAAGTCTAATATTAGGATAAGAATGAATTAGGATAAGGGTGCAAAAACCTTTTGCAGAAACCATTCTCTGCCAAGATCCTGATTATCAGGAAGTCAGGAAGGCTTTGGATGGCCATCTATTTATGGCATCGTTCACACACCCATGGCTCGGACCCAGTTATATCTTCTCTGTAAATGAGGGTAAAGGTGGGAAAAGAGAAGAATTTGATTCTTCTATATGGTACATAAACATCAAGAATTTAGGATTTTTTAGGTTTGGCATGAGTGACAAAAAGGAGTCCTGCCATGACCTAGTTTGAAAATCAATGGTTGAGAAAAAGACATGGGAAAAGTGTTATCAGAGACAACCAAAGGCAAAAATTCAAAGTTGCAACACCAACTAATTTATACTATCTCCTGTGATATTTCTTCCACCACCACCCCTTGGTCATATGCCTATTGTGTCTGAGAGGGGGACATATTTAGTGGAAGCGGACTGGGGAAGTAAGGCTTATAAAAACTTTGTGAAACCTCTCCCCTTGAAATATGCTTAAAATGTAAATGTTAAATATTTTTGATGTGGGGTTTGCATTGTGTTGATGATTTTTTAAATAATTTAAAAAATTTTTTTATAAACATATAATGTATTTTTAGCCCCAGGGGTACAGGTCTGTGAATTGCCAGGTTTACACATTTCACAGCACTCACCATAGCACATACCCTCCCCAATGTCCATAACCACACTACCCTCTCCCTACCCCCCTGCCCCCGGCCACCCTCAGTTTGTTTTGTGAGATTAAGAGTCTCTTATGGTTTGTCTCCCTCCCGATCCCATCTTGTTTCATTTATTCTTTTCCTACCCCCCACATTGCATCTCCACTTCCTCCTATCAGGGAGATCATATGATAGTTGTCTTTCTCCGATTGATTTATTTTGCTAAGCATAATACCCTCTAGTTCCATCCACATCATCGCAAATGGCAAGAATTCATTTCTTTTGTTGGTTGCATAGTATTCCTATACACACACACACACACACACACACACACACACACACACACACACACATATACATATCACATCTTGTTTATCCATTCGTCTGTTGATGGACATCTAGTTTCTTTCCATAGTTTGGCTATTGTGGACATTGCTGCTATAAACATTCGGGTGCACATGCCCCTTCGGATCACTACGTTTGGATCTTTAGGGTAAATACACAGTAGTGCAATTGCTGGGTCATAGGGTAGCTCTATATTCAACTTTTTGAGGAACCTCCATGCTGTTTTCCAGAGTGGTTGCACCACCTTGCATTCCCACCAACAGTGTAGGAGGGTTCCCCTTTCTCTGCAACCTTGCCAGCATCTGTCATTTCCTGACTTGTTAATTTTAGCCATTCTGACTGGTGTGAGATGGCATCTCAGTGTGGTTTTGATTTGTATTTCCCCAATGCTGAGTGATGTGGAGCACTTTTTCATGTGTCTGTTGGCCATCTGGATGTCTTCTTTGCAGAAATGTCTGTTCATGTCCTCTGCCCATTTCTTGATTGGATTATTTGTTCTTTGGGTGTTGAGTTTGCTAAGTTCTTTATAGATTTTGGACACTAGCCCTTTATCTGATATGTCATTTGCAAATATCTTCTCCCATTCTGTCAGTTGTCTTTTGGTTTTGTTCACTGTTTCCTTTGCTGTGCAAAAGCTTTTGATCTTGATGAAATCCCAAGAGTTCATTTTTGCCCTTGCTTCCCTTGCCTTTGGCGATGTTCCTAGGATGATGTTGCTGCGGCTGAGGTTGAAGAGGTTGCTGCCTGTGTTCTCCTCAAGGATTTTGATGGATTCCTTTCTCACATTGAGGTCCTTCATCCATTTTGAGTGTATTTTCATGTGTTGTGTAAGGAAATGGTCCAATTTCATTTTTCTGCATGTGGTTGTCCAATTTTCCCAACACCATTTGTTGAAGAGGCTGTCTTTTTTCCACTGGACATTCTTTCCTGCTTTGTTGAAGATTAGTTGACCATAGAGTTGAGGGTCTATTTCTGGGTTCTCTATTCTGTTCCATTGAGCTATGTGTCTGTTTTTGTGCCAGTGCCATACTGTTTTGATGATGACAGCTTTGTAATAGAGCTTGAAGTCTGGAATTGTGATGCCACCAACTTTGGCTTTCTTTTTCAATATTCCTGTGGCTATTCGAGGTCTTTTCTGGTTCCATATAAATTTAAGGATTATTTGTTCTATTTCTTTGAAAAAAAATAGGTGGGATTTTGGAAGGGATTGCATTAAATGTGTAGATTGCTTTAGGTAGCATAGACATTTTCACAATATTTGTTCTTCCAATCCATGAGCATGGAACATTTTTGCATTTCTTTGTGTCTTCCTCAATTTCTTTCATGAGTACTTTATAGTTTTCTGAGTATAGATTCTTTTCCTCTTTGGTTAGGTTTATTCCTAGGTATCTTATCGTTTTGAGTGCAATTATAAATGGGATTGACCCCTTAATTCCTTTTTCTTCTGTCTTGTTGTTGGTGTAAAGAAATGCAACTGATTTCTGTGCATTGATTTTATATCCTGACACTTTACCGAATTCCTGTATGAGTTCTAGCAGATTTGGAGTGGAGTCTTTTGGGTTTTCCACATGTAGTATCATATCGTCTGTAAGGAGTGATAGTTTGACTTCTTCTTTGCTGATTTGGATGCCTTTTATTTCTCTTTGTTGTCTGATTGCTGAGGCTAGGACTTCTAATACTATGTTGAATAGCAGTGGTGATAATGGACATCCCTGCAGTGTTCCTGACCTTAGTGGAAAAGCTTTCAGTTTTTCTCCATTGAAAATGATATTTGTGGTGGGTTTTTCATAGATGGCTTTGATAATATTGAGGTATGTGTCCTCTTATGTTGATAATATTTTCATAGTTTCTTCTAGGTCAGTTTCTGTTCTCTGATTTCATTTGCATTTCTTACCCCCCAGGATCCTAGATGCTATGGCTATAGGGACAATGGCTCCTGTTTATAGTCAAACCAAATAAATCTGAATCATTGCCTCCTCTCTCATTAGTATTATTTAATTGGCCAGATTAATTTAATCATGATGATTAATTTAATTATGATAAACCTAACCCAAGATTAGAATGGAGTTGGGATAAATGCCCGTGAAGAATTATTAGTACATTGCTTAGGCCTCTGTGCCTGACCTTGTGACACTCAGGTTTTGTCTGAAGGGTCTATGGATCACTTCACCTACATGGTGCAATGTCTTCTCTCTAGAAGGTAGATCTCTTCTAATTCCCTCCTTAATTTTGATCCCTGTATGTTTATAATTTGCTTGTTTATTCATGTTGCCCATGCAGATATCTTGAATTTTACTAGTCTTTCCCAGCTAATCAGCTACCACTTTGATAGCTGAGGTTTAGGGCATTTCCTGACTGCCCAGAGTGAAACTTTAATTGGATGTCTAATCAACTGCAACTACAACTGCACTTGTAGTCTGACATGTTAAAAATGTATACTTTGCAATTACTATAAGGGTTGTCTAAACATAGATATTGCTTTGGACCTTTATTTTATTTTATTTTTTATTTATTTATTTTTTAAAGATTTTATTTATTTATTTGAGAGAGAGACAGTGAGAGAGAGCATGAGCTAGGAGAAGGTCAGAGGGAGAAGCAGACTCCCTATGGAGCTGGGAGCCTGATATAGGACTCGATCCCGGGATTCCGGGATCATGACCTGAGCCAAAGGCAGTCGTCCAACCAACTGAGCCACCCAGGCGTCCCTGCTTTGGACCTTTAAACTTTCTGATTGATCTATAGAAGAATTTTTTGTACAGCACAAGTTTATCCCCAACAGATGGTTTATTAAGTAAAAAGTAGCTTTTAAACAAACATGTCACAATTATTTTATTCTCCACAGCAGAATTCGTACTGTTGATGAATGCTTAGTTGGAATTTGGTTCTGGCAAGGAATGAAAAACAGAGACATACTGCGAGGACAGAATGCCAAAAATAGCACACCGAG
Source organism: Lutra lutra (assembly GCF_902655055.1). Classification (NCBI taxonomy): domain Eukaryota; kingdom Metazoa; phylum Chordata; class Mammalia; order Carnivora; family Mustelidae; genus Lutra; species Lutra lutra. The sequence continues at coordinate 21,811,701 of NC_062296.1, forward strand.
CAATACAAAGGACAAGAGTGGTCCTACCTTGTGTTTTCTTAGGCCCCCTTTCTTTGCTTCCATATGAAGGAGACCATTTGGCCCCACAATAATCCCAGTTTGTGGCCAGGAGATGGAAACACTAACAGGTATCCAAGCCACATCTAGGATATCTGATGAGTTCTTTCTGGGTGTGCTGGAATAAACAAGGTCCCAAGTTCATATGCCCTTAACCACCTTTCCCTGATACCCAGAATTATGATCACCAATGTATCTCTACAATTTCCCTGCTGAAACTCCCAACAGTCCTAGAGAGGAATGTTATCAGTAATAACATCAAAATGGCTAAAAATTATTGGACACTTGATATATATGGGTTCTGTGCTAAATACTGTATATACACCATCCCATTTAATACTGACAAAACCTCTGAGATCTATACTATTATCTCCCTAGTTTTCAGATGAGAAAATAGAGGTACACAGTGACTAAATGACTCGCTCATTGTCAGGTAGCTAATAGGAGACAAAGCTGGCATCAAAACCCGGCTCTGTTTGACTTTTAACCACTATACTACTAATCTGACATAAATATGTGTGATCATTCAGCCACTAGTGGCAACTAATATATTGGGCTGGACGCAGTTATCAGATTAACCACCACTCACCTCTGTGCCTGATTTAATGACACACAGGACAGAGGGGTTTTAGAATGAGGTCTGAGTGGTGTGTGTGAGTGAGAGAGAGAGAGAGTGAATAGAAGGGTAAGTCCATGGTAGTGTTTTATTCCTTATTGATTGAACTGTAATACTAGAAAATCCAAGATGCTTGCAGTGAGGGACATTAGTAGGGGCACTATGAATATCCTTGAAATTAGGTTTTATTAATGACGAGTTCTGATAAAGTGGATTTACTGCCTCAGCGATTGAAAGCAGTACAGACTCTTCCCTTTAAACACACTGACTACCTCATTGTTGGCTGAGCTGAAATGCGTAGTTTGAAAAATCTAGCTATGCTAGATAGAGCCACCAGCCCTTGCTGGGGAAACAATGCAGTCTCAGGTCCCATGGGATGCTGCAGTGAAAGAACCCCAGGTGGTCTGCAAATTTATCAGCTTCTGAAAGGTAGCCTTTTCTCTGAGCTGGGGGCACCAGCCACACTTGGCTTCTAACTCACCATATGGCATGCATTATTGGGCTGGGCTGCTCTGCTCAGTCTCTGGTGTGATGTGGCACTTAATGCTGTGGAATTACTTCCTTACTCAATTAAAAAACATACCCTGCTCTAAATCCTCATCTGTTTCTCTCCACCAGCCACCCGTCAATCCCCTAGGAAGTGCATGTATTTTTTTTGGCTTTGCTCCTTCCTTGTTCTTTCTTTTTACTCTTCTTTTTCTAAACCTTTCCCCCTCTGACTTAAAGGTGTGGGAGAATGGAGCATGGCTACACACATTGGGCCTGGATTCTCATAAAACCACTGATTCCTGAGATATGGCCATTTCTTTTCCGAGGAAATCTTTTTGTTATTTCTTTCCAGCCATATTTTTCAGGATTCCACTCTGATTAGACTTCTTGAAAGCCACAAACAAAACAAAAGAGAAAAAAAAGAAACAAAAGACAAACTAAGGTACTCTATTAGAAGACCCATTGATTTTTTATCTCTATAGCTCCTCACCTTCTGCTTAGTTCTTCTGAGTCTCTAATCCCATCTGCTCTCTGGTTGTACTTACATGTTAGTTGTTCAAATAATCACTTTCAATGTTTTTATCACACTGCTATCCTGTGCAGGAATCCCCATGTGTGTGGGATTTCCTGAATCTCCCCTATGCATCCTCCACAAAGCTTGAAAGACCCAAGAATTGAATGGTATCTTCTGAAGGCCCTAGTGAACAATGCAAATGGTTCCTGGGATACAACCTGCATGAATTAATGAACATTGTGCTATCTGGAGTTTGCATCTGGTTCACTTGGGGAGCTCATCACAGTGTTTATCCCTGCACCCTATCCTAACTCTACAGAATTAAAATTGCATATGTGTGCATGCATGTGGGCCTGGGGGATAAGGGAATCAGGCCCAAGAAGCTTCATTTTATTTATTATTTATTTATTTATTTATTTATTTATTACATAAAATATACTATTTGTCCCAGGGGTACAGATCTGTAAATCATCAGGCTTACACATTTCATAGCACACACCCTCCTTAATACCCATAACCGAGCCACCCTATCCCTCCTCCCACACCCCCAGCAACCCTCAGTTTGTTTCACGAGATTAAGACTCTCTAATGGTTTGTCTCTCTCCTGATCCCATCTTGTTTCATTTTTTTCCCTCTCTACCTCCCACAATCCCCTGCCCTGCCTCTCAAATTCCTCATATCAGAGAGATCATATGATAATTGTCTTTCTCTGACTGATTTATTTCACGTGGCATAATACCCTCTAGTTCCATTCATGTCATTGCAAATGGCACAATTTCATTTTTTGATGGCTGTAATATATATATAATATATATTATATATTATATATATGGATATATTATATATACGGGTAAAGACGTGGGGCGTATATATATATATATATATAACATATATTATATATGTATATAATATACATATATTACTTATATATGTATAATATATAATACATATATATTACACATTTACATATATTATGTATATGTGTAATATATATTACACATATATATACATTTATATGTATATTTATATATATGTGTATATATACATATATATACAATTACATATACACATATATATACATATATACATATATGTACACACACATATATATATACACATATACATATATGTACACATATATAATATACATATATGTCATAGCCCACATCTTTATCCATTCATATGTTGATGGACCTCTAGGTTCTTTCCATAGTTTGGCTATGGTGGATGGTGCTGCTATAAACATTTGGGTGCACATGAACCTTTGGATCACTTCATTTGTATATTTAGGGTAAATACCCAGTAGTGTGATTACTGGGTCATAGGGTAGCTCTCAACTTTTTGAGGTATCTCCATATTATTTCACAGAGTGGCCCCACCAGCTTGCATTCCCACCATTAGGAAGGAGGGTTCCCATTTCTTTGCATCCTAGCCAGCATATGTCATTTCCTGACTTTTAATTTTAGCCATTCTTTTTCTAAAATTTTTTAAATTTTTAAATTTTTAATTTTTTAATTTCTTTTCAGTGTTCCAGAATTCATTGTTTATGCACCACACCCAGTGCTCCATGCCATATGTGCCCTCCTTAATACCCACCACCAGGCTCACCCAACCCCCACCGTCCTTCCCTCCAAAACCCTCAGCTTGTTTCTCAGAGTCCACAGTCTCTCATGGTTTTTCTCCCCCTCCCATTTTCCCCAAATCACTTCTCTCCATCTCACCATGTGCTCCGTGTTATTCCTTATGCTCCACAAATAAGTGAAACCATATGATTATTGACTCTCTCTGCTTGACTTATTTCACTCAGCATAATCTCTTCCAGTCCCATCTATGTGGATACAAAAGTTGGGTATTCATCCTTTCTGATGGAGGCATAATACTTCATAGTATATATGGACCATATCTTCTTCATCCATTCCTCTGTTGAAGGGCATCTTGGTTCTTTCCACAGTTTGGCGACTGTGGCCATTGCTGCTATGAACATTGGGGTACAGATGGCCCTTTTCACTCCATCTGTATCTTCGGGGTAAATGACCAATAGTGCAATTGCAAGGTCATAGGGTAGCTTTATTTTTAATTTTTTGATGAATCTCCACACTTTTCCAAAGTGGCTGCACCAACTTGCATTCCCACCAACAGTGTAAGAGGGTTTTCTTTTCCACATCCTCTCCAACACATGTTGTTTCCTGTCTTGCTGATTTTGGCCATTCTAACTGGTATAAGATGGTATCTCAATGTGGTTTTGATTTGAATCTCCCAGATGGCTAGTGATGATGAACATTTTTTCATGTCTCTCTTAGCCATTTATATGTCTTCTTTGGAGAAGTATCTTTTCATGCCTTCTGCCCATTTTTTTGACATGATTATCTGTTTTATGTGTGTTGAGTTTGAGGAATTCTTCATAGATATCAGCCCTTTGTCTATAGTGTCATTTGTGAATATCTTCTCCCATTCAGTGGGTTGCCCCTTTGTATTGTTGACTGTTTCCTTTGTTGTGCAGTAGCTTTTGATCTTGATGAAGTCCCAAAAGTTCATTTTAGCTTTTGTTTCCTTTGCCTTTAGAGACATATCTTGAAAAAAGTTGCTGTGGCTGATAACAAAGAGGTTACTGCCTATGTTCTCCTCTATGATTCTGATGGGTTCCTGCCTCATGTTGAGGTCTTTTATCCATTTCGAGTTTATATTTGTGTATGGTGTAAGAGAATGGTCGAGTTTCATTCTTCTACACATAGCTGTTCAATTTTCCCAGCACCAGTTATTGAAGAGACTGTCTTTTTTCCACAGGATATTTTTTCCTGCTTTGTCAAAGATTATTTGACCATAGAGTTGAGGGTCCATATCTAGGCTCTCTACTCTGTTCCACTGGCCTATGTGTCTGTTTTTGTTCTAGTACCATGCTGTCTTGGTGATTATAGCTTTGTAGTAAGGCTTAAAATCAGGCAACGTGAGGCCGCCAGTTTGGTTTTTCTTTTTCAACATTTCCTTGGCAATTTGGGGTCTCTTCTGGTTCCATATAAATTTTAGGATTGTTTCCTCCAGCTCTTTGAAAAATGCCAGTGGAATTTTGATCGGAATATCATTGAAAGTACAGATTGCTCTAAGCAGTATATACATTTTTACAATGTTTATTCTTTGAATCCATGATTATGGAACGCTCTTCCATCTTTTTGTGTCTTCTTCAATTTCTTACATGAGTGTTCTATAGTTCCTTGAGTACAGATCCTTTACCTCTTTGGTTAGGTTTATTCCCAGGTATCTTATGGTTCTTGGTGCTATAGTAAATGGAATCGATTCCCTAATTTCCCTTTCTGTATTTTCATTGTTAGTGTATAAGGAAGCAACTGATTTCTGTACATTGATTTTGTATCCTGCCACATTACTGAATTGTTGTATGAGTTCTAGTAGTTTGGGGGTGGAGATTTTGGGTTTTCCATATAAAGAATCATGTCATCTGCGAAGAGAGAGAGTTTGACTTCTTCATTGTCAATTTGAATACCTTTTATTTCTTTTTGTTTTCTGATTGCTATTGCTAGGACTTCTAATACTATGTTGAACAATAGTGGCAAGAGTGGACATCCTTGTCGTGTTCCTGATCTCAAAGGGAAGGCTGTTAGCTTTTCCCCATTGAGAATGATATTCTGTCAGTTTTTTCGGATAGATTTTATGAAGTTGATGAATATTCCTTCTATCCCTATACTTTGAAGCATTTTAATCAGGAATAGATGCTGTATCTTGTCAAATGCGTTTTCTGCATCAATTGAGAGGACCATGTGGTTCTTCTTTCTTCTCTTATTGATTTGTTCTATCACATTGATTGATATGTGAATGTTGAATCACACGAGCATCTCAGGAATAAATCCCACCCGGTCATGGTGGATGATCGTTTTAATGTACTGTTGGGTCCTATTAGCTAGGATCTTGTTGAGAATCTTAACATCCATATTCATTGAGGATACTGGTCTGAAATTCTCCTTTTTGGTGGGGTCTTTATCTGGTTTGGGTATCAGGGTAATACTTCCTTCATAAAAAACAGTCTGGAATTTTTCTTTCTACTCTATTTTTAGAAACAGCTTCAGGAGAATAAGTATTATTTCTTCTTTGAGTGTTTGGTAGAATTCCGCAGGGAATCCATCAGGTCCTGGGCTCTTGTTTTTGGGGAGGTTTTTGATCACTTCTTCAATCTTGTTACTACATATTGGTCTATTCAGATTGTCAAGTTCTTCCTGATTCAGTTTTGGAAGTTTATAGTGTTCCAGGAATGCATCAATTTCATCTAGGTTGCTTAACTTGTTGGCATATAACTGTTGATAAAAATTTCTCATGATTATTTCTATTTCCTTTGTGTTCGTCACGATCTCTCCCTTTTTATTCATAATTTTATTAATTTGGGTCTTTCCTCTTTTCTTTTGGATTAGTTTGGCCATTGTTTTTTCAATCTTATTGATTCTTTCCAAAAACAACCTTCTAGGTTGATTGATGCATTCTACTGTATCTCTAGTTTCTATCTCATTGAACTCTGCTCCAATCTTGAATTTTTCCCTTCTTGTGTGTGGTGTTGACTTAATTTGTTGTTGATTTTCCAGTTCTTTAAGATGTAAAGACTGCTGATGTATTCTGGATTTTTCAATTTTTTTGAAGGAGGCTTGGATGGCTATGTATTTCCCCCTTAGGACTGCCTTTGCTGTATCCCATAGGTTTTGGACCTAAATGTCTTCATTCTTATTGGTTTCCATGAATTGTTTAAGTTCTTCTTTGATTTTCTGGTTGATCCAAACATTCTTAAGTAGGGTGGTCTTTAGCTTCTAAGTGTTAGAATTCCTTCCAAACTTTTTCCTGTGGTTGAGTTCCAGTTTCAAAGCACTGTGGTCTGAGAATATACAGGGAATAATCTCAATCTTTTGGTATCAGTTGAGCTCTGATTTGTGACCCAGTATGTGGTCTATTCCAGAGAAAGTTCCATGTGCTCTCGAGAAGAATGAGTATTCTATTGTTTTAGGGCAGAATGTTCTGTATACATGTATGAGGTCCATGTGGTCCAATGTGACATTCAATGTTCTTGTTTCTTTATTGATTTTGTGCTTGGATAATCTGTCTATTACTGAGAGTGCCATGTTAAGATCTACTATTAACGTATTCATATCAATATGACTCTTTATTTTGATTAATAGTTGGCTTATGTAGTTGTCTGCTCCTGTATTGGGCACAGAAGTATTTACAATTGTTAGATCATTTTGATGGATAGACCCTTTAAGAATGATGGAGTGCCCTTCTATATCTCTGATTACAGTCTCTAATTTAAAATCTAATTTATCTGATATGAGAATTGCTACCCCAGCTTTCTTTTGAGGCCCATTGGCATGGAAGATCCTTCTCCATCCCTTCACTTTCAGTCTGGATGTATCCTTAGGTTCCAAATGGGTCCCTTGTAGACAACATATGGATGGGTCCTGCCATCTTATCCAATCTGCAACCCTGTGCCCTTTTATGGGAGCGTTTAGGCCGTTCACATTGAGAGTGATTATTGAAAGATTCATTTTCATTGACATCATGTTGCCTATGAAGTCCTTGTTTCTATAGATTATCTCTGTGAATTTCTTTCTGTGTCGCTCTTGGGTTCTTTCTTCTTTTATAGAATGCCCCTTAATATTTCTCGTAGTGTCAGCTTGGTGGTCACATAGTGTTTTAAACCTTGCCAGTCTTGGAAGCTCTTTATCTCTCCATCCATTTTGAATGTCGCCTTGCTGGATAAAATATTCATGGCTGCATGTTCTTTTCATTTAGCATCCTGAATACATTTTACCAGGCCTTTCTGGCTTGCCAGGTTCCTGTGGGCAGGTCTGACATTATTCTGATGGGCCTTCCTCTGCAAGTAAGGAATCTCTTCCCCCTAGCTGCCTTCAAGAGCTCCTGTCTAAAATTATTATTCATCAGTTTCACAATCAAGTGTCTCGAGGTCTTTCTAGATTTTATGATCTTGGGGGGAGACCTTTCTGCCTCTAGGACATGAATGTTGGTTCCATTCCCCAGATTCAGAAAATTTTCATGGAGAATTTGTTCAACTATATCCTCTAGTCTTCTATCTTTCTCCTCCCCCTCAGGGATTCCAATAATTCTGACATTGGAACATTTCATGGCATCATTTATTTCCCTAATTCTGTTTTCATGGCTTCTAAGCTATTTGTTCCAGGCCTCCTTCTGATCCTTTTACTCTATCAGTTTGTCCTCTAGATCACTAATTATATCTTCTGCCACAGTTACCCTAGCTGTTAGAGTATTTAGATTAGATTGGAACTCATTGATAGCATTGTTAACATCTTCCCTGGTGGCTTTCACTTTTGCTCTAATCAATTCCATTTTGTCATTAATGGTTTTCTCCAATATAACCATTGGTTGGTTAATGTTTAGCCTGAATTCCCTTTCCAACATACTGTTTATGTCCATATCCAATAGCTCTGAAGGAAAGGGCACAGTCTCTGAATTTTTCCTCTGTTGGGCATTCCTGCTCTTAGTCATTTTGGTGAGAGGTGGCTGAGGGGATGTGTAACTGAATGTATCAACCATGATCCAGGCAAGGTACACCCTGGAACGCTTCTGAGCAATTGGGAATCCCCACCAAAAAGAAAGAAAAATGAAAAAGAAAGAGAGAGAGAGAGAGAGAGGAAAAAAAAAAGAAAAAAAAGAGAAGACCCAGCAAGAATGGTCCCCAAAGGTAAGATTTATAAGGTGTACAAACAAAAACAGACAAACAAAAAGACTGACAAAAGTAAATTACAAGAAAAAAAGAACCCAGCCAAAATGAAGCCCAAGTATAAGATTTATATAATACCAGAATAAAAACAAGTACACAGAAACATTTACAGAAGAAAAGGATGGAAGGGTGGTTTTAAATCCTCAATGTGAGCCAGAAAGGTTATTTTGATTCTTCCTGGGTGTATCTTGATATCTTTGTTAAAGGACTCAACTTTCCAGTGATAAAGGGGGATTAAAACTGATTTATGTATAGGGGTAGTATTGATTGGGGAAAGAGGATTACTTTGAAGCTATGTATCAATAAAGTTTTAGTTATAAGATTGTTATGGAATTGTTATATTGAACCTCTTGTTGTTATGGTAGATAGGTTAATAAAATTAGAAAAAAATTAAAAAGAATGAGAAGAGTGGTAATGAATTAAATTAAATTCTTCTTTAATTTCCTGGTTGACCCACTCATTCATGAGTAGGATGCTCTTTAGCCTCCGTGTATTTGAGTTCTTCCCAACTTTCCTTTTTTGATTAAATTCTAGTTTCAGAACATTATGGTCTGTAAATATGCAAGGCATGATCCCAATCTTCTGGTATGAGGTGATACTTGATTTATGACCCAGGATGTGATCTATTCTGGAGAATGTTCATGTGCCCTAGAGAAGAATGTGTATTATATATTATATTGCTTTGGAATGGAATGTTCTGAATATATCTGTGATATCCATCTCATCCAGTGTGTAATTTAAAGCCTTTATTTTCTTGATTTTTTGCTTGATGATCTGCCATCTCAGTGAGGTGGGTGTTGAAGTCCCCTACTATTATTGTATTATTGTTTTGTGTGTCTTTGATTTTATTACTTGGTTTCCATAATTGGCTGCTCCCATGTTAGGGGCATAGATATTTAATATTGTTACATCTGCCTGATGGGCAGACATTTTAGGTATGAGATATTGTCTTTCCTCATCTCTTATTATAGTCTTTTGTTTAAAATGTAATTTACCTGATGTAAAGATTACCACACCAGCTTTCTTTTGATGTCCATTAGCATGGTAAATGATTTTCCACCCCCTCACTTTCAATCTGGAGGTGTCTTTGGGTCTAAAATGATTATCTTTTTTTTTTTTTTAAATAATTGAGTTTTTTTTTTAAAGATTTTATTTATTTATTTGACAGAGAGATCACAAGCAGGCAGAGAGGCAGGCAGAGAGAGAGGAGGAAGCAGGCTCCCTGCTGAGCAGAGAGCCCGATGCGGGGCTCGATCCCAGGACTCTGAGATCATGACCTGAGCCGAAGGCAGCGGCTTAACCCACTGAGCCACCCAGGCGCCCCTAAAATGATTATCTTGTAGACAGCATATTGATGGGTCTTGTGTGTGTGTGTTTAAATGCATTCTGATACTCTGTGTCTTTTGATTGGGACATTTACTCTATTTCCATGCAGGGTAACTATTGAATGATATGAATTTAGTGCCAGTATATTGCCTGTAAGGTGACTGTTACTGTATATTGTCTCTTTTCCTTTCTTTTCTACTACTTTTATGCTTTCTCTTTGCTTAGAGGGCCCCTTTCAATATTTCCTATAGGGCTGGTTTGGTGCTTACAACTTCTTTAAGTTTTTTGTTTGTCCTGGAAGAGCGTTATCTCTCCTTCAATTTTCAATCACAGCCTAGTGGGATATAGTATTTTTGGCTGCATATTTTTTTCATTTAGTGCTCTGAATGTATCATGCCAGTCTTTTCTGGCCTGCCAGGTCTCTGTGAATAGGTCTATGCCAATCTAATATTTCTACCATTGTATGTTATAAACCTCTTTTCCTGAGCTTCTTTCAGGATTTTCTCTTTATTCCTGAGACATGTAGTTTTTACTCTTAGATGAAGGGTTGTGGATCTATTTTTATTGATTTTGAGATGCGTTTTTTCTGCCTCCTGCATTTTGATGCTTGTCCTCTTTGCCAAATTATGAAAATTCTCTGCTATAATTGACTCCTATATTTCTTCTGCCTCTCTCTCTTTTTCTTCTTCTTCTGGGATCCCAATTATTCTAATATTTTTTCATCTTATTTTATCACTTATCTCTCAAATTCTCCCCTCATGATCCAGTAGTTGTTTATGTCCCTTTTGCTCCATTTCTTCTTCTTTTTTAATAATTTTATTTACTTGAGAGAGGGAGAATGAGAGAGAGAGAGAGAGAGAGAGAGAGAGAAATGGAGAAAGAACATGAGAAGTGTATGTTCAGAAGGAGAAGTAGACTCCCTGCTAAGCAGAGAGCCTGGTGTTGGACTTGATCCCAGGACTCCAAGGTGATGACCTGAGCTTAAGGCAATTGCTTAACCAACTGAGCCACCCAGGAACCCTCTTTTGCTTATCTTCTTTATTTTGCATCATTTGGTCTTCTGTATTACTAATTTTCTCTTCTGCCCTATTAATCCTAGCAGTAGGAGCCTCCATTTTTTATTGTACTTCATTTATAGCTTTTTAATTTCAATTTGGTTATATTTTTGTTCTTTTGTTTCTTCAGAGAGTGTTTTGTTTTTCCTCCAGAAAGGGATTCTCTAATATCTTCCATACTTTTTTTGAGCCCAGCGAGTACCTTGATAATCATTATTCTGAGCTCTATTTCTGACTTATTACTAATGTCCATATTGATTAGGTTCCAAACTGTTGGTACTTCCTCTTGTTCTTTTTTTTGTGGTGAGTTTTATCCACCTTGTCATTTCATTCTGATAAGAATAGATGAATTAGAGAACAACATACTAAAAGGATAGCAATGACCCCAGGAGGATATTCACTAACCAAATCAGTAGAGACCAGAAACTGAGGGGAGAAGAAAAGGGGGAAAAATATATTTATACATATTAGACTGGTGAATAGAATAGAGCCACCCACTTTATTTTGGGTATATTTTGGTCTGTTTGAAGAAACTATCTTCCAAAAATTTAAAGAAAGAAAAACATATATATATACAAAAATAAGAGTAAATGCATTGAAGGGATGGCATAAGAGTGTAAAAATGAAAATTAAAAAAGATTCTAAAAAAGGAATTGTTAAGATAAGAATTTGGTTGAAAAAAAGAAAAAAAAAAGGAAAGAATGTGATCAGGCTGGAGACTAGGACAAAGCCGGGTGCTCGATTTAGGGTATATTTGGATCTATTCGAATAAATTGTATTCCAAAATTAAAAAAAAACCCTGTATGTATACAAAAAATATGGTTAAATACAATGAAGGGGTAAAATATGACTATAACAATGAAAATAGAAAATGATTTTTTAAAAGATATTGATAAGATAAAATAGTTAAAAATATATTAAAATAAGAAAGGAAAAATTAAAAAAGCAATAAGAAAATAATAAAATTTAAAAAATTTAATTTTGAAACCCTAAAGGATCATGGGAAAAAAGACATGAATTCTATGTGTTGCTTTCCTCTAGCTCTAGAGTTCTGCAGTTCTCATTGATTGGTGAACTTTGTCTTGGCTGGATGTTCTTGCTGATCTTCTGTGGGAGGGGCCTGTTATAGTGATTCTCAAGTGTCTTTGCCTGAGGTAGAATTGCACCACCCTTGCCAGGGGCCAGGCTAAGCAATCTGCTCGGTTTTTGTCTCAGGAGTTTTTGTTCCTGAATGCTTTCCATACAGCTTTGTAGGACAGGAATGAAAATGGCAAGCCTCCCAATCTCTGGCCCTGTAGGAGCAGAGAGCTCAGGGCTCCACTCCTCAATGTGTACTCAGAGAAAAGCTCTCTTAGAAAAGAGCTCAGGGCTCCACTCCTCAATGTGCACTCAGAGAAAACCAGTCTCCCTGGTCTCTGGCCACACTCTGAGCTCACCCTGTCTGTGACTCAGCATTTCTATCTCGAGTGCATGGCCCTCTTTGGAGTCTCCAAATCCAGCTGATTCCTACAGTGCACTTCTGCACTGCTCCTCCTGGGGGAGGAAGGTGAGTCTCCCCAGATCTGCTGCTTGTTGGGTCCCTGCCTGAAGAGCAGTGGCCTGGCTGTGCCTTGGAACATGGTTTATGGTAACCCTGAGCTGAGAGCCCCCTCCTCAGCTTCATCTCTGCAGCCAGCTTCTCTGCTGTGATACCTAAGAGCACTGCCACTCAGACACCCCTGGTCTTTTTGTGACCCCATGGGTCCTGAGACCACACTAGCCTTGTGAGTGCTCCACCCCTTGCTTAGCCTCTGGAGGGATGTCTCTCAGTGAAGCAGACTTCTAAAAGTTCTGATTTTGTACTCCACTGCTCTATTACTTGCCAGGAGCCAGCCCCTCCCCCCATGGTCTATCTTCCCGAATGTTGCCTTGGATTCACTTCTATATATGTCCTCCCTTCTGGAAAGTGGTTGATTTGCTTTTCCTAGAATTGCTGCTCCTCTTCTCTCTCTTGTTGAGTTTGTAGCTATTCAGAATTTTTTCATAATTGTCTAGCTGAACTCCTGGGACTTGATGATATTTAGGTCTCCTATTCCTCTGCCATCTTGCTCCTTCTCCAAGAAGCTGCATTTTAAAAATAATCTCCTACACATTGGTGCCTGGGTGGCTCAGTTAGGCATCCAACTCTTCATTTGGCTCAGGTCATGATCTTAGGGTCATGAGATCGAGCCCCATGTAAGGCTCTGCACTTAGCATGAGTTTCCTTAAGACTCATATCTATCTCCCTCTACCCCACCCCCTGTACTTTCTTTCTCTCCTTCTCTCTCTAAAAATAAACAAATAAATAAAATCTTAAAAAGAAAAAATAAAACAAAACTCCTAGGCAGTGCACAAAGCAGTTTGAGTGCTTTTGTTCACAAGGTTCTTAAGCAGGGAAGAACCATGATCAGATTTTATTTTTTAAAGAACTGGCAACAATGTGGAGGTTTTTTGGCCTGGGACAAAGCAAAGATTCAGAGAGGAAAAGCTTAAAGATTCAGATTCGAAAAACTTAAAGAGTTGCTGTATAGTGGGCAAAATAACAGGTCATCTGAGGGAAACCAATAGAAGGTTCTGCTTTTAGGTGTTAGGAAAGAAGTTGGAAGTCTGGAATAAATGGCTAGTTTCTGAAACTCCACCACAGGCCTCTCCTGTGGCAGTTTGCATCCTTTATTTAACAATTATTTAACAAACAGATGGCTGTTCATTCACCCTTGTCCATCATAGGAAAGAGCTCAATTCTCCATTTAAACTAGAGCTAAGAGGTATAGCATTGCATCTATGTAACAAATTATGCTATTGAAGCAGTGGATCCAAATAGTACTTCTCAAAATGTGGTTCTCTGATCACTTGTATTAGAATAAGCTAAAATGTTTGCCAAAATGCAGATTCTTGCACCTCACCTCAGGCCTACTGAATCAGAATGGGAGCCCCCAAAGCTGTGGTATAGCCACCTTTCCAGGTGACACTGATATATAATAAAATTGAAAAAGCAGAGTTGTATAGTATTTCTATCCTTGCTCTTCCTGAGAAATTCTTTGCTTCCATCTCTACCTGTGGAAATCTTGCTTCTCTGCATAGTCTCAGCCTTCCCTGATCCACTTGTCCCAACACCAACAGATGTAGCCTCTTCTGTTGCCATAAAGTTGGGAAATATGGGGAGACATCATGACTGGGGTTCAGGGGAGGGTTGGGGAACACCAAGCCTAGAGGTGGTAGGAAAGACCCAGGATTTGTACTTAAAATTTCTGCAGTTGAGTTGAGGCTGAAAAATCTACAAGCAATTCAGGTAATTCTGATGATCACTGATATTCAAGAACCACTGCTTGAAGGGTGCCTAGATGGTGCAGTCTATTATGTGTCTGACTCTTGGTTTTGGCTCAGGTCCTAATATCAGGGTCCTAGGATCCAGCTTTGTGTCAGGCTCCCTGCTCAGCACAGAGTCTCCTTAAGATTCTCTCTACCCCTGCCCCTCCTCCTGCACTCTCTCTCAAATAAATAAGTAAATCTTTAAAAAAAAACAACAAAACACAACCACTGTTTTTAAGGATACACTATATTAAGTTCATATGATCTCAAATTTTTGAAGCTGGTTTTATTTTTATAGTGTATTATCACTTGGTGGATAGCACAGTCCCTATTTTTAGTCTTGGATGAAGTAGGGTTTTCTTTCATGTGTCCTAAAGTACTAGTTCTCAAACTTTAGTGTGTATACAAATCAAATGAATATTTTATTAAAATTTAGATTGTGATTCAGTAGGTGTGGGGTGGAGCCTGAGGTTCTGCATTTCTAATAAGCTTCCAAGTAATGCTGTTGTTGCTGGCCCAGGGACTACAACTTTGAGTAACAATATCCTAAACCATTTTTTCAAGTATTAAAGATGTGCCACTAATTCAGGGATAAAAAATTCCAATGTCTTTATTGGCCAGGCCAGTAAGTAATTATAAATATGTGAGACTGCAAGAAGTGATATAAATAAGGCACAATGGAGTCTGTAGGCATTCAGTGTACATTTTTTTTATTAACATATAATGTATTTTTTAAAAAAATTTTTATTTCTTTTCAGCATAACAGTATTCATTGTTTTTGCACCACACCCAGTGCTAAATGCAATCCGTGCCCTCTCTAATACCCACCACCTGGTTCCCCCAACCTCCCACCCCCCGCCGCTTCAAAACCCTCAGATTGTTTTTCAGAGTCCATAGTCTCTCATGGTTCACCTCCCCTTCCAATTTCCCTCAACTCCCTTCTTCTCTCCATCTCCCCTTGTCCTCCATGCTATTTGTTTGCTCCACAAACAAGCGAAACCATATGATAATTGACTCTCTCTGCTTGACTTATTTCACTCAGCATCATCTCTTCCAGTCCCGTCCATGTTGCTACAAAAGTTGGGTATTCATTCTTTCTGATGGAGGCATAATACTCCATAGTGTATATGGACCACATCTTCCTTATCCATTCATCCGTTGAAGGGCATCTTGGTTCTTTCCACAATTTGGCGACCGTGGCCATTGCTGCTATAAACATTGGGGTACAGATGGCCCTTCTTTTCACTACATCTGTATCTTTGGGGTAAATACCCAGTAGTGCAATTGCAGGGTCATAGAGAAGCCCTATTTTTAATTTCTTGAGGAATCTCCACACTGTTTTCCAAAGTGGCTGCACCAACTTGCATTCTCACCAACAGTATAATTTATAAAACAATATATAATAATTTATAAAAACAGTATTTCTCCACATCCTCTCCAACATATGTTGTTTCCTGTCTTGCTAATTTTGGCCATTCTAAGTGGTGTAAGGTGGTATCTCAATGTGGTTTTAATTTGAATCTCCTGGATGGCTAGTGATGATGAACATTTTTTCATGTGTCTGATAGCCTAGCATATAATGTATTATTTGTTTCAGGGCTACAGTTCTGTGATTCATTAGTTTTACACAATTCATAGCACTCACCATAGCACATACATTTTTAAAACGCACTGGGGCTGGCCAAATAGTCTACAAAGGCTTCCATCTGAAGCAACTTATTGGCAACCCCTTTACTAGTACAACTATTTTAAAATTTGTCAATAAGCATTTGTTTTCCCATCTACCCATTTTATGGGTTTTTAGATCTCAACCACAATCCATTTTCACTCTTCTTCTTCCCACTCTTAATTAGCACTGCTTGATGTGAGCAATTTTGCAGGTTATTATTTTAAAATGTGTATCCTATATAAGCAACCAGGTTATAACTCTTCAAGGGCAGGAACTGGGACTAGTTTCTTTTGTTTCCCCTCAATAATGTTTAGTTCAGTGTTCAGCTCACACTGGGCACTCAGTCACAGATGGCTAATTGACTCACTGTCAGGACCAGGACAGTACTTCAGAAGACAAGTGAGTTCACTAGGATGGCTGAGATTTGGAGATAAGGACTACATTCTATATGATCAACATACAGTTTCTTCTAGTTTGAAGAAGTGAAACCAGGATTTAGAAATTTTTTCCCCATATCAGTACATATACCAAGCTTACTCAACTGCTATTGTTTTGAATTTAGCAGGATGTGTTGTGTTTGCAGCTTCTGGACTTACTCAGTCTGCTATTTTTGCTGCTCTTCATTAAATAGATTGTTGATATGTAAATACACAAGTTGCTATGCAGAATTGCCCTAATTTTCTTGTGAACTTTCTTCCTGAGCTTGTAGAAAGGCATTATGTTACTTTTTCACATTCAAGAATATTTTAAGTAGTTGCAGCTAAATTATGGTAAACCAATTGTCAAAACTTGGGAGTGTACCATAAAAGAAAATTGATACAGATAAAAAAAACTTGTTTTTAAAAATGCTCTCCTGTTTATTTATATGTATGCAAATATATCTGTAGGTGGCATAGATATACCACACATTGTGTTATGGCTTAAGGATTCAACTGGAATTAATGATCATTCACAGAGAAAAACTATTAGCAAATTAATTAAGAACCTGTCAGGCTATTATAAGTTATTTGTTAGCTTAAAGTGGAACTCTCCCTCACTGAAAATTGTGGTTCTATAGACTATTAAGCTGACCGATGCTAGAAAAGAGGCTTCTCTTCAAATAAACAAAAGGTTGTAGATGACTAGTCAACCAGAGTAATGTAAACATGAACTGAATTGAATACTTTTGATTATGATTCTCTACTTTTTCATTTGTTCAACAACTATTGATTGATCAAAAAGCCTTCTATGTGTCAGATGTAGTACTGGGCAGAGATGAACAAGGGGTTATGATACTGAACAAGACATTCATGTTTCTCACCTTCTTGAAACTTAATTCCAAGTTGTATCATCAATGTGTATATGTGTGTCTTAGTCCTTTTGGGCTGCTATAATAAAAATATCATGGACTAAGTGGCATAACATATAAACCTCTCACATCTGGAGGTTGGAAAGTCCAAGATCACAGTGCTGGCAGTTTTAGTATCTGGTAAGAGCTCTCTTCCTGCTTCATAGATGGCCATTTTCTTTCTGTAACATCACATGACAGAAAGGGTGAAAGAACTCTCTGGGTGTCTTTTATAAGGGCACTAACTCCATTCAAGAGGGTTCCACACTCACAACCTAATCACAACTCAATTGCCCCACATACTAATACTATCCCCTTGGGGGTCAGGTTTCAACACAAGAATTTTGAGGGGGAGACAAAAATTCAGTCTATACCAATGTGTATTTGTATATTATAGTAATCATAATCTTAGATATTTTCTTTATATAATCAAAGAATTATACAGTTAGATGATGCCTTAAAATGACATTTAATTTATTCCTTCATTCTTCAGGTACCTGGAGGAAGTTGTTTGTATGTTATAGCCATTTTGGTTGATGAGTCTCACTCCTCTCTCCTGGGCACTCATCATTTCTGCCACACACATCTGACAGCTTTGAACTACAAGCACCGTGCACTTGTCTGTATAGTTTTTCTGGTGTCTTAGCCAGCATGACGTATGCTGGGGAGTTAACACATCTCTCTTTACCAGTGAAGTCAGCCCCTAATCAAGAACTTAAAGGAATTGGTAGATAAATACCCTCAGCTCCCTCCCCTTCAGTTAGGATAACTCTGAGGCAGGTTCTACGCTGTTTTGCAGAGGTTCCCTCGGGGGATTTTGCTCAGTACTCACTCTATATTGGCTTCCTTCTCTTCCCTGCAGCACTTTTCTATTTTCCTTCTACTGTTTACTAGGATCACCTTTCAAATACACCAGTTGTATCACATTCTTATTTCTGGGTCAGCTTAAGTCATGTGTCAACCCTTGGCTCTCCAAGGTTACATGATGGAATTGTATCTTCAAGGGCAAATTTATTTTGAAAATCATATATAATGTAAACTACATCAGTATTATTCATAGCAAATATAAGTACATTGTTTATTTTTGTCAAATATTTAGGTACACATGATTAGCCAATCAAATGTATTTGGGTAAGTTTTATCTTTGAGAAAAAGTAAAATTCATTTGCAATTTGGATAATAGAACCCCACTTTTGGTTGGGCAATCTGACTGGAATTTTTAGAAAACCAACCGGCACCTTTTTGGGGGCCTGGTTGCTGAGATCAGTAAACCATCTGATTCTTGGCTTTGGCTCAGGTTGTGATCTCAGGGCCATGAGATGAAGCCCCACATTGGGCTCTGTGCTTGGCACAGAGTGTGTTTGAGATTCTCTCTCCCTCTCCCTCTGTTGCTCCCTCTTGTGTACCCTCTCTCTCTGAAATAAATAAATACATCTTTTTAAAAAAGAAAGCCAATTGGAACCTTTTAAGATCATGAAATCTTGTTTTAGGATTTGGCTACTTCTTTTAATCTGTTCTCACCCCATTCTACCCCCATAACCCAGGTCTTCCTGAGATTTAGTGGTTACAACAAAACCTTTTCTTTGTTTCATTTTTTTTGTTGTTGTCTTTTGTTGCTGTTTTCTATCATCCACAGTCTATTTCTCTTTTTTCTCTATCTTGAATGAAATCTTACCCCTGGTTTTATAGACATGTTGTTTAGAATTTCACTTTGCAGTTTCATAAACCCACTGCAAATATTTCTCTCTTCTCCTTATTGGTGGTAAGGAAGTCATCTGATTTTATCAGACTTAGAGTATTTCAATCTATGAATAATATAAAGTGGGAAATGAAAACAGACAAGCAACAAAACCATTGGTTTTTGGGTATGGCTGAAGACTTGTAACATGAACTTTTTATACTTGTGCGTTTTATGTATGTATACTGGGATATATTTACCTCTCTCATTTTAACTTCATTCTTTCCTCCAATTCCCTGCAACTGTTAATGTTCTTTCATTTGTGAGCTGAAGGGTGGCCATTCCCCAGGAAGGAAGCATAGGAGAAGTTCTCTGATTAGGTAGGAGGACTTGTCTTCAGTTACTAATCTCATCATTGTTAACACTCCATGTTGCTTTCCCCAATTGCTTGTCTGCATTCCTGAACTCTTGCCTTTTACTACAAATGTCTTAGTTCAGGATGTTTGCTTAGATTTTGGACTTTGGACCTCTGTCTTATTTTCATTTTCTATGTCCAATGTCCCTGCCTAACTCACTACCTGTTAATGAATTTTTGTACCTAGTATGTATTGAATAGATATTTCTTAAATATTAAGTATACTCCCTTACTCTTCCTTGTGTGATCCTTCTAAGGCTTCTATGGCTTCTAAGACCCGATCCCTTTACTCCTGACTAAACTTGGTCATGAACTCATGCTTTTGGGAAATTTCCCAGGGCTGGCAAGCTCTTCTGTCTAGATCTTTCCCTTTACCCCCAGCCCTACCTTAGTTTCTTGGACTTCTAGTACCTTATTTTGCACCGTGACTTGCTGTAATGCTAACAGTCCAATGCAAATAATGCAATTAGAATACTCACTTTAAGGGAGCAAGTTAACAAATCTGAGATACGCAATCCTGTTTATACTTTTATTTTGAAGGATAATTATGTCTTTGCTTAAGTAAGTCCCTATGCATTGAGTGCAGATGTCAGAACAAGAAAGTGTTGACTAAGACTAGGTTCCTGCTGTGAAGCACAAGATGCATGAAATTCTAGCATATGTGCAGAAATTTAAACCCATCATTTACTGACAGGCAATAATTACTTTAATGAAGTCAGGAGACTATTTCAAATAAGCAATTAGAGTTAACAATAAAACTGCAAACAGGACCCTAATTAATGAATTTTCAAACTGTATTTCCCTCCTCTGTGAATGCTGTGGGCTATAAAAAGAATGAGAAAAATAACTCATATTATTGAAAATTTATGTCATGCTGGGCACTGTGCCAGGTACTTTACATATATTGCCTTAGTTAATCCTCACAACAATTATGTAAGGTAAATACTAGTAATAGTCCCATTTTGCAGATGAAACTGAAGCTCAGAGGTGAAAAACATTGCCCAGCATCGTACAGATTAGTAAATGGTGCACCTGTGATTTGAACATTGATTAGTGTGACTATGGAACCCAAGCTTTTATCCATGATACCTAGAATATATGGCCTATATAACATATATGTAAAACCCACCTCCCAATTGTGTTGGTTAATATGTGCTAATAGGAAACCCATGGTACATTCAGATTAGGATAATTTAAAGAGGATCTATTCATAACTGGACTATTTACAGAGGTGTAGGAATTTGAAGCACCCACAAAGGGTACCATAATAATATCAAAGGGAGCTGTTACTATTTCTAAGTTGAAAGGGTAAGTGGAGGGAACAGTTATAGGAACCCAGAAGAACAGACACTTTATAGTAGGCTGATATAAGTGGGCCAGTTATAGCTGTCTAGAGGCACAGTGAGATCAAGACAACTTTGCAGAGAGGAAGCCAGAGTAATAAATAACCTCACCTCACCTTTCTCTCTCTCTTCTTCCAATCATCTTTCTGGGCTCTCCTTTGGCCAGACCTAACCAGAAGCCAGAATATAGTTTATGGGTTATCTGGTAAATGTGTTGAAACAGCACACCCAAAAGTAGAATATATTTGTTTCTGAAATCCAATGAGGCCTGCCAAGCATTGTGTCAGACCAGTGAACCTTCTAAAAACATCGCCAATATGGTAAGCCCCTCAACTTTTGCAGAATTTATCTTCTACCCTCTAGCATACATATATCTTACAGAGGCATATAGGATCCTTGTTACTTCCTGTTTATTAGATCATTGGTCATATGTATCATGTCATGAAGCAGCAGGATGTGAAGGGGCCTCTGGATTATATTGTGATAGCAGGAGAATTGACACAATGCTGGAGTGTAGTGAAGATATACTATTGCTCCTACCATGTAGATTCTAACTGCTTATAATTTTCCATACTAATTGAGATGGAGAAGAAAGCATCTTTTCAGGTCAATAGCTGTATATCAGGTGCCAAGGTGCTAGGGATTATTGATTTTATTTGGTAAAGACACCATATCTGGAATCACAGTTGTGATTGAAATCACTATGTGATTAAATGTATGGTATTTACTATTATGTACCAAGACATACCTTGAGTCTTCACACCAGCCAAACCGGCAAGTTTAGTGGGGGTGTGGCAAATATCGCCATCCTTGTATCTTTCAGGGACTCAATCTCATGACCCATGAGATCATGACTTGAGCCCAAACCAAGAATTGGTCATTTAATTTACTGAGCTCCCCATGTGCCCCCCCAGGTATTCTTTTTTCCTAGTATATGGCCACAGGTATTTCTGGGAAAAGCTTAGAGAAGATTTACAGTCTACTCTTATGGTCTCAAGGGCTTCAGATCTATGAATGGATTTAAGTTTGGAAATTGTATTAGAGGGCATGAATTGCCACTATAGTGAGTCGAGTTAGGTTTCTTCTTAGTAGACCAGTTTTTTTTTTTCCTGCCTATATATGCCAACTGCCATGTTGGTATCCTTCATGTATTTCATTTTCAGACTTCATGATCAATCACCATTACTACAGATCCCTGCAGGTCAACACCCTGATTACCACTTTGTCTTTGGGTCTCATATAAATTGCACTTACTATATAACTGATTGTTAAATGATACCATTCTGCCATTAGCACTTCAGGATACCATTATTCCCACTGATAATGGGAGACACAATTCTATAAATTCACCATCACCTATAACCTATAAGAAGACACCACCACAGAACTTTTCAAGGTTGGTGGTGCTCTCCCCTACCAATGTTGGTTGTAATCCTTTGATAAGGAAAATGTTGTCTAGGCCCTCATGGACTAATTGCTATGGCTATTTGATCTTCTAAGACCTTGCCCTCTACCTGCACTTCATTCCATGTTATAATAGGTGGTAATTTAATGTTTATAATGCCACTGCCTCTCATGGATTATTTAATCCCTGTTTTCCCCCAACAGGGTGGTTATCCTTGTCTTCGTCAATATGATCAAACCAATCTCAGAATCTCATTTCAAAAGTCTATTTCTTGAAGGCTACTCTTTAGGAAAAACTGCAACTAAAAGCAGAAAATTAGCATAATTAATGGAAGATTTGCTTATGAAGGGATTTTTTTTAATAGAGGTGTAGGTGTAGAGAGACTGCAAAGGATTGTCTAATAACCCAAGGATGGTAGGAGTGAAGACATGATCACACCTAGACCAAAGGAATGAAGGAAGGAACAGTTAGCAGTACATGGAAGGGGAGAGTTGTATAAAGGAAACTATCTGGAGAGGAGTAGTGACCTTTGGATTAGGGATGCAGCCAGGACAGAGAAACCTTGTAGGGAGAAAGAGAAAAAAAATATCCTGATATTACTTTCTCTTTTCTTCTGATCTACAGTAGATTACACTGGCCAAATCCATCCAGAAGCCAGAGGAAAAGGAGCCAACTGACAAGGTCCATATAGGTCACCTTCGAAAGGCAGAGAACATGATGAGGGCTGGAGAGTAGATCTAGGGGGCAAGTGGAAGTTATCTGCCATCTAATGCATTAGTAGAACATCCTCATCTACCAATGTGCTCTGCTTAGGTTTAGATAGCTACTCACATAGAAAGTGTTAATTCCTCTGGGCAGGATAGACATTTTGCATGGAATGTTTTTCTATTTTTTGTGTGTCTTCCTCAGTTTCTTTCATAAGTGTTTTGTAGTTTCTAGAGTATAGATCCTTTACCTCTTTGGTTAGGTTTATTCCTAGGTATCTTATGGTTTTTGTTGCTATTGTGAATGGTTTGATTCCTTAATTTCTCTTTCTACAGTTACATTGTTAGTGTATAAAAAAGCAACTGATTTCTGTGCATTGATTTTGTATCCTGCTACATCACTGAATTGCTGTATGAGTTCTAGTAATTTGGGGGTGGAGTCTTTTGGGTTCTCCACATAAAGTATCTTGTCATCTGTGAAGAGAGAGTTTGACTTCTTCTTTGCCTACTTGGATGCATTTTATTTCTTTTTGTTGTCCGATTGCTGATGCTAGGACTTCTAGCACTATGTTAAACAATAGTGGTGAGAGTGGGCATTGTTTTAGTGTTCCTTACCTTAAGGGAAAAGCTCTCAGCTTTTTCCCATTGACAAGGATATTCACTGTGGGCTTTTCATAGATTTTTTTTTTTTATTATATTGAGGAATGTTTCCTCTCTATATATACTCTGAAGACTTTTAATCAGGAACAGATGTTGTATTTTGTCAAATACTTTTTCTGCATCTATTGAGAGCATCATATAGTTCTTGTCTTTTCTTTTATTAATGTGCTCTATCACACTGATTGATTTGCAAATGTTGAACCACCTTGCATCCCAGAAGTAAATCCACTTGGTCATGGTGTATAATCCTTTTAATGTACTGTGGGATTCTATTGGCTAGGATCTTGTTGAGTATTTTGGCATCCATGTTCATCAGAGATATTGGCTTATAATTCTCTTTTCTGATGGGGTCTTTGCCTAGTTTTGGGATCAGGGTAATGTCGTTCAACAGATGAATGGATAAAGAAGATGTGGTACATCTATACAATGGAATTTTATTCGGCCATCAGAAAGGATGAATACCCACCATTTGCATCAACATGGATGGAACTGGAGGGGATTATGCTAAGTGAATTAAGTCAAGCAGAGAAAGACAATTATCATATGGTTTCACTCATATGTGGAACCTAAGCCATAGCATGGAGGACAGTGGGGGAAGGGAGAGAGAAAGGGGAGAAATCAGAGAGGGAGATGAACCATGAGAAACTATGGACCCTGGGAAACAAACTGAGAATTTCAGAGGGGAGGGGGTGGGGGGATGGGATAACAGTGTGATGGGTATTAAGGAAGGGACATGTTGTGATGAGCACTGGGTATTATACTCAACTAATGAATCATTGAACACTACATCAAAAAGTAATGATGTACTATACAGTGGCTAACTGAACATAATAAAAATATAGGTAAGCTGTTCACAATTTCCACATAAACAGAAAATATGAACCCTTCACCAAGTGGGAGTTTATGCCTTTCTAAATGGTTACAGCAAAGTCATCATTTAATGTCTCAGGAGCACCTAATAATGCAGTCACCATTTTCTTTATTCTGTTGAATTTAAGTTAGAGTTAACTTGACATTTACATTACTGTAGTCTTCTCAGGGTGATAGTTCAGTTATTTATAAATGTGCCCTAAGTTTTTCTATAATTTTTCATTTTTATCTCCCACTGCTTAAGACTTTTTAAAATTTCTATTGGAAATATTCCAACTGGAAAACTGGGGTCATCTTTGTCATATCTATCTTGCTGTCTAATTAACATCAAGCCAGTCACTAATTACAGTTAATTTTTCCTTTAATTTCTTTTTTAGCCCCAATTTCTCTCTATTCTATTATAATTACACTAATACATACCTTTACCAGTTCACACCTGGATTTTAGTGATAGTTTCTTAATTGCCACATTAATCATAGATGGTTATTTGAAAATGAAACTCTATTCTCAAAAAATGTCAGTGAATTGTCAGTATCTGCAGAAACAGGGCCACACTCCTTAGCATGGCATTCAAAGCCCTCCACAACTCATTTGCCACCTTCCTTTCCAAACTCATCTCTTAACAGTTTAACCATGCAATTCTACTCTAGTGAAATCACGTACCTCCTTGTGCCCTGAAACTGCTAAAATGCATTTACCTGTCAATGTGTTGCCTCAGGCTGTTCTTTCTTCTTGGAATGACTGCTTTCTTTCTCTTCAACTGTCTAAATCCCATTCTTCACTTGAAGCTCAGCTCAGCACCTGGTTTTTTTTTTTTAAGACTGCCTGTACTCAGTCCTCAGTGGGATCTTCTGTATCTAGTAGCCCTTACTGTCTGTGAGTCAAAATAGTACCTATTTTCCAAGTCTTTAAAAAACAGTGCTTTTCTCACAGCTGTGTTGTGAGTCTTACATAACTTGATATATCAGATATTTTTAGAATAATGCCTGGTATGTAGTAAATTCTTAATAAATTTACCTGCTCTCAAAATTATTTATTATTTATCATTACTATGGTTATAATCCATTTGGCAATTATCATGGTGCTTTTATATTTTTACTTTGATTTGCATGTATATAGAATATTTCCCTAACTAAATTAGATTACCTTCCCCACGAGAAAAGGTTATGGGTTTTTTTCTTTTAATCAATTATAGTCTCAATATTTAGCATAGCGCTTGGCAGAGAGTGGGACTGAATGAATGCTTATTGTGTGGTAGATGATGGTGATGATGATGATGCTTGCTACTTTATTCTTTGCTGCTTTTGTATAGTGGCTATTATATATATCAATTTATCAAAGCATTCATTGCATTATAAAGCTGGCAAGTACCTCTCAGATAATTTGATTCCACACCATCATCTTCTGGATGATAAAGCTGAGGTTCAAGTGAGAGGAAAGGATTTGCCCTAAACCAGAGTTACCAGTTAGTGACAGACACAGGATGCCTTCTAGATCATTGAATTGAACAAATATTTTATCAAGTACCTACTATGTGTTAAGTACTATGCTGGTTGTTGGAAACATATCTGTGATCAGGACTGTGTCCCATCTTTTCATGCCATTTAATGGCAAGGAGAGATATAAATAAACATATAGGTAAACAAAAAAATTAAACAGTGATGACTGCTATGAGGGAAGTAAAAGACTAACAGAGTGAAGGAAGAGGTAGGTAAGTAGGTCTTCTGAGGTAATAATTAGGCTGAGTCTTGCATGATGGGAAGGAGACAACCAAGGCAAGATATGGGCAAAGATGGTTTCAGGTACAAGTAAGAGTAATTGCATAGGCCCTGGAGTGGGAATGAATCTTCTGTATTCTAGAAACTGAATGCATGGTCAGTATAACCAACACAGTGGTGAGTGAGGGAGTGATAGGATTTGAGGTCAGAAAGCCAGACAGTTGTCAAATCACATAGCACAATGTAGGCTATAGTAAGGAGTTTGTATTTTAATTTTATGACCCTGTTTATGCCTTAAAAATGATCATTTGGGCTATTGTGTGGAATACCAGTCTATACAGAGAAAGACAAGGGTGTGTGAGAAAAATTAACCAAAATTTGGAACTGGTTAAAATAGGTTACTGAACTGCCTTTTAGTGCAATGCAGAGCTTGATTTTCTGTTGTCTAGGCTATTGTATAGTACTTTGAGGCAGAGGTTAACTTACAGATTGTTGCCCAGTAAAGAGGCAAATAATTTTTTTGCCAATCCCATTGTAAAATATAACTCCAAATTATAGCTGTGGCCTTGCTGGATATTAACTAGTTTTATATCTAACTCATAAATGATATCCTAACATTACTTATAAAAATACTTAGCTTCTCAAATGGTCTCTGGATCAGATTTAAAAATCTTACTGATTCTTGCAAAAATTAATGAATTCACTTATATCTTTGACATGTGTTTATTTGAATCATGAATTTATCTTTTTGAATATTAAACTTTAACAGGTGGAAGCAGACAGAATAGTTAGAGGGCAACTGGAGTAGTCCAGGTAAGCTGTGACAATATTCTGGACTAGGTTGTGATAGTGGACATGGTTGGAAGTGATTAGATTCCTTATAGGTTGGAGTCAGAACCAACAGGACTTCTGATTGATGAAACATGGAAGATCAAGGGAAGAGTAATAAAGAAATATCTCTAGGTTTTTGGCCTAAGAAACTGCTAGTGCCATTAACTGAAATGGAAGAAATTGGGGGTAGAAAAGTTTGGCAGAGCATGTGAGGTGGAAAATCAAAAGTCTGGTTTTAGATATGCTAAGTTAAAGACGTCAGTTAGTTTATGGGCTTAATGGGCTCTGGGATACATGGGTCTGGAACTTAAGAGGAGATTCTGGGCCAGTGATGAAAATTTGGGTGTCATTATAATTTAGGCAATGTTTAAAGCCTAGACCTGGATGGAGCTGGAGTTCTCAAGGGGATTTAGAAAAAAAATGGGTATTATTAGGCTCTATTACATATTCAGTACATTTAGGGCAGAGCCTGGAAATCTCCAATTCTATCACATGATGCAGATGGTGATTTTGACACTGAGAAACAGTGATCTAGACAGAAATTGGCGAACTGTTTTCTGTTAAGGTCCAGCTAGTAAATATTGTGGGCTTTCTGGACTGTACAGTCAATCTCACCTCTGCTACTGTAGCAAGAAAGCAGCCATAGACAGCATATAAATGCCTGAGCATGGCTGTCTTCCAGACCATTTATTTATGGACCTGAAGTTTGAATTTCATATAATTTTCACATGTCACAAGCTATTATTTTTTTGTGATTTTTTTTTCACATTTTTAAATAAAAAAAACATTCTTAGCTTATAAGCCATACAAAAATTGACAGCATGCCAGATTTGACCCACGACCTTTAGTTTGCTTACACATGATCCAGATCAGTGGTCTATCAAGAGACATGGAACTACTGTTTTTTTTTTTTTGAAATTTTATGCATTTATTTATTTGAAAGAGCATGAGTTGGGGGAGAGGCAGATGGAGAGGGAGAGGGAGACTCCCTGTTGATCAGGGAGTCCACTCATGACCTGGGATCATGACCTGAGCTGAAGGCATATGCTTAATTGACTGAGCCATCCAGGCATCCTGGAATAAAGAGGTTTTTTTTTTTAAACATTTAATCTCCATTAAAAATGTCTAGTTCTGTAATCT
Organism: Lutra lutra; assembly: GCF_902655055.1. NCBI lineage: Eukaryota > Metazoa > Chordata > Mammalia > Carnivora > Mustelidae > Lutra > Lutra lutra. Next base: position 21,839,593 of record NC_062296.1, read on the forward strand.
CTACAGTGTGATCATCATGATTACACTTATGTAGCTCTTTCCATGTGGAAGCACTTTACATATATTAAAACATTTAATCTTCATAAAACCCCTTGTGTTAATAATAGTAGTCTGATCTCGTGATTGGTATCCTCATATTATAGATGAGGTAACTGGGGTAAGAAGAGGTTGAATGAGTTATCTAAGATTACACAGTTGGTAACTAACAGAGTCAAAATTTGATTCCAGGCAGTTTGGTATCAAAGTCTGTCTCTTAAAATGTGCATATTGATCCTCACAGGTAGGTATTTTTCTCTTCCCCAATCTTGTATCTGTCTGCCTGTCTCTCCCTCTGTCTGTCTGCCTCTCTCTCACACATACAAGTCCCAAACTACCTCAGTATATTCTGAGCCATTAAGTGCTTTTAGATCTTTAGCTTATGAAATTTCTATCAACCAATTTTTCTTATTAAAGCAACCTGGGTCCTTAAAAACAGAAGCATTGCTGACAAATGTCAATACATAAAAACATTTTTGAAATAAAGTAGAGCATCTGGTTCTGAGAGGGAAGCATTTTAGAAACCTAGATATTCTTACTATATATGCTTAAAGGGAGCCATACTTCAAGCTTGTTGCCTGCTCACCCTGCTTGTTAAGTAAGTGATATGACTAATTGTATCTGTTTTGCTGTGTTATATTTTGTTGAAGCATGGTGAGTATGAAGGTCGCATGATTTGGGGGCATGTATCTTTTTAAATTTCCCCTAAATCCTTTTCTTAACTCTGGCTCCAAATCCGTTGTGTTTTCTATAAGATGCACAGGTAAGAAAAAAGAAAGATATTAGGTAAAGATCAGTATAGGTGTGTGTGGGGGCGTGGGAATTTCTGCACAGAAGTGCTTTGCGCAGTATCCTCTGGAGTATGGCAGATGGGGAAAGGTGCCATTGTTGTGGGCACAGGCAGAGCCCCAAAGCTGTAAGGTCAGCAAGAAGAGGGAGTATCAACACCAGAGAAGACAATTAGTCTCAGCCTGTAATCTGCAACCCTGACATTTCCCTGTGCTACTTCTTGTATATAAAACAGGTCTCAAGGGTGTGTGGGTGGCTGAAGGTAGAGGAAGAAAGGCTTTGTACAATGTGTTTGGCCCTAGCTAGTCCAGAGGAGAGTTATGTAGAGGTTTCACTAAAACTCAAGGAAGGAGACAGAAGATGTTCACAGAATGACAAGTAGTGGAACTGTGTCAGAGAAGCCAAAGTCAGAACAAAGAGGATATCCTGAACTCCTTGAAATGCTCTGGATACAACTCCTTTGACACAACCAACCTTATACACCCTGACAAAGGCCACATCTTGTTCCCTTAACCCTCAATCTAAAGGCATTTGGGTTGTTATATACTGGAAGCCTGTAGGGCCAGGTGAGAAGGGGATAATGCTAACAGGGTCTTCATAGGGGATCCTTTGAAGTAGAGTTGTTTAAATAACAAGAAATAAAGAAAACAATAGGAGACCAATCACAAGGAATGGGGCAGAGCAGAGTATCCCAAGGAACACTGGAAGAGAGAGATGTAGGAAAAGGCACAAAAAGCAAGTATGGTTTCTCTAAAAGGGGGCTTTTGCTTTATTTTTCATCTCTCAAAAGGTGTCAACTTAAGAAAACCTTATAGCTCCTGTGGGCTGCTTGCTCTCAAAGGAAAATGAATTATTTAGAAGTGTGATGAATAGTTTATCAAACCTCCCTCCAACAGGGTTGATGCTTAATCTGGGAGTAATTGACCAGGAGCAGAAGGGGGGAAGGTCTTTTCCTCCTCTTTCTTCTTCCCTCCCCTTCCCCGGGACAAATGTGGGAGGGTGAAGGTGACTGCCTGGGGTGGATCTTTCACCCCAAATGAGAAGAACAGACAGACCACGCCCAAAATAGAGGTCATTCCTAGGACAGGCCTGCAGGAGGAGCCAGTGCCCTTCAGTGGAACAAGCTCTTTTCCAGAGGGAGGACTCTTACCTGGGAGGACTCCAAGAAGCCTCAGATTATGCTCTGAATCCCAGACTCCCAGTGAGAATGAGGCAGCAGGTACTCCTGGGCCATTTCAGTCTTCACTTTTCCTATTGCAGGCCCTGGAAGCTTTCAAGGTCTGTAGGTTGAAGGTTGTCTAACAGGAAGAGAAGTGCAGTGTAGCATCAAGCCACAAAGCTATGTGTTCAAGCCTACCTCTGAACAGTCTAGCTTCGCCCTAATCTTCCCTTATTCCTTCACTTCCTTCCTCTCACAAGCAACAAAATAACACCCACCTACCCTCGCCCACACAGCCACACACTTAATGGAAATGGCAAAAGAATGGGCCCAGTCTTATGAAAACAGATTCCATGCTGAAGAAGCTGCCTCTTTTTAAAGGCAAAGAAAGAAACAACATAATCAGAGTTACAAAATCACTGACAGGATTGGAGGAAGACAGATGAGAACTATAGTTGGCCTCAGCCAGATCAGTAGATGAGGTGAGATGAAATATGATGCAGGGCTTCTCTTTTGTCTGCCAAATATGGGTTCAAATCAGGACTATGCTCCTAAACTGTTTGACTTTGGGCTCTTCACATAACACCTCTGAGACTCAGTATCCCTGTCTGTAACGGGGATGGTAATACCTCTTTCACAAGAATCTTGTGAGGATTAAACAAGCTATAGAGTACGTGGCCTATAGAAAGCATTTGATAAATGCCAGATTTTGCTGTTATTATTATCCTTCCCCCACATTTGTCATAGATCACATGGGGGGACTGGGGAGAAGAATTTGAATGGCTCTGGGAAAATCCACTCCTTACTGCTGGAGAAAATAATTTGTGTCCAGGTCCTGTGTCCTGTGTCTCTTCTAGGCACTGGATTGCTTTTCTCATCAAACCATTCTGTAGCCATTCTAATGTACTTTTGCTCTCTCTTTCCTTCTCTCTGTCCCCCTTTCCTTTCCTTTCCTTCTGCCACTTGTGTTCTAGAATTTTTCTGAAGTGTTTTGAAATGTCTGCTTTATAGTACCACATTCTAGTACTAAATGATTTCCATTATATTACTAAGCCTAGTTGGCCAAAACTTCATTACCTACTGTTCTAAACCTCACTTTACACAAAGAAGAATAGTTTAACTACACACACACGCGCGCGCACACACACACACACACACACACACACACATGACTAATAAGTGTCCTAGTTGACTCCTGTTCTTCCAAAAGATTTAGAATATCATTTAGTACAATTATTCCTAATATGTTGCCCATCAGCTCTGAGGCACAGTTCTGTGAAAAACAGCTGTAGTCATTTCACGCAAAGTAATGGCTTAAGATGATAAATATGACAAGATCTGCCTAGCAAAGTTAGCATTGAACTAATATAGTTCTTTTCCATTGTTTGGAATTGCCTCTTGTGACAGAAGAAATGTTCTGAGTAGGAGCATGTTATATCTCTCAATAAGTGAGAAAAGTTGCAAACGTGGGGTAATCATGCAGGAAGCTCATAAGCTCAGTTGCTAAAAGACCCTGGCAATGGTGGCTGGATGTTTACTGTTCAGTTCCAGAGCGTTCTCTGTGGCTAAGGCACTGCAAGCTTGCTGTCAACCTGAAGAGCTCCCTGTAAGTACAGATGATCTTCAGGCTTCTGTGTATGAGGAGCAAAGTTTCTGTGGCCAGGAGGCTTTCAAATGCTCACTAATAGGCATGGTTGTGTGTTCATTTATTCATTAACCTGATGTTTGCACCTAGCAATCACAATATTCTAGGCAACAGAACTATAGACAGGACTAAAACATGGTCTCTGCCCTCATGGAGCTTATGGTATAGTTATGGAGACAGGAACATATAATGAGTCGAAATTGAGAGGCAAATACTGGCATAAGTAAGAGGCAAAGTCTGGCATACTGCTGTGGTAGGTCCTCCATGCCATCTGTCTTCAATTACCTGACCAATTTCACATAGAAGAAGGATTTGATTTGCTGTCCATAGCTGTTCACAGCAGAACTAGGAACTAAGAATAAAAATAATTCTACTATTTGAGTGCCGCTTTTGTGTCTGGCACTTTACACTTATTACCTCATTTAATCCTCATAACAACTGTATTAGTCAGCTAGGACTGCTGTAACTGGGTGGCTTAATTAGCAGAATTATATTTTCTCACAGCTCTGGAGGTTGGGAAGTCCAAGAGTCAAGGTGCTCATCAATTCAGTTCCTGGTGAGAGCTCTCTTCTTGGCTTACAGATGGCTACATTCCTACTGTAGGCTCACAGCCTTTCCTCCACGTATGTTCATAGAAAGGTGGGGAAGAGAGTTTTCTCTTACTCTTCTTGTAAAGTCACAGTTCTATTAGATTAGGACCCCACCCTTATGACTTCATTTAACCTTAATTACCTCTTAAACACCTTATCTCCTCATACAGTCATATTGGGAGTTAGGACTTTATCATATGAATTTTGGGGGGAGGCACAATTCCATCCATAGCAGCAAGCCTGTACCTTAGATGATGTTATCCTCATTTCCCAAATGAGGGACAGAGGCTCAGAGAGGTTAAGTGACATCCCTAAGATTACACAGCTAAGAAGTTGCAGAGATAAGATTCTAGGTATAGCTGACTAAAGGACAACTGCTTTCTGTTATGCTTTGTTGTCTTTTGTATCATTGGTACTTCCCACACCACTGAGTGGTAGATTTTGAGTCAATATAAGAGAAAGATTTGATGTTGGAATAATTAGGACTGATAACACATTGTTAAGATAATAAGGTCCTCATCACTGAAAGTGTTAAAGGGCAGATGCTGTAGAAGAGAATCTTGGACTGGGTAGAATGCTGTATTGGAACAATGATTTTCAGTGCCAAGTAAGGAGGTGGTTTCTGGGATGTTCATACCTACCCCTTGTTCAATCAGAGCCACTCAGTATTCCTCTACTCAAAAAAAAAAAAAATGGTAACATTTATTGAGCATTTACTAGGCCCTGTTTAACAAGTTTCCTATGCATTTATTCATTTAATCACCAGGGCAGTCTTCTGAGGTAGATACTATTATTAGCCCCATTGTTCAGGTGGCAAAAAAACAGAGGCCTGGAGAAGTGAATAAACTTGAAGGGGAGGTAAGCAGTAGAGCTGGCATTTGAACCTAGGCTCTCTGGGATGTACTCTGTATGCATTATGTCAGTCAGTTTCTTTTTATTTTAGAAATAATGAGATTTTTTGAAATAATTCATATGAATGAAGAGTGGTATGGATAACAATTTTTGAAAATTACTATAATTTTATCCTCACAGGTTTCAAGTTTCATTGGTTCAATCGTCTTCCATTTTGGGTTGGTCAAGAAACACCTATGACTCGCTCTACCCAGATAGGATCTTGGTCTCAACCTCTGACTGTAGAGTTGAATCTTGCCCTTGACTGCTAATCCAGAACTTGATGGGTTTGACCCTGGTTGTATTTGCAAACAGGCGAGGCACTGCAACCTGACCTAGTCTTCTGGTACCAGGCTTTACTCTCTGGGTCACAGCTCTTGACACCAGTCTGTAACATTTCTATACACTAAAATTAGCTGATCTACCGGTCCCACTCCATTTGAACATAAATGGGGATTAAGGTTCATTGGACACATCTGGTGAACTGATAGAGCACATAACCCCAAGGAGCCTTTTGGGGGAGGACTTTTCTCCATGGAAGAAGGATCCAGGTAGGACTGATGAGCCTGACCCACTGAGAAAGCCCTAGTCATCACATTGGAGGGGAACAATCATTGTCCAGCATGTTTGTGGTTTCTTAGATTTGTCTCCTGGCCAAGACTGCATGGACTCATGCTTCATTGTTGTGGGCAGTAGGAGACTTATACATAAAAAATTAAGAGCACTTGCTCATGTAAAACACCATAAGACAACTGGGGGTCAGGAGTACTGCTTAAGTATGGCTCTAGAAGAGCCAAAACTGAATGACAAAGTCAATTGTTTAGCTACCACTTAGTTATTAATATGGATTGAATACCCATGGTGTTCAGAGTCCAGTGTTTGTTTTTTGCAGAGCAAGGAATACACATTTTTATTGGAAAAGGGATAGAGAATAGGGGAAGAACATGGTCTTTATCTGGCAGTATCAGCAGAGAGAGAGAATAAAAATACAATACTAGAGTATGAATGACCAGAAAGCACCTACATATACATGAACTGCATATAACCTTTTTGTCAGAGATTCAGTTTCTATATCTCCCAAATAGGGCTATTAATATCTACCTTGCAGGATTGTTGGGTGAATTAAATAAGAAAGTGTATATACATGAATATAAAATGGCTAGTTTAGTACCTATCATATAAGGGCACTGATAAATGGGAGACCTTATTTATTATTACTATTGTTATTAGTAGTAGAGGTAGTAGTAAATTATCATTATCAGCACCCACAAAATATATTGTTCTAAGTAGCAAAGAACATGAATCTAGAAATAATCTGAGTCATGGTTATGTTTTAAGTATTAGCTTCAATAGCTTAATCTATGTGATCTTCTTATTGAATATATGTTATTTTTGTCTTAATAGCTGGATAGGGAGTTCCTTGAGAACAGAAATTTCTCTCCATCAAATTAGAATCTAGCTATGGAAGAGAATATAAAGTCTTTTCAGCTCTGTTGGAGAGTCTGTGATCAGATCTGGAACTACCTGAAATCTGGATACAAGTATCCACCATTAGACTTCAGTTTTCTCCAAAGACATAGAACTATCAGCATCCTCCTTTTTATTACTAAGGAGTTGGTATTACAAGTCTTTTAGTATTACATATTCAAGTGACTTAGTATTACTGGTAGGTTGAACTGGGGTAAAAAGGCAGGAAAGGGATGGGATCACATAGGTCCAGAAGCCTCATCATAGTTGAAATTCAATGGAATATTAAAAACCATTTACTTTTCAGTATTTTGCAGCTAGCAAATGTCTCCAGATACTGAACTAAGATGTTTTTCTTCACTTCTAAACCTGGACATGTTTTAGGACCTATTGAATCCATGGGTGTTAGGTACAGAACACCTGATTCAGTGTCCTAAATACAAATGCCCATGGGCAAAGCTAGTAAATGGAAGACACTAGGGAGTAAAGGGCACTTGGGAAGTAGAGCATATATTCTCCATCTATAAATACTTTAAAAAAATTGAACACCAAGCAAGCCAAACAAAGAATATTAATGGACCCAGCTCACCACACAGGTCTCTGTCTTACAGAATCTTGGTCTAATTAAATCCTCAAATTTATTAACAAAGAAGGCTAAGGTTTAAGAACTGAAAAGCAAATTGTCAGAAGGTACCCAGCTAGTGAATGGCAGAAAAAGAGTTGAACTTTAAACTTTTTGAACATAAGCATTTCAAGTATAGTGTTTTTTTTTTTTCATTATACAATGCCTCCTTAGATTGAACCTTATAAATAAGAAAAAATAAGAGCTATGCACATGAAACCAATGAAGGATGCTCATATGAATTATCACAGTGCCCAGTGCTGGTACTTTCGTGGGGGAGAAGACTTACAAATTTACAGAGGAGAAAGAATGAAATAATAGTCCAGGCATCAGAATTGAGGCAACAATGGATGGCAACAGCCAGACTCTCTAAAGAGTTGGGTAAGGGAGTCTAAAACAAACATTTAAGGGACAGTAATCTATGGTTGATATTTCAGTTAGCAATTTGGAAGCATACTTGAAAGTATCAAAGCTAATAACTAGAGGAGAGAATATTTACATTCATCTGGAGGCTTTAATTTTGAGCAGTGTAATGTACATGAGTGCACACATGTGTGTGCATACTTCTGTATGTCTAGAACTGTAAGTTAAATGCTACTCTATGCCTAAGGCCAGATGTTTGACAAGAAAATGAGTTACACTGTACAAGTATCTGATGTCACTTCTCTCTCTATATATAGCTAGATTTTGACAGACAGCTTCTCCTGGAGAAAATTGTGCCATCCACAAGTATCACAGTCCTTGTTTAATTGCTTTCTATTTTTTACATGCAGTTAGAAGTTGATATTATGTGCATTGATATTAAATGGTACCAATTAGGTACCATTTAAACCCTCTGTTTTCCTAACCAACTGTGTGATATAGTTTTGAGGGTTGACACTGTTCAGTAACATCCTCCATGAAGGATAGGCTTTCAGACAAATTTAAGGAACCCATAAAGTGGATTACTTTAGGAATGTAGTCATCTTCTGCATATTGGGATGGTAGGTTCAAATCTCAGCCCACAAATTTTTCCTCTCCATTTCCCAAGCTTTTGTCCAGGAAGCAGTATACAAAGACCTTCTTGCTAGGTTCTGGTCACATTTATAGTCTCAAAACTTTCCTGTCTCTTCCCTTTTCATGTCAAAGGGTCTTTTCTAGTCTGAGGAAACATGAAATACTTCCCTCCTCCGTAAACATGTTAACTTTTTACTCTGTCCTGTCTAGTGCCCTCAGAACTTAAGGTTTTGGGCACCAAAGCTGAAGAACTTTTTTTCTGCATTTGTTTAGTCATATCCCTCTCTATGGAAATGAAAATAGAACTGCTGAACTGAGAGTTGGGAAAAGAGTGGTGGTCATAGGGGTAGAGACTGGACTACCAGGAGAAAAATAATTTCAAATACTATTATTCTGATTTAAACCTAAATGATCTAAAAATCATCATAATGGGGGCACCTGGGTGGCTCAGTGGGTTAAAGCCTCTGCCTTCGGCTCAGGTCATGATCCCAGAGTCCTGGGATCGAGCCCCACATCAGGCTCTCTGCTCAGCAGGGAGCCTGCTTCCTCCTTGCTCTCTGCCTGCCTCTGTCTACTTGTGGTCTCTGTCTGTCAAATAAATAAATAAAATCTTTTAAAAAAATCATCATAATGATCAGTATCACTATTTATTCTTTTTACCTAAATACTCCTCTTGACCTATTATGTGCACTTTGAGTTAGTTCTCAAGGACCAAAATCAAACTTTTCAGGAGCTAGTCCTACCATTCTTATTCTCAAGGAACTGCTGGGATTTTGGGGTGTAGCATCAGGGGTTGTCTATAGTCTAGGAACTAACTAGGCAAAATAGCCCACAGGGCAATCGAATGATGTCAGGTCTTCCTTGCCCCTCTCACTTTAGTGTCTAAAGTCATTGCCTTGCTTAAAGATGTTATTTAAAAAATTCCATTTTGAAAAAGGGCTAAACTAGTCTTTAACAATTTTGAAGAAGCAGTGTGTGTACTTCATTTGCTTAAGATTTCTAGTTGGAAACCTAGATACCATTGCAAATCTTTTCAAACCTTAACACTTCTGCTTGTAGAATAAGTGTGTTCACATGCATGCATTCATGTAGGGAGGTAGGTCAGGAAGGAACACAAACAACACATGGAAAATAACTAATTAGGACAATATACAATAAGAAGCAATTAAAGACTTTTCAAATTTTAGAAAACCAGTAGGTATTTGAATTATGGATAAGAGCAACAAAATGGAGCTGATGCATAGAGGTTTAAAATAGGAATATTGGCTTTGTTTTCTTTTTTTTTCTTTTATTTATTTTTATTTTAATTCCAGTATAATTAACATACCAATGTTATATTGGCTTTAGGTGAATAATATAGTGATCCAACAATTCCTTACATTACTCAGTGCTCATCATGATAACTGTACTCTTAATCCCCTTCACCTATTTCACCCATCCTCCCAATAGTAACTTCCTCTCTGGTAACCATCAATTTGTTCTTTTTTTAAAAAATTATTTTATTTTTTCAGTGTTCCAAGTGGCTTTGTTTTCAATAAGATATAAGAGGTTTGCAGGATAGGGGAGAAAAGCTGCAAATGTTAATTCAAGCTCATTGCCCCTTCTTTGTTCTCCTCTCACCCTACCTCCTCATTCCATGGTGAGAAATAATGATCATGTTCCACACTTGGAAGATTGGGTAATGGGAAGCATGGTGAGAGGAAATGGCTTTCTCAGCTAATTGTTACCAGAGGTTGAAGGGCCCATAAGTATTGGCTCCTGAAGTGCTCTCTCATACACAATTTCAAAGCAGACTCTGGCTGGTTAACTCAGCTGGTCAGAGTCATGTGTTAATGAGACCATAGTTGTGGGTTTCTTCTCTTTTGAGTCAGGTAGCTCTACTCCGTTCCCAGCTACAGATTGAACCCAGGCCATAAGTTGTTTTTTTTTTTTTTTTAAGATTTTATTTATTTATTTGACAGAGATCACAAGAAGGCAAAGAGGCAGGCAGAGAGAGAGGGAGGGAAGCAGGCTCCCCAGTGAGCAGGACCCTGAGATCATGACCTGAGCTGAAGGCAGAGGCTTTAACCCACTGAGCCACCCAGGGCCCCCCCCCCAGGCCATAAGTTTTTTTTTTTTTAAGATTTTATTTATTTATTTGACAGAGAGAGATCACAAATAGATGGAGAGGCAGGCAGGAGAGAGAGAGGGAAGCAGGCTTCTTGCTGAGCAGAGATCCCGATGTGGGACTTGATCCCAGGACCCTGAGATCATGACCTGAGCCTAAGGCAGCGGCTTAACCCACTGAGCCACCCAGGCGCCCCAAGTTTTAAATCTGTAGTAGTCTCAGTCCAAGGCCCTAACCCTTGTTATGGATTGAGTTCCTTACCCCAGTCATAGATTGAACCCCTAATCCTGGTTAGCTGTTTTGGATGTATGCATTATGGGTCATAAAATGGACCAGGAAAGAAGGCAAGGATATTGTAGTGTGTCTCTATTGTTTTCTCTATTATTTCTACTAAAAACATAAAAAAGCAAAACCCCCCAAACCCCCAACAAACCTACCATGCTAATAGGACAGGAGTGGCCTGTTTTTATATGGTAACAAATGCTACACACATGCTTTTATACTAGAAACTACAGGACTGGAGTGAATATGAATATGAGAACTATTACCCCTAGCTCAGAGGATAGAAGCTAGGATAAAATTGATAATATCTCTTTGAAAATGTATCTGGTGTTCTTTACATTTGTTAAAGGAACAAATAACAAATATTGTCTAGTTTATCTTACTCTACTTTCTTATGTTTAAGATTCCACGGCCAGGGGCGCCTGGGTGGCTCAGTGGGTTAAGCCTCTGCTTTCAGCTCAGGTCATGATCTCAGGGTCCTGGGGTTGAGCCCCACATCAGGCTCTCTGATGAATGGGGAGTCTGCTTCCCTCTCTCTCTCTCTGCCTGCCTCTCTGCCTACTTGTGATCTCTCTTTAGAAAAAAAAAAAAAGATTCCATGGCCAATGGCCATGACAGCCGTTTGTGAAAATGGCATCTAATATTGAAAGTCCCTTTTATTACTGAATTATTTACCCCATGAGTGTGCCATAGCATCTGAAACCTCGAACATTAGAGTCACTCTTTGGGTTTTGATATTTATAGGCCCTATTTATCTGAAACTTCCCAAATATATAGATACTGGAAATTCAAATGCTTTTGGGAAAGGAGTCTGTTCTGAGTAATCAAACTACTTCCAGAATTCAAACCAGTCCAAAATTTGGTGGGTAAAGTGTACAAGAGGTTTAACTAAAAACTGGACAAAAAAAGATTTTAAAATGGAGTAAATCTCACTTGATAGTTAAAGAAAATTAATGCAAGTTTAAAATCTTAATTCCAACATTTTTTATTATGTTCAGTTAGCCATCGTATACTACTTCATTAGTTTTTGACGTAGTGTTCTATGATTCATCAGTTACATATAACACCCAGTGCTTACTTCCAACATTTTTCAAAGTATAAGGAAAAGCTAATTTTAGATATCTAAAGGGCAGTTGTGTTATAAGTAAGGAAAGGCAGAGGGTGACCACTTCTAACCAATAGTTAAGGCCTAGGTGATAACTGAATTTGGCTAAAAGGTAGAGTATTTCACACATGCTGCTCAGGGATAGGTTTTTGACATGTTTGAGATTTTTAGTTGAGAGTCTAGCTATTATAACATATGTTTTCAAATATTGACATTTCTGATTACAAGGAGGCTCACATCTATTAGGGAAGCATGGAATTTGGATTGTTGGAAAAGATGGTGGGACTACAAAATGTTGTCTTCTGTATCTTCAATCTCTCTCTTCTGTTTTTAATCAGTCTCAAGTAACTTGACTCAACATAAACAAAACAAAAACTGTCCTTCAATATTCTCATTCCTAGCCAAAATGTATCAAAAAAACCAGAGTAAACTCACTATCTCCAGTCCTTCATCTACATTTAATATTGCATTTCAAATTTAATTGAGGTATAATTTACACATAATAAAATGCTTACTTCTTTAGTGTACATTAATGAGTTTTGACAAATTTTTATACCTGTGATGTGTAACCATCATCACAATCATGATACAGAACACTTTTATCACCATAAAATTCAATTGCTCCTTTCCAGTCAATCCTTCACCTTCCAGGCAATGACTTACCTGCTTTTTGTCAACATAGGTTAGTCTTCTCTAGAGTTTCATATCAATGGAATTAATGGAGTAGAGCATGGCCATTTTTACATCTGACTTTGGATAAGTGTAATGTTTTTGACATTTATCCATGTTATAGGATATATCAGTAGATTGTTAGCTGTAGGTTTTTTAAAATCATTTTATTTTATTTTCACCATGATAAGAGTATTCTTTAATCCCCATCCCTTATTTCCCCTATCCCCCAACATATTTCACCTCTGGTAACCATCAGTTTGTTCTCTGTAGTTTGTTTCTTGATTTGTTTCTCTCTCTCTCTCTTTCTTTCCTTTGCTTATTTGTTTTGTTTCTTAAATTCCACATATGTGTGAAATCATGTGATATTTGTCTTTCTCTGGCTGGCTTATTTCATTTAGCATTATACTCTCTAGTCCCATCTATGCCATTGCAAATGGCAAGATTTCATTCTTTTTATAGCTGAATAATATTCCATTATGTGTATATATATATATATATATATATACATATACATATATATGTGTGTGTGTGTGTATGTGTGTGTGTGTGTGTGTGTGTGTGTATGTGTATACCATATATACGTCTACACATATCACCTCTTCTTAACCATTAACCTATTGATGGACACTTGGGCTGCTTCTATTTGGCTATTGTAAATAATGCTGCAACAAACATAGCAGTGCATGTACCCCTTTGAATTAGTGTTTTTGTGTTTTTTGTATAAATACCCAATTGTGTGAATGCTGGATCATATGGTAGTTCTGTTTTTAATTTTTTGAGGAACCTCCATACTCTTTTCTACAGTGGTTACACCAGTTTGCATCCTCACAAACAGTGCAAGAGGGTTCCTTTTTCTCCACATCCTCACAAACACTTGTTTCTTATGTTAATGATTTTAGCTATTCTGACAGGTGTGAGGTGGTATCTCATTGTAATTTTGATTTGCATTTTCTTGATGAGAATGAAGTGGAGCATCTTTTCATGTGTCTGTTGGCCATCTGTATGTCTCCTTTTGGAGAAATGTTTGTTCATGTTTCCTTCCCATTCTTAAACTGGATTATTTGGGGGGGAATATTGAGTTTTATAAGTTCTTTATATATTTTAGATTCTAACACTTTATCAGATATATCATTTGTAAATATCATCTCCCATTCAGTAGGTTGTATTTTAGTTTTGTTGATTGCTTGTTTTTCTGTGCAGAAGCTTTTTATTTTGATGTAGTCTCAAAAGTTTATTGTTGCTTTTGTTTCCCTTGCCTCAGGAGACATACATAGGAAAATGTTGCTATATTAACTGTAGGTTTTTTTATATATATCTTTTATCAGGTTGAGGACATTCCCTCATCTGCCAACTTTCCCGAGAGTTATAAGGAACAGATAGATCTTGTCAAACGTATTTTCTGCACCTTTTTAGATGATTGTGTATTTTTATTTTTTAGTCTCTTATGGTAACTTATTTTGATTTTCAAATACCAAATCAACCTTGCAGTACTGGATAACCACCCCCCCTTTATCACGATGTATTGTTTCTTTTATATGTAGTTAAATTTAGGTTCTTAAATTTTGTTAAGGCTATGTCTTTTCACAAGAGATGTTGGTCTGTAGTGTTTTATTTTTATTTTTTATTTTTTCTTGTAATGCTTGTGTCATGTTTTGGTAGTAGGAATGCTCGCCTCATAAAATGAATTGGAAAGTATTCTTTCCTCTTCAATTTTCTAGAAGTGTTTGTGTTGAATTGGCATTATCTCTTCTTTAAATATTTGGTAGAACTCCCCAGTGAAACCGTCTGGGCCTAGAGTTTCTGGGAAGATTTTTAGCTACAAATTTAATTTCTTTAATAGATACAGGTTTATTCAGGTTATCTATTTATCCTTGAGTGGGTTTTGGTAGTTCTGTCTTGCAAGGAATTTGCCAATTTTATGTAAGTTGTCGTTTTTATTAACAAAAATTCCCCATGTTATTCTCTTAATGGTCTTTTAACATTTGTAAAATTTATACTAATGGCACCACTCTCATTTCTTATATTGGTAATATGATTTTTCTTTTCTCCCAATCAGCATAGCTATAGGTTTATCATTTTTTAAATTAATTTTTTTATAAACATATAATGTATTTTTAACCCCGTGGGTACAGGTCTGTGAATTGCCAGGTTTACACACTTCACAGCACTCACCATAAAACATACCCTCCACAATGTCTATAACCCCACCACCCTCTCCCTACCCCGCTCCCCCTGGCCATCCTCAGTTTGTTTTGTGAGATTAAGAGTCTCTAATGGTTTGTCTCCCTCCCGATCCCATCTTGTTTCATTTCTTCTTTTCCTACCCCCCAAACCCCCCACATTGCATCTCTACTTCCTCATTTCAGGGAGACCATATGATAGTTGTCTTTCTCTGATTGACTTATTTTGCTAAGTATAATACCCTATAGTGCCATCCACGTTGTTGCAAATGGCAAGATTTCATTTCTTTTGATGGCTGCATAGTATGCCATTGTATATATATACCACTTTTTCTTTATCCAATCATCTGTTGATGGACATCTACATTCTCTCCATAGTTTGGCTATTGTGGACATTGCTGCTATAAACATTTGGTGCACGTGCCCCTTCGGATCACTACGTTTGTATCTTTGGGGTAAATACCCAGCAGTGCAATTGCTGGGTCATAGGGTAGCTCTATTTTCAGCTTTTTGAGGAATCTCCATTCTGTTCTCCAGAGTGGCTGCACCAGCTTGCATTCCCACCAACAGTGTAGGAGGGTTCCCCTTTCTCCACATCCTTACCAGCATCTGTCATTCCCTGACTTGTTAATTTTAGCCATTCTGACTGGTATGAAGTGGTATCTCATTGTGGTTTTGATTTGTATTTCCCTGATGCCGAGTGATGTGGAGCACTTTTTCATGTGTCTGTTGGCCATCTGGATGTCTTCTTTGCAGAAATGTCTATTCATGTCCTCTGCCCATTTCTTGATTGGATTATTTGTTCTTTGGGTGTTGAGTGGATTATTTGTTCTTTGGGTGTTGAGTTTATTAAGCTCTTTATAGATTTTGGATACTAGCCCTTTGTCTGATATGTTATTTGCAAATATCTTCTCCCATTCTTTAAATTGTCTTTTGGTTTTGTTAACTGTTTCCTTTGCTGTGCAAAAGCTTTTGATCTTGATGAAGTCCCAATAGTTCATTTTTGCCCTTGCTTTCCTTGCCTCTGGCAATGTTCCTAGGAAGAAGTTGCTGCGGCTTGGGTCGAAGAGGTTGCTGCCTGTGTTCTCCTCAAGGATTTTGATGGATTCCTTTCTCACATTGAGGTCCTTCATCTATTCTGAGTCTATTTTCAAGTGTGGTTTAAGGAAGTGGTCCAATTTCATTTTTCTGCATGTGGCTGTCCAATTTTCCGAACACCATTTGTTGAAGAGGCTGTCTTTTTTCCATTGGTCATTCCTTCCTGCTTTGTCGAAGATTAGTTGACCATAGAGTTGAGGGTCTATTTCTGGGCTCTCTATTCTGTTCCATTGACCTATGTGTCTGTTTTTGTGCCAGTACCATACTGTCTTGATGATGACAACTTTGTAATAGAGCTTGAAGTCTAGAATTGTGATGCCACCCACCTTGGCTTTCTTTTTCAATATTCTTTTGGCTATTTGAGGTCTTTTCTGGTTCCATATAAATTTTAAGATTACTTTTTATATTTCTTTAAAAAATGGATGGGATTTTGGTAGGGATTGCATTAAATGTGTAGATTGCTTTAGGTAGCATAGACATTTTCACAATATTTGTTCTTCCAATCCATGAGCATGGAACATTTTTGCATTTCTTTGTGTCTTCCTCAATTTCTTTCATGAGTACTTTATAGTTTTCTGAGTATAGATTCTTTGCCTCTTTGGTTAGGTTTATTCCTAGGTATCTTATGGTTTTGGGTGCAATTATAAATGGGATTGACCCCTTAATTTCTCTTTCTTCTGTCTTGTTGTTGGTGTAAAGAAATGCAACTGATTTCTGTGCATTGATTTTATATCCTGACACTTTACTGAATTCCTGTACATGTTCTAGCAGATTTGGAGTGGAGTCTTTTTGGTTTTCTACATATAGTATCATATCATCTACAAAGAGTGATAGTTTGACCTCTTCTTTGCCAATTTGGATGCCTTTAATTTCTTTTTGTTGTCTGATTGCTGAGGCTAAGACTTCTAGTACTATTTTGAATAGCAGTGGTGATAACGGACATCCCTGCCATGTTCCTGACCTTTGCAGAAAAGCTTTCAGTTTTTCTCCATTGAAAATTATATTTGCAGTGGGTTTTTCATAGATGGCTTTGATAATATTGAGGTATGTGTCCTCTATGCCTACACTTTGAAGAGTTTTGATCAGGAAGGGATGCTGTACTTTGTCAAATGCTTTTTCAGCATCTATTGCAAGTATCATATGGTTCTTTTTCTTTCTTTGATTAATGTATTGTATCACATTGATTGATTTGCAGATGGTGAACCCACCTTGCAGCTCTGGAATAAATCCCACTTGGTCGTGGTGAATAATCCTTTTAATATACTGTTGGATCCTGATGGCTAGTATTTTGGTGAGAATTGTCACATCTGTGTTCATCAAGAATATTGGTCTGTAATTCTCTTTTTTGATGGGATCCTTGTCTGGTTTTGGTATCAAGGTGATGCTGGCCTCATAAAATGAGTTTGGAAGTTTTCCTTCCATTTCTATTTTTTGGAACAGTTTCAAGGGAATAGGAATTAATTCTTCTTTAAAGGTTTGGTAGAATTCCCCTGGGAAGCCATCTGGCCCTGGGCTTTTGTTTGTTTGGAGATTTTTGAGGACTGTTTAAAATCTCCTTACTGGTTATGTGTCTGTTCAGGTTTTCTATTTCTTCCTGGTTCAGTTGTGGTAGTTTATATGTCTCTAGGAATGCATCCATTTCTTCCAGATTGTCAAATTTGTTGGCATAGGGTTGCTCATAGTATGGTCTTATAATTGTATTTCTTTGGTGTTGGTTGTGATCTCTCTACTTTCATTCATGAGTTTATTTATTTGGGTCCTTTCTCTTTTCTTTTTGATAAGTCTGGCCCAGGGTTTATCAATCTTATTAATTCTTTCAAAGAACCAGCTCCTAGTTTCATTGATTTGTTCTATTGGTTTTTTAGTTTGTGTTTTGTTGATTTCTGCTCTGATCTTTATGATTTCTCTTCTCCTGCTGGGTTTAGGCTTTCTTTGTTGTTCTTTCTCCAGCTCCCTTAGGTGTAGGGTTAGGTTGTGTATTTGAGACCTTTCTTGTTCCTTGAGAAAGGCTTGTATTGCTATATATTTTCCTCTCAGGCCTGCCTTTGCTGTGTCCCACAGATTTTGAACTGTTGTGTTTTCATTATCATTTGTTTCCATGAATTTTTTCAATTCTTCTTTAATTTCCTGGTTGACCCGTTCATTATTTATAAGGATGCTGTTTAGTCTCCTTGTATTTGGGTTCTTTCCAAACTTCCTCTTGTGATTGAGTTCTAGCTTCAGGGCGATGTGGTCTGAAAATATTCAGGGAATGATCCCAATCTTTTGATACTGGTTGAGACCTGATTTATGACCTAGGATGTGATCTATTCTGGAGAATGTTCCATGTGCACTAGAGAAGAATGTGTATTCTGTTCCTTTGGGATGGAATGTTCTGAATATATCTGTGATGTCCATTTGGTCCAGTGTGTCATTTAAGGCCTTTATTTCCTTGTTGATCTTTTGTTTGGACGATCTGTCCATTTCAGTGAGGGGAGTTTTAAAGTCCCCTACTATTACTGTATTATTGTCAATGTGTTTCTTTGACTTTGTTATTAATTGGTTTATATTGTTGGCTGCTCTCATGTTAGGGGCATAGATATTTAAAATTGTTAGATCTTCTTGTTGGACGGATCCTTTGAGTCTGAGATAGTGTCCTTCCTCATCTCTTATGATAGTCTTTGGATTAAAATCTAATTGATCTGATACAAGGATAGCCACCCCAGCTTTCTTCTGATGTCCATTAGTACGGCAAATTGTTTTCCACCCCCTCGCTTTTAATATGGAGGTATCTTTGGGTCTAAAATGAGTTTCTTGTAGGCAGCATATTGATGGGTTTTGTTTTTTTATCCATTTTGATACCCTGTGTCTTTTGATTTGGACATTTAGCGTATTTACCTTCAGGGTAGCTATTACGAGATATGATTTTAGTGCCATTGTATTGCCTCTAAGGTGACTGTTACTGTGTATTGTCTCTGTTCCTTTCTATTCTACTACTTTTAGGGTCTCTCTTTGCTTAGAGGACCCCTTTCAATATTTCCTGTAGAGCTGGTTTGGTGTTTGCAAATTCTTTCAGTTTTTGTTCGTCCTGGAAGCTTTTTATCTCTCCTTCTATTTTCAATTTTAGCCTAGCTGGATATAGTATTCTTGGCTGCATGTTTTTCTCATTTAGCACTCTGAATATATCATGCCAGTTCTTTCTGGCCTGCCATGTCTCTGTAATTAAGTCTCCTGCCAATCTAATATTTTTACCATTATATGTTACAACTTATTTTCCTGGGCTCCTTTCAGGATTTTCTCTTTGTCGCTAAGACCTGTAAATTTTACTATTAGGCGATGGGGTGTGGACCTATTCTTACTGATTTTGGGGTTCTCTGTATCTCCTGGATTTTGATGCTTGTTCCCTTTGCCATATTAGGGAAATTATCTACAGTACTTCTCTCTAATATACCTTTTGCTCCCCCTCCCTCTTTATTCTTCTTCTGGAATCCCAATTATTCTAATGTTGTTTCATCTTATGGTGTCATTTATCTCTCGAATTTTCTCCTCATGGTCCAGTATTTGTTTGTCTCTCTTTTGCTCAGCTTCTTTATTCTCTGTCATTTGATCTTCTACATCACTAATTCTTTCTTCTGCCTCATTTCTCCTAGCAGTCAGTGCCTCCATTTTTTATTGCACCTCATTAATAGCTTTTTTGATTTCAAGTTGTTTAGAGTTTAGTTCTTTTATTTCTCCAGAAAGAGCTTTTATCTCTCTGAAGAGGGTTTCTCTAATATCTTCCAAGCCTTTTTCGAGCCCAGCTAGAACCTTGAGAGTCATCATTCTGAACTCTAGATCTGACATATTATCAATATCCATATTGATTAGGTCCCAGGCCTTTGGTACTGCCTCTTGTTCTTTTTTTTTTTTTTTTTTTGTGGTGAGTTTTCCACCTTGTCATTTTGTCCAGATAAGAATATATGAAGGAGCAAATAAAATACTAAAATGGTGGCAAAGACCCCAGGAAAATGTGCTTTAACCAAATCAGTAGAGAACCCAAATCGTGGGAGGGAGAAAGGTGATAAAAAGAAGTTTAGAAAAAAATATTAATAAAAGAAAACAAATAAAGGAAAAATATTAAAAAAGAAAAAAATATATACATACATTAGACTGGGGACTAGAACAGGATCACCCACTTAATTTTGTGAGTATTTTGGTCTCTTCGAAGAAACTACTTCCCAAAATTTTAAAGAATGAAAAACATATATAAGGGTAGACACAATGAAGGGATGGAATATGCCTATAAAGATGAGAAAATTTTTTTTTTATAATTTCTAAAAAAGGACTTGATAAGGTAAGTTGATTGGGAGAATAAAGAAAAAGAAAGTGGAGAGAATTTGCTCAGGCTGGATACTAGAACAAGCCCGGAGATAGATTTAGGTATATTTTGATCTATTAGGAGAAGTTGTACCCCAAATTTTTTAGAAGAAAAAACCCTATGTGTATACAAAAAATAAAGTTAGATACAATGAAGGTTAACATGAGTATAATAAGGAAGGTTCAAAAAAGATTATTATTTTTTTTTGAAAGGTATTGTTAAGATAAACTAGTTAAAAAAATGTTAAAGAGGGAAGGGTGAAAGTTAAAAAAAAATTGGCAGAAGAAAAAAATTAACTCCAAGACTAAAGAATCATGGGGAGAAAGCCATGAATTCCATGCTTTGCTTTCTCCTCCTCTGGTATTCCACTGTTCTCTTTGGTAAGTGAACTTGGTCTTGGATGGATTTCTTGTTGATCTTCTGGGGGAGGAGCCTGTTGTAGTGATTCTCAAGTGTCTTTGCCTGAGGCAGAATTGCACCACCCTTACCATGGGCCAGGCTAAGTAATCTGCTCGGGTTCGCTTTTGGGAATTTTTGTTCCCTGAACACTTTCCATAGAGTTCTGGAGCATGGGAATGAACATGGCAGCCTCCTAATCTCTGCCCAGAGGAGCAGAGAGCTCAGCCTCCCGCCCCCCCCCGCCACCGCTCCTCAGTGTGCCCTCAGAGAAAAGCATTCAATCACTTCTTTCTCCCTAGCCTCCAGCCATGCTTGGAGGAAAATCACTCAATCACTCCCATCTCCCTGGCCTCTGGCCGTGCTCCAAGCTCACCCAGCCTGTGACCAGTTCAAGGTAACCCTGAGTTGAGAGCTCACTCCTCGGCTGTCTCTGTAGCCGGCTTCCCCACTCTAATACCTGTGAGCTCTGTGACACTCAGACACCCCCGATCCTTCTGTGACCCCTCAGGACTTGGGGCCACGCTGACCCCATGTGGACTTCACCCCAGTTTAGCCTATGGAGTGATGTCCCTCAGTGGAGCAGACTTAAAAGTCCTGATTTTGTGCTCCATTGCTCTGCCGCTTGCCGGGAACCAGCCCCTCCCCCCACGGACTATCTTCCCCTCGCTTTGGATTCACTTCTCTGCCAGCCCTACCTTTCAGAAAGTGGTCGATTTTCTGTTTCTAGAATTGTTGCTCTTCTTCTCTTCGATCTCCGTTGGCTTTCTAGGTGTTTGCAATGGTTTGATAAGCTACCTAGCTGATCTCCTGCTACCTGATGTAGTCTCAGCCTGCTACTTCTCCGTCATCTTGCTCCTCCTTATCATTTTTATTGCTCTTTTCAAAGAACCAGTTATTGGTTTCATTGATTTTTCTTTATTGTTTTTCTGTTTTCTATTTCGTAGATTTCCATTCTGATTTTTTTTACAAAGATTTTATTTATTTATCTGACAGACAGAGATCACAGATAGGCAGAATGGCAGGCAGAGAGAGAGGAGGAAGCAGGCTCCCGCTAAGCAGAGAGACTGATGCGGGACTTGATCCCAGGGCCCTGAGATCATGACCGGAGCTGAAGGCAGAGGCTTAACCCACTGAGCCACCCAGGCTCCCCATTCTGATTTTTATTATTGTCTTTATTCTGATTATTTTGGGTTACATTTGCTCTTCTTTTTCTAGTTTCATATGCAGAAGACCTTTCTTTCTCTCAAGTGTATGCATTTAGTGCTATAAATTCCTTCCGAACTACTCCTTTAGCTATCTTCCACAAATTTTCATATGCTATGTTTTCATCTTCATTCAATTCAAAATGCCTTGTCATCTTCCTTTTTACATTCTTGTTTAACCCATTGGTCTTTCATAACCCTTGTAATTTCCCTTTTTACATTCTTGTTTAACCCATTGTTCATTTCCAAATGTTAAACTAATGAGTATTGTTGCCTCTCATCTTTTCATCCATTATGGATTTACCCCACCCTTACCATCAGGATTGTATAGTTTCCTTACATTGGATGTGCTAATCAATACCCCACGGAGTATTCAAGGAGGACTTCCTACAGCTCTTCAGATCCAGAAACTTGTCCTATGAACTCTAACCTCTTGACATCTCTAGACTTCTGGCTCCATCTTACCAACTCAAGGATCTGTTCAGCTAGGACTAGGTTTCCTCTTCCTGTGCTGTGGCCTAGAAATTCTTTTCATGTAGTAAGCTGGAACAATCATAGACATGGTATTCACTTCATTTATTTCCCATCTCTCGAAGATCACTGTCATTTGTCGCTTGATGCCCAATGTTTGAAAACTATTGTTCTATATCTTTGTTCTTTTTGTTAGTTGTTTCAGTAAGAGGGTATGTTCAGCCCTTTTAGCTTATCCTGACAAGAAGTAGAAGTCCCAGTAACATTTACTTTTAAATATACTCAAATTAGGCTTTTAATGCACATGATACTGAAACTACCCTGGTAGGAAAAACCAACAGCATTTTATTGACAAACTCAATGCATGATTTCCCACCTCTTATTTGGCCTTTTGGTAACACTTGACCCAGTTAGACCAGTACTTTCATTTTTTAAAAAAATATTTTATTTATTTATTTGACAGATAGAGATCACAAGTAGGCAGAGAGGCAGGCAGAGAAAGAGAGGAGGAAGCAGGCTCCCTGCTGAGCAGAAAGCCCAATGTGGCTTTAACCCACTGAGCCACCCAGGCACCGCAGACCAGTACTTTCATCTTGAAATACTTTCTACCTTTGACTTTTGTGAAATTACACACTGTCCTAGTTTTTTTTTTTTTCCCAACTTTACTGGTACCCCTTCTCAGTCTATTTCATGAACTCATTTTCTTCTAGTTGCCTCTTCAATATCAGTATTTAAAAAATAATAACAAATATTAATTAAACCATTCCTAGAAGCTAGGTGCAGTACAAAGTGATACAGGGACCTCAAACTCAACATACTTCAAACCAAAATCCTGTTCCTTTACTTCTGACCCTAACCTCATAATTTATTTTTTCTATGTTTCTTCTCTGAGGAAATGCCTTCCAGTGGTCCCAGCTGGAACCTTAAGAATAATCCTTGGTTTTTCTGCTGTCACCATTTGTCCTTGTCCATTTGGGCTGGTATAACAAAATGTAATAGCCTGGGTGGCTGATAAACAACAGAAACTTATTTCTCATGGTTCTGGGGACTGGAAAGTCGAAGATCAAGGCACTGGCAGTTTTGGTGTCTGGTGAGAGCTCTCTTCTTGGGACATAAATGACCATTTTTTTGCTGTATGTAACTGCACATGGTAGAAGAAGGGGAGAAGTCTCTTTTGTAAGGGTTTTATAAAAGCTAAGGGTATTAATCCCATTCATGAGGACTCCTAAAGGCTGCATCTCCAAATACCACTATAGTGGGGATTAGGTTTCAACATATAAATTTTGGGGGACAAATAAATATTCTGTCACTAATATTGTGCTTCTGACCCCACAAAATTCATGTATTTCTCATATGCAAAATACATTCATTCCATCTCAGTAACCCCCAAATTTTTAACATTTTCCAATATCAACTTAAGAGTCTAAAGTCCAAAGTATTATCTATACATCATCCAAATTAGATATGAATGAGACTCAAGATACATTCTTCCTGAGGCAAATTGTTCTCCAACTGGGACTTTCCAAGGTCAAACAAGTTATATTCTTCCGAAGTACAATGGTAGGACAGTTATAGGAAAGATATTCCCATTCCAAAAGGGAGAAAGAAAAAGAAATGGTAGGTCTTGAGCAAGCCCATAATTTACCCCATCATAGTATTTATCATACTTTCATTATAATTGCCTATTTAGTTGCTTGCCTTTCTAGCTTGACTGTGAACTCCTTGAAAGAAGGGACTCTTTCTTGTTCATCATTATATTGTCAATGGTGAGCATGATTTCTAGTACATAGCACTTTTTAGGAAAAGATTTATGAGTGGCAAATTTGACCTATATTTAAGAAGAGTTCATACCTTAAATGTGTGTCAGAAGTACTCCAAAGTTGCCCTCAGATTCTCTTCTCTATTCCTGCGGGAGGTATAGAGGAAGGAGAGAGTACTTCTCCATTGAATAATCAGTGAGGCTTCCTGGGAAAGTGAGTTCTGAGCTAGATTTTGATAAACAGAAAAAAATTTTGACAAGTGATCATAGAGAAGGGTGTATTCAAATTCAGGGAATAATTTGAGCAAAGCAAAAAGGAAAACCTGATTGTACATGGAATGTTTGCAGAAGAGTTAATGGTTTAATGTTATTAGAAAAAAGGGTTCTATTTATATATAGAAAACCCTAAAGACACCATCAAAAAACCACTAGAACTGGGGCGCTGGGGTGGCTCAGCGGGTTAAAGCCTCTGCCTTCGGCTCAGGTCATGATCCCAGAGTCCTGGGATGGAGCACTGCATCGGGCTCTCTGCTCAGCAGGGAGCCTGCTTCTTCCTCTCTCTCTCTTTGCCTACTTGTGATCTCTGTCTGTCAAATAAATAAATAAAAATCTTTAAAAAAAAACCACTAGAACTGATAAATGAATTCAGTTAGGTTGCAGGATACAAAATGAATATACAGAAATCTGTTGCATTTCTATACATTAATAATGAAACAGCAGAGAGAGAAATTTAAAAAATGATTCTTTTGTAATTGCACCAAAAAAAAAAAAAAACTAGGAGTAAACTTAACCAAAGGGGTGAAAGAACTGTACTCTGAAAACTATAAAGCACTGATTAAAGAAATTGATGAAATCACAAATAGAAGGATATTCCATGCTCATGGAATGGAAAAACAAATATTGTTTAAATGTCCACATTACCCAAAGCAATCTATAGATTTAATGCAATTAAAAATTTTAATTCAATTAAAAAGTGGGCAGAAGACATGAACAGACATTTCTGCAAAGAAGACACATCCAAATGGCCAACAGACACATGAAAAAGTGTTTCATATCACTTGACATCAGGGAAATACAAATCAAAACCACAGTGAGATACCACCTCACACCAGTCAGAATGGCAGATTCATCTTTCTAAAGCGCAGCTGTCATCATGCCACTCTCCTCTTCACAGATTGCCACTGTCTCCATCTGCATTGCTTATAGAATAACAGCTCATCTTGCTGTCTGAAGCCCTCCATAGTCTGGAGGACTGAGCCTACATTTTTAAGCATTTCTCTTGCATCCTATTCTCTATATTTGAAATCTCTCCTATTCTTTCTTGCCTATATACTTTTGTTGACATATTGCCTTCTGCTTGCAATGTATTTCTCTCCATCTCTGCCTGGTAAAATTCTACCTATCCTTTAGATTGTTATGTGTGCTTTCCTCAAATATTTGGTGATTCTAGATTATGAAATTATCCTTATTGATGAAACTCTTTACTACTCCTGTTTACTATTCTGTGCCAATGAGGAGCCACAACCATTGTTCAGCTCTAATCCCACACTTCATGCCTATCACCAACAACTCTTCACTGGCATTTCCCATCACTATATCTACCAACCATTCCTACTGCAAGCAGCCATGCAAGCATCCATTAGCAGTGGCCATACCACTGGTTCCCCCTGGTACCAACCACATTTGGCATCCTTTCTTGCTACCACCTTTCCCCTATCAGGTACCCTTCACCTTCTGGACAGTTTTTGCTCATATTTATTCCTCTGCCTACAGTGCTTCCACCTTCTTGTCTCTTCCAGGCTCATTCTTCATGTGGATAATACCAACTCAACTTTCATTTCTCAGCTTAATCATTGGCCTCTCATAGTAAGTTAGAACCTCATTTTATTTGTCTTTTATCTTTCCTTCAGACTATTGTGTTTTAATTACTTAATTAATTGCCACCATTTATTTAAGTTCTGTTATAGTACATCTGTATTTTATTCACCACTGTACCCTTTAGGACCTAGCATAGTTTCTGGATCATAATCAGTGTTCAAACTATATTTGTTGACTGACTCACTGACCGACTAAGTGACTGCTTATTCTTGGGCTAGTCCTTCAGACTGTTCTGGTGGTATGAATTAAATTGAACCTTGAGGTATTTCTTCTCCTCTTGTCTCCCTAGCAATTGGCCAGGGACCTGATATTCCCACTGTTCCTTACTCTTCTGTATTGAGGCTTTAAAGAGACCTGTGAAAATGCAGAAATAGTGGCCATTGATTACTACTGGCAAAAAGGATTTAGCCTAGATCAGAGGGCCCTTTGGGATGGACGTTAGGTCAGTAGGTTATTATGGTAGG
The DNA here is from genome assembly GCF_902655055.1 of Lutra lutra. Lineage (NCBI taxonomy): Eukaryota > Metazoa > Chordata > Mammalia > Carnivora > Mustelidae > Lutra > Lutra lutra. The sequence goes on from NC_062296.1 coordinate 21,865,741, forward strand.
GGAGGATAGAGCTTGATAGAGAATTCCTACAGCATAGATTCCGTGGAGGGTGTGTGAGAGCAGTGCCTGAACACTCAGGGTAAGGATATTGATGAGCCAGGGCAGGAGTAGGGTTGGAGAGAGGCAGTGATACTATAAACGAGGTGCCATTTAGCTTTAGTTAAGGTATGTGTACATTATTTTGGCTTATATATGAGAATTAGTTAATTGGGGCTTTTGTGGGAAATAAAAATCCTAACCTTTTATCAAATGACACTGTGATACTTATAATTAGATAATAGTAGCTGTCTCCTGAGGGGACTGTAGGTTTGCAAATGATTCTCACCAGATAATGGTGGGGTCAATAGGAGCTGAATAATTAAAATTCAATACTATTATGTCTCTCTCAATAACACTGTGGAGAATGATGTATGACAGATTTAATCGAATTTGTCAGACACCATGGCTACATGCATAGATCACAGGGGATATTTTTAGAGTTATGTATTTGATTTTCTGATGAGACTCGCAATGGGCCTTTTAAACATTTGAGGTTCCTCCTGAGCCCTGCACTGTTGTGCTCTGGGAGTGTTGACAAGGCCAGGGAACACAGACCTGACTGTGCCAAATGTCAAAAAATCTAAACATAAAGTGGAATGGTGGAGGTGCCTGCTAATTGCATGGAAAGAGTTGATTTGGGGGGTAAAAGGTCCTAAAGGACAAAAAAAAAAACCCAAACTAAACTCCTATTACTTAATAATTGTTTTCTCATAGCATTTTATTAGCCACTGTAGAGAGAATTCAGGAATAACTCTGGTGACTTGAGTTCTAGAACTAACTCTGACACACACTAGATCTGTGACCTCCAAATCTCTCATATACAGGATGACAGAGTGATGCCATCTTTGCGTTTTCTCCCTCACAATGTTAACAAGGACAAATAAAATAGAAAGTTTTAAAGTGCTTTGTAAACTGTAATATGTTGACATGTAATATGTTGCATATTATTTTTGAACATGTAATATGTTGCATATTATTTTTGTTAACATTACCTCCATTTGTTGATTCATCAATCCATTCATTTTCTTATCCATTTAATCATCCCTCTACCATTCATTCAATGGACTTTTACTAAGAGTGAACTGTGCCAAGCTCAGTATAGTCCTTGCTTTTGAGAAGCACAATGTTTGGTGAGGGAACAAACCAATATAGAGTTAAGTGGTTTAAAGTGCTACAGGTATTATGATAGAATCATGAACTGGTTGTGGGGCACAAATTAGGTCATGATGAGGACATTAGGAAATACTTAAAATGAAGTTTAACATGACACGAGTTTTGAGTATTGGGTAGGTGCTCGCTGGGCAGATGGAGGTGCAAGAGAGAGTATTTAAGGTTGAAGGAACACTATATACAAAGACACAAAAATATGAAATGTTCTAGTGCACTCTGGCAACTCCAAATAGTTTTGTGTGTTTGCAGAGCTGAATCTGGAGAAGTAGGTGGATTCGGTTCATGAAGTGTTTTGTACATCATTTAAGCGTACTGGACCTTTATGCCCAGGAAAGTGGGGAGCCACTGAGGGGCTTTGATTTAATCAAGGAAATGATATGAAGAGATTTGCACTCGAATTAGAATCCTCTGGCAGCAGGGTGGAGGGTGAATTAGAAGGGGCAGGGTAGAGGCAGTAAGACCAGTTAAAAGCTTATTGTGACAGTTCTAGGGAACAACAATGTGGTTCTGAAGTACAGGTTGAAACCCTACATGAATGATGACTTAGTCATCTCAGTGGAGATACTCATGATGGGAGAAGGGTTTTAGACAAACTCCTCTTCTGCGACAACTTTTGAATTTCCCTCCAACTCTGGCTCTCTATCCACTATTCATAGTTTCGGAGACTGGCTCTATCATTCTTCATTTGTTCAAGTCAGAAACTTGTCCCTTTCTAACCCTTGACATCCAGTAGTGCTGATTCTACCTCTAAGGAAAACAAAATAAACAAAGTTAGTCTGAAAAAGTGTTTACAATCTTGTTTAAGTTGGTGAGAAAAGATAGGATCCATTTTTGGTGCATTAAGAGTCCTAGGGACAAACAAGTTCTTTTTGTCTGTTGAAGGTGGTGGTGGGTAGTGATTTACAAAATCCTATTTCCATACAGCTTACTTCCCTTTCTCTTACAGTATAGAGGTGGTCATGTCTCACCTATATTTATTGTTTTATTTTTTTAAAGATGTGTTTCTTTTTATTTGAGAGAAAGAAAGAGAAGGGGCAGAACGAGAGGGAGAGAGAGAATCCTCAAGCAGACTTCCTGCTGAGCATGGAGCCTGATGTAGGGCTTGGTCCCAGGGGGGACCCTGGGATCATGACCTAAGCTGAAATCAAGAGGCAGACACTTAACTGACTGAGTCACCATGTACCCCTCACTTATTTTTAAATTTGGCAGACACTTAAACTTTTAAGGTCCCCTCTCTCTCTGGTTTACCCACTGTAAAGGCACCAAATGCCTTTTGTTCAGTATTTCATTTATGCTACCCAATTTTGTTCTTTTCACAAATGTTTATGGAGCTGGCATCATAAAAAAAGGTAGAGTAGACAGCTAGGTACAGAGTAGGATTTCACAGACTCATAAGACGTCAGAACTGGAAGGGACCTTAGAGATTATCTTTGCCAAGGCCCTGGAAACAACGTGGTCAAAAATACAAATCTCGATCAAAATCTCTCTTCTACTACTTATAAGCTTTGCAGATTAACACAAATAACATAACTTCTCAGAACTAGTGTTCCTTATCTATAGAGTAAGTATTATAATAACTGCTTGGGAAGATTAAGAGAATGATTGATAGAAACAGCCTTAAACACAGCGTCTAGCACATGGTAAGAGCTCTATAAATTGTAGTTGTTTTGATCTTCCTCCTTTCATTTTATTAATAAAATTAATAAAAAAAATTAATAAATTTAATAAAAAATTATTAATAAATTTAATAAAATACTGAGACTAAGAGAGAAGTGACTTTCCCATGGTCATGTAGGTCAATAGAGTCCAAATTAGAACACAGGTTTTCTATTTTCTCATTTATGTTCGTAGTTATACTTAGAAGCCCCCTGCTCTGGCACAGGAACAGACAGAGGGTGGGGGTTGGTAAGAATTTGTGTTGCTGGCCTAGGAGATAGGAACAGAGAAGAGGGACAGGGAAAAGGGCAGAGAAGCCAGTGAAAACAGCACCTTCCTCCAAATTTTGCTAAGGGCTCTAAGGGCTGCTTTCATCCTAGAAAATGAGGTGGTCCCATTTACCATTGATGATTTCTACTTTGAGTTTGTCTGTTGTCACCACACAGGGCTGCTAGAGATAGGTGTACACCTGATCCCTAGGGAACCTTCCTAGCAACATGTTGCATGATAGGAAGAGTTAGCTGGAAGGAGCCATTAGTGTCTGGGAATAATAGAGAAATGATTGGATTCCCGAGAATTGTTAGAAAAAGATCCATGAATGAATCTCCAACAATTAATAATAGGTAGAACTTAACAGTTGTTTCAGAATGAGCTGCTTTGAGGTCATTCAGATATTCCCCCCCCCCCCCCAAATTTCAAATATAATGCCATTGGGAGACTGAAATTTATTTTAAGAGCCATTATCTACAGCTCAAAGCTACAACAAATGGCAATGATGTTGGATGTTTCACATTTGGATACTCCTAAGGTTGTTGCTTTCAGACATTTATCATAGGTTCTGCTTATAAAATTTGCTTTCATGAATATTCTTGCACCATGGCTCAGTTCCTATTTTTCCAATACGAGCAGAGTCAGGGTTATGTCAGTAAACACAATAAAAAACACATCTTGTGTTGTTGACCATGAAGCTCTGAGGTCTGGGTGGAGTACGCTCTCATTAATTCACTTTGTTTGCCTACATAAGAGACTCTATTGTTATCCCTCCCTACCTCCTATTTCTCATCTTTTACTGGTGGATTATAAATTATAGTTGATAACTTGGTATCTTTCCTATAGGAAAATAACATTGCTGATTTATAGTCAATTAGAAAAGACGTGTCCTTTGAATTGTGTCTCTACTGGTGGGGCGTTGGGTTTCTTTGAATCAGTCGTACTTTTGTTTGTCCTCTTAGTGTCCAGCTATAAATAACTGTCAGATGGCCAGGGTTAGAGTTTAGCCTGTGTTTAGTGGTAGGGGCTCAATCTGGGGCCAGGGTTAGCTAGGTGCCAGAGGACACAGTGAAAATAACTGGATCATTTACCTTTGGTGGAATGGTTAGTCCAGATTGGCCCCAATTGGCTTTTTTTTTAAAAAACCCAAATAGCATTTACTTATATGATCCAGCACCTACCACATTCTACTCAGAACACAACCTTGAGGGAAAAGAACAAGAACCGGAAGGTAGAGGGCAAAGGAAGAAGGAAGGGAAGGTCAGAAGCAAGTCCAGCCTAGGGTAACACATGGGTCAGCTGTCATTGTGGGATGCCTGAGGACATCAGATCCTGTCAGATGGACTGTACAGGAAAAGAACACGAAGACTGCGGAACCTCAGAAACCTTACCTACTTCACAACGTTGTCTTTCACAACTTTTATAAAACCTAGCACTTCTGCCTGGTGGGATTTTAAAAGGAGGCATTTTGGAATATCACACATGGAATGACATCTGTGATGTTTATTTTCTCCACCCTTGAAACCATGGGCTACCTTTGGAGTGTTAACCACCTTGAGCAATCTCCTGGTCCCATTGGTAGTCAGGACTTCTGCATGTGAGTATTTCCAGTCTGGTCACATAGGCTACTGTTTAACCTGGAGGTCTGAGCCTGCTGCCAGGCCTCTCACCTGGGAGAGGACGAGTCTTTCACTGGCTGCTGGATGTGATAATCAGAGAAGGCAAACGTTCTCATAAGAAAAACCTTTTAAAGGTATTCAACTTTAGTGTCACTACAGATGTCTAGTTCAGCTTTGTAAAGAAGGCAGGAAATGCCCTTGTTTTCTGCCAGGGAACATATGCTAAAATGCAGTTGTAATGGCAGCCAGTTTACTAATACTCTGGTGAAGAATCAGGCAGTCCGAGAGGATTGTGGCTTAGGAGTGCACCAAAATAGTGGTTCCCAAAAATAACCTAAGAGCTTGTTGAACACGATACTAGGGCCTTATGTGGAGATTTTGATTCTTTCCATCTAGGGTGGAGCCAGGGAAGCTGTACATTTGACAAGTGCCTCAGGTAGTTCTGATGCTATTGATGCTTGAAACTCTTGCCATAAAAATTCATTATTTCAAATTCTTTGCATTGGGTTTGTGGTCATTTTCTGATGTGAGCCGAACTAAAACTTCTGTTGGAATCTATGATGAGAGTGTCACTTTAGGGGTGGAACATTGCAAACAAGTTCAAAATAAAGAGAACAGTTTACCTGCATAGAATACTCTGATTCTGGGAGAACCAGACACATTTTCAAGTACTGTCAGATTATTGCTTTTTGTACTAAAAATTACTACTCTAGGTATACTTTCATTAAGTTTTTTTCTTTCTTTGTTGTATATTCCATAAGGGCCTCTCATATACAATGCTTTCTTTTCCAAGTTAAGGTTAATATTTTAAAAATTGTATTTGAGAGAGAAAGAGTAAGCACACCCATGGAGAGAAGTAGAGGGAGAGGGACATGTAGCCTCCATGCTGAGCTCAGAGTCTGATAAGGGGCTCAATCTCAGGACCCTGAGAGCATGACCTGAGTGGAAACCAAGAGTCAGATGCTTAACCAACTGAGCCACCCAGATGCCCCTCCAAGTTTAGGTTAATATTGAATGACAGAATGGAAATATGCTTCTGGCTTAAAAAAAAAATGTCTAGTCCAGATTGACTGGGTTGACTTCCTCACAGTATAGTAGAAGTACAGATCATAAAGTGAGGAGTATAAAAGGGAGATCAGCAGTTGAATTGAGGGAAAGATGGACTTCAAATAAAGGACTTTTGAGCTTCTTGATATAGAGATCTCTACTAATATCTATCTCCCCCCAGCAAAATCCTATTTTTATCAAGCTCAAAGCATTAAAAGTGAAGAAATAGGGAAGGAGAAAGAAGGGGTGGGAATGAGAATCTAAGAAAGGGAGAATCAAAGGGCTATCTATCAAGTCTGAATAAGCTTGTGAGGTCTCTCTATTTTTTTTTTTAAAGATTTTATTTATTTATTTGACAGACAGAGATCACAAGTAGGCAGAGAGGCAGGCAGAGAGAGAGAGAGAGAGAGAAGCAGGCTCTCTGCTGAGCAGAGAGCCCGATGTGGGGCTTGATCCCAGGACCCTGAGATCATGACCTGAACTGAATGCAGAGGCTTTAACCCACTGAGCCACCCAGGCGCCCCGTGAGGTCTCTATTTCTTTTGCTTTGGTGATGGTAACTTTGTCAACTTTCTCTAGCACTGACTCACTTTTACAGTCTAGGCATAATGAGGGGTATACAGGAAGGTTTGGAAACAGAAGAGCAGCCAGGCCCAATCCCAGAAAATCCTCCACAGCCCATTTTTTTTAAAACATTTTATTTATTTATTTGACAGACAGAGATCACAAGTAGGCAGAGAGGCAGGCAGAGAGAGAGGAGGAAGCAGGCTCTCCACGGAGCAGAGAGCCCGATGCGCGGCTCGATCCCAGGACCCTGGGATCATGACCTGAGCCGAAGGCAGAGGCTTTAACCCACTGAGCCACCCAGGCGCCCCTCCACAGCCCATTCTTTAGCAGCATCACAATACTGTCCTTGTACCACCCTGGTTATTAGTACTCTTCATATATAGTACAGTGACCCAGTTTGCTGACTATTTCCCTGTCCCTAAGCCAAAGCTCACAGGCCCAGTCAACAATTTGTTTTACCTTTGGTAGGGGAAGTAGAACTAGTGTATATATAATTAGCTGGCAGCTAAACTTAATTATATGAAATTGTGGTCCCAGAATAGAGAGGCCTGATTAAATAAAAACTAGGGAATTGGAGGTTTCAAATAACACAAAGGTTATGGAAGGGGCAGGTTGTGGGTTATAGATGGTTGGGAAGATACCAACTTTACTGATTCCCTTGTATCTCCTCAAGCTACAAGGAATACATAGCAAAGATGGGAGATAGATGGAGTTGGGGAAAAAGTAGACTTTGTTTGTCTGTCATAACTGATGGTCATGGGTATTTTCGTCTCTTTTTTTTTCTTTTTTGTTGTTGTTGTTGTTTTTAAAGATTTTATTTGTTTATTTGTCAGAGAGAGATAAAGAGCACAAGCAGGCAGAGGTACAATGACAGGCAGAGGCAGAGACAGAGGGAGAATCAGGCTCCTTCCCGAGCAAGGAGCCAGATGCAGGACTTGATCCCAGGACCCTAGGATCATGACCTGAGCCTAAGGCAGCCACTTAACCAACTGAGCCATCCCAAAAACCTTAAACACTTTGAAAAATCTCCTTCTGATCCTGTCCAAGCCATGCCTTACCATTATCTTATATACAAATTTATAAATAATAGCATTGTTTAGGACAGTGCTTCTCAAACTAACATATCTCAGATATTGTTAAAATACAGATTCCGGTTCTGTAGGTCTGGTATCAGGTCTGATATGCAGCATTCCTAACACTGCCCATGGTATGGGTGAGGGCAAATCGGCAAGGCTTCAAGGAAGTATTATGTCTTGAGCAGGGCATTGTAACGATAAGATTAGGTTTAGATGGAGAAGAGAGGCTACATTGGAGCAGATGTACATTATCTAATGCAGAGGAATAGGAGAGACTTATGAAATAAGGATACTAAGGATGGGGTAAGCATATATGGCCAAGAAAATGAAAAACTGATCTTTGCAGGACCGAAGTCTCGTTTGAGGAAGTAGGTGAAGATAGGAGTGGGTAGGTAAGGTGGGGGCATTGCATGGAAGAGAGTTTGATTGCTGGTCTGAGGAGTTTGGACTTTGTCCTGTAAGTAAACAAAGAGTCAATGAAGGGGGTGCCTGGGTGGCTCAGTGGGTTAAAGCCTCTGCTTTCGGCTCAGGTCATGGTCCCGGGGTCCTGGGATCGAGCCCTGCGTCGGGCTCTCTGCTCAGAGGGGATCCTGCTTCCCCCCCTCTCTCTGCCTGCCTCTCTGCCTTCTTGTGATCTCTGTCTGTCAAATAAATAAATAAAATCTTTTAAAAAAAAGAATCAATGAAGGATTTTGAGAGAGGAATAACACTCTGGAACTGGTGCCTTCAAAAGAACTAATCTTGAGGTGGTTCATAGGATAGATGAAAGGGAAGAGAACCTTAGAGGAAGGTAAAAATCAATTGCAGTAAGACAGGTGGGAGGGGATGAGTTCTGGATCAGGGTGGCAATAGCATTTGAAAAGCAAGTCATCAGACTGGGAAATAGCAGGACACTGTGACTGACTGAAGTTCCCCCTGTGTCTTTCTGCCCCTCCTTCAAATCACCACATTCAGAAGATATAAGAGGCTGTGGGGTCAAGTTTATTTCACTAGTGCATTTTTGAAGCTTTTGTTAAACTCCTAAAAATCATACTGTGAATTGAGATGGCTGTAGTGAACTTGTGGGAGAAATAGCCCTCTCTTGTATTGCCAGTGGGGCTGAAAGGTGATGTTTTAAATGGTACATAAAATTCTGAAAAGATGGACAAATTGTTGCCTATAAGCCTTGTAAGATAGTAACTGCTGCTGAAACACAAGATCATAGTCAGACTTTGGAGAAGCTAGAAGTGAAGAAGGCAATTTAGGCTCGATTTTGTTTACAAGGTAGGTGTAATTTGGAGACCATACTGATAAGAGCTTGGCTATAAATATAGATTTCATCCAGAAGCTATTTGAGGACAATACTTAATGTGGTGTGGGAATGAAGGGTTAAAAAAAAGAAGTCATTGTGTTTTGTCCTTTCTGAATTTGTGATGCCTACACCTGATAGGCCAAATGTTTTCTGCCCTCTCCAATGCCTACATTGTGTTCCCACAGCATGACAAACATCCCTTGTGTTCATTTCATTCAGAGAAGTGACATATGCCCCTATTCTTGGGACATTGAACTGGGCATCAAAAAGTCTCTTCCCTTGTCTATTAGTCCTTCCCACCATTAATCTGCCATGACACCTGAAATGGCCCACCTTCACTCTGTGAAGGCACAGGAACCTGTGAAAAACTATGTTAAATTAAGAGGGCTAAGTTAACGAGAGATTGCTTTTACTACCTCTTTAGCATAGGGGGAACCTCAAAGGTATGGGGATCTAGGGGAATAAGTTGTTGTGAGGGGAAGCAGGAAAGTTCTGGGTGATGAGATACTATTGGGAAAAGGCTCCCCAGTATTCATGTAGGTGGTACTAGGTAGGTAAGGGACACTGTTAGGTGTGGAAAGATGAAGGGCTTGTATCAACTTACAAGTGTTCCAGGATCAGCTCATAGAAGCCTGATAGCTGAGAAACAGTAATCTTGAGAAAGTCTTAACTTTGAGGTCTGGTAAGTGAGTTTCCTACTGAGGGAAGGCTGGTGATACCTGTTGTTTGAGAGGTATCTTGCCAGACATTAGACTTTTGTGAGAAGACCATTAATTCATATCATAACTATATGTTTCAGCTGGGATGAAAAATAACCTGCTAGACCTTAATAGAAGAAATTTACTGAGACTAATATATGTGAATATACCTCCCCGAGATTTCTTTGTAGCATAAAGAAGTGGTACTAAAGGGAAATTTTTGACTGTGAATAATGTGAGAGCTCCCATTTTCTGACATATTCAGCATTTGTTATATGTTCATTGAATGAATGAATGGATGAGTGAATGAATGAACAGAATACAAATTTACTGAATCACTAAATTTAAGGCTATAAGGTCTGGGTTCAAATTTCTGTACTGCCATTTATAAGCTGTTGGACCTTTGGTAAATTTTTTTCTCTGCCTAGACCTCATTTTCTTAATATTTAAAATGAGAATAATGATAATTGCCCTGCCTCCCTCACATAGTTATGGGGAAAATAGTAGATAAAAAGAAATTTTCACGTGGAAAACTCTAAAATAGAGGTGTCCTGAGTTATCCAAGGATGGCCATTTGGTGTTTGCTAAGATAAAGGGGTCTCTGGAGCTCATTAATGGAAGATCCCTACAGCTGGCCTCTGGCCCTAGTGTGACCTCCTACAAAGAAACCTCTGTGCTGTCCAAAATTCAATTCCAAACTCCTGTGCAATCAGTGTACAAATCAGATTCCTATTCTGCCTGGCTAGCCTGCCTTCCTGGAGTGACAGAGACCACAGGAAATACTGTGGGCTTTGTTTGGAATATCATGGGAACATACCAGCCAGAAGGCTGTGCTCTTTCTTCTGTGGGAACCGTCATCCCTCCAGAGATGAGAAAGTCATCTTAGGATATTTTTTCTATATCCTCAGCTGTCTCTAAGATGACACTTTCCCAAGGGAGAGAGTGAGGGGGCAAGAGTAAGAGAAGTATGGGTCTCCCTCTTTCTCTCTTTCTTCCTCTCTCCTCACCTTGTGATTCACAAGGAGCAGTTGATTTGACTTTTAATCAGTTTCCCCTTTGTGTTCTTCTCCTTTCATCTGAGATCTCACTCCTCACCTTGGGCTCTGTTAAGTTGATCTCAAAGGAAGCTGCCTCACATTTCCTTTCTTGGACACATTGTGCAGAGTTCCTATTTAAATGGATGCTTTGTTCCCAGGGTTAAGGGAGAGAAGGTGGGATGATTTAAAAATCCTGCCCAGAGTCCTTGAGGAAGCAGACTGGAGTGCTGTTTGCAGAAGTCAATAGGCTTGTTGTAAGCAGGCATTGTGTGTTCTAGCACAGGCTGCTGAAACAAATCAATTTCAATTTACTTGTCTAGCAAAAGGAGCCATTATTTAGAACTGAGTGGTCAGAGCTCCCATAATATATTGTGAAAACTTATTGTAGTTTTTACTGAGAGCTAGTATGATGAAATTATTTGTTTAGAAGCAGAGTGTGGATGTTTATAGAATATAAATTCTGGAGGTATTGATTAGGGGCAGTTGAAGAATGAGCCACATTTCTTTTCCAAATGTGGAGGCTGGGTGATATTCATCCGACATTGATATCAGAGTTCACTGCTGGCTGGAAAGCTGACAGGATCCTTATTGTGACAACAAACACAATTAATACCAGAGGAGAGTGTTTTCTAGGTAGGGAGATACAATAGTTAACGCTGAAGTTCATTCACCTTTAAAGAGCAAGTTGGCTCATAAATTTGGCTTCCTTACGTTTTCCCTTACAAGAATGTCTGTCTCTGCCTCTATATTTTACGTTAGCTATACAGCTTCGTGTATTACCAGTAAATTGTTGAAACTTCCTGTAGGAGTAACATCTAAAGCTTGAGTCACTAAAGTTTTATGTTTCCCTTTTTGCAGAGTTTACATTGAAAACAACAACAACAACAACAAAAAGGCATTAGGTTTGAGATATGATTTGTATCTCTCCTCCAAACTGGCTGATGATATATATATATATATATATATATATATATATATATATATATATCAGGTTTTTTCTATGCATTGTAACTTCTGATGATTGGTCTTTTGGAAAATGGTTACAATTTTTGCTGTATATATTATGGCTTTCTGTTGAAGGTCTTTCTACCTCTTCCATGAATGTAAGTTTTCATGTTTTCTACGAAGGTCAGATACTTTTACTTATTACCATCATTGGGGTCTAGCAGAAATTTGGATCCTGTTTAGCTGACATAGTTGGGTAGGACATTGGGCTGCAGAGTAATAACTGATGAAAATTTAATACAAAACTCTTAGGGTCTAGCAATAATCTAGAAGTTGTTCTTGTCTTACTTGTGGAATCCTGCTTGTACTTGCCTTTCTTTTCTTTTTTTTTTAAGATTTTTATTTATTTATTTGACAGACAGAGATCATAATAAGCAGAGAGGCAGTCAGAGAGAGAGGAGGAAGCAGGCTCCCTGCTGAGCAGAGAGCCTGATGCGGGGCTCGATCCCAGGACCCTGGGATCATGACCGGAGCCGAAGGCAGAGGCTTTAACCCACTGAGCCACCCAGGTGTCCCTGTACTTGCCTTTCTTAAGCAGTGGTCCCCATTCTAGCTCCCATACTAACTAGGCCACATACTAACTCTTCACCTTGAATGCCTTATCAATAGTACTTACACAGAGCTTGAATTTAGTGGGTAATCACTAAATGTTTATTAAATGAATGAATGGAAGGATGCCTCAAGGGTACAGAAATAGACAATTTAATATACTAAATCAAACTAATGTAATAATGGAATAGTTATGAAATTGTATGCTCTTTTTCTCAGGTATATTATTGATATTTAACAGAGACACATGGTGGGAGCTTCAGATATCATAGCTATCCCCAAGGTGACAAGAAGATCATATTCCATTTGTAAATTACCTGTGTATGATTTGGACTTTATTTCAAGACTTGCCTTTATTTACATGTGAACCTTGTTTTGGAAGGGGAGTGGAGGGCATATCAAATGCAGCCAGAGTTCAGTCAATGCTAGACAGCGCATTCAGACTCAAAAACCAGGTACTGGTATCCTAAGGTAAATTGGCTGCTTTAACCCTGTGATGCTTATTGATCCAGAAAAAGGCATGACTGATGTGATTCATATCAATTTGAATTTTCAAACAGTAAAGAGCAAGGACTCAGTCACACCACTTTAATACAGTGCCAACACAAGTGGCTAATTAGGGCAGCTCAGTGAGCAGACATTGATGGCAACCCAGTAAAACTGGTTGTTGGTACCTACAGAGCAATGAAACAAAATGGAAAGCTCAGAAATTAGCCCATGCATATACAGTCAACTAATATTTGACAAGGAAGCTAAGAATACTCAATGAGTAATGGATAGTGTCCTCAATAAATGTTATTTAGAAAGCTGGATATTCATAGGCAAAAGAATAAAATTGGACCCATATCTTATATCACTCACAAAAATTAACTCAAAATAGATTAAAGACTTAAATGTAAGCCCTAGAACAGTAAAAGTCCTAGAAGAAAACATAGGGGGAAATTTCCTTGATATTGATTTTGGCAAGGATTATTTCGATATAACACCAAAAGTACAAGCAACAGAAGCAAAAATAAATGAACGGGACTACATCAAACTAAGCATCTTCTACACAGTGAAAGAAAACAGTCAGCAAAGTGAAAAGGCAGCCAGCCTACAGAATGGGAGAAAATACTTATAAGCCACATATCTAATAAGGGTATACTATCCAAAATATATAAGGGACTCATGCAACCCAATAGTATAAAAACAAATAATCTGAGTAAAAAATAGTCAAAGGATTTGAATAGACTTTTTAAAACAAGATATACAAATGTCTAAGAGGTACATGAAAAATATTCAACATTACTAATCATCAGAGCAATGCAAATCAAAACCATAGTGTGATGTCACTTCAACCTGTTAGGTTGGCTATCATAAAAAAGACAAGGGATAACAAGTGCTGGCAGTGATGTGGAGAAAAGGGAACCCTTGCACATTGTTGGTGGTAACGTAAATTGGTATAGCCACTATGGAAAACAGTATGGAGTTTCCTCAAAAAATTAAAAATATTTCAGGCTCCACACTCAGCAGGGAGTCTTGTTGAGATTCTCTCTCTCTCTCCTCCCTCTTCGCATCCCCCTGCTTGTTCACTCTCTCTCTCAAATTAATAAATAAATATTTTAAATATAATAAAATAAAAATTGCCAAGGGAAAAAAATTAAAAATAAAACTTTTGATCTAGCAATTACACTTATGGTTGTGTATATCCTAAAAAAATGAAATCTTTATGTTAAAGAGGTATATGCACCTCCATGTTCATTGTAACATTACGCACAATATCCAAGGTATGGAAACAGCCTAATTGTCCATCTACAGAAGAATGGATGAAGAAAATGATATCTATCGATCTATCTATCATCTATACATACACATAAAATGGAATGTTTTTGTTTAAATTCAATTAGCCAACATGTAGTACACCATTTATTTCAGATGCAGTGTTCAGTAATTCATCAGTTGCATGTAACAACCAGTGTTCATGACATCACGTGCCCTCCTTCATGGCCATCCCCCAATTACCCCATCCTCCCACCCATCTTCCCTCCAGCAACCCTCAGTTTGTTTCCTATAGTTAAGAGTCTGTCATGGTATTTCTCCTCTCTGTTTCTTTCCATTCCTTTTTTCCTCCCTTCCGCTATGATCCTCTGTGCTGTTTCTTATATTCTGCATATGAGTGAAACCATATGAAAACTGTCTTTTTCTGATTGACTTATTTCACTCAGCATAATACCCTCCAGTTCTATCCAAATTGATGTAAATGGTAAGTATTCATCCTTTCTGATGGCTGAGTAATATTCCAGTGTGTGTGTGTGTACACACACACACACACACACACACACGCACACACACCACATCTTCTATATCCTATCATATGTCAATGGACATCTTGGCTTGTTCTAGTTTGGCTATTGTGGACAATTGTGGACATTGTCGCTATAAACATTGGAGTGCATATGCACTTTTAGATCATTAATTTTGTATCTTTGGGGTAAATAAGTAGAAGTGTAATTGCTGGGTCATAAGGTAACTCTATTTTTACCTTCTGTTTTCCAGAGTAGCTGTACCAGTTTGCATTCCCACCAATAGTGTAAGACAGTTCCTCTTTCTCCACGTCCTCACCAACATTTGTTGTTTCCTGCCTTGTTAATTGTAGCCATTCTGACTGGTGTGAAGTGATATCTCATTGTCATTTTGGTTTGTATTTCCCTGATGCTGAGTGATGTGGAGCATTGAGCATTTTTTCATGTGTCTATTGGCCCCATCTGTTTATATCTTCTGCCCATTCATTGACTGGATTATGATTTTTTGGGTGTTGAATTTGATAAGTTATTTATAAATCTTTCATATTAGCCATTTATCTGATATGTCATTTGCAAATATCTTCTCCCATTCCATAGATTGTCTTAGTTTTATTGATTATTTCCTTTGCTGTGCAGAAGTTTTTTACCTTGATGAAGTCCCAATAGTTTATTTTTGCTTTTGTTTCCCTTGCCTTTAGAGACGTGTCTTGCAAAAAGTTGCTGTAGCCAAAGTCCAAGAAGTTACTGCCTCTGTTCTCCTTTAGGATTTTGATGGATTCCTGTCTCACATTTAGGTCTTTCATCTGTATTGAGTTTATCTTTGTGTATGGTGTAAAAGAATGGTCCAGTTTCATTCTTCTGCATGTTGCTGTCCAATTTTCTCAGCACAATTTCTTGAAGAAACCATCTTTTTTAAAAGGTTTTTAAAAATTTATTTCACAGAGAGTGAGTACAAGTAGGCAGAGTGATAGGCAGAGGGAGAGGGCAAGCAGACCCCCGCTGAGCAGGGAGTCTGATGTGGGACTTGATCCCAGGACTCTGGAATCATGACCTGAGCTGAAGGTAGTCACTTAACTGAACCACCCAGGCACCTTTTAAAAAAAAATTATTGATTTATTTGAGAGAGAGAGAATGATAGAGAGAGAACACAAGAGGGGGGCAGGGTCAGAGGGAGAAGCAGACTCTCCACCAAGCAGGGAGCCTGATGTAGGACTCAATCCTGGGACTCCAGGATCATGACCTGAGCCGAAGGCAGTCACCCAACCAACTGAGCCACCCAGGCACCCGAGACTGTCTCTTTTCCATTGGATAGTCTTTCCTGCTTTATTGAAGATTAGTAGACCATAGAGTTGAGGGTCCATTTCTGGAGACTCTATTTTGTTCCATTGATCCATGTGTCTGTTTTTGTGCTAGTACCATGCTGTCCTGATTATCACAGGTTTGAAATATAGCTTGAAGTCAGGCATTGTGATGTCCCCAGCTTTGGTTTTCTTTTTCAACATTACTTTGGCTATTCAGGTTTTTTTTTTCTGAAATATTTTAATATTTTAACAATATTTATTCTTCCAGTCCACGAGCATGGAATGTTTTCCCATTTCTTTGTATCTTCCTCAATTTCTTTCATAAGTGTTCTGTAGTTTCTAGAGTATAGGTCCGTTACCTCTTTTGTTAGGTTTATTCCTAAGTATTTTATGGTTTTTGGTATAATTATAAGTGGGATCAATTTCGTAATTTCTCTTTTTATAGTCTCATTGTTAGTGTATAGAATGCAACTGATTTCTGTGCATTGATTTTATATCCTTCCACATTGCTGAATTCCTGTATGAGTTCTAGCAATTTTATTTTTTTATTTTTTTTTTAAAGATTTTTTATTTATTTATTTGACACAGAGAGATCACAAGTAGACAGAGAGGCAGGCATAGAGAGAGAGAGAGAGGGAAGCAGGCTCCCTGCTGAGCAGAGAGCCCGATGTGGGACTCGATCCCAGGACCCCGAGACCACGACCTGAGCCGAAGGCAGCGGCTTAACCCACTGAGCCACCCAGGCGCCCCGAGTTCTAGCAATTTTAGAGTGGAGTCTTCTGGGCTTTGCACATAAAGTACCATGTCATCTGCAAAGAGTGAGAGTTTGACTTCTTTGCCAATTTGAATGCCTCTTAGTTCTTTTTTTTGTCTGATCACTGAGTCTAGGACTTTTAGTACTATGTTGAACAATAGTGGTGAGGGTGGGCATCTCTGTAGTGTTTCTGACCTTAGGGGACAAGCTCTCAGTTTTTCCCCATTGAAAATGATATTTGCTGTGGGCTTCTTGTAGATAGCTTTTATGATATTGAGGTATGTTCCCACCATCCCTATACTATGAAGAGTTTCAATCAAGAAAGGATGCTGTATTTTGTCAAATGCTTTTTTCTGCATCATTTGGGAGGACAATATGGTTTTTGTCCTTTATTTTATTTTATTTTATTTTGTCCTTTATTTTTATTAATGTGATGTATCACATTGATTTGTAAATGTTGAACCACTGTTGCAACATGAGAATAAATTGCACTTGGTCATGGTGGATAGTTATTTTAATGTACTGCTGGATTCTACTGGCTAGTATCTTGGTGAGAATTTTGGCATCCATGTTCATCAGGGTATTTGTAATTCTCCTTTTTGATGGAGTCTTTGGTTTTGGGATCAAGGTAATGCTGGCCTCATAGAAGGAGTTTGCAAGTTTTCCTTCCATTTCAATTTTTTTGAAACAGCTTCAGAAGAATAGGTCTTCTTTAAATGTTTGGTAGAATTCTGCTGGGAAGCCATCTGTCCCTGGACTCTTATTTGTTGGGAGATTTTTGATTACTGCTTCAGTTTCTTTGCTGGTTGTGGTCCATTCAGGTTTTCTATTTCTTCCTATTTCAGTTTTGGTAGTTCAAAATTTCTAGGAATGCATCCACTTCTTCCAGATCACCTAATTCATTGTCATATAGTTGCTCATAATATGTTCTTATAATTATTTGTATTTTCTAGGTGTTGGTAATGATCTCTCTTCTTTCATTCATGATTTTATTAATTTGGGTCCTTTACCTTTTCTTTTTGATAAGTCTGGTATGGGCCCATCAATTGTATCATTCTTTCAAAGAACCAGCTTCTAGTTTCATTGGCTTGTCTACTGTTTTTTGTTGTTGTTTTTGTTTTGTTTTGTTTTCCATTTTATTCATTTCTGCTCTGATCTTTATTATTTCTCTTTTTTCTGCTTGGTTTTTTATTTGCTGTTCTTTCTCCAGATTCTTTAGGTATAAGATTAGCTTGTGTATTTGAGACTTTTCTAATTTTTTGAGAAAGGCCTTTACTGCTTTGTACTTCCCTCTTAGGGTTGCCTTTGCTGCATCCCAAAAGTTTTCAACTGTCATGTTTTCATTTTCATTTGTTTCCATGAATTTTTAAAATATCTTTAATTTTCTGGTTGACCCATTCATTCTTTAATAGGATGCTCTTTAATATCCAAGTGTTTGAGTTCCTTCTAAATTTCCTCTTCTAATTGAGTTCAAGTTGTAAAGCATTGTGGTCTGAAAATATGCAGGGAATAATCCCAGTCTTTTGGTACTGGTTGAGACCTGATTTGTGGCCCAGTATGTGATCTATTCTGGAGAATGTTCCATGTGCACCTGAGAAGAATGTGTATTCTGTTGTTCTAGGTTGGAATGCTCTGTTATCTATCTGTGAAGTCCATATGGTGCAGTGTGTCATTCAAAGCCTTTGTTTCCTTGTTGATCTTCTGCTTAGATGATCTGTCCAATGCTGTAAGTGGGGTGTTAATGTCCCCTACTCTTATTGTATTATTATTAATATGTTTCTTTAATTTTGTTATTAATTGGTTTATGTAATTGGCTGCTCTTAAGATAGGAGCATAACTTTTTATAATTGTTAGATCTTCTTGTTGGATATACCCTTTAAGTATGATAACGTCCTTCTTCATCCCTTTCTACAGTCTTTAGCTTAAAATCTAATTTTTCTGAAATAAGAATTGGCACCCCAGCTTTCTTTTAATATCTGTTAGCATAATTGTTCTCCATCCCCTCACTTTCAGTCTGGAGGTTTCTTTAGGTATAAAATGAGTCTCTTGTAGACAATATATAGTGAGTGGGGTCTTGCTTTTTTATCCAATCTGATACCCTATGTTTTTTGATTGGAGCATGTAGCTTATTTACATTCAGGGTAACTATTGAAAGATACAAATTTATTGCTGTTGTACTAACTGTAAAGTCTCTGTTTCTGTTTATTTTCTCTGTTTTTTTTTTTTTTTCCTGGTCTATGTTACTTTTGGGCTCTCTCTTTGCTTACAGGATCCTTTTTAATATTTCTTACAGGGCTGGCTTAGTGATCACAATTTTTTTTAGTTTCTGTTTATCCTGGAAGTTTTTAACTCTCCTTCCTTTCTAAATGAAAGCCTTGCTGGATAAATCATTCCTGGCTGCATGTTTTTCTCTTTTAGTACCCTGAATATATCACGCCAGCCCTTTCTGGCCTGCCAGGTTTCTGTGTATAGGTCTGCTGCCAGTCTAATGTTCTTACTGTTGTATGTTAAGGACCTCTTATCTTGAGCTGTTTTCAGGATTCTCCCTTTATCTCTGAAATTTGCAAGGTTCACTATTATATGTCAGGGTGTTGATATATTTTTATTTATTCTGAGAGGGGTTCTCTCTACCTCCTGGACTTGAATGCCTGTTTCCTTTCCCAGATTTGGGAAGTTCTGATCTATGACTTGCTCAAGTATACCTTCTGTTCCTTTCTTTGTCTCTTTCTTCTTTCTTTGGGATCCCAATAATTCTAATACTGTTTCACTTTATGGTATTACTGATTTCTTAAAGCCTCCACTCATGGCCCATTAGTTGTTTTTCTCCCTTTTCCTCGGATTCCTTCCTTTCCACATTTTATCTTCTATGTCACTGACTCTCTTCTGCCTCTTTTACCCTAGCTGTGAGAGCATGAATTTTAGACTGCATCTCAGTTAAAGCATTTTAAATTTCACCCTGATTAGATTTTATATCTGCACTAAGAGATTCTCTAGTATGTTTTTTTAATATATTTTTTAAACATTTTTTTTATTTTCAGCATACCAGTATTCATTGTTTTTGCACCACACCCAGTGTTCCATGCAATCCGTGCCCTCTCTAATACCCACCACCTGGTTCCCCCAACCTCCCACCCCCCCACCTCTTCAAACCCTTCAGATTGTTTTTCAGACTCCATAGTCTCTCATTGTTCACCTCCCCTTCCAATTTCCCCCAACTCCCTTCTCCTAACTCCCCATGTCCTCCATGCTATTTGTTATGCTCCACAAATAAGTGAAACCATATGATAATTGACTCTCTCTGCTTGACTTATTTCACTCAGCATAATCTCTTCCAGTCCTGTCCATGTTGCTACAAAAGTTGGGTATTCATCCTTTCTGATGGAGGCATAATACTCCATAGTGTATATGGACCATATCTTCCTTATCCATTTGTCTCCAGTATGTTTTATGCTTTTTTCAAATCCAGCTAGTAACTTTATAATCATTATTATGAATTCTAT
The DNA here is from genome assembly GCF_902655055.1 of Lutra lutra. Lineage (NCBI taxonomy): Eukaryota > Metazoa > Chordata > Mammalia > Carnivora > Mustelidae > Lutra > Lutra lutra. Next base: position 21,885,602 of record NC_062296.1, read on the forward strand.
TTCTGACATTTTATTTATATTCATATTGATTAGATTTATGGCACAGAGTATTACCTCTGGGTCTTTCTTTTGCTGTGAATTTCTCCTTCTAGTCATTTTTTTTTCAGAGAATAGATAACAAGTGCATAAAATAAAAAATATCAACCACAACCTCAGTGAAATACATAGTAGATGAATCTGAAGAGGTCAGAAACCAAAAAAGAAAAGGAAAAAAAAGGGTGTGGGGAGAGAAAATACAATCTCATAAGTGGACAGAACAGGGTAATCCACTTGGTCCTGGGGGTATTTTGGTCTGTTTGTTAGCAGACAGTAATTTCCAAAATGGTGAAGAAAGAAATCTTTCTTTCTTTCTATTTATATCTATCTATCTATATAGATATCAATATCTATCTATCTAAATATTGTGTACAGTGAAAGAAAGGCAATAATGAAGAATATATCTATAAAATGTATGAGGCACCTATGTGGCTCAGTCAGTTAAGTATCTGCCTTCAGCTCAGCTCATGATCCCAGGTCCTTGGGATCAAGCCCCACATCAGGCTCCCAGTTGAGCCTTCTTCTCCCTCCCTTCCTCACTCATGCTCTCTCTTGTTCTCTCTCTCACAAATAAATAAAATATTTAAACAATGTAAATGTATGAATGAAAATTTAAAAAAAAAACTTAAAAACAGTTGCTAAAATGAGAAACTAGTTAAAAAGGAAAAAGAAAGAAAATTCTTTATTGAAAGACTTAAGTGTCATGAGAAAACCCTCAAATTCTATATAGTATTTTCCCTTAGTGCAGGAGTTTTACAGTTCTAGTTATCCATAAACTTTGTATTTGACTGATGTTCCTCCTGGCCTTCTGGGAGAAGGGTCTGCTCCACTGAATCTCAGCTGTCTTTCCCTAGATGGAGTTGCACCACCCTAGCCAGGGGACTGGGCTTAGTGTAAGCTGCTTTGGGTTGCTCTATGTGGCTTTTGTTCCCTGAAGACTTTCTGCACTGCTTGCAAATGTTGTTGCTTCTCTTTTCTTTTCTTTTCAACATATAATGTATTATTTGCTTCAGAGTACAGGTCTGTGAATTATCAGTCTTACACAATTCACAGCACTCACCATAGCACATACCCTCCCCAATGTCCATAACCCTGCCACCCTATCCCTTGCCCCTCCTCAGCAACACTCAGTTTGTTTCCTGAGATTAAGAGTCTCTTATGGTTTGTCTCCCTCCTTGGTCCCATCTTGTTTCATTTTTCCCTCCCTGCCCCCCATGACCCCCCACCCTGCTCCTCAAATTCCTCCTATCAGAGAGATCATATGATAATTGTCTTTCTTGGATTGACTTATTTCGCTTAGCGTAATATGTGGTTGCTTTTCTATTTGTAAAATTCAAGCAATTCTTTTCTTAGATCTCAGGTTGAATTTACAAGTGTTTGGAATGATTTGATAGATATCTAGTTGAAATAAAAAATGACCAGATGAAACGAGATCCCCTACTCTTCCACAACCTCCCTTAGCTCTCCTCCATAGAATGGAATATTATTCAACCATAAAAAGATAAAAATAGTGATTTCCTGCCATTCATGACAACATGGATGGACCTTGAGGGCATTACCCTAAATGAAATGAATCAGATAGAGACAAATGCTGCAAGTTCTCACTTACACATGGAATCTGAAAAAGCCAAACTTGTAAAAGTAAAGTGGTGATTGCCAGAAGCTGGGGAGTGGGGCAAATGGTGAGATGTTGGTCAAAGGGTACAAACTTCCACTTACAAGATGAATCATTTCTGGCAATCTAATGTATAGTATAGTGACTATCATTAAGAATATTATATTATATAATTGAAAGTTGCTAAGAGTAGAGCTTAAATGTTCTCACTGCAGGAAAAAGTAATTATGTAAAGTAATGGAAGTGTTCACTAACCTTATTGGGGTAATCATTTTGCAACGTATCTGTGTATTTTTGTACACCTTAAACTTACATATGCTATATATTGATGATATCTCAATCAACCTGGGGAATAAAACTGGATTTCATGACATATAGATAGAATTATCAGTAGTTTGACTACTTCTCATTTTAGTTGCTTGTAATATTGTCAAATAAGGCCGGCAGATGTTCTTGTGGGTACAGAGTAACCAGCATAATGAGAAATTCATTTCTCCTTCTTTGAAGTCACAGCAGGTGATGCATACCAGTGAATCCTGTACATTTACCTCAGACCCTTATTTACTTCTTAAATAGCTAGTCCGGAGATTGATTGTGGTAGTCTGGTTTGAATCTTGTTTGGATTATTTAATGTGAATAGAAATACTCCTATATTTATCAGAGCCTCACTTGTAGTTACAACATTTTATTTTTCAGAAACATCTACAGTCTCTAGTTCAGTAAAACTCCCTATCTCCTGACCTGTCTTTCTTAGTGCATTTCTTTTGACTTATTATCTGGACCATTCTTTTGCCACTTCCTCAGTTGCCTTTTGACCTCTTCTATGTTCCCTTCTTTTGTGATTATTTAACATTGTTTTTGGTAGGTTTTGTTTCCCTCAACTCTAGTAAATGTTCCTTGAGGGCTGAGACATTTCTTGTTACAAGACATTTCTTGTAACATAACATTTCTTGTTAACCCTTGTGGGCAATAATATCTGTTGAATTAGTATTGCATCTTATTAAAATCATTGCAGTGTTTTCTGTTAGTATTTCAAGGAGTAATATTGCCTTTAACATGGATTTAATATGCACAAAGTAATAATGGTCATTAATTGATCCTTACTATGTATCATTCTAGAAACTTTGCATGTGTTGTCTTATTTATAATCCTTGAAATGATTCCATGAGGCAATGTTTTTAGTTTTGCTATTTTGTAGATAACGAAACTAAGGTTCAGAGATATTAAGTCATTTGTCCAACATAGTCCAGCTAGTAAGTGATGAACTTGGGAACTCAGGTTTGTATGACATGAAAGCTCATGATAAACTCTTCCTCATACTAGCTTTTCATGAATTCCTCCATAAACTGTTAAGACAACCTCCCTACCCACTTACTCATAATCCAATCCTTTTACCTTCTCCATTTACTCTGCATTGGAAGAATCCTTCAGCTTCTACCACGGTGAACACACCTTCCCAGGAACCACAATCTATCCCACAGCTGTGTAATGACTATAACAATGAAGTAAGAGGCCAAAGAAAGAAGACAGGCCCCAAATAAATATAGAATATGTGCACCTGTTTATTTCCTTCTATGGAACTATCAAGATCCAGAAGGTTAACACAATAAAATATTGGGTATTGAGAGTGGCAATTTAGAAGTCATCACAAGTCTCTTAGAGATAATAGGTCCCATAAATAATGATAACAAAGTTGAATTTTCCTAACTGGAAAACTCTTCATGAGTGTTCAGTGTTGAAGGGAATAGGGATGGGTACCCTGGTAGAAAGGTTACTGTCAAGAAGCCTGTATAATATGTATCATTTGCTTCTTCTGGAAACAATCAATTCTGGAATTGTATTTAATAGTATGTATGTTTTTATCAGCTTTATTGAGATACAATTTATAATTTATCCATTTACTGAGTATGGTTCCATGTTTTTTAGTATGTTCACAGGATTATGCAACCATCATCATAATCTACCTTTAGAGAACACTTTTATCCTCCCCAAAATAGACCCTGTGCCCCTTAGGGTCACTATTCTCCCATAGACTCTGCCTCTAAGCCCTAGGCAATTACTAATCTACTTCTATCTCTTTCGATTTACCTATTCTAGACATTTCATGTAGAAATAATTATACAATATGTGACCTTTTGTCATTAGCCTTTTTCACTTGTCATATTTTCAAGGTTCATCTGGGTTAGAGATTATATCATACTATATTCCTTTTTATGTATGAATAATATTCAATTATATGGATCTACTGCATTTTATATATCTGATCATCAGTTGAACATTTATGTTTTTTTCTATTACTTTGGCTATTATAAAAAATAATGACTATGAATATTTGTATACAAACTTTGGTGTTGATGTATGTTTTCATTTCTCTTGGGTATATGCCTAGGAGTGAAATTGGCGAGTCACTGGGTAACTCTGTGTTTAACATTTTGAGGTACTGCCAAACTGTTTTCTAAGCAGAAACATCATTTTACATTATAACCAGCAGTGGATGTGGGTTCTGCCAACTGTTTTCCAAGCAGCAACATTATTTTACATTATAACCAGCAGTGGATATGGGTTCCAGTTTCCACATTGTCACCAAAACTTACCACCTGCCTTTTTGCTTTTAGTTACACCAGTAGATGGTAAGTAGTATTTCATTATGGTTTTGATTTTCATTTCTCAATGACTAATGATGCTGTTGAGGACTGAATGTGCCCCCCCAACCCCAGTTCATATGTTGAAGCAATAGCCTCTAACATTATGGTATTCAGAAATGCAGACTTTTGGAGGTAGTTAGGGTTCAATGAGATCATGAGGTTGTGGCCCTCATGATGGGTTTAATACCCTCATAAGAAAAGGCACCAGAGAGCTTTCTGTCTCTCTACATGCATGTCTATGCACTTAGGAAAGGACATGTGAGAAAACAACAAAAAGGTGGCCATCTGCAAACCAGGAAGAGAGCTCTTACCAGAATCTGACCATGTTGGCATCTTGATCTTGGACTTCCTAACCTCCAGAACTATGAGAAATAAAATTCTGTTGTTTAAGCCACCAATCTATGGTACTTTTTGGCAGCCTAAGCTAACTAAGACAAATATTGAGCATCTTTTCATGTGCTTTTGGACCATTTGTGTGTTTTCTTTAGAGAAATATCTGTTCACATAATGTGTCCCTTTCTGAATTGTTTTTTTTTTATTGTTGAGTTATACTAATGCTTTATATATTTTGTACACAAGTCCATTGTTAGTTATGTAATTTGCAGATATCTTCTTCCATTCCATGAGTTGTCTTTTAATTATCTTGATAATGTCCTTTGAGGCACAAAATTTTTAACTTTGATAAAGTACAATTTATTTTTTTTTGTTTTTGTTGTTGTTGTTGTTGTTGCTTATGTTTTTAGTGTCAGATCTAAGATTCCATTGTCAAATCCAGGGCAATAAGGTTATTCCCTATGCTTACTATGAGAGTTTTATGAAATTTGTCTTTTATTCAGCTCATTGATAATTTTGAATTAATTTCTGCATATAGTGCAAAGTAGTGGTCTACCTTCATTTTTTTATATGTTGCTATCTAGCTGTCCCAGCACTATTGTTGAAGTGATTATCTTTTGCCCATTGTATTACCTTGGCATGCTTGGATAAAATTAACTATAAATGAAAGGTTTATTTCTGGGCTATCTGTTCTGTTTCATTGATCAATGTCTATCATTTCCAGTACTATACTTTTTTTAAGTAGCTTTATTGATGTATAATTGATAGGTAAAGAACTGTACATATTTAATGTGTATAATTTGATGAGTTTGGATATATGCACACACATGTAATACCATCACCACAATGTGATAGACATATCCAACTCTTCCTAGAGTTTTATTGTTTCACGTATGTGTGTGTAGTAAGAACACTTAATGTGAGATCTACCCTCTTAACAAAGTTTTAAGCGCATAAATTCCTTAATATTAATTATAAGAACTATGTTGTATAACAAATCTCTAGAATTTATTCATCTACCATAATGGGATATTTATACCTGTTGAATAACAAATCATCATTCTCAGTCCCAACCCCTGGCAACCACTATTGTATTCTCTGTCTCTATGACTTTGGCTATTTTAGATACTTCATATACATGGAATCAAGCAATATTTTTCCTTCTATGGCTTATTTAACTTAGCATAGTTTCTTCAAGGTTCATCCATGTTGTTGCAAATGGCAAATTTCCTCCTTTTTATGGCTGAATAATATTCCATTGCATGTATATAACATATTTTCTTTATTCATTTGTCTGTTGATGAACACCTGAGATGTTTCCATATCTTAGCTATTGTGAATAACACTGAAATGAACATGGTACTGCAGATTTTCTCTTCAAGATACTGATTCCTTTGGATATAACCCAGAAGTGGAATTGAGTCAAGTTTTGTATATGGCATAATGTTGGAATCCAATTTCATTTTTTTCCATGTGAATATCCAGTTTTTGCAACATCATTTATTGAACAAACTATCCTTTCCTCCTTGAGTATTATTGGCTTCCTTGTCAAATACTAGGCTATCATTTCCCCATTGTGTGTTCTTGGCACCCTTGTCAAAGATCACTTGACTCTGTATGTGTTGGTTTATTTCTAAGATCTCTATTCTCTTCCTTTGGTTTATATGTCTTTATTCCAGTACCATGCTCTTTTAATTATCATAACTTTGTAATATATTTTGAAATCAGGAGTATGATGCCTCAGGTTTTATTCTTCTTTCTCAAGATCACTTTGGCTATTCTGGACCTTGTGTTTCCACATGCATTTTAGGATTTAAAAAAATTATAAAAAATGCCACTGGGCTTCTGATGGCAATAATATTGAATTGGAATTGCTTTTGGTAGTGTGGACATTTAGAAAACATTTAATTTTCCATTTAATTAGCATGAGATGTCTTTCTACTTATTTGTGTCATCTTTAATTTCTTCCCTCAATATTTTTCAGTTTTTAGTGTACAGATCTTTTACCTGCTTGGTCAAGTTTTTTTTTTTTTTTTAAATAAATGTTTTATTCTTCTTGATGCTTTTATAAATTGGATTGTTTTCTTAGTTTTTGAATGGTTTGATGCTAGTGTATAATAACTTAATTTTCATATATTGATTTTGTATCCTGAAACTTCACTGAATTTGCTAGTTCTAAGAATTTTTTTGCATTCTTTATGGTTTTGTACAAATAGGATCATATCATCTGAAAATATATAGTTCTATTTCTTTTTTTCCAATTTGGATTATTTTTATTTATTTTTTCTTATCTATTTGTTTCGGCTTGAACCTTTAGTTACGTGTTGGCTAGAATGGCAAAAGTAGCCATTCTTGTATTTTCCCTGATTTTAGGAGAAATGTATTCAGTTTGTCATTACTTATTATATTAGCTATGCATTTTGTATAGACCCTTTTTATCAGTTTGGGGCAATCAATCCCTTCTATTCTTGCTTGATTATTATTTCTCTCATGAAGGGGTATTGGACTTGTGAAATAATTTTCTGTATCTGTTGAGGTGATCATGTAGATTTTGTCCGTTATTCTATTAATATGGTATATTACATAGGTTTTCATATGTTAAGTAAAACTTGCATTCCTGGGTTAAATTTTATTTGAGCATAATGTATAATCCTTTTTATATGTTACTGGATTTGCTTTGCTTCTATTTTTGGGGGGATTTTTGGGTCCATATATGTTAGGATATTGGTTTGTACTCCCTTAATCTTGTGATGCCTTGGATGGTTTTGGTAAAGGATAATGCTGGCTTCATTGAATTAGTTTGGATAAATTCTTTTCTGTTTTTGTTGTTGTGTTTATTTTTTGGAAGAACCTGTGAAGAACTGGTATTGATTCTTCTTTGAACATTTGATAGTCCTAGTGAATTCATCTGGGCCTGGGCTTTTCTTAGTGGGAAATTTTTTAAAAATGTTATCTCAGTTGCTTCACTTGTTATAAGTCTCTTCAGATTTTCTATTTATTATTAAGTTTCAGTGGTTCATATTTTTCTAGAAATTTATCAGATTCATGTAGGTTACCTAATTTGTTGATACATAGTTCATAGCATTCTTTTATAATCCTTTTTATTTCTGTAACATCAGTAGTAATTTCCCTCTTTTATTTTTCATTTTAGTAATTCTTTTTATCTCAAGAGTACTTTTTGAATAATGGAAATTGGATATTTTATTGAATCAGTGAAGAAAGATAATTCACTAATAATAACATTTATTTTAGTTATAATTAGGATTGACCTTTGTGGATATTCATTATGATACAATATAGCATAGTTTATGTAGGCTTTTAAAGGTGAAGACCAAAGTATTCTTGCCTTTCTTTCCTGATTATCTAAGGTCATGTGTGTAATCTAGGTGCTCCTTGGTTGTTTGGTCAAGTTTGCAGATCCCCTTACTGTTATGAAATATTTCCATGTATTTAGGAGCAGTTAGGAAATAAGGGACCTGGTACCTGCATTTGGGGGCAGAATAATTAGGAAGAAGATCATTTCAGAGACTGTAGTCACTACCATTTATTATTTCCATCTCACAAATGATAATAATGAGATCAAGGAAGTAAAGTGACTTTTGTAAGGTTTTATAGAAACTTACTGAGAAGGATGAAGCAGGAACACAAGTCTCTTACATCTGTAGTTACATAGCTACAGCTAACTGCATGAAAGGTTAGATAATGTAGTCTCTGTCAGTGTTTCAGAAAGAAGAAAAGAATGGGTTTTGGTGGACACCTAATAAGATCTAATATACTCTGGTAGTTCATGTTAGGAAGGCAAGATGGGAAACATATGGAGGCAGCAGATAAAACAAGGAAAAAGAAGCCTTGATTAAATACTCCAGGGTCCTTATAGAATTGTTTGAAGACATGCATCCAATAATAGCTATTATTCATTCAGGAACTTGATTAGTACTTTCTATGTATTATCTTATTTAATGCTTACAACTTTGTGAGATAGTTACTATAATTATCTACCTTTTAAGCATTAAGGAAAATAAGGTCCAAAGAGATAGGCTACTTCTCCAGGTTCACACATTTCCTAGAAAATGAGAGAGGATGGTTATGAGGCCAGACCTGTCCAATTTTAATCATTATGTGGTATTTATTTTTCTGCATTTTAGTTATAATGTTGGAAGGCAAATATATATTTGGTGAGAGATTACTGTGGCTTGAGATGCCTAGGGAAAGTTTTATAGAGGAGGTAGGATTTGAGCTGTGCCTTGAAGAATGAGTGGGGTTGAAGTTGGAAGAATTCAGTTTTGGGGAATTCTAGGGAGAAGAAGCCTGAAGAGAGCAAAAATTAGTAAGTGATGGAATTTTTTTTTTAATTTTTTTATTTTTTTTCAGCATAACAGTATTCATTATTTTTGCACCACACCCAGTGCTCCATGCAATCCGTGCCCTCTACAATACCCACCACCTGGTGCCCCCAACCTCCCACCCCCCACCCCTTCAAAATCCTCAGATCGTTTTTCAGAGTCCATAGTCTCTCATGGTTCACCTCCCCTTCCAATTTCCCTCAACTCCCTTCTCCTCTCCATCTCCCCTTGTCCTCCATGCTATTTGTTATGCTCCACAAATAAGTGAAACCATATGATAATTGACTCTCTCTGCTTGACTTATTTCATAAGTGATGGAATTTGTGGAAGATAATGAGTGGAGTAAAGAAGTTTTACAGAGGAACACTGGAAAGTGAGCCTGGAAAAATTGTGATGATTTGAATGTTGGACTAAGGCATACAGACTTGATTTCATAGACTGTGTGGACAAATGAAGTACTTTGAGAGGGTTTCAACTTCATGTTATTTTTACATATAAGCAAGAAAAATTATTTGTATAATTTGAAGGATACTGGAAGCCCTCCTCCACCCTATTTGCTTAACACTTATAACATCCTTACACAACTATCATATTTCTGAAATTCCAGTATTAGGAATTCATTCCTTAGGGTTATATCCTCTACTCTCTTTTGAAATGCAAACATCCTTGGAAAGAATAACATGTCTTTAAGCTTTGAGTCTGAAGGTCTTCACTAGCTCCTTTCATCCCTCAGAGTTGAGGTTCTCCGGAGTGCAGAGAGCCTGAGCAGGAAGGAGGGAGGTTCTCTGTAGGAAAAAAGAAAGGGAGACTCTTTCTACAAAGCCTCTGCCTGCCTCTGGATTTGAATTACTAGCTAATTAGATGTTTGTACCTTCTCTTGAAGAAGAATAGACAGGAATTGTATTTTTCTCTCGGCACAAAGTTTTCCTTTGGGAGTTAATTCATTATCCACTGTGAGAATCCAAATTCCCAGGTTGGCCTAATCTCATTTTTCTCTGACTCAGTTCTTACATTTACTTGTGCAATAGTCATAGAAATAGTGCTTATGTGTTTGCATGAATGTGTATATACATATAGCCATCATTTCTATAGCCATATTTCTTTGCCCATATGTTTCTACTTTGGGAATAAATGTGAAAGTATTGCAAGGGTCTAATAGTTAGCTTTAAACTTTGGCGCTGTGTTGGCTGAGAATTTCTCTCCATTGTCCTTTGAGTGGAAAGAGCTCCTCTGCTGAGAGAGATCAATTTTAGCTTGGAGAGATAATGGCAATAGGCAGGAAGAAAAGGAATGACTGGGGGTGGGATTGTAGGAGTTGGGGTGGATGATGTGGAAGGAAGATCTTCAAATATTTTAATCACAAGTGGATAGACTACACTGGGGGAGAATGGAAGGCAGAGGGAAAATGGGCAATCAGGCAGGGAATTAGTCTCTGCCATGTGTCCTCAGGACTCTATTCCAGGAAGTAGGGATTTTATAGACCACAGACAGTGCCAGCTCTAAAAACTCTGCGTGGTTCCACATGAAAGCCACTGTCCGTGACAGCAAATGCCAGGCAGTAACCTTGGGTGACCTTTGAGTGTGTCTCTTGAGTGGTACACTTTAGTAGCTGTCTGAGTTGATTTTTATCCCACAAATAAAATGTTGTTCTGTTAAGACAGTGAGAGAAAAAGAGGAAATGAATGAGATCTTGAAAACTTTTCTAGTCAGAGAGAGTTGGAGGGCCAGGTTTGCTTTGCTAAAATAGTTTCTCAAATGGTAACTATCACTGAATGTGTTAGCTGATAGGATTAAGAGAATGACAGGGGATGCTCTGGGCAAATGTTTCCTCAGTCCATAATAATTTCAGTTGGATTGTCCCCTCCCTTTTGTTGTTATTGACTCACAATCACAGATTACCATCATTGAAGTAATGCTGCAGGTGTTTGCAACCTGATGGGGTAGATGTAGTAGGTGGTGGTATGGGAAGGACAGAGAAAAATGGCTGAGAACACACCTATGAAGTGCTGGGAGAAGGAAAATCTTGGGCACCATGTGGCTTTTTTTTTATCCAAGCTTACTAGATGACCTAATAAACATTTTTCCCCCTGACAAGCTTCTTTTTTTTTAAACCCTGCAGCCTAAATGATTTCAGAGTTCACATTGTCCCAGGCTAAAGATTCTTTCTCAAGCCTTAGGTCCCTGATTCCTAATTATGGCTTTGTTGTACCTCATGGAGGTCTACACAATAGCCTGGAATCTAAAACTATTGACTTAGTCCCTGGAATACTAGATAAACCCACCTAGAACCTGGGAGGTGAGTAAAGAGCTCACCTCTTGATCAAATAGATGATGGTCTGTTAGGGAATTTTTGGCCAGAAACAGGATTCATGAATTGCATTTATTCAACCAGATTTTATTATAGTATGACCAAATGCATGCCTCATGCTGAGTTGCTGGGGCATGTTCTCTTTCAATTCATTCTCTGCACAGCTATCAGAGTGATCTAGAACATAAATCAGATTATACCATACTTTACATGGAACCAATTTTCCTATATGTCATTCAAAGACTTTCATGATCTTGTCCTTGGCTCCATCTTCAGCCTCTTTTTAAACATGTTATGGCTCTTATTTAATGTTCTTGGAGATGCTCAGATGTGCCATTCTGCTTTGTATGTCCATGTCTTTATTTGTGATGTCCCCTTTGCTTAGAATGCTTTTCCTACCTATCAACTCTTTTTCCAATAATATTCTTTGAAACCCCCCTTCCCTTCTGCTCTTTTTAAATTTACCTCTTTCTAAAAATGCTGAACCATATTATATTCAAATTATCTAAAAAAAAATTATCTCATTATGTGTTTGTCTCTCCACCTAGATTGCAGTAGTGTTGATAGGCTCGGGGTGATCATCTGACCGAACCTGGTCCAGAGTCCATGCTATAGAAATTTGAACTGGGACTTTGAGAAAGATCCTGCCTTTGCATGGCCAGATTAATAACATATGCCTAGAGATTATCTGAAACTATGTTTTGTACCATGTTTGTCCCCAGGGTAGAGGAAACTGGTTTGCAAAGAAAGATAGAGTGACAAAAGTCCATAGGTCCATTTGTATAAGGACAAAAGTCCTTAGGTTCAGTTGTATTTCTCTCAACGGTTCATATAAGATACTTCTATATCCTTTAATTAAGTCACCATTTATGCTTAAGCTCCTCAAGTGGGTTTCTGTGGTTTGCAACCAAAGCTTCCTAACCAATATAATATAGAACATAATAAGTGCTAGAAGACATTTGTTAAACTGGGCTCAAAATGGGAAGTCTTGATTTCTGCCCTAAGGGTTCTTCTTACCACTCTCTTTTGGGAAGAAAAAAATATCCTATATGAAACAATTGGAAAACAATGCACAGCACCCTATCATCAAACCTTCAGTCATGGTACATAGACTGTTAGCACCATAACAACGCAGAAAAGGTTTTGTTCAGGTGATAGTAGAATTAACTAGGAAAGCTTCAAAAAGGTGATAGAATTTGGCTTGGCCTTGCAGAATGGGTAGAGTTTGCCTTTGACCCCTACTGTTCCAGAAAGACTCCTTACAGACCTCAGCAATGCCCTAGATAAGTCTAGATGAATATGATCCAAGTAACTTCAACATCACTAGGGTGAAGATAGGGATCCCCAAATGGGCTAAATCTTGACTGTGTCGGAAAGACCTTTGAACAGAAATGATTTAATTCTGACTAGGCCTAATAGTGATGAATGATTTGGTGTAACTTGGAGAGGCCCTAGGAAGGCAGAAAAGGCTTTAGTTATTATTTATTAACCTGTTTGTGCACCTGGAGGATGACTCTAGTGATTCTTAATCTATTACGCTGGGACTAAATGCTGGGACTAAAGGACAGTGGCTAGCTAGGCTTTGCTAACTCAGAATTGCTATCTGTGGGTTTGAAAGTCCCTATGCAAAAATAAAAGCTATTTCTGCTCTTCTTTTTTTTCCCCTGTCATTAGCTATGCTAGGCCCAGTTCCTTCATGTGACCTGAAAAGATGGCATGGAATGCTTGCATGGGCACCAAATGGCTGGTTTGTTCACTACTGTTAAATTGCACAGTCTGTAAAGGCCATTTCCTTTGCCTTCCTTGCCACATGGATTTGAAATCTTAGATGTGAGAAAAATGGTCTGTTTGCCCTAGATTTGGCTGTGTCCCAGGGAGACAAAGCTTTGTACAGCTTTTCAACAGCATGAAGTTTTATTAGATATAAAATACTATGCATTTGCTATTCTTTCAGGGTAGTTAATGGAGTTACAATATATAAAATCTTGATAATATTTTCTACTGCCCAGGAAAAATTATACATAAGCATGCAGTTATTATATACTGTTAACAGTTTATACTCACATACAGAATCCATGTTCAATTAACTTCAGACATTTAGTATTTACTATGTACTAGTTATATGTTAGCATTAGAGGAAAAAATATAAGTAAGACAAAAATTCTTACTTGGAGGATATTCACAGTATGATAAATGCAATATAAAGAGAAAACATACAAGGTATAGAATAAGCACAGAGGAAGCACGAATGAACTTTATTTAGGAAATCAGGGAAGACTATTTTGAACAGATACTTCTAGCTACTTTTTATGAATGAGTTGCTATTCAGTAGGTATACATGAAGGAGAAGAAAGGAGAGATAATTGATGTGGCAGAATCCTCTATACAAAGGGGCAAGGAGAAATAGTAAGTTTTGTTACCAGAACTTTGCTATCTAGATTGATAGAGCATGAGCAGCAAAGGCCTGGATGAGCCTGGAGAGGCAGGCAGAAGCCCAGTCATGAAGTAAAGTCATATACTTCTTTTTTAACATGGTAAGGAGCCAGTGATGTGATTTAAACAATTTGCATTCATTTATTCATTCAGGCTGTCAGGCAGTTAATAATTTATTGAAGGGCTATTATGCACCAAACTCTCAGTCAGGCACTGTGGGTTTCTCTTGATGGAAGTGGGGAAGACAGACAAGGGAAAAACAAATATAAGTGTGATGAGTGCTCTGAAGGGTAAAGGAAAAATGCTATGGGAGGTGATCTAATCTAGGGGGTTGGGGAAGAAGTGATGAAATACTAGCAGAAGTTAGCTAAGCAAATGGGGAAGGAGAGAATATCCAAGAAATGAAGGATATATGTAAAACCTCTGAGGAAGAAACTAAAGAGGTGTTTCAGGTAAATGAAGGTACACCAGGATGGCTGAATATGAAGGGTCATGGGAAAGTATGGCAGAAGTATGGGTTGGTTTATTAGTCTTTGTTTTGGAAGAGTTATATTAGAAAATTATTCTAGCAGCAGAATAGGGGATGGGTTATAGGAGTAGAAACTGGAAGCAAGAAATAAAAAGAGCATTGCAATAGTCCAAGGCAGATATAATAAGGAGATGATTTAGGTCAAGAGCATAGGAATGATGAGGAGAGAATGTAATGTAAAGTTGTCTAGGTAATAAGGCCAATAGGACTTAATAACTGATTAAATCTAAGAGTTAGGAAAAAGGACTAGAAGATGACGTGGTTTTCTGGCTTGGATACTGGGGAAATAGTAGCCACCAACCAAGAGATAGGGAATATAGCAGGTTGTTTGAATGCTTTATGTCATCCAGTTGCAAACTGCTTGCAGAGACTTAAAAAATTTTTTTTTAAATTTTTTAATAAACATATAATGTATTATTAGCCCCAGGGGCACAGGTCTGTGAATCGCCAGGTTTACACACTTCACAGCACTCACCATAAAATATACCCTCCGCTGGGCGTCTGGGTGGCTCAGTGGGTTAAAGCCTCTGCCTTTGGCTCAGGTCATGATCCCAGGGTCCTAGGATCGAGCCCCGCATCGGGCTCTCTGCTCAGCGGGAGCCTGCTTCCTCCTCTCTCTCTGCCTGCCTCTCTGCCTACTTGTGATCTCTGTCTGTCAAATAAATAAATAAAATCTTAAAAAAAATATATACCCTCCACAATGTCTATAACCCCACCACCCTCTCCCTACCCCGCTCCCCCCGGCCATCCTCAGTTTGTTTTGTGAGATTAAGAGTCTCTAATGGTTTGTCTCCCTCCTGATCCCATCTTGTTTCATTTATTCTTTTCCTACCCCCCCCAAACCCCCCACATTGCATCTCTACTTCCTCATTTCAGGGAGATCATATGATAGTTGTCTTTCTCTGATTGACTTATTTTGCTAAGCATAATACCCTCTAGTTCCATCCATGTCGTCGCAAATGGCAAGATTTCATTTCTTTTGATGGTTGCATAGTATGCCATTGTATATATATACACCACTTCTTCTTTATCCAATCATCTGTTGATGGACATCTAGGTTCTTTCCATAGTTTGGCTCTTGTGGACATTGCTGCTATAAACATTCAGGTGCACGTGCCCCTTCTGATCACTACATTTGTATCTTTAGGGTAAATACCCAATAGTGCAATTGCTGGGTCATAGGGTAGCTCTATTTTTAACTTTTTGAGGAACCTCCATGCTGTTTTCCAGAGTGGTTGCACCAGTTTGCATTCCCACCAGCAGTGTAGGAGGGTTCCCCTTTCTCCGCATCCTCGCCAGCATCTGTCATTTCCTGACCTGTTAATTTTAGCCATTCTGACTGGTGTGAGGTGGTATCTCATTGTGGTTTTGATTTGTATTTCCCTGATGCCGAGTGATGTGGAGCACTTTTTCATGTGTCTGTTGGCCATCTGGATGTCTTCTTTGCAGAAATGTCTATTTATGTCCTCTGCCCATTTCTTGATTGGATTATTTGTTCTTTGGGTGTTGAGTTTGCTAAGCTCTTTATAGATTTGGAATACTAGCCCTTTATCTGATATGTTGTTTGCAAATATCTTCTCCCATTCTGTCAGTTGTCTTTCGGTTTTCTTGACTGTTTCCTTTGCTGTGTGAAAGCTTTTGATCTAGATGAAGTCCCAATAGTTCATTTTTGCCCTTGCTTCCCTTGCCTTTGGCAATGTTCCTAGGAAGAAGTTGCTGCAGCTGAGGTCAAAGAGGTTGCTGCCTGTGTTCTCCTCAAGGATTTTGATGGATTCATTTCTCACATTGAAGTCCTTCATCCAGTTTGAGTCTATTTTCGTGTATGGTGTAAGGAAATGGCCCAGTGTCATTTTTCTGCATGTGGCTGTCCAATTTTCCCAGCACCATTTGTTGAAGAGGCTGTCTTTTTTCCACTGGACATTCTTTTCTGTTTTGTTGAAGTTAGTTGACTATAGAGTTGAGGTTCTATTTCTGGGCTCTCTAATCTGTTCCATTGATCTTTGTGTCTGTTTTTGTGCCAGTACCATACTGTCTTGACAATGACAGCTTTGTAATAGAGCTTGAAGTCCAGAATTGTGATGCCACAACTTTGGCTTTCTTTTCCAACATTCCTCTGGCTATTTGAGGTCTTTTCTGGTTCCATATAAATTTTAGAATTATTTGTTCCATTTATTTGAAGAAAATTGATGGTATTTTGATAGGGATTACATTAAACAAACATAGAAATATCTTATTGCAATATTTTCTAGATGATAGTACCAAGATATAAGATACAGAATTATTGCAAGTGACTTCTCTGGGTAAAACAAATCTCAAAATGTGATTTGAGAAGAAGAGATGATTCAGCTGGGCAGCATAATTCAGACCTGCCCACAAGGGAGTTAGTAAAGGCTGCTTCTTTCCTTCAAAAGATTTTTCTTTCCTTTTTTAAAAAAAATTATTTATTTATTTATTTGACAGAGAAAGATCACAAGCAAACAGAGAGGCAGGGGGGAGGGGAAGCAGGCTCCCTACTGAGTGAGAGCCCGATGCAGGTCTTGATCCCAGGACCCTGAGACCATGACCTGAGCTGAAGGCAGATTCTCAAACTACTGAGCCACCCATGTGCCCCCAAAAGATTTCTCAATCATACTATCTTCTCTGTATGATATTGGGCAGTGATACTGATTTGGTCTCAAGGTTAATGTTTCTTGGTATCAGGTGACTAAAAGAGAGTTACATTAGATGTTTAGTCTGATTTTTTTCCTTCAACAAATATTATTAGAAGCCTACTATATGCTAGGCACTGTTCTAGAAACTAGATATATAGAAATTATATCAAATAGACACAACCCTTCTCTTTTGGAGCTTATGATCTAGTAAGGGAGATAGATAAAAACAAATGAATAAACAAAAGTATTGGGTAGTGATCAGTGGTAGAAAACAAATAAAGGCAACTAAAGAGATAGAGTGGAGTGGGATTAGGGCTACCCTAGAGGTAATGGTTAGGAAAGTCTCTCTGAGTAGATACCATTCAAGCAGGACTTGGTTAGGTGACTATGGTGTCACATAAATGAGGGTTAGAAACTACTTGCATTAGATGATCTATCAAAAAAGGAATTGATAGTTATATAAGTTTGTGAGATGCTACATGCTATTTTATTCCTAGAGATTTTCAATGAAGCTTAGTATCATAAAGGCTCTTGGAAATTCTGCAGGAAAGAAATCAGTTAATGTTGTATAGTTCAATGTTTCTCAAACTTACTTGATGACTTGTATCTGTGATTCATATTCCAGGGAAGGAGGTACTCATTTTGGGAAACATAGGACAAAGGGTAATAGGATAAGCCATGTTAAGTCTCAAATACAGAGAAGTCCTTCTTTAACTAAAGCCTAATAATTTAGAACCTATAATTACAGGAAAGTCTGTGTTGAATCTTCCCCTTCACATTACTCTGCCCCCAACCCACTGTGAGGAAAAGAGGCAAATACCAATAAAACAGGCTGAAATAGAGGATATAAAAACATTCAGAATTGTTTTAATTAAAATAAAACCAACAACTATGTTGTCATGGAATTCGTTGGGCTAGAATAATTTAGCCCAGTTTCCTATCTCTGATTCAGATATGGTCTTGTGTTATTAGCCATTGATACACTCAGGAGACCCTGAGGCCCAGTAGAATTCTGGATATTCAAAGAAGTCAGCTCTATTAACCAGTCTAGACTTTTTAGATAGAGATAAATAGCACGGTTTAGAAAGATTTTCTACATTAGAGGTTGTATCCAAATTTTGCCTAATCTGTAGTTAACTAGAAATTAAAAATGACCCTAAGCCCCCCTTTTTCCAATATTGATTCCATGAAGTTTTCAGAAGTGACCACTAAGTAAGTGGGTGGGGCCAGAGCCATGGTGGTAGCTACTTTCAGTCACAGTCCTAAGCTTTTCTGCTAAAAAGGGCAGAAGTATTTGAAAATATATTGGGTGATATGTAAGCTCTGTGGATAGGGAGAAGAAAACCTGTGGTGTTGAAGTTTCTTTGCAAACTCTTATGCATCTACTCAACTGTATTTCTACAGTCTTGGCTGTTATTTTCAGGTTTTGCTTCATGAGAATATATAGTTGGTTAAAGTCCTTTTCAAATGCAAAGAATCCTTGGAATATCTATACCTTGAGATGTTAGCCCACTTGTAGAAGCATCAGTTTAGTGGTTCTGAAACTTTACTATTCATAATAATCACTTGGGGGTAATTGCTTAAAACTGCAATTTCCAAGGTATTTCCCCAGTCAAGAATCTGGTTTGGTAGATTTGGGGTATAGCTCAGGAATCTTCTTTTGTAAGAACTCTCCAGGTGATTTGGTGTAGTGGTCCAAGGATCACAATAAGGTAAAAGGTAACATTAGTTTGTTTCAGATCTCCCTCATCCCCATCCAGGAGGCCTATGTTCCTTACTTCCAATTTGGCTCTAGGTCTCAGCTCTGGAGCTGAGCCATTCAGTATTCAGAATCTTCTGAATTCAGCCATTCAGAATCTTCTGGTTCACCAACACTGGCACTGAAGCTACAAATTGCCAGCTCCAGCGTTGTTTCTTCCATGGCAAGCTTGCTTCCTCCATTTAACAGTGTAGTAGGAAAACTGTTTCAAAGCTTCTTAATAGATCTCTAATTTTTGGAATCAAGACGTCTTCCTCCTCATTTCCCCATGTAATAAATCTCCAAAAGGAGACAAAATCATAGCATACTTCAACAATATTTTTTGAGAGCATAGTAGATTCAAGGCCAGATACTTTTACTTGCATTTTATGCTTTTAAAGCAGAATTATTAATGAAACCCTTAAGACCTTTATAACTGGAAAGATATTTCAAAAGGAGCCATCCTCATGGGTTCAGAATCCAACTTCAGAATAAATATTGAAAGGTTTATTTTCCTTTAAAAACTCCAACACTATGCTTGGTAATTTCTATGCTATTGCAAAAATCAAATTGAAAGCACTTGTACATAAAACATCATTTAATATTCTGGAAATTTATTTTAAGGAGTAGTTGTCAGTCTTTTGATAAGCTTTAAACTTATTTTTACAAATGTCAAGGTCAGGAATTAAGTTTATCTTATAAGTCTTTCAGTTTTATAGCTAGGGAAGGAACTAGCTAACATTATCCTAGGGTCATGAAAATATTAGTTTAGTGAATCTGCAGACATGAAAATATGTCTCTTGTTGGATATTTTAGTATCTGAACATAAGCTATGGTGTCTCAACGTTGTTATATTATCTTAACATTTTTTTAAATCAATGTGTAGGAAATTAATCACCCCGTGGATATCATTTTTGATTATTTGGAATGTGAGACTGGCAGAGCCCAGTGCCCCTCCCTGCTTACTGTTAATGACTCCTACTATGCCGTAATTTAATAACGCTTGTGGAAATGTTTGCTTTCTTTTGTATCTGTGTATATTAAAGGGTCTGTGAGATTTTTTATTTTACTTATTTATTTGATAGAGAGATCACAAGTAGGCAGAGGCAGGCAGAGAGAGAGGGGGAAGCAGGCTCCCCGCTGAGCAGAGATCTGATGCGGGGCTTGATCCCAGGACCCTGAGATCATGACCTGGGCCTAAGGCAGAGGCTTTAACCCACTGAGCCACCCAGGCGCCCCTTATCTTAACATTTTAATAAATACTGTGGAAAATCCAGATCTTCAGAGGAACATACATGAATATCATTTGTACACTCTGATATCAGAAAATGACTGTTCTTAACAAGATGATAGTGATATCTCAGTTTAAACATTGGCTTGGCTGCATCTTGCTCCAGTTCTCTATAATTTCTATTTTTCTAGAAACCACAACTAATTGGAAAAAGGAGAATCCTAGCCTTTTCATTTTCACCTTTGATTGCACAATTGGTGGTCACTGCTTGCACTGTGTCCTCCTAAGAGACTATGGGGAACTAAATATAGATATAAGATTTAGATTAAGATCTTTATTTTTCATAATAAGGAAAACCACGTTTATTGCATTCTAAAACCATATTCTTTTTTTTAAACATTTTTTTAATTAATTTTATTTTTTATAAACATATATTTTTATCCCCAGGGGTACAGGTCTGTGAATCACCAGGTTTACACACTTCACAGCACTCACCGTAGCACATACCCTCCCCAATGTCCATAATCCCACCCCCCTCCCAACCCCCCTCCCCCCATCAACCCTCAGTTTGTTTTGTGAGATTAAGAGTCACTTATGGATAAAACCATATTCTTTTTTTTTTAAATTTATTTATTTGAGAGAGAGACAGTGAGAGAGAGCATGAGCTAGGAGAAGGTCAGAGAGAGAAGCAGACTCCCCGTGGAGCTGGGAGCCCGATGCGGGACTCGATCCCGGGACTCCAGGATCATGACCTGAGCCGAAAGCAGTCGTCCAACCAACTGAGCCACCCAGGCGTCCCAAAACCATATTCTTGATAGTAATCCTCTCCCTTTTGTTCATTTGTATGTGTGTACACAAGTATTGATATCAGTCACTAAAATGTTCTTAGTTTGATTATTTCATCTTCTTCAATTTAATTGAAATACTAGCAAAATAGATTACTCATACTCATACGGCAAGCTTCCTGGTTTTACTGATTAGCCTGGGAATATTTTGGAGAAAATATTCAGCAAGTTAGGAATCAAACTTGAGGTTCTGATTGCATCTTCTCTTCTATCAAGTATGTATCTAATATATTTTGCACTAAAAAGTGAACTTTGTAAAAACAACATGTATTGAGTACCAGGTTCTGTGTTAAGTATTTTCACATATATTCTCTCACTTTTAGCTATCAATGACTCTACTGATGCTCCATTTATAGGGGGTATTTAATACACATTCATTCATTCATTCATTCAATTGTTCTTTTTTTTTAAAGATTTTATTTATTTATTTGACAGACAGAGATCACAAGTAGACAGAGAGGCAGGCAGAGAGAGAGGAGGAAGCAGGCTCCCTGCTGAGCAGAGAGCCCGATGTGGGGCTCGATCCCAGGACCCTGAGATCATGACCTGAGCTGAAGGCAGAGGCTTTAACCCACTGAGCCACCCAGGTGCCCCTCAATTGTTCTTTTAACAAGTAATGTAGTCATATTGAGAACCAACTATACACAGGTTACTCTACCATGCTCTAGGATGGGGATTGTATTGGCGAAACTAAAATGACATAAAGGAAATGAAAGTTTCAAGCAGAAGGTTATGAGTCAAAAAGTACAGGTGCACTTAAATGCACCAGGTATGAGTGTTGTGGAGTGTTGATATAAACCTTCATTTAAAGCTAATGTATGATTTTACATTTCCTGTCAGTTTCTACCTTCTCACCTATCTCCACCTATATCATCTACCTCCAGTGCTCTACAAATTTGTGATTTCTTAAAATGTAGAATAAGTGGTCCATGAAAAGCCCACATGGAGACCGTTGTGAGGTAGAAATTGGACTTTGTATTTGGGCCATTTTTATGACAGGAAAGGATGGTCTTTGCATTTTGTTTTAGTGTTGGATGGATGTTTTCTCTATCACAAACGTGAGAGTTTGTGATTGGGAGTTAGTAGTCTGCAAAGTGAAACCCAACTGGGTTGCCAAGAGGCAGGCAGCTGTGAAGGAAAGCTCAGGCAATTACGGGTTTGCAAGAAGAATAAAAGGTTTCCCTAGTGGTTCACGATTGTATAATCAAATCTGCGTCTGTCAATTGCTAGAGCCAGATCATGGAGTTTGCCTATAATTACATAATCTGAAACTGAGGACATGTAAAACCCCTTAAAAGGAATACTTGGGAGAATGAGCTTGGTACTATATGGACTTGGAAATTGCTTTTCATAAGTTATCTCCAAATAATCAAATCTAGGGAGGAGAGGAATGAAGCAGGAAGTGATAGGTATTTCACTAAAGAAGAAAATAGGCATTTTTAAAATTATTGTTTCTTCCTTGGAATAATGATGATAATAATAGTAATTCTAAAAAATCTAGCAAGATGGGATTGGGAGGGAGACAAACCATAAGTGACTCTTAATCTCACAAAACAAACTGAGGGTTGATGGGGGGAGGGGGTTGGGAGAAGGGGGGTGGGGTTATGGACATTGGGGAGGGTATGTGCTATGGTGAGTCCTGTGTAGTGTGTAAACCTGGCGATTCACAGACCTGTACCCCTGGGGATAAAAATATATGTTTATAAAAAATAAAAAAAAAATAAATTAAAAAAATCTAGCAAGAAATCTTCCCTCCACCACTTGCAAGTGAGAAATCAATAGGTAATATTTCCTAACACCTCCACTTTTGTTCAAACTCTCAAATGTAACCACTTCTCCCCTCCTATCTTCTCCCTTCCTCAAACAGATTTTGTTCAGCTAACTCTTTTATTTGGGTTGATGCTGATTTTTGTTCCTTCTCTGGGTTTTGCTACCTATGCAAAATAGATGTGAGAAAGGCACCATAGATTAAATGGTACCTGGCCTGTTTATCTTTTCAGAAGATGAACACATTTATTCTAATAAATGTGTGCATTAGACAGACACATATTATCCTATAACTTATATCATTGGCTGTTCTGCACCAACGAAATCGTTATCAATAACATATAGAACTCACTCTCTCAATCTAAACAAAAACTTTTACGGTAGCTATATTTGGCAAAACATTGTTGACAAATTTTATGTGGGGATAAAAATATGCTTGGAGGGGGTGTAAATTTTATATGGATGTATAGATTTCAGAATTCAAACTTGACAAATTGATGGGATGGCCAGGGAGAGCTGAATTTTCTTTTTTAAAAGGTGATAAAAACAACCCAAGGGCTGTAGACTGAGATAAAATTAAATGCACTACATAATGTATTTGGTTTAATTTATGATGTCTTTCCCATGGCTGTTCTTCACAGACTGGAAGGAAGCAGGGCTATAATGCCCCTAGCCCTCCTTTCAGCCAGCAAAGGTGGTGTTGATTCCTTACCAAAAAAGACTCTTCCCCTCAGGTGAGTGTAAGAGATGTAGTGGAAGCCATGAGGTATTGCCTAGATCCTCCAAGTAAGGACACACTGCTCTGCTAAGGCAGTGAGGTTAGCAGACAGCTTCCAGCTGGGGATGCTTTCCTCATCCCAAGTCACACTTCTTCCCAGATCATCCATATCCTATGATGGATTTGGGAATACAAAGGCCTGTCATTTTGGTCCAACTTGAAACAACTCTGAAGGGCCATTCTAGCTCCAAAGGCTGCAGAATTCCCTGTGGAGCTAGCCTAGTCTGTCTTTGAGCCTGCCTTGCAACTCAATGCCTGCCCACTCTTTCAATTTCCTTTCTTTTATAAGTGTTGATACCACAGGCACTTGTTAAAGAACATCCTGGTTGCTAAACTCTCAGTGTCTGCTTCCCTGGAAACACAACATGTGACCAGTGCCACATTATGATTTTTGTGGGACATTTTGCCTTCATGGGCCTCTTCTTCCATAAGAAATATTAAAGAGTAGATACTATGACTATATTGGTGTAAAATGAACATATTAATATTAAATGTTAAAACTTTTTTCTTCTACCTAAAAGTTCATGTTTTCCTTTTAATTGTGAAAGAATGTAATGCAGTGTTTTGGACCTCAGGCACTGTGCCTATTGTACCTAACAGAGAAGTCCACCACGTCTGTGACAGGAGGCAATTGTGTATTAAGCCCATTACAAGATTATGAAGTCTGGGAAGACTGCTTTTGTTGCTCTTTCTTCCAACCTCAGATCATCAGGCCCTTCAAATACCTCCCACTTTCTAGGGAAACAAACTAGCAGCTAGCCCTCCTTTCAGAAAAGATCATTTGTAGTAAGATGTAAATGATTAATAAAGGTGATTAATTATTTTTACTCTATAGGATGGTAATGATGGAGGCTTGCTTTATATGACAGAACAGTTTTTGTTACTGATTGTGTCATTTCCTTTCCACTCCCCACCTTCTTTCTATGTTCACATTTGCTGTTCTGTTAATGCTTCTCAAAGGAACATAGATGGAAACTCACACCTGGGAAAGACTCAGATGGCTCATCTTCATAACATTATCTATGTGTAGATGGGGTAGAAAACAGTTGAAATAGGAGTAAGGGGGATGTATAAAGTAAATCAGTTGTCTGCTTCCTCCCATTTCCTTGAAACCTTTATTCCAGGTTGATCAGCTATCTTCTCTTTTGGTTTGCTTGGGCACTAGAAGGTTTTTTGTTTGTTTGTTTGTTTTTAACAATCTAGCAAATACATATTTTTGAATGCCTGCTGTATACCAAACATTGCTTTGGGGTGCTTTATTTACATGATCTCAATTAGATATAGCAGTGTATCCTAGCTCAGCCTGATCTTGGATAAATGATCCGACTGTATGCTGAATCAGTGGTCCACATGGTTTCACAATGCGTTAAATAAAGTGTATAGCAGGAAGGAGACCCAAGTGCTTAGGTGACTAGAGTCAGAGATAAAGAAGGGTTAATGGTGAGGACATTATGCCTAGAAAGGCATTAGAGCACTGTAGCAAAGAGCATGGGCTCTGGAGTCAATTTGCCTGGATTTGAATGCTGGCTTCATCATTTACTTGTTGAGCAACCTTGGGCAAATTACTTAAACTTTCTATGCCTCTGTTGCCTTACATGTAAAATGAGGATGGTAATGATAAGTACTAGTTTCATTAAGTTGTAGAAAGGATTAAAAGTACCAATATATATAAAGCATTTAAAAGAGCATCCAACATATAGGTGCCTCAAAATGTGGTAACTAATGCTATTATGGTATCTATTACTTTTACTGATATTATAGACTGGATTTCTTCACCCCTGGGGACCTGAAGAATACCGACAGAGGCTGAAGGGTTTGTTTTTAGAAGGTTCTTTGTGAGACTGAGTACCAATAGCACTGTTCTGGGCTCAGGTGACAAAATATAATACACAGCTGGGGAGAGGAGTTTTGGTACCAGCAGGTGCCATTTGATATCTTAGGGGTTTTGCAGCTTCGTGTGCATTAAGAAATAGTCTCATAAGCAGGCAAACTGTATTTTTTAAAGATTTATTTATTTATTAGAGACACAGTGTGTGGGGGGATGGCAGAGGGAAAGAATCTCAAGTAGACTCCCCGCTGAGCATGGATCTTACGACCATGAGATCACAACCTGAGCTGAAATCAATAATCAGACACTCAACTGACTGAGCCACCCAGGCATCCCAGGCAAGCTGCACACTTATCTGGAATGTGCCTCAATGAGTTCAGGAGATAGAGGCAGAAGTGACTCCTAAGCAGTGACAACAAATTGTCAGGACAAAATCAAGTTGTTTTGGCTTGCCAAGCTCCTTCCAGTACTCCCTGCTCTGTTTACATGACCCAATATGATTAGGCTCAGAATCTTAGGTGGGGAAAGAAAGGGCAGCAGTCATCAACTGCTCAGAAACTGCTTGCAGATGAATCAGATACTTGGCTGCGTGGCCCTTCACTTATTGGGTACCAGACCCTGTGTGACCAGTACTGAGGCTCCCCTCTGGTGAGTCACTATTTGGAGGAAAATGTTTTCTGGAAATCCTTTACTATTGAGACCTTGTCAGAAGCACACTTGTTAGGCAGACAATGGGAAATGAGGAGAGCTCAGAGGGAGGAAATTTTAGGGGCCAGTGTTAATTTCAAACATGCATCTTTGCCAAAATGAAATAATTACTATATCTAGATAAAATGGACTAAGTTGGAACAAGCAAATGTTCTTGGCAGGAAGTCAGTCACATGCTGTGCAATTCAACTTACGGGCAGCTACAGACAGCTTTAAAATATTTTTTGGCTTATTGTGATGTTAAATTATTGAATCCCATTTTGTTAAACATTTAACAACCCCAAAATACCAACATTTGGTTCACCAATTTATTTGTCTTATTCTTAAATAGTCCTTCTTTGTCAACTTTATTTTCCAGAATCATCATTACTAAATTTCTTAGAAATTGGGGAGCTAGGCTTCTTTCCTATGATCCACTATTAGGGATTTAACTTTCCTATTTTCTTTTTTTTTTTTAGATTTATTTATTTATTTATTTGACAGACAGAGATCACAAGTAGGCAGAGAGGCAGGCAGAGAGAGATGGGGAAGCAGGCTCCCTGCTGAGCAGAGAGCCTAATGTAGGGCTTGATCCCAGGACCCCGAGATCATGACTTGAGCTGAAGGCAGAGGCTTAACCCACTGAGCCACTCAGGTGCCCCTAACTTGCCTAATTTCAATAAGACTGCCATCTTGATAGGGACCTTAAAGGAGTTTACAAGCAACAGTTAACATGTTTCAGTTTCTTTTATTCTACAAACAAACAAAATCTCTTCTTTCTTTTCTGTAGTCCCATTCCTTCTTGTTTTTTGTTTTTATCCTAATTCCTTAAATAGTTCACATTCCTTATCTCCATTTTTACACATCTAGTCCCTCTTCAGTCCACTATAACCTGGCTTCTGCTGTCATTATCCATGAAAACTACTGTTGCCAAGGTCAACACTCTCACTGGGCAGTGATGTCCACCTATCACCTATGTGCTGATGTTTCCCCGATCTATATTTAGTCCCAACATCTCCCTAAAATGTCAGGATTACATATTCAGTGGTCTGCCAGCATCTCCAGCTGGGTGTCTCACAGGCAATTGAAATTCTTTATGTCCAAAATGGAAGTCATCATTTCTTTGCTAAACCCATTCCTCCTTTTGATGTCTCTATTTCTTTATCCAATTGAAAAGTCATATTTTTTCTTTATTTCACCATGCATCTAATAAATCACTATGTCCAGGAGACTTTCTCTCTTAAATATTCTATTTTTTCTTTCTACTCTATCCCTACTATGCTCTCTATTTTATTTCATACTGCTACCTGTGAGATCCTTCTATTATGAAATCTGATGTTGTTACTTTTATGGTTAAAACTATGCAAAACCTCCCCATTGCCTACTGAATAAACCTCAACCTATCTAATCCGGCATTGAAGGCCCTCCCAGATCTTATCCTGCCTACTTTTCCAGGATTACTGGGGAATAGTCTTCATTTCTTCTCTATACCTTGCCAGTTTTTGCTTTTAAACTTTGCATATACTGTCTACTTTTTCTAGAATGCCTTTATCTCCCTGTACCTTCCTGGCCTGTATAATTTGCCATATATTTAAGATTCAGCGTAGATCTGTCTTCTTTAGGAAATAGTCCCTGTCTGCCCTCCGCATTCCCAGAGTAGGTTGATACCTCATTTTTGTGATCCCATCGTACTGTAATTACGCACACATCTCCCATTTTGCCTCCTCTGCTTAATTGTAATTCTTTGGCTATATCTCTGCTCCTTCTGCTAGACTGTGATCTCATCCCTAAGATTAGGGATTAGGACTAAGATCCCTAAGACTAGGGACCATGTCCTGCTTACAGCTCTATCCTCAGCATCCAGTGTCATCCCTAGCATCTAAAAAGAAATGCACTAAATGCTCAATTACAAATGAATGATGACAATAAGCACATAATTTTATAACATTGCTCTGTTTATAAAATTATTTGCTACATAATTGTCTTATTTGAATTGACAAAGTCAAATTGAGGAAAAATAGCTATCCAAAAGGGAGGCAATGCAGCAGAAGGAGTAAGAGTTTAGGCTGTGCAGTGATACAGACCTAGCTTGAGTCCTGATTCCACCACTCACTAGGTGTTATGCTCTTGTCTTAAGTCACTTAACCTTTCAAAGTGTTGTTTTCCTCATCCACAAAGTTGGAATAACAATAGTTCTTACCTCGTAGGGTTGTTATGAGGATTATATGAGATAGATAATTTATGCAAAAACACAGTGGTTCTTTGCATAGTAAATGCCCAGTATTATTATTATTATCATTATTGCTATTATAATTATTCTTTTTGATTTTTTATTTATGAGAGAGAGAGTGTGTGAGTTCACGTAAGAATACAAGCAAGGGGGAGGGGCAGAAGAGAGGAAGAAGCAAACTTCCTGATGAGCAGAGAGACCCATGTGGGACTCCATAACAGAACCCTGGGAACATGACCTGAGTTAAAGGCAGATGCTTAACCTACTGATCCACCCAGGCACTCTATAATAATTATTCTTATCCCTCATATTTTTCCCTATCGCTTTTTCCTCTTGACATTTGGACTAGATCATCAGATACTATGTACAGTACTTAGAATAGTTACTATCAGATAGTAAGCATTCAAAAAGTATGCCTATTATAATTATCCTAAAGCAATACTGTCTTCTATATGTGCTGGTTCACACTTGGGACAGAAGAAGAGTTGCTTTGGATTTTGAAGATATTTCTCTTTTGCCTTAGGCTGGGATAAAGTAATCAGTTATCTTGTTCATGTCAACAGATTCCCAACTATTACTTACTCCAAATAATTGTCAAGTGTTAAGAAAGAAACATTTTCTCAAAGGATTAAGACATGATGGCACCCTAAAAATTCAATGCAAAATTGTCTTTATTTTTCTGGAGAAGTTTTTAAAAATCAATTTATTCCTACCTTCCCCTTCCTTCCTTCCTTCCTTATTTATTTACCAAATAGTTATTGAATACTTACCATAGGTCAGGCATTGTGCTGAGAATTGCCATCAGGGAGCTTAGAGTTTACAGCACAGACTTACTAAGTTAGAGTCTTTGGGTATGGACCCCAGATTTGAGAACTAGTCTATACGGAGATGTATAGTCCCAGGAAATAAGGTAGTTTAAATCATAGGTTTACAATGAACATTTAATATAGCCTTGAAAGCCTCATGTAAATTGATTATCCTTTCCTACTGATTGATGCTGACATTTCATAATTTTTAAATTTTTTTATAGACATATAATGTATTATTAGCCCCAGGAGCACAGGTCTGTGAATTGCCAGGTTTACACACTTCACAGCACTCACCATAGCACATACCCTCCCCAATGTCCATAACCCCACCACCCTCTCCCTACCCACCCCCTGCAACCCTCAGTTTGTTTTGTGAGATTAAGAGTCTCTTATGGTTTGTCTCCCTCCCGATCCCATCTTGTTTCATTTATTCTTTTCCTACCCCCCAAACCCCCCACATTGCATCTCCACTTCCTCATATCAGGGAGATCATATGATAGTTGTCTTTCTCTGATTGACTTATTTCTGATGCTGACATTTCAGAACTACTTTATCTTCATTTCTGATTGATCTTCAGTGGACAGAATTTTTCTTCTTTTTTTCTTAAAAAAAGAATTGACTGTGAATCAAAGTCCATCAAGAGTATTTAAAATGTCAAAGAACAGGATGCTTGGGTGGCTTAGGTAAGCATCTGGCTCTTGGTTTCGGCTCAGGTCATGATTTTGGGTCCTAGGGTGGAGCCCTGCATTGGACTTTACACTCAATGGGGAGTCTACGTGATGATTCTCTCTCCCTCTCCCACTCCTCCTCTAAAATAAATAAATAAATCCTTTAAAAAACATCAAAGAACATGTTGGGGGAAAGCAATAGATGAGGAAATCCTGTTTGGCCATACATTTGGGAACACATTATGGACTTCCCCAACTGTTGTCATCACAGTCTACCCCCTCACTGGTTTTATTTCTTTTTTTTACTTGAATTATTGGGTACGTGGTATAATCCATGTTTACCAAGTTGAATGGTAGATAATGCTCTTGGTTCAGAGATGACTCTACTGTTTTTGTTGTTTTAGCAAAAACCTCAGGGAAAAAATCTTCCTGACCCCTTGGCCTCTTAAGGATAGAAAACTCAGGCCTAATTATCTAAAATGTGAGTTACCCTGCCAACCCTTAATACTATAGCTAGTGGTCTATCTTCCTGATGACACTGTATTACTATGTAAGTTGGGGTTCTGGGTTGTAAGGAACACAAACACACTCAGGCTACATTAAACTAAGGGAGATATTTGTGAAGGACAGCAGACATTCATATAATTGAAGGAAGGCTAGGAAACCAAGTTTGCAAAGAGCAAAACCTGAAGAAGCTCCAGTGAATGTAGTAACACTGTCTCATAGCAGGTATCACTTAGGGCACTGCTGCTGCCGCCACTACTTTTGTCACAATTGTTACCTTCTTTTTCCTTGTTTCTTTTATGAAAAATGCAATTCCTAATAGGATATCTGATTGGCTGAATTTGTACATGACTTCTCCCTGGCTGTATCAGAGGGCTGGTAGAGTAAGGACCAGGATCCCTGGGTATTCATGGTGAGAGGTAGTGAGTAAGAGGTGAAGTTAACAATTACTCTTTTGCTAAGCCTACCCATAGTGGGGGAGAGATGTTTTCTCCAAACTGGGATACTAGTAGGATAAGATATAGATTCTGGACAGCTTCTCTTCTGAACCCACTCTAATCAGGCTTTTATACTCATCTATTTACTGAAATGATTTATCATGGTCACTGATTAAAAATAAATTGCCACACTCAGTGGTTAATTCTCAGTCTTCATCTTATCTGCCTTTTTAGCAGTATTTCTCATAGTTGATCATTCCTTCCTCCATTGAACAGTTTATTCACCTGACTTCCAAGGTATATGTTGACTGTATTTTCTCTTTAGTCATTAATTAGCAATCTATTTTGCTGGTTCTTCTTTATCTCTGTGCCTTATAATTGCTAGAGTGTTCTAGTCCCCATTCCTTGGAACTCTTCTTCATCTATTCTTATTCCCTTGATGATCTCATCTACTTTCATGGTTTTAACCACCATCTTTACCCATAAATTTGTATCTTTAGCTTAGAGTCTTCCCTGAAGGCTGTCATCAAATTAGCTAACTACCTGGTATTAATTTTCACTTGGATTTCTTAAGAGAATCTTCAATTTAAAATATCCAAATATAGGGGCGCCTGGGTGGCTCAGTGGGTTAAGCCGCTGCCTTCGGCTCAGGTCATGATCTCAGGGTCCTGGGATCGAGCCCCGCATCGGGCTCTCTGCTCAGCAGGGAGCCTGCTTCCTCCTCTCTCTCTGCCTGCCTCTCTGCCTGCTTGTGATCTCTGTCAGGTGAATAAATAAAATCTTTAAAAAAAAATAAAAAAATAAAATAAAATATCCAAATATAACTCTTGATCCTGCTCCAAACTTTTCCCTCTTTCCCACTTGAGTAATTACAGATCCCATTAGAAATCTTTTTTTAATTGTGTTATGTTAGTCACTATATAATACATCATTAGTTTTTGGTGTAGTGTTCCAAGATTCATTGTTTACATGTAACACCCAGTCCTCCATGCAATATGTGCCCTCCTTAATACCCACCACCGCTCACCCATACCCCACCCACCTCCCCTCTAAAACCCTCAGTTTGTTTCTCAGAGTCCACAGTCTCTCATGGTTTTCTCCCCCTCCGATTTACTCCCCTTCGCTTTTCCTTTCCTTCTCCTAATGTCCTCCGTGTTATTCCTTGTGTTCCACAAGTAAGTGAAACCATATGATAATTGACTATTTCTGCTTGACTTACTTCACTCAGCATAATTTCCTCCAGTCCTGTCCATGTTGATACAAAAGTTGGGTATTCATCCTTTCTGATGGCTGAGTAATATTCCATTGTATATATGGACCACATCTTTATCCATTTGTCTGTTGCAGGGCATCTCAGCTCTTTCCACAATTTGGCTACTGTGGATATTGCTGCTATTAACATTGGGGTAGAGGAGGAACCCCCAACAGAGGAAAAATTTAGAATTCTTATTGTTATTATGTTTAAAATATATCCAGAATATGACCATTTCTCACCACATCTACGGCTATCATTTTCATCCAGAGCACAATCTATACTCACCTGGATTATTGAAAGAGCCTATTAATTGGTTTCTCTGCTTCCACCCTTCTGTATGGCCTATTCACCTTACAGCCATCAACATGACCTTCTTAGAACATAAACCAAGTCATAGTACCCTTAGGGTTAAAATCTTTCAGTAGCTGAGTTATTTGACCCAGGATTCACATGTAACACTGACTGGGAAGTTTTAACCAAGTTATAGTATAGAATACTTGCTGCTTAACAAATCTGTTGCTTAGTAAATGGACAAAAGTTCTTAACAAATGGACTAGGCTCCAGTAAGGCTGATCTAATTCTTTGTGACATTGATCAGAGAAGGTAAAAAATATACAAAGATATTTTAAAAAATAGCCTTTCTCTTATGACTTGGGGAAGTGAAATGTGTTATGTGTCAGAGACCAAGAGGTTGAGGAGAAAATGACTTCAGTAGAAATGTAAGTTATAGAAACTGCATAAAGGGATCACTACCAGTTAATTAGAGAATTCTGAGAATGCAGAGTTAATGTCTTCATTTACTCTGGGTTCATTTCAATCTTGAAGTAGAACATGTTGCTGTGGAAAGATTCACAGAGGTCATGGATATCCAGATGAATAACTAGAAGTGATCTGGCTGAAAATTTGCTAAATTTAGTGCACTGACAAGGACGATTTGGGGTCTTTATGTTCTGAGTTTGCATGTGTACAAGAAAATAATAGGGTTAAAGATAAGTTATGCAGGTCAACAAAGTAGCCACAGATATTGGCTGAATCTGAAAGGAACATGAAATAAATGGAATTCCTAATGAAAATGGTTAATGAAATGCCTAATATGAGAACTGAGTTTGTATTTAGAAGATGTGGCAATTATTGGGTGGCAAGCACATAGGCAGAAATGTAGATAATGATCCATACGTCCAGTATCTTGAGAAAAGGAATGTGTGCAAATGTGAGTGAGTGAGCAGACAGGACATATAGAAACAGTAGTTATTGGAACAAATGATTTCAACAGATTAGGAAATTAAGTATACAGCTGAAAAGGGAAAAAATTGAATTGATCATTTGTGACATAATCCTGAGACTTTAATCAGGATATTACCTAGCTGATGTGTTCGCATTAGAAGAGAAAGCTGGGAATTGCTTTTTCTTCTTTTTGATTTATAATGCAACCTAAATTGACTTCTGAATAAACTCACCAAAGAGGTAAGCCTGATAAGATTAATATTGAGGTCATTATTTACTGACATCAGAAAAAATATTGCTAATTGTTTCCTCTTATGGTATCAGTAGGAGAGAAGAACCTTGTAGATGATTAGCTTTCAATAAAGGGAAGGCCACTGGAATTAAAATGACAGTTTCATTTTTTGTCTTAGCAATGAAACAAAGACCAAATAGAAGGAGAGGACTGCACATGTCTGCAGTGCATAAAGAGGGAAACAGAATAATTTAATACTGATAATAGTACTGACTAGTACAACTCAATCCAGTACATATTTATTGGGCATCTACTATGTGATAGGCATCATGTTAGAGGCACTAGGGGATTAAAAAAAATGACACAGCTCCTGCCTCAAGCTGTTTGCAATTATCCTAATGATAGGGAAAATAGCAAAATCTGTGGAGTTTATGTATGACCAGAGGAGTACAAGTTATCACTGTTGTGTGAGCCAAAAGCAGGGTGTAACTGGAAGAGAAGAGGGGTTTCTCCTCCACTGATATAGCTTGGAGCCTGTGGGGGCTGACAGGGAAGATGATAAGGAGGAAGCATTTCACAGTGGTGTGCACATTGACTGGGTAGCCGTGATGGCACAGATGTCCTGTGAGAATGTGTAGGAAAGTTGCTGTTTGTCAGTTGCCCAGGGGACTCACTACTCTTCCTGACCCTGAAACAGAGAAATCTGGAAGGGCTAGCGCTTCAGTAGGTATTGGGATTCTTGTGTTTTTAATTCGGCCTCCCTCTTGCTTGTCATCATGCTCAAGGATTGCCTGATTGCTAGCTTATTTCCCAAGGGGCCTTTGTGAGGCCTGTTGGCTTTTACTATCTATCTATCTATCTATCTATCTATCTATCTATCTATTTATTTATTTAGTAGTGCTATTGTGTCCTCACTGATGTTCTATAAACACTTGGCGTATAAACTTTACCCTGTATAACAGAAATGCAAAAAGTACAAATACTTCAGAAGCAGTAACCTGCAAATTACTGCATGGTTATTTAAAAATCATTTATATCTATGTATTAAGGCAGGACTCCTAGCCAGTTGGTGAATGGACCAGCTAGTCATTGTGCTTACTCATGGGTGCTTTCATTATGTATTGTGTTATAGTCACTCTCTGTAGGACTGGCCAGGTTAGCTTTTTGCTATGGGGTAAGTAGAAGATGATAAATCAAGGGAAATAAGGTGAAGAAAACCTGAAGGAAAGAAGAATAGGATAGGACAAACTGGCCTAGAAAGAATAAATAAAATAAAGGAGTATCAAAATTAGGAGCAAATAACAAGGGAAGAGGGATAGTAGGGTGGCAGTAGGGTGGCAGGGTGTTTGGAGACATAATCATTTTAAATAGATAGCAGAGTCTTGGGTTAAGAAAATAAATACAGGGAGACAATCTGAGGGTTTTGAAAGGGGGGGTGGGAGGTTGGGGGAGCCTGGTGGTGGGTATTATGGAGGGCACGTATTGCATGGAGCACTGGGTGTGGTACATAAACAATGAAATCTGTTACACTGAAAAGAAATTAAATAAAAATTAAAAAAAAATAAATACAGGGAGAAAAGAAGAGAGAGGAGAAAGCTTCGGAGCTACTATGGGAATAAAGGATATAGAGGATGTTTGATTACCTTGGAGTCCACAGACTAAGGCCATAAGGCTGATGTGAAATTACTAGGTTTCTTTTAGGACCAAGGACAGGATTATAGGGCTTACATACAAACTCTTGAACAGCTCCAGGGATATTCTGATTCAATTTACCTATAATATGATTCTTGGATGACAGCTTTTATTCATTTGGGATATTATGCAAGTTTTCAAAAACCCTAATATAATGGACAATATTCCTTGATTGTGGCAAGAAATATGTGTCTGGTCCTCCAGGCAGCAGTCACCTCATTCTGCATGGCAGTTCACAGGAGTTAAGAGAGAATATTGTAAATTGCACTTTTGAACCTGGCCTCTCAGTTCCCATCCAGGCAGGCAGGCCAGGCTGAAGTGAACATGGGTTCAGCACAGGTGAATACTGATAAAAAAAATAACATGTGCAAGTCTTCTCTGTCAATAACAAAGCTCATCTTTTTGTGCCAGCAAGGTACTGCAAAGAGCCCACATTTCAAATTCAGTTAATCTCAAAATAATTCAAAAATCAAAGAGCTTATTCAACTATCAAGATATACCAGATTGACTCACTGTGTATTATTAATACAAGAGACTCTGTGGGGAGGGTAAGGGAAGAATCCAATATTAGAATCAGTAAAAGCAGCACTAGTTTTTGTTCAATTTAAATTGTTTTCAGACTACACAACTGTACTCTGAATACTAAAAGATATTGCCAAAGAATAGTTGATGATGGCATCATTTACATTCTCAGCTAGGAGTAAAATATAGCAACTTGATCTCTGCAATTAAGTGGCCCTTGCTTCTCCCTCACACTTCAGAGCTTCCATCTCCTTGGTTTCTTCTTTTAGTTCTGAATTTCACACTCTGTCCCTACTGCAGCCGCTGTGGTACAAAATGCTAGTAGGGAAATGGGCAGAGGCATCAGGTTTGCAATTTGTTACAATATTAATACCTTCAGAGTATTTGTGTGTGTGTGTGTGTGTGTGTGTGTGTGTGTGTGTGTGTGTGTAGTTAACACTTTGGTTTGTTCCAATATTCCCCCTACCCCATTCTCTCAACAGTCTCTCTCACAACAGAGGGGAAAGGGCTACTCTTAACCTTAATTCTTTGAAACTCACTTCCTTCACCTGTAAAATATAGGTGAGAATATAGGCAAGAGTCATACCCTGCATAACATAATAAAAATTGCATATGTTATTTAAAAAAAGATTCATACCCTGCCAGGTTCTCACTAAATATTAGCATTTACCTCTAGATGTACCCTTTCCTAGTTTAATTGGTACTGAGAGAGGTAAAAGCATTTGCTTAAGGACACAGTCCTGTGGATGTCAGAGTTGTTAGCTCTACAAATATACCCACTGTACATTGCCTATGTACTAATAGAAGCTTAGTGAGTGGGGTAGGGGAGAAGAACTGACTTCCTTAGAAATTATTTTGCACAGGGGTGCTTGGGTGGCTCAGTCAGTTAAGCGTCTGACTTTTAATTTTGGCTCAAGTCATTATCCTGATCAGGGTCCTTAGATTTAGCCCTGTGTCAAGCTCCACTCTCAGCAGGGAAGCTGCATGAGATTCTTTCTTTTTCCCTTTCTCCTCCTCCCCCAATTGTGCAGGCACTCTCTAAAATAAATATATAAATCTTTAAAAAGAAATTATTTTGTACAGGTGTGCCCATTACCATAGAGTAATTGTTCAATTTTGATGTAAGACACAGAAGGCAAACTTGTCCAAAGAGTTAAAGGAGGGTAGTTAATGTCTCCTTACTCTGAAAGGGGTGCTGAGGTTAAAGACTGTCCTCCAATCATTTTTTTCCTTTTTTCCTTTTCCTCCCCTTTCCTTCCCTCCCTCCCTTTCTTCCATTCCCTCTTTCTTCCTTTCCTTTCCTTTCCCTCCCTTTCCTTTCCTTCCCTTCCCTTCCCTTTCCTTGCCCTGCCCTTCTTTCCTTTCCTTCTTTTAAAGATTTTATTTATTTGAGAAAGAGAGAAAAAAACCAGGGGGAGGGGCAGAGAGAGAGAATGAGGGAGAGGGAGAAGCAGACTCCCTGCTGAGTTCAGAGCCCTATGTGGAGCCTGATCCCATGACCCTGAGATCATACCGGAACCTGAGATCACACCCGAGGTAAAGTCGGATGCTTAACCAGCTGAGCCACCCAGGTGCCCCCATTTCTATTTAATAAAGGTCCACAATCTGTTATCCACAATTCCAAAATCTGAGGTCTGAAAACTGAGCCCTGTGTGTGTGTGTGTGTGTGTGTGTGTGTGTGTGTGTGTGTCTATTTTTAAATTGATACCCAAACTCATTTGATAGTAAACTCTTTCCTGGTCTGATTTATGGGGGCTTTTATATTCTTTATTAATCCAATTTAGAGTGAATATATCTTTGTTTCACTAGAGGTATATTTATGTGTTTGGTTATGGGATGCTGTTCCCAATCTTGCTGGGGTGCAATTTATAGTATGTGCCCCATATTCTCTTTCTCAAATCTGAAAAATACTTCAAATTCTGAAGTACTTATGGACTCAAAGGTTTTAGATGAGTAATTCTTGACTTAGAGATACATATTTAGTACCTTTCCTATGCCAGGTATTGTGTGAGGTGATGGGAAAGTGACATGGGATGAGAATGATGATGATGCTACTAAAACTTTTACAGTACTTGCTCCATGCTGGGCACTAGGAAGTGCTTATATGAAGTCTTTTCTTTACCAGTAATGCTTACAACAAACTTTTGTAGTGGATACTATGTAACTCATGCTTCCTGTCCTCAAGAGGCTCACAGCCCTAGGAGGGAAACAGTAGCTCTGTGACAGATGCTAAAAGAACTCTATAAGGAAAATGTATGCACTTCAGCCCAACACCCAGTGCTATCTATTGCCACATACTTGTGTATAATGGAGCAGGAAAAAGGCCCAGGACCAATGGGAGAGGAGGTGGCAGTGATGGAAAAGGATAAGGAAGAGGTGGCAGATTGGCCCAGGGAATCATGATGTATCGAACAATTACAATTAGGGACAGAATGTCAGTCAGATAGGGAACTTAAATGTTAAGAATATGTTGCTTATTTGAGGTTCTGGTTATGAGCCTTTAATGTCTTAATATAGGTTACTGTAACAGTTAAGAGTTTATTTAAAAACCTGACATGTTAGCTTTGGAAGACTTAGTAAGGGGGCATTTGAATATGTCACCTCATATTTCTCACATCTCATATTTCTCAGCAACTCTTTCCAAAGGCATGATTTGAGATGAAACCTCAAGACTCAAGATTTCCTAAGGGTCAAGAACCTTTAAACCTAGGACCCAAGAATGGTTGCCCAACTTCTCCCAAGTGAGTATGGCCCTGCCCATAAGTATATCAGATAATGCCTTCCCAAGTTGCAGGGCTAGATTTAAGTTCTGAGATGTAAAAGGGAATCCAACCTGATGTAGCACCTGCCTGTTTCCAGTGGAACTTTCTTTTTAATTGCTCCTGCTTAATGCAAGACCTGATCAATGTTGTTCAGGTGACCATCAATTACAGATCTTGCCTTGCAGCAGGCCATGCTCCCTCCTTTCCCTTGCAGATAACTGAGGGGCTGAAGCAATTAAGAGTGATATGCTACATCGCAACCATCATTCCCATAAATAAGAAGATATGAGCACACAAAGCATCCTCAGTTCTTTTTTTTTTTAAAGATTTTTTATTTTATTTATTTGACAGAGAGAGATCACAAGTAGACGGAGAGGCAGGCAGAGAGAGAGAGAGGGAAGCAGGCTTCTTGCTGAGCAGAGAGCCCGATGTGGGACTCGATCCCAGGACCCTGAGATCATGACCTGAGCCGAAGGCAGCGGCTTAACCCACTGAGCCACCCAGGCGCCCAGCATCCTCAGTTCTTAATTGATAATTCTCGTGAGCTGGCCAGACAGGGGCCATTGATATATTTGGTGCTCTCACTTTTCCTTTCCTCCTTGGGATTAGGTACGGCAGCTGGTAGGGCCATTAGCCTATTGGTGAATTCTGGCTTGCAGCCTGCTTGTTTGTCAGAACAGATTCCTAGAGCACACAGTGGGTAGTACAGGACAGGCAGAGGG
The DNA here is from genome assembly GCF_902655055.1 of Lutra lutra. Lineage (NCBI taxonomy): Eukaryota > Metazoa > Chordata > Mammalia > Carnivora > Mustelidae > Lutra > Lutra lutra. Next base: position 21,924,426 of record NC_062296.1, read on the forward strand.
AGGGTATCTGGGAACTAGCAGTGGCCATTTGGTGAGGCAGAGGATTGGGGGCTAACCTAACTGTTGGTTGTAGGAATGAGCTGAACTAAGCTGGTAGGAGGATATCTGCAACAATTATAATAACATCAACAGTAGTTATCATTATTGTTAGTGTTCTAATGAATATAATGACATCTAGCATTGCTTAAATACCTACTCTGTGCTAGGGGCTTTATACTCATTATTTCATTTAATGGTCTCAAGGACCCAACATGGTATGACTCATCATCCCTAATTTACCTAATACTACACAGCTAAATTGTTACAGGGTCTGGATTCAACCTCAAGTCTATTTCTGTCCAAAGCACATGCTCTTTAGACTGTCCATTCAGAAAAGGGTCATACAATGGAGGTAATTGCATGGAATTCTCTGGAAGCAGAATTGGTTTGAGGGGGTAGAACAACCTGGTAGCTGCCCAAGGAATCATGCTATATTGTGTATTGCTGTAGCACTGGACAGTTTGGAAGTGTGGAAACAATTAACTCAGGTTTACACTCATGAACCCATGTTATTGGCTTTAGTCCATCCAAAGGAGACATAGGTCTTGAAAGAAAATAAAAATAACCCCTTACTAGGTTTAACATATATCCGTTGAGTATTTTTGCAATACATATACAAGTTGTAGGAAGTACCAGAGGCTTTGCCACCAGTATTCAGAACTGCAAGTTGCTTAAAGTGACAGTAGCAGTTAGTTGAAAATCTGAACGAGAATAACATGTGATCTAACGTTGTATGCAAGGAATGAATGAATGACTTTCCTGTCATAATTTTAAATACTTTTAATATGACTCACAATAAATTTTCTGGTCTCCAAAATTACATTAATTACATTAATCTCCTTAATATAAACATAAAGAGGTATTAATTTTATTAATAGAGTATCAATTCATTTGTTTTTATATTTCTTTATACAATTTTCTTTTTTCTTCTTACCTTTTGCTCTCTATTTTCCTCCTTCCAGCCTTTCCTCCCTACCACCCTCTTCTTCCAATGCCCTGTCTCAGTAGTGTACCTCAGCACTGTAGCCCCCATTAGTAGTTGCTGAGCCTACTCTTTATGTGTATTACTTGGGCATCTCAATTCTGGGAACTGGTGCCATTCTCTGCCATGGCAGTGGAAAACCCATGCTGTCTGATTCTTACAGAAGATGAAGTGCCATCACCATGGAAAGAAAATGTTTTCTCAGAAAAGGGGATACCAGGTGCTCCGGTAGCATTCTGTTCCTCACAAAGCAAGCCTTTGAAAGGAAAATGTGTGGCTTGTATGTTACATCTTGAGGTTTTTCCCTTCCTTCCTCCACTCTCACCCCAATCTTCCCAGAGATCTTGACTTGTCAGTAGATGATGCTCTTAAAATCCTTTTATCCACCCATGTGGGCAGTACCACTGGCAAAATGTCAGGGAGTCTATGTTAGCAATGTTAGCATCCTGATGTCACACAGTGGCACCCAGTAAAGCCAAGGGACAGGTAGAAAAAACAATTCTGGTGGCATGGAAAATGAGAAACATTATAAAGAACCAATACATTGCAAAACTGATTGAGAATAAAATTTTGAATGTTTAGAACTGAAAGGAATCTTAGAAATCATTAATCTAACCCCATGTTTGTATATAAACAGGAGACTGAGGTCCAGAGAGGGAAGGGGTTTACTAGACATATACAATGAGTGTCTATGCCAGAGTAGTCCCTAAACCCTGTGTTCTAACTCCCAGAGGAGGGTTATTTCCCTACCTTCTGAATATAGGCATTATATAGGTCTGAAGGAACTGAATGTGACTATCACCTGAAACAGCACCAGTTAAAGCCTGGTCCCCTGAACTTTCTTTCTACTTGTATACTCTGTTCTCCCTAGATAAATGTGATCTAAGTAACTCAGTGATCTAGCTAGGAAATTACTTTGCTGTTGAGGATTATTCTAGAATCCAAGTGTATAGGGTTCAGATAAGTATAACTCCCTGCTTTTAAACAGTCGTCTCTTAGCAAAAAAAAAAAAAAAAGTAGAGGGTTTAGACACAAATTGTTTGTTGGTATTTGCAATATTAATGGAACTGAAAGAAGCAATATTAATAAAGACAGTGGCACTGTGGACAGGGACCTGGCTCCACACTTATTGATTTGTCTCTGAGACCCTGCAGATAATAGGGGAAGTGGCATTTATCTGACATTGTCTTGTTTCATTGTTAGGGTTCTTTCCCCCATATGCTTTAGTTTGTTACATAAAGGGGACTGGGTACTTTTGGCTATTATGTGGTAGACTATTTATATTCATTTAGAGAATCGTGATTGGTTTTTTAATTCCCAGCCTTCTTTGAAACAAATTCTAGGCTAAATGTTTGGCCATTTTAGGTTTATTGAATAATAAAAAAAAAATGGAGCTGGTTGGGAATTTCACATTGATCTCTCCATAGGCTTTATTTTAGACAGAGGGCCAGGACCAAAACATGACTTGTTTAAGGTCAACAATAAGTTAATGCTGAGTCAGGATTAGAACTCAGATCTTATGACTCCTAGAACAGTATGCTTATTGGTGTAAGGAAGTATTTTCATGAGTTTTTGATAATGGGTTTTCATATCATAATTATTCTCAAAATATTCACAGTTTCTGTGATTCTATTGTATGACGCATTTCTGGAATGCTGTTTAGCTCCAGATATGGGCTTCTATCTTGTGTCTATTACTGATATGTTGTGTGACTTTAAGCAAGTCTCTTAAACTCTCTGTGTCTTGTTTCCCTCAATGGTAAACTAATACTTGTCTCATTTAGCTTACCAAATTCTTGGAAATCTCAGACAAGATGGTGGATGGGAAAACACTTTGCAAAGTGTAAAATATTATGCAGATGAGATTACAATAGTATTAATGCCTTTAAAATACCTCTAGAGAACTTTTGCATTCAGCAATGGAAGACTACTAGCTTTTAGGGCCACGTTATGGCTTTTAGGCAGTTTTATCTTTATGAACTCTTTCCTCCATTAAAACTTTTAAAAAATTATATTTTAGGGGCACCTGGGTGGCTCAGTGGGTTAAAGCCTCTGCCTTCGGCTCAGGTCATGATCTCAGGGTCCTGGGATCGAGCCCCGCATCGGGCTCTCTGCTCAGCAGTGAGCCTGCTTCCTCCTCTCTCTGCCTGCCTCTCTGCCTACTTGTGATCTCTCTCTCTGTCAAATAAATAAATAAAATTTTTAAAAAAATTATATTTTATAACTGAATTATAAAAATTAACATATTAACATTGCATATGAAAACATTTTCTCCAAACTAAAAGTTTATTTTTTTTGTTTTGATTTTATAAGAAATTAAGGGGCACCTGGGCCTACCTTTGGCTCAGGTCATGATCTCAGGGTCCTGGGATCAAGCCCCACGTTGTCGGGCTCTCTGCTCGGCAGGGAGCCTGCTTCCCCCTCTCTCTGCCTGCCTCTCTGCCTACTTGTGAGCTCTCTCTCTGTCAAATAAATAAGTAAAATCTTTAAAAAAAAAAGGAAATTAAAACATTTTTTACGGGCCCCTAAAAATATTGTGGGTCTTAGGCATAATCTCTATTGTGTTTAATGAATAAGTCAGTCCTACTAGTTTGGACCAAACTTGCAAATGAGTATAAAGTATAAATAATATTTATTTTAAGATTAAACAAGGGAAGAATTAGTAGACCAACACCAAAAGAACAGAGAACCAAAAGAACAGAGAACACATTTCTCATTAGCATATTTCACGATTCCGAAAGTGCAGCTAAGAGACTAAGAAACTGAGGAGAACTTATAACTCCCAGAGTCTGAGGGACAGAATTGAAAGTCAGGACCCATTAAAGAGAAGGGTGTCTGGTAAAGCTTCAGTTTTGGATTGGGACGCTGAAGGGCAACATTGTAGGTGTAAGAGAAAACTGGAGATGGACTAGCCTCTAAAAAGACTGAAGCCTAGCATCTAGTTATTTTAATATCTGATTGAGTTAAAATGATATGGGGTTGTTAGTGCCCTTGGACTATTAATGCTTGCCAAAAACAAATGTAAATTGTCTCTGGAGGAAGACAATATCATCTAAAGCCTCAAATCAGTTTTATAATTTTTCACACATGATGTCTTAGACATTTAGTCAAAAATAACGAGTCGTAGAAAGAGATAATAAGACATGACCAAAAATGAACATAAACCAGAGATAATAGAAACAGATCCACAGGGGCCCCAGATAATGGATTTATCAGATACAAACTTTAAAATAAGTATGATTGATGTATTTAAAAAACTAAAATGTCTACAGATGGGATGTTTTATTCTAGACCTGAGATTATGTTCAGAAATCTATGTGGATCTGTAGGGAGACCTTTGTCAGTTTGGAGCATTTGCCACATCCATTCCCTGTATGTGGATTTTATGCTGTAGAAGCCTGTGTGAGATGTTGCCATCCATGTGAAGTTTGGTTTTCCACAGATGCTTATGGCTCTCTTGAAGATTTAGGGTCCCATGTTCCTTTTCAGGTGTACACCATAGTGCTCATTTTAATATGCCCCCCTTGAAAATTCAGATTTTAAGATCATTTGTAGAACATTGGATTTTTATTATCTTTGGATAGACAGTAAAACAAAATTATAGGAGGAATGTCAAGTCTAGTTAAGAAACTGAATTTTTATAAAACAGTTCTTGGATAGCCCTTTTTTTTTTTTTTTACATCTACCTTCCTACAAATAATATCTTAATTAAAACTGGTCCAAGGGAGTCTTTTTACTAAAGCAGTTTATTAGCAGTTATTTTACATTTAATACTTGATAGAGTTCTTTTTCTTTAATCTTTCTTGGAAAGGTAGACTTTGCACAGGTTCAGATTAATCCTAATCCTAAATAATCTAATTTGGCAAAGACTTATTCCTATAAAGAGCAACTCTAAAATATCCCTTTTCTTGGATTCCCCCACTGACCCTTTAACAAAACAGAGAGGATAAAAATGATTTTTTAATAGGGTCCGGAAAAAAATGGTAAATATTTTGAGACATGGTTCCCATTATTCTTCTAAGGAAGACTACTCACAGCTGAAGGAAGTAATTTGCTTTTTCATCTAGGTATGACCCAGAATGTTAGAAAAGAATTGGGCAGGGAAGAATTTAGAATTATCACTTCAGAGACAGTTTCAACTGACTAAAATCAAACTATTTCCCATTGGAAGAGACCAAAAGATATCCAGTGGACACCAGCAACACAAGTGTGCTGTTCCCTCTCCTTTCTTCCTTTTACCTCCTCCCTTTTCCACCTTCTTCCTGTTTCTGGATGTTGAGTTCTCCCTCATCAAGCTGTCCTTAGTTTGAATAATCTGCTGCTTTCTGAATTATGTGCCCTTTTGCTGTGTTGTGTTCTCTGGTGGGAAAAAATTAGCCCTAAAGATATATTTCTATGGCTATTTTATTTCTCTCCCAGGAGACTTACTCATTTTCCCATAGAACATAGCATGGGTACCACTATTCCAATTCAGAAGGAGATCACAACATTAATTCAGGAGGATTTGTATTTTTTGAGCTATTGCTATTGTTCATAAATCATATGTAACCACATTGCTGAAAGACACGCAGACCTATTATTAACTGGATATGATAGAATTTAGCTCACTACCCTGTCATTCTGACAAAAATGACCAAGAAATGAATAGCTCTTTACTGAGGACCATTTACATAGGAGTTCACATTAAGGACTAAAGGGAGATATAGAAGAAAGCACAGCAAGGGATTCTGTCTTTACAGGAATTTGTGACCAAATAGGGGAGAATAGATACATGTGAGGAAATGGCTTGAGGCCTTTGCTCTTCTCTATGTTTGGACCTCATCCCTTTAGCCCCCACTGTGCTTAACATAGCGCCTAGTATATTTTTGCCACTGAATGAAGGAGAATTGAATACATTAAAGAAATGAATTAGTGTGAGTACTAATTCAGCATAAAGCCTACGTACCTCTGAGACAGAGCTCATCCAAGGAGAGCTAATGTAGTACTTATAAGGAGGCAGTGAAATTTGATGGCTCGCTGACCATCAACTCAGCAGTAGGTTTTACCCTTTCATGAGGTAATTTATTCTTTGAGAATATGATAAAATATCTGAACACTTGCTCTAGAAAAATACATGAATGCACATGTGTACTAACATTTGAATGCAAGTTAGTCTTCCTGTAGATTCCTTTAAGGTCCATAGTTCCCTGCTTAGGAACCCTTACTCTACTGGGTGCTTATTATGAGTCAGGCACTGTGTGCAGGATATACTGGGTATTGTGAGAGCCCAGAAGAGAAGTATTTATCCTGACCTGGTGATTCAGAGCAGGCTTCCTGGAGAGGTAAAGACTGATACAGACACCTGAAGAATGGGCAGGATAGAAATACTAATAATTCGTCACAAGACACCTTTTAGAGAGGACTTTCCTGTCTACCTTGTTGAAAATAATACCCTATTTTCTATTCATTACTCTTTCTTCATTTTTTTCTAGCACTTGTCACAATATGTCTTTGTACTTTTTTTGTTTCATTTACACATTTATTTTCAATCCCTCAACTAGAATATAAATGCCAGCCACAAAGGTAAGTGAATTCTGTTATGTACACCACTGTCTACTCAGAATCTGAAATGGTGCTGGCAGACATTCTCAATTATTTGCTGCACGAATGAAGTGTTCCTAAGCATATGGAACAACTTGAACTAAGGCACAGGGACACAAGAGAGTGTGTGAGGACTATGAACAATTCAGCGTACCTAGAGGATTAAATGTAAGAATGAGAATAAAGAAGAATAAAGAAGAAATGAGTGTACAGGTTATAGAGAACCTTGTTAAGGAACTTTCACTCTCTGTAGTTCTACTCTAGAGAGCAAATCCATATAGTCATTCATAGGGATGCGATCCTAACTTCTAAGAGAAAGAACTGGGGGTGTAGTGGAACAGGGAACAAAGTAGGAAAAAGGAAGTCCAATAAAGTCTTACTTAGGATGTTCTGTCATAGGAACCCTACAATTGCTCCTTGCCTGTGACTCTGGTTGGGGTCTCTAATTATGGGCTGGTATTTTGGACTTATGCTCTGTTAATAAGAATAATGACCACTATAGAGCATCTGATGTGTTCATCATCTACTCCTCCCAAGGCTTATAAAGTTCTGCCTTCTTTTAGTTCTCCCCTTAAATCCCTATGCATTTCTTTTCAATCTTCACTGTCCCCTCTTACTTTGCCCACTCCCTAAATGTAGTGGTTTCTCAGTGTTTGTTCCTTGGCTTCTCTATCTTCTCACTCCATCCTCCTCACCTAAATTAGCTGGAAGTAAATGTCTTCAGAGTAGAATGAATTAAGGAGTTTCTAGGCCAGGGTATGATTACATAGAAATTGAAAATGTCACCCTGGACAGAAGTCTGTATGGAAGGAAATATTAGATCAAAAGCTTCTGCACAGCAAAGGAAATAGTCAACAAAACAAAGAGGCAACCCATGGAATGGGAGGAAATATTTGCAAATGACAATACAGACAAAGGGCTGATATCCAGGATCTATAAAGAACTCCTCAAACTCAACACACACAAAACAGATAATTCTGTCAAAAATGGGCAGAAGACATGAACAGACACTTCTCCAATGAAGACATATAAATGGCTAACAGACACATGAAAAAACGTTCATCATCACTAGCCATCAGGGAGATTCAAATCAAAACCACATTGAGTATTTACCCTAAAGATACAAACGTGGTGATCCGAAGGGGCACATGCACCCGAATGTTTATAGCAGCAATGTCTACAATAGCCAAACTATGGAAAGAACCTAGATGTCCATCAACAGATGAATGGATAAAGAAGATGTGGTATATATACACAATGGAATACTATGCAGCCATCAAAAGAAATGAAATCTTGCCATTTGCGACGACGTGGATGGAACTAGAGGGTATCATGCTTAGCGAAATAAGTCAATCGGAGAAAGACAACTATCATATGATCTCCCTGATATGAGGGAGAGGAGATGCAACATGGGGGGTTGAGGGGGTAGGAGAAGAATAAATGAAACAAGATGGGATTGGGAGGGAGAGAAACCATAAGTGACTCTTAATCTCACAAAACAAAGTGAGGGTTGATGGGGGGAGGGGGGCTGGGAGAGGGGGGGTGGGGTTATGGATATTGGGGAGGGTATGTGCTATGGTGAGTGCTGTGAAGTGTGTAAACCTGGCGATTCGCAGACCTGTACCCCTGGGGATAAAAATATATGTTTATAAAAAAAAAAAACCACATTGAGATACCACCTTACACCAGTTAGGAAGGAAATACTAGAAACACAAGGTGGTGGAGGGACCTGGGGTGAACGATGCAATGTGGAAGATGAGAAGTTGAAGGTGTACTTGGACTACAGCAAGAACCTCAAATAGTGGCAAATGAAGGAAGGTGATGGAACAATGGAAGGCTAGGCAGCTGAGATAAATGTGGAGAAGTCAGCACTGTGGTCTTGGTTCTGAGAGGACAAGGAAAAGGGACATCCTTTTGGAATGGTTACAAGAGAAGCAGAGATCTGAGGAGTAAGCTAGCAGGCAGTAGGTAAATCACAGGGCAGAGGGAGTATTGTGGGGGAAAGGTAGAAAATATAATAAATGCTACTGGAAGTAGAGAAAGGCTCCAGAGGGTACAGTGAAATAGATCAGAGGAACTACAGAAAGCATAGGAATGTGACACAAAAGGGGATGGACCAGTTTGGACATGGCTGGAAATAAAGTAAGCAAAACTAGATTTGACAGTTTTATTCTGTGAGCAAGACTGATGGTAATGAGCATGAAGAACACAAAACACCAAGACTTCAAACTGGGACCCAGTTGAGAGGTAGGCAGTTCGTGCCCTAGGAGGAAGGAAACCGGTGTAATTGATAAGAGCTAGCTAGACATCCCATGAGATCTTGGTGAGACTGAGGCCTGTGCTGAAGTTTAGAGCTGCATCAATATGCTTATCTAGGCTCCCGAATAATGATGTCAGTACAGCTTTTTTGAGTTGTGACATCCCATATCAAAGACTTTGATTCAAGGAGAAGAGCAAAGTGTCCTCCCAATACAATTACTGGTGATGGATGGATTCCCTATCACTGTAGATTGGCAGTATCTCCAAATGCCTTTGTCTGAACATAAATGAAAGAGTATTTTCAGAACTGGGGGGTATAGGAGGGAGGAGAAGGAGCTGAGCTCATTTTGTTAGGTTTCCTTCTAAGCCAGCCTTAAACAAGAGGAATTGTTCACAGTACTTTGTATTTCCCTGTCTTTCCTCTAGATGGCCTCATTGGTGCCTGCCCACAGTGTGTGGGGCCTTCCTGTGCCTCTTCCTTTTTAACCAGGGCTGCTTATAGTAACCAACCCTGGTTCAAACTATGGCCAGGCTCTGTTCTACACCTTTCTCTTCCTTTATTCCAACACTGATTCTTTGCCTCCAAGGCCTTACTCTTTATTCCCAGGGTGTTCCCCTGGTAGCTATTAAGTGAATTGGTGCTAAGGTAGTTAAGTCTAATAAGAAGTTAATGTCTTCATGCTCCCAGGGGTTTTTCCATTTCACTTACCACCCCCCCCCCATTGACTGTAATGATGAGAATTGGAAGCTCTAGAGTAGAGAAAGGAAGGTAAGGAAAGGCTTCCTGGATGTCAAATTAAACCAGCAAGACATACAACTGCTGCTGATTTCACTGAGGTGAAGACCTGATTCTGTTTTCCAGAGTACTTGGAATTAGTCCTGGTTCCCTGTGGTCTAGAAGTAATGACACCCCAAATTTCTTCATACAACAACTTGAAAGTTTTGAGTTTTTAATCCATGGCCCATGTATTTAGGCCTCTGTGAATTGTGTGGTTATTTTTTCTCTTCCTCAGAAACTTTATACTCCAGCCTGCTTGAGGCATAAATAAGCTAAATCTTGCAAAGAACCTTAGAAAGCTACTTCTGCCTAAAATCAATGAAAAGAAGCTTTGAAAATAGACCCATTAAGTGGTTTTAACTCTGCATGAAAAACCGTGTAATCAGATAAATCTAATTCTTGCACAGGCTGAAACCCGAGTTTTTCCATCCATTTTTTTTTTCCTCCAGCCAAAGAACTTCAGATGCTCATTAAGGAATGTAAATGTCAAGTTAGGCTTTTTTGATATGCATCTTCTAGGGAGTAGGGACTGTATCAGTGGCCCTGTTGGTTTCAAGCAGTTTCTGGGACCCTTGCCAACAATCACAGACCTGAGTGCTCACTATCTGCAGAGCCTAAAGTGACAGAAAGCCTTATCCAGAGCCAGCTAAGCAAAATGGAGATACTTTACTCTCCATTCAGAATATCCATTTAATATCTGTTATTCAGTGAATGCTGTCTATGTGTTTCCATGTAAGAGTTGTCTTCTCAGGGCAGGGGCACCTGGGTGGCTCAGCAGGTTAAAGCCTCTGCCTTTGGCTCGGGTCATGATCCCAGGGTCCTGGGATCGAGCCCCACATCGGGCTCTCTGCTCGGCAGGGAGCCTGCTTCCCCTCCCCTCTCTCTGCCTGCTTCTCTGCCTACTTGTGATCTCTCTCTGTCAAATAAATAAATAAAATCTTTTTTTTAAAAAAAAGAGTTGTCTTTTCAGAATGGTAAAATCTTAGGAGAATTTTCTCCATCTGTGGATTTCCCGACTTTTTCCTCATCCAACTAGCAACCAATTTGACTATTGCTTCACTTTCCACTTTCAGACACCATATACAGAGAGACATTTACAAGCACACTGGCCTTTCTTCTTCTGAGTACTTGTAGGCAACCCTTAGACAGCTCAGGGGGCCTCTACCATGTCCCTGGTTATGGATCTATTATATGCACTGCATGATATTTTGTCCTATCCAAGTTTCCCACCATGTTAGAAATCAATCTGGTAAATTAATTTCTGCTAAGGTTCTAATGCCTGATAATTGCCAAAGTGTGGCTTTTGTCCTTTCCCTCAGGCATATTTGCATTTGAAAAGGAAATTTTTAAAATCATAAAACCGTTTTCCAAGGAATGATTCTTCATGGTATGAACTTTAGACATTGATTCTTTTAATAAATATTTAATGCATGCCTATTATGAGTTAGACATTGCATTAGGAACAATAGGTATGATAATAATAAAATGTAGTTCCAGTTTAGAAGCCTATAGTACAGTATGAGAGATGGGCAGTGGTAAAATAATTTCAATGTACTGTTGTAAGTGTTATGAGAAAGGTATTCCTAATTAGTTCATGCAACACATAGTTACTGACTGCCTACCATATGTCAGGCACTGTCCTAGATACCAGATAAATAACAGTGAATAAAGGAGACAGTCTCCTTCCTCATTGGGCTTCCATTCGCCTTATAAAAGGCAGTATGGTCCAACACAGAAGGGAATGACTTAACTGGGAAGGTCAGGCAGGTCTATACAATGGTCATGACTCTTGAGCTAGATTTGGGAGGATGAGTAGAAATTCTTCAAGTACCTGAAATTAAAAAAAAAATGTAGGCAGAGGAATATCAGGTATGAAGACACAGAAACATGAAAGATGGATATATTGTGTCCTTTAAAAAGAGTGAGTAGTTTGCATGTCTGGAAGTGCTGAGAATATGAAGGGAGCATCATGACAGTGAAGTTGGAAAGACAGGTTAGGGGAGGTGGTAAAGAAAACAGCTATATAACCCTGTGGCGCTGGATCTTATAGAATAAGTTCTTATAAGTTATATAACTTATACAGTAAGTTCTATAAGTTCTTATTTGAACTTATAGAATAAGTTCAAATTTGGGTTCTGCCACTTATTATCTATGTGAGTTCAGACAAGTTATTTAATCTCTCTGTATCTTCGGTTCTCAAATGTAAAATAGGAATAATGATTGTACCATGAATTTATAGCAAGATTAATTTAGGTTAAGTATGATTCTCAAGTGCTTGGCATAAGACCTAAAACATAGTAAGTGCTCAATAAGTTTTAACTATTGTTTTTATGTAAAGGAAATAAAATTGTATATGTAGGCAGTGGGGACCTGTTGAACTTGGATTCTTGAGAAGGGGAGTGACTTGATCAGATATGTATACTCTGATTAGAGAGAGGAGTAGAGATTTTAGGGATTAGAGAGTAGAGGTAGAGTGCATGTTTAGGAGACTGGTACAACAATTAAGGAAAGAGATAACAAGAGTCTGGGCAAAATTGGGGCAGAGTGACAAAGACTCTCTCCTTTGCCAAACTTTAGGCTCCTCTGAGTCCTATTGTTGACTAGGCTTTAATTCTTGGACTTCCATGTCTATCTCTGCTGAATCTGGTTTTAACAGGAATTCTGCTAAATCAGTTTAGAGAGAATCTCTCACCCTTGGTACCTGGTTGCCCTCACCTGCCTTCAGCAAGACTTTCCACTACACTTGATGTCTTGTCTTAGTAGTTTCCATCCATTGAGCCCCTCACTCTGCTCATAGCTAGAAAATCCCAGCTGTATTTGCTGCATTTGGAGATGAGTCCTATCTTTCCCCAATACTGCAATTACAGTAGTTTGGAATAAAGTTTTCCTTACTATACTGACAAGTGTCAGAATCATCTTTTCTTTAACAAGGAGATGAGGAAAGTCTGAGGGAATGGAGTTCAATGGAATTTAGAGGATTTTCTTCTTAGTTCTTGATCCATGGGGTAAGAACAATTACAGTCAAAGGTAGACTCATAGAGAATTCTGACTAGTTGGAGGGAATGGTGATATCTTTAACTGAAATGGAGATTACCAAAGTGTGGGGTTTTGTTTTGTTTTATTTGTGTATGTGGGGGGGGCACTGAATCCATTTTTGGAAGTTTTGTCAAGTTTGTATGTTTTAATGATATATCTTTATCTAGCTGTTGATTCAGCAAACAGATGGGATTAGGTGGTTGTTGATAAAATATAGTAGATGAAATAGTGTTAGAGGACATTATCTAAAAGGAACATGCAAAACTATAAGAAAAGAGGACTGAAAACAGAATCCCCCAACGTATTTAAAGTGTAGGCAGAGGAAGATGAACAAAGTAGGAAAACTTAGTAAGAATAGTCAAAGGCATGAAGTAAACAAAATTAAGGGTGGGTGTTATCAGAGCTAAGGAATGAGAGTTTCAAGGGGGGAGAGGGAAGTAATCTCAAATGCACTTGAGAGGTCCAGCTGAACTGGAAATTAGGACACCAAGAACCTTTCCCAGAGCTGCTTTATTGGCAAGGCAAGGACAAAAGCCACATTGCTTAGGTTGAGATGTAGCCTTGACTTTTCTACCCATCCTGCTATACAACTGGCAAAGGGGATGAGATTACCATTAATTTGGAAGAAGGAATAAAACTTGGGTCTTGTATACACATACAACCAAAAGTTCTACAGTTTTTGTCATGGGACTGCATCACAGGTAGTAAGGGCTGTGGCTTATTTTGATTGCCCTTGCAAACAGTGACTCAGTATCTGTGTAGATGTATTCTAGAAAAAAAAATTAAGAGTTTTAGGGAGGAAAGCTGATCTTTTCAATTTATAATTCAATCAAATCAGAAACCCATTGGTTATCATTATTAAAATTTAATCATAGGTTAGTGAATTCTACTGTCCTTTAATGAAACACAGTTACCATTTTCATCTCTGAATAGTCCTTTATAGAAATTTGCTGCTGCATTTGCCTTCCCAAGGAAATCAAAGTTACCTCTTATTATCTTTGACTCACATGTGAGGCATAGAAACTCATGTGAAATGTAAAATTTCCCTCTTTTTCTGACTGTTTATGATTTTTACAGCATCCAGTTGCCTCTATAAGAAAGTATAGACCCTATCTTCCTCCCCAACCACCCTGCTATCCTTCCTTCATTTTTTTTTTAGTTTAAATTTCATTAGCCAATATATAGTACATAAGTAGTTTCAGAAATAGGGTTCAGTAATTCCTCAGTTGCATATAACACCCAGTACTCATCATATCACATGCCTTCTTTAGTGTGCAATTACCCAATTATCCAATCTCCCTACCCATCTTCCCTCCAGCAACCCTCAGTTTGTTTCCTATAGTTAAGAGTCTCTCATGGTATGTCTACCTCTCTGATTACTTCCCATTCAGTTTTCCTTCCTTTCCCCTATGATCTTCTGTGCTATTTCTTATATTTCTCATATGAGTGAAACCATATAATAATTGTCTTTTTTTGATTGACTTATTTCATTCAGCATAATACACTCCAGTTCTATCCACATTGATGCAAATGATAAGTAGTCATCCGTTCTGATGGCTGAGTAATATTCTATTGTATATGTATACCACATCTTCTTTATCCATTCATCAGTTGATGAGCATCTCAGCTCTTTCCATAGTTTGGCTATTACGAATATTGCTGCTATAACATTGAGGTGCATGTGCCCTTTTGGATTATTACATTTATATCTTTGGACTACATACCTAGTAGTGCAGTTGCTGGGTCATAGGATAGCTCTATTTTTATTTTCTTGAGGAACCTCCATACTGTTTTTCAGAGTGGCTGCACCAGCTTGTATTCCCACTAACAGCATAAAAGGGTTCCCCTGTCTCCATATCCTTGCCAACATTTGTTGTTTCCTCTCTTGTTAATTTTAGCCATTCTGACTGTATTGAAACAAGATCTCTGTTTTTCTTCTCTCTTCATAGTATATTAAGGAATATGTAAAGAAGGAAAAAAAAACTTTCTAAAGCCACAAATGCCTTTGCCTAAAAGAGAAACCACTTTGCAAAGGACCATTGTGTAGCAGACCTAAGGTGTTTATCATAATAGATTCTGGATATCAGCCTTAAAATTCATTCCCAAAAGGAGTAAAACCACCCAATTCTAGCACTTGTCTGAGAACTCCTAAGCAGAGGAGAAATTGGCCAGCAGATATGCAGATGTGGGGGTCTGTGCTACCTAACTGCTGAAATCTGGGATGGATCTTAATCACAGAGGAAGTTTGAAAACGATAAAAGAGGACTCTGTGGAGGCTTCTCAGGTCCCAAAGCTCATTTTACCCTAAGAATATAGGGCCCTGGGGCCTGTGTGTTCACAAGCAGTAAAGCATTCGAATTCTTCCCAAGTTGCTAAAAGAGCACACTAAAAATAATGCCTTCCTCAGCACTTCCTTTCAAATGGTTCAAGAAGAAAAACCATGGCATCTTTTCTAATACCCACATCCTATTTTCAAATCTGCCAAAAATAGTGGCTTTAATTCACAGGCTTTTGACAAGAAGGGAAAATGCACTCAAAGGGACAGCTTGATTTTCTGCTAATCTTAACATTTTATAAAAATAAGTTTACCATGAAGGCAATGATCTTTGATAGCAATCTAATTGGGATGCCCAAGCTTTTCAAGTTGTTTGCTTTATTTTTGTACTTTTTTCAACTGGAGTAGATGTCTTTCACCAAACCATCCTCATGTCTTTAGCCCTTTGTGAGCAAAGAATCTGCTTTGCTCATCCAACTATTGAGGGCTGAAAAGAAGACATGGAAATTAGAAAAGAAGAAAATATTGGTGACTGCATTATTTCATTAGCCCCTTTGGCATATTTTCTAAAAGACAATATAAAAGATCTGTAATACGTATGTACGCTTGAACCCTAAACTAGTTAGTGTTTCTTAGGCATAGTACATAATGAATATAAATTCAGGAAATTGTTGTTATTTACTGATTAACTGAGACAGTGAAAGTGTTTGGGCTTTGCTTTAGGATACTAGTCAAAGGACTAGCTGAAGAAATTGGCCACTCAGAAGAATATCATTGCCATTGGGAAGTAGGGAGAGGCAAAGAATAGAGAAAATTAAGCTTTTACCTGTGTGGACATCTGTTCTCATTTTTCTACTTTAGGGCACTACCCACTCCTCTTTTCTGGGCATGGAGTCAATCAGATGCCCCAACAAGCTCCAAGGCTCATTCTCATGAAATCTTTTCACAGACCTTTGAATGGAACCCTATTATAAGAGGGTGGCCTGGAAGCCAACAGCTCCCTCTGGCTGTTGAAGTATTTCTTTCTCAGGATTGTGCAAGATTGGGCTGCCTGATTGGTACTGCAATGTTGATTTGGGGCAACTCTCACACACATTGAACACAGGATGACTTTAGAGCACTGTTGACCTAAGCATTGGTTCTCTACCACCTGCATTTTAACCATGAATCAGCTTTCACTAGAGGGCAGTGAGAGTAGCTGCAGGCATCTTTTGATCCCCTTCATCACTGCTGGAACCCAAGGCAGTCACCCAATCTCTTTCCACAGTCTCAGTGGAATGTGTCACAAAGTCCTCTGTAGATGGTCACACCTATTTCCTCTCAGGACTTTTGAGACCATTGCTGTGCACTGGAAAATAGTTCTTCCTATTGATACACTCTCTTGGCTCTGAATGATGTGGTGATGTCATGGTTTCTGAGGCTGATCTTAAGCTATCTCAGATGAGGGATTGCATGAATGAAACCACTCTTCTCACTCTTCCTATTGGTCCTGTGCTTATCCTCCCAGCTCATGGAGGTATATGAAAATTAGGGGTGTAGTCAAACTGAAGGCAGTCATATTCTAGGAATGCAATAATGGTGGCCTAAAGTATTCAAAAGATGATGAGGTTGGAATATATGTTGTTCTGTATTTATGGCTTAAAACCTCAAATGGTAAAATTTTAACATAAGCAGGAGACAAATCATCATTCATATTTTACTGCTTACCATGGGCAAGCTTTCCATTTGTGGTCTTTATGAATAAAACACAATAACATTTTCTGAAGGAGTAATTGGAAGCCAGCATTAAATGGGAGTGGGCCATGGATGAAACAGCATCATGAATAATGATGTAATCACCATTAAAGAGATAGTATTAAGGAACTGTAGAGGCAAGAAGATCTACATCATTCCAATACAAAGAGATTCTGAAGAGCCATGGCACTGTGAATGATAATAGTGTTGTTATGTTTTTCTCATGGTAGCCAATATAAAGTTAACCAAGAATATCATATTTGACAATAAAGCACATGAAGAGATGGAGCCAAAACATTAAGAAGAATCTTCATGTGCATGCATTAGACAAGAGACAAATATACAAGTATCTATTTTCTACCTATAATTCTAAATCTTTATTGATAAGTCACTATACTTCACATGGACCCATTAATTTTACAATCCATTTTTTCATGTTTTTATTTAAATTCCAGTTAGTTAACATAAAGTATAATATTAGTTTCAGGTGTAGAATTTAGTGCTTACATATAATACCTGGTGCTCATCACAATCCCCATCACCTATTTTACTCATCCTTTTACCCCTCCCCCCTCCAGTAACCATCAGTTTATTTTCTATAGTAATAAGACTCTGTTTCTTGGTTTGACTCTCCTTTTTCCGCCTTTGCTCATTTGTTTTGTTTCTTAAATTTGTTTCTTAAATTCCATAGATAAGTGAAATCATATGGTATTTGTCTTTCTCTGACTGACTTATTTCATTTAGCATAATATTCTCTGGCTCCATCCATGTCATTGCAGATGGCAAGATGTCATTCTTATGGCTGAGTAATAGTCCATTGTATATGTATATACCATTTATTCTTTATCCATTCTTCAGCTGATGGACATTTGGACTCTCTCCATAATTTGGCTATTGTAGATAATGCTGCTATGAACATCAGGGTGAATTGGTCCCTTCAAATCAGTATTTTTGCAACCTTTGGGTAAATACCCAGTAGTATAATTGCTGTTTTATTTTTAATTTTTTGAGGAACCTCCATACTATTTTTCTGAGTTGCTGTACCAATTTGCATTCCCACCAACAGTGTAAGAGAGGACCCCTTTAAGCACATCCTTGCCAACACCTGTTATTTCTTGTATTGTTGATTTTCGCCATGGTGACAGGTGTGAGGTGATATCTCATTGTAGTTTTGATTTGAATTTCCCTGATGATGAGGGATTTGAGCATCTTTTTATTTCTCTGTTGGCCATCTGAATATCTTCTTCAGAAAAATGTCTATTCATGTCTTCAACCATTTTTAAAATTGGATTATTCATTTTTTGGGTGCTGAGTATTTTCTTCACAGATTTTGAATACTAATCCTAGTCAGATATGTCATTTGCAAATGCCTTCTCCCATTCTGTAGGTTACATTTTAGTTTTGTTGATTGTTTCTTTTCCTGCGCAGAAGCTTTTTGTTTTGATAAAGTCCCAATAGTTTATAACCCATTTTTAACCCACTAAGCCACCCAGGCGCCCCTTATAACCCATTTTTAATTCAAATTGTTTCTATAGACAAGAGACGTATACATATTTTTAGAATATTTTTCTCCACCCCAAAAGTGGCCCTGACTGAAGAGTTAGAGTTGGACTGCTTGTTACACCTACTGCACTTATTTCCCAGAAGGGTCTCCACTTGCAAAGAGCAGGGTTGAATAAGAAAGTTATAGTTCCTTTAGGTTTGTAAGATATTATCTGGAGCTGAACCTCAGAACTGGAAACCTTATGAGAAACTTAGTTATATACATTAACAAATAACATAGACTTAAATTTCATTGGTTTAGACAAAATCATTTCATGTTTATTTATTCAATATATTCTAAACACTTTGCTAAACATTAGATATATAGCATTAGATATATAGTGGTGAACAAAACAAATGTATTCCAAACAAGGACTTCACAGAACTTAGAGAAGCTGGGCAGGTGGCAGGCATTAAGTAAAAATGTAAATATTACAGATTTTAATACATCCTAAGAAGAAGAGGAAGATTCTTTGTGAGACAATGATGAAAAGTGTCTTGCTTATATAGGAAGTTGAAGATATTTCTTGAGAAGATGACAAACTGAAACAAGAGAGGCAAGAGAGAAGATATCCTGGCAGAACAAACAGCATGTGCAAAGCACTGAGATGGTTATTTCTAAGGAATGGAAACACTTAAAACATTGAAAATAGTGATATAAAATGAGATTGGAAAGTTTGGCAGAAACTAGATCATGTAGGGCTCTGAAGGAGTTTAAATTTGATCCTAAAAACACTGGTAAGCCATTGGAGAGTTTTATGTAGGAGAGAATGTGTTCTGATATACATTGTTAGAGGACCACTCTGTGAAAAATGTATGGGGTGGGACTGAGAATGGAGGTGGAAGACCAGGTAATGGACTACTGAATAGGTCCAGGTGAGAATGATATGGGTTTAAACTTAGGTAGCAACAGTGGGTTGGAGAAAAAGAAGCCAACTGGGCATATATTTTGAAGATAGATAATTGATAAGAATTGCTGATGAACTGGATTTGTTCATTCATCCAATGAATATTTGAGTACTTCCTCTGTGTCAAGAATTTTTGCAGGTATTGAGGATATAGCCATGACCAAATTTAATTTCTGCCTTAATGGAGCCTGTAGTCTAATGAGAAGATACATCCAATAAATAAAGAAGTAAAATATAATATGACAAATGGTGATAAGAGTGATGGACTGTACTAAAGCAAGGAAAGACATGAAGGGAATACTGGGATGAGTTTGGGTTTCCTGTTTTATAAAGAGTAATTAGAGAAAATCTCCCTGAAAAGGTCACATTTGAACAGATACTTGAAGAAAATAAGGGAGCAACCTGATTATTGGAGAAAGTATTTTAGGTAAATACAATATCAATAATCAGGAATGTACTTGGTAGTTTGAGGAACAGTGGAGAAGCTATTGTGTCTAGAGTAGAATGTGTGAGGCTGGGAATGTTAAGGAATGACACGAGAGTGGTTCTGCAATGCTCATGTTGGGCCACTGTAAGAGATTGGGTTTTTATAATAGGAATCTGGGAAGTCCTTAGAGGGTTTTGAGAAGAGTCATATAATGGCTTACATTTCAACAGGATCATTCTGGCTGCTATGTTGATGATAGACTGTAAGGGGACAAGAGAGGAAGCATAGAGATCATTTAGGGAGATATGTCAATAATCTAGGCTAGAGATGATGGTGGTTTGGATTTGGGTGGGCATAGTGAAGGTATTATGAAGTAGTTTTCTGTATTCATTTTGAAGGTAAAGTTGATATAATTTACTGAATAATCGCATGTGAGTTGTGAGACAATGAAAAGAGTCAAAGATATAGTTCAAAGATCTGGAAGGAACTAAAATTGCCATATACTGAGATGACGGAGACTAGGAGCAGTGGTTTTGGTGGGAAAGGGTATTTGATTTAGAGGGTGAGGGAAAAGGAGGAATTCAGAATGGCTCCTAGATTTCTGGCTTGAGCAACTGGGTGGATGAGGGTGTAATTTCCTTAGGTAGAAAATATGACAGATTAAAAAAATGTAGTTTAAGCTCTTTGCTTTGATAAAGGAATAACCGAAGCCCTGAGAAAATAGCCATCTTATTCAGTAGTTAGAAGAGCCTAACCTTGATTCTCCTTATTAAAGGGTCAAGATTATTGCCTCTTCTACTCTGATTTTTAAATTTTAAAATCTTTGGAATGTGAAAATGAAATTGTAAGTTTCTTAAAGGTATAAGCATTGTGCTTTCAGGTGCTTTTGTATGTTATGCTGTAGTAGACACCTATTATTTTATGTCCAGACCCCTTCCTCCCCTTTTCCAGGTTCCATTCTTCTCCTTACTCTACCCACATCTACACAGTTTCCACAGGCGTCACCATGTTAGTACAATGTGATCCCACTTCTTGGCCATAGTGGATTGCTTGAGGAACTGGCTCCCGACCCAAGTTGGGCAGATTTCCTCTGCCCACTTACATGAGAAAGGGGAGAAAGATTTTTCTAAGTACTTAGTAAATATGTGATGACCTGAATTGAAATTTTCTGAAACAGTATATATAAAACTTTTTCAAAACATATGAACTAGGGGATGATTATTACCATTTCAAGAAAAATTTTGTTCTATCAGAACACTGACTGTAATTTTGTCTTAAATAGCAATCTTTTGAGTGCATTAAAGCATTTGTTTATGATCATTAACAACTTGACAGGCTGGGGTTGAAGGGAGAACATTTTAAAGTTAAAAGTATCAGAAAATACTTCTCATTAAATTCACTTCCTGAGGGCCTGGAACGTGAGCTCTATAAAGGCCTCTATTTCCAAACAGTAAATTATAGGCTATCAAATAGGTTAGTACTTGGTATCAATGTTGGCTGAATAAACTACTGGTGCTTTGAATTGTGAGTTCACCTTTGTATGTTTTATAGGCCTCTATGTGAATCATTTTAAATATAGAATCAATTAATTAAAAACATTGTGCACACAGAATACTTAGGAAGAGTGTGTTTTAGATAGATAGTTATGAAAGATGTATGGATCAAAACAAGGGCTGATGATAATACGGAATGAGATTCAACAAAACTACTTCTGTTGTTGATGGGTTCATCAGAAAAAAGATGCACATCAGTGTCTACCAATGAGCTTCTGCTGGAGCCTAAGAGAACATTGTTGGATACCAGCCTACTGGGGCATAAATCCAAAGTCAGATAACCCAGCTAACACATTCAATAAGCCTATATTTATTCTGTGAAGACAAAGGTGATAAGTAGTAATAACCAGATTAATGCTAGATGGCATTAAAAAAAGCAAGTTCAATCTGAACTTGTTTGAAGAATGGAAAAAGGAGGAAGAAGGAAGAAGAGCAAAATGGAAAAGGGGAAGAAGAAAGAAGAAGTTATTACTTAATGAACATGTACAGCTGCCAAAAGCTTTTTTTTCTTATTTTATCCTGCAGGGAATTGACCACCCATGTACTCAGGCACTTAGTAAATAACTTCTGAATGAATTTGTGAATAACAACTAAATGAATGTACTATTTGAATTACACAGCTTATTGGAGATAGTAAATTTTCAAATCTGCACACTGCACCAGTTATACATATGGCAAGCCATTTTTTTCCCAACCGTGGAATAATTCCCTTATATTTAACAAGTGAAGTTAAATCTATGTAACTTGAGCTTCGCTGATGGGCCAGATCACTTTTCCTGGTAATTTTGGTTTCCACTGATTTGGTCACAATGTAAGAATTAAAATAGTGTTTAAGGTAGTCTCATTGCTATTTTAGTAAAAAAAAAAAAATACATATACTTACTTGGTCAGTTTGACCAAGAGAGCTAACTATCCATGCAGGGTAACCATACATTTCTGTTTCCTGAGATAGTTATGGCTTATGCTGTTTTCCTGATGTACATATTAATAGTAATTTTTCCCCCTTAAAAGTGCCCTGATTTGGAAAATCAATTGTGTTTGCCCTACATATCTGTTCTATAGGTAATCCTGATCCAGCCAACATAGAAAAAATAATCTACAGGGAACTCAGCTAACTTTCCTGCTTTGTAATGAGGCTTTATACACAGTTCCTTTTGATCCCCCTTCCTCTAGATGAGAGACCATATCTTTAAACTTGTACTTTAGTTAAAATGTTTTGTCAGAGAAATTGGAGCCAAGTTTTAGTGCTTTCTGGGGACTTAAGTGAATGTAGATAGTGTGGAAGACCTTGAGGAATAAATGAATAGCATGTCTTTTATTCAGTTCTTGACTATTAGTTGTTTTAACTTGGCTTTTGGCAGGAACTGGATAGCTATTGATTTAAGCTTGAGATATCTGGAAAGTGCCTCAACTGCAGAGATTTTGTATTTCTGGTTGAAGCAAGATGTGTAAGTTTTAGTTAATGGAAGTTGTTTTATTTAGGATTAGGTCTGGCTGTCAGTGGCAGAAAATTCAAACTATAGGGCTTGAACAAGACAGCTTATTTCTTACTCATATAAGACGTTAGAGCTAGGTGTTACAGAGCTCTTAGAATGCTCCACAGCCTCAAGACCCAGCATCCTTCCATCTTGTTGCTCAGTTGTGTGCAATATTTATTTCCAAGGTCATTCCATATTTCTGTCTGGCTGCTTTATTTCTAGACAATGCATCCTGATTCTAGGTTGCAGGAAGTAGGCAACAGGGAAAGAAGGAAACAGCCTTTCTTTAAGGTCACTTACTGAAAGCTTTATATAACTTTTGTTTAGATGCTTTGGCCAGAATCCAGTTGCAGGGTCACATTTGACAGCAAGAGAGTCTGAGGAATGTAATCTTAATTCTGGATCACCATGTGCCCAGCAAAAAATAGAGGTATTAAAGGAGGAAGGGGAAATGGATATTGGAGAAAAATTAGTTTCTGCCTTAGGACCAAAGATGGCAAAATTTATATTCTGTAATGAAAAACATCAAGACTTGAATTATTTGTCCAGATCAAGTGTCCTCCTACCTTCTCATGATAGTGAGTCTGGAAGTATGTTTAGTTATTAACATTTTCCCCTCAAATAAAATTTTGCTTGTGCTTGATTTAATTTAATACCTCTTTATTAATACTTTTTAAATAGTATAAAATTTATGCAAAATTATTGAACTTCTTTAAAATTTATTGTGGAGCACCCTCCTACACTGTTGGTGGGAATGCAAGCCGGTGCAGCTACTCTGGAAAACAGTATGGAGGTTCCTCAAAAAGTTGAAAATAGAGCTACTGTATGACCCAGCAATTGCACTACTGGTTATTTACTCTAAAGATACAAATATAGTGATCTGAAGGGGGGACATTCACCCAAATATTTATAGCTGCAGTATCCACAATAGCCAAACTATGGAAAGAGCCTAGATATCCATCAACAGATGAATGGATAAAGAAGATATGGTATATACACATAAATAATGGAATACTATGCAGCATCAAAAAATGAAATCTTGTCATTTGCAATGATGTGGATGGAACTAGGGGGTATTACACTAAGCAAAATAAGTCAATCAGAGAAAGAATTATTATATGATCTCACTGATATGAGGAATTTGAGAAACAAGGCAGAGAATCATAAGGGAAGGGAGGGGAAAGTGAAACAAAATGAAACCAAAGAGAGAGACAAACCATAAGAGACTCTTAATCTTGGGAAACAAACTGAGGGTTGCTGGAGGGGAGGAAGGTGTAAGCGATGGGATGGCTGGGTGATTGACATTGGGGAAGGTATGTGCTATGGTGAGAAAATAAATTTAAAAAATGTTATTGTGGAGCAAATGGACTTGAAATACATAAAATGTTAGACTGTCTTTTGTCAAAGGATGGTTGTTTGGACTGCTGCTACCAACACTAACCTAATTAGGTCCCAGCTTGTCCAGCAGCTATTTGCAGGTACAGTGTATAAGTTATTCTCTAAGAATTGCCTTGAATTGTACTTCATGTGTGATGAAGAAAAAAGTTATGAACATAGGAGTATTCATATACTTTCTTCTTCCTCTTAGCCCTCTACCCTCCTGGATACTCTCTTTGGTAGACTGATTCCTAGACATTTGTGAGGCATAGTCATAGAGGGGCATAGAAAGACGAGTGATATGAGAAAGACCTGAGGAAGAGGGGGGTACATTATCAAGGGAGGTTAAACCAAGCTATATGATAAAAGACTTGGAGAGATACAGGATTTGTGGGAAAGTGAAAGCCATGTGACCTGGAAGGGTGGGGTGGAAAGAAGACATTTTTGGAGGGGATTTTTTTTCTGGTTTTATTGATAAATAATTGACATCCATCACTGTGTAAGTTTAAGGTACATAGCATGATGGTTTGATTTACATATATTGTGAAGTGATTACCACAATTAGGTCAGCTAACATCCATTATATCATATAGATAAAATAAAAATAAAAGAAAAAAATTGTAATGAGAAATCAAAGAATTTATTCTCTTAACTTCCCTATACATCATACAGCAGGGTTAGCTGTAGTCATTGTGTTGTACATCATGGCCCTATTACTTATTTGTCTTATAACTGTAAGTTTCTTCCTTTTGATTATATTCTGGAGAGAGTTTTAAATGAGAGGTTCTGGAGGGTATTATATAAACTGTGCTTTCAAAATTTCATACCACTTGTGGTCTGAACCAATTGGGTCCCACACACATTAGTTAATAAGTGGAGTTGCAATTTGGTTGTATTTTGGGGTCCTCTTAGAGTTAGTTAATTCCTCTAAGAATTTTATCTTATCAAAATATAATTAATTAGCTTAATGAATTTCCTTTGTGATTACCATTTTGATACTTTATATTTAAACATGTCATTCACTTAAGCACCAGGAGACCACAGTCATCTTGCATTTTCATGGCTTGTGGTCCCTTGGAATTGCTTGCCTAATTAAAACTAACTATCTTCACAATGATCTCTCTGAGGTTTGCTGGTTCCATTGGACATTAACATACAAGTTTATTGGTAGGTGATTCAGGACTTCTACAGATGGATATGTTGTTCATTGCATAACTGTAGGTGGTGGTTCTGAATAGAGTAAAGGGCAATGTATTTACATTTGCTCCCTAAAAAATAATAAACGGTTGATCATTTTATAGGCAAAGACGTTTTTCCTCCCATATACAATGAGCAGGATTATTTTGTCTGAAAAGAAAAGTAAAAGAGACAAATGGGATAAAATTTTTAAAGGGGAGAATGTTATTGATGTGGTACTGTAGGTCACATAAGGGACAACTGCAAATGGGGGAGAAAAAAATGGTCTAGAAAATGCAATGAAATGCCAGCAGTGTGTGGCAGGTATCCGCAGGATTGAACTGTCAGATGTGTGGCAAGTATGGTATCTGGCAAATATAATGACAGGTAATACTCTAGGCTTCAGGTGAATAATTTGTATCAGAAGTTGCAGGCACAGATATTAAGGTGGGACTGTCACTTCATGGGAAATTCAGGAATAGACAAGTTTCAGATTCAAAAGAGTTGGCAGTTGGAATGGTTTGTTTTCTCCATCACTTGACTGTGAATGTTTTCCCCTAAGTTTTAGTCATTTTGAGACTCCCTTTCCTTGGGAAAATCCTTCTGGAATGATGATTCTTTACATCTTTTTTTTTTAAATCAACTATTCCAAGAATCCAAAGTGACATACGATGTCTGGCTTGGTAATCACCAAAGCTCTCTATAGCTTTGGAAGACTAAGGTTGGGCCTGACTAAACCTCTCTTGCTCCCTATATTCATTCTCTGACCCTCATCAAAACAAACCAAACAAAATTAAATCATTTATTCTAATTGAAAGCAATTGTTGCTTTTCCTACAGGAGTATTTTGCTACAAAAACAACTGTGTTACATGAAAATTCAGATATACAAATGAGATCAGTGAGACAAATGGTACAGGAAAGATTAATCCTTATAAAAAGCTTTTGCAATAGAATTCCCTTAGGCAGAGAGCTCTCTGAGTATATATTCATATAAGGTTTGATTTGCTATACTTTGACTTACATATAACTCTTCAAGAACACAAAATATATACTTCTACCTGTTCCTTGGCTGTATCTTTGTTCAAGATATTTTGGCAAAGACAGACAGGAAGGGGAAAGACAAAGGGGAATATACATACCAAGATTTTCAGTTACAAAGCATGGAAAATCCAATATGTTTCTACAATGACACATGCGCCATATGAACCTCTAATTGGAGTTTTGACATGACCTATTAGATATTGCTAGTAAGGTATATAAAGTTTTCACTTTAAAAAGAAGCATATGAAAAGAAAGATGTTCTAGGACTTGCTAAACAAAAGATTGCTAATAATAGTTGATTTGGGTGATGTTGGACAAATGGAAGTTAGGAAGACAATATGGAATCAGGATAGGGTCAGATATGTTGACAGTGGAATAGAAGGGAGACTTTAATAATAGATCTATGTAATGAACTTTGACA
This sequence comes from Lutra lutra, assembly GCF_902655055.1. Lineage (NCBI taxonomy): Eukaryota > Metazoa > Chordata > Mammalia > Carnivora > Mustelidae > Lutra > Lutra lutra. Next base: position 21,951,032 of record NC_062296.1, read on the forward strand.
TATAACAGAGGTGATATGGCAAATCACAAGGAAAAAGAAGAACTATTTAACAAATGAAGCAAAAAACTGTACATATGAGGAAAAATGAAATTTGATACTTACCTAAGGCCATATTAAAACAAAAAACAAAAAACAACAGATCAACTTTAGGAAGATCAAGAACTTAACTGCCAAAATCAAAAATTTAAGACTTGGAAGAAAATATAGGTGATTAATTTTCTGATCTTGGAGTAAGAAAATAAAACATGAGGTACCTAACCCATGAAATAACAGACTGATAAAGGTATTTTGATCATTAATAGATACTACAGACTAAACTGAAAGACAAGTTACACCCTGGGGAAAAAGGTATGTATTTGTAATGCATAGAGCCAAAAAAAGTCTTAGTATAGGAATATAAAAAGAAATTCTACAAGTAGGACAAAAAAAATCCCAATAGAAAAATATAGGGAAAATATAGGACTAGGCATTTCAGAGAAAGGAAACATATATGTCTAATACATATAAAAATATATACAACTTCACTTTTACTCAGGGAAATACAGATTGGGAACACAATGGGATACCATTTTACATCCACTGGATTGATAAAATTTAGGTAGCCTGAAAATACCAAGTGTTGGAGAGAATGTATATGTGATCTCTCTTTGACATTGCTTGTGGGAATATAATATGATACAACTGCTTTAGAAAACAATTTGGTGTTATTTTGTAGAGTTGAACATTTGTACAACATATGACCTAGCATCAATACTAGGTATATTCCAAGAGAAATTTTAGCTCATGTACCCAAGGAGACATGTACTAATTAGATTGTTTGTGGTGGCATTGTTTGTAATAGCAAAATCTGGGTAATCACCAAAATGACCATGAATAAGTAAATGAGTAAATGATTTGTGGAATGTTCACATAATGGGATATTATATTGGTGAAAATGAATGAACTGTATCTACAAACAACAATGTGAATAAACCTTACTAAAATGATACTGAGGAAAAATAAATCAAAACCAGAAAACAGCATATAATATAGTCCAAGATCTATACAGAACTACTCAAACTCAACAATCAAAAAACATAATCACATCAAAAAATGGGCAGAAGACATAAACAGACACTTCTCCAAAGAAGACATACAAATGGCTAACAGACACATGAAAAAATGTTCATCATCATTAGCCATCAGGAAGATTCAAATCAAAACCACATTGAGATAACACCTTATACCAGTTAGAATGGCCAAAATTAACAAGACAATGTACAATAAGTGCTGGAGAGAATGTGGAGAAATGGGAAATCTCTTACACTGTTGGTGGGAATTCAAATTTGTGCAGGCACTTTGGAAAACAGTGTGGAGATTCCTTAAGAAATTAAAAATAGAGCTACCCTATGACCCTGCAATTGCACTACTGGGTATTTACCCCAAAGATACAGATGTAGTGAAAAGAAAGGCCATCTGTACCCCAATGTTCATAGCAGAAATGGCCACAATTGCCAAACTGTGGGAAGAGCCAAGAGGTCCTTCAAGAGATGAATGGATAAAGAAGATATGGTTCATATATACAATGGAATATTATGCCTCCATCAGAAAGGATGAATACCCAACTTTTGTATCAACATGGACGGGACTGGAGATTATGCTGAGTGAAATAAGTCAAGCAGAGAAAGTCTATTATCATAGGTTTCACTTACTAGTGGAGCATAAGGAATAACATGGAGGACATTAGGAGAAGGAAAGGAAAAGTGAATTGGGGAAAATTGGAAGGGAAGATGAAGCATGAGAGACTGTGGACTCTGAGAAACAAACTGAGGGTTTGGAGGGGGGAAAAGTGGGGGGGATAGGTGAGCCTGGTGGTGGGTATTAAGGAGGGCACATATTGCTTGGAACACTGGGTGTGGTGCATAAACAATAAATCTTGGAACACTGAAAAAATAAAATTTAAAAAATAAAATCTTTAAAAAAAATAAAAGTACAAGGGCACCTGGGTGGCTCAGTGGGTTAAGCCTCTGCCTTTGGCTCAGGTCATGGTCTCAGAGTCTGAGGATGGAGCCCCACATCAGGTTTTCTGCTCAGCAGGGAGCCTGCTTCCCCCTCTCTCTCTGCCTGCCTCTCTGCCTACTTGTGATCTCTCTCTCTCTGTCAAATAAATAAAAAAATAAAAGTACAACCTACAGTAAAAAAAAGCAATATAGTACTCATTTTGTAAAATGAATAAACAAAACAAAACTTTTTTAAGAAATACATGTATACTTGATAAAATTAATGAAAAGGGAAGGGAATGATAAACATAAAATATGGGATAGTGTTTATTTCAGGGAGTCATGGGTGATAGGATAATAGATATAGGTAATGTTCCAGTTTGGGGTTTGGGCAGTGGGTTCATGAATGCATATTAGGACACTAAAGTAAATAGATGAAAAGAGCAATTTATAAAGCAGTGATAATATGACCTGAAACAAGAATTATGATTAATTCAATTCTGTACACCTGAGGTTCAAGCAAAATCCAAAACAATAAACACCATGCTATAGCCTACAAAATCCTATGTAATCTGGCTTTTGGCTTCCCTTTTGATTTCATTTCCTGTCTTTCTTATCCTTGTACATTCAGCTTCAGCTACACTGCTTTTTCTGTTAGTCCTTGAACTTTTTAAACATGCTCTTGCTGCAGGGCCTAGAATATTTCTCAGATACCCACATGTCTTGCTCTCTCACATCACTCATGTCTACTCAAGTATCTCAGCAAGGCCTTCTTTGAACATCTGTCTAAAGTGTACTCCTATTAAGCTGTCTCCACACTCTGCTCTATTTCTCTTCACACTAGACACTGATATATACATATTATTTTTATTATTTTTCTTTCCACGTGTGGAAGATCCAGGAAGACAAAGGTTTTGTTTTGTCTACTTCACTATTGCTGTTTAGCTACTTCCTACTTGTCCTTTGTCTCAAGTGGCATTTCTTCCAGAAAATCTTTTCTGACTCCCCTAGTCTAGATTAGTGTTTTTCTTCTGCACTACTCTTTTGCTCCATGATAACACAAAAAAACTCCTTACATTCTTTTATGGTTAGCTGTTTACCAGTTTTTCTCTTGCACTAGATTTGTGTGTGCTCTGAGGATGTAGACCCCGGTTTGTATGTGTGTGTATATGTAGTTAATCCAAAACACGTCAGTGTCTACCGCATAGTATATGTTCAATAATGATTATTTCTTTCTTTCTTTTTTTTTAAAGATTTTATTTATTTATTTGACAGAAAGAGAGATCACAAGTAGACAGAGAGGCAGGCAGAGAGAGAGAGGGAAGCAGGCTTCCTGCTGAGCAGAGAGCCCGATGCGGGACTCGATCCCAGGACCCCGAGATCATGACCTGAGCCGAAGGAAGCAGCTTAACCCACTGAGCCACCCAGGCGCCCAATAATGATTATTTCTTAAACAATAAAATAGCTCTAAGAATCAGCAAGTGAGCAAGTAATCCAGCCTCAGGTCTAAGATGTCTAGCCAGATAAAAAAGGAGATTGGTCATGTGGAAATAGTACATTGAGGTGTAAATAGGAGAAGCTGTATATTTTTGGGGTGAGACTTAGTTGTGCTTCTATAGAAGCCTTTTTATGCAGACTTCAGTGACTTCATCTCTTTTATGTAGGGTCTTAAGAGATATTACGGGCTGATTATGTGCCTATATTCCTATGAGGAATAGAAATCCAGAAGCCTTTTAATCATTCAGCATTTCTGCACAGTTATAGTTCTGGGGAAACTCATAGGCATGTGATGAGGCTGAGATCTTTTGAGTTGTTAAAACAAGACTGTATAATCAGATTCAGATTCTCTGCTGCATAAATTTCAATCCTAAATATTTGTCATTTTATAATCTATGTAAGGTACATAATTCTCTTTCTATTTACTGAATAAAATTTCCAGGGCAAGTCCCTTCCTCTACCCGATGACCCCTGTCATATGAATATCTACAAGCTATCAATTGCCTATAGATTCTCTCAATGGCGTCATGTTTTCCAAATCAAATTACCCTTTTTCTCTTTCTGGCTCAGTCATTATGGGATCACCTTTCCCATCATTATCAGCATTAATGCTGCCCATAATTAAATACACAATTGGATTGCTTACTCACTCGCACAGATAATTGCATCAATATGCCTGCAATTTTGCCAGCTACCAAGTAATATACCCAATAGTCATATGAGAGTATGAATAAATTATTGACACTGATTTACTTTATATGATGGACCAACTTCAGAGTTCATAGTTTGGGTGTAATTATTGCTGTGAGTTGTTCATTAAATGGATGTTACCTCTTTTCTGTTTATGATTGGGCTGTGGCTATAGGAACTTCAAACTCCTGATATGTTTATGGTGGCTTACTCAACCACTAGTGCCTAAAAGTACTGCTTGGTATACAGATAGTGAGAATAAAATACTAATTAGAAGAAGGGAATATATTTTGTTTCTGTGGGTGAGTGAACTATTTGTTTCCTAGTCATAAACTGTAATCCTGTTTCAGTAAGCTCTCAGGCCCCATATAGAGGGCTAACCACAGCCATAACTAAAAATAGTGTCAGTTCATACAGATGAATATATTAGAGAGGTCCCTCAAGAACAGAGTGGCTTGATGGGCATTGTGACATGATGAAAGAAACTCTAGGAGTAGGAGGTATGCCAAGATCCAGATGAACAGGGAGATTGTCTTATCAAAGAGGACTGATGGATAAAATGTTCTGGGATCACTTCTGGGTTGCAGGAATGGGATTGTAGTTTGAGAGCAAGGCAGGGCCAAATTTTACAATTATCAGGGTTAAAATACAGGTGGAAGTAATAGGGGTGATTACTTGAAGTAGGTTATAAGGTAGAGTCTTGGTCATGCATTAGTGTGGTGGAGCAGGCTCATACTATCTCATGAGAGCTGACTGTGTGTACTTCTCTTCCTAACTACATGTTCAGTGACTTCACATTAGTTGTTTGATACCAGCTATTGTTGAATTTATTGAATTCTTACTATGTGTCAGGCACATGCATTATTTTACTTAAGTCTCACATCATTCCATTTTTTAAAACTCTTGAATGCATTTTGTTTTTTATTTTTTTATTTTATTATGTTATGTTAGTCACCATAAGTACATCAGTTTTTGATGTAGTATCCCATGAGTCATTGTTTGCATATATCACCCTGTGCTCCATGCAATAGGTGCCCTCCTTAATACCCATCACTAGGCTAACCCATCCTCCCATCTCTCTCCCCTCTGAAACTCTCAGTTTCCTTCTGATAGTCCATAGTCTCTCATGGTTCATCTCCCCCTCTGATTCCTCCCCCACTTCATTTTTCCTTTCCTTCTCCTAATGTCCTCCAGGCTATTCCTTATATTCCACATATAAATGAAACTATATGATAATTGTCTTTTTTTGCTTGACTTCTTTCACGTAGCACAGTCCCCTCCAGTTCCGTCCATGTCGATGTATTCCATTTTCTTTTTTTTTTCTTTTTTTTTTTTAAAGATTTTATTTATTTATTTGACAGAGAGAGATCACAAGTAGATGGAGAGGCAGGCAGAGAGAGAGAGGGAAGCAGGCTTCCTGCTGAGCAGAGAGCCCGATGTGGGACTCGATCCCAGGACCCTGAGATCATGACCTGAGCCGAAGGCAGCGGCTTAACCCACTGAGCCACCCAGGCGCCCTGTATTCCATTTTCTTATGAGGAAACTGAGGCACAGAGCAGTTTAATAAGTTCAGTTACTAGAATGGGGCCATGTGATCAGAACACGACTAGTAGTAAAGATGGTTCAATGATGGGCTGCTTGAATACTAAGCTAGGCATTATAAATCTTTCCTGATCAGGAATAACTTGGGTCCCAGAATTGAGCTTGCAAGACTAGTAGAGCATGGCCTAGGGAACCAGGCTAGTCATGCCTGGTAGAATTCTAAGTAGAATTATGTTCTTTTTTTTTTTTTTTTTTTTTAGAATTATTTTCTAATTTTACTTCATCCTCTTGTATAAAGTTTTCCCAGGATTCATCAATATGAGGTAGGAGAGCAGTAGAATGAGCCTAGGTATTCCTTTCCACACTCCATGGCTTTACAGTAAGCAATGATTTCTCTACTTCTAATTCTTTCTCAAGGGTCTCTCTCAGTATCATACTCATGACCTTCTGTGTGATTCTAAGGTTCTAGAGAATAGAATGTATGTACTTTCACAAACAGTGTTTTAGAACACATGTTCTTATTTTTCTATGGCACATTCTACATTTTTATAGCCAGAAAGACTCTTTAAGATGGAGTCATTTTATTTTGTTTTCTTGCAGCTTGCAGTTTTTAAAAAGTCAGTTATTGCAGTCCACACACATCACTAACAACAATATTGAATTCAATTTTTTAAAATTTCTTTTCCAATGAGATAAAAATAACCAACCAAAAGAAAAAAAATATATTAAACTGTGTAAAAAAATATATTAAACTGTGTAAATCCAAATATACAAACATCTATTAAGCCCTGACCGATTATTAGGTATTGTAAATGCATTTTTTTGGTTTGTCATATCTGAAAATTAATGTAAACTTTATTTAAAACAACTTATTTTTGAACCCTAATAATGATTTTCTTTTACTTTACTGTAGCAATTCACAGGAAGTCAACTGCAAGAAGATTTAGCAGAACAGTAATATCCTTTCTATTACCTTAGACACAATAGGAAACACAGCTCTTCCAAGAAATCAGTTTTGCTCTGCAGTAGGTCCATAATTTCATATAGATCTGAGAGAAAATAGAGAAAAAGCACATTTTAAGCAGGTGTGGGCTTTGTGTATATGACATTTGTTTTGGGTTTTGATTGATTCATCATTTTTGCATACCATGCAAGGCCCTGTGCTATGTGGAGTGAGGATTTAGTTGAGTCTAAAAGAGGTGGTGATATTTAGGTAGCTAAATGAATACGATGTATATTATATTGACACAAAACATCATTATTCTCATGAAGTTTTAGACCCAAAGTCCAAAACCTTCCAAAACAAGTGCACCAAAGTTTGAATACATGTGTTGGGAGGAGGATTTATAACTGAACAATAGAGACTGAAAGTTCTTTGTATCAGTAAATTATTGCTGTATACCATATCATCTTACAAATTAGTTGCTTTAAATAACAACTATGTACTACTGATTTTGAGTCAGTGAGTTAGTGGAACAGTTCTGGTCTTGTCTGGTTTCACTCATGAATTTACAATCATCTGTGAGTCAGCTAGAGGTTGGCTTGTTTAGGATGGCCTCAGCCTGGGCAACTTAGCTCTTCTCCACATTATCTTGCATCTCTCTAGCAGGGTATTGTGGTGTGTTTGTTTAATTGTGGGAGACGTCTAACACAGTAAGCATGAACAAGCAAAGACACTGTTTATGTCATATTATCTATCATTCAGTTAGGGGAAAGAATTTACATGTCCAAGTCCAAAATTAAGTGATAGGGAATAACAGCTCACCTAGAATGGGAAAATACTGCATACCAAAG